>NC_137703.1:12229396-13441182 GCF_964034855.1 Anser brachyrhynchus | reverse complement strand
CAAGCAGAGGTTAAGCAATCACACTGGTGACACGAGACAAGCAATCTGTGCTGGTACCCTCTTTATGGATATTAATGGTATTGAGCAGGATTTACTGATGCCTAAGAAGATATAGCTGCAATTATTTGTAGAAGCCTGCACTATGGTAATGAGGTAAACCCAGATTTTACAAGTTACAGCCACAACAACCCAAAGGTGGCAGCATAGCCTACATCTAGAAATGATGCAGCATCACGATAAAGCAAAGGGGTCTGGACAGGAAGAACACTAGCTTGTGCAGGTGAAAATGAAGACGGGTGGGAGGTAAAATAAGGACTTGTTTTGAACAAAATGCATTTCAGTGGAGTCTGAAGGTAGTCTACACCTACACGTAGTAGTCTACACCCACATGTAGAAATCGCAGTAAGTATCCAGAGGAGACAATCCAAGAATCCTCAGTACAGAGGTTAGGGCTCAAACTGCAGCAAATGGCCTATGGAGTCAGGGCAGGGCAGGAGACTCACCAGGGCGTCTGAAGAAGCCCTGAGGAGAGCTGCTGTCATTCCCTCCCCATATTCTGCACTCTAAACTGATGGGGACAAAGAAAACCCACAGCCAAACAAAGGCCTTATTTACTGTGAGGCAAGAATTAAGAATAGACAGATAAACATAATTAAGATTTACAAATCAGTACACACAGTACGCATACCTTTCTACAGCTTAATAAAATTACTGAAAGATGCATCTGCTTTTGTAGCAGACACGGAACAACATTATTTGTTATGCAGCCAGTTAACAAGATACAGTAACCACTGTGATTAAATGTACTTAAAAATTAGCATCAAGTACTTGGAATGGAAATACTCTGATTTTGTACTTGAGCCATTTCTTATTAGCAGCTTGCTGGGACGAGTTAAACATGACATACCGTACTTTAATCTCAAAGAAAGCTTTCCTGCACATACCTCCACCAGCAGGCATACCTTGAAATTGAAATATACAGCAACAAAACTGTTTGCATATGCAAACAGCAGTTATATGTCAATTGCTCTTTAAACAACAAGCACAACTGAATTCTTTGAAAAATGTCTTGTTAGTTTTCTTATCACACTGCTAAACAGTACAAACTGGATAAACTGATACATTTTAGAGAGTAAATTCAAGAAGAACCTAAAACAGTGGCAGGTGCCTATGTTCAGTACCGCTTACCTTACTATTAAAAAGTAGAGACAAATGAAATGCGTACAACTAAATTTAAATACTCAAATAGAAGACTATATAGCTAGCTCCCAAGGTGGGGAAAAAACACTGAAAAATATAATATATGGGACCAAAAGGATGGCCTTTGATCAACTGTAATTTACACAGTCAAAAAAGTACATATTGCAGTATGAAACCCACAGATTATTCCAGAATAATACATTACTAGTAGAAGGATGAACATCAACAATTACTAAAAAGCATTCGTATTACACCCCCATAACCTACCAATCTGTGTAGATTAAAGTGCCTGGTTTTCCGTACACTGCTCATGAATCTTCTGCCCATCCTTTTGGCACGCCAGACTGATAAAAACATCCTATGTTTAACACAAGTTTCTTTAGCCTTTCTTCAAAGTGAGCCCAACTGCACTGAGCTCTCCAGGGAAATCTCAGGGGAAATGAGTACAACCAGTTATTAAGACAACTTGATGTTGATTACTATATCCTAGGTTGTTCCAATGTTTGGATTAATCCACCTTCCATCTGTTACAGTTTTTCTTTCTTATCTCTGTTGACAAGAATTTGTTGAACAGATCCACATTGAAAGAGAGGCAGATTTGGTCAACGGCTTCTTAACAGGAGACACAAACTGATACCTCTGCACATATTTGTATATTCCTCAACTTAAAGGAACTTTAAAAGTAGCAATCTGTTAAGGACTTGGGCAAGGCTTTTTAATTAACAGTTGCAGAGCACCTCCTCAAAAGCGGCCACCAAATCATAACACTAGCCTAAAAATGAGTACTTCTGAGGGTCTGTTCAAGTTGGTCTTCATAATTTCTGCTGATCTCCCATGTACATCCCTAACTACAGAGGTACTGTCTTCCTGCTGAAGATAGCATAAAGTTTTAAGGGTCTCCATTTAGGTAACAGTAAGAGATTGCAACTTTCTCACAACCATAAATATCAGCTGATCTTGCAAAATGCATGTCAGCCTATCTTTAATTAATAAATGGAAGCAGCATCGGCAGCTTCAGGGGAACCTTGCCTACCTGGCTCAGAGGGAAGTAGGATTTAGGAAATCATATAAGCAGGAAAACGTACTTGGGCAAGTAGGGAGGTAGAATTACTTTGACTGTTGTCTCACCTTGAGCATGCCTTTGTAGTTCAAGAAATCCTAATGCCCATCATTTCACTGAGCTTTTCCACTCTCTTAATGAGCAGAGGAGCCTATTTTAACAGGTGCTCCACAAGCTCTCAAGACATCTGGGGAAGCACTTGAGAGGATGAGGGGGATGGAGGAGGAGGGTGGGGAGTGGCTGCAAGCAGGACAGACCGGGAGAGGAACCTATCCATCTTATCAGCACAACATTCAGAGACTACCAGCAGCTGAAAGATTTCCAAAGTTACAGCTGGACTGGGGGATCACTGGAGTTAGTGGCTATAATTTAATCATTCTATAAATAAAGTATATAAAATATAATATATAAACCTGCTAATTTCCATTTCCATTTCTGAATAAGCTTACGTTTCTGAAATAACTCGCTAATTATACTTTTACTGACCTAACCTTACTGACTTGAGTTTTGTTAACAATCTCCTGACTCAGCTCCTTCCCAAACGAGGAGTCACACTGATGTATCTTTCACTGTAGGGTAGCTGTTCCCTGTTTGACCACTCTTTATTTCTCTTCTGCGAACCATTTCTAGTTTGATATACCTTCTGATATAAGAAACCATGCAGTTCTCAAGGAACACTGCAGATTTCAACAGTGATACAATAATGCAATTTTATTCCCATTTGCTTCCCCAGACATTCTTGCTATTCCGTTTGCCTTTTTGACTGTTACTGAGCACTGAAATGATTTTTCCATCAGTCTATTTTAACCCTGAGCTCTCATTCCTCAGAGACGATACAATGAGGAGACTAGTTTTTCCTGACATACTTATGGTAACCTCCATCCATCATGATTACTGATGTTCTTTCCTACCCTTTACTTTCCTGTTGGTTTGTTGTTTCCTTTTGATGGTGTTTTTTTTTTTTTAAATTAATTAAACCCTAAGTTTTTTTTTCTTAATCCACGACAACCTAATTTTTCTATAAGCCTTTTCAGGGAGTTACATCGCATGCATCTAAGAAAAACTAGAAACCAACATCAACAAGATGATCTTCATGCACGCGCTCTAATACCTTTGTGCAGCAGAAGACTCTGCCATGCTTTCATCACTTCCTCATCAGCACTTTCTCCAGGCACTCACTGATCCTGCCCTTTACAACAGTTCCTCCATTTTCCCAGTTCAGAATGAGGCCGAGTTGCCATTTCTACGAGCCCTTCCAGATGCCTCTTTAAGAAAAGTACCACCTTGCCATATTTCATTCCTGTGATACCACAGTCAATTTAGGCAGACTTATACATCACTGTAGCACTAACAGGTACATAGTTTGAGTCCATTTAAAACTATTCAGCATAAATACCAATAGGTCTTGAAAACACTTTTACAAAGATGTCTGAACATGTGTCAAAAACAGGTATACACTAAATGGGCTCAAGACATTTATCCCACAGAGTAAAACTACAGTGCATGTTGTCAGCTGGACCAGACAGCAAAGCCTGTGACACAGCTTTGGGTATCACTTACATTGGAAAAATTTTTGAAACTGTCTACACATACATTGTAAATACAGGGCTGTAAATAAAATAGTTATCCTTTCATGTGCAGATCACTTTAAATGAAGAATACTTCATTTTAAGACATTTTTTTCCATCATATTGCATCATGACCTGTTATGTTGTGTAACCTTACAATGATTTATTACTCACAGCTTTTTTCCTTGATAGAAAACTAATTGTCAGTCCACGGTTTAAAACCTTGTTTGATATTAGATCTATCACAGATTTCGCTTGGTTGGAGTTTTAATATTTCTAATTAATGGAAATATTAGATTGAAAAATGAAAGTATGATAGAAAAGCTAAATTCAGCCTTACAATTAAAATCTTTTTGTAGCACCACCATCTAGTGGTCGCTCTTGTTAGCAGTGTATTGCTTTCCAGTACACCAAAGCCAGATCAGCTTGGTCACATTTTATTTCATAGTAACTTGAGAAACTCTCATGCTGCAATCCCAAATTCCTACAAAAAATTTTGAAAGCTCGTACTGAAGAAACTCTAGTACTAGCTGCCTGCCTACCTGAAAACATTCAAGTGTCCGGGACAGAATACTTGTGAAGGAAGTTTGACCATTCTTCTTACCTGTTCGTGATTGTCTATCACCAAGCACTCAAAAAAAAAAAAAAATGCATTTTACAGGATGAAGAAGAGTTTCACTTCACCCAGTGTTAGATAACAGAGGATAACAAATCTCATAGGTTAAGTTTACATCTCTGATGCTTGAGGTACATAGTATACATTTCCTCATAAACTGACAAAGCTCGACCCTAACAAGGCAAAAACATCACGTGCCCTGTCTTATGCTTAAACTTCAAATCAGTACAGATAGTATTGGTTACTTCGTGACAACTGCAAACAACCAAAATCCTACCTTACCCTGAGGTAGCTCACCCCTCTTAGACAGGAAACCACCTTGAGTTACTATGGCACTTAACATAAAACATCTGAAAAGAGTAATTACATGCACATCCTCTAAACATTTCAGATATACATTTGACTTTTTTGGTTACTGAAGGATGCTCTTTGAAAACCATCCACGTGTCCAAGCAAGTTGCAACAGCTACTTTAAGTCCTACAGATGATGAAAGCTCCTCTTGAGGACAAAAACTATTTAAAACCTTGCACACCTCAGTTCTTCATCATCTTCTATCCATGTTCTGCATTAGTGTTCTAGGCTGTAGAGGGCTTGCTAAAAAGAGAAGGTATTCCTCAGAAAATCTGATTCTACTGCCCTCTGCAGCATTTCTCAAAAAGCAGCATATGACTGCAAAGCAGCGTTTACATCCAAAAGGTTAGCTTGGAGAACAACTCCGTATTTGAAATTTAAAAAGTATTTAGCAAGTCTAATTAAAAAAACAGCCTGTGTTATTAGTATAATGAACACATCCTCTTTCTTACTAAAACTTCCCAATGCCCTCTGTTACATTTTGTTTCTTTAAACAAAGGCACTATTGAATACAGCTAATTAAGATCTTGTATACCAGCCAATACCTGGTCCCTACACCACAGTGCAGTGAGCCAGTCTAACAAACAAATTCACAAAGCTCTCTCAACCCAGAGCTGTTGCTGCTAAATAGATCTTCAGCATGAGCTATGCCAACACCAGGAACATGTATTGAAGAGAGGACCAGCTACGCTAAGCATTCAATAGCAACCTTGGGTTTCTCTGACATACTTAAGTCAAATAAAAATATAACACAAATAAAACTCAAACACAGGAACTACTCTGTGTACTTTGGTTTCCCTACAGTTCAGGCAGTGAAAAAGACACCAAGGTAATTAGAGCCCTTTGAACTGTCTCAAGTACAATGAAAGAGCATCTAGATTGATCTGCTTCTTAGAACTATCTCATATAACCATTATATATTTTTATCACTATTTGCAGAGGTATCTGGATTGTGAAATATATTAAACCTGATCTCTAAGTACAGACAGTTGTGCAGTTTGCCTCTTTGCCTTTTTGACCCCTTTATACTTTCTGAAATGCACGACTAAGCACACTATAAATTAGGAAAAGCTTGTGCATAGAGTCCACCTTAAGTCTCCAGTGGCAGAGGGTTTTTTTAATATATATATAATGAACACACACAAAATGCAATGTATTACTTTAGGTATCCATGAATTTATGGATACCTAGACATGGCAAAGTGTGTTACTGTGTGTGTGCCTTCATAAGCAACACAAGATTGAGGTCCTAGCCCAGCCCAAAATGAGAGGTTTGTTGCGTTAGCTTTCTTACAAGGCTCCTCAGAAGTTAATAAAGCCCACTTCAAATAGGTTACTCATTAGGATATGAAGAATACAGCTTGTCTTGTGCTTCCCTGAAGACTACAGAAACACACAGAGGATTTCTTATGGAGTTTAATGTAAAAATAAATGTGTCCAATAACACTGTTTACATTTTCTAAAATTTTAGAAAAGAAAGACAATTATTAAATACACCCCCACTACAGCCCGTTCCTCTGTAGAATCCTTAGAAGTAGATAATAAAGAGCTGATGCTCAATATTTTTCCTTAGAGTTACACTTCCAGAACATTTTAAGTTTAGAACAACTTTTTTTCTTAAAATATCCTGATGCTTTGTACAGTACTCTGCTAATTTCAGGCAAAGGATACTACCACACCAAAAACTCAAGCTAAAAATGTCAAAACTGAGGCCTACCTTATCATTCTAAACCCCAAATACTCATCATTATCAAATCATTTTTCCATTTTTTCTTCAAAAAAGAGCCAGATAGATTCAGAAGTGTTTATAGAAAACACACCATTTAGTCTGGCACACTAAAATATTAAGCTATTCAGAAAATGATTAAGCTGCATTTCCCTACTAAGTAAGTAAATAAAACTGCCTGCTACAACCCCCCAAAATCTCACTCACTCCTCTTACTGGATTTTCCATACAGGACCTTGATTCAAACATTTAATAAAAATGAACTCAGAACTGATTCTGCAGAATCCTTGTAGAAAACACAAAACGCAGCTGACAACGGTAACCATAGCGCCCAGTCAGAACTCCATCTGAGACCTCAAGTTACGTCGAGATTTGTTATTGGGGCATTTTACAACATGTGCTTTTAATCATGATGTGCAGAACAAAGTCAATACCTTAATGTCTATACAGTGATTTTTACAAATGAGCAGTTCCATATAAGGAAGTGTATCTGATGAATTTTTTTCCCCACAAAAGTATATCCCTAGAGAGTATATCAAAACGGTTCACTCTTGTAACTTAAAAAAACCATACCTTTACTGGTGAAATATGAGAATGAGAAACGAATCCATGTACATTCTCAATCTGTGACAGATTCTTCTCTGATACATGAACCAGCTCTGGACCCGTCACCTCATTGCTGATGTGGGGCGAGCTGTGCTCCTGCGGAGGTGTATCTTCATCCTGATAGCGGTATTTCTGAAGAAAACAATTAGAGAAAAAGATTAGCCCACCAGGAAAATGTGAAAACATTATCCACAAAACGTAGGAGAGACAAATAGTTACTTTCTGACCCTGCTGACCTCAAGGTAATAAAATCTAGAAATAAAAGGTTTAAATTAATATTTTCAGTTTAAAAACTGGTCCCATTTAAAAATATTCCAGCCACTTGAAATGCTATAAAGAAATGCTAGAAATGCTCTAAAGCTACCTAGTCTTTTGTCTGTTTGCATACAGTAACATGCCCGCAAACTCTTCCAAAAAACTTTTTTCCTTACACTTCTAATACAGCATTATGCCCTGTCTTTAAAAACCACCAGCCTCAAAAACTTTTTCCCCACTTCCTATTTAGCACATCTGCTAAAAGCCTTTTCTGTCAGTTGAAAGGTTTCAGCTTTTATGTTGGGGTATCAACACAGCAATTCACTGCTCCTAACTTTGTTATGAGACTACAGTATGTGGGCTTGCAACAAGACAGATGAAGCTTCTGTGATACAGAAGCCTCCACACAGAAACACAAGACATTACTCAGTCAGTCTTATTAATTTTCATTCAATTTCAAAAGCCAGAACCTATTATTTATCCGCCAGGGCTGTGTTCCAGTCAGACAGTGCTGCAGCCACACTTGCAGCCCCCGCTAAAAAGTATGAATGAAGTCATGGGTACACGTAGTATTCACCTCTATCTCTGGATTGTGGAGTTAACTGCTCATCAAGCATTATGCATTGTTACAATTTACATTAAAAATTGAAAAAGAAGTGCTGTGGTAAAGAACTCTCTCATGTAAGGCTTTATAGACAAGGGCTATAAGCTCAAAAAAAATCTTAAACACGAAGGGCTATTTGGATTTTAATGTGATATTCAAGACTGGGAAATATTTTGCAAATAGTAGTAAAGCCAACCCAAAGCTACTAAAAAACAGATTTCATCTTTAAAATACACTAACTAAACTACTTACAGGATAGCATTTCTAAGTGCTATATCCACAACTTCTTATGCTAAAAGTTACCCAACTGTCCTCATCCTTCGCAGCAAATACTTCAGAGCAAAGTGCTTCAGCTTGGATGTAAAGCAGATCGTCTTACAACAGATGACTCTCCGTGGTAGTGGAAGTGTTTTGTACTGCTTTACTCTTGAGCATCACCTCCAAAACACCCGTGCCTCTTGACTGAGAGGGAGCATCTAACTGCTCGGGCATGGTCAAAGAGCCACCACCCAGAACTGCCCATTCCGTCCCTCTCCCAGGAGTTGCCATCACCTGAGCAGAGCAATTCAGTCATCTCCTTCAGTCATGCCACGTTAATTCTGCTGCTACACCTGAATCAAAATCCCATGCAATTTAAACCCCATGCAAGTCTAGAGGTGCATTTTCAGCACACAGCCAGCTGATCCAAAGGGCAGCTGCCACACAAAGGAGCAGGACCCATTCAGGCTGTCCTGCCCCAGGTCTACAACATCCCCGTGCCCCTTGCTTCTAGCATGTGTCTGACCCCACGAGGAGCACGCTCAGTGGGCTAATCCAGCAGCATGTTTGTTCCCTTTCCAGCAATATTAACTTGCTGCTCTTCTAATTCCCTAAAGCAGCTCACAACAAGATGAAACATGCAACAGTGCTGGCACACCAGGGAGAAAGGGAGGGAGAGAGCAGGAGCAGCCAATCTCACAGTGGCTAGCAGAGACCATTGCTCTGCTTACAGCTAAAATAATCCAGTCCTGTACCCAATCCAGGCGCCAAGGAGACCCTAGGATAGAAGAACCAGCCAAGAAGTAGGCAAGACACATCAAAGGAAGGACTAACAGCAACTGTGGCAGAGCAGCTCCAACTTCGCACACAATTTACCTCAGCCACACATCTAGGAAGTCTCCCAGCAGCCAGTTAGGCAGTAGCCAAGCCAGCTAACTACATTTTTAAGAAGCTTTATGGACTACTATGTAAATTTTTATGGACTACTATGTAAATTATAATTTACAGTGCAAAAGAAAACCTAAATGCTAAACGTTAACACATTTCTGACAGAGATACTGCCCCAGAGGACTGGGTTGCAGATTTACAGGTGCCAAAATGGACTCACAACATTTCTGCTGATGCAACGTAGTGCACAAGATTTGTTCAAACTAGATTGCACCCTTAGTGAGTTTTGAACTGTCACTCAGTACTATGGGCTAAGTTATCTGCTGGTGTAAACTACTGAAAAATCCATTTACTTCAATAACCCTGTGCTAGTTAATGCGAAACCAGAAGATGTTCCAAAATCACTGCCGTGAAATCATTCATTGTGCTAACTGGTCAGCCCCACAGCCTCCCTGCCTAAAATCACCACCCTAGCAGAGCTAAAAAAAGAAAAATGACCAAAGTATCTGCAAAAATGCACAGGATAAACACAATGTTTTTTATGAATGTTTTAAAGGACCATTTTTCAGAATATAGATCACCTGTTTATGGAAAAGGCACAGAAAAGCTTCAGGAAATTCTGTGTTTTCAAAGGAAGGTCTTTCAAATAAATTCATATCCATACTACTCCCTAGATGTAATTAACTTGTGGCTTTATATTTTTAAAAAGTTATTCTACTGAGAGATCTTATTGAAAGATAATCAACAGAAAATTAAGCAACCTAAAGAACCCCTTAAACATGCCTTAAACCAGTGACCCATATCCACAACAGCACGTAAGTCTGTAAATCTACAGATTCAGGCCACACAGAACACCATGCTCGTGGACAGAAAATTAATCACGCAAAAACACCCTTAGCTACCAGATAAGGTAATGACAAAGTACAAGGCAGCATTAACTACGCCGATCTTCAGAATGGAATGTGTGTCAATCCAATTCACATTAGAGGCACATCAATCCGATGTCTTACATAAAAACAAATTTGAAGGCACAGCAACTTCTGTACGTACCCCCCCACACACACAGAGATCAGTACTAAAACAGCTTGAAAATAAGAGGAAGAGCGAAAGGGTGCCTAAAAACCAGTAATAAAAGATTGCCAGTTGGTCTTTCTTGTACTCCCCTTCTCCTGCAGATTTTCATGCTCCTTATCCACACATCAT
The DNA here is from genome assembly GCF_964034855.1 of Anser brachyrhynchus. Taxonomy (NCBI): domain Eukaryota; kingdom Metazoa; phylum Chordata; class Aves; order Anseriformes; family Anatidae; genus Anser; species Anser brachyrhynchus. The sequence goes on along the minus strand of NC_137703.1, from coordinate 13,430,847 downwards.
CATTCCCAAGTCCCTACACACTCCAAACAAAAATGACAAACAAACCCCAGAAAAACAGACAGCCTGATTAATATTGTTGTGTTTTGTTTAGGCGAAGTCTTAATTTTTGTTGTAGAGGTCCAGCTACCTTTGAGAAAGGTAGTGAGGACTTCAAGTCAATATAAGCAGTTCAAATTGAGAAATACATACAAGTTCACACAGTCAGATCACCTCTGATGCAGCACGAACAGATAGCATAAAACAAACTGTCTTCAGACCATTTGCTCATGACAAGCCAAACTGAAATACTTGTCCTTATTCAGTCACTGTTCCACTTCAGACGATGAGCTTAACCTGAAGGGACCCTTCGGCAGACCGTGCCAGCAACTCGGGTTGTTGGGAAACACTGCTCTACATTCAACATCCCCACTCCTGCATAAAAGGACTAGGATGCAGCATGCCAAAAGCAGATGAGTAGGAAAACCTAAATATATACACTTATCCTCACATCTCCCCCCCCCCAATTAAAAAACAAACATTCACAACTCTGACTTTCAGATTCCAGTCAGCAGAAAATAAGCTCCAATAGCTGCAGCAAGCAAAGCAACAATACAGCCAAATTCCCCATAATCTCGCTACAATAAAATTAGGACAAATTAAATGGTAAATTAAGACCCTAGCGTATTTTGTATGATTCTTCCTGTAGCATAGTGGAAGTGCTAAGCCAGAAGCAAGCGCTCAGGCCAACAAAGTGCCTTCCTCACTGAGGAGGTGAAAAGGATACAAAGCAAGGAATACGCTCAGCTACTGCAGAATGGAAGTTCCCATGAAAACTTATTTGTGACAACTGGCAGACTACAAAAACCAAAATGAAGCCTCATTGAAGGTAAGCAGCAATTCACACCGCAAAGCTGAAAGCCTGTAACTAACAAAACCACTTCAGTAAGGTAAGAGAAGCAAGTAAGTGGTGGTGCATCTTCAGAACTTCTTCACTGATCACAGAATAGGACATTTAGTATTATTCTCTATTTAGGTCTCCATATATCATAAACTCAATGATTTGAAATATTAGAGCAATTTTTTTTAAACAAGCATTCAGTACGTTGAGTAATAACTCCTTCATTCTCAAATAAAAGCAATGAGATTTCTTTTAATAATTAGAGGTAAGACAAACCATAAGGGGAGCAGCCTTTTAGAGTTTCCCCTTTCAGTTTGACATTGTACTTTGAGTAAAACCACATGCAACATAATAATTAGGTCATGGTGCTCCATCATATGTAAAAATACACAGCTAGTGGTAAATGCAAGCATTTAGGCAGCACTTCATGTCATGGATACTCTGAAATAGCCAGTTTAAGATGCACATGTTTACAAAACACCAGAAATATTTAGTGAGAAGAAATACACCTGTTCCACAATGCCAATGCACAGAGACAAAACAAGGAGCAGTCAGACTGATAAGTCAGTCTTATTTTATACTATATTTTATATTATATTTATATTATATTTATTTTATTTACAGGAAAATCGGTCTGACTTAAAATAAGGCAGACTTATTTTCCTGCAGTCAAAAAACCCTAAAGGAAAACGGGAAACACCAGTTCATAGAATTACTTCTGTCAGATGAATCGTTTCTTTATGTAAAGGACTGACCAGGTTACTCTGCATTGTTGTTTCACATTTTCCTTTAAATTTTGGCTCAGTCTTCAGCATTCAAAAAGTATTTTCTGAGAAGACACTGCTATGTTATTCTTAGTGCAGCACAACCCTGCAACTTTTCCTCAGACAAATAAAACTGATAACTGCTGAGTGCAGAACCCCCTGCACTACCAGGAGGTCACGGTTAGTCAAACCTGATGCCTTCAGTCCAGCCGGGATTTGGGTAGCACAGAGCACTCCCTCTCTATTTATTAACAGTAACACACATGCAGGGAATCACAGGCTGGCTGATGGCAGAGGCACTGCTGGGTCCAGCCCTGCTCCAGCAGGGCCACCCAGAGCAGGGGGCTCAGGCCGGTGCCCAGGCGGGCTCTGCAGGGAGCAGGCCCCCAGCCTCTCCAGCAGCCTGTGCCCGTGCTCAGCCACCCACACAGCACTGAAATGCTTCCTGAGGTTCAGCAGGAGCCCCTGTGGTCCGGTTTGTGCCCACTGCCTCCTGTCCTGGCACTGGGCACCATAGGCAAGAGCCTGGCTCTGTCTTCACTGCACCCTCCCTTGGGGTATTTTTAGACCCTGATGAGTTGAGTCGCCTCTCCCCCAGGCTGAGCAGGCCGCTATTTGGGTATCGTTAAAGCCCAACAGCCAGATATTTTAACATACAGCACTGCTAAAGCAACTGCACTTGAGAAACTATCAGCCTGCAGGACATCATAATAAGAACAAGGACCCACACTGGGGACCCCGAGGAGCAGCACCGGGGGGCTGCCCCCAGAGCCAGCCAGGGACAAGTCACTGGGGGACAAGTCACCGGGGTGTGCAGGCAGCCCAAAGGGGCTGCTGTCGTGCGAGGACAGCGGAAAATGCCGCTGTCACTCAAATCCGGCACAAAACGCCTCAAGTGGATGCTGGATATTCGCTGGGTATTTTTAGTTTGGTCTTAAAGCGAACAGCATCCCTCATCGGCAGCTCAACTGGCAGCATGAAATTCCAAATTGTATTTTGCTCCTATGGCTTTCCTCCCAAATTTATGATGTTGTAATTAAAGGATGTGCAGTTCCACAAAGAATAAGAAAACCTTGATTTTACAGCAAACAGTTTCTCAGCTGCATCAATATATACGTACATATTTACAACTGAAAAATGCCTTGGACACATCAAAGACAAGTAGTTACAAAACAAGGCAAATCCTTGCCTACTGGAAATAAAGCACTCAGCCTTCAATTCCACAATAAATCTTTTACACTAGCAAAAGAGCCATTACAAACAGATTAGACTCCTCCCTCCCAACCTAGTGACTTTTTTTTTTTTTGCAACATCAACAGCATACTGTGATACCACCATATATATATATATCTAAGTGTACTGCACAGACATGCATGCATACATGTCTGTGTATATATGCACACACACATAGACGACTGCTCCCAATTTACAGAAATACAGCTTTTTTTTGTTAAGAACATTGAACACTGGCTTGGAAACACTGAATATGCAAAATAACTTTTGGAAACACAGATTGCTGAATCTCAGTCTCACAAGTAACTTCACACACATAACCCTTTATTTTTAAAGGGGCTTTCTTAAAGGGGCTTTCCAGCAGTTACAGTTCTCATCACATTCTTCAATTCCTGCGTTAATTTTTCTGGAAAAAGCAGTTTAAACAACCCCAACTATATTGCTTACTACTCTAAGAATTACCAAATTATGTATGTTTTGTTGCTCCAGACCCCAAACAGTTGATGGAGTCCTAAAATGACTAAATGCCCGAGGGCACTGTTAAACCCAAACCTGCCACTAACAATTGCTTCTATCAATATGATGTCAGGAAGCATTTCCAGCCCTGCATCTCAGTGCAAGTCTCCTGTGTATTTAATTCTCCACAGCTGAAGAAAATGAAAGCCAAGTGCAATAAACTGATTACATGATGATTAATGCTGATTAATGGAGAATGACGACATGTTACATGCGGCATTCAGTAAATTCAAAACATTGTTCAAAGGGATCTCTAAAGAGTAGGCATGATAATTCATTACTTCTGTCACAATCACCAAGAGCTCCCTCCGATAATCAAGTAATGCCTGGAACAAAATACATGCTATTTAATTGGAAATTTAAGGCACAGTTACAGTATACATCCTGGCAATCATTCATAGCCTATTAAACCCAGTTTATATTTCCAGGAAAGTCCTTTTATAGACCCACCTTACATCCAAACATTAAAGAGATTGTGTTGTTGGTACATGCTACTTTACAGTGGCATAGCATCGGAGAAAAACAATCCAAGTTTTTTATGCTAGGAGACATTTTTTCAGACCCTGTGCACTTCAATCGATCCACGACTGAGATTCCAGAAAAATGCCTTGGTAAGCGCTGCTTGCTGCCTGTCTTTGACATTTATTCTAGGTCCATAGTGTTCAAAAATAAGCCTTTACATCAAATAGGTTCGATCCTTCAGGAAAGATTTCGCTCCATATTAGAAACCAGATCTTAAAAAAGGCAAGCAAAAAAATCCTGTGTCCATTTTTAAATTTTTCGAGTCAGCTTTGTACGTAATTATGCTAGCGTCAGCTCCAAGAGGCAACTGTATCGTGGCCCGAAGTAATAGCAGGATGCTTGCAGCCAGAACCCGGGGCTCGATCCAGCAAGGCAGCTCCACCTGCTGCAGTGCAAGGTCTGTCTCCTCCATGAAAAGAGAAGCAACTCCAGCAGAGCCACTCTGCTCATGTATGCTGGTTGCTTAGGGGAGGGGCAAGATGTTGCAGCAAGGGACTCGTACGCGGCCCGACCGAGACAGACCCAGCACCTCCCGCAAGGTGCTTTCGCACTGCACCAATGAGCAAGTGAAAGCCCCTTCTAAAATCACATGTGCATAATTGTAAAGCCGGGAAGTTGTAAGGCTAACAGCGGGGGATTTGCTGAGCTGCAGTTCACACTAGCTTTTTCAAGGAAATATAAGCAGACCACAGAACAAATGGCTGTGGGATATTTAAACCTCATTTTCTAACATAAAAAATTCAAGGTTAAGTAACACATTAAAAGACCATTAACTGCTGAGCAAAACTCCTAATGGTCTACCAAAACCAATATGCAAACAGCAACAGAAATAGACAAATATTCTTCAACTTCAACACAATGAAATCAGAAGCTACATTTTTTTCCCCCGGTTGTCTCTAGGAAAACATGAATAATTTGGGCCAGGCATCAACTTGGTTATGAGCCACTGTTGGTAACGTGGTAAATGAATTCATTTCAAGCAACAGTACACATGGACACTCGGGAGAAAAAAATTGACAGAAACAGCACTTTTTTCTTTAGAACTGAACTGAATATGGCCATGGTCGCCTTAAGATTTTTGTTCTTTGTTGTGTATTAACAAGTCTAAGACTGCATATTTTTTTAAAATATGTTTTTGGTGTGGGTTTGGTGGTGGTTTTTTTTTTTGTGTGTGTGTGTTGGGAAAAGGGGGAATCAAGCTCTATAAGGATTCAAACTATATATTTTTTAAAAGAGTACCAGGGTCCATGCAGAATTTCACTGTATTTATATGTTATGGCATCACATTACAGAATTTGATCAAAAACACACGCTGATTTCTCTTCATTGTACCATAAGATGATAATCCTTACAAAAAACACATTTTAATTGTACTGAAAGATGAAAGCAAGTATTTAACACTCCTAGAAATGTCTGCTCTTCTCTTTAGGTTGTGACTGTTCGCTGAAGTTTACACCTGTAGCAGTCTGTTGTCATCTCCCTTTTACTTCCTTTGGTTTACCTGATAAGCACCCCTTGAGGCAGAAAGTTTAACGTGATGCAAAACTGACATCCACACTTGCAGCTCAGAAAACAGCAACTTCATGAATTATACTGGAGACCGTCATCTTTACATAAATGTGCAGATTGAGGAAACTGAAACTAAGGCAAGATGTCTGGAGAAAAACGTGTAACTCAGCCCACAGTAAACCTCAAAATAAACTTCATTTGCATGAGGACCTCTTCCTTGGTAGAAGATGCACGGACTACAGATGACAGCCTTTCCATACTAATAAGCATAGTTGTCTTTCCCCCATGTGCCATGACCTACACTTTTTCACCAGCCAGCCCTAGACGTGGCTTCCTACAACAGGTCGTCTTCTGCATGCATGGGCAGCAACAATGGCAGGACCAAAAGGAAAGTTCACCTTAAACATCTTGGAGACAGAAAGGCAATAAATAATACACACACAAAGATACACCTTCTGTGTGTATCTAGATTAGCTTAAGCTTCTGTTATACATACATTTAAATCCAAGGGCAGCCTTAAACTATAATCAAATAACTGAAGAACATAAAAAAGCCCTCTAATTTCCTTGTGTTGTTTGGGGATCACAGCATGGTCTCTTTTCTAGAGAACTAGAGCAAAGCACAAGTAAAGAAACTTAAATACAGCACATGAAAAAGGAAAAAAATGCACAAGGGAAAAGAGAACTGGCAAGCATTGCCTGCTCCACAAGGAACACAAGAACATTCTTATACCACAACACCATCTTTTCTGCACTACAGCTCAACAATCCATCTTACTTCCATATATTTAATCACATTAATAGCAATTTCTTACTAAAATAATTCAGTCAAATGCATGGCAATTTCAGTACGAAGTCAAAGAGCAAAAGCAGTTCTTGAACGTTGCACAAATAGCTTTTTGTGATGCAGAAAATATAAGCTCTAATGTGCAATGGGCATAGAAGAATCGATAAGAAAATATAGTCCACACATCTACAAAGGATTCCAACAGTAAGATATGAAAGAAGAGAAAACTTAGGGCAATTACATCTACATTGTTGATGAAGACCACAGAACATTTGAATCCTTCAACCACATTTTTACAGCTACAGCCAAATAAGCTGGTTACACATCAAAATTGTCTTGATCTTTATTCTAAAAAGTTACCTTGTTTATCACATCTAGTCATGCACAAACTTAATACAACATTTAAGTTTGTCAAGTTAAAATATAGTTTGCTGACTAAATCCTGAGATTTATCTGTAACGGTGTCACTTGTTCATAACAATTATTTGTACCCAAAGGCATTTTAAATATGCAGCTGTGAGCATAAAGCTTCCTGAAATATAAACAATCAATCATATAAACACCTGCAATCAGAATATTAGGAAACCTACTTCTGAGCTCTACAGAGAAAACCCCATTTAACTATTGATCTGATTCCAACTGAAAGTTGGATTAATGTTTTAAAAACATAAAAAGCAATCGATTAACACACTAAGCTGCTGATAAGAATAATATGGCCTTAACTACTTAAGTATCTCACAATGCTTCCTCTCAAGTTATCAGACTGTGCTGGTGTTACCCCATACAACCTTGAGTTTCTTCAGTTTAGGCTCTGTTTCCATGCTGATGACAGAAAATTTTTAAACTTGGAGATTGCAAGGTACAGTATCAGGACTTCTATCTGATGGTGCCATATACAAGAAAAAAACAAGTCAGTATTCACTGAACACAGAAAAACAAAAACCTCAAGTTCTCTTCTTGCATAGGAGGGTTCCACCTGGTAACATCCAAAAACGTAAGTGACCTTTTATACGCAAAAAATCTAAAGAAACCAATTCAAAACTTTTAAAAACTGGCACTTGCTCAAAAACAGTACCACTAAAACTGACTTTTCATGCTTATGAAAACACTACATAAAAAGAATTGCCCTCATTCCAAGTTTCTTTTGAATGTTTACTTGGCAATAACCTATCTTTTTGCATAGCTCCCATATGCCCAATAAAAATATCAACATCATTAAGATCTTCAATTAGTAAGCAAGACTAATTTCGTTATTATCATAAAATAAGAAAGCTGTTACACTTCCAAGACTCCCTGAGCGGTATGAACATTGGATAGAGAGAAACAAATGTTATGCAGCATCAAAAAAGCACTACCAGCTTCTCAGGCACTTAGTACTTCTGTTCAGCATTTGCCCACTTTTCACTGAACACACTGGGGGGTGCCTGTTTCATCAATCCATGTGTTCTACCCATATCCTCGTACACCACAGGTTAGGGAACCAGGAACCTCATAAGAAGCAAGACCTGGAGTTTTTAAACAGCATGAGGAAGAAAAACTTGGCAACTGTCACTGCAGGCACCTATCAATCCGGTGGGACTCCAGGTCCCCAATCCCCAGAAGCCTGAAGAGGTATACTTCCAGAATAGCTAGTACAGCCTAATTTAAAAAAAAGTTTTGACTTCTAATGCTAAAAACTATTTTAACCTCTTTGCCTCATAGTCTTAGCACATATATATTGAAAGAGAACACAGAACTCCAAAATTAGTAAAGAAGCTTGGATACTGGTTTAAGATTACCTCATACTAACAGAGAACTCTAAAGTACTGAGTGTAACTCTATGCCTTATTCAAGGAGTAATTGTGTAAGCAATTTCTATAAGGTAAATGAAATTTGAACACTGGTTTCATAACAACCGATACCGGGTACAAACTGCATCCATTAGCATCCAGGAGGCTCCCTGGCATGGCTGCTGTCACTCCCTGACATAGGAGATGGCTATCCAAACCAATTTTGAGAAAGCAGCCAAAAGTGCACTGCTTGTTTCTGCACACACCTGAATTGCCAGAAAATTCATTTGCATAGTACTTTCAGGCAAACAGGTTTATTTACTGAAAACACCATGACCTGAAAATTCCCCCTGTAAAAGCCAACTGTAGCAGCTACTCCTATCTTTGAAGCACCTTTTTGCCAGCTTGACAGGTAAACGTGTGTGCAGGAGTTGAACCTGCAGCTCCTGTCACACCTTCGGTTCAGAATGCTGATGTGCATCTGCCCTTCAGAAGCTTCACGCTCTGGTATACAAAATTTGCAGCGCCTACCCAGTCTGACCCATATGTGCCCAACACAATCATCACAGAACACAGAAAAAGAGCATTGTTTTAACAAAACACTTCCATCGACAATAGAAAAATCTTTTCTAGGACAATTAGAACACTGTAAATACGGCTGTCTCTTAAGGTTCCTAAGTCTTGAAGAATGCTACAGCCCCATTAACTTCAAAAGCAAAGTGAAATGCTATTTTGGGAAAGGAATTTGATTAATAACACCACTTTTTAAAACTTGCCCCTTCGGTGGCATTTAAGCCCAGAACAGGTCCTATGAATAGAAGCTTTTCAGTAGGTGTTTGTGATTTTCTCCCAGTTTATTCCAAGTCTTAAATTGTTAAGCTGACGACAGATCTGGGACATCACTCCAAGGAGGTCCTCCATAAGGCTTGATAAGTCAACCCAAAAACCGCACAAGAACACTTTCCTTGCCCAGTGACCATCATTATGGGCACTATAAGCTTTTTGGAGTTGTCTTCAGTCCAAATCAGAGGAGAAAAGTCCAGCATCATACTGGAGAAAGAATCCAGAGGTATCTGCATTATGATGTCCTCTATACGCAAAAATAATCAGGCTTCAGAAGAGCAGGGAGCAGGTAAGGAGATACGTATCAAAAATGTGCCACCAAACGGAGGAAGGTGAGGGAAAGGCTGCCTAAGCAACAACAAGCAGAATTCATATAACAAGAAAGATATTAAGAATGTCAATATTAAGAATGTCAAATGGAAAAAAAAGTTAAAAGCCACGCAGCTTATAACAGAATGATAGCACACCTTGCCAAAAATTGCACAAACACATGCTTGACTTGGCAGCTGTGAAGCTCTTACAATTTCATGTTTCCGAATTTCAAAGGCCCAGAGTGGAATCTCTTTCCCTTCCTCCTGATATTTTGGAAGTAGTTCAGCCCTCCTGGAGCATGCCTTTACATTTTCAGTTTCCCCATAAGAAATCCCTGAGAATTAGAGGTGACAGAATTGACTAGTATGACTGCTGTGAAATCCAAAATTCAACATATTTTTCCTAGCTGGAAATTACAGAACTGGGGAGAACATCTTCAAAACAGGCTAGGACTGAAAATAAAGGGTTCCTTTTGCAAACTTGGAGTTTGACCCAATAAAAAGGATGGAAATGCAACAGACAGTGACACCATAGCATTTTCCTTCCCATTAGCTGGAAGTCTACCTGACCTCCTGTTAAAGTCACTGCTGAAAAGAAATTTTATCGTTTCTCAGTATACTAACAGTATATACTAACATCTTTGTGAGAAAAAAAAACAAAGTGGTGACTATTTAAAATAGACTTATTAGACTAGACTGATTAGAATACAACTCAGCTAGGAAATCCCTAAAACCATGGCATTCTACACCACTTCAAACATATTCAACACGCTTAGAGACAGCTCGTGGTGGCTGGCAGGTAAGTACCCACCCAGTTGCTTGCTCATTCCCAACCTAGAGGGACAAGAGAATTAAAACGGGAAAAAAAAACCCTCACAGGTTGAGATGAAGACAGTTTAATAAGTAAAGTGGGAAGGGAAATTGACCTCCCACCAACAAGGCAGTGGGACTGATGCCCAACCAGTCTCCAACCACCAGCTACACTGGGAGACCTCCTCCCCAGCCTTACTGCTCAGCATGCCACCGAAAGGCATGAAATATCTCCTCGATCAGTTTGGGTCAGCTGCCCCAGCTGTGTCCCTACCAGTTTCTTGCCCACTCCCAGCCCACTTGCAGGGGTAGCAGCGGGATAAAGCAGAGAAGGCCTTCACATCCCCAGCACTGTTCAGCAACAGCTAAAGCACTGGTGTTATCGACACTGCTATGGCCACTAACCTAAAAAGCCACACGGCTGCTGTGAAGTAAATCAGCCAGCCCAGCACAACCCAGTACATGGCCTGACCTGAAAAGTCCTGTACAATGAAGAACTGTAAGATCTTGGCAGAGTTACGTGGACACCATTCAAAAACTTGGCTGACATCACTTAGAATAATCACATACTTTTATTCTAAAAGTTGCCTTTGATGCGTTGTTCCTATCTGTCTGCAGATAGGAAACAAAAATAAAAGCATGCATATTTAGCCCTGTTTAGTTCCATCTCACCCTCAAAGATTTCTAGTGAGCTGCAGATACTTCGTTGTAAGGATAAAACTGATAAGCTATAAAAGCCCATTAAACAAACTTTCTGAGAGCCCCAAAAGCTTTACTCTCATATCCCTCAACCCTTTCCCACCCCAATGAAGCTTCCACCCGCTTTGGATTTGAAGTGGATCAACCTTAAATGCAAGAGATAATCAGGCAAGTGAGGTTATAATTTGAAGGCTATGCTCAGTGGGAAAGATGGAATCCTACAGGGTGTGATTAGCTGGGACTGCTCTCCCCAGTGTCAAGACCAAACAAGAACAAGGATCTAATTTATCACCGTGGATCATTCCCTGCAGGACCCAAGCTAATCATATCTTCCTTAATTAGACTGAGACAGAAGGCTAGTTTGAGATTGTCATGCAAAAATTACTGGGGAAGCACTGGTGCAGAGAGGAAAGAGACAACATTTTCTCAGGGATTATTCTAGAATGGATAACGCACGAAGATCCCTCTGCTATTGAAGGATTGCTCAGAATCTGATTAATTTCATCCTATCTTTTTGAAAGATTTCCTTTCAGAGCAGCAGTTTTCAATTGTGGACTACCTTTTATATGGTCTGTGCAATGTAGATGTAGCTAAGAAAAGCAGCACTGCTATTGAGTGACTCTCAAACTATTAATCAAGCATCTGTGCCTCCACTGGAAAAATGAGGGCACATAGGCTTAAAAAAAAAGTGAAAATCCGGGAAAGGAAATACAATAACAATACATGCTTTTATCCAGTGAAGTCTCATACTACAGTTTCATTTCAGCGGCTGTTCATGCTTCCCTGACACAACATCGAGAAAAGACAGCAATTGGATATGTTTCTGCTCTACTGCTTTGATGCAGCGCCATCCGAGTAGAGGCTAAGAGCCACTCACAGCCAGTGTAGATGAAGTGCTTCCACAATACTAACAATGGGTTGAGTTTGTGTTTTGTTTTTTTTTTTCCTCTCCATTGCAGACAGTGAGAAGGCTGTTCCCAGAGACAAATCAGTCCTCCAGTCCCACTGTGTAAAAGCCATGAAAGCAGATCATGTCTTAATTATAAAATAGTTCACTGAGAGCAGGAGAGAATCTAGGCACCAAGAGGATTCTATCAACGCTCAATTATCTGTCATATTGGGCTCTGCCTAAACTACTTACAGCTTGCACTGTTTCAGCCTTCTGTCCCCCATAAACACCATAACCTTCTTAGCACAGCTACTACTCCGCCAGTCGCTTCCCAGTACCAGCACAGGGGTTTGCTCTGTCCTTGCTGCAGAACTTGGCACATCTTGTTGAGCCTCCTGAACCTCCTCCTAGCCCAGTCCCCTAGGTCCTTGAGGTCTCTGTGCTAAGGTCCTGCAGTTTCCTCTCTTGGCCACTTGAACTAGAGGAGCATCATCTGTCAGCTGGCTTGGGGTGTGCTGTGTCATTGTTCCAGTAACTCGTGGTTTGAGTTGTATCTGCAGTTTATGAACAAAACTTTCAAACTACTGATCCTAGACTAAGGCCTGCTTATCAACCCTGCATATTCAACATGTTTCTAAACCACCGTACTTCAGCAAGAACCTAGGGCATCACACGCACCCACCCTTATAAAACACCAGCAGCTACTGGTACACCAACTCCACATCTCTTCAAAATTGAGTTCTCCTTCCTAGGATGTTTCAGCAAAACGCAGTAACTTCCTACAGAAAACAGTGCCCTACTTTAGCTATGAGATTACTGACAAAGTTAGGACTGAAATACCTGAGTGAATGTGACAGCACGTTAAAACACCATACCAAATGTAGGTCTTTCTCCCTTCCCTTTAGAACACCTAGAAAATACTATTTTAACTAAGAATTTTTTAAACCAATTGGACGAAAGCTATTACCTCAGAACAGGAATTCCAATATTCAAAAAAGAAACTTAGGAAAGCAGACAGTATTATTTCTCTGAATAATTGAGGAATTCACAGATCTTGAATATTGCGCGCACTTCTGACCTTCTCATCTGAGAAGAGTAGTGACAAAAATCAAAAAAGTACAGTGAATAACAGCTAGGATAAAGATACTCAGTGGCTTTCATCTATGAAGATTACAAAGTGAGGAGCCTCATCTGTCTCAAGTAAAGAGCTGAGCATGGGAACTTGATACAAGATCTTTGAAAAACATAAATGGCGCAGACAAGGCAAATACAAAGCAATTATTCACTAATTTAAGACCACACAGGCATTAGTAGACAATGAAATAATCAAGCAGATGTTTTAAAAACACAAGCAAAAGAAACTGCTGTAGAACTTACTGCCAAGGACATGAAGTCTTCAAAAATAAACTACAAAACAGCAAAACAAAGGTAGACTAAGGTCTAATAAAAATGTACAGCTATAATCACTAGCTCAGGAAGTCTTTAAGATGCTGCCTTCTGAGGTGGATCAGCAACTGAAGCAGGCACTTATCCTTTCCTCACAGCTTTTTCCTTAAGACAAACTACTAGTCATACTCGGAAGCAGAGTCCTACGCTACACGAAGTCTGGGGTCTCATCCTCTATTTTTTCCCATACATTACACTCTCCTCAGCTTCTGTGAGCCACCTGCTGTGAGGAACCAAAGAATTCTGTGTTACCCTTTTTGATAAAGGAATTGCTTTTTAGTCATTAACCAGAGGTTGCATATACCTGAACGTGACTTCAGAGAGTCCATGAAGAATCACATCTCACGTTAAACTAACAAAAAGATGTTTTGATAGAATTTCAGGCACATTAAACCACTTTGCAAGTAAAAGAGTGCTTACTTGCTCTCTCCCTACAGCATCGCAATCTGATCAATCCACAGAACAGTCAGGTCACAACAAAGCAAACTTCACTACCTTTCACTTGGGTTTTTATGCCATTTCCACCACTCAAAAGAGACTAAGACAATGAAGGAATTCAAGGACACTCCTTATCTCAGGCAAGAGATTTAAAAACAAACAAAACCAAAAAAAAAAAACCCACACCAATCTCCCCTCTGCCCCCAAATCTTTCAATAATGATTCTGAACCTGGAAAACTCTTGTCTATGGTCCTATTGTTTCCTTTTCAAACTATGTTTCCAAATCTAGTCAAAGTGTCCCAAATCTAGTCCCTCCTACATTACAACTTAAACCCCATGTAGGAGAAAGGGCACAAAACTTTGAATACAAAATATCCTGAGCTGGAAGGGACCCAATAAGGGTCATCAAGTCCTACTCTTGACTCCGGCTTAGAATTGAGAGCATTGTCCAAGAGCACTGTCCAAATGCTTCTTGAACACTGACAGGCTTGGGGCCATGACCACTTTCCTGGTGGGAAATAAAAAAACATTTAAAAAGGCAAAGTATCAAAACGATTTTCCAGAATCATGACTGGCAAACCAAAAACTTAATTCTAGCTCTGTATGCTGCAATCTAATACTGCAGTTCTGTGCTTTTCCCTACCTTTTTCCCTACCTTTCAAAAACTGTCTCCTCACATATTTCAAATCTTGGAGGGCAGAGAAAGCCGTGCCAAGTTTTCTAAAACGTAGATTTCTGCATTTTCCTGCTTGCTCTCTTGACAAAAACGCTTTACAAACAGTAGAGGGCAGCATTTCTCCACTTCCACTGGAAAGGATTTCTCTGCTTGCTTAACAGTAGTGTTTAAAAAATGTAAACCACACAACAGCCTACAGTACACTATTTTTCCATAGTCTTCATTTTACAGCAATACACTTCACACCCTATCCTATACAAGCATCAGAATTAAAGCAAAAGTAAAAAACAGAGTAAAGATTTGATTCTGCCAGAAAGTGTTTCATTTCATTCATTATATTCATGACCTACTGACAAAAATGTCAAAAATAGTGGTGCACTGATGATGAAAAAAACATAACACCGCTTAATTCTGATTTTATTCTCTGAATGAATATATGAAGGAACAGTAGTTAGTGGGAGAAAAAGTAAAGGCTTCTAGGATCACCAGTGACTTCTAAGGAAATGGAAATAATCCTATTTTGTAATTAACTTTTCTGTTTAACAGGATAATCAGATACATACTTCTCCAATCCTTGTGTAAGGAAAGCTACATTAGAAGAAGCTACAGCAAATAGCACTTACTATTTTAGATAATCTTTATTTTGGGGTCCAAAACCCAAACTGATGATTTTCCTTCAAAATTACAGGAATTGAGACAATTTTATCCTGCTGCATCTCTCGAATAACATAAATTCCTAATAAACAAATTAATGTCATCTTTAAAATCACCCAGCTCCATCACAACGAGCTACTGTTATCTACATTATAGTTATAAAAGGCTTTTATTGAGCTAATTACTTTAGCAACAAGGAACCTTTTGATTTGTGCCTTTAATTTGTTTTGGCTTAACTCTTATTGTTCCTGTACTAATGTTTGGTTTGAAAAGTTATTGCTATCTTTGTATTTTGGAAACATTCCCTTTCTAGTTAAGACAAGCTCTTCCACTTTTTCTTCCCCCCTTTTTTTTTAGAGCACTTCCCTCACCATTCTAGCAGTACTCCTAGCTGTGTGTGTACACAACGCAGGGTGGCGATTACGTGGCGCTGTATAAAACAGTACTTTCGAATCTCCTCAAGTTGCCCAGATGGTCTCCAAGAAATATTTCTCAACCAATTAAAAACAGGACAAGAGTTTTAAGAACCATGCTACTTCTAGCCCAACGTCAAACTTCTCTCCATTCCCCTGTATTTCAATTGCTTGCGTAACACCAGCTGAGTACATCAAATACTGTAGACAACTTATTAGGAAGTAAGAAAATGGAGAAATCGATGCATATTTCACCAGACAAGACATGATGATTATCTCCAGGAAGTTTCCTACAAAGAGCTTTTAAGATGCATTGCTTATGAATGGGTCACTAAGTTCGCCGCTTGTCCTCAGCCTAACAGGCATTGTCGTCACATCGAGTCCCACTGCAACAAAAAGCAACGGCGAGCTCAAGTATTCACTAGCTGTCTTCATAGACTGAAGGAAGGTGAAAGCAGTAAGTAAAAAAGCTTCATGCAATAAGCTAGTTCTAATTTCAGCTTCTTGAACAAGTTATATTATTATCAGTCCTAAGGACAGAGAGCAGTGGAAAGGTGCTGCGTGCATGGGGTTGGTTGGTTGTTTTGTGGTGGTGATTGCTTGTGGGTTTTTTCTGAGGAAAAAGTATAGTTCATTAAAACACTGTTCTTTTTTTCTGAACCATGCTAATGCAGTCAAAATAGATTTTCTGCCTCAGTTATGTGATGGTTGTATTTTATCACACTTTTACAAATAGAAAAACAAAAAAAATGAAGAGGTCTGTTTTGGGTAAAAGCTCTACAAGGAGATACAGGAACACGCTACAAGTCAAACACATGCTTCTGGATTACTGTGTATTTTCGAAGAGACAAATGTACAGAAGTAAAAAGTCACCTATTAATTATAAAAAAACGGACTAAGTTCATCATTACGACATTCCAGGGAGCTCAGAGTTATGACAAAGATTAAGAAAACGACACACAAGTGCAGGAAGGCGAGAAGCGTGCCTGTTCAGTTCTAGATTAACCGCTGCCACATTCGGCCAACCCATCAGCTGAGCACCGGGAGAGCCCCAGGCAGAGACATCTCTGTAGGCTGTTCAAGAGTCTGCTCTCGAGCTGCCCCACTTGCACATCCCCACTGTACAGAAAACACAGCTCACAGCAAACAAGCAAAGCACTCCCCAGGCGTGTTGGCTTAACCAGGTAATGAAGGCACTACAACCACAGGTGGGGAAACGCAACTAGCATCCTATTTTTCACAGTAGGAAAGAACGTGTCACATACATGAGGGAAAATTCACTGCAGCAGCGAACTCCATCTCAACTGCACACTTCAGAGAAACCAAAAGCACAACTGGCACAATCAGCCTTGTGGAAACAAGGAAGGAGAAAAAACATCCTCAACATTTATTACACATCATGTGGGCACACACGCACCCACTGCTAGAGCACACACACACACGGAGGAGGTAAGGCAGTCACTCTTGCAGCCACCATGGGTCGGTCACTAAAATGCCCCGAGCACTGTTCACTCCCTGTTGGACATGCAGATGAGTTCAGAGAATGCCGCTGACTTCTGCCCACGCTGACCTTTAAGACAGTAGCCCTTGGTTACACTTCTACCAAGTATCAGAACTTCATTAAAGCATTTCTTCCCACCTCCCAACCCAGGATGTGGCAGCACACCGTCCTCAAAGAGCCAGCTCCAAAGAAGTCACATTACCACTTCTGAAAGTATGAGTAATACCCACTGACAATATAGCAGGCTATGATTAAGCATCAAATCAAGAAAAGAGTGAAAAGAAAAGCAAGCCTTATGTTTGAAAAGCCCTGGTGCAACTTAATGCATTCGCAAAATAAAAGCCATCATGCGCTGTGCCAGCTAGTAAGACAGAACTGACTAGTGGCATATGAGACAAGTCAGCCAGCAAGTTCAGCCATCCTGAAATCTCACTTCAAGTAAGACAGGAAACACTGTTGGGTTTTGGGTTGGGGGTGTGCTTTTTGTGGGTTTATTTTTTGGTACAAAGAAACCTAAATACCCTTCCCTGCTGAAGGAATCGTGCTAGGGACCATATGTCCAACTACGAACAACCCTACATTTATTCACCCACTGTTTTCTCCCACTGTTTTCATTACAACAGGAAACTATGCCAGGGCTGCTCACTCTGAGGGTCCGGCTTCAGGAGCAGCAGACAAGGAGACCAAACGTTTTGATTCCTCTGATTCCCCAGTGCTCTCCTCTCCTCCTTCCCAGAGCATTGAGCTGTTAAAGACTTATCATTTTACCTGCCTTTCCAGAGGCAGCAGAGGCAATATAACAGCTTAGAACAATCAAATTCTCCTTTCCAGCAGCTACCTTTTAACAGCTCTAGTGCTCATTTGACTTTTCCATGAGCTGCTTTAACTCACCAGCCAGCAGAAAAGCATTCCTAGTAAGTGAGCATTAAAGAAAAGGGGGTAGAAGCACTCTCAGTTGCAGCAACCTGACACATCAGTTCAGTGTCACACCTGAAGCTACAGATTGAGTTCTTCTCCCATAATAAACAAGGGCTACAGAGCAAAACTGATTAGGAATGAATGCTTCACTCTGCTACTCCCATTAATCCTACCTGAAAAATTACTCAAGCTGAGATCACCAGCTCCTCCGAAATAAATTCACAGTTCCAGAAGGGCAACTGGAGTTCAGAAAATGCTTTGAAGGGGTCTTTTGTATAGGATTGATTTCAGGAAGTTATTCCCCTTTTTTACTGCTGCATTCACAGCATCTCCTCCAACCTAAATATAATCCACACCATGTTCTCAGAGTCATGGAGAGCTGGAAATACTCATAGCCCATATGTTCTCAGAGATGGAAATACTATTATTTTACAGCCATTTGTTGCTCTTCGATCAACTGCTAACCAAACATGCACAGAACTGATGCAATAGCCAGATAATGCATTTGCCACTTATTTGTAGTATAAACTAGCAGCTTTTCCTTTTAAAAGGGGAGGGGAAATAAATACAAACTTGAGGACAAACATTCGAGAGCTTCAGGTAATGCCCATCAACTTCACATAAACACAACAAGCATTGGTCCAATTATCCCATTTCTTCAAGGGCTCACACTTGAACAAATACAAGCTTCATTGATGTGCCTGCCTGAAAAGCTACACAGTTGTTAAACCCAAAGTTACTGGAAAAGATATAGTTTCTAAATACTTAGAGTCATTTAGAAAGAACACGGAAATGCAGGTGAACAAAGGTTCTCTCTCAGGATACTCAGTATATGAAGCATGTGGCACAGACTGCTACCTTTGTGCTGTAGTTTAAGTGCATTTTGGTGAGATAGACAGGTCCATATAAAAGAGAGCCATTCAAACTGACTAAATACAGAGTAATTGCCTCTCACTCCAGGATTTCCTGGGCCAAACTGTTGGCAGCTGGTAGAGCATCATGTTAACAGAACGATGACAATTTAAGAAAATTCCTTTTAAAAAGAAGTTAAATGCGTAAAGCTTACTATATCCATGTAATTGATATGCTGCAAGACAATCTTTTTCCTAATGGCTTGCACTAGTCTATTTTCTTATGCTTTCTTCATCCTGCTTTTCAGATTTTACATATCAGGTGACTTTATCATGTCCACCATTGTCAGTTTGTGCCAACTTCTTCCTCGCTCTTGATGTCTTCACTTGTCTCATTATGCACAAGCCCATCCATCTTTGGAACTCACACAAGTCACCTTTCTGTTCCATCCATGGAAAATGAAATATAGTGTTGCTTTAGCTATAACTTCTGGACTTAACTGACCTCATGCTGCCTCATGTTGTCCTGGGCTTCTTTACTTGCCATGCAAGGGGAAGTATGATCCCTGGCAAGTCTGATCTGAGCAGTAAAACTTCAAGCAGTCTTTAAAGCACTTGCTCACGACCACAACAAATACCTGCAGTGGGAATGTCATTTCGCCTGGTATGACTACAAAATCAGTATTCTCTGCTTGTATTCCTCCTCATTTTTGTCACATAACCTTTAAATCCACCTACGACATGCATTCCTCATTCTTAACAGCACACCTCGTCTCCTGCTCCAAATGATGACCAGCCAATCCTTTAGTCTGCAGGCAACCACCCTTGGTTTTGACACCTACCAGCTATCCTAGTAGGCAGCTGTTTCTTTGGCACTGCTTTATGCTTCAAGATTACATACAGGAGCAATTTCATACCATCTGCTGACACTGCCAACGTTACTGCAATGTATAAGTCTTTTTTTTTCACTTCCCAAAGTTTTTATGATGACTGGTTCTGTACGCATTCCTTCAGCGCTCTAACCAGATGGCATATCAAAGCAAAGCGCTGCCTTATTTGCACTACTCAATTGGCTCAGCGGATAACTATGATTTATATGCAATCCAATCAAATATATTTGGAAAGCTATTTGTATTTTAGTGAACACAAGAAATGTTGGCAAAATGAAGTTCCTTGCCAAAACCCATCATGACACATCACTTAAATGTGCCAATTTCCAAGAGGTGTTGTGGACTAATTTAACATTCAGTGTATTTCTTAAGCTTTTGGTTTAATTATTTCCCATGTAACTGAGTTTTGATCTCTACGATTTTAAATTCACAAAATTCTAGGATTTGTTGCTCCACTTTAAGAAAGTATCCTTTGGGCCCATCAAGTGATTTCTGTATCGGGTTTACACATCAAAGCTTATACTGTAGTTGTTTCCATTTTCACACCCTTGTCTCCATCACTTTTTATTTCCTTCCAACGTCAGTCTTTCATTTTTCTACCCACAGTACCTCCAAAAAGTTAACACTGGCATAGGAGAAGTTACAAAGCATTTTCATACACTTTATTAGATCATATTTGGAATACAGGGGCAGGTATGCCGAAAAGCCACCAAGACAGCTAAGTGGCTGGAGCACACCAAGAAAAGGTTCAGAGAACTGGGCTTGTTTAACCTGGAGAGAAGCAGCTTCAGGTTGAGCTAGCAGCAGGCTTCTCATGTCTAAGAGGAGGTTACAAAGAAAACAAACCTTACCCCTTTGTTGCAGTGCACCTGCAGGAAGAGAGATGATGTTCAAACTAGGTGGCAGAGAGAGGTACTGAAGGTAAACACAGGGGAATCTCATGTATATACTGCCCCCTTACCAAGATACCGTGTTTCAGCTACTGTCAGAAACAAGGCACTGGACTAGACAGATACTGCTCTGGTATTGCCCAAAAGCAGTACGCTTCTCAGTGTTTTGAAACAAAAACAGTACAAAAATCACTTTTCCACTGCTGTCTTACCAGAAATATTATTCAAGGACATTCTAAATCACTTGTTCAAATTCAACTATTTTACTTAAAGTATACTACTGAACAACCAAGCCAAGGATGACTGCTCAAAAACTGCTGTTCTGGAAAAAATTAATGATTTTTCATATTCTGTATATTTTAAGTGTCATGTACTCATTTAAAACTGTTACTTAAATAAAATCATTACTGTAAGCACAGCCCACGTGCCTGCTCTTAATAGTATCCATGGTTGCAGTGATGCAAATTTGCCTACCTACATGAAACCAAATGTGCCCACATAAGGAGAGAAAAAATCCTGTATTAATCACTATTCTTTGCACTGGATGAGTGCAAAGTAAATCAGTTAGACCTTAGAAAAAACAAAGCAGTTCAAGGACCTCTTTGCCCATCACGAATACATCTTCATTCTGAATTAAGCACAGCAGAATTATCAAAGATCAAATTTTGAAAGATCTCAAATTCACTGGAAAACTCATCTCCCTGACCAAATTCTTTACTTTGCTATACTGTAATAAAGAATAACAATGAATTGTTTCAAATATTTCTCCACTCAACTAGGAGAAAGGGGTAGTGGTTATCACTATTTCTAATCCTATCATACATTTTTTAATGCTGATTTGAAATGTCATATGCATTCATTTTCCTTTTCATCAGAGAAGTAGATTCAAGCACAAAATTAAGGAATGTATTTTTCATTAGATTACAGCTTTCAAGTCATCAGATGCACTGATGTTCACAGGAAAGCAAACAGTCCTTTTAAAAGCACCAGTTTAAATAAACAGCTTTAGTTAAAGTGCAAGGCACTACAGTAACATTTAAGTTAAATGGGGCCAAAGCTTCACATGAAACAGACAGGAAGGATTAGGTGGTGATAGCTCCAGGTGGAAATGCATGACCAGTCTAAACCAATCTTAACTGCTGTTGAAGGAAAGGTGATCTCATCCCTCTTCCATACAGCACTTCTGTGAACAGACTTGCTGGTTTAAGCATTAGCCCTCATAGGGCTAGGCTGACCATACTAAAAAACAATGCTTTTTTTTCCCCAGAATAAATTATCATCTGGCTTAACTTTCAGGATAAGTTATCTTTTTGCTCTCAAACAAGTAGGTACAGGAAACTAAACAAACACACAAAACTAAAGTCAAGCAGCCCAGTGACAAAGATGACAATTATTTTAGAGGGAGGGGGAAGCAAAGTACACACAGCAAAATTCAGGTACATATGAATTTAACCAAAGTCAAGGAATTAACATCTGATCCCAGTTTCAGAGCACCAAAAGGTAGTATTTTAGAGGAATTACAGCAGCAACACCAAGAACTAACGTAACTAATCAAACTTGTGATTTTAAAGAATGTTTCACTTCCAAAAAATGCACAGCTTAAACACCAGGAAGACCCCTTTGCTGGTGACAGACAAGGTAACTTCACCCATTCCAGTCAGCCTATGCTTCCTTTTGTCACACAGAACCATAAGGATCTATACCTTGCATTTTAATAGCTATCACTAAACCCATGCAATATTCTTAAAGATGCTCATACAAACCTCTTTCTCAAGAAACAGAAAGAAATTAAACAAGTTTCATGTTTCAAATTATCTAAAGATATTGCCGAAAGCCTGAGCAGCTTAGTAAACAATTAAACCTGCAGCTACTTGAACAACCATGGAAAAGGGAGCAATATAGAACACCACTTTACCAACAACAACAAAAATGAAAATATTTTAAAAGCACACAAAAGAGCCTAATCTATCCACATTTCATAAGCACACTACTACTATACATTCCATTTATGCATCATGTTTTTCCTTTAGCAGTTACAAGTGGACTGTATTCAAAACAATCACGCACAAAACTTCATCCTAGTACAGAAGTAGTGACACTAAACTATTTGTGTCTCTTCATCTCAAAGCAGCAAGATGCCCAGATTACAGAATATATTGAAATATATATCCATCCCTAGCAGGAATTCCCAGATTTATCATCTTTGATAAAGGTTATGTAAAACATGACTTGGACTTCCACATTCCAGAATAAAAAGCAAGTTCGTATAACATTTCACTCTTTAAATGTGCTAAAATAGCAAAGAACCTAACTGCAAAATGACAAAAAAACACATTCTACTACACGAGTTTTTCCAATGTGCATGATCAGCTCTTAGAAGAACTAAGATCTGTGACTGTTCTTAGCAACAACTACAGAATTTATTTTCAGAATCAGTACATTTAAAGTTAAAAAAAAAAATCAACACTAGGAAACAATCAAGACATTTTTGTTACAGGTAAGCAAACCCTGAAAGAAAGGTTCCAGAACTTTTAAGATCACAGGCATTAATCAAAAGCTTTATCATCTTACCTTTGTTGTTACAATGCACAAGCAATCCATTGTTTCAGCATAGCAGGTATGTTTCCAAACATTTAAAAGGTTTATTTCCAATCACAGCTAAGCACCATCTCAAATGAGGAGAAGCACACTTATTGAATGGTTAAAATAGTACAGTGTGTGCCAGGATTCCCTTTGGAATCAGAGGTAGAAACAACGTGGAGAAAAAAAAAAAGGAGAGCAAGCTAAAATACAAATGCTTTAAGTTTCATGAAAGATTTTCAACCTATTTTGATTATCTACATCTGAAAATCTTGAACTTATCCTTGAAAATATCTTAGAAAAGATGTCAAGTCTTATTCCATACCAGGCAAGTGCCTCCTCATATTCTGTTTCACATACTCCTCTTTCGCGATTACCTAACACATGAGAGTCATAGGGAATCATTTGATGAAAAGCAATACAAAATTATTTACAGCAAAAAATCTCAATTCAGCTTCTATTAGCTGGCTATGATTTCCAGAATGAAGCTGTCGTTCAAAAATAGTTATGGTTGGAAGCAAGCATTTCTCCTCTAACATCATTTCAGCATTTGCAGACTGCAAAATAACCGATTTCTTAGGCAGTAATGAATGGAATATTCCATGTAGAACAGGGAGAGAAGAAAGTGGCAAGGAAAGAGTAATGCATATTGCAAGAGAAATGCTATTTTGAGCCTTGAATTAACCTAGAATTTCATTTCCTTTTGTAATGCTGTAATGCAGTGACAAGGCAAAGTTTGTGTGCACAGGCATTGTCTTCTCAGCCCAATTAGCACAGCTGGGAAAAGTCAAACACTTGGGCACAAAAGCTAGTCTGTATACTAAGTAACACTAAACTGGCAGTTTCATAAACAGGTAAGAATCTCATTATACTAATTTAGCACACAAAGAATTGAAAGCAACTAGTTAACGCAGTTTCAGTTACCTTGCCCTGTTAGGTCTCTCTCTCCACCTTTGCTACCTGCACAGGGAAGCATTTTGAAAACCATTCAATAGACTATTTCCAACTATTAAAATCTCATCTGTATTATTTCACATTCAGCACAAGACGTACAACTAGTCAAACTGTATTTCACATCGGCAAACAAGTCTAAAATATTCTAGGTATCTACCTAGGGCATTCTCACTATTAAAGTTTAAAAACAACTTTCAAAATCAAGTCCAAGTAGCCTCTGGTATGCATTGCGTTAGTACAAGACTGTTCTCTATCCTTTTTTGTCCTTCAAAGAGCTGTTTTTCACATCACGTCATCTAGAACAATAAAGCTTAATTTAGTAACAGCCTACTAAACGCCTAGACAAGTAGCTGTCCCAGCACCTACTGGGCTCACACTTTGCTCCCCCGCTGCAAGACCACCGTAACATGCCGCAGCCCACCACCTACCATGGTCATCACCAATCTCAGGTTCAATGCAGCTACTGCACGCACACCAACATTGAAAGTCAAATTTTATCCACAGGTATGCATCTTCTCAACTTTGAATGAAGCACACACATTTCAACGTGTCTTACAACCAAAACCAAAATTAGCTTTGTTTTAAATGAGTTTTTCAATCTAAGCCTACATCTGAGAAAGTGGCCGGAGGCTTAGAGAGCACATACATACACAACAGAAGCCCCATGTACTGAATGGTATCAAATATTGGTTGGCAAGCTTCAGCTCAAGACAGCTATAAAATCAAAGAACAAGAATGCCATTTTCCCTTTAAGCAGATGTAACAGCAGAAAAATTGCAATTTTACTCCACTTGACTCCCTGGCTCTACACCATACTGTATACTAAAGGGAAGGAAAAAAGCCAAAAGTTAAAAAAGGTAGAAAGTAAGAACTATTATTCCTAAAATTATGCATTTTATTTTTTAATTTAGGGACAAGGAAGGGAAGACACTACAAGATAGTTCTCCCATTTCAAAATTTTTTAAAAAATCATTAAGCAAGAAAACCACATGCTAGCAAAAACTACTTAGTTCAGCTTAAACAGAACTTCAAGGTAAACCCCATACCATGCAGCCATCAAGACCATGACTTTTACCTCATGTGTCCAAGTCAAGCCAGAGATACTTGTTATTACCTTCACATTGTCTCTGAAGTCTAAGAAATATTTCTAGTATGAATACCTAAGTAAAGTTTTCACTACTGCAAAGCATCAGTGGGAAAAACATGCATCTTTTGGACTGATATGGCTAATCCAGACGGAAGTATAAGTCTCTGAAAACAGAGATTCTTCCGAAAACAGAGAAGCAAAGCACCAGTTAGTTAAGCTGTTGGGACTTTCCTTTGCCAGAAGAAAAAATACTCTCATAGCTCAATGCAGGGTATTGACATGCAAATTATTCTTGAATTTCCCAGGTCTTCTGTTGAGAAGACTGCTTGTTATGTGCTTTGAACAGAGAACTTGATAAAGCACAAGCATCCAAGAAGACAAAAAAAGAGCAAATACATTTTTAGGTGGCTTGGCACATATCCAGTGCCTGGCCCAGAAATGTCTCCAATGACCAGTTCAAGACATGCAGTCCACGTGCATGTTCCTTGCACAAACTTCACCGCACAAGTTCCTAACAGTACGCCCAAGCTCTGCCTGCCCATCATGCTCTGTACATCATGGGCAAAAATCAACGATGCTTTTTCAAATTTCTCTCAGCCATCTTGTTCCAAGATTAAGCTTCTACAGACTAATCCTGGCTACAACTGGTTTATGTTCCAGGGCAATCACTTTCTTCTCTTCCCTCCTTTTTTTAATTCTCATTTTCTTTGGGAATCCTTTAGAACTAAGGATCACCATCATGACATTTTTTCCCTGTCCACTCTCAACCATCTTTTACCAAGACCTGAGGCCCATTAGCCTTGCCACAAAAGGCACAACTTCTCAGATTGACTATTCAGACTACGAGCTGTGGAAGAAGAGACCAATTCAGATAATATGAAGAAGCAATTCTTGGTTGAGAATTCATAGATTATGAGTTGGCACGCTAAACGTTTCCAAGCAGAGGGCACGGAGATTTTACTACAAGCACACTTGAACGTACTGACACCCACTGTACAAACCAGAACAAGCTACATAAGAGCCCTTTACCAATCAGTACACTACTACGCTTGATTTAAAGCCCTGCCTGTCAGCCCTCAAAACTCATCTTCAGCTAAGCACAAACAACAGAATGTGGATTTTAATTTAAATGGGTGGAAAAGTTATTTACCAGTAAATCGATGTTGTCATGAGGCAAAACCCACGCAGAACAAAAAGACACCAATCACACGTACCCTACTGACAGAGCAAGAAATTTTGTAGCAAATACCAATGCACATTTTCATAAATATAATACACAGATGGATAAGCTCTCAAGGAGAGCTGCACATAAACAAGCATTTCCCAGCCCAAAAACACAGTATCTGCAGACTGTTCATTGGAAATATTGCTCACAGAAGATAGATTTGAAAATATGAGTCAAGCATTCATGAGATTTTGCATTATCGTAAGAAATAACAGTATAGCTACTTGGGGACAAATTTTAAAACTCCTTGAATGACCAAGCACGTGTTAAATTTTGGAGCTCAGAAAAAAAAGTTGTTTAAGAAAAGGAACTAGGTAAGCAAAACAAAATATAAACTACTGTAAATAAACAATACATTAACTTAGAAACTTCCTTCCTTTGAATTGTGTTGTGAGGAACAACAGAAAGATCTACAAGGACACACCAAAAACTGAATCAAAATCAAGAAATGCTGCACCTTTAACACACTAAAGAGTAATACACCTCGTGTCATGTAGCCAAGTAAGCATTTCTTAGCCAGTAAAATCACTATTATGCTACTGGATTTGTAAGAAGCACTGCAATCTCCTTATGTCACTCATATTTATTGAAAATAAACCTCTGTCCTGTCAGCTTGATGGGTCAGCAGCAATCAGCAACAGCCATTCTATTCAGTTTCACCAGAAATGGTGAAACGAAAATACATTATCTTTGTGACATTAAAAAAAAAACAAAGCATGATACTTATGAGATACTTATGTGAGTAATACAAAGGAAAGAGATGGGATTTGCTCATCTTGAAGTACCTACCAATTCTTTCAGGTTATATTTGGCAGTCACCTCTTGTGTCTTCACAGGCTTATTCTTTTACCAGTGAGAGAGATTCCTTCTACTAGTTAAGTCACCAGACAGTTAAAAGAAAATTCACGCACAGATAACATACATACATTGAATAAATCAAGCAAATGAAAGCAATGCTTTGGAAAAATACTGATTTTGCAGGTAGTTTCATCTATCCCCAAATTTTAAAAGCGCATACGGTTATTTAAATGCTACTTTGCACTCGGAGTCTATGAGAAAACCTGTATAGCATACAGCTGTCACAGGTATAACCAGAGAAGCAGGCTCAGCTCGGCTTTTGGTATGTCAGCTGCCCAACTTCAGCAGATCTGAAGAGAGATTTCAAAGACCTAGTTAAAGATCAAGCAGTACCATCACTGCAAGTATTTTCTCGGTTCCTTTAGCAAAGAAAGCATTAAAACTTTAAGATGCTGTAACCTAATCCAACCACCTTAGAACCTGGGTGCACAATGTAATTATTACAAATAAAAACCCACAATTGGATATCAAATTCATCCAATTTCTTTTTAAGTTTTCCTTTTACTTCTGAATGAAGGAGAGTTTTTATAAATAACAGATTTTTGTTTGTGCATGCATTCTGAACTGACTTAAATACTCGGATTTGTACAAATAGCCTGGATTTGTACAAACAGCCTGGATTTCAAGATCTTTCAAGAATGAAAAATACATAGCAAGTCAAATATCATCTCCCTACCATAGAAGTTAGCATGGGGAAAGCAATGAGATGCCCGAAAGTCCTGAGACCACACATTAAGAGATACCCAAAAAAACAAGCGTGCTATTTCTGCAGGAACATAGTTGAAATAACAGACAACACACGTGTATAAATACAAGCCTAAAGCAACAGCATGACAACAGGGTGTACAACAGTCAGACATATCGTCAAGTTAGCCAGCAGTGAGTCTCTCTAAGCATTAAGGCAAAGAAGACACTTGAAGATAGTGTGACAGGTCTAGGTAATTTCTTCAGGAACAGCCTGCTATTAGGGCTGGTACAACTGACTGTATTTGTAAAGGCCAGATGAGGAGACTGCAGTCAGCACAACTTGAAAACAGAAACAGAACTATAGCATCCTGCAGCTTTAGCAATGCATTCTGTGCGACTCTTCTCAGGAATTTCCTCTAAGACCCTGATTAGCTATTTGATAACACCTTTCCATTTTGGAAATGGAAAAACTGCTACTGCCCATTAAATACAGACTTCTTTCATTCCACTAGAAACCATACCTCTGAAGATTTTTCTTCTAGACTACATTAGCTCACCTTAAGAAGTCACACAGAAGTATCAAAAACATCTTACAAAGGTTAAAAAGACATTACTGCTTGCTTTGCCAACAAGAACAATTCCCACATAGGAGAAAATTAGGTTAGCTTAATCCTACTTCTGTTCAAAATATCCACATTAACTATCTTTCTTTTTACAGATTTTGAACAAGTTGAACGTGAACCTGCAGTATGCTTAACAGCAAAGGCAGCTAACAGCATCTATGCTGCATTAGCAGAAGCACAGTCAGTAGTATCAGGGGAAACTATGACTCTACTCTGCTTGTCACTTCTATTGATGCATCTGCAATACTGCATTCAATTTTGGGTGCCCCAACATGAGAAAGATGTTGATAATCTGGAGCAAGCTCTGCAGAGAGCCATTAACATGGTGAGGGGGCTGGAAGCTTACTCCTTGAGGGAAGATGATGGCACTGGTCTTGTTTTAGTTCTGAGAAATAGGTTCAGCAGAACCTAAAAGTAGCCTTCTAGTACTTCCAAGACAACAGGGACACGTGCATGCTGCATGATTAGAAAATATTAGGGAAAAGAAATAAATTGGAAGAGAGATTTCAATCAGAAATAAGGAAACACTTTTCCCCTTTTTTCCCCTCCGTGACAGTCCAGCATTGGAACAGCTTGCCCTGAGAGGTTTTAGACTCTCCATCTTTAGAGATTTTCAAGACTCCACTGGATGAAATTCTTAGCCATCTAGTCTCATCAGTGAGCCTGAATCATTCTATGATTCCAAGATGATTAGACAGTTTCATTCCACCCTGTCGTGGCCTGACATTTAGCTGACTAGTCTATAATTTCAGCTTTCTTACCTTACATCCTGTTTTACTTTCTTAGAAGACAGTAAGCCAGATACTCTCTTGTTTAAGTGTGGGAAAACCACACCTGAGCCACCATTACTCACTAAACACAGAGATCTGTTAGCCTAACTGTATAAGTAAGACAATCTAAGTAATGTTCCACCTCCTAAGCCAAAACATTTATTTTGAGACAAGTTTGTTTGTTTGTTTTTGAGGGGGGCTGTTTTTTTCTTCCAGCTTCTAAAATCAAATTACTGTGGTTACTTTCAAATCAGAGAAATTAACAAGTGTCTGCTATTCACCTTGAATTTAAATTATCAAAATGTTAAAACACACGTGAAAGAAAGAATTAAATAACACATCACAAAACCGTCTCCTTAGCAACACACTATTCAATTAGGTCAAAGGAGACTTCTACCAGTGATTCAAGTTTCACCACGTATTTCTCGAACGCAAACTGTCCCACCTACAGATGGCACTACAGATCACGGCAAACAGCTTTACAGACCACGCTTCTCCTGCGCAGACACTTCTCTCGCTACCACTAGCGTTAAGCGATCCGGCTTTAGATTGTTAGCTGCTTTACCAGCACAGACAAACTCAGGATTTAATGCTCATAAGGAAATGGTATGGACCCCTGAACCTTCTCAAAGTGAAATTATATACATCTTTCTCTAGTCCTTAGTACTGAAAGGATTAACTTTCCCTCCCTGCTCATCACTGCCTTGAATCTCTCCTGTTTTTTTTTGCCTCATTATCTTTTTGTATTGGAAACTAAAAGAAATAAAGCTGTCAAATGTGGTTCCAGGAAATATAAAGGATGGAAAGGAAAACAGATTGCTGTGAACAGGAGAACTGCAATCTGTAGCTCTACCTTTCATTAATACAGTACAGTACCTATGGGAACTACGAAATCCACTCTTCTGATCCAGAAGGAGTAAAGCAAAAACAACTCTGCTGTCTTCCATTCAAAGTCCTCAGGCAACCTAAGCTTGCATACCACTACTCTATGTATATATACAAGCACACATTGCTAAAAAGTCATTTCCAGAGTCAGCTGCATAGAAAGAGTTCTTGTAATACAACCCGTAATCACTTCAGGGAAGCATTATATTCCCACTCTCAAGCAACTTTCGCATACACCAGTGTCAGCTGGGAGAAAACTCATTTGGTCCAGAGTAACTACAGCAAAAACGTATCATTAAGGAAAAAGAAACAAGATTTAAGGTATGGCATCCACAGCTAACAACTTGCAAGCAAGAAAAAAAGACTGTCCCATTCTCATCACTTACAGTCCTAACAGCCTGGCATGCGATACAACAGAGCTAAAATAATGTCCAAGTGCATCTGGAATGCTGATCTCATTATAACTGGTTAATGAACTAATATTGAATTGGGCAGCAGCCTTGCACATCTAAAAAGTGACAGTTTCTGTTCAAAAACAAGCTAGCTATGAACAAAGTGAGATACACTAAACTCAAGTTCCCCCTGGTCTCTAGTTTCAGCAAACAAAAATCATTAGAGTTTGCATGTGCTGTACCAGCATTGCAGTAACATTACACCCTTGAGTTGATTAAAAGTAAGTATTAAAAAAAATAAAGTACCTCAGAAAGAGGTATTCCTGAAACCAAAATGCATCAAGTTTTACAGAATAAAAACATTAAGCTTCATGTACTACACATAGCAAGCGTGCAGAATATAGACTGTCGATACATAATTTCTCATTTATTTGTTTGATTGCTTTGGTGGTGTTTTTTTTTTGTTTTTCTTTTAATTTTCAAAATATTGAGGGAAAGGTATTGAAAAAAGCAGTCAGTAAAAAACTTAAGACTGGCAATATGTACATGACTACATGTTTACTGTAATGATTATTATATACATTTTTGAAAGCTGAACAAAGACTTACACATACACTAAAAAAGCAAATTAAATGAATGCTGAACTACCACACTTCAAAGTGGTCCATCTACCTAACTGTAATGCATAAAAACTGCATTCCTCAAGCAGTATTCTAACTAATGAAATATGAGATAAACTTTACTGTAGGTGACAGACTGAGAAAAGTTCCACTGAAACTAGCATCAGCACCAATGTACACAACTAAGCTTTTAAATAGTCACAGTATATGTAAGACCTACCTCATATATTGAGGGTCAAACAACTGCTGGACTTTAACATGATACTTGAGACAAAAAGTCTCAAGGAAGACAGGTGGCTTTGTCACAAATGTCCAAATCCAGGCCACTTAGAAGAATAACAAAGTAATCCACGCTGTATCAGGTTCTGTTCATGTAACACTATATACCAGGACCACCAGACCGTACAGGAAAAACAGTTGCTTCATCTAGCAAATAGCTCAGCAGGCCATATACTTATATCTACAGTAAGACTTCCCGAATTAGGCCATTCTTCCTTTCAACACACTCGTCACTTTGCCACAACAGCATGTCTGTTGTCATCGGTGCTGTGCCATGGACAAGTCCTTTTATTACTGGCAGCCTACTACCACATGAGGACAAAATCTAGAGATGCCAACTTGGTAATTAATTTACACATTTACATGCTTCCATACAGAACATTTAGAAAGATACAGGGTCAAGAACACCCTTTAGCTGATAAATTAGTCTTTCTTCTTGGGGACTTCCTGGTGGTGAAGCAAGCAAGGTTTTAGTGAATTAGCTTCCCAGTTTCAGAGCAGTGTGAGTAATCACAAAGCCTGAATTTAACAATAAGCTATTCTACACTTTGGATTTCAGCAGGTTTCCCCTATAGGCGAAGCACAAAATGAATGTTACGGCTGGAACACCATTAACACAAATCTCACAGCAGCAGGTACTTGCTTCACAATCCAACTGCTTTAATTATAAGCACATTTAGCAAGACCAAAATTGTTTCATAGGGACATAAATCTTCAAGTCCATTACACTGTTCCAAGATGCATTAGAAAAAAACATTTCAGACAGATAGAGCTATACTGCGCCTTTGAAGACTTTCAATGAGGGAGATACCTCCTCCCCCCCCCCAAAAAAAAAAACCACACTATTCTGGCACTTAAGAAGACATTTAAAACATTTTAGTTAAGCCTATTACTATAGAGCACAAAATATTATCTTCCTTTTTATATCTGCCCACAAACAAAAAAAGTCCGTTTCCCAATTAAGTGTTCATTTCCTTCATACAGCACCAATTATTTCTCCATTTCTTTTTCAAGCTTCAGATCTTCCTCACCAGTCTCTTTCTAAGGACTTACTACACTTCTCTGTATTTTTTGCAACATAGTACCTTGATTTAGACAATACTTCCAGCATAGCTTTACGCAGATCAAGTAGAACAGAAAGGCTTTATACCACACACCCGTATTGATAAGATGTGTCTTTTCATGTATTAACATGACATGGCAGACTCCCTTCAAGATTCACAACCAGCCCTTACCTTTTCCAAGAAACCACTCCTTAAATATTCAACCTCTATGGGTGCTACACAACTAGAACCCAAGCTCACGACTTGATCCAGCTGAACTAGAGCCTGCACGTTAATTACTTAAGCTGCTCAAAACTTCACTGTAGTATTTGCTTCCGAAGCAGCAACACACCATTCTCTTTCTATTTATAATTTTATCAGGATATTTTCACTAATAACTCAAACTAGGATGCACTCCTGAGGAATTTCATCAGATAAATAATCTCAATATAGAGCCTGTTAAACCATACCTGTAGTGTACCGAAGTCAGAATTTATCACATTTACCATTTCTTCCTACCAGGAGAATTAGTACCAGGTTAGGAAGAAAAAGTTTGACAGAACTGTTTGCAACAAGCACACTGACTATATTTGGCTCCGATACATAGAATCATAGAATTTCCTGAGTTGGAAGGAACCCATGAGGACTATCCAGTTCGACACCTGGCTCCACACAGCACCACCCAAAAATCAGACCCTATGTCTAAGAGCGTTGTCCAAACACTTCTTGAACTCCGGCAGGCTCCATGCTGTGACCACTGCTCTGGGGAACCTGTCCCACTGCCCAACCACCCTCTCGGTGAAGAACCTTTTCCTAACGCCCAGCCTGAACTGCCCCTGCCACAGCTTCAAGCCATTCCCTTGAGTCCTACTGTTGGCCACCAGGAAAAAAAATAAAAAGACTGGGGCCTGCCCCTCTACTCCGCCTTGTGAGGAATGTGTAGGCCATGATGAGGTCTACCCTCGGTTTCCTCTTCTCTAGGCTGAAGAGACCAAGTGACTTCAGCCGCTCCTCATACATCTTGCCCTCTAGACCCTTCACCATTTTTGCAGTCCTCCTTTATAAACTCGAGCAGTTTTATGTCGCTCTTACGCTGTGGTGCCCAAAACTGCACCTAGTACTTGAGGCAAGGCAGCACCAGCGCAGAGCAGGACAATCCCTTCCCTCGACCAGCTAGCAGTGCCGTTCTTGACGCACCCCAGGGTACAGTTGACCCTCCTGGCTGCCAGGGCACACTGTTGACTCATATTCAATTTGTTCACTAATATACACTAATGTGCCTTTCCCTGCTCAGTTTTCTTATCACTCACTAGTGAGAATTGATTTCATCTAATTTCCCAAAAAAGCCCTTCTATTAAAAACACAGCTGTATAAATAGCTGAAGCTCTCTTACAAACGGAAAAGTTTTCTTATCAAAAAGTTATGGCTTTAAATCTTCCAAGTTATTCATGAAGCTGTGACTGATGAGCAGTTGATATTGATGGGTATATGCATACTAAACCTGTCAAGTTCCAAATTGAGAGTGTAAATCCAATTCAATGGTCACTTAATGGTACATTTCATAAACAAGTTTCTGACAAAGCAAAACGCATGCATCTGTTATCAAACATTCCGAAGGTTCAATTCTCTAGGACTACTGAACTTCATACTGTAAGTATTTTATAAAATGAAGGAAATGTAGGAAAGTTGAGTTAATAGTCTCAATCAGAAAAATAGAACAGATAACATACCTCTACACTTGGGCTAAGGCTGCTTGGCAGTGTTTCTGATGTCACTGTTGTGCTTGGAAGGCTGGAGAAGTCCCAGGTGTTCACAGGCTGTATTGGTTCAGATGGTTGAGAGTGATCGATGCATTTTGGATTGTCCAGTAAGGTCACTTCATAAAATTCTTGAATATCTAAAGATGTGGGAAAAAAACAGTGAAGATGGTAACTATGGAGCCTATGACATTCTGAGCATGACATTTTCATCCCACAAAACAAATTAGATACCTACTACTTTATCTGCGTATTACGGATGAAGCCATATCACCACG
The DNA here is from genome assembly GCF_964034855.1 of Anser brachyrhynchus. NCBI lineage: Eukaryota > Metazoa > Chordata > Aves > Anseriformes > Anatidae > Anser > Anser brachyrhynchus. The sequence goes on along the minus strand of NC_137703.1, from coordinate 13,396,603 downwards.
ACCACTTGACCTTTCCCCCAGGACACACAACTCTCTCTATGCCCCATACCTCAGCGCTTACGTGTCCCCACTCACTTCAGGCTTCTGCCATTTGTAGAACCGCTACTGGCAGCATGAGCTGCAGCAGGAACAGCAGAAGCATATGGAATAACTGCAGTGGAGTAGTAGAAGAGATGAGTGTCTGTTTCAGTTCATGGTATATATAACATCCAATAATGTAGCCTTTGGTTGTCTGATATCTCCTGTTTAAGGCCAATATTAGAAGGTCTTTTCTGTGGTATGTATTTTAATTAAACAAGCACAAAAATACAAGTATACTGTTGGAATCAGCAACAACAAATTAAGAGAAGTTAGGAAAAATGAGATTGATCAAGATATGCTGAAAAAACAGGTGATGACTCAAGCAACAGAAATAGGATTAAACAGTGCGAATTACAAGTTATGTTTATGAACTAATAGTTTTTTCTACAACCCTGAGGGCTCAACTGGAAATTTCTGGGGAAAAAGAATCGGGCTGCATTAGTTTAATGTTTTTATTTTCTACTGACATCCTATCCACTAAAAAAAAAAAAAGGCAATCTAAAGAAGCATCAAGGGTGATGCATAAGCATCCAGAACTTGCTACTGCAACTATAAGCACTCATTAAAATCGCTCAAAAAATATAAATATGAAAAGGTATAGGATAAGGCAAGGACAGATAAAGAATATGTTTTATAAAGCTTTTAAGCTCCTCTTGAAAGTAAAAAAAAAAAAGATAAACAGGAGTTATAACTAATGTTTTTAATTACACCAACTTCACAGAAGACAAACATTTCGGACAAGGCTAGCCCAAGAAGTAAATAGGATCCAGCCATCAATAAGGAGGGTTCAAATCCACAAAATTTTGTAGCTTTTCAGCAGCTGCCCAGAGATGGTAACAGGCACAGTAACTAATTCCTTTATAGACAGAGTTGCACCACAAAAGAAACATCACACAAATGAGAGACATCTTACTGTTGGTGGTATTCCAGACTTAGACTTTGCTACAGAAATTGTACTCCCACTCTTTAAAAGTTCAGAAAAGTATAATTTCTCAACTTCCATTTCCGTCTTTTCTCTGAGCAAGAGTCAAATTCCTATCGACTACTTACATTAATTTTTAAAGTTACACTTGCTCTTAGCGCTGCTGATTGGAAGAAACAGTAAGGGTTGCCAAAGACGATAGGTGACCTAGATATACAGGAGCAAACCAGCCTAAGAGATACAAATTGCCTTTAAACCTTTCACATTAGCTCCCACAGTGACAAATTTGTCTTGTAGCTGCATTAACATTAATACATCAATCAAGCATACCAGGTTTTTTTTCCCCCGATAGACAGTACTTTGTATATTAAAACAAGCAATGTTTTAGGTTGATCTTGCAGCTGCAATCCACAGCAACCAGGACATGAAGATTACTACATTATTTATGGGAAGGGCTTATTTGTGCAAGTGTTTTACAGCAGAAATCTAGGGCATCTATCCTCAGTTCTGGTACTTTTAAGTCTCACTGCCAGCGGAGGTAGCCATTTATTCATACTGCACAATGCCTTGTTTCAAAAGCATGTTGTTTCCCACACTTCACCTCCACTCTTCCACCTATGAAGGACACAACAGTATGGTCACTATTGAAAGCTGTCAGACATACACACAACACTTAATATTGGGATTAGTTTCTGTTTATCCTGAACTTGCTCAAAAGCCAAAAAAATTCCTAAGAACTTGATGCCTACACAATACTTTTTTTTTTTTAAAAAAAGGGAAACATTAATTTACATTTTTACTGTTCAGAATGCAAACATTAAGCCAAGCAGTCTGTGCACCTTGAATACATTCAAGTACACAAGGAATAAGTGGTGGATGCTTACATTTTTGTGAAGCCAGATACTTAAGACATATTAAGTCCAACCTTAAAAAGGTTTTTCCTTCTGGTCTACTGCTATGTGTCAGCTTACAAAAATATTTTATCATGTGAGCATGATTAAAACATCTAACGAGCTCTTATTAATCTGAAGATGCATTTTTATTTAACATATGAAACGTTCTGACATTTTCCCAGTTCTTGTAGATAGCAGGTAGTAAAATACATTTTTTAGGTTACGTTTATGATTAGATTCATTCTTCAAGTTCAGTGTGCATTTTTCACGTCTATCAGACTGAGACGCAAACTAAGTTACAGAAAAAAAAATTCCAATCAGAGATCACAGAACAGTTGAACAAAGCATTTTCTAACTAGAAGGGGAACATTAGAACAGCTAGCTGACATTTAAAAATAGCAGCCAACAGGGAAAATCCCAGAACGGCTGGGGTTGAAAGGGACCTAACTGACCACCTGGTTCCTCCCCCCTGCCATGGGCAGGGACACCTCCCACCAGACCAGGCTGCTCAAAGCCCCATCCAGCCTGGCCTTGAGCACCTCCAGGGACGGGGCACCCACAGCTTTTCTGGGCAGCCTGGGCCAGGGCCTCAGCACCCTCTGAGGGAAGAATTTCATCCTCCTGGAATCATGACCGCTTACATGTAAAAGCACAGTAAGCCAAATCAGCAATGTTTAATGACGTCGAGAGTAGAAGTCGATACACGAAGGAAGTAACAGAGCACCAATTCTAAAAGGGATTTTTTAAGACATGAAAGAGAAAACATTTTTTTGTTGTTATCAGTCCCATAAGAAGGTAAGCAGTTGTAACAAACAATCCTCTCAGTTTGCTAGCAAATTTTTTCCCCTCCTATTCTGCCCTCATCTTAGTTTCATTCTTTGGCCAGGCTCCTATTCACTGGTAATGTGATACATCAGAAGATAAAACTGCTCACTCTTAAAAAAAAAAATTGTCGTCTACCAAAATTAATCAAAACCCAAATGAATTTTGCAAGTGGGTTCCAGATTCACTAAAAACCGTAACAGTGATTGGAAGGGCAGGAGAAGTGCTGAAGCAAATCAATTCTTACAGCCCCTCCTAAACTAAGTAAGGTCAATGGCACTTGAAAAGTCTTTGTCAATTCAGTCTAGAGGTTCTGTCTCTGAGGACAAGGATTGCAATCAGCAACACGATCCCATTCCTTCAGACAGATTTCTTCCCTGCTCTTCAGAAATTAGACACAAGACTTCTGCTTGTCTGATGCTTTTTGCAATACATGCAACAGAAAGTAGACTTTTTAAAAAATATTGAGAAGAGTTCAGTAAGAAAGGACCTACAAAGATCACCAAGTCCAACTGCCTGACCACTTGCACGCTAACCTGAAGTTAAGGCATATTATCAAGGGCATTATCCAAACGCCTCTTGAACACTTTGGGATCACTTATGATGGGCGTACGTTCTAAAAACCTCGTTGTGAAGCAAAGGCCTGTGCATATCCCTTTCCTGCAGAAATGGATGACTTTAGTACAGTCAGTTAATAAAATAAACTGATTGAAGTTATTCTCTGCTTTCACCTATGCATGAACTGCTACTCTGCAAGTCAAAGATGGGATACATACAACTGCATTTTCTTAAGGGAAAGGTGACACCCCATAAACAAGGTGTTGGCATCACTTCTAACAGGCCACAGGCCTCGTGTTAAGCTACTTACCAGGCCCCTGGACTCGTCTTGGCCTGCCTGCAGCTTCGATTTAGTTTGTCTAGCTCTAACAGCAGTTATCTAAAGATCAGGTAACTTAATTATTTTGTGCAGATTTTACTTTGCTTCAGACAATTCTATGGTGTAACATCTCTTATATATGTCGAATACACACAGCTAACACATAATATTAAATTTGCATATACATAATATAATCAATATAATTTATAAATATACGTGGAATCAATAGGTATTATATCACACAACTGTCCGAAGCTAAGTAAAAGCTATACATACAACATACAGAAGTACACACACAATTTATGTATATAAATATTATTTATATATATAAAATATAAGCACACGTGCATGTGTGTTTGTGTAACTAGTAGATAGCAGTAAGAAGCAGTTATCCTACAGGGAGCTGGTTACCTATGGCCCTAGAATAAAAAAGCAGCATACACATAGGATGACAGCACCTGAAAATACAGGCACAACAGAAAACAACACTGAGAACTGGGTAAGAAGAGTTTGGGGGACAACAGAATAAACAACAGTCATGCAGCGTATGTCAAACACCACACACACAAAGAAAATAATTCAAATGTGGAACTGCAAAATAATGAATAAATAATGAAGTGCAGAGTACATTAGCAAACAGAAGCAACCTCAAGACGACAACAGCGAGGAGGAAGAAGCCATCATCACACATCTCCCAGGGAAGGATTCGCAGCACCAGTCTCCCATTCCCTGCCCTGTCCCCCCAGCAAATCAGTTCCGTGGCTGAAGCCAGCTGCCTTAAGGCAGTGGGAATGTGAGCACGGCACCGCAGGAAGGGGCAGGTACAAGAAAGCTTGTGAATATTAACAGCATATAATACAAAGTATGCTGATATCGCTGTGACTAATAATAGCTTTCTGATTAGGCTGTTATGACTTCAGGCTAGCATTCTTGGCTTCGCCTTTAAGGTGAATTTTCTGGTGCCCATGTGGAGATACCGTGCAATGATCTGTTGGGAATTGAAGCAACCCAGTCTGCAGCTTGAATGCAACCAACTGGCAAAGTGCTCCAACTAGAAAAAACAAAGTAAACAGTACAGGTAGTGCAGCACCTAGCCTTATTCAAATAAAACTAACATCACAAATCATATCCCAGATTGGTAAACTGCCTGAACATCTCAAAATGAAGCCATATATAACACTGGATTGCGGTAAGATTTAATCTCTATACACTTGATGCCAGCCCCATATCTCTGAGAACTCAAGTTGCAACAGACAAGAGATCTTCTCCAGTCACCTTTACGATTTTCTCTGTGAGCCCTTTAAGGAAACTTTGGCAGTGATGTAAGCTTTTGGGATAAGTAAGTTGTCATAAGAAGTTCAACAAGGATAAACAGTTTGCTGCTCTTCTTTTGATGGAACTTTGAAGATGGAACACTGAAGTTATCTAACAGCCAAAACACAATAAAACCAATAGTATACCTCAAACCTCCTTTAACAATTACAAGGAATAGCGAGCATATATAATTGCAGGTCACACGCCTGCAGACAACGTTTTACATTAACCAGCATCAGCCAGAGTGTTGTGGTTTAACCCGGCTGGCAGCTAAACACCACACAGCCGTTCGCTCACCCTCCCCCCTCCCTCTCTGGGATGGGGGGAGAGAAACGGGAAAGTGAAGCCTGTGAGTTGAGATAAAGACAGTTTATTAAGACAGGAAAATAATAATAACAATAATAATAATAATAGTGATAATGGTAATAGTATTAACAATAATAATGTGTAAGAAAACAAGTGATGCACAATGCAATTGCTCACCACCCGCTGACCGATGCCCAGCCTATTCCCGAGCAGCCGGCCCCCCCACCCCGGCCAGCCACCCCTATATATTGTTTAGCATGACGTCAGATGGTATGGAATACCCCTTTGGCCAGTTTGGGTCAGCTGTCCTGGGTCTGTCCCCTCCCAGCTCCTGCTGCACCCCCAGCCTGCTCGCTGGCAGGACAGAGCAAGAAGCCGAAAAGTCCTTGGCCTGGTGTAAACACTGCTCTGCAACAATTAAAACATCAGCATGTTATCAGCGCTCTTCTCATCCTAATCCAAAACATAGCACCCTACCAGCTACTATGAGCTACTTAACTCTGTCCTAACTGGAACCAGGACAGATATCCACCCCTTATTCCATACCATTTATGTCATGCTCAGGTTACACTCTGTCCAATACATTCTAATTAATCACCATTTTCATCTATGATATATAGCAATCATGGTAGTGATGACATACATTATTATATAATAATTAACATACTACAATTCAACTCATGGGCTATTCTCACCCAGTATCAAATCCCCTTGAGGTACACACCGGACCTCCCCATTCTTTTGCATTACCCACCAAGTGCATCCAGGTCCCTGAGCAAAAGCAATTCCACGAATGGGTTTGCCTTTTCCTGAGGCAGGAGTAGCCCAGACTGTTTTACCCAGCATGTTTCTTACGTGCACTACAGGAACTTTATCCCCTTCTACAGTGCGTAACAGGTTTGATTGGGCAGGTCCAGCTCGGTTGGCAGATCCCCTGGTATTGACTAACCAGGTGGCCTTTGCCAAATGTGTATCCCAATTTTTGAATGTCCCAGCACCCATTGCTTTCAGTGTAGTCTTCAACAGTCCATTGTATCGTTCAACTTTTCCAGAGGCTGGTGCATGATAGGGGATGTGATACACCCACTCAATACCATGTTCTTTGGCCCAAGTGTCTATAAGGTTGTTTCGGAAATGAGTCCCGTTGTCTGACTCAATTCTCTCTGGGGTGCCATGTCGCCATAAGACTTGCTTTTCAAGGCCCAGGATAGTGTTCCGGGCGGTGGCATGGGGCACAGGATATGTTTCCAGCCATCCGGTGGTTGCTTCCACCATTGTAAGTACGTGGCGCTTGCCGTTGCGGGTTTGAGGGAGTGTGATGTAATCAATCTGCCAGGCCTCTCCATATTTATATTTCAGCCATCGTCCTCCATACCAAAGAGGTTTTGACCGTTTGGCTTGCTTGATTGCAGCACATGTTTCACAGTCATGAATAACCTGTGCTATAGTGTCCATGGTCAGGTCCACCCCTCGATCACGAGCCCATCTGTAGGTTGCATCTCTACCTTGATGGCCTGAAGTGTCATGGGCCCATCGGGCTATAAATAATTCACCTTTATGTTGCCAGTCCAGGTCCACCTGAGCCACTTCAATCTTAGCAGCCTGATCCACCTGCTGGTTGTTTTGGTGTTCTTCAGTAGCCCGATTCTTGGGCACATGAGCATCTACATGGCGTACCTTTACAACCAGGTTCTCTACCCGGGCAGCAATATCTTGCCACAATGCCGCAGCCCAGATGGGCTTGCCCCTGCGCTGCCAGTTGTTCTGCTTCCATTGCTGTAACCACCCCCACAGGGCATTTGCTACCATCCATGAATCAGTATAGAGATAGAGAACTGGCCACTTTTCTCGTTCAGCAATATCTAAAGCCAGCTGAATGGCTTTTACTTCTGCAAACTGACTCGATTCACCTTCTCCCTCAGCAGCTTCTGCAACTCGTCGTGTAGGACTCCATACAGCAGCTTTCCATCTCCGATGCTTTCCCACAATACGACAGGACCCGTCAGTGAACAAGGCATATTTCTTCTCATTTTCCGGTAGCTTGTTGTACAGGGGGGCTTCTTCAGCACGAACCACCTCCTCCTCTGGTGATATCCCAAAGTATTTGCCTTCTGGCCAGTCCATAATCACCTCCAAGATTCCTGGGCGACTGGGGTTTCCTATTCGAGCCCGCTGAGTAATCAGTGCAACCCACTTGCTCCATGTAGCATCAGTTGCATGATGCGTAGAGGGGACCCTTCCTTTGAACATCCAGCCTAGTACCGGCAGTCGGGGTGCCAGGAGGAGCTGCGCTTCAGTACCGACCACTTCCGAAGCAGATCGAACTCCTTCATATGCTGCCAATATCTCCTTTTCAGTTGGAGTATAGCGGGCTTCAGATCCTCTGTATCCCCGACTCCAAAACCCCAGGGGTCGACCTCGAGTTTCCCCAGGTTCTTTCTGCCAGAGGCTCCAGGTGGGACCATTCTCTCCGGCTGCGGTGTAGAGCACATTCTTTACATCTGGTCCTGTTCGGACTGGCCCGAGGGCTACTGCATGAACTATTTCCTGCTTAATTTGTTCAAAGGCTTGTCGTTGCTCAGGGCCCCATTCAAAAGCATTCTTCTTACGGGTTACTTGGTAGAGCGGGTTTACAATCAGACTGTAATTTGGAATATGCATTCTCCAAAACCCCACGACACCTAGGAAAGTTTGTGTTTCTTTTTTGCTAGTTGGTGGAGACATAGCTGTTATTTTGTTGATCACATCCATTGGGATTTGACGGCGTCCATCTTGCCATTTTATTCCTAAAAACTGGATCTCTCGTGCAGGTCCTTTAACTTTATTCTGTTTTATGGCAAAACCGGCCTTCAGAAGGATTTGGACTATTTTCTTCCCTTTCTCGAAAACTTCTTCTGCAGTGTCACCCCACACAATGATGTCATCGATGTACTGCAGGTGTTCAGGAGCTTCCCCCTGCTCCAGCGCAGACTGGATCAGTCCATGGCAAATGGTAGGGCTGTGTTTCCACCCCTGGGGCAGCCGATTCCAAGTATATTGGACTCCCCTCCAAGTGAAAGCAAACTGTGGCCTGCACTGTGCTGCTAGAGGGATGGAGAAAAATGCATTAGCGATATCAATTGTGGCATACCACTTGGCTGCCTTTGATTCCAGTTCATACTGGAGTTCTAGCATGTCCGGCACTGCAGCACTCAGTGGTGGCGTGACTTCGTTCAGGCCACGATAGTCCACTGTTAGTCTCCACTCACCATTAGACTTTCGCACTGGCCATATGGGACTATTAAAAGGTGAATGAGTCTTGCTGATCACTCCTTGGCTCTCCAGTTGACGAATTAGCTTATGGATGGGACTCAGGGAGTCTCGGTTGGTGCGATATTGCCGCCGGTGCACAGTTGTGGTAGCGATCGGCACTTGCTGGTCTTCAACCCTCAGCAACCCCACAACAGAAGGGTCCTCTGAGAGACCAGGCAAGGTAGACAACTGTTTAATGTCCTCTGTCTCCAAAGCAGCTATGCCAAAAGCCCAGCGGAACCCTTTTGGGTCCTTGAAATATCCTCTTCTAAGATAGTCTATGCCAAGGATGCACGGAGCATCTGGGCCAGTCACAATACGGTGCTTTTGCCACTCATTACCGGTTAGACTCACTTCAGCCTCCAATACAGTTAACTGCTGGGATCCCCCCGTCACACCATAAATACAGATGGGCTCTGGCCCTTTATAGCTTGATGGCATTAGAGTACATTGTGCACCGGTGTCTACCAAAGCCTTATACTTCTGTGCGTCTGACGTGCCAGGCCATCGAATCCACACAGTCCAATAAACTCGATTGTCCCTTTCCTCCCCCTGGCTGGAGGCAGGGCCCCTCTAGTCCTGGTCAGAATCTTCATTTCTGTGTTTAAAGGACTGCCTGCTGGAAGTTGGAGCAGCAAACCTTTCAGAGAACTCCTTTTTCCCAATTGTTTTCCTTTGCAATTCACGTACCCGTGCCTCTAGGGTCGCAGTAGATTTTCCATCCCATTTTCTCATGTCCTCTCCATGGTCACGTAGGTAAAACCACAGGGTGGCGCGGTGTGTGTGCCCACCATATTGTCTTCCTTGCATAGATGAACGTTTACCCCTAATAGCTGAGACACTGGTTTGTACAGGTGGGGAGGAAAATAAACTCTCTTTAAGTTGGTGGATCTCTTCAGAAAGTTTCTCCAAGGTATTCTCTTTTAGCTGGTGGACACTGGTTCGTTCAGGTGAAGGGGAAGATAATCTTTCTTCAAGTTGGCGGATCTTTTCAGAAAGTTTCTCTACAGCTGAGACACAGGCCTTTAGGGAAGAGGAGAGATTTCCTTCGTACTGCCGGAGTATTTTAGTCACTTCATTCACTGTGGGATTCTCCTCCGTTTTCCAGGCTAGTATTGCCAATGAGTTGGCATATGATGATGGGGCACTCCGTACAAACTTCCGCCACATGGGTGGTGTACACTGGACTGCATCTGGATCTGTGGATGTTTGTGCGTCATCTAGGTCCTTATAAATTACTTCCCGTACGGCCAATTCCCTCAGGTACTGAATTCCCTTCTCCATGGTGGTCCATTTGCTTGGTAAACATACAAGTTCTTCCTTGAAGAGATACCTTTCCTTCACAGCTGACAGGAGACGCCTCCAGAGGCTGCGAGATTGTGCTCCATCTCCAATTGCTTTGTCAATGCATGCGTCCCTAGCAAGGGATCCCAGCCGCCTGGCTTCCTTGCCCTCCAATTCCACATAATTGGCTCCCGTGTCCCAGCACCGGAGCAGCCAGGTGACAAGCTGCTCGCCTATACAGCGACCAAAATCTTTTCGCACATCTCGTAGCTCACGCTGGTATAGAGTCCGGGTAATTACTGTTGATTTTCCGACATCCTCATCCTCATCTTCAGTCTCCTGCACCTTTGATGGCTGGTATGGAGTCCGGGTAGTTACTGTTGATTTTTCGCCATCCTCATCCTCATCTTCAGTCTCCTGCACCTTTGATGGCCCAGCCTCGTCTTCACTTCGCCCAGACTTAGCAGAAGACTGTCTGCGTTTTGAACGACCTGAGCCTCTATACCATTTTTTCACCTTGTCTACAGGGGCAACTTGCACTGCTACAGCTCGTTTCTCTGACCCAGCCACAGGGTCTGCCACAGGGCTTGGAATACACTCTGCGGGGTCAACTTGCACTGCTACAGCTCGTTTCTCTGACCCAGACACAGGGTCTGCCACAGGGCTTGGAATACACTCTGCGGGGTCAACTTGCACTGCTACAGCTCGTTTCTCTGACCCAGACACAGGGTCTGCCACAGGGGTTGGGATACCCTCTGCGGGGTCAACTTGCACTGCTACAGCTCGTTTCTCTGACCCAGCCACAGGAGTGGGAGCAGCTGCACGAGCTGGGGCAGCTGCAGGAGCTGGGGCAGCTGCAGGAGCTGGGGCAGCTGCAGGAGCTGGAGCTGGAGCGGCTGCAGGAGCCGGAACGGCTGCAAGAGCTGGAGCTGGAGCAGCTGCAGGAGCTGGAGCTGGAGTAGCTGCAGGAGCTGGAGCTGGAGCGGCTGCAGGAGCTGGAGCTGGAGCGGCTGCAGGAGCTGGAACTGGAACGGCTGCAGGAGCTGGAACTGGAGCGGCTGCAGGAGCTGGAACTGGAGCGGCTGCAGGAGCTGGAACTGGAGCGGCTGCAGGAGCTGGAGCTGGAGTAGCTGCAGGAGCTGGAGCTGGAGCGGCTGCAGGAGCTGGAGCTGGAGCTGGAGCGGCTGCAGGAGCTGGAGCTGGAGTAGCTGCAGGAGCTGGAACTGGAGCGGCTGCAGGAGCTGGAGCGGCTGCAGGAGCTGGAGCTGGAGTAGCTGCAGGAGCTGGAACTGGAGCGGCTGCAGGAGCTGGAGCGGCTGCAGGAGCTGGAGCTGGAGTAGCTGCAGGAGCTGGAACTGGAGCGGCTGCAGGAGCTGCAGCTGGAGCGGCTGCAGGAGCTGGAGCTAGGTTGCTAATAACATCAATTGCAGCTCGATAGGCACAAGCCAGACCCCAGCACGCTACAGTGATTTGTGTCACTTTGGAACTGCCAGAGTCATGACACCTTTTTTTCAAGCATTCTGCCAGCTTTTTAGGATTTTGCAGTTGTTCAGGGGTGAATGTCCAAAACACTGGAGGTGACCACTGCTCTAGAAACCTGCCCATATCCTCCCACACTCCCTGCCACTCGCAACTATCCCGCCTCAAGACAGATCTCCGGATGAGATTCCTAAGTAGTTGTTTAACCCTCCACAAAATCTGAAGCGCATTCAGGAGACATAACAACAAGAGCAGGCTGGTCTGAGTATCCCAAGGATATTCAACATCTCGGAGAACCACCGTAACTAACTCGGGGGATAAGAGGGTGGTGGTGAAGGAGAAAGGGAGAGTGAACAGGTAGGGAAACATGTCTTCCCCTGTCCCCTTCACAGATTGGCTCCCTAACGAAAACAGGCAATAGGTGTAATTGCTAACAGTTTCCGAGATATGGGTTCCAAAGTATAGAGTCGACGTCAGTGCTGAGTACAAATACCAGGTTAAAGTCGTGACCAGATATTTCATCATTTCATAAGCCATTGCTACACCGCACAGTACCATAACAATCTTAAACCAGGGCCCGGAAAGCATAAACAGTGCAACAGGGAGCACATACAGAAAGTAACGCACCATAAAACTCAATTTGGAATACAGGTACAGCAGACTGGAGATTAAGGCAATCAACATCGTGACTAGCAACTATTAAGCAGGTCCAATACTTATACCAATTTTAGTTTAACACACTCTGGTCAGATTTGTCGATATCTCAACCCTTCGGGCCCCACGTTGGGCGCCAAAAAGACTGTTGTGGTTTAACCCGGCTGGCAGCTAAACACCACACAGCCGTTCGCTCACCCTCCCCCCTCCCTCTCTGGGATGGGGGGAGAGAAACGGGAAAGTGAAGCCTGTGAGTTGAGATAAAGACAGTTTATTAAGACAGGAAAATAATAATAACAATAATAATAATAATAGTGATAATGGTAATAGTATTAACAATAATAATGTGTAAGAAAACAAGTGATGCACAATGCAATTGCTCACCACCCGCTGACCGATGCCCAGCCTATTTCCGAGCAGCCGGCCCCCCCACCCCGGCCAGCCACCCCTATATATTGTTTAGCATGACGTCAGATGGTATGGAATACCCCTTTGGCCAGTTTGGGTCAGCTGTCCTGGGTCTGTCCCCTCCCAGCTCCTGCTGCACCCCCAGCCTGCTCGCTGGCAGGACAGAGCAAGAAGCCGAAAAGTCCTTGGCCTGGTGTAAACACTGCTCTGCAACAATTAAAACATCAGCATGTTATCAGCGCTCTTCTCATCCTAATCCAAAACATAGCACCCTACCAGCTACTATGAGCTACTTAACTCTGTCCTAACTGGAACCAGGACACAGAGCAAGGACCAGAAAGGAATTGAGATGATTACAGTATCTCAGTATTAACTACACAGGCATGGGAATCACAGGTAACATATGCAAAACCAATCCAGTAATAAGTCCTCAAAAATTACCCCTTAAAAGGTCAAAAAAATAAGAACAAGAGCTCCCAAGCCCCTTATGCTCTGAATTTACTTATATTTCCAAGTTGAGTTTCAGGAAGTCCTGCAGGTACAGCATTTGCAACCTGTAAAGTCACTATTTTGCACTCATAAAAATCATATGCTCTCTCTGGAAAGGGACTGGACACTACTTTCAGAGAAAGGCTGTAACATGAAGCAAATGCTAAAGTACACAATTATAGTGGCTTACAGTTCAAAGCTAGTTTCGTTTTCAGACTTGGCTAAGTGTGTTACAGACAGGCACAAAAGACAGTTGATACGAGCTTTTGGCTTTCCAACAAGTATTAAGCAACTCCCTGGATTTTTATTTTTTAACATGCTGTTGTTCTTCAGGTTCTATTTTAAAACCCTGATATTGGACCTTTAATGTTACAGTATCAAGGGAATAGGTAAAATTTCACTGGCATTTACTACTTTAAAAAGTTTTTAGTTTTTTCTTTCTTTTAATTAAAAATAGTCATTTGATGAGCACAGTAATCGACTGTTTTTAGGGTTTGCATTTTTAAACTTTAAGCATCTTGGCCATTTGTGGGTTATAGGAGGTGTTAGTTAAATAAACGCCAGGAAATTCCAGACAAGCTTAACATTTCATGGACTAAAACACGGACATTTACTGCAACAGACTGCACTGGACAGGGTGCAGGTAAAACAGCCAACTGTTGCCCTTACGCCATACACTACAAAGTTATAAACTTAACACAACACACACAAGTTAATGCACCAAATAGAGATGCCATTAATTGTACCCTCAGAGATTTTCAGTTTTAATGCATTTAACATCTTTGTGCACAAAGAATTAATTTAAAAAGTTTATCTTTGTTTTCGGTTGGCACATTTTTAATAAACTCAATTCCTATTTTGCATTCTAATCCACTAACCCAGAAGAATCTTTTGGAGATGTTGTGGTGATCCCTTCCCACTACCTCCCCTGTCCACAAGATATAATTAAACTCCTCCTGAGTGTGAGAAGGATCAGCTAAAGAGAGAGGAAAAACAGCAATGGGGCAACAAAAGAGCTGCACACAATTGCTTCCACGGATGACACAGAAAAAAGACTGTTTCAATCATTACAAAAACTTCGAGAGTAAATTAAGCTATATAGGTAATATGAGTAAGCATTCATCAGCTACTTTCAGCCTTCTTCAAATAAGAACAACAAAAGTATTTCAAAATCCAATGCATTTAACAGTAAAAAACTTCCTTAGTGTAGCTCAAAATTCACTCCCAATCTGTAATTTGTTTTAAAAGCCTATCTTATTCCAGAGAGATGGGTCAGTATACCCTCAATCTTCCACCTTTCCCAAAGAGGGAAAAAAAAAAATTGTACTGTTTTTTCTTTGAACACTTTTGTGAAAACTGACAAGTTTCAGAAAGCTTCTGATCAGCACACGTGAGTTGCTGCACTGGATCTAGTCCATAATGCTAGTTGTGATCATAACATTTATCTTTAAAAATACACGAATGCGACAAACATGGTAATATTCCTCAAATACGCTTGTAAGTTCAAAAGACTTGCCATCTGCAGATTTCTTAAGCCACTGAGAGGCTCTATATTTAGGACCCATCAATGGCTTTCTCTTCTGCAAATATGTTCAGCTTCCTGTTCCTTGAATTTCTGCACTCAAAGCAAGCCCTGGAGAAGGCAGTCTATGCAGCATCCAAAAGCCTGCATTCCTTGGGTTTAGCTCCACCTAATGACGTGCTTCATTTGATGCCCCTTAGTTCTTGTCTGATGCCAATTATGATACATCCTTAATTACCCTTCTACGTGCTGCTCAGTTTTAGGCTGGAGTGTCCTAAAACTTACGTTCTCTGACATTCTCTGTGCAGGAGCCTCCCGCTACCTCTTGTCACCAAGTTGTTGTTCCTCCAACTTTTTCTATTTTTACTCCATCCTTTTGAGACCACAGGAAAGGAAGAGACCAAAACACCATAACCTGTATGAGAGAACTGAGCACAACTAGGTTTTTTACAGTTGTCGTCATAATCAGCACCGTTTTATTCTTAACTGCTTTCCTAAATGTTCCTACCATTCAGTTGACGTGGATTGCTACTGAACACCAAGCTGACACATTCATGGAACTCCTCACAATGTCAATACCTGTTCCAGGTGGGCGATGCTCAACTCAGAGAAATACCTTGCAGCCTTATGTTAATACTCTGAGTTCCTACAAGATCACACTACTTGGAAATCAAGCCCTTACAGTTCGACATGGACATTTTAATAATGAGCTCCTCAGCCTGAGTCTCACAGAAGCAGCATAAAAGCAAAAGAGACTTGAAGTGAAACCTATTCTCAAGCATTAGTGCGTTCCAGCTATAGTTAAACTCTACACTGACATTGATGAGGTACTGCCTTTCCAGCAGGCAAACAAACCAACTTCAGCCAATGTCAAAGAAGTCAGAAAACCACCAGGTACATTTACATCAACATACTGACTTTACAGCACGTAGCATTTTAATACCAGCTTTGCTCAGAAGAACGCCTCCGACTGCAACCATGCTTCCTCAGGCTTGCAAGTGATCAAGGAGCTTACGAATTCCTTAACAAGTTGACTTATTTCAGCTTAGTATTTCACCTGTAGATCCATCTACATGAACAATTCCTTTGTCATCTCTCATTCATCTGCCTCTTATCAAACATATTCATCCAAATACAGCAGATGCAAAAGCCTGACTTTTCCAAATACACGTAGCTTCATAAACAAGCCTGCTAACAGCTTGGTTATCTATAGGTTGGCTGGGAAGATATGTCACCCACTTATGAATTACACAGGTCTCAATAGCTAGGAGAGGGGAGGAAAAAAAGGATCTTTCTTGCTTAGGGCTTCCTGCTGCTAAAGCAGCTGAAGCAGCTAAAACTTAAGTCTTAAAACTTCTAGAAAGGAAAACAAAGGTCAACGTGTTATTTCAGTTCAGAGCAATTTGAGATGTATGGCTTCTGCCAAGTCCTTAGCAGCCCTATATAATAGATGCACAAAATGTAAGTAAGGCAAAAAGAGTCTACCAATGATACAAGATTTCCATTTTTCAGTTGTAAAGCAGTTCCTACTAATTCTAAGGAAGTCACAATTCTGCGTTACTTCACCTGCTATATCAAGCTAAGAAAATCCAATTAATGCAAATAAACTTGAATGTTAGACCTGAAAAGTGGATGATTAGTAATCAACAAGAAAATATAAATGTGAAGAGAAGCTTCATATTCATTTGCCAAGCCAACAGAGCCGACTAAGTATTCTCTTTGTGCGTTCATCCTTCAGCCCCACCCCCAGGAGAAAGAAATGTTTGTATTCATAGTATGGAAAGAGAAAACCAGCCTCATGAGGAACCCTGCTTCAGGGTTGGTTTGTTTGTTTACTTTTTAAACATAAGTTGATTACTGCTGTGCACCATCAAGTTGTCTTGAAAAATTTAAGTTGTAGTGCAACATTCCCACCATGCACGTTGGGTTGGGTTCTGTTCTGCTGGATCCTTTGCTACAAGCTGCAGCACCCATTTCGTCCTCCTCAACCCTTCCACTTGTTTCAGCGACCGTGTCTGATGCTTTAGGCCTTCCTTCTGCTCACACAACTTCTAGCTCTCTAACTCTGGAAAATATTAATTTCCACTTCTGACACAGATGCACCATAATTTGCACTCAGCTGAAACTGCTCTCATCTAACCTCAGATCTAGTTGCTTACTCTCACTTGTCCGGCTGCTTTTTACAGTGAGACACGTCCAGCTCCTTGCCAGCCTGTCCACTGCTATTTTCCAAATGGTTCACTCACATTTTCCTCTCTTCTCCCTGATTGCTTCTTCAGCCTATTTTCAGATGGCCTCTTTCCAATTTTCCTTCAGAATCCCACAGGGTCTTGCCCTCTATGTTCGGAGTTAACAGTAAAAACTTAAAGAATTTAAAATTGTCATCACACAGTTCAAAGTTGGCATAACCACCTCCTGCAGTCCAAATTGTTTTCCATTAAATATTACCTCCTGCGCACTTACTCATCAACTTAGGTCGGGAAAAAAAAAAATATATATATATATATATATGTATATATATGAACTCCCGGTTATCCACCCTCTCCAAGTAACTAAACTGCAGTTCCAAACTATTAATGGCCAATATAACAATGTACCTTTACCTTAAAAGGATATATTTATTATCATCAGATAACAGAAACCTGACAGGGGCACAAGTGCTACTGGTAAGCATTAATTGTAGGGTCTCCCCTAAGTAGTACTAGTACAGGACCGAGAAGGATTCTTTCCAAAGGAATGAAGTTTGGAGAAGGGGGCGGGAGGGGTGGAACAAAAAAAAACCAACAAAAAACACCACACCTTTTTTGGGGTAAGTTCCCACTCGGACATCTGTGCTTCCATACAGGTGCACAGCCCTCCGTTTGAAAGAGACAGCAAAAGCACTATTTTTTTTTTATATGTTTTTTTCCTATTTTGCCAACCGTGAGCTGGTAGACTTTAAGGTAATTATCTGGCACTGGTGGCACCACACACTACCACCTCCCCCAGCAGTAATACTTGCACACTTCCTGCAGCCAAATTCTAAAACAAGGTTCTGAAAATGGGACTTACTTAAACTTGCAATACTTTCACAATTTGTCCGCAAGTTTTCTTTATTGTATTTCTGTCCTAGACTGACTACCTTTTGAAATTCAAACCAGAACAACAAATTTTTTTGAGGACATGGCTGGGAAGATATATATGCATTACAAAATCCCTGTAAAAGCTTTACCAAAGAGCTCCACAGCTTCTCTTAATTTAGAGAAGAAACATGAAGTTCAGAAGGTTATTCTAGTGTCAGCCCTACACCTCCTGCAGTCCCTTAACATTCCTCCAAATTTGGCCTAGTTAGAATTCAGGAAACCATCTGTGCAAGGAGACAACTCAGCCACTGTTAGACTTGAGTTTCTTTGAAGACTCATTCCACCTGCATCAAAGCAAACACCATTCCTCAAAAAGCAGGCCACAAGATGCACAGGACAAACCCCAGAGTAACCAGGCACACGGCATTGCAGCTGCAGAGCTGACCAAGATGTTCTGCCCTCACTGCTGGGATCACCACGGCAGCAACGGTAAGATCAAAAGCAAACACTCACTCTTGCACTTTCCCCCTTCCTCTTCATTGCTCCCAAGCACTGAAGCAAATCCTGAGGGAGATTCTTTCTTTGAAGGAACACAGGAAGAAAGAGCGAAGAACCATACAGCAGGTAAACTTTTCCAGAACCTGGAAACTACAGCAATTATTCCTAAGTTCAGCTTTCTTTTCATGGATAAACAGCAGATTTATTGACAAAGTTTTCTTGTAAATAAACTCCTTTTAATGGCAGCACTGTAAAGAGAGTAATGCTGTAATTGACAAATTTCAGCTACTGAAAACTGAACACAACCACTAGAACCACAAGGATACTCTCTCGCCACAATACTGTTTGCCTGCACACCAGCAACTCCTCAACTTACACTAGCCTGCCGTCCTATTTTAGACTACCAAAAGCAGCTCCTAATCCCACTGCACTGTCACAAACACGCACAAGTATGCGGCACAGAAAACATTTAAAACCATCAAAAGAACAGGAATACAGCAAGCATATGCCTACACGACGACCCCAGAACCTGCCACACTACCAAGCTGCGTTCCATACGTACAAACAAAATGATAGGTAGTTCTTTAAAAAGGAGGAGCAGCGAGCATCTGTTTCCTTCATCATTGCATTCCTTCAACAGGGTGACATGAAGTTCTTCCAACAATCTGGGACATTCTTAAGCAGCAACAAACTACATGGCAGTAGCATACTCACAGCTGAATTAACACTCCAGACAACAGGACACTAAGTTAACTGTCAGTCTTATCCTCTCTCCATCCAGATAATGCAAAATACATGAAAATAATCAGTAATTAACTACCTTGGAAGACAACTATGTCAAATCCAGCTGAAAGAGACAAACCTTTGCAGAAGTTTCAGGAATGAGACTACACTAAGCCTAATCACACTGCATCCTTAGGAAATCCAGCTGAAACGCAGGCAAACACCTTAAAGTTGTACGAATTGTATTGATGAACGTTTCGGTCTCAAAAAAGAGCAAAGATGTTATGTTACAGAAGTTATAATCTGGGGATGGGAGGGAGGGGTGTCACAAAAATGCAGCAAGGATAAGATTTCAAGCTAAAAATACCCTATTTAGCAACTACAATTTCAATGGCATGCAACATAACAGAAGATCTAATTCTCTCAATCTTCATCTAATAAAAAAGCAATATTCACTATCTCACCAGATCCTTAACTAAGCATCAAGAATTTCTGGACTGGTAATGTAAATATCATTCTGCTAAATCTGAACAAACTTGTGCAAGGGCCTCAGTTGCAATTAAAAAAAAAGGCAAGTAGTCCACAAGGTAGCCTTCCTCCCTCAAGTTGAGTAAAGAGCAGTCTTACAAAACGACACATACCCACGATTAAAATTCTCTCAGGCCTGAGCCGATTTGGAAAGTTAACTGTGTCATCACACCATATGTTCTATTAACTAACGATATCATTGAAATAAAAGCTGGTACCGAAGTTTTCCCAAGAGTTTGGTTATGCAGAAAGCTTCTGCTTTAATTGCATTTGACTTTAATTTAGCTAGCAAGTACAGAAATTACTTCCGCGCCAGCTAATTGAAAGATAGCTAAAAGAGCAAGAACTTCTACAGGGATGCCACAGAGCTCAGAGACATGGGGCCACCTGCCATCTGCTGGGCATTTGGTCAGTCTGCTCCAAAGGGTCCCGACTTTGAGAAGTGCTGACCCCGCTTCAGCCTGAAATCTAGGGCTGTTCCCTTAGTTCACTTCAGAAAGCCAATGTGGACAGAGCTCAGAAAGCTACCGACTGCTAGAAGTTTCAGCCCCAGTCAGACTGCTGATAAATCTCAACTGTTTGCATTAATGTAACCAGCAGTTTCACACAGACTCCAGAGAAAAGACTTATTTCTCTGGCATGTAAAAACATAAACAGCACTTTTAATATATTCTGTCCGATTAATAATGCTAAATAATCCAGACAATGGTTAAAAAACTTAATCACTGGAAGGAGGGAAAAGATGTTTCTTGGTTCAGTGAGGATTACAGAAACCACTACTTTTTTCTTCAAAAATTTCCCATGCCAGATATTTATTGTCAGCCGAGGTTGGCACACAAGCACCATCAATAAGATACCTTCATGCAAAAGGACTACAAATTAAATGAATTAGGCCAGTCACATATACAAAATTTACCACATTCTGCCTCCAACCGTCAAATTTGCCATTTTAAAAGTCTTCATACGCACAGCTATAAAAAAAATGGTTAAAATAAGATAGAACAGGCAAGAAAGAATACAAATAAGGCAGTACAGCCAACTCCATTGCCAGAGTACACAGAGACCGTTTTAAAATTCCTTTTTCCTGACACCTGTGCAAATGGAGTTAGCTATTGTGAGAGAAATGAATATTTCTGAAAGTAGTAAACTACTTCGTGTTTATAGCTACAGCTAGTAATATTTTTAATTTCAGAAGACTATTTTCCGTATGGTCAGTCAGCTGCAGCACTCAACCCATCCAAAACAAACAGGCTTCAATTACACAAAAAGATTCTGTTTATAAACACAAGTCTGCTTCACAAGCACCTCCCTTACAAGCATTAGCCTTCCATATCCAAGTGTTCCCCCTCTTACAGTTTCAAAAATATAAAAACAGCATATATCTGTATCTGTACAAGAACCTGTGTCTTCTTTAAAAGCTTAAAAAACCTAAGCTAGAAGACTTATCTGCAGAAGCATTACCTCGTTATTTCAAGATTAATAATGAATTCTTTACTGAAGTGAAATTAAATCATATCCCACCTCTCCTTAGGTGGATATCTTTCTTTGGTCATTTAATAAACTGACTCACCACACCAATTATCAGTATATCAATAACAAGCTATTTTTAGCTACTACCAGGAAATCGTAAGGTAGAAAAGATGCTACACAATACTCAGACTGTAAAATAAGAAATTTACTTAAAACCAACGCTCTTTCTCAAACTGATTTTAAAGGCTGCTAGTATCTATTTTATTAAAGAATCAGATGTCATTACTCTTGGCTGGTGGAACTGAGTGGAATGGGAATACCACATCATAGAACACAGAATATCAAATACAGGCTTTTTCACATGCTGTTTTAAGGATGTCACTAACATCTGGTTACCAATTTTTTTATTTCACTTAGAAAAAACATTGATGTGATAATGTCAATTTTGTAACAGAGGTTGTTCACATTGGTTAGTCATCATCCTAACTCAAAACACTTTAAAGCCTAATTTTATATTTAAGAAGTAGGCCAAGTGCGTAAGATTGCTGAACTAAAATCTGTTGGAAGAATTAAAGGAAAGGATAATGTGGAAAAAAAAGTGAGAATACCATTTATTCTTCAGCATCCAAATTGAAATTCACAAAAAAAATATTTAATGTGAATCTAAATAGATGAAATATTAAGTATTCCTGAAGAAAAAGCTACAAATTTCCCCCACTATAAAAATACAGACATATTCCTGTGTATAAAATCATGTGTATTTTTTGCTTGAAAGAACATTATTTGATTGCCAAGTTAAAAATCACACTAAAAAAGATGCATGAAGTTGACAGCAGATCTTGACTGCAGCCTTCACAAACATTCTCACCTATCATGGACAGGCGGGTCTTGGATGTAGTGCAGTAACTTGGCAGAAAAAGCAAAAAAATAAATGGATAGAAGTCATTTTGTTTGTCTGGCTTTGTTGGTTTTTTTTTTTAGTGGTTTACCTTTCTCTTTTGACTATTAAAAAGAGCAAAAACTAGAAATGGCATGCTTTCTAGAAAATGTATCTATTTCAGAAATAAATTCATAGCTGAGCTTGGAACCTTCTGTCAGAGCAGCATCAGATACTTAAGTCAGGGATGCATCCCAACTCCTTTAGAAGTCACACTTAAAAAAATCAGGTACGAGTTAATTAAAAATGCAGTATTTCAGATAAGTCTAACCTGCAATACCACTTTAACCAGACTGCTCCCAAATCTTCATGGGAAGAGGATAAACAGGAACAAACTCAAAGGCTTCCCAATCAACACAGCCGTCCTCCAAACAGTACCTTTTCCAAGGTGTCGCTCCCCTCCTGTGTGACTCCGTGCAGTAGTCACACCATACAAAGATGCTTCCAGAAAACCAATAGTCACGGACAGCCTGCCCCGAACAAAAACTCCTCTGACATATTTCCAAGGAAAGAAGCAGGTTAAAAGAGAAAGATTAAAGTGGACAGCATAAATTGCTTGGAAGGTACCAGACTTCTGTGCTATGACCTTTCAGAGAACCAATCGCACAGTTAAGCAGTAAACGCAAAGTTAATGCAAGGCATCCAAGAAGCACGACACCTAAAGCGTGTGCAGAGATCGACTGAACTGGGCAAAACCTAGTATCGTATGGTTGCAGCATAACATCTGACAAGATCAGAAAACAGGCCATACAGCCCACCCAGGCATCGACACATCCCTGTTTCCTCTTCTTGCAGGAGAAAGCCAGCAGAGACAAAAGTAGCCTCCTGATTAAGGAAAACTGCTACTAGGTGCAGAGTCATTAAGACAATCAAGGTCTTTATGTGGATATTAGAAGACACCGTGTCTTGCAGGTTACAATACCAGAGGCTAATTCCATGCCACAGACAGGTACATCATTGAATATCAATGAGTGGTAATCAACAGTGAAATTTCCCAGGTGAAAATAAAAAGTGTAACTACAGTACATTACATTTCTGATACTTAAACCTTCTGATCCACCGATGAGTGAATGCTGTTCACATATGTTCCACAGAGATGCGTAACTTTTCATTACAGAGCTGCCTGGCATCAGTTGAGTATTGCAGAGAAACACACAGAGCTCCTGCAACTGACCTACTGAAACTGACCTATTTTCAGAACTGCCTTTCCTGAACTTTTCCCATCAGTTCAGTAAGACGACCATCTTTGGGAAACCCACCTGAACATGAAATAAATGCCCTAGAAGAAAACATGCGGCTTGCAGCAGTACATGTTTCTGTTGTGCCTGCCCTCATGTTTCCACCACAATACAGATTCCGAGAAACTACAGCACTACAAAGCCCTATGACACTGTTATGACACACTACACAAACTGTAACCCAGGTAAATGCCAAATAACAAAGGAAACCTATACGATCTACAATGTTTATTATTAATACAATTCACATGCAAGTTACTTTGTTAAAAGGGAATGACACAGAGCCTCAACAAGAAAGTTACTCTTGAGGGTAAACTAACAAATCCTTTATTCCTTAGCTGCTATAAAAATAGCGACAACCAATTAAGGAGAAGACATCTCACCAACTCCCTGTAGAAGTTTCAAAATCAAGTCAGCATTCCGCAAGTTACGTTAATGTTCAGGTGTTTTGATTTTTTTCTCCTCCTAACAGATGTGCATGAGATTCAAAACTTCATGTAGGTACTTCCACAAGACATACGTGAGCATTTTCAAGGAAAAAGCATTTAAAGTACTTTAAACTAAGAATTAGCAATGTTTTCACTCCACTTTAGTACGCAACTGAAGGAAAAAAATCAACTGTAGCCTTCCCAAGTAGAGATTTCTTCTCATTTAGTTTAACTCTACACTTGAAACATACTATTTGCAATCTTTTTAGAAGTCATTCAGCAAGAAGAATAAATAGAATAAATAGAATAAAACTACTTCAAAATAAAACTACTTTGACTCGCTCACTATCCTGTTACGTACACACCCACAACAAAAACATACTCCTTGGAAATTGTCCGGATCGACACAAATACACGTGAGAAAGGAGCCTGCATAAAGCAGTCCATTATAACATGCTCCAGAAGGAAAAAAAAATTGCAGCACACACCAGTTTTAAGCCACCGGGGGCCGGCCGAGTAACTCCTGAGAAGTAAGTTACCTAAAACAAGTGGGCTGCTGATTGGCAATAGCACGTGTTACCCCGCCAAACAAAAACACGGACTAACCGCACAAGGTTTCTAACGTAATGCCGGAGCTATCCTCCCCTCCGAACGCCGCCAGTGACGGCGAACAGCCCGCTCTGAGCACGCCGCGGGGGAACCCAGCCCTTACCTATCAAAGCCTGGAAGAGGTTGCTCTGGAAGATGTTGATGACCCGCTCGATGGAGTTCCGCAGCTGCCTGTCCTCCGCCTGGCTCAGCTTGGAGCGGTACTCCTCCAGCAGGCGCAGGGCTCGCTGGGTATCTGCAAGCGGACAGCGGACGCGCCGGTGACCCCGGGGCACAGGTGGGAGCCCCGGGGGATGCCCACACACGCCCCCACGGCGGGCGCACGGAGCTCGGGACCGCCCCGCCGCGGCCGCGCTTTGTTCGGGCACGGGGCCGGGACCCGAGACCCCCCGCGCCCCCCGGGATCCCCGCGGTGCCGGTCCCGGAGCAGCCGGGGAGCCCCGGGGGGCGTGCGGCGCTCACCTTGCTTCCTGACGGGCATGGCGCCGCGCTGCCCCGGGGCTCCGCCTCACACGCTCGGAGCCCGGCGCGGCTCCGGGGGGCGGCGGCGGCACGGCTCCCCCTGCAGGCCGGGCCCTGAGGGGGGAGCGGGACCGGCGGGCGGGCGGGCGGACACGGCGCCGGGCGGACACAGCGAGCCGGCTGCCCGGCCGGAGAGCGGCTCCGCTCGGGGCTCCCCGCCGAGGCGGCGCCTCCTCGGTGAGGAGCGGGACGGAGCAAAGCGGCCCGGGCCGGGCCGGTGCCGTCGGGGCAGGGCAGGGCTGGCGCCGGCCGCTCCCGCTCGCCCCGCTCGGGAATTCCAAACTTTCCAGGCAAAATGGCGGCCGGGAGGCCGGGGTGGGGGGGGGAGAGCGCGCCCCCCCCTCCCACGTGACCGGGCCCGGCGGCCGCCCAATCAGCGCGCGGCTCGGCCCGGGGCCGGTACCTTGCTCGGCGGGGGGGGAGGAGGCAAGGTGAGCGCTCACCGCCCCCGCCCCGCCCCGCCCCGCCCCGCGCCGCTCCCTCAGGCGCCGAGGGGCCGCCCCCGTCCCGCCCCGTCCCGTCCCTCAGCGCCGGGCAGCGGGCGGCTGGGAGGGCTTGGGGGTGACCCTAAGGGGGGACGGAGGCTGGGGGGGGTTCGGGGTGGGTGGCCCAAACGGGGGGAGGCTCGTCCCTCAGGCGGGCGGAGGAGCGGGAGGAGCCGCGGGTCCGAGACGGCTCAAACTCCGCGTGAGACAAAGGGACTCGGAGTTCAAAGCAGAGCCCGCGGGTGGGACGGGTGCGTCCGGGACCGCATCTTCGGCCGTGCCTCGGCGGGTGGACACGGCTGAGATCATACAGCGTGCTTAACGCGAGGGTCTGAAAAGAATCTCCCGGGCAACTCGGGCACCTCTCAGGTCTAAAACTCAGGACTGGGTTTGGCTGTGGTCCTAGTTTTAAAGAAAATTTACACCACGACAAGTCTAACCCGGATCTGGAAAAGGCCTCTCCTCTGCCTCCAACGCTCCCGTGTTTTGTGCTTAGACTTTTACCAGGGGTTTCTCCTCCTGCCACAGCTATGTACCGTGAAATCGTCCACATACCTCCTTGAAGAAAGTAAAATGTGCGTTTGGTGTTTGCTGACACACATTTCCCTTTTTCCTCCACACAAGTCGTACGTTCAGAGGTTTGGCACTAACTGGCCCCAGTTCATGTATCTGTAAGTGAAAACATGCCTAAGAAGGGACATTGGCAGAAGCCTCCATCGTCTGGCCTCATCTGTTTTCACTGTTTACAACAGCAATAAATGCACTCTAAAAGGGGCCATATTCCTCTTGATGTCAGAAGAGTGTATATGCGGGAGGAGAGGAAGAACAGCCTAAATTTAGCTAGCGGAAAGGAGGCATCTGCAGCAGTGAGGTTGGTTTGCTGACGGACAAAAATGTGTTATTACAAAGTAAAAAAAAAAAAATTGCAATTAAAGGAACCACCATAAAGAAACTACTTTTGCCTAAACAGGACTTGGTGTTTCCAAAGTTTGTAAGTTTTAAATAAGAGATAATCCTATTACATACGGTCATTGTGCTGGGGTTAGAGAAATAATCCCACATATAACACCCTGAGACAGCATTTCTCACTTGTTAATAATGCTCCAGGAAAAAAAAAAAAAAAAAAGGAAAGAAAACATCAAAGAGAGGTCAGGATGACGGATCAGCAAGTCAGGAAGCAATTAGGTGAGCCTTACTGCACCTCAGAGAGTGGTGCTTGTTCCCAGCACTTCTGTTTCAGTTTTAGGAGGATATTTGTTGATTGAAAGTGGTTGAACCAGAATTCATAGTATTAAACTTAAGTATATAAAGTGGTTTGGAAATTCCGGCACATATAGAAGTTATCCCATGAATGGAAAATGGCATTTTTCCTAGTACACTGCAGTAAGCATCTGTTGTAAAACTATCCTATATTGCATGCCTCCTTATTTGAGTCCAGTTTTAAGGAAATGGTGTAGTTCCCATGGAGCAGGGGGTAACAGGGTATGAACCAAAGCATCATTTATGCTACTGCTTAAGGAACATCAATTTAAATCAAACCATTATAGGCAGCATACAGAAAGGCTTGTACTTAAATTGTGACTGACTTGGTCAGCACACAAGTCAGCATTATGCTGAGCTCAGCACGTCCTGGCTGTGGTCCAGAATGACCCTTGGCATAGGAACTCCAGAACAATTATGCCTGTCTCCATTGTAGCCTTCTTGGCCGCAGAAACGGCCCAGGATCTGACAGACGGGGCCCTCTCCCACCATTAAACCCCTTCTTTTGCCCCTGCTGACAGCAGCCTGCATGGGACCCTGCGTGTGGGACCGTACCCCTGGCGAGGGCAGGCAGCTTTGCAACACACACCTTGCTCTGCCTGCTTGCAGAGGTTGTGCTCTGGGGGCAGACATGATGTGAGAGCAGGCAGCTTTTGACATAAAGCAGTACGCAATTTTCTGAAACTATGGCAGAGCATGTTTGCAGGTATCTGCTCTGAAAATGACCACTGTGGTGACCCTTGCCAGGGGGTTGTACCTGATTCTACACCAGTTCCCACCTTGTCAGGCAGGCCAGCTGCCAGTTTGAAAATGGCTCTTCATGATCTAGAAACATCACCTGTACGGCTGGCACCCCACCGCAGCGAACAGGAATGCTATCGGACACCTTATGCCTCACAGCAGTCTTGCTTTGGACACAGCTACATGGCATGGAGGGCTGTGACTGCACTCCAGCTGTCTCGGGACCCTCCTGAGTGCCACTGGAACAAGTCAGCAGCCACAGGGACCACTCGAAATAGCAGGGAAATGTGTTGCAGCTGGCATCACACATGGTAACTGGAGAGGTAATGACAAGCTCAGAGCAGGAGACTACAGGAAATATTCACTAGATCCACACCTAAAACACCAATCAATGCAGCAACAATCCTTTGAAAAACAAGACAAAAAGGACAGCGGACATCACTACATTGCAAGAGTTTACAATTATCAGTAAGGCGTAGAGAATACAACAGTAATTGAGCCCAGACGAACTCCATTACAGCAGAAGGTGGGGTAGCCTAACTCAATAAATAATGGTACATTTACTCATTTCAAGTTGGACAGTGGTGCATAAGGTGGCATATTGCTAGAATCAACATTACTTCAGCAAAAAGAATTGCTGCCTGTTGAGGAGGAATAAGTGTAACTCAAGAGATTTTGACATCAGCGTTACTAATAACAGAAAACACAAGAACAAATTAAATTGATCCTTTCAGTCTTATGCTTGTTATCTGCTTAATGCCCAAAGTCTAAAAGCAGCCACCACACAGCATACAGTGCAGTTGATTTCACTTTTTCATACAGAACTGTGGAATTGGTACTCCTAAAAGGATCTCCGACAGCTGCAGAAAAGCTTTCACTTCTCTTCCCCTGCAGACTCAATGAAACGTTTCACAGCTAACTGGGGAAGCAATGAAACTAATGAAGCCTAATTTCCTTGGGCTGTTAAGGAATAAAGCCTGAGTGAAGTTACCTTATTTATTATGCCTCAACTCATCTGAGTTCTCTGATGCCTGATAAGATTGGATCGGGTGCCACAGCCTCACCTTCCAGGAGCTGTCTTTTTGGGAGAGTGTTTTTTCTTCATCTTTAATTTTGTGGTTTAAAACAAATGCAGACAACTTCTTATGGAAGAGTTCTACTAAAGGAAAGCATGGCATGGTAGCATATATCTTTCTGCAAAGCTTTCTAGCTTTAGCCAGTTTTCATGAGGCTACTAAAGATTAAAGCTACGCTTCTCGTTATAACGTGCAGTTACTGTGTCACATAACCCAATGAGTCATGTGCTTGTCATATATCCTAAATTATCAGTCAAAATACCAGCTCATTCCTTCATATTGTCTTTGCTAGCATGAGTAAAATAAGTTGCTGCCTATCATTCACAGAAGGATATACAGAGAATTACAGGAGTCAATACACTCTGCTTTCTGTGCCCTTAGGTGACTTGTAATTATTACAATTGTTAAAATCAAGGTTTGATTAAAAATCACAATTTTAGTTTATTTAATTAAGCCTATTCAATAGAATTCTTGATAGATTCTTGTAGGATGATCATACGCCTCTCTGATTCTTTGATTTTAGTCACAGAAAACAAAGATTATAGAATACAGAGAACAGTTGAGGAGAGTTTCCCAGTAATACGAGTCTTGTGTTTTTAATTTGTTAGCTCTATGTCCAGTGTTTGTCCTCCTAAATGAAATTTCTCTCAGTTTAATGACCTGGATCTGAATGCAAGGATGCAGTGATGCGATGTTCTTACAGTTAGACAGTTCAGCTGAGTATGACCAGTAGATGAAAACGTTCCTGTTTACAAGGAGGATGAGAGAACCATTGCTTTGTTTTGTGGGTTGCTTTGTGTGTGTTTTCTAATCTATACTTTTCTGCTGTTGTACGGTTTGTGTTCTCCAAAGTTATTTGAGCTCCTGTTGAATTAGATATTGATGCTATGTTTATAAAGTCATCTCATCCTTCTTTTGCTCTTGTAATAAGGTATGTCTGTTCAGTTAGGGGCAGTTCACAATCCTACAAAAGAATGATATTCCACCGACCTCAAGAACTAGAGAATTACAAGGAATGGGGAGTGATGTGTGACTTTATTTCATTTTTTAGATTGTTTTTTATGTGTTTATGTTTACCTAACGTACAAAATAGTGTAACTGAAATTTCTATAAACAAGTAAAGTTCGGGTCGCAGATGCTAATGCTTAAGTGTCTCCTGGAAGACTGCAAAATATGAAAAACAAAAGCATATGAAACAATATTAATTATAACCTTTAACAATTACTGTCTATCTGACATACATCAACCTAGATCATCTACCTCCACACTTTCCGTAATCAGGACTCTGTTATATAATGTCAGCTTAACAGCTTCTTAGTTGACTTCCTGATGTAAAGATAAACATCATTATATAACCTGCCTATTTTAACTTTGTGAGTCAAATGAAGCAGAGAGGTTGGTGTATTGTATGGAATGAGTTTGTGTGAAAAACTGACCTAAGAAGTAAACCCTCTGAGAACAGATTTGATATTCTTCTGAAGTGTTTTCCTGTGCAGAGTGCAGCTGTTACTTTGGGTTTTGCCTGATCAAATGTACTGGGTGTGTTTAGAAATTTAATTCTGGAATTCTTCTATGATTGGGTGTTAGCCAATTAAAGCAAAATCTAGTCAAAGTACATTTAACTTTTATATCATATAAACATTTAATAACCCTCCACCCCAAAGAGCATGGATAGCAAATTAAGATAAAACACGAGAAAGTGCTGTTAGACCTCAGTGTAGGATTCAGACACAGACTGTGGTTAAGTACAAGCTTCTCCCAGAAAGTAGAGAAATTACTTTTACTTCAGTGCTTTTTCTTTATTTCTGCAGCACAGTGCACAGCTCACCTTGAAGCAGAGTCATTAGCCATGGCTCTGTTCACCCTGTGCTAATTTCTGGTCTCTGGAGGACTCCTTGCACTGAGCTAGCATCGGGGCGCACATCTGTGCAAGCCCAACCACCCGCAGCGAACAGAAAGCAGCATGCCTTAAACCACACGATTCAGTAGCGCACAGCAAAATGACATCACAGCATATCACATCAAGACACCTTTGTTTCCTCAACACAAACAATGTAGTATTTGTAGCAGACAGCACAGGATTGTGCGCAGCCTTATGCCTCTTACACAAGCATAAGATCTACATACCTCTGCTGCCACCGTGTTGTCTGTCACACGCACCTGAAGGAACAAATACGCTATATTTTGGGATTACAGGGACACATACGATTAGGTGAGTCAAAAAAACTGCAAGGGAAGTTTGCTAATAATTATTTATTTATTTATTTTACTAGAATCAGTCATACTTGTCAGAAGGTACCTTCTTTTAACAGCTAAGAATCACTTTTCAAATAAAGTGTTCTTGCAAGGCATTAAAATAATCTCATTCTCACCAAACACTGAGTATTTGCCAACACTGCAGGAGCACATCAAGGGCGTGGAGCTCTTGTAGTAACCTCTCTCTGTCCTGGCCTGACACCCAATTTACTTAAAATGAAAAATTCCCTCATCCTATGCTAACACCCACTTTTTGAGCTCACCAGGTAATTGGAGAAGTAGGTATTTGTGTGCTGTGTCTGTAAGTCTGACCTTCACAAACAGTAACTCCTGTAGTATTCTGCCTGCTGCTAGTTACAGGCTGTGCTTATGACACCCAAACCACAAGCTTCCCATCTCCTGCCCCTCTTCAATCCCTGCTGCTCAAAGCTGTAGAAGTTTTCTACAAAGAGTTACCGGAGCCAGCACGCTCAGCTGGCCCTCAGGGCTACCTCTGGTGGTGAGCAGGTAATTGAATTATCAGGCACACCTTTCCTTTCATGGGCTCTCTTCCTACTTGTTTGTGTAGAGGCTTTGGGAGGATAAAGGTGAGTATGTACCGGAGTTATGTGAAGGAAAAGAACAGTGCTAAAAGGAATGTAACATGAGAGTTCAAGAAAAGTTTTGTCTTGTTTGGAGTTTTATGAATAATTTATGCTGTAGGGGGAGAGGCTGCCAGTGACTGAAGCTGAGGGGTGAGTCCTGCAGTGTCCAGGTGAACAACTGCAGAGCTGGAGCAAGTCTGGATATGCAGAGAGGAAACCTGTAAAACTGTGTCCAGCTGAGGGGATCTGCTGATGAAGAGGACCTGCTCTACAGGGGCAGGAGAAACTGTCCAGAGTTAATACATCCTGCCCTTCATGCCAGGTGAAGCTCAGTGGTGCTGAGCACATGTTAACAGTGCCTCCTGCAGTGCCCACGCAGCTTTTCTATTTTGATATGTGTTTAGGTACAGAAAGTCCTTGTAAAGCTGCTTTGTTTTCAGGACAGGACTTTGCTTAGAGCCCCGGTGTACTTTTTCGTTCCCCCTTTGAATCCTAGTGGTATTGTTTCTGCTCTTAGCAAATATTGAAGAAATTGTCAGAATTCATAGGAACCTGTTACTGATTCACATGCAGATTCCAGTTCGTCCTTCCAGAAAAGCCTCTGTGACAGGTAGCTCATTTAAGCTTTACAGCATGCATATCACTTTTCTTGCCCCAATTCCATGATCAAATACTGTTGCAAGCTGAGGTCAATAGGAATTTTTCTGATGCAAAGTTCCCAAGGGCCTTATAATCAGGCTCCCAGAACTACTTCTGAACACGTTGACCTAAGCTGTTGCCAACAGCTTTCATGGAAAACTAACTTCTCCAGATGGGGCCAAGGATCTAACTATGTGCTCCAAAAAGCTACAGGGAAGCTGGCTGCCAAAATCAAGCATGCATACGCAGAGATAACAAGTACTGTAACACTATTTACTACTCATATTCCAGTGCTTCTATTCCTTTTGTCGGCCTTTTGTCCGCAAAATACAGCATTTTTTGAAACTTTTTTTTTCTTATTTTCAGATTTCTATGACAGAAAAAAAAAAAAAAACTTCCACTAACCATGACTGCTCTTTTTGTAAGGTAAAAAAAATGGTATCAGAGGCCATGCCACATTCCTTCCCAGATCCACACTATTGCAACACATTGTGTAACTAGTTTGTCCGATACCAAGACTGACTCATAAGGGCAAGAAAAATTGGAAGACAGGTGTACGCTTGCAGTTCTTGTCCCATTTCCCTGATAATTAAAAATATGACAGAAGAAAACATTGACTCGGTGATGTGCAGG
Organism: Anser brachyrhynchus; assembly: GCF_964034855.1. NCBI lineage: Eukaryota > Metazoa > Chordata > Aves > Anseriformes > Anatidae > Anser > Anser brachyrhynchus. Next base: position 13,364,572 of record NC_137703.1, on the reverse strand, counting down.
TCATTTTCTGGCATATGGGTTTGATACATGTATTTGCTTAATGCAGAAAGCAGCAAAGTTCCTTTATTTCGGATGTGGAGACTATGTGGACTAGGACCTAAAGGTAAAGTAGTTTGCCTTTTCTTTCATGAGTAAATATTTTGAACTGTGAAGAGACATACGTGTAGAAGAAGCATAGGATGATGTGAAGAGTTACAGCAAAGAAATGCTGTGAAGTTAAACGGTGTAGAGATCAAAGTCACACCAGACCAAAGAGAGAGGCAAGAAATGTGGATATTCAACACAAAATGACTTGAGAGCCCTTAGTGAGATGTGGCCAAAAAGGGGGGAGATGATTGATGCAAGTTTCAGGGGAGAGGTTTTCAGCAGGTAGAGTTATTCTAATCACCCCGTACAAAACTCCAGTGAGACCTCACCTGGAACAATATACAGCAGCAACCATCTGCGTTCAACAAAGGTGAATTCACACTAGGAGGAGGCAGAGGAGAGCTCCTGGGATGATGAACACAGTGGAGTGCCTTGGAGGACACTCTCAGATCAACAGGGCTACTGAAGAGAAAGACCTAGGTTTCCCCAGAGAGCAGAAGGCTTCCTGGGACAAGGGCAGTGAGGTCTGGAGCTGCTTTCTAACTAGAAGAGCACAGACAAGTCACTGAGACGGTTTTGAGGCGGGACTTGAAGGAGCCACACAGCACAGTAGGCTGAATGTGGTAGAATATTTGTTCCTAAGTGAACAGTGTCCTTTCAATTCCCTTTCCCAGAGTCTCGGTGCCTTTCACCTCCAATAGACCAAAGGCTGCACCACGTGTTTAAATAGAAAAGCAAGTTTCACAGCCAGATCCAGGCTGCGTGTGCATTGAACTCTATATACTAAGAGGAAGCAGGCTACAACGGTGTAGATTTGGGGTTTTTGTTATTGTAGTAAATTCTCTCACACACATAATTATTCTTGTGCTTTCATTCTTGGCGTTTCTGGGGTCCTCTGGCAGGTGGCCCAGACACAGTTGTAAGGTACTCAGGTAAGTCTCAGATAACCAGCTGCTGGAAGCCAGGAGCGCTGAGGACTGTTCTGATCTCTGAGGACACCTTTGGCAGAGTAAAACACTCAGTACGCCCTCCTACTGTGAGATGAACAAAATCCTAACTCTGCCAGGATTTTGTTGTTGACTGCGTTATACTTTATCATATCAAGGAAGGGACAAAATTCAGCTTGTGAGGGAGAATGGCATTTCTCTCAAAGCTGCACTGAATTTCTGGTTTTGATCAAGGATTGCTGTGAACTGCCAGTTCTGTGCACCAGGGGTAGACACAGTGGCTTGAGAGAAGAGCTCAGTCCACCACTGGTCTGGATGAAAGAACTTCTATTTACTTTCCTAATCAGAAATAGCTCAGTATTCTCACAGATCTCGGGGCATAATGCAAATGTAGAGCATGCCTCATATTTCATAAACTCACTAAGGACTTACTCAATTATTAATTAAAATCTCATTTGATTATAATTCTATCACATGCTGGAGTAAGCATCCAGTTTCATTGCTAACAGTAAATTTAGACTCCCAAGGCACTGCCATTTAAATCAAAACAATTAGTCCAAAGAAAGAAAACTTTATCATTACTTATGGCATACATTACAATTCAGATGAGATTAACTAACTTTGTTTCTAATCTCTTTAACAATATTATATGATGAAACATGCTTGCTGTGTTAATTACTGTTTGTTAAAGCTATTCACTCAGAGTACACCTTTGGTGTAGTTGCAGTGAATTTGATGCATCGTTTGGCCAGTGCAGATTTCATTTTTTTCCATTCTGGCTTAATGCAACTAAAATGATGATTTTGTAGTTAGTACCTGTACGGTGAGCCTCATGCTCCTATTTATGTCAGAAACAGCTCATACCTTCAAAGAATTAGCAAATGAGATATGCTAATTTCTATATGGCTGCAATTAGGTGCCAGATACCCAGTGTGTCTGTTTCTCATGTAGGCCCGCGGAACTGCAAGCATCAAAGGGAAGTTGCATGAGAACAAAGCAGCCCCCTTGGATCTCACTTGCTTGATTCCTTATGTGCACTTCATTTCTGCAGCTTCTGCACGTAGGAAGCGCCCAGCTCTGCTGCTATCCTGCTCCATGCGGCCCCAGCACAAGCAGCACCGTGCTCTCCACACCAGAATGCGGTGCCCTGCTGGACACAGTCATGCCAGTGAGGGGGTCAAAGGAGAGCCTTCTAACTTTCAGCCTTTATTGATTCACGATCCCGCAGAAATTTCTCTACCCATGTGTTAAGTGTTGGTAAGTAAGCTATCTGGACTAGACCCAATGAGTTTAAATTAGCATTTCCCCACAATACAAACGCTTACTGCTTTTTATATTTTTGCAGCGAGTTATTTCTGCACACGCTCTGGATGGATGGAGAGGACTTGAAAATGTGGAAAATATGTAATACTCCTCCAAATACCCTGCAGATTTTAACAGCCTGCTCATGAACCAACTCCATTTTACTGCTGGTGCCCACAATGGAAAGCAGAGTGCCAGCCCCTGGCAGCCCAAGCCCAACCCCTCACAACAGTGCCACTGTTGAAGCCCAGAGAATCACTCCACGAGGACCACAGTCAGAATGAAAGCACCATCCTTGGACCTCAACACTCGCAGCAATGCTATGTATTGAAAGCAGAACATAGGTTTTCACTGCACAGACCCCAGGAAGCTTTTCAAAGTCCATGCAGACCTGGGGAGTAGATTTTTAGATCCATTAAATGATAGGCTTAATTTCTTGGTTCACTTTTCCAACATCCTTAAAAGTAGGCTAGCCTACAGAGATCCACGGGCCATTTGAGGAAAACTGCTCAGCTAGAAGGAAAGAGGAGGTGGAATGTGGGAACTGCAAAGTAAGGGTCACTGCCAGTTTGTCGCTGAAGCAGCACAAGCCAGCAGGGATCTGAGATACCCAGCTCGTACTAAGTTCCTATTAGGTACCATTTTACTACTTCAAGAAGCCGTGTGTTAGTTACATAGCAAAGTCCCACTTGCAGACAGGATGGTTCCCCTGGCAGTGCTCCAGCAGGGCTCAGCACACCAACACCCCTGCACCCTCTGCAGCAAAGCAGCTTCCAGGGGAGCTTTCTCTTGAAGCTCTTCTGTGATGCCATGCACGCGTGATCTGTTAATGCTGCTCTCTGCTCTCCTACTCGTATGTAGTATACCTTGCAGCTCACTGAAATAACACCCAAAATTATTTTTATTGTCAATAAAAATGCCTTTAACGTTTTTGAAGGGTTCTGTATTGCCAGTCCTGAACTCAGTGAACTCCCAGGACAGATGCTGTGCAGGCAAACAAAGGAAAGCTTTCTTCAGGCCGTCTTACAAACAAAGCACCTGAACATTGCCTTGGAGGGGTGCAAACATTTCCTCTGTGTTATCTCAGGAAAGACTGCTGATAAGAAATACCAGAACTGCCTACACCAATTACACCTTTAGGAAATGGGCTGAAATAAACTTACTCCGCATGTCAGAATAACCATCAGACCCTAAACCCATTCAGTCACTAACAGTTATCAATATTGTTTGATTGAATACTATATAGCAGATTATTCAGCTTTACTAGCACAGTCTTTTAAAATATTCGTGGGGTTTTATATGTTCCACAGAACAAATATTTTGAAACAGTGCAAATCTGAGTGGGGGGTTTGAGAGGGTCTAAATTAGCAATGTTTTTGTGTGCCCATGGGTTTCTTCCCAGGACGAGCACACTTGTAGTGACACTAGGAAAGCCCCCGATGCCACAGAGCAATGTTTTGGGGCAGATGAGTAAAGTGACATATTCTCTCACAGTGGGGGAGGCGGCTAGATTGTTTGCTCTAATGGATATTTCTGGCAATTTTACTATGTTAAGTTATGGCACAACATTCCCTACAGTCTCATGTTGGTTCTTCAACTTATTTAAAGCTCTCACATGTGGGATAAGAAGAAAGAGCCTCTGCAGCTTTTTCTGACTGCATTAGGCCACAAGATTATTGTTAGATTGGGGAATGCTTACAGGGGGACAATGGAGCTTTTACGGCAAACAGGTAACTGGCATGCTCCGAAGCAGAACAGTGTATCTACACATTCCTTGTCCTTAGGTAGGTTGTGAGATTTTTCTGCTTGACACCTAACAATGCTAGCATTTGGGGTACAGCTGCAAAAATACCTGTTTCTGCTAAGGCTCATTACATCACTTATAGCTGCTACAGCATAACTTGCGGCTGCTGTTCTTAATTTGGGATGTAATGCATCTTCTGTGCTGGCCCTTTACAGAGGAAGATAGAACACACTTTTCCCTCTTTTTCTCTGCAAAAAGCAACAGTCAGAGTTCACACATTGCCTACACTGTGCTGAGAAAGCAGAATTACGATATAGTGAGACTGGTGGAGGACAGACAGCCCTGCCTGATGCCCAGCTGAGACTGGAGTCCATGCAGCCAAGGAGTTGATTACATGAAGATGGATGTGTGCCCCTTTTCCTTGAGCCCTGCTGGCCTGGGGTTTAGTCAGTCCCCAGGATATGCTACAGAGATTCAGGTGTGCTCAAAGGATGCCCACACCCCACCAAAGGCCACACAGCAGCTACCCTCGACACTCTGCAAATATCTAGATAAAATTTTCACCAAAATAAGTACCACCAGCACATTTACATCCATGCAGCTTAGAACCGAATAGGAAAAGCCATACATATGCAAATGGTTATGCATAATTGTCTAAAGTTCTTAAGAGAGTGCATGGAAAATAGACATGGAAATTTCACAGATTTTCAGCATGACTCAGGGGGCATCCAAACAGTAAATGTGACTCATGGGCTGCGTAGGCACGTATAGGTATGTGGGTAGACTTCTGGAAGCCATATGGTTTCCTGCAGGAGCTGAATATCAGCACAAGTGGTGGTAGGGAGAAGAAATGTGACGTTTTATCACATAACGAGCTATTTGAGCACTGCCTATCCAAGAATTACTAATGGAGTGGAGCCTGGTGAGGGCTGGCTTCCATCAGCACTGCAGAATAACAAGGCTCTTCTAAAGAGTAGAATCTATTTACAGGAAACTCTTTGGAGCACAATGAAATTTAAGGGGGTGAGAAGCAATTATATTCCAAAATAATTTGTTTTTGTTGAAACTGGTTTTCGAAGAACTCTCTATAGGAGGCCACAGTCTGGCAGAAAAGGGACATCATGTGGGACCCTGGCAATACTTGGGCTTTGTGAAAGCAGCTGGAAGCAATTTCATCCGAAGTCTAATAATGTTTAGAAGTGAACAGCCAAGCTTGGATCCCAAACAAGGCACCTACCTCACAGATGCCAAAGGAGCGGTACCTGCTTAACCCAGCCTAAGTGTGTCACAAAATACTGTAATTAAATGCTGAGGATAGCACAGTTAGAGTTCCTCTGCTTTTGGGGGACGTGAGAATTTTGCCAATAAATATCTGTAGGTGAAGTAATACCCTTCTGTCACTGCTGCTCTTGCATTATAGCAGGCTCACTGAAAGAGAAGAGACAACCGTCTTGATCTAACAATGCAAGAGAAAAAACAGCATGACAGAAATAAAACACCAGTCCCTGAGCTGTCAGAACATCTACACCGATTTGGGAGCAGGCAGGAAGACAGCACAGGGAGAGAAGGTTACAAAAGATCTTCAAAAGCAGTGATGAGCCATATAAGTTTACTACCAAAAACCATCCAGAAAGCATGGACGCAGAGAGATGTTGGAGCCACCCTGAGTTCCATGTGTGCAAGCGCCCCTGAAATCAGGCAATGCCCCAAAGAGCACTGCCTCCTGGCTGCCCTTCTCAGGCACATCACAGCCATCCTCAGTTACCCACCAGCTGAGCCAGCTTATATCCAGGACGTGCAAAAATAGAGCAGATCCCAGCGATGGGTGAAGTGAGTACAGACTGTGGTGTGGATCCTACATCCAGCCCACTTGTGGTTGATGCACTTCACGTTTCATTCTTGACCTAGCAAGATGAAGTCTTTAGAGAGGAATGAAGCATACTAAACAGGCAAGCCCTGTAATCCTTACATAGGTTTTAGATGTTAATCTTTCTCCATTTCTGTATGTGATGCTTGACTAAATCAGCGATTTAATTAATTAATTTAAATTTAAGGCAATAAAGATATCTCCATAAGAGCCTGGCATAACCGATGATGAAATAAACATGATCTAATTACATCTCACTGATATTACAATTATCTGCACAAGCAGCTGGCTGACCAGCTGGGTCCCTGCCTCCATCACAGGGGCTGTGCTGAGCCCTGCTGCAGGGTGGCACGATGCCATCACAGCAGGCCTGGAGCTCCTTCCTCGTGGGGGGGGAAAGCATCCTTGATTCAACACGGAGCTAGTGAGGGGTTCACTGCAGCAGCACAGCCCAGGAGGGGCACGATCAGAGGGGGAGAAGGGGCATCAGAACTTTTAAAGAAGAAAACTTGATGCAGATGTAGCAATTTTTGGACAAAAAGGTCCTGAATAGAGGCTCAGGCCCAGGGAGTATTCTAAACGCTCTTTCTCCCATCACAAGGAAAAGTGAGAGAAGTGCCAGGCTGGGGAGCAAGCTGGGATCCTCCCCGGGCTCCCAGTGGGATCTGCAGAATTCAGGTTTACCTGCACCCCCTGGTACCAGGAACGGCCCTCGGCTGTGCACAGGGCTGGCAGGGAGGTTCCTGCAGGCCCCTGTTAACCCTGGGCTCTTCCCTTCCTGGCTCCCAGCTCATGATTTCGGATAGAGCCCTGCTGACACCAGCAGCCCTGCTTCTGTACAGAAAACACAGTGAGTGCGTCTGTGCAAGGCATGGCAGCTATGGCTCTCTGCTGTGCGAAAGGGATCAGAAGCACCTGTGATGTGGGCTGAAGATTTCTCTTGCAACCTCTGTGGTGAGTTAATTGTTGCTGATTACAAACCCAGTGCAATCTCATTAATTTGCAACACAGAACAGCAGCCGTTCCACAGAGCAGCCCTGCATCCAGCTCCTCAAGCATACAATTCTCACATCACTTAACAGCATGGCAGGAGGCTGTTTAGGAAACACATAGCATGTAGATCTGGTGAGGGCCAAAAGTGATCGAGCAGCAGATTATACCTACCTGATTAATACAGCACGTGGTGTCACACACTGTCACCTCTGATGCAGCAGCAGCTGGCAGCCTGCTCTTGTGATGACTGGGCCTCTGCTATGGTGCCTTGCTCTGCTGCCCTCCTTCTGCGCTCCCTGGTGCCTGCCCTCGAGCCAGCTGAGCCCTGGGCTTCTTGCCCCCTGCTCGTGCCACAGTCCTGGCCCTGTGTGCTGCCGGGACAGGCTGCCTGAGGCAAGGCCACCCGAGTCAAGACCAAGGCAAGGCCGAGGCAAGGCCGCCCGACCCAAGTCACCCTGACCATCAGCAGAGCTGCACGTGGGGCTCTGCAGGAACAAGTGACTGTGGTCTGGGCACAGTGCCCTGAGCTGGCCGCAAGGTCGAGGTGGGGGTTAGCTGGGTAGAAAAGTTGCTGGGCTTTCTGCAGAACAAAACCACTGCAGAGCAGCCCTTTATGAGACACCCATGGAAATTCTTCATGGTCTCTCACCTAGAGCCTCCTTCAGCCCAGCCACAAGGAGACAGAAGGGGTGTGGGATGAGGCCAGCCTCCACCGAAGAAAGAGGCAGGTGGCACACGTTGTCTGTATGCGGCACCTTGGGCCCACTCAGGCAAGCTCTACAGGACACTTTGACACCATCTCCTCAATAAAGTAGTTTTGTGTTTTTAAGAGAATAACAACCACTTCTGTACAAGGTACTTATTTTTTTGTCCTAATGCAGTACCAAACAATTACTTTATATAACATTTGAGAATGGGGATTGCAACAAATCTGTGTTTTACATTATTTTCCTTCCTTTCAAATGTCATGATGTTGCACACGCAGCTCTGCGGTGTGCCTGCCTTCTCACTAAGCTTTTATTTCTTCTTCCCTGAGGAATGGGAGCAAGAGCAGATCTACTGAGCTGAAGATTTCTGTGCAGCTGTCCCTGATGGATGATGGTGACATAAGCTGGCTGTCTTGGGGATTTCACGTAAGCTGAAGCTTGGGAGGCTGAGCTACACAGAAGAAGCGTCAAAGCACACCCAGGAGCCCAAAATAGGATGGAAAAGTAGGCACATGGACTGAGGTGGCTCAGAAGCACTAGATCTGGACAGCAGATTAAATATAAATTGCTGTGAATGTGGGGTTAGTCCAAACCAGCTCCAGCAAGACAAGGGTGAGATATCCTGCAGCACGCTGCAGGCACAGAGCAGAGTGCTCATAACTAAAAACAAAGCCTGTTAATATTGCCCCATTCCTCCCTGCAACTAAAGCAAGACACTCCAAAACAAAAACTAGTTCAGTTAAAAGCTGTCAGTACCAAAACGCTGGGGGAAGGGGCAAGTGGAAAAATGAGTTTTGAAGTACCAAAAGGCAGGCAACAGAGATCAGAAGGGAAAGAGAAGACAAGCAGGTACGCAGGGTCCCAGTGCAGCCTGAGAGGGCTGGCTGTCTCCTTCAGTGCTGAGAGTCTCAGACATAACACTGAGCATCCCACAGCGCTGAAGGGATCTGGGGTGGCCTCAAGGTCTGAACAAGGCTTGCTCAGACCACTTGGAAATCAATGTGCAGATTAAACCCGCTATACTCATGCTAGCATTACTGCACCCAGCAGCTGAAGTGTATGGCTACAGAGCCCCCTTTAGGAATCACCAGCCTGGGCATGGGGAGGCACGCAGACTGTTTGAGAAACCTTTCTTTCTTGTGCATCCCTCAAAACAAATGACTAGTCCCCCCTGTCTTGTGGTGAGGTAATTCTGCGAACAAAGAAGCAACCCACTATGCCTTCCTAGGTCACGTTCAGAAAAATCATACCCAGGGTGTTTGAAATAAAAACACCTGTAAGTGAAAGTTCATAGCTTGGACTTGCTAACGTACCACCACACAGCACGACTTTAGGGCAAGATCACGCAGGTGTGCTGCGCAGACGTGCGTGCAGAGGGCATGGATGTGATCAGCGAAGTGCAGTCGTTACATTCAAGGATGACTTGCAGCTTTTGGGAAGGGGAAGTGCTTATCCTCCCTGACTAGCTGTGTGCGAACAGGGATGAGAAATGCTGTCACTTCACTGCTAAATCCAAAACAACACATTCACCTTTAATCTACTGCATTTTAAAAAGCATTAGTCAGACTAGGCACATGACGCTGGTTACCCCAGAAGGAGCAGTAAGTAAAGCTTAGAGTCTCCTAAGCAGTTTAGAGGCTATACGCTGTGCTTGAGTGCCTCCTCTAAGTAAAGTAAAAACCCACAAAGTCCTTCATCTCTGGCACCCTTGGGAGTGGCAGACCTGCTCAGCGGCCACGCAAGCAGCTGACGCAGGTCGCGAGGCCAGCGCCTGCAGCCCAGCACGGAGGAGCAGCCCGCTGCCCACACAGCAGAGCAAGTGTCCCTGCAGCGGGGTCCCACCACCACCACCACGGCACGTTCATGTCCTCCCTGTTGCGTGTTCTCTATTAGCATGTGATGGATCGCCGGCCTCCAGGACTACTTGGCCGGCCTTATCCTGTGCACCGCAGTCACACTGGACTCCGTGGCTCAGTGTCCCTGGGATCAAGGATGTTTTTATCTGGATGAGATCCTGCGTAACTAGGCAGAAATACGTGGTCATGAAAGCACAGGAGTGAAAATAAGCCTAATAGGAACTGGGGGAGCATTCCCAGCAAGGAACCAGCTCCTGCCCAGTGCCTCTGTTGGGGATGGCTGGACACAATTCCCTCTGCAGACCAGCGTTATTCATATGTAAATCAAAAGCTGGTTCAAAGACTTCTGTTGCATTCTTGATTCCCCCTGACTCTGGCTTTCAGTTTTCCCCATTATGCCAACAGCTTAGTCAGAAGTCTTTTAAATCACTGGAAACATCTCAATTATATAATTAACTAGAATGCGAATATCTGCAAACTGCAACAAGGGGAAGACTTCAGCAGCCCAAGTCTGCAGTTATGGTGGCAGTTGCATACCATTAATTTTTAGCTAAGGCTAATAAATAGATAGGAAGCGGAAACCAACCATGGTTCTGTCTGCCCATTCCTCCAAGGACACGGTAGCCACAAACGTTGCGTTGTGCTATGCACCCACATGCACCCCATAGCCGTGTGGGGAGGCTTGGATCCCCTCTGTTAAGGGGAGGGGTTGCACAGGAAGTGGTTTCTGCATCCTTAGAGGCAACTTGGCAAGTGCCAAAAATGCTTTGTTCCCTGGCCCAGGCTTTGCAGGAGTGCCCCATCACCTGATCCGCGTGAATAAGCCTTTTCCTACTTAAGCTTCACTCTCAGCTGATGGACCATGAACTGCTGAGCACTAAATGAAAGGGCAGCACTGGCAGATGAAGGAGAGCGAAGGAGTTAAGCAGTCACCAGCCAAGGGCAGCGAGCAGGAGCACAGGGGTTTATCTGCCTGGGAAGCAGAGACAAAGATGAGGGCAGACATGAAGGCAGCGGGAAGGGAATGCAAAGTGCAGAGACAGGAGGTGGCAGTGCCAGAAGATGCACGTAACCCTCGAGAGCAACATGTGGTGACAGTTGCTTCAGTAGTGCTGAAACTTGAGGAAAAAAATAAATAGATCATATATTTCTTTAATTTAGACTAAACCTGAAAGAAACGTAGGTCTGATTCTGAATTCTGAGTCTTGTATCTCATGCAGAAGGGATAAGGTGTGGCAGCACTGCAAGCCCAGGTCCCCATTTCACCAGAAGAGTAGCTGGAGCATGCAGAGACTACAAATGGAATGGAAAAAGGAATAAAAGCAAAGGTACCAATACATGACAGGTCAAAAAACATTTGGTTGTCACCTTTGGCAGTCCTCAGACCAATCGACACCTGGCAGTGGATATTAAACAGAAAAGTTCAGTCAGCTATATGAGAAAGAGCAAAAGGAAGGTTTTCTAACAGAAAAAATAGGGTAAATAGTTACCTCAGGATGGCCCAAGATGAGTTAACTCTTTGCCTTGTTTTTTAATAGGAAAACAATAATGGTGAATATGATTAGAAGGCAAAATAGATAAGATAAATAAATACTTTAGTAGGATTTTTTTTTCCTGCTTAGAGATGAGTGAAAAGCAGTTTCACATACTCAATTGGAGTGGACTGTCACATGAATCTGCAGAAATAGCTGAATTTAAGTATGTTTCTCAGGTCTGGGACATTACTATATGACTAGGGAAAAGCAAAATAATATCTATACTTAAGAAGGGGAGAAGTGATGATGTAAGCTCGAGGTCCAGTAGTCTAACTGCAGAAGAAAGATAGGTCTTAAAAACAAATTTTGAAAGAGTAAGAGATAATGCAAAATACAACAACATTAAATATGGACTTTGCAAAGCGAAACATTGTCAGACTTTGTTCTTTCTTCCTTTGAAAGTCAAAGGAAGCCCCTTAGAGCTCATCTCTTCGGATTTCAGTGAAACAGCTGAGGTGACATCAAAGGGTGATTAGCAAACTGACGACACTTGAGCTAAAAGACGTGTTACAAAGTAGGAAGGAACCAGCTACCAGCTACGAGGGAGGCAATGAATAACAGTGGTGATAGAGGAAGGGTGAGCCTGAAAAGGAGTTAACAGCACTGGTCATTAAGGGTCTGCCACTGAGTTTCATATTTCCGCATGGGGCTGGAGCAAGAAGCGAAGGCAGCCCTTGCCACCTACCTGCAGGAGAGCTGCATCAACTCCAAGAGGCACAAAGTAGCAAACGTCTGGGTAGTTTAGGTTACAAAATTAAGACAGAGGAGACCTTACTGCCCTCTAAAATAGACCAAAACACACATTCAAGAGAGAAAACTCTTATTTCAGCCACCGACAGCAGCATGGTGAGGCTGAGCAGCAGGGGCTGGCTGGGGGATGCCTGGTGAGCATCAGCAGCCCACACCCCGTCACCCATCAGGGCAGTGGGTGCGCTGGGAGCGGTGGCTGCTGAGGGAGTCGGGAGCATTTCTGGCAGCGTTAGCCACCACTGGTGTCCTGACGCATCTAGGGGCATCTAGTCGAGCTAATGACACAGATGCTTCACGGTGGTCAAAGCTCTTGGCTCATAAAGTAGTAGCTTGAGTTTCCTGCCTTTCATAAAAGTCAGGAGCCCTTCAGTATCCAGCTCATTCACAGAAGATAAAATCTCTTGGCACGGGCTCTTTCCTCACTTGTAGGTTAACTTCATTGTTCAGCCTCTGCAGAGCGCATAATACATCTCACCCCGGTAATCTCCAGCAATTTTTTGACTGATGTGGTTGGATACCAGCCAGGCAACACCAGTTACGGTGTGTGGGGGGGTTCTTCATCTCTACGCTTGTTTTTCACTCTAATTTCCACAACCAGCAACGCATTGTGGGGATCGCACAAACCTACCCTGTCATTCTGCCCCTTTAACCTCTACTCCTGATCCACCACTGAAGACGTTTCCAGAGCCTTGCAGCACTGAGGAGGCGAATGGCTTATTCATCAGGGTTGGGAGCAGCAATGAGACCCAAAGGAGTCATGGCTGGGTGCGGGAGATGGGATCAGCCACATATCAGGGAAATGCTCCCAGTAACAAGTGCCTGTAAGTGCTAAAAGTACCCGAGCCCTCTGGTTGTCCTTAGGGATCATGCAGAGCAGTGGTTACAGCCAGCATCAGGTGTGTCCTCCTGCTCTGCTAGATAATGGCACAACTCCAGTGAAGTCAGTACAGTTCAAAGAAATTAAGAAGTGCAGTTTTAATTAAAATTATAAACTAATGAACCAGGTTCCCAAGGGACATAGTAAAATATCTGTCACTGAGCTTTCACAGCCAGGCTAATTGCATAGCCAGAAAATTAACAACCCTTCGTCTGGAACAGGCGTGGGAACCGTGCAGACATCTCTGCACTTCCTTCAGAGACCAAACGTGTCAGCATCTTTGTCCACGCAGTCCTTTCCTCATGGCTTGCTGTGAATATTTGCCAGCTGCTCCCCATCACTATTTATCTATATACAGTCATGTAAACAGTCCACTCCCCATCCCCAAGCTGTATCTATCCCCTTTGTAGCCATCTTCTTGTCTCCATGAGTCTGCAGAGCTCACGTAAACCTGCTGCTGCCTGCTAGCAGTGTAGTGTTCTGTGTCAAGCTGCTACCTAAAAAGCCTTTTACCGTGGTTGGTTAACCTTACACAGAAGCGTGGTTACTCATGGATGTGCATTTGCAATTCACAAATACAGCACTAAACCTAAAAAGTGCAGTCCAACAGAGGGCAGAAAGAGGATTTGTCTAAACTAAGGCCATTTGGTGTGCACCCACAGGGCCCTGAGTGCCCATCTCTGCAGCACCACAGCAATACTCAAATGGGTGATTTTTTTCATCAACTGACCTATTTCTCCTCCAGAAATTTTTGTAGGGAGGGAAGTAGTTTAGGTGAATTTACATATGAAAACTTATTTTTAATAGCTTCAAGGCCTAGCCCCACTTCTCATTTATTTGTCTGAAGAAACAGCTTAGCAAAAATCAGCGCGACTCGGCTCTGGTCTGTAGTAGGCATGAGAAGGTAAGAGGTAGAAACACAGCTGGGATCCGATTTGCTAAAAGCTTCCTACTAGAAATAAACTGAAAATGAGGACCTCAGAAACACATGCAGTAGCTTTCCTACCAGCTGAATATTTTAAAAGACAGAACAGGACCACACCAGTTCACAGTGGAAAAAGTGTTAAAGTAGCACCTTTGAAAGCCCACTTCTTCACGCTGTAATATTTGAAACATGAGGCCCACTTTCCCAGACATGGCAAAGAAAAAGGAAAACAAGAAACCACACAGCTGTTAAAGCACAGGGAGCTGAAGGAGTTCATCACCTCTGAAGAGCAGTGCTTCTGAAGACCACCAAGTGTTCTCTGGAAGCCAGCTGGAGACCAAGATAGGACGCTGCAACTTGCGCAGCCTGCCAGACAGATTTGGGTCAGCCCTTCAGGACACGGCTTCACTGCACAGCCCAGTCTAACCTGGTCTTTTTCATGCCAAAACATGATTCCCACATCCAAACATGGCTCTGTGTGACAAACGGTACTAGTACGGATTATATACCTGGATTTCTATAGCAATGTAATTTGTTGCTCATCTTTCCACCTCAGCTCAGAGGAGCTTCCTTAAAGAGCAACTGTGAGCAGCGTCCAGGCCCAGAAATGCCAGCTCTCTGCCCTGGAAGCCAGGCAGGGGACCAGCTGTTCCAGCACAGCTCTGGTACAGGACCACCAGCATCATGCTCTTGAGTTAGGTCTGACCACCCTGTATCTCCTTAAGCCTTTGCTTTGAAGATGAGGTGCATTTTCTGAATTGCTGTGGCTGGGGGAAAAAGCATGCTGGACTCTGCTGTCCTGAGCACGGAAAGGCTGCAGAAGGACCTGCTTTTAGAAGCATTCCTCTGGCACGGCTTTTCTCATGGAAAATGTCTTCATGTAATCCACAATATGGGCTTTCTTTTCTGGTTTATCTGGTCTGCCCAAGCCATGGCTTATAGTATGGGATTTTGGGTTAAAAAAATAAAGTCAGCAAAAATTTACATACAAAACTGTGAGTGTTATTCATATTGAAATTTGTTTGCTGCCATACCGTGCACATTTGGGCAGATACCAACACACTCCGCCAGGTAGTGATGCAGAGGAGCAGCGAACTGTGCTGTTTTCAAAGTTTCACAAAAATAAATCTTTACTGGAAAGTTGGATTAGGATCCAGGATTAGGTTTGAACAGAATCTACAAAATAAGGTTTTCTCTCGGGCTGCTATTCAATTAACTTTATTTTTGCAGACTTTGACTAAGGAAATGGTGCTGTGCTGCCTGCAGAGCTCTGCAGCACCCCAGGCATCCTGCTGTGCCGATGGATGGACAGACCTTGTGGGCTGCAGGTCTCACAGGCTGTACAGATGTTGCAAATCCCACAGGGGACAGCGTTCAGGCTATGTGCTGCTCCCCACGGGTGCCCAGCACCACGGGGCTGCTCCCACAGGCTGGGGCAGGAGGCTGCCAGCAGAGTATTTGGAGCCTGGCACCATGAATGGAGGTAATAACTCGTACCGTCAGGCAGGAGTTAGAATTAAGTAGAAAGAAGTTTTGTGTGGGTGGTGAAAGAAAAAAGGGAGATTAAGGAGACAAGGATCAGAATCCGCAAATCACACAAAACCAGTTCTGTGTCAGGCAGGGAATAATTAACTTGCTCTTCTTCTAGACATGAAGACCTGGTGTTGATTTACAAACAGCCTTTCTGACACCAGGTGAAACTGGACACGCTTGAGGATATTTTCTCTTGAATTTTTATGTTTTCAGTGCGTAGTTTTCTCTTTGTACTACGAATTGATGTGCATGCTACCTCCAGTGCACATCCCAACCTGCTGGCAAAGACAGAGACCCTTGGTGAGGATCATCACCCGAGAAAACCATTCAAGACAGTTTTTGGTGCAGACATCAGCCCCACTGATGGCAAGGGGAATTCTAAATTTCCCTTCCATGGATCTCCAAGGGCCTCTTATTTCTGCTTTACCGCCTAGTTTTTTGCCTTATTGGAACAAGACATTCGGAAGCTGGTGCTTACAACCCACGTGAAGGAAAGTGTCAGTGTATCGTGAACTTACACAAACCATGCCTGCTCTTCATGGGCTTGGCCACAAGCAGGCTGCATTCAGCTATTTTCTGCTACAGCCCCGAGTATAGTTCGTTCTGCTAATCAAGTTGTAAAATAAAAAGTCAGCATTAGGAACCAGAGGTCCCTGACCCAGACTTTACAAGCACAGGCATATCAGCAGCATCAGATCAGAGAGCACACCACCTGGCTGCAGCGTGCGAAGCCATCCTTCCAGGCACACTGACTCCTCCCAGACCAGCACAAGAAGAAAACAGCAGCTTTGCTTTTCATACCTTTGACACAAGAATCAGTTTCTGCAGTGTTTATTTTCAAGATGTGTGGGAAGCCTGTAAGTGGCCCAGGCACGAATTGAGGCACAGAAGGAATGAGAGGTCTGTATTACCTGACCACTGCAGAAGTCAGCTAAAAATAAAATTCATAGGACTTGACACTTTGTCCCGAGACCAGGGGTCAAAAGACTCAATGTATATTTTCACATGTCAGAGAGTACAGAATCATCCTGCATTTAGAGAACCCAAGGACATTCAAAGTCTGCCGTTTTGAGCAGGAAGTTGTTCCAACGCAGAAAAGACAGGCAGTTATTATTCTGTCTGCACAGGACTTATTAAGTAAGCCCACGTCAGCAAACCATAACTTGAAAATTTTCCCTGTCATACAATGTGCCAGACCACAGCTACATAAAATAGAGAAAACCCATTATAAGTGACCAGAGCCATTGGAAAACTGTGGAAATGTTGCCTCAGGCTGCAAGGCACTTTCCTGTGGAAAGAAAATTTTGCAATTGTCTATTAATACTGTTTCTGTGCTGAGAATGAGTGCTCATACATTCTGAGTTTCATCAAAAAGGGTTTTCATATAGTCTAAATGTTTCATATGTTCAAAATTCTGAATGCAAATGGAGCAAGTTTCCTTCCTCATTATTCATTTCCACCCCTCCTCTCCTACCTCATGCAGACATTGAAGAGAATGAGAACCCAGAGCACAGAAATAACATGCACAGGGACAAGCAGCCATGTGGCATGGGGGCACCATCACTGGATTCTCCAGGTGATAACAGATTTCTGGACTAACAGACATAAGGAGATGATAAAATAATGCTTTAAAAAACAAACAAAAAAGGGTTTTGTCACTGTTCCATCATTAGTTGGGATTATTCTTTAGGCAAAGCAGCACTCAACATAATCAGTTTTTGTACTACTAAGACACCAAATGAAGGAGCAGAAGTCAGTGACTATATGAATAACAGAGCTGAAAACTATGCAAAAAGCACAAAGTTTTAGCCTACGTAGAGAGCTTTGTTCCCTCTCCCTCCCCCACAGAGTCACCTCCAGCAAGAATCACCCCTCTCCTGCCTCAGAGGCCCCTCTGCAACCCGCTACCCCCCAGGACTCTGCTGTTCATACACTGTTGCTTCTCAGCACGCATTTTTTGAATGAGAAGGAGCTGAGGTCTTTGAGCTGAATAATTTATGTGCTGACTTTTGCAATGAATTTTTCTGAGCATCATGCAACTGTAGGCTTACAGAGCTGTAAAAGTGTGGAAACGTAGATCTGGGGTTCAGGATAAACTCCAGGCTGATAAAGGAACAAGAGGTTTAATATGCAAAAAGGTTTTTCTAAAGTTCAGAGACATTGGTTTGGACCCTGGTACAGCATCTGGGAGAAGACAAGCTCAGCTCACCTGCCTGACCCACCCCTGAGCCCCATGCCCCCAGCACAGACCTGGACATGGTCACCAACATCCCGGTACTCCTGGGATAAGAGGGAATCACTTTCTGAGGCAAGGAAAGCTTTTGGCAAAGTAACAGGAGCAGGGGAACATCAGAGTAATGCAGGTGCAAGGAAAGCCCGCACACAGCAGAACCGCAGGCAGCTCCAGAGCGCAGGGGATGTTTGCAACACCAACAGTGTCTGAGCAGCTCTGGGCTGCATAGCCCGGGGAAAGAGAACTCAGAATAATGAGGAAAACCAGCTTGCTGGTAGGATGAGAGAAATCAGCACTGCCACTGCCAGCTGGTGGGGAGGGAGCCCTGCAGAGCTGCACAGCCCACGGCCAGGTGGAGAGGTGGAGCAGTGGGCAGTGCTGGGCTTGCAAGCAAGGCAATCAGTAATTAACATAGAGATTTTTGGCCATGCAGGCAAATGAGGGCAAGAAGTGAGGCTGTGGTATAATGATGCTGGGAGCAGAACTAGACATCTTCCAGACCCACAAGAAGGGTCTGGAAGCTTTAATTAGTCTCCTCTACAATGAGGATACTGGATGTGGGGAAAGGCCGCAGCGAATGAATGTTTAGACAAGGAAACAAACACATTGGAGGTAAAAGGCAAACTGAGAAGTTCACCACGCTAAAAGAGGGGAGGCCAGGTAACACCCATCTCAGCGAGCTGGAAGCCAGCATGTGGCACCTCAAGGCTGGCAGCAAGGGCTTCCAGCACAGCTATGAAATCACATCATATGGGCAGCTGGGGACTGGTTGTCCAGACCAGGCACAGGTAGATTCAGCTTGAAAGTCAAGGTTATGGTGAACAATTGGCTTCCAACACCCATGAAAAACTTGTGTTATCCCAAAGTGTTCAAGATTTGGGGCTGCATAGCTGGGGATGAGGTGCTTCTTTCCCCCCCTCCCTCTTTAATATCTCCCTAGAGACCCAGTGGGGTTGTTTCAGAGTTTCTTGCAACTCAGGAGATAATGAAATCTGCTGAAATAGGAAACAAGACTGGAGCTGAGTGTCTTCTACCAGCCCCCAGAACACAGGGAGTGGTGGCAAAGCAAGTAACAAGGTCTAAAACCAATGCACACGTACAGGAGATCTGGTTTAGCACAGTTCAAAGGGCAATCTTGCTGATGCTGCAGCAAAGCACTTCTTCAGAGGTCAGAAACATTTGCTGTCTCTCCTTGAGACAAAGATGGGGGCTGTCCCAGCTCCTGCTGTTGCAGAGCCCCGCACCATACTGCTGTCACCCCATCACCACTCACCTGGGCAGCACCAGCTGGTGGTTTGGGTGGGCTCCCCAGCAGCCTCCCTCCTTCCCTGGGGAAAGGGAAGCTGGCAGCAGAGGTTGCTCATATACCAAGGGACACCTGAGCACCTGGGCTGGGCTGGCATTGTCACAGGAACAAATTGGTATCATCTGGCCACAATCAAAACTCTGGCTTGTGATGCTTTTGTCTTTTTCCCCTAAAAATGGCTTCTATCCACCCAAACCATGGGTGTCCGCAGCAGCTTCCGTTCAGAACCAGCACAGGCTAAGCCCTACTGCTTGTGAAAGGGATTACATGCTATGGCTGTTTGAGATAACAAGTCAGATCTGATGCTCCATGGGTGCTTTTGTCTTCCCAGTCAGAGCTGGCTGATTAGGATAACAGTTACAAAGAGACTAAAGCCATCTCCGCATCTTCAAAGATGCAGGTTCACTGAGTGCAAAAGGGTGCCGTGCAAAAGTGGTGCAGGAAGTCCTGGTCCGCCCCTGGCAGGTGTCAGGTATGGAGAGCTCCATCCTCCCTGGAGTTCTGCACACAGAAAGCATAAAAACCCCGTGCTCAGGGTGAGTCATTTATTACTGTTGCTGCAGTCCTAGACAAAACAGATGAAATCAGCTGGCCGTGGGCAGGCTGACAAAACATCTGTTTGTAGCCATCCCACGTGCTAAAACGGCGCTGCCATGTTCTGAAATCGTAATGGGATGAAATGAGAGCACAACCACATGGCGAGCAGTTAAACGGTGTTCTTATCTTACGGAGAAATTAAAATGTAGCTATGGCTCTTGCCATGTGCGGGATGAGGCTCTTTGTAAGCTGCTAGTAATTAAGGAAAACACACTTGAATTAAAGAGCCTCGTTGGTTTAAATTCTGAGATATTGTTGGACCAAAGGTTTCAATGAGAGAGCCGTCTGCTCCCTCTGTGTTTCACCATGCCTGCTGGAGCTGAGGATGAGCCCTGTCCTTTACTTTCCACTTCATCAAACCGTGGCCAAGGTGAAGCCGAGCTAGGCCATGTACGTAGCAGGGGCTCACTCAGCGTAGACCTGCTCGCCTTCCTTCCTGCCTCCCTCAGGGCTGTTCGGATTTGGTCAGGCAGCAAACGATTTTTATTCTCCTAAATTAAACCTCCTCCTTGAAGCTATCACAAGGGCAGCTGTGATCAAAGGCAAAGAGGAAAGCTGCTGGTGGAAACAGCCATCAGCGGTTTGCAAGACCCGGGGATGGTGTAGACTGGGGTGAAGACGAGGAAGGCACCTTATCACCTCCTGTGGTCTATTGTTCAGGACTTCAAAGGGCCCGGGGCTCCAGAGCCACTGCTAACAGCTGTTATCTTCCGGCAGCAGTAATTATGATCTGAATGAGACTCAGAGACAGTGACTGTAAAGGGCCAATAAAGCAGCACCTTTTCTGGTTCATTTACTTGATTGCCCCTGTTTGCATTATATCCACCCCTCTAGGATGTGTCTTTTAATCCTGCAAGCTGATCTATCCACATGAATATTCACTGTCAATAACACACTTATTACTGCTGCCTGAATATCCCGAAGCCACTATCAATCCGTGCTTTAATCTTACACACAGCTCCTAAAACCTCATCTACAATGCAAATGTTCAATATGTAAAGTGTAGAGAACCAGGAGAAGAAAAAGTTAAGTCAGTAGATGCTGATGTAGCGGTTTGTGGTTCAGTTTCCTGTTAATTTTGACATTAGTGATATTGGAGTAGTAACTGATCTGACAGCTTTTGTTGAAAGGCTATGTATTATTTATGCAGAAACCTGTAAACTTCACACCTATGTGCAGCAAAGGGGCACAGAAACTGCCGCAGCGAGTCAGAGCAGTGGCGCATCTCCGCCAGGCATGCCAAAGGGAGAGGAAATGTCCAGGAGAGCTGGTGAAGATGCATGTCCTCACTGCGTCTTGGGGATGGCATTGTATTTGAACTTGTGACCACACGTTTTTTCTTCCATGAATCCAGTGAATCATTTTTTGAACCCTGGTAAAATTTGGGTAGCCACTATGCCACACAGCAGAGTTTCACAGCTCAGCTACGGATTTTGTGAAAGCATCTCCTTACTTGTTGTGAATGGGCTCCTGCTAGTTTCACCCGATGCCCCCAAACCTCCTGTTAGAAGAGGCAGAGGATATTCATTCCCCATTCATCACAGCACGTAGGGTTTAGTAGACTTCTCTAATACTCTCCCTGGGCCATTTATTTTCCCAGTCTGTAGCACTGTCCCAACCTACCGAACCATTCCTTGCTTGGGAGCCATTCAGAGCCCAGGTGATCATCACAGCACACCTCTGTTCTCCTTGCAGTTCTGCGATGCCCTTTTCAAGAAGCACGAGCAGCAGCGTGGTGGTCAAGCCGCGGGTCAGAGGTGGTTTCTGCCATGGCACGCTGCACTGCCTGCCCCTGCCCCGCACCTCTGCCTGTGCACGGGATTCACAGATGTGAGTCCACATTTCTGCTGGACTGGTTAAAATAGAGGGGAGGTTCAGTGCAGGTGGGAGGACTGAGTGTGAACTGAACATGCAGCTGGCTTTTTGCTATAAATTACTGTACATATGCTGATTTGCGTTCCTGTTTTATGTGCATGCTGATCCTTAACAGCTGAATCTCCTTTGCTACTTGTTCACTGCTGCATTAATACAACTCAGTGACTGCACCTTGTGCCAAATTAACCACTTAGTCAAGGTGATGCCGGTGCACGCCTTTATGATGGCTGGGTGACATACAGATGCAGGAATTTGCTGATGTGGTCAGCACAGGTGGCTGGTGTGGCACTCCCAGGCTACCAGGGCAGAGCTGCCTCACCGGACGGCTCCTGCGCCTGCACCCACTGAGCCAGCCCCTGTCCCCTGCACACTGACCTGCTCCTGGGATGTGCAGCACAACAAAAAGCACCCTCAGGCAAGAGAAGGGCTGGCTGCTTTGCAGCAAGCTGCCCTGGTGTTCAGGGTAGGCTGAGAAAACCGGAGGGTGTTCCCTGAAGCAGAGACTTCACTCATCACTGTTTTACACATTGCTTTGTTCATATTTGTTCTTCTACAATGAAATGTCATAAAAGGGGCAAGAACCCTTTTGTCACCAGCTGATGGGGAGAAACAATAGCTCTGCTCACTCTGTCACCACCCTGCAGAGGCTGAATCACCATCACAAGGCAAATCATCCTCTTGCCTGTTGCTCAGCTCCTTCATCCCTGTGAATCATTGTGGAACAGGGACGGGAGTGAAAGGAGGATGCCACAGCGTCCCCCGTACCCAAAGTGAACCAAATGCTGAGCTGTGGGTGGGATTGCCTGGGGGCAGGGGCAGCGAGGGAGCAGTGGGGCTGGGAGTGATGCATGGCATAGGGCTGGGTCTCAAACCTGTCCCAGGGGTTGGACCTCCCCTTCATGAACTCCACCTGCCCTGGGATGGTGATACCCTGAGACATCACGGCTGGCCTTACACATTGTCCCTGGTCACCTCCATGCAGTGCTGAGCAGCTGAAGAGCCGGGGGGCGGTAGCATACCCAACGCCCACTGTGTTGTAAAACAGGGCTGGTGGTTTTCAGGTTAAAGGCACTCAAAACAGCCTCATGGGGGGAAGCGTGTCTCCAGAAAAGTGGTACCATAAGTGCCTGCCAAGCAGGGCTGCTCATCGCAGCAGCGAGGCCTCTCTCATTACTCATCTGCAGTGAAACGCGCTGTCAGGCCGGTGGCACGGAAACACTGCGTGGCTGTGTTCAGACACAAAACGTATCTTACGGGAGGGAAAAAACTGGTCTGAGGGTATCGAAGTTTCAGGATACAGCATCCAGCCTTTTGGAGCGTGCCAGAGGGCAGTTCCTCCTTCCCTGCTGGCAAAGTTCTGCTTTGCCATTAGCAGGGGAGCCCCGAGACCAGGATGCTGCAGGGTCCGTGTGGGCACCCAGTGGCCCCGGGGCTGAGCAGGAAGGCAACAGGGTGCAGGGAGCAGGACACGGCGCAGCCCTCAGCCGAGCCGTATTGAGGGGCAGCTGCACCTCTGCTCCTTACCTGCCCTGAGGGCACTCTGCCAGCAAAACCCTAAAACCAGCCCATGGGCACTTCTCTGCTCACCGGGCTCTGGCAGAAGGCAGTGTGTTGGCTTAGCTCACCTGTCTCTCCTGTGTAGCTGCTTGCCTTCGTCCGCAGCCTCTCATCCTCGAGTGTCCTCACCTCCACCACCACCCATGCCGCACCTCCAGCCTGTGCCTGACAGGGCCTCTCCCGAGCACAGGGGGATGACAGGGAGGCAGCGGGCACAGCAAGCTGCTGCGCTGTAAATTGATTGCTGCTGCAAGGAGAAGGTCAGAGCATCAGCTCGTCGCTAGCAGAAAAGTTCAAGCAATTAAGCTTTAAGCCACCTTGGAGGTATTGGCTGTGATTACAAATGTCAGACAAATATTTCGTGGCAATAAATAACAAATGAACACAGATTTTTACCAGGCTTTTGAAGCTTGGCAGAAAAGAAGGTCTTTTATTCATGTTTTTTTTTTTCCTGACAAACCTCCCCTCCACATGGGCAGTCAGTAAATCCTAGCGTACAAGCCTTTGTTGGGAAGGAGAGTCACTTCGCCTTGTAGCCCCAGTGTAAGCTCCTCTGTGTATGCCATCCCCTTAATTGTGGCTGTTACGCTCAGAAACCACCTGATTTCATACACACCATGTAACACGAGGCACGGGAGCTTCAGTGTCAGGCCTGCCACCAGGCATGGCTGGTGCTGCAAGGAAAGGCTCAACGGCAAAGCCCGTGCTGGGCGAGCAATGATTCCCATCACAGGGTAGCAAACATTGCTGGAAAAGCCCAAAGCATGGTCCAGCTATGAGGGCCAGCCGCTGTGAGCTGCGAGGCAGCCCCGTGCCCTCTAGCAGCATTTTTACAGGAAAGGAAAGAAGTCTCCCTGACAGTCCCAGTAACTCTGCAATGCTCAGACAGGGAACAGCACGTCCCCCAGGCCACCTGCCCCACTCCCTGTGAGGTTAGTGGCACTCACATCTGCTGGTAAATTGTGGAGCCCAGGAGAAATGTTCCCTCTCAGTAATTGTCTTCCTGTCGTGCAGCGATGCCTGCTTATGAAGCTGACAGCCTTCTCATCTGGGAGGTTTGCAGGGCCAGGACTAGGATATGGGTATTTGCAGTCCTCCTGACCCTGAGCAGACCCATACCTTTCCAGATAGCCAATTTTACCCCAATAAATAATGGGCTTGCTCTGAGATGTTATAAATAGGCTCCGTCAGCAAGCAGCAAAGGGAAGGCCGCTGCTGTTCCACAGGGCGGCGCCGCCATCGCGGGGCGGTGCTGGGCTGCAGGCTGCGGCTGGGGAGATCAGCCTCACCCCCAGGTGCTTCCTATCGGGACGTGTTCCCCTAGCTGCTCATTGTCAGCTTTTCCAAGCTTTTTTTCACACCAACACCGTAACAAAAAGTACACAACAGCCAGCTCCCACCGTTTCCAGCTGCTGCACGCCTCTGGGGGCCCGTAGGGGCTTTGCAGCTGGTGGAGGCTGGGGACGGCCATGGAGGAGGCGAGGCCGTGGTGAAGGTGGCATGGGTCTGAGCTCGGCAGAGCCCGGAGCCTGGGACGTTCCTGCACACCAAATAGGAGAGAGAGGCATGATTTTCCCCAAAGAGGAGAAAATACTTCAAAATAACACTTGGGACTCCTGCCTGGTCCCTCATTTCGGGGCTCCTGAGCCTGCTCGGCACACATCCCGACTTCTCTGTGCCAGACACGCTCCCTTGGCGAGGCAAGCTGACATTACCGGCTAACCACCCCAGCCCAGGGGCTGGAGCTCTAAGGAAAGCAAAGCCACCGTGCCTCCTGTGACTCACACTGAAATCACAAGCCGTCTGCATTTCCAGCCGGGCCTGTAATCAGCTGGGGCAGGGCCGATCGCTTTCGGCCGGGAGGGTGGAAGGAACCGGTGGGCGGTGGGGTCACAGCCCCCCGGGTGTGGGAAGCATCTCGAGGCAGCAACGCCTGTGTTCTGCCCTGCCTGCTCAGGGGCTGCTGCTGCAGAGATGTCAGCAGGTTTTGCCACCAACAGCACACATATAGCAGCCCCAAAATTTGGTATTTTAAGGAATGCGGTGTTTTAAAAATTCTGCTGTGGGAGCGCAATGCACACTGGTGTGGTTACAGCTCGAGGCACACTCAGCACCGCTCAGCCGGCACGTGGACACGAGCCGGCTGAAAATCCGCTCTTGCCTCTTTGCTGCCTTCCCTTACAGAAATCCACCAAGACGCTTGCAATCACTTCAGGAATGCTGGTATCCACACAAAACCTCCCGGCTGCCTGCTGCTGCAGCGCTGCAAGAGCTCCTGTGAACTCTCCCACTGCATTTCAGATCAAAGCCAGCCAGCTCGAGGCACTGCTGGGAGTGGGTTTTAAAGTGTTGCAGCTGAGTCCTAAAAAAAACCTCATCTGCTTTCATCCTCTCTGCAGCCTAACAGACATTTACAGGCCTCTGGGTAGTTTCGTGTAGATTCCTTTTCTCCCTGCTATTTCAAATGAGGGTGAATCCTATTGAAAAGCACATTTCAAAGATCTCAGCCATCTCCTCCATCCCGTTTGCGTGGGCTGGGAGCAGCAAGGCTGGAGCTGTGTTCTCCGGGAGCACCGTGTGGGTGCGAGCTCAGCCTGCAGCCCCAGCTCCAGGCCCGGGTCACACATCCTGCCTGTCGGAGGGCTGGCTACCAGCCGGGCTGGGGATTTGCACACATTTTTTTTTCCATCTCTGGGAACAAGTTAGAGTGCCTGGATTATTTCTAAAGAAAGGTGACAGCAGTCAGAAAATTAACTGCTGCAGGGCACCGGCATCTCCTGAAACGGGACAGAAAACCACCCAGCATTATTGCTTGATGGCCACAGCAGCCTGGGCCACAAAGAGCCTTTTGGGGTGGCCAGGACCAGCCCTGTGGTGCTGGGTGCCAAAACCCACCTGGGACTGTGTGGAAGGGGTGGGGGGGCAGCTGGTCCAGGCCCCTGCAGCCCCTGGGCACCCCGGCCACGTCTCTGTGTGCCCGTGTCACCCCACAGCACCCTCAGGATCCACTGAGCAGCAGTCCGGCCTGCACAGAGCTGCATGCCCCGGGCCCAAACCACTGCCAGGCCAAGGGAGGCCCAGGGGCTGCTGGTGGCTCTGGGGGGCATTCACCTGGCAGCAAAGAGAAGCACAGGCTGGAGAAGAAGGGGGGTGCCCACACCCAGGTGGTTGGGGCAGCCAGCAGCATCCCCGTGGATCTGTCCCCCACCCCTGGGTGCTGCTCTTGCCCCCAGTGGGACCAGGGTAAGGGCAGGCGGGTGCTGTGGGGTGAGTCCAGCCCAGCGGGGCCATGGCAGGGGGACCGGTGTCCTTTGGGGCCACTGGGCAGGGACAGGTGGTCCCGGGATGGGCTGCAATGGGGTCCTGGGCTGCCGGGGATCCCAGGCAGGGCCAGGCTGTCAGCGAGTAAGATATTTCACAGTTTCTAAACCCATCGCAGATCCAGAGGTGACTCAGGAGTAGCGTTAACACACAGCTTCTGTTGAACCAGCTTTTGTCATTTCTCCTGACCTCTCAGAGCAGCTATGCTTTTGGTCTCATGACAGAATACCCCAGCTTACATCCTGATAAGGCTTGACACAATACCTCTAAGGTTGTGCAATACGAGGAGCAGGAATAGTCTGTGGTCCTTGGTGCAACAGAAACCTGCTGCTTGCTGCGCTAGCGATGCACGGACCTGGCGGGCTGGTTCAGGTGTGCTTGCTGGCAGCATTCAGACTCCTAAGGCCTGAAAAACTGGCTGTGAGTCTCTGTGGCAACATGTTATATCACAAGATTTACGGTCCACCCTGCTCCAGGTAAAGTCAGAAATACCTCTCCGCTGATCTCTCCTGATATTGCCACGTTTTCACACTGCTGCTCTGACAGTCACAGCCCAGGGAGAAATAATGACAGAGCATTTACACTTCCACCCCAGGCTCCAGCAAGGAGCGTTCTGGGGCTTTGGTATTCAGGAAGGGTGAGGGCAGGGTCCTGTTACTTCCCAACCTGCAGTTCTGGCTGGAAAATAAGATATGTTTGTGCTCAAGGATGAGTACCTGGGCTAACCCAGAGAGGGGCAATTGGAGCTTTCTTTCTTCTGTGTCCTCTTCTCCCTTGGTAAAGGCAGGACGTAAAATCCTGCCCAGGCCACGGCTCCTTGGGTGTGGTTTCTCAGTACCAGCATCTGACCACGGCTGGTCTGCGGGTGAGATGACCTGCTTGCCTCTGGGCTGTGAAACGGGACCACCGCCACCTCGGGAGAGCACCATTTCTCCACAACTCATGCAGTGGGTGATGACAGCTCTGCCAAGCTTTTCTGCTAAAGCTTTCCCACATCACACAAATAATTACAACCCTGTGCTAGAGGAGGAAGGAAAACGACTCGATAAACCTGCAGCACAGGCAGCTGCGTGGCAAATATGGGTCCAATCTCTCTTCCAGGTAATTATTTATACACAGTGGCAGAGCCCCACATGGACACAGAGACTCATATGTAACTGGGGACAGACACTGACAAAAAGTCATCTTCAAACAACCACACTCAGAAGCAAACTAAACACTGCTTGCAAACATTGTTCTAAAATACAGCATACATCTTACCCAGATTCCCTGCCCCTACGCTTCCCACAGACTGCCCTGAGCTGCCTTCTGGGTGCAGGAGCAGAGCAGCTGGATTTGCAATTTTTCAGGCAGTCCTGAAGTCCTGGGGCCCTTTTAAAGTGAAACAGAGAGCTGGTAGACAACTATCTCTGCCTGTCCCTCACCTGTTGCAGAGGAGCTGCAGAACGCACTGTGCCAGCCACCACACGTCCTCTCGGGATGGTTATGGGTGAAAGTCCCAAGCTGGGACCCCCGTCTTTGCCATCACCTCCTCCACCACCCGAGCGAATTCAGGCAGGTTCGCGGCACCCCTTTCACCCCGCACCCTGCAAGGGCTGTGATGCCCAGGTGACGGGTGGTGACAAGCCCAGGCTGGCACAGCCTGGCATCCCTGTGGCTGCTGCCTTGCTCCTGGCCCTGGCATCTCCCCCTTCTTGCATGGCAAGGCAGAACCCCTCCAGTGCGAGCTGCTGCTGCCACCCACGGCTGCTGGGCTGCCTTGCAGCGTTGTGCAAGAGCTGGCACAAAGGCAGGCTCCCCTTGCTGCTTTGGCAATACCAGGCTGGCGCCTCATCTCCTGCGGGGAAGCGCCGGTTTTAGTCTGCAGCACTGCAAGGCTTCAGGGCAAGCCCTGCGCTGCTGCTGGGGAAGGGGAAGCAGCGCTATGTTCCCGAGTGGCACCTCCCTGGGGAGGTGTCGTCAGGTCTTCTGTGGGTTGTGCACATCACTCCCTGCTTGTTTGCTGGGACCAGGCTGGAAGCCACTCATTTCAGAGCCACGGTCCCCGAAGTGCCAGCAGCTGCATATAGGCTTGGGAGCAAGGTCCCTTCGCTTCAGTCAGCTCTCAGTACAGACAGGGATTTAACTTTGTGGCTCAGCAACTGAGCCGTTCATATATTTAATTCAGTACCTATTTAATTCTTAAATTTAATTCACTTGGGGCAGGCATTCTGTGCTCAGCCATTTAACACTGCTGAGAGGCCCTTTCCACTTCCCTGTGCCCAGAGGAACCCTGTTCTGAACTGCCAGCCCAGGACCATGAGCCTCAGACCAACGCACAAAGCTGGCACATCTGCCTGCAAGGGGAGCCAGGGTCAGCCCTCTGCGGGGCTGCTGAGCTGAGGCACAGGCTTAGGACCTGCTCTCCCATAGCTTCCCTGGCTATGAAGTAGTTTTGTTTAACCAGGAAATCCCTGCACTCATGTGGCAATGAGGGGGTCACTAAACACTTGTCTCAAGTCCAACACTCACCTCCCTCAACACTAGAGTTATGAAGTGGGTAGAGCTTCAAGATTGCCTCACTAAGGTTTAGAACAAGATGTAACAGCTGTAGTTAAAATTACCCCATCTCTGCTGCCTCCCACCACACTAGAGAAGATATTTTTAGGTTAAGAGAGTCTTATCACAGAAAGCACTGGTGACAATCTGCTCATCTCCCGGGGTGCTGAGGCAGATAGATCTCAACCAGTACTGCATGGAGAGCAGTGATGCAAGCTGGCCAGTGGCTTTCTGATGGCCTTGGTTCAATCATTTAGGCACTGAACCATTCATTCCCCTTTTGATTTGATATGTATAGAGGTAGCAGCAGATCTCTGATGTCTCTACCAAAGAGGAAGATGAGGGATGTGTTCCCCAGCAGCAATGTCATCTCAATCCAACGTGCTCTGAAGGTCCCTCTCCTGCCTTCAGTGAAACTGGCCCAACGCCTCTTCCTCTAGCACTGGTGTGATGGAGCTGCCAAGTGCAAAGGCAGCTCCAGGTTGCCCAAGGGTTGCTGCATGGTGAGATGCTGTGCCAGTGCCTCAGCTTGGCAATAAATATGTGGGAAAAAAGAGAAAGCAGATCTCAGAGAAGCACCTCCAGCTGGCAAGTCTCTCCCAGGGTTTTATTTTGTCAGTGACCTGCTGTATGCCTGCCCTGCTGAATCACTGCTATCCCCTTCCACTCTTCATAGCTCAGTCTCTTCCTGCTCCATGGGAGTGATCCATAACAATCCCTGGCAATCTGTGTGAATCTGGTACAGATGTAGGCGTAAGAGCTGGGATCACAGAGTCCAGGGGTTTGGTATATTTGTCAAGAGAGGCAGGAGGATACATCCAGTGCTCATACCGAAGTCTTGCACAAATGTGGACATATAAGAGTCTAGACTGCAAATATGCCTCTCAGTTAAGTGTGTATGTATAAAAACAAGCACGAACTTCACAAAATTAAAAAAAAAAGTATATGAGCTTTTCACCTTAAATGTTAAAAAACAGAGAGGGAGCCTCTGAATTTTACCATTCATGTATACATTTATTAAGCCAAATGAGTCTGATCACGTCATGGTATGTTACTATAGCACATGAGATCCCTTCTCTTCAACTTTGCCAACAATGGTTATTTTAATTACTTTTTTGTTTTTTTCCTTTTGAGCTTAAACAAATTAACTCTTTCAACATTTCCCCACGAAAGGCTCTTTTGTGGTCCTGTCCTTTCCTTTCCTTTCTCCTTTCCTTTCCTTTCCTCTTTCCTTTCCTTATTTTCTTACAGTACAAAACAAATGCTTCACAGACATGTAAACATAACCATCATGGAAATTAAACTGCACCTAAAGTTAACTTTATTGTGTTATGGACGTTTTGTTAGATTTATATCCTGTTAGATGTATTTCGGCTCAGTGACTCCTTCAATGGAAGTTATTAACGGCACCTGCACTGCAGTAGTGCCTGGAGGCCCTGGCGAGGGTTAAGGGCCTTCTGTGCATGGTGCTGTACAAATACTTCAGTGTAACTAACACTGAGGTCCCTGGTAAGAATGGCATTCACTGATCTGATTCACTATAACCCTCTTTGCTTCCCTCTGGTCAGTGGTGACCCTCACAGATTATACGAGCTGAAGGGAAACTCTAGGAGTTGGCATTCAACTAGTACTGAAGAGAAGAGAAATGTTACTAGGGGTCAATCCTGATGTCTGCAGCCCTGTGAGTAAAGCTTCTCACACTCATGGGAATGCTCATACAATTAAGAAACTCCTGTGGGAAAAGTCTGCTGGCTTCAGTCCTTGGATGACTGAACTCCAAGAAAGCACGTGAAAAAAGCAAACTGGTTCCTTTTCTCTAGTAATTCTCAGTATAATTCTAAGAGAAAAAGGGACAGGGTCAGTTGCTTGGTTTCAGCATTTCGAATGTCTTGAGTTCTGATCCCCAAATTTAAGAAGTCTCTGCTTTGCCTTGGGTTACTGTAATCAGGCCTAGAAAAGTCTGTTGGACACTCTTAGTCATCAGGAGGCCGTGGCTTGCCACTACAGCATGGAGGGCCTTTGTTATATGGTGCGAAGGCTGCATCCTAGGCAGGAATTCTGAAAATTGTGTGCGGTCAACAGCAGAAATTATTTTGAAACCACTTCAGAGCAATTGCAATTTAAATAACGATTTTAACTTGACATTTGAGGTGAAAAAAAAGGATTACAAGAAATAAATAGCAAAGAAACAACGTCCCTGCACAAACGTAATATATTCCTGCCTATGAAGCACCCTTTGCAAGTTATTGCCCTTTAGGTTATGTCAGATGTTTAGATGAACCCTTTAGAGCTAAAATACAGTACTCTGAAACGAGGTTAGAAAAATTTAAAAAATGGGAATTGTGTACAATGCTCTCTTCAAAACAAACTTCCCACTGGGGCAGCCTAGGAGTACGAGGCCTCAATAGACATAGAGCCGATCTGAGATGGCTGCCGGCATGTGTGTCATGATCTGCATGCGCAGCCACCAGTAGTAATCCATGGGGTGGTAGCGGGTGTAGGGGGTCGTGGAGGTGAGCGCGTGGGCAACGCTCTCAATGACCGGCGAGGTGTCTGTCGAGCCACTGTTGCAGTATGTCTCCATCTTGCTGACCTGCTCATCGAAGTACTTCCTGCCGTAGTCTTTGCGCACTATCTCAGGGAGCTCGTCCCACATTTTGTCGGCTATGGCTTTGATCCGCTCGGGGCTGTACAGGTTGGTGGCAGCTATGAAGTTGCCAGGCTCCACGATGCTGACCATCACCCCCTGGGGCTGCATTTCGTACCGCAGGCAGTCGGAGAAGGCTTCCACGCCAAACTTGGTGATGCAGTACGGCGAGCGGGCAGGACTGCCCATCCGACCCATCATGCTACTGATGTTCACTACACGACCTAGGCAGAGGCCAGGTAGAGCACAGCTGAGCTGCGATGCACAGAGCAGATACCTGACACAAACCTCCCACCAGATTCCTGAACGTGCATCCACCCCTCCCCGCATATCCCTAAGAGCTGCCTGGCAGACCTGCTGGTGGCTCTATCGGTGCGTTCCCGCCCTATGCAGCAGCCTTCAGGCAGGAGAACAAGCCCACTGCAGGGTGCTCCCTGGCTCGTTGTACCCCAGGGCACAGGCAGACAGTGACACACAAAGCGCGGTGCTATGGGGAACACGGAAGAGGCTGGACAGAACCTGCATGGTAGGAAACTGGATTGCTCAGCAGCAATCAGGACTGAGCCCAGACAAGAGGAAGGAGCATCAAAGAAAACCTCTGGCACCAAGACTGAGCTTGTTTATTTGCAAGGCTAAGGCACGATATCCAGGAGCCCAGTGGTAGCTTATAGCATCTGCCTCTCAAAGGTGCATAGCTTGCTCCTGTACCACAAATGGAAAAAGCAGCCTAAGTCCACTGCATCCTTCTCTGTGTGACAGCTGGATTATGGCTTCGGGCACAGAGCTGGGTCTTTCCTCCTCTCTCATTTTGGTAGGGGAGAGCGCTGGTAGGAGACTGGATGCTGCAGTCTAACCAGTCTGCATTTCCTCTCAGTGCTCTATGCGGAGTTACGTTAGAAAGAGCAACCTCGACCACAGAAGCAGATACCTTCTCATGGTGGAGAAATGCTCCCTGGGCCACATATAGTAAAAAAATATACTTGTTTAGTCAGGTAGTTGGCCCCAGTACAAGAACAATTTTGCATTTTTATGCTGAGGCCTGTGTGAGCTCCAGAGCCATTGTATTGTGCCTATGCTGTGGGTCACGTTCTGTCTGTAAAGGTACAAAGGTGGCCAGTGGTGCAGAGAGAAGTGTAGTAGACCTTTTGGTCTCCATGACAGTAAGACACAGGGCAGGGCAAGGGACCTGCTCCACCGAGTGAAAGTCAGGAGGAAATCACTCACCCTTTGACCTCCGGATGAGCGGGAGGAAAGCCTTGGTGGTTCGCACAGTGCCCCACAGGTTCACTTCAGCTACCTCCATGTAGGTGTCCATGCTGGTGAACTCTACTTCCCCAAACGTGGAGATCCCAGCGTTGTTAACCAGCCCCCAGAGCCCTACAAGATAAAATCAAACAGAAAGTTTTCCCTCTATGAGACTAATGAGATCAGCTTGCAATAGGCCTGGTTAATAGATAATTGAACCAGAAAGCTCTTCATTAAGACCTGTAATTACGACAACCGGATAGAAGAGAACCTAGAGCAAACCTTAGTCTCCTGAGCAAATATAACCACAATCAAAATCTGTTTGTACTGCCCAACACTGCAGCCACAAAATACTGTGAGTACAGTGAAATTCTGAAACAGCAAACAGAGAATTTCAGCTTGTCTAAGCTGTTCTCCTTGATATTCTCTTTTCAAAATTCTCATTTTTAAAAGCAGCAAAATACACTCTCTAAATGCAAATAATAAGAATAGAAAAGACCTTGTAAGAAACAAAATTCTTTTGGTGTAAAATCTCGTGTTACCATAAGATCTCGAATGTCTGCAATACTGGTGAGGGGGATATGGACATGGGTGAGCCTGCCATAGCCTCTCCCTTTTATTCTGCTCTAAGCAAGATATGAACAGAAGCTATTAACTCATTTGCCAATGAAAACAAAAGTTTAGAAAGGAATTTGGAATAAAATGAACTTACTTCATATATTTTCAAATTGCACAGTAAACAGACTGAGAAAGGTCTGGGTTGGCATCTCTCTGCTTTTTATAAAATCTTACTGTTAGCTGTTGACTGACTGTGTCTAGATCTATCTTCTCAGAAGCAGCCCAGAGAAAGCAACGTCCTCTTGGCCTATGCTTGAGAATACAGGGCTGGAAAACTTTATAAAGAAGAAATGTACACATTAAAATAAATGTTAAAAAAAAAAGTAAAAGAAATAGGTTTTTGCAAAATCCAAAATAAAAAAATTACTGGCTGTTCTGTTTGTGAACAACCTTCAGGTGCTGAAGTGGGACGCTCCTTAAGGAGAAAAATGTAGGTCACCAAAGGGTGGAAAGGTTTTAGGAATGCATGAGCAACTCGAATTTTCATAGTACCAGAGCAGATTTTGCTGTCCTCACATCAGAACGAGGCAGACATGCTAAGAAAGGTAGGTACAGCTACCCCTGCAACTATTAAATGTATAATATATGGTAATATTTACCATAGCATTAATAATAGTCAGCTTCATAAGAAATCCTTTTGATAACATCTCCATTTTCTTTGTTTTTTCAAAGTATAGGGGAGACACTTTGGTTGTTAATCCACAACCTTTGGACACGGGCCAGGTTTTATGACTTAATGGGGGTTGCAATAAACCTCAGTTCACAGGATCAAAGCACTCATCCCAGGGCCTTGAAGCAACGCCCCAATTTCTGCTTATGTCCCTACAGGAGCTAGTGGAGAAAAAAGCCGAGCCCTTTTTTTGTTGTTTGTTTGTTTGCAGATGTTGTCTTAAGGCGCAAGTGGGAAGCAGCTTTCTGATATCGCACATTTAAACAGGCCATTTGCTCTGCACTGCTGCTCCTCAGAGCTTTTTGCCCTTCAATGTATTGCTCAGCTTCTGAAGTATGCCCTTAAAATGCACTCGGCGCCCAGCTGAGGGAGCTCTTGTCACCTATCTCCGTGTGCCCTTACAGACTGCGGGATGCGCCTACCTTTCTCTGGGTCCTCCAGGCTGCTATTCACGTGCTCCACTGCTCGGTCCACTTCTTTGCTGTCGCAGACATTGAGCTGCACAGTTCTCATTCGGTCACTCTTCATGTCGTCCAGATCCTTGGAGCCACCATCTCCCTTGTCCTATTGGGGAAGAAAGAGCTGGTTTGAATCTGGCCAAGGAACTCGTGTAGAAGACCAAACGTGTATCAACCGCCAAATCAAGCTTTTGCTTGAGTGCACAGGGCAATCGGAATGATCAGGACAGTCCTGCAGTTCCAAAGGGCACAGACAGGGCTGTTCCTGCAGAAGAACACCGTTCCTTGAGCAGCTCCATCTGACCATCAGCCCTGCCATCGAGTCAGCTGCTACACACTGCTGCAGCAACCAAGAAAGCAGGCGGAGCTGGATCTGCCCAGCAAGGTAACTGCTGCCCAGTACAAGCTCTGAGATCAAGCTGTGATCCACTGCCACGGGTGCCATGGTCACTTTTGCCTGTGCACGGGGCACAACAGCGTGGCGGTGGTAACGGTATAAAATAGCTGGTGAGTGGCTGCCCATGTACATTGCATGTGCCTCTCAGTCACATCGCCAGCCCTGGGAGTGACAGCCTTGTAAGAGGGACTGCCTGCCCACTGCTCTCTCCCTTCAGCTGATCCGTGCACACAGCTTCTGCCGCCTGGAAACACACCTGCTGCCTGGAAACACACCTGCTGCCTCCGGCCGACTCCTGCAGGGCGCAGTTACCAGGTGGCTGGCCAGCTCGCCTGATAGTAAGCTCCCAGGAGGCTTTTCCAGCATCTTGCTCTCTTCTCCTGCCCTCTCCATGAGCTGTTTCTCACACCTCTTTCCCATCTCCACTTTTTTTCGCAGCTCAGAGCAACAGTTTCCCCCAGTACACACATACCTACTCCCAGTCCAGCCCTGTAACTGCAGCTGACCCCTCAGACACCTTTCCCAGGGGCCAGATACTGCTAGCAACAAGGCTGCCGTGCCCAGAGCTACCTGCTGCGGTGGTCCTGCAACCTAACCTGGCTATGGTGCTAAGAGGACACATACACACAATATTAGTATTAATTTGCAACTATCCCTGAATTGCTTTCAGACTGCCCACTTGCCTCCTCAGAGAGCCCACGTCAGGTAGCCCACTTTAGATACCACACTGTGCCCATACAAGAGTGGCCATACACATTGCTGCGTCTCTGGGCCACCTTATCTTCCAAAGCACCTTCTCTTGGATCCTCTTGTTCCTGGGCTTATCTGCTGTGCTCACACACAGGACCCTGAAGCTCACTGACTTCGGTACCTGGTGTCTCCTCTATCTTGTTCTCCACCCTTCCTTATTCCAAAGCAGACCATTAATACTGGTTAGTGCTGGTCCTTAAGAGAAGGCATTTACTGCATTCTCCTCACACGGAAGCATTTCACATACAAAATGGAGCCATTAGAAGTCCCATGCATAGCTTCATGGTGTTTGGTTTTATGGTGAACAAAAAGAGCCTCATGCTAAGTTCATTGCTCACTCAAACCCACTTTGGTGCTGAAGTCAGCATGTATGGCAAAGCACTGGAAAGCACACAAATGGCCCAAAAAGGGGAATAGGGGAAAAAGGGAATAAGTTGCCAAAAGGGAGTCAGCAAATGTAAGCACAGAAGTCCCTTGGAATCAGCAGATAGAGCTAAAAGGAGAACAGCAAAGCCAACGTGCTTCCTCCTCCAGTGCCAGGTCTGTGAGGTGCTAAGAAGTCACCTGCCAGAGAAGAAAACTCCGCGAGCCACCATGTGGGCGCAAGGTGGAAAAAGCACGTGTCTCAACTTCTCAAAAATTTTGGCAAAAGATGCGCAGCAGTGGACCTGACTCTTAAGTATCCAATTCTCCTTGTACGACCAGGTCTCTGGGCCACAGAAGCACACCAGCATCAGAGGCCTCATAAGCTTTGCTGGAAATTTCACAGCATCCTCTTCCTCCTCCCTCACAGAGCCGGCTCTGCAAGCCACCATGCCTCCTGCCTCCCCCCACCCACAGCCAGGTGCTTGGAGAGGACTCCCTGGGGCTGGGATCCTGACCCAAGAGATGGACTCCAGCCATTCACCCAGGCCCCCAGGGTCATCCCCTCGGCTCTTCACAAAGGGCAGAAGGGTGGTGTTTCAGCCAGGTACCCCATGCCTGCATCACGTTCTCCTGGCACAGGGCACAGCCCATCCCTCGACCCCCGGGCCCCCACACAGCACTGGAAGGGCCTCCTCATGCGTCCACAGACCCCATGGCAAGAGGACCCAGCCCTCATATATTTAAAAAGCAGACCACTGCCTCATCTTCCTCTTCTCATGGTCACTCTCATGGCCCTCAGCTTGGATCTCTATCACTGTGTCCTTGAAGTGGCACGTCACACACCCTGTGGCTCTCAGCACTCCTTTGGGCCCTCCAGGAGCTTGCCTGCATGCTGGGCTGCTCAGATAACCTCTGCCTTCTCATTACCCTGCAAGCTCCGAGGGGCCTGAGCACACACAGCAAAGCAAACAGGGATTCCACGACACTCCTGACAGCCGTGACAAACACCACATATGTCCACTGGTAACAGATACTGCTGGAAAAATACCTTCTTCATCTCGTGTCAGCTGGCTCCTCCAGCTACTAACCAAAGAGAAAAATAAGACAGCTGCAGTGTGATTGTTCATCGGATCCAGTCTACTACTGTCTTCTGGCAATGAAGCATCAACACTCACTGATACATTTGTTGGTGAAAATGTTAGGAACAAACAGTGTGAAATAGCACTTAGCACAGATGCATCCTTGGGGTCCCCTTAGTCATGACTCCAAACACCTCCCAGGTCCCCTTCAGCAAAAACCAGCCAGGTGCTCAGGATCTGGCCACTCTAGGAAACCCTTCCTAATGAAGGGTCAGCACTGCACACATTTTTTATCTGCAAGGAGAGTGCACTCCCTGGGGACACAATGTTGGAGTATGTTTCTGATGTGCAGCTGCGCTCTGAAAAGCAATCACATGAAAATAATACTCAAGTTTCATACTCATTTCCTCTCAGTGAAGGCTAGGTCAAATATATCCAGTTTACAAGCAAAATGTGATGCTTCTTATTTCCACCTCTAGTTCCATCTAGAACCTAAAAACAGACTGAACATTTTCTGTCCCTAAAATCAGTACCAACAATAACACTGACCAGAATTCTCTTTGTTTTTTTTCTGATGAGACCTATGGCTTAAAGACAAGTCAGCTCAGTCTCTTGGAGTTTAGTTCTACAAGGCTAGGAACTTTTTCTTTTTTTTTCCATAAAGTATGTGACCTGAAAACACAGAGTAGGCCAACCAGTTGACTAGGGAGCTTTGGCATTTTTATAGTGTTTTTCTGATGACAGCTGCTGTCACCAGTCTTGCCATGGTCACACAAATTTTGGAATATGGAATGTGAATCCAGCTAAAAAACCACAACATTTAATTATACAGTGATAAAGCAAAGAGTTTTGGTGATTCTTGGAGAGGAAGCAAATGTTGATCAAAGCTAAAAGGATTTCTGTCACATGCTTCATTTCAGTTTATGCTGAAATTGTCAGAGGCCATGATTTTCCACTAACATGCTTGCAGTAGCATGTGTATTGAAGATAACAAAATAGAAGGGAGATTTCAGCAACAGTTAAACGCATGCTCACTGAAAATCAGGTCTTTCTGGCAGCTCAGACTGAGGAAGTGAAATACAGAAGTAACCCTGTAGCTCTGAAATTTTGGACTACTGTCAACATATAGGCAGGCAGTTATTCTGAGCAGTGGTCTTTAAGTCTCAATGTTATCATCTCTTCTAATTTTGACTTTTAGTTACAAAAGCAGAGTAAAAATATCTGCCAAAAAGGCAGCCTTCTACCCTCCCTCTTCTCAATACCTTTGGAAAAGCAGCAGTTTATAGAAAGTATCTTGTTCTGCTGTGAAGCCTGTAGAGGGA
This sequence comes from Anser brachyrhynchus, assembly GCF_964034855.1. Taxonomy (NCBI): domain Eukaryota; kingdom Metazoa; phylum Chordata; class Aves; order Anseriformes; family Anatidae; genus Anser; species Anser brachyrhynchus. The sequence continues at coordinate 13,326,470 of NC_137703.1, read as the reverse complement.
GCCCAGGTTAAAAAAATATAGCCTTGGCCCAAGGCTGAGACACCACAAGGGGACAGAGCTATCTGAATGCAACTTTCTCATTTGAAAAAAATGTGGCAGAAAGAAACTAGTAATTTAAGCAAAACTTTGTAATAATGGAAATACTAACATCAGAAAGAGTATTGGTAACACTAAAAAAAAAAAACAGCCAAACACCTGACAAAGTCTCTTTAAATAATATAACTATTCAGGACACATTTGTAGTGATAAGCAAGCTAAAAGATTTGGATCAAAGTAACTGACCCACCCCAGGATATCCTGAGGAGTAGGTTTGCTTCCGTCGGGAAATGGCAATGCTGCTGAAAATGTGCCAGTGTTTCATAAGGAAAGGCTAAAGCTCTCTGTTATTCACCATGATGAGGCATCTCTGACTGCTTTTCGAGAGTATATCAACAACTGCACCACTAAGCTATTTGTGGCCTGAATCTGCTCAGTTGCACTAGTGAGACTTTATCACCTTCACAGCGAGTTCAGTGTGCACCCTCAACGCACACTACAGCATGGCTGTATTCACGTAGATAGAAAGCAATGCTTATACCACCTGCTATAATATCACTGGTGGCTTGCTGGATGTCATAATTAATCAAAATAAACTCTGAATAATTATGTATTGCCTATAAACTCGGATGTGGGGTTCTAGTCGATTGGATTTGGAACAGACCAGAGTGTTGTAACAAATAACCTTTGCAAGCACTGCAGTCCTGGTTATGGTCTAGACCAGATAATGCTCTATGAAATTCAAGCACCTGTGCCTTTCCCTTTGAACTGCCAACAACCCTCCCTCTCCTTGGCAAGATGCTCTGCAGAGTGGAGATGAAAGACTGGATTTGTGTGTCTGTTCACGTGCCACAGATGAAGAACAAAGTTTTTGGTTTTCCTACCTTTTGCAGGCAGCCAGCGTAAACAATGAAGCCTTTGGCATGCAGGTGCTTGGCCAAGGCAAATCCGAACCCTGAGTCACAACCTGTTATAAGCACAGCTCTACTGCCGATCTGCAAAACAAAACAAAACAATGCGCTGGAATTGAGCACTCAAGATTGGTGACTTGCACTACACAGAACAAAACCATGTCCTTGGCCAGGAGCAGTCTGTTCCAGGGACATTTTCTATGCTCATTGCCAGCTACTGCCACCCAGAGCCTCCTGAAGACAAGAAACAGGTTCTAGCACCTCTGGCAAAGAGACTTTCAAGGCAAAGAGACCAAACTATCACTCTCTGGCAGTTCACATCCATCGTGAAATCTGAAAATATACCAGACAGTTCCCAAGAAATAATTTTTCTTCAACAGCAACTGCTCCTACTGTTCTGTGCCTTGCAGCCTGTAAGGTGTGGGGAAGATAGGTCGACTGAAAAAAGGCGGTATGTTAACCTTACTGACTGCTCATTTATCTTTCTCCTTATAAACCCTCTAGTGCTGCATTTTAAAAGCTAAGCAGAATCAAGGGGATTGCATGCTTGAAATTAAGACCAGTTGGTGATTAGTCTTTTTTTTTGTCTTCCGATTTTTCTAACATAATTTAAATAGAAGTACACCTCTTTCCTTCTCCAAACCCCTTGCCGTAGCCCAAAGAGAGGCCGCAGTTAAGCGGCATGTTGAGAACTGCACAGTGCATCAAACATCCTAGCAGCAACAGGTGTGCATGCAGCAAGGTGCTGCTGTGGGTGGGATGAGGTAATAACTGTTTGCAATTCATTCCAACTCATCTCTGTTAAAACTAGAAATGGGGCCTTCCACAGGATACACAGGGACTGATCAGTCCCGCCTGGCAATGATGCGAGGGTTGCACCTGAATTCCTTTCAGACTCTGTCCCAGGCTTATGGAGCAAGATGTGCATGCTCTAGCCCTGCTACAGTGCTGAGTTCTGTGCCACACGACAGACAACAGGGCAAAACACCCCCTTTCCTTTTGCTGGGCACTGTTTCTGGCAAGCTACTGCCTTCAAGGAAAAGGCTAATAAAGAAGGGGATCCCTCTCCAGAATAAGATGTGGGGGCACACCAATTTATTTACATGACTTCATCCAACCATACTCTGGAAAGAGAGCTTTATTAAGAACCTGTCATACAAATACCCTCCACTCTAAGGTGGAAGATTTCATCTGCTGAGTGAGTTCCAAAAATAGAAAAAAAAACACTGGTGTGATTGTTTATTTCCATCCTTAGTAGCATGTACCGTGTTGCGTCAATGGAAGCTCTGTGCTAGGAAAGAATGCAGAGTATGTTGAAGAGGTCCAGCTCGGAGCCTTTCGGGCGAATAGGAAAGAAGAATTTGGTCACCAGGCTTTGGGGAGTTTAAAGCTCCAGCTCCGTAGAACTGGTTCCCAATCTGGAAACCACAATCACACTCACCTGATCAACCTCACTTGCATAAGAGCGGCTACCCCACGAGGACAAGAGAGGGAAGCAAAACCTTTTCACAGGCCTGTTAAAAAAAAAATACAGAACAATCAGGCATGGGATATCTTGTCCATACCCTGGTGCTGCAGCATTACATACGAAAAAGAAAGTGGCGCTACCTTTGTACATGGTGCAGACTGTCACTTGAGAAGACAGAATCTGGACATTTCTTCCTCTGCAATGTCTATGCTTTAGATACTCTTAGACAGATCTTATATCTCCTCTTTGCTACTGCTTAAACTAAGAGATACTAGGCCTCTGAGCAGTATCTGCCGTGCAGATCTGAAGCTCCTCTGCACAGCATGTCTGACTGAAGTAAATAAAGCGAGTTCACAAATACAGACCAGAGCAAAGCAACAATGCCCTCCAGGTGAGTATCTGTTTATAAAAGCTATGTGACCAGTAGCATCACATTGTCTTAGGTCTTACTGTCATTCATCAAAACCAGGCCTAGACACCTCATCAGACTGACCCTGTCCTCCATCCTTGCCAGCCACCTCTCTGGACCATATCAGCTTTTTCATATTTTGATTTGGGCCCTGACATTGCCCCCTGCCTTCTGGCTTTCCCCTAGACGTGCTGTATTTCAGCTGCTCTCTGGTTCCTCTAACATCTATCCTTCAGTAGAGCTTATCTTCCAGGCTGCTCTTCTAAGTGAATTTGCTTAATCACCCACAGTTATCTCCTGCTCAGACATCACAGGCACTCCTAGGGTGACCTGTGCAACACTGAACAGCAAACTGCAGACACTCTGGCCTCTGAGCTGCATTTTCTGCTAGCAGGGCTAAAGACAGGGTCTAACAGCGCAACAGCTTTGAAGCAGATGAGAAGGGAGCTGACCTACTTACAGGTAATGGTGTCCACTCACCTTCCTGCAACAGTTTGGCTCTTTTCCTAACCTTCACTGTCACAAGCTCAACCAACTCTTGAAACAGCAATGGCCAATTTAATTGCTGCAAAGGTCAGACCCCAGACCCAAACTGTCTGTTAACATTACTGACCGGAATCCTGGCTTGGAACTTTTGTCTCAATGCTAAGCTTCTCTGTGTTTTTCAAAGTGCCCAGAAATGTTCATAATGTTTCTTTTAGTTGCATTAAGTTAATTTTTATTTTTCAATGTCACATCTGGTCCTGTTATTTCACTGCAGCACAGCGAACAATTGATTTGCTGCACTCTATTCACAGTAACCTGTGGTGAATAACTGCTTCGTGTTCCTTCTACCTTGACTTGAAGGCAAGGGCATTAAAATAGATGCCAGCTGCTGATCAGCAGGAATGTCATCAGAGGAAACAGCTAAGAAGCATAGATGATGCTAGCCCTCAAGTACACTAATGTACCATGAGCCATTTTTGTCATTCTGCATGACTGAATTCTAGAGACCACAACTGAGGCTTTTAAAATGCACAGATGGTCCACAAATTAAATCTGTCCTTGTAACCACACATTTGCTTTTGTTCAGTTACACTAATAAAAGCAGTTCTCAGCTTGAAGAGTCAAGTACACAAACGTTACCTCAGTGCATTAAGATACTGGTATCATGGTTAACACTGTCTTTCAGACAAACAGTTGCATTTCCATTTCAGATTTAGCAGTATATGGGTACTTCAAAAAACACAAAACTTTGTACCAAGCCCTGAGTAGAAGAAGTACAAAGTGGAAAAAAAAAAAGTCTTTTCTGAACTTAATAACACGTTAATTTGAAAATTTAAGGCCACAGCAGATAGATTCCTGCTGGTGCAGCTTGAGCCTGTTGTGGAGTAGATAGCAGATAAAAGGGTCAACCTGTTTGCATAGGAAATCTCTGATTGCTTTGCTATCTTTGCTCTTTATGGCTCTGTCACAGGAGCCATCCGTGGCAGTGATGGTGTCACACACCACTATCAATAGCAGTGGAACAACAACGGAAGTGGCAATTCTTGCTTAGTCCATTAAACTGCTTGTTTACAATTAGCAATACACACACCATTGTTTGGGAACCTTGCTTTAAAGCAAACCCAGTGAAAGTAATCCATTTGCTCTGAATTTGTACAAGTACGGTTCCCATTATACACAAAATATATATATATATATACATATTTTTTCAGAGCTAGGAGTTAGAATTAAATAGGCAATTTTCTGCCTATTCATGTTCAGAAGAAAGAGAAAAAAAAAAACCACCAACGAACAGTTTCATTACCCAACCCAAGTTCCTTTCCATGTCTTCTTCACCATGTTACTTACCTGAAACCATTCCCTGGGTCCTTGAAATTCAGTTTTTTTACAGAGATGTTCAGGAGAGGCCGGGACAGCTTGGTAGCCAACATGCTTCCAGTTAACACACTCTACCAACAAGACTGTTCTCCCTTAGATCTGCAAGACAAGATAGCACCTCAGCTTTAGTTGCTCAATTATTTTGTAAGTCATGCTGACTCCAAGTCTTTCAAAGAGAAAATCAAGTCCAAAGAACTCCTCTTTCCCCCTTGCAGTCCCTCACACCGAGATAAACGGCTCAACCTTCAGCCACCTCGAGCTGCCTTTAAATAAGGAAAAAGATTACACGTAAACTAACAAGCAGGAAGTCATTTCAAGAAAACGTCCATTTCTCGTTGTTTAATGCATCCTAAACTATATTATCAGAAACAGCTAAAAAATGAGTTATTTACTCATGCAATATATTATTTCGAGTGAGAAATATAAGATAATTTTCAACTAAAACAGACGTTCGCGCCATGGCTGACATTATGTTACGTGTTCCCAAAGCAATCCCTGGGCTTTATGGCTCGTACAGCCACATGCTTAAAAATAATTTTCTTTGTAATGAATTAGCTGCTGATACTGGACGATGCACACGGAATGAGTAAAAGTTACTAGGGGAAGAAAATGGCTCAAGAGTAAGAGTGAAGCAGGGAAAGTCGATTTCAATCGTATCCCCTTTGCATACACCGGATCCAGTGCACACTACGCAAACACACACACACACACACACACACAAAAAAACATCTCCCCAGCCTAAAGCACAGCCTCCTCCATTACTGCTGAAAAACGCTGCCTAGTTTCGGGATCTTATTTATGTCTCTGCTGAATTCTGTGCTGCTGCCGCAGCTTCAGGGCCTGCAGAGAAACAGGCCTACACGGAAAAAAAAAAAAAAAGTCAAATTCCCCCAAAAAAGAGCTGTTGTTGGACAGCAGGCTAGGAAAAGAAAGGTCTAGAAAACTCGATGAAGGCAGATTTGCGGCGCTGCGAGGTGCCGGGGGTCCGGCTGGCCCCGACCCCCGCTGCTGCCCGCCCCGGAGCTCGGCCAGCCGCGGAGGGGGCCCTGGGGGTCTGTGCACCCCCAGGCAGCCCTTGGCAGGCTGCAGGTGGAGGCGGCGGGGGGGCGAGGGAAGATGCCGGCCGCCGGGGATGTCGGCAGGGAGGGGTCCCGGGGAGCCGCGCCGCGCCTTACCTGGAGCCGGCGGGGGGCTGCGGGGCGCTGCCGCCGTTTGAATGAGGCTGTGCCGGTGCCCCGGGGGCGGGCCGGGGGAAGGGCCGGGCCGGGCGGCGGCGATAGGCTGCGGCCGCCACGGGCTGCGGCCATGCGGGGCACCGCCGGGCTGCTGGCGCTGGGCGCTGCCGCCGGGCTGCTGGCGGGCGGCGGCGGGCGGTGGCTGGGCCGCCTCCTCCGCCTCCTCCTCCTGCCGCCGCTCCGGGCGGTGCGGGCTCGCCGCGCCCTGCCCGTGAGTATGGGGAGGGCGGCTGTCACCCAGCGGGGTCGGCGCTGCGCCCTCGCCTCACGGGGAGCCCGCTGTGGGGAGCCCTGCCCGGCTCTGTAGGGGGGTCCTCAGGGGGAGAGGATGGAGAGAGGGGGGCCTGGGACGGACGGAGAGGGGCCTCGGATGGAGGCAGAGGCGGCCCCCGCGGCACAAAATGGCGGCGCGCCTGCGGGGCCGCCACGGGTGCAGTTGGAGCAGCGCCGCACCACAGCGCCGTGCCGGGGGCCATGCCGAAGGCCCTCCCGGGGCCTGAGGGGCTGCTGGGCGGGTCAAGGTCTAACGCCGTGAGGGGAGAGAGGGAAAATGAGGTCGGTGAGGGGTGAAATCGCCAGGTTTGGAATGGCGCCTGGAGGTCTGTCAGCTTCTTGCGGGGATTTGACAGGGGCAGCGTTGTCGGTGTTGCTGCAGTGCTGACCTCTGTGCTACTGTAAAACACAGTTTCACGCCACAACGTTCATAAAGCAGCGAATGCATGGATTTTGGTCCAGCGTTCTAAATTTGGAAGTGAGTGTAAAGGAGAGAAAAAAGCCCCGTGAATAGAACAATTGCATAATCCATTTCCTTTTATACGTTACAAAAATAAATAAAAAATGTCTGGGGTGCTTTCGCTGGTTTGGAGTGAACTTGGCTCTTGCTTATGTCCCAAATAGCTTCTGCAGGCACCAGAGAGGATCTGCAAGTGGACGTGTGTTGTTCTAGGAGTTCCAGCTCAGTCCTGCCTGCCCTGAAGTGGGCAGAAAATACTTCTGACCTGTTTGCAGCCTCCTGCTCCGCTGCTCTTCTGTGCTCTGCTCCTCTGACACCTCCATCCTATCTGCATTTGTGTCATGGCAAACAAAGGGAGGGGGGAATATCTGCGTGAGGGTAGCATTATGGCCCTCTCCAGAGATTCAAGGAGCAGTTAACGTGTCTCCTTGTCGTGAAGATGATGGATGGTACACTAGTTGGCCGCTGGCCTTTGGCTTGGAAGGCCTTTCAGCTATGACAGCTTGTGCCGAACTTCTTGCACTTAAAATTTCCTGTACAACTTCTCCCTCTGAAATTTCATTGTGCTGGAACAGAGGTGGTGGTGTGCTTGTGCACTGTAACCAGGCAATACATGCTGTCCAGAATTGCAGGAAATCAATAATACAGAGGTTCCTGTAGCAAGTGAATCTTGTGTCTGGGGGATGCTCTGCAGCCAAGGATTTTTGTACGTTGGGAAAATACCTTCTTTCAGTTTGAGTGTTTTCAGTTTGTTTTCCTCAAATTGAAAGCTTCAGATTCCCAACTCTGGAAATAAGGAACAAGCCAAGTTTACTGTGTAACTGTTTGTTCGTATCTTCAAATTAACCTACCTGATCAAAAAAAAAAAACAAAAAAAAAACAAACAGTTACGGGAGGTCATCAAAGGGAACAGGATTCAGAAAATAATGTGGCACAGAGTGGAAAAGGATCAAGTCTGGGCAAGCGTGGTGGGTTCCCAAATCCTCAGGAAGACTGAGGCTGACAAACTAGCTTTGCTTTCCTTAGCCCCTATTGCCATAAGTGTGTGTAATTTGGATAGGTCATCTGCTTGACTAAAATAGGTTCTACCGATTAAGAAAGCAAATGTACACCCAGTAGGAAAAGCTGGTGGAGTGTATGTGTCTGAGCTGGCTGCAGGCTGAAAGCAGTCTGCATCACTGGAGCTATTTGAACTGTGAGAAACGTGTTTTACTGGTAAAGCGCCACAGATCACGGGCAATGATACAGACATTACCCTAACCATTACCCTAATGTTACCCTAACAAGGTGCCACAGCAGCACCTCCAACACAAGGTTTTATTCCACACTCTTAGCTGGTCTCCTGTGCCCTAACAACATTGTACAGTTTTCTTTGTAGTGTTCCCTGAGACCGCTGTAGGACTTGGTGAGTGAGGCACCTGAAATTCCTTAAAACATTGATTAACATCACTGTGATGCCAGCTGTGAGAGGTGGGAGCCAGTCCTCTGCCTGCACGATAGTCACCTTTTTGTGTCACCATGGTGTCAAGCTGTAAGCTGCAGATTGACCCTTATCAAACTCCAGGAGCGAGGCCTATTAGGCCTTATCTCAGGCGCTTTCGAAGGGTGAGGATGGTCAGGCTTTTCCGTGTTCAGAGTTTTTTTTTTTGTGATAGGATCTCTTTGGGTGCGTACCTTGGCAATGGGTTCACACCCTGTTCTCGTCTCTGGAAGGTCTCTGTCCACCAGGCACGTCACAAAGATGAGGGCAGCTGCAGGTAGATCTGTTAGATCCCTCGGGTTTTCTGTGCATGCTTGTTAGTGCTGCTGGGACCTTGGTCTGTCATGTACCATGTTATTGTAGTCACATGTTTTATTACCAGCAATTAGAATAATAACAAGTAATCACCAGAACTTTCAATACTGTAAGTTGTTGCTCACTTTTCTTCTCCTTATAGACAGCTGAGGAGATGTTTTTTTTCCATGTCCTCATTTTTGTATACATTTTGGTATTTGGTTTGTTGTGTTTGTTGTTGTTGTTGTTTTTTATACCAGAGAAAACAAACCAACTGCTGAGAGCTAAAATTAGATGCAGACACAACCACAACCCAGCCATTTGTAGATAGGTCTTCCTTTATTACCTGCACGTGAGTGAGCTCTGTCCCGCTCAGACCTGCTGCTGAGAGCTCACTACAGCTGGGGGTTGTGCATCTTATCCATTTGCCTGTTCTGGCCTTTGGAAATGATCACATCTCTTTATCTCCTGCTCAGTTCCTCTGCTTTCTGGAAGTCCCGCTCCTTCAAGATTCAGAGGCAAAGGGTGTAGGGAGGTAAGGCAGAGGAAAAAGTCCGATCTTTTCTTCTCTAAGTGCCAGGTTGCTGAATTAATGTGGGAAGTGACCTTGGCAGATCTGTGATCTGGTTTGTTATTGATCCTCATGTATCTTGGAGCTGTGTCACTGTAAATTAAACGAAGGTTGACCACTATAGTTAATTCTCACTTATCTTTTGTCCTTTAGCTGTAGCTACCTTTAGAGCTTCCGTAGAACTAGCCTGTATGTGGGTGCTGTTGGCATGAATATAGGAACCGGTATTTGTGTGACATGCTGTGGGTGTTCATATGATAAATGAGGGAGAGACTTTTGATCTGTTCATTTCAACTTCACATTATGAGCCTCCTTTGAAACAATAACTTCAGTGTGAGATATTGGACAGGACAGGGTGTAGCTCATTTGCCTATTGCTGTCTGCCTGCTTGGGCTCATTTTGAGTATGTGCAGTAACTGATCGCTATCGCCCTGCAATTATTCCTTATTGCCGTTTCACTACCAGACGTCAGCAGAATGAGAGATCAGAGCATTGGTAATTACCCCGTTTCTGTCTGAAACAGGGGCTGGGCAAGAAGGTACAGTTCGTACATGAGTAGTGTAAGATACAAACGTTCATGTTCTAGATGTTGTTAATACAGTAATGGAGAATATTAGCTGCAGATATCGCCATAGAGATGGAAGTGACCTCACTTCCTTATTGCATTCTCTAGATATTTACTGCTGTATCACGTTACTGCCTTACAGATAGGGTTTCAGTTTGGAGCAGTCTGAAAGACTGCAGCTGGGTGGCTGCAAGTTGGGCTAAATGTCACGAGGTCCTTGCTTCACAGCTGTGGTGAGGAAAGGGGGAGAACGATGGCTTTCAAGCAAAGAAAGAGGGTAAATGTGCAATGTTTTGGTACAGAATCCTATTCAGGATTTTGGATTCTGTTTTCAGAACTATCACAGGCCTGTTGTGTCAAAGCGGATGTAGTATCAGATCTTCTCTTTCAGTTCATCTGTCAGTCAAAAGAAAACGTAGGAAGGAAAGGAAAGAACTGTAGGATTTGATAAATGGTTCCTGTTAAGAGTGCAGTATTTCAGAAGGAAACATGGCTGCACGTTAAAGCGTGGCATGGAAAGTGATTCACTGAGCAGGTAGGGTACAGGCAGCAGTCACTGCAGCTAAAAGAGCTGCTCTGCACTTCAAGCAGGTGACATGCTGTCATGGTGATGTTTTCTGTGCTGCTCTTTCCTATATGCCTATGAGCTGATAGGCGTATTTTTAAATGTTTCTGTACTGTTTTGGCCACTAACACTTGAAAGAATGAGCTGCTGTTTTAGGTGGGGTGTCAAGGCAACACACGTAGTTACAGACTGGCAGTTGAATACATTTAGGATTTCATGGTTGGGAACTGGTTACGTTTCTACACAGTTATCTTCTCTAAGCTGGTTGACCCAGCCAAAACTCCACTGAAATTGTTGGGTTTAGATTGCCATAAAACAGGTCTGTGGCCATTGTGACTTGTATCTGTGTTCGCCACCGCGCACGGGGAAAGGGAGCTGAGCTACACAGAACTATGACCTGGCTTCGGTTTAGGATATCGCTGCATGCAGAGTGATGCTTGGCCAAAATTATGCATCAGGTCTGAGCTCTCTCTGGACTGGAGGGAGATTATCCCAGCTCTTTTGGACGCATTCTGAGGTGTTTTATAGGGGGTGCCTTTTACAAGGGATTTTTACTGCTAACTTGGATCGAACAGCCATTGCTCGGATAGGTAAAGTCAGGTGAGCTCAGTCCCACACAGGGCCCAGATAGCAGCCACATCACCTCCCAGTTGCTGATGGTTCCTTCTTAACACAGGCTGGCCCTGGCTGCAGGGCTATGAGCTGCTCCTTTGTGGTGTAGCTCAGTGCTGCTGGTACCTACACCACTGCATTGTCTGACAGTGTCATGTTATTGTCTTTCTTCGTACAGGTTGAAGGGAAGGCGGTGCTCATAACAGGCTGTGACAAAGGTTTTGGACATGCCTTGGCTAAACAGCTCCATGCAAAGGGATTTACTGTTTTCGCTGGATGTTTGCTAGCGGTGAGTAGTAACATTAATCAAAATTCTTCTGTGACTGGAGAAAAATGCTTCTCAAGTAACAGCCTCTTCATCTGTGGCTTCCATTTGCCCTAGTCCAAGACCTGTGGGAGGTACAGTGGGCAAGGATCTTTATATCTCTTTGCTTCATTGACGTGCTACATCTTGTCATTCCTGTAATTCTGAGCTCTTCAGGGCAGAGACTGTCAGATGCATGTCTGTACAGTAGCTTGCACAGTAGGGTGCAAGGTTTCAGTTCACTTCTGGAAGCCTCTCAGCAATATGCAACACACGCGATAAATCTGATGGTCCAAGAGTGCTATGGCACCATGGCTTCTTGTCTTTCCATGTGCCTCCATTGCTGTCACTTTCCTTTGGGGACGCTCTCCTCAAACTCATCTCCAAGCCACCTCTCCTGCCTTGCTGCTCTTCAGCAGCAAGAGTGTTTTCTTTCCAGTATTGCCAATTGCTATCTGTCTTAATGGATACTTTACATCCTTATTCCAGCGTCTCATTTCTCAGATATTTTTTCTTCTCCTTCAGTGCAAGTGCTACTTTTGCTGTTTTGCAGGGATTGAGCACCCAATTTGATAAATGTTCTTTAAAAAGTGCTCTTAAGCTTGTGTGTTGATACGATAATTCTATCGCAACTCTGGGCTATCAGTTGTCTGCTCATGGAGATAAATGCTGTTTTCTACTCTGACTTTCCTGCTTCTAAAGCACCTAACACATCAGCACAAACACAGAAGACCTGGGAAGGAAAAGTGATTTAGTTTCCTTTCCTTTTACCTTGGCTTAAGGAAATAGTTAAGTTTAAGTATTGGCAATGTAATAATCATGGCTTTTAGTGCTAACAAATGACATGAAATGAGTGTATCTTGTATCTTTTTGCTTTACTTTGTATTACTTTTCAATGGAATAGAAGTTATTTGAAGATGGCTGTTCTAGCTCAGGTGCTCAGAGTGATGACCAGAGATGCTTGAAAATTGTGGAGGGTGAGAATAACAAAAAAGAAGGTGGTCCTCCTTGCCGGTGTGGTCTCAGCGGAGGTTACGTTCTTCCCCCACACCAGCAGGGAAAGTTATTATCAGCTGACATATTGTGTAACTTGAGAGCAAGCAAGTCCTGTTGGAAAGTTGCCATTGTTTGGAAATTTCCATACGGAGGCTCTGTAAATCCTTCAGTAATCACGTCATTTGCTCCTTTGGGGTATCTGTCTCTGTGGTGATAGCAAGTCAGGCGTTCACTTCGCACAGCAGCAGGTGTAAGGAACAGAAAGGAGAGGGGACAGAGTGGTTCTGAGAAGGCTATTTCAGAAAGCAGCACACTAGTGCACAAAAGAGAGGGTCAGACTATTTGAAGCCACAAAGAAACTAAGTGCATCCAATGTAAGCCCTGTTTGTTCATTTTATTGCCAAAAAATAAATTTACTCCTTGATCACAGGTTATTGCCTATTCCCAAACTGGCCTGGCAGCTCTTGGCATCCTCTCTGATCTGGTCTGGCAGCTTCTTACTCAGACAATTTCTTTTTTTTTTTTTTGTGATCCCTACTTAAATTCTGTGTGGAAGTGGAAAATGCATCAGCAATCCTAGCTGCTTTGCAGGTACTTTCAAGATGTTGTCTAAGCACTCGATCTTGAAGAGGTAGAGTGGAAGAATGTGATTTTTTTTGTTCTGTATTTAATAAATTTATGGAATGCCAGGATTCAGTGCCACAGGATTTCACCCGTGAGTGGTTTGTTGTTTTTGTTGTCCTGTCTGGCTTGTTAGTATTTTATCTGCTGTTAGGTGCATCTGAAAGAGATGGTCTGGTGGCAACATAATTACCTGGATAGCTGTTGCTGAAGTGACACAGCTGAATGCTTTCTGCAGTTCTTGGGGCAGGCAGCATCCTCATGGAACAGCCTCGTGGTTTAGGTGATTGATGGGGAAGAAAGTCCTAGGAATTTCAACTTTGATGAGCAGGAGCTTACTGAAAACCTAATGGCAGAATGTGCTTGAGATGAAAGGCTATAAATCTAGAACTGACTGCTCGAAGAAAAAAAAAAAGCGTATAGGCACTGTAGAAAGGGTGATGAGTCCAAAAGAAGCAGGAAACAACAGTAAAGGCAGGGAGCTGTTAGGTCAGATCATTTGTGGAGAATAAGGTCTGAGCATATGAGCGATTACTGCTGGTCAGTGAAGCTGTGCACACGCAGCGTGGCCGAGGATGCAGCTACCCTGTGGTAATCGGCAGTGTGCATGTAACTGCTCATGGCAAATGCGAGGAAACTTCCCCTGTCGTGAAAGACTGAGCTGCCGTAGGTTCACTGCGGGGTCAGAGCAGGTATGGGGGCAGTTGTCAAAGAGCAGATGCCAGGCTATTAGTTCACACATAGTTATTCCGTCTTCACTTACTTGGTGCTTTTATGCTGAGAGTGAAAGGATCCCTGATGTACTGCTAGTCGCAGAAAGCTCTTACATTAACAGGATGGTACCTTGTCGAGTGCTTAAGGAGTTTTAATGATCATAAAGCCAAAATAAAGTTACACGATGAACAGTACTGAAATTGGTACTGAATACCGAGAGCAGGCTGAAATAGAGCTGGAGGCAATCAAGTGCACAAGGGATTTTGTTTAGCAAGGATAAGTAAGTCCCCAGGGGAAGTTCCCATTAATATATTAGAATTAAGGTGGAAAAATGCACAGAGATCAGTTATAGAATAACCTGAAAATAAGAACTACTGAAATAGTCGATTTCTTATTTTCTTTGATCTTATTGCAAGAAGAAAAAATAATTTGTTTTCATATGCCTACGGACAGCAGTTTTCATGAGGAGGTAGGGATGTTTGTTCTGCAGGATGGAAAAGGGGAAGAACAGGGAATGTTTACATAAATGCTTGTGTTGGAGTTCACCAGGCCTGATTACGTAGAATCAAACAGTTCAGTTGGAAGGGACCTTCAAAGACCATCTAGTCCAACTGCCTGACTCCTTCAGGGCTAACCAAAAGTTAAAGCGTGCTATTGAGGGCATTATGCAAATGCCTCTCGATTGCTAACAGGCATGGGGCATCAGCCACCTTCGTAGGAAGCCTGTTCCAGTGTTTGACCACCCTCATGGTAAAGAAATTTTTCCTCATGTACTGAATGTGCTAAAGAACATCGAGGGGATGAGCCAAAGTGTTTTCTGTCTCGTGGGTGATGTTTTCAGGAACATTTGGAGGCCAGGGTACTTCCAGAGGACTGGATAAGGGCAGACACTGTACTTGTCTCCCAAAAGGAGACAGAGCTCTGGAATTACTGACCAGGCAGCTCACCTTCAGTGCACGAGATGAAGTTGCAGCACACTGAACTGTCAATTTTATAAATGCCTAGAGCATAGTGTGATTTGCACTGTATAAGTTTACTGGGAACAGGCTGTGCCATGTCAGCCTAATCTCGTTCTGGCTAAGCAGCAGAGTGGTTAAAGGGGAAGGAATAAATGCATCTCGAATACGGGTTTTGACACAGTCCCTCATAGTCTTGTGAGCAAATTTATGCCCTAAGCATGTGACTGCTCTTCAGCCCCAGTGAAATTTTCTCAGAAGCACCATGGAATGGAGAGTTCACTTAGGAAAATAATGTGCGTGGTGCCAAGCAGGGAGGATTACAGGCTCCTGGGGGAGTAGGGTTCAAAATGATGCCAAAGGATCAGAACCAGTCTGAAAACAAATAGCTGAAATCCAGTAATGGCAAATATGAGGCGTTCTGATGAGGAAATGCAGAAAGGGAACGTGCGGGTAGGCAGCAGCAAGGCAATGCAGGAACCAGTGGTGATAGGAGAGCGTAAACCCACCGAGTCAGCCTGAGACACGGCAGGACAGGGCACAGCTCGAGCTGGGGGGCAGTCGCATCAAAGTCACATCGAAGTCACTGTGTGGTGCGAGGAAGTCTGCGGCACAACCGGAGGGGAGAAGTCAGCGTGCAGTAACAAGTGTCTGCGTGGGGTTGCCTTTGGGATAGGCAGCAGCTCAGGGAGGGTTTTCAGCACTGTGTTTATGGCTTCTTGATTCCCACTGAAATCCCACTGCAGGTGCCCGAGTCCTTGCCAGGATCTAATCCTTCATCCCACAAGGTTCCCTGGAAGGAAGCCGTGGTTCAGCCCGTTACAGCAGGGCTCTGTGCCTGCAGAGCTGCCTGTCCTGCACCAGGATGCTCCGGGTCAGAGCAGGAGAGAGGAGCGAGGGAGGCAGCCGCAGCCTGGGCACCAGGGCTGTGGTGCTGCTGTTCTCCGAGCACAGGAGCAGCCCCTGCTAGGCGCAGGGTCGGGTAGGCAGCAGGAGGTGTCGAGGGCTGCGGGGGCAGGATAACCGGGAGAGTGGGGGAACGGGGAGGAAGTGGCTGGGTCCCACTGGGGGCCTCTCCCCAGGGTGCTCAGGCAGCAGGCGGGGCTGGAGCAGGACAGCTTTCAGCGCTAATGAAACTGGGAGAGGGGAGCTGGGAGAAGAAAGAAAAAAGTGACAGCAAGGGGGTGGTGGGGAGAAGTTTTGCAGGAGCAATGGGGCCAGTACTGCCAGGATCTCTCCTGGGATCCCCCTGGGCTGTAGTGGCCCTCCCTGGCGTGGGATTTGTTGCCTTGGGACCTGCTGGTGGGAGTAGTGAGTGCCCGCAGCGCGCCTCAGGTCTGCAAACACACAGCACCCAAGGAGGACTTGCTGCTGCAGTTACTATCTCTGGGGCTGTTATTAGGGTGGCCTGCAATGCCATCTCCCCAGCAGTATTTTTGGCAATTTCTTGTGTTAACCCTGTCTGAGTTTCCACCCAGGATTGTCCGGTCCTTGTATCATTTTGCAAGGTTGCAGAGAAAAAAGAAACTGCCGGTGGAGTGGGGCCAAGATGTGGCTACCTCATGCTGGTGGCAGCTTGTATGGGATTGCTCGCAAGGAGGAGGAACCAGCCAGTATGTGAGGAAGAACAAATGCCAGACTCAAATCCACCATTTAAAAAACAAAGAGGAAGCACCATGTGGGTGTCTGAACAGTGCAGCGTGCTTCCTGCCCCTGAAGTTCCCAGAACATGAACGGTGTTCACTTCTTTCCCCGAAATAGATGCCTGCTTTGTTTGTTAACAGGCTTTCTGGATGTTGCTTAATATAGAGTTAACTGCTTTGTTTTACAGTGAAATAGCAGCTGGGATGGTGTCTGCAACTATGAAAAGGGGTTCCAGCTGATGTTTCATGGTGAAGTCAGTCTTCCAAGATCAGTGCGTTTTGCCCACAAGTTGTAGCTGGGAAGGTAACATCGCAGGTGGGGTTGCATTGGCGATAGGGCAAAACTGACTGCAATGTGAATAATCAATTTATGCTGGATTTTTAAGTTACTGGTCTGCAAGTTTCTCTTGACAAAAAACAGTGGAAGTATTTCTTCTTTATGTTTTGAGGATTATGAGAGAGAAAAACATGCAGAGAAAGGTGTTTTCAGTGCTCTGTGACTACAGATATATTTAAGCTTTTGTTTCCACATAGATAGAGTAAACCTCTCTCTTTACAAGCAGAATTCGCTCCACTTTATTCATTGTTAGGTAGCCGAAAGTCATTTTGCATAACTCACAGCTGAGATCCAAGAGCATCTTCCAGGAATAGAGTGGGGCGTCACATAACCCTCACCCATTTTGAAGGGAATATAGTATTGTGATGACTATGTTGTTAACTACTTGTAACATCACTTTCAGAGTTTGTTTTCGTGGCCAGGTATGAGCCGTCAGTGTGCTTGATGTGCATTAGAAAGCTTCAGGTCTATATTTTGTTTTTGTGATACCTGGAAATAGGTCAATTGTGAAATGATACGCAGCCGTGGGGACAGAAGCTGATATCTGCTATTATCATAGCTGTGGAATAATTATATGTTGGTGCTAGCAGAGCTGCCCTGTTTTACTCAAGGCCAAGATGGAATTTCAGCTCTTTTCCTTTATTGCATGTCATTGTTTGCTGCACTGAAGGTAGAGGCAAGAAGTTGTATACTGTGTTCATTAAATAGGCAGCCTGAGATAAGCGTAGGAAAACGAAGCGATAACGCAGTTCTTGCATCCGCCTTTCTGTGGAGGCAGCTGAGCAGGTGACTGGGGGAGTGTTGCTCACCTTGTTTGCCCTCGTGCTGGGGGAGTTGGTATCGAGTACTCAGGGAAGAGTGGCAGCCAGGCACGGTGACTCACCAATTCATAACTTCTGCCTCCCTAACAAGGCAGAGCCTGTAATTCAAGGAGTAGGATGAATTAAATCTCAAGCCTGCTGGGGGAACCGCATGGCTAATCTCTGCTCTGTTTGGTTTTATTTGTTGTATACCATGTGAGAATGGCTGTAAGGTATACGTATCAATCCTGTCTGCAAGTGACCAGGTAAGATTAGGAGTTTGAAGCATGGTTAGGTTTGGCTAAACAAAAAAAAAATGATAGTAACAGTGTCTCTAATGATAACAGCGGTGAGCTGTTAAGAAACTAAGGGCTCAAAACTGCCTTCATTATTCTATCCTAAATTAATGCGCTTTTTTATATGCATTACCTTTCTTAAACATTTCCACATCTGTCTTTGAAATTGAAGTCCTGACAGAGAAGGTGAGAAGAACCTGGTAGAAAAGAGGAAAGGCAAGAAAATGATAGGAAGGAAATTATAGCCATCACATTCTTATCTGTAGTGTAGAGAAGAGTCTTGCTTCTTTGGCCAGAGCTTCCCCCTTTCATGCCTAATGTCTATAATCTTGTGGTGTGCGGCTGATCTCCACTGCACTGCATTCCTGTGCATCCTACTCTGCTGTATCATAAGAGAAAAATATTGCTGTTACATAGGTTCAGCTGCAAATACTTTCTGCTGTATGCTGTAGCATCAACAGTTGCTGTTAGGCTTGCCAAAGGTGTCGCCGCTGTCTTGTTTTCAAAGTAGTAAGACAATACTATCTCATTAGAAGTCAGGCAATGTTATGGAATTAGATGACTAAGGTGCCTAACTAATTAGCCTTTTGCTTTTAAGCCTGGAAAATCTGGTTCTGATTTGTGTATAAATGTTTGCCGTGTTGCCTGCAGAGCATGGAGACTGAAGCATCAGAGAGTCACCCACGATAATTCGAGGCTGGCACAGTATTTGACAGTGTTACGGATGTGAAACACTCTGTGTGAGGAGCAAACAGAAAGAGCTTTGTGGCCCTTCGGAGCAGCGGGTCACTAATGGAGTAGGAACATGCCCATGGGTTGGGCACTGGTTCATGTGGCTCGTGTGCCTGTTTGTGCCCCAGGCTTACCTGCTCTGTGTGCAGTTTCAATAGCTCGTATTTTCTGTCTGTGTCAGTATGCCTGTCTGCAGGCTGCATCACTGCTACTTGCACATCTTAGCAGCACATCTTTCTCTTCTGTTGAGCAGGATAAGAATGGAGGTGGAGCCAGGGAGCTGAAGAACATGAAGTCAGATCGCATGAAAGTGCTACAGATGAATGTGTGCAGTGACGAGGAGGTGGCTCAGGCTGTGGATTTTGTGAAGACAACCCTGAAGGACCCAGAAGAAGGTACGTGGGGATCTTTGTTTCTCTGGGCCAGCAGGATCTTTGGTGTGCTCACAGAATCCTTCTAATGGAGCAGGCCCTACTCTGGCCAGGTTGTTCCTGCTCTGCACTGCCCAAACACAATTAGCAAGCCTGGAGGTCTGCAAGTGTGTGACTGACAGGCAGGGCTGCGCTCAGGCTGGTGAGGGTTCCCATGTGGCCAGCACTTCTGTGGCAGGGCAAGAGACCAAGACTGGCTTAGAGGGTAAGGCTTTAACCCCGCATCCCATAAAAAGTGATGAGTGGCAGCACGTCCCCAACAGCCTGTCTCTTTCTCCTTGAGTGTCTGTGAAAGCATAGGGTGGCCAGACCCCGATTCCCTTCTGGTGCTGCTGTTGGAGCCTGGCTCACACAGACATTTCTGTAGTGACCCTGCTAGTGGGGAGGCCACGGGCCCTGGCTGCTTACTGCTGTCCCCTCTGCTGTGCTGGTACAACCTGCTTGTGTAACTGAGTGCTGAGCTGGTCTAAAACTGACCTGCCCCCAAATCTGGATTGTTCTTCAGCCAAGCCAACCCACGCTTTGTTTGTCATGCAACACCCCAGTGGTGATAGGAGACATAATCCAGGATGGGCTCAGCAAAGACCACCTTAACTCGCCTGCCACCTCAAGCGTGAGTCCAGCTCAGGGACCCTAGGTGCGTGTGAAAGAAGATAATAGTCACTGGAAGGAAGCAGGCTTGCTTCCTTCTTGGAAATGTGTGTGGGGCTGGACAAGCAGCAGAGTGCTGGTGGTACGAGCAGCCCACGAGAGCCCAGGCAGCTCAAGGTGCTGCTGGTGCCAAGGTGCTCCACGTCTACCTTTGCACTGATCTGTGGGCTTGCTTGGTGCCTGGGAAAGGATGGATGACCACATCACTGCTACAGCACATCTCGGCTCCTGGACTGGGCTTCAGACAGCTCCTCCTGTGAGTGGTTTGGCAGTGGGATGCGAGCTTACAGCCAGAGCCTGGTGCAACACCTCACCTCTTCCCATGTGGTGAGGTTGTGAGGCTTTCCTGCCCTGCTAGGGTTTCTCTGCAGGCTCTATGCAAGTAGCAAGCTGGGCAGCAGCTAAAGTGTTGTATCAGTGGCTCCAGGACTTACGGGTTGTATGGCCGGAGGGTGATTGCTCCTCTTGAGGCACGGGTGAGGCTGCCATGGGCATGTCTTTGTTCATACAAACATACAAAGCTAGTTAATAACAGTAGCTCTAATACTCTTGCAAATTGTGTGAGCACACCCTGCCTCCTGAATGTGAAATGTAACCGAGTGATGTACGAGCTCCGTTCCCACACATTTTCTCTCTGCACGATTTTTCTTCCTACACGACCATCCAGCCCTCACTGCACATTTCACAGCTTCTCAAGCTTTTCCTGAAGAACCCAGCAACAGCCGTGGTGGCACAGAGCCATTTCCCGCTGAGTGGTGACTTGTAAGGGGGCAGCTCTGTTGCTTCTATAAATGCAGCAGTGTTTGAAAAAACCTTGTGTGTAGCTGTAACAGTGAAGTCTTGCGTCCTTGATCAGCAAGTTGGACTGGTTCCTCCTGCTCTTGAGAGCCTTACCCTGGCGTTGCTTGCTGCAGCACAGTGTGCAAAGCAGCGAAGGCTTCTTTTTAGGAGCTTCAGCATGACCAAGGTTTAGGGCTTGCCAATAAATGATGCTCAATCAAGTCTGCATTGAGACTGAGGTGCCTTGCACACCAGGTGCGGCCCCAGAGGAGGGAGCGCAGGACAGCTCTTGTGTTAGACTTTTCTACCTCTTGTCCCTGCGCTATGTACCTAAGGCTAAAGTCGTTTTGATGGGAGTGCCGCTGTTTGTTTTCAGTCCTATGTAGTTCCCACTGTATTGTTGACATTAAAGAACTAATAGTGATAAGGCCCTGCTCTGTAAACATACCACTGTCCTGCAAACGGCCTTGTGACCAGGTAACTATCAGACCTTGGTTGTGTACGTAACATAACCTGAGTGGTGGGCAGTCAAATTCCAAGCACAAAGTATTGTAAGTAGCTTCTTCGTGAAAGTCCCTGCATCTAGCCACGTAACACAGGGAATGGGAAATGGTTATAGAGTAGTTTAGAATCAGGAATACACCGCAGATGTCAGTCTGCCAGTTTAAGTCTTTTGTGGTCCTTGGTAAATCCCTGCCAAACTTGATGTGCATAGCTTCTTGTTACTCGTGAAATTACACTATCAAATGCTCTGTTACCATGGAGGTCCTGCTGGAGATTAGAGCCTGCTTTGCAGCAACGCAGGGGACCCAATTCAGGCTGAGATGGTGTGCTGTATGCCAGGTGAGCATGAATTTCTGAGTGATCTCGGCCCGTTAAAGCTGGCAGCTTCAATAAGTGCATTGGTGACAGGCAGGGGATCTTGGACAGAGCAGGAATAAAACTACCTGACTGCATTTAGAAATTTGAATTAATAAAGCAGAGGTAAGGATAAGGTAAGGAGCAAGAAGTTTTCTTGGCTTTTGCTGCAGGCTACCACAGAGCTGTTATCTGAAACAGCCCCTGGGGTTGTTCTGGAGGAGGATAGAGGTGCAGGCCAGTGAGCTGACCTAGGGGAGCAGCGTTTGCCATTGTCTGTTAGAAACAGAAATGCAGGGCAGAAGGGGTGCTGGGACACCACCCTGGTGGTTGGAAAATGCTGGAGTGATGGCAGCTGTGACGGGTGAGTAGGTAAATCTATTCTGGGACAGATGACAAGGGAATGGTTAATGTATTGTTATCACTAGGTAGGACATGACCTCCTCTGTACATAGCTGGCCAAAAGCCTTCAGGGAAAAAGAACTCAGCAGGGAGCAGGGCAGGGAGTCTTACCGGGGCCATCACGTGAGTAGAGAGCCAGTCTAACAAGGGCATGCTGGGCTTCTTAAATGCTCCTGGAGGATAAATTCCATTGGTATTTATTGGGCAGAGGTAGGATACTACAATTTGCTTAGAGGACTGTATTCAGTACAATATAAGGTGACTATCTCACCATGAATAAATACAAGCTGGAAGTTATTACAAGACTTGGTTACATCAGAGCAGGGGAGATATGGAGCAGAGGCTGGGCAAACAGCCCAACATTTTTTGGAGCGCTTGATAAGCTTATCATCAGGGTGGCATGACACGGGTGACTTTTGATAGCAGTGTCTGAGCTCCCTGGACATTAAAACTTCTTCCTAGTCCTGCATTTGTTCTTAGTGGTAAGAGGAGGGTCGGGGAGCAGAAGGGGGCCCCAGTTCCCACTGGCTACTTACACAGTGAAAAATAAGGATGTGTAGCAGGACTTCTAACGAGGAACAACTCTGTTATCTTGTTCCAACTCTTCTGTTTGTTCCTACTGCAGTTTATGGCTGCAGAGTCATGTGCTACAGCAAGTTCACAAAGTGTGGACTCAGTCCTGCAGATGTTTGCCATGGGGACTCCTGCAGTGATCGCTTCGAAGGGTCAGATACTCAGTGACATGCTAAGTCCCGGACACGTAAGGGGCTCAGTGCGGAAGCTCTTGGTAAGTGCAGTCAATTTAATTTTGACAGGACTGCATGCACAATAGAAGTTAATTTGTAAATACTAATGGTTTTAAGGGTTGGTTGCAAGTTTGCCGTGTCCTGGTATAGTTAGGTTTGAGGGAGTCCAAATATCTGGACGAAATTATAGGAGCTGGTAACTGGGCCACGAACCTGCAGATCAACACCATGCGCTTTCCGAAACAGTGAGTCACATCCCAGAGATATGAGGTGGATTTAGATTCTCAGTTATTTGCTTTCCTTCTGGTTTTGTTGGTTTGTTTTTTAATTGAGGGGAAGTCCAGCCCCCTCTAGATTGCAAGAGAACATGATCGTCACTGAGTGAAGACAAACTCAAGACCTACAGGGGGCATAAAAGAGGGTCAGGGAGATCCAGCTGTACAGACCAAGTACAGCCTCTGCCCTTAGAGGGAGACATTCAGGAAGGCTGTGATTATGGCCCCCCCTCACCTTCCCAGGGGCTCCAAACAAGCCCTACTGGCTTCACATTTGGTATTTTTAAAGTGTATTTTTTCTCCTTGCTGGGTTTTCCTGTACAACTTTTTTCTACAAAAGCTCACATTTCTTTGTCAAGGAGTTGGGTTACTTTGAACAAAGAGAGCTGCTTCTCTGTGACGCTCTTCCTTGTTCCGCTCCTTGACCATGTGCTTGTCGGCAGGTCTGTGGGGCCTGGTGAACAATGCTGGTGTCTCGACCTTCGGAGAGGTGGAGTTTGCAAGTTTGGACAACTACAAGGAGGTGGCAGAGATCAACCTGTGGGGTACCGTCAGGGTGACGAAGGCTTTCCTGCCCCTCATTCGCAGAGCTAAAGGTACGTGCTGGGCAGCCTGGCTAGGCTCAGAGAGCTTTAGCAGCACAGCGAAG
Organism: Anser brachyrhynchus; assembly: GCF_964034855.1. NCBI lineage: Eukaryota > Metazoa > Chordata > Aves > Anseriformes > Anatidae > Anser > Anser brachyrhynchus. The sequence continues at coordinate 13,303,537 of NC_137703.1, read as the reverse complement.
AAACATAGCTAAAAGTGATGAATCAGACTCTGCTTTGGGGAGTGCCTGTGCAGTCCAAGGAGGCTGTCTGGGGCATGCAGGCAGAACAGACAGCAATGTTTGACGTGTTGTGCAAGGATTCAGTGACACCCGCCACTGCTGGGGGTCAGTCTAGGCACTACAAAAGTGCGATCGTAAACATCCCAGGATACTGAAGATCTTCAGGCAGTGCTGGCAGATAGGACACAGGACCCTGGGCCCCCTTTAGAGAAAGTAACTGGGACCAGACAAGATACTTCTGGCCTCCAAAGTCACACCAAGTGCTGTGTTTGGACAGCTGAATCCCTTCATTACTCAGTTCACAGCTGATTGCAGAGGGCTGGTGGTGGAATAAATGAGTCAATAAGAGCCATTTTAGATAACCTACAAGAAGATGGTTACCATCAAAACTCTTTGTTTTATGGGGAAAAAAAATAGATACGTATGAGCAAAACTCTGAAGAGCTTCTTTATTTAGCACGTGTGGGAGAATGCTGGCACAGCTGTGCGTTCTGTGAGGACAGAAAGGGGTTACATTGAGCAGATTGCTCAGGTACCATTTTTAGAAAGTAACTACCCGCTGAAGAAGCCCATCTCCCTACAAAAGGCCGTTTACCCATCAGGTCAATAGGTGGTTTGCACAGTCCCTCCGAACTGTACTTAGGTCTGGAATGAGAGAGCAGAGCCACCCACTTGTTTCTGAGCTAAAATTTCAAGCTGCAGAAGGGCGTCGTACTCCACAGCTGTGAAAATCCTCTCTGCAAAAATAGCTGCTGAGATTTCAAGGGCCTGTTTGTGAGTGCAGCTGAAACCATAATCACACACATCTTGTCTTGGGGAAGGGCAGAGCTGCCCACTACTTACTACTGTCACTGTCTCTAGGCAGTGCGTGATCTAACGCAAGCTGCCAGAGCTCTGCCACCAGGCTGCCATGGGCTACTGGTAGGAGTTAGGAAAAGTGCTCTTTGCTGCCCCAGAGCAGCATGTGAAGTACTCCTCCCTGTTCATCCCAGGCATGTTACACTCCAGGCAACCCTGGCCAGCCAGATGGGCGAGCAGGCTGAGAGAAACCTCCACTGGTTCTGATGATGCACGCTGGTGTAAGAGCACCCAGCTAATAGCCTCAGAGGATAAGGGTACTGCCTTACTTGGAAAGTAGGAGAGAGATGTCTTGCATGCTTTGGAAATCCTTTTTAATATGGAGGAAGGCACGTATACTGCCCACGGAGGGGGTCAGAGTGGGAGCTAGCCTTTCTTGATTCAGGAGGGAGATGCTTCTTGACAGGGAGTTTGGACCCCCCTTCAAGGTACAGATTTTACAAATCAGTGTCATCCAACAAAGCACCTGTTTACTGGGATCTTCTGACTCCCTCTTCTGCAGCTCCTCCTGACCTCCTAGCTGGGAACAGCCAGCCCATCATCTCTCCTTGCTCTTTCCCCTCCAGGCCGCGTGGTGAATATCACAAGCATGTTAGGACGGATGGTGAGTCCATCCCGCTCCTGCTATTGCATTTCCAAGTACGGGGTGGCAGCCTTCTCTGACTGCCTCCGGCAGGAGATGTACCGCTGGGGGGTCAGGGTCATCCTCATCGAGCCAAGCAACTTCGTGGCCGCGACCGGCATCCTGACCGAGGACGGCATCGACAGGCAGGCCGAGGCGCTGTGGAGCGGAGCCAGCGACACGGTGCGGGAGGACTACGGGAGGGAGTACTTCGCTCGCCACGTGGCCCTGATGAAGTCCTTCGTTAACAGCGGCCTGAAGGACATGTCTCTGGTCTTGAATGACATCACCGATGCGCTCACCTCCACGCATCCAAACAACCGCTACAATCCCATGGAGACCTACTGGTGGGTGAGGCTGCAGGTCATGACTCACCTGCCCACTGCCCTTGCTGACTGGCTTTACGTTCCTGGAGCCACGCTGTAAAGGGCCCTCCTTCAAGCATCCTTCCAGTGCTTGTATGTATGCACGGCGTAGAGCGCACTTAGGCCTGTCCTGCACCTGTTGCTGATGCATCTCCCCTGTAGATGTCTGCGCTTTCACTTTGGGTTTTGGCTTCAGGTTGTGTATGGCGGGATGCTGAGAGAAGCATGGCTTTTCTGTCTTTTCCCTAATTCTGGTCTTTGTGTTTCCTGCTGCCCTGATTAAAGTTGAAAGATATTTCCCTTTTGACTGTGGAGAAGGCAGAGGAAGGTTAACATAATGGGTCAAATATGTGCCTGGTTTAACTAGGTCAACAGAGTTCTCTTAGCGATAAATTTGGCTCTTTAATGGGCTCTTGCTTTTCCTTACAAGGACGGGCTGGTAACAGCAGAGCAAAGCTGTTGCTATGAGATGTCTCAAAGGGAAAAGCTAAAATGGGAAACAAAAGCTGAGTTTTCCATTTGATTAAAAATGGGTCAGTCACAGCCTTGCTTTGTTTTGATGGTACTGGTAGGAAGCTCTGCTGCTCCATGACTGCTTGCTCTTTTCTTGAAGACAACGCCAGTGCCTCTAAACAGCCTCATTACCCAACTGCAGGGAAGGGTTCGTCCCTCCCAGCACTGTGGCCAGGAGCTGCCAGAGCCAGTGACTGCAGACAGACGGGGCTGGGCAAAGCCCTTCTAATAATGAGTGAGGTCTGAGCCATCCTTCAGGATGCTGGGCCTGCAGCCTCTTTCCCCCACTGCTGATGAGGTTTGTGGGACAGGCGTGAATCTGGTGTAGCAAACAAATTTGCTACCTCTAACTGCTCCATCAGGTACCATGCAGTCAGAGTGGCCTGACTACAAGCTCTGGAAGGGTGCTTTAGGTAACACATTTCCTTTACTTAATATTGCACAAGGAAATTTCCCTGTCACATGTGATTGTTTCCTCAGCACTCCTGATAACTGGTATGAGCTACTTTTGCACAGTATCCCCAGGGGTCTCTCCTGTTGGCCATATCCAGGACTTCGAGGCATTTTTCCAGGTGCCAGGGCTGCTGGGCTTCACAGCACACTTCTTTCTGAGCGGTGACCTCCAGCAAAGCTGCTAGCGGGAATCTACCCTCGCACTCTACATGCTAGTTTCCCATTCAGCTGCTAAACTTGGATCTGTTTTTTCCTACGTGAGATTAAGTGACTATAAGAAGAGCTTGTCATTTGCTCTTTCCTCATCTCTCTCAGCTAACTGTGACTCGGAAGCTGTGCCATAAACTTTTTATATGCCAGTGTCTGTGACTGCTTGGAGCCTGGGTGTAGCTGGCAATGCTGCGATGCCTGAGGAGGAAAGCAGGCTTCCCTTGGAGATGCCGTGGAGGTAGCTTGTATGCCAAGTAACTACAGAAAGTGCCGGCCATGCAGTTCTTGATTCCAGACCATCAGCACGTGGAGATTGTCTGGTTTCCAGGGCCGAGAGCAATCCCACTGAGCTGCAGCTTGTTTAAACAGTGTTGAAATCACTTCTACCCCCTGCACTGTGAAATGCGAGTAATGATAAGGAGCAATGATTTGCACAGAGAGAAAAATAAACTGTGAGATTTGTTAAGCACACGTCCATGGTTCTGGTGGTCATTTCTATGCTTTTTTCCCCTCTGAATCTGAGATTGGGTGTTAATTGGGCCCAGTGGTTAAGGAGATGGCCATGGCTCTGCAGGTGTTTGGGCTGCTAGTGAGTGCAGGTGGCAAGGGGGATGATACTGCCCGTTTTTAGGATGTAAAAGAAGGAGGCAGAGAGCGAGTTGCTCAGGTTTACATGGAGGAAAGGGCAAAGGGATGTTCAAGGTGATGGCTTCAGTTGCCAGCACAGCTGTTTTCTGCAGGGTGCTTTTGTTCTGGGGCAGTGACAAGCACAGGATCCTTTCTGCACAGGCTCCCCGTCTGGGCTGCTGGTGGGAATGGGTAGAAGATGAAGGACTTGCAGAAAAGTTTCCCCAGGAAAGCCCTGTTTGGGGGCTCTACTTGGGAATCATTCACAGTGCCTGTCCGTGTTCAGTCTTGGTGGTGGTTAACGAGTCTCCAAGTTGTCCCGCCTCTGCCTAGGTCTCAGCTACGCAGTTGGGGGATGCTGCATCCGTCTGTGTGTGTCTGTGTCCGTGTCAGTGCACTGCCTGAGCTGCATATGGCTTTTTGAGAACAACAGCGCATTTGCAGTCTCACAGCTCCCATGTTTCATTAGCAAAAGGCAGCCAGAGAGAGGCCTCTGCAAATGCATACATTATCAGTATTTATATTTGATGTGGTTTCCTCAAATGACACCGTTGGGAGGGTGGTGATATGTTATTCGTTGCCTCAGCATTCTGCATGTAATTAATCCAAATGCTACAGCTGCCTGTTAATAAGGATTAGCTCTTCTTACAGACAGAACGGAGACTCGCAAGCCAAGAACTGTCCAAGGCCGTGCAAGGACCTCGTGCCAGAGCCACGGCTGGGATTTCACAGCACGTGAGCCCGAGCCCCTTCCTCTGCCCCTCTGAGAAGAGCTCAGGTGAGCTGCCAGCACCCGGTCTGATTTCTGCCTTGGTGGGAGCTCCGAGTGGATGTCTGGGGGTGAGAGGAGCGGAGTGCGGGCATGGGAAGAGCAAGTGTCAAATGTTTCTGTACGGTGACCAAGCAGGTCCCTTCCCATCCTGAACTTCCTGCAGCCGCTCAGTGTCCAGTGAAAACTTCACAGAATCACAGAATCATCTAGGTTGGAAGAGACCTCCAAGATCATCTAGTCCAACCTCTGCCCTAACACTAACAAGTCCTCCACTAAACCGTATCACTAAGGGCTACATCTAAACGTCTTTTAAAGACCTCCAGGGATGGTGACTCAACCACCTCCCTGGGCAGCCAACTTGTTTGTGAAATCTGTTCCCTGAGGCAGCTAAACCCTTGTTTTGTGCTGTAGTGTTGCGTTTGTGCAGACATTGAGGGCAGATTGTTGTCTTGCTGATGAATAACAGAGGGAAGAAAATTCCATTTAGAGTGACCTCCAAAGCTGGAGGACAGAGGAGTCGGAAGAAAGCTCAGTGGAAATCCTGTGGAAGTCCATGCTCGTTGCTGACATGGTGTCCTGTGAGGAGTTAGGCTGCCAAAGGTGCCTGTGGCTTTCCTTTCAGGGGCAAGCTGCCCAGACCGTGGTGGTGTTGTACCTTTTTCTGCACATTCCCTTGATACACCCTTCAGCTTTTGCAAAATGTTTCTGTTTTTCTTCAAATCAGGATGGTTCTCTGTGATAACTGGGAGCCAAGACGTCGTCCTCTGTGTGCTGTTTGCTCTGGTCTAGCTTAACAGCAGGGGGACTCCTGGGGCCCCCCAAGTGAGCGCTGTGAACCTGTCTGGGTACTCCAAATAGCTCCAGGTTCTCTTTGTATCGACCACAAAACAAGTCCCAAAACAGAGAGCAGTCCCAGTGAGTGTCCCTGACGTCATGGCACCTGTGGTTCTTGGCTGACACCCAACTTGAAACCTCCACTAGCAGCAAAGGGAGAGAGAGAATTTAGAAGACAAAGTTTATAGCAGGTGGAATAAATAAAGATCATCTACGAAAGTCAAGAGGAAGCAGAAGGCTCTTCTAAGCTGCAAGAGCTGCAGAAGAAGTGGTTCGTCTCAGGCAGGGGCAAGAAGTTGCTGTAGAGATCCCTCGTTGATAGTCGTGTATGTCCTTACCTGTACGCTGAGCTGCACAGCGAGTAAGACTGTATGCTTCTTCCTCTGGGCTCCAGGAGTCTTTACCACTGCTGCAGGTGGGTGACATCCTAGGTTTGCTGTTCTCATATGGCTGAAAGAGCTCAAACTATTTCAGAATCAGTCAGGAGGTGAACTATACCAAAAGTGAGCTGTGTTGTGTTGGATATGCCCTGCAGTCTGCTTGACTGAGGGAAAAACAGCATTTGAAGAAGAAATTCATTTGGTCTGACAAGGAGATGAGGCTCAAGGTATCGGGTGCAGAAGCTGGAAATGCACGTGCCATCCTACCCACCGCTTCTGCTAGCTGGAGCCATGGGTTTAAACCACCATGCAGAAATTCAGCTGGATGTTGCCCTTGAAAAGAAATCAAAGAAAAATAGCATTGTCAGCTGGAAAACAAACAAACAAAAAGTAATATGTCAAATGAAGATTAGAAAGCTGTACTGAAAATCTCTACAACAGGCACCACGCGTGAGTAAGGCTGCTGAATCCCTGCGTTGATCGATGCTGGCTCAGCTGCACCCAGCTCTGCAACAGTGCCACCCAGTGCGCCTGAAGTGGGAGACTTCCTTCGCATTTTGCAAACTTTAAGACCTAGGAAACACGGAATGGTTTCATCTTCCTGGCCTGGAGGCTGCCCCAAACACAGTGATGCTGTGTAAACAGGAACACGGCAACAGCAGCACCTGTCTTTCTAGCTGGGGTTTCAAAAGGTGAGTTTTCAGCTTCTTATGTGACCACAATGCCGAGAAATGCCTTAGAAACAAACCCAAACCAATACCAGCAAGTTTCTCAGCTGGCAACTTGAGCAATGGGGATGGGAGAAATGCTACAAATAGCATGAAAATTTGTAACAGAGCCAGCTCCACCTCCAGGGCCTGGCCTGGAGCCAGCCAGAGTTAATTCATTCCTAGTGGAGCTGGGAGCCTGAGGGTACTGCTGATACAGCCATATTGTGTTCTCCCCTAGCACTTGTTCAGGGAGGTAGCAGAGCTGAGGCTTCACCTAAAAATAATGGTGTGAAATAGTAGTTTTGCCCTGACAGAAGCTTACCAAGAGGCACAAAGCTGTGTGATCTTCAGCATGCAGTGCCTTCTCGTGCAGCATCTCTATAGCAAAAAGCAGCTCTTCACATCGCTTCAGGATGACTGCACCACCAAGCTGTGCTGCGAGCACAGCCCCAGCTCCAGGCACGGGTGGTGTGGGCTGGCCGACAGCAGCGCCTCGCTGGGGCAGGGGGCAGCTCCGGGCACGGGGCTTGGCCAAGCCTGCGATCTGTGTGGTTATCATGTCCATTATACAGCAAACACGCAGCAATTCACTTCCCTCAGGGTGGTTTAATTCCTCTCTCTGAGGGTGGTTTGCCTCCCAGTCCTTACTGCAAGCAGAGCAGTAACAGAGCAGCCTCTGCCCAGCCCGCTACCTGTGGATTTGCAGTACTGCTTTCCAGCCACAAAGCTGTCCGCCACCAAAACCAGGTGCTTTGTGCCAGGTGCTTTGGCCCCTTGTCTGTACGATTTCTGTCATGCAGGAGCTGGCAGGTGATATGTAGAGCACTGCAGTTACCCTGTCCTCACCACCACACAGCCAGAGAGCTCAGGTGACTGAAATTGAAGAAAATCTCTGCTTTGACTGTAGAGCGAGCCTTTTGGGAAGTAATCAGGTAAGAGCTGTTTTGTTTTAGTGCTGTGATGTGAAGACTTTTGTAGTGCTGTAACAAAGACTTCTGTCTAGCTCCAGCAGTTCTGCTCCTGGCACTGCTGCTAGCTTGCGAAGCTCTGAACAGCTCGCTCGGCCTGTGCTGAGCTCCCTCGCCACCTGCACCACCTCTGCCACTGTCCTGGAAGTGTGCTGGAAAGTGGCAAAACAACAAGTATGTACTGCGCTGCATAGCTGTTGGTTGACTCGTTTTGTTGTTGGGACCAATGTCAGAATAAGTGTTACCTCTCCCCATTTCTATAGGCTGAATTATTTTTGGCTGTAGAATAAAAAATACGGCAGCAGCCTTCTACGTGAAGGCTGCTGCAAGGGACTTCCAAAGTCCTCTCAACACTTATAGCCTGGGGCGGGAAGGTGCCAGGCTGAGGGCAGACATTAGCACTGCTGAGCTGCTTTTAACCTGGCCCCAAGGTTAACCATTGCCCCACGGGCATGTGCCCAGTGACCCTGAACGGCAGCCTGGGGGAAGCTCTGCATCGTCTCCTGCTGCCTAAGTGCTGCCAGAGCAATCACGCCGCCTCCTGGGGTCAGGTGCTGCACCAGAACTCATTTTCCTGGTGAGACTTTAACCAGTCTCCATGGCAATCAGTCAGCAGGCTGCCAGCACCCCGCGTCCTTGCCTCTCCTTCCTGCTTGCTGGCTGCCCAGGGGTGCTCAGGCATTGGGTGCACAGCACAGCACCTTCCCTGTGCATGTCTGCGCCCTTTTTTCTCTCCTCTGGTGCTTTTCCAGCCCCTGAGCCACGCATGAGCTGCCTGCTTCCTTCAGGAGGAGCAGGACCCCCCAGCGGGGGCAGGCAGGGGAGGTGGCTGCCAGCACAGGCACTCAGGAGCTTGAAACTGATCCCAGGTTGTTCACCCCATCCCTGGGAAGTTCCGGAGATGCTCCTGTACCTCTGGCCTGGCTTAGGAAGCTTTTGCTCTATTCCATGGATAACAACTATTTTGTAAGAATAATCATGGCAGGGAATGAAATTACGAAGTGTTTTTGGAAAAATTCAGAGTAATTGGATAAAGCATCCATTGCCTCACTCCAAGTCTGTTTGTACTGAAATACAGGCCTGGCTCGTGTCCCTGGGGGTGAAGCACAGATAAAAGCATCTTTAATGCTGTCTGAATTAATTATTCCTAAAATCTCCTAACTCGTTTGATTGAAACTTGCTGTGAAAGGTCTCTCTGTGCCATTTCAAAGTCTAACTATGTATTGAAACGCAGTCAGAGCACCGACCACTGAATTTATGTTATTTATTTTCAGTATAACATAAACTCCATCCTAGCAAACACTTAGCCCTGTGTTTCACTGTAAGGCTTGCGTGCTCTGGCGTCGTGGCCTCAGTGCAGCTATTCATGGGCAAAGCCAACGCCTAGGCTGCTGTCTTTATGACATGTGCTTTCAGCATGTGCTGAAAGATGTGACTTGGTCTTTCTGAAAGGGGGCTCTTAAAATTCTCTACCCGCGTGCTATGAACCTGTATCAGGAGGAACACGTGGGTTGCATATAGGTTACAGAAAATACAATTGTGTAACTGCGTTAATGCATTCCTGAGCTAAGGTGCTGAAATATGTGCTAGCTGCAGAAGATAGTGCCGGGGGGTTAACTAGCCGTGCTTGGGCACCCCCTGGACAGCCCCAGCAATGCTGCGAGCAGGTCCTTGTGCCTCCCCAGGGAGAACAGAAGGTCCCCCTGCAGGAGAAGCTCTCTAAGTGTGCTTAATGACATTTTTTAAAGCATTTGGAAAATGTTTCAGTATGCTGGGGACCGCTTAAGGATTGCAAAAAAAGCATTACGAACACAGGAATAAAAGCCCCAGGGGCTGGATGGGGCATGCGGGGTGAGCCCTGGGCTGCTGGTGCTGCCTGGCTCGGGGCGCCCCAGGGTGGCAGCACCCCGGGTGGCAGCACCCTGGGCTGAGCCGCGGCACTGGCAGCCAGCTGCACTCCCAGCACGGCTGTGGGGCCGCTGTCACAGCCCTGTCCTGCAGAGGTGCTACTCTGCCCCCTTCTGCTGCGCCCTTCTGCTTGCTCTTCTCTGCGAGAGCAAAGCCAGGCTGATGCACGGCGTGCCTGGTACCTGGTGTAAGAGGTGATAATTAAAACAAACAAACAAAAAGGGACCTTATTTATCAGTGTGCAGTTGACCTTAGTGCAGGGCACTTCTGGGACTTGCTGCAAAGCTGGGATCGAGCACTGTCCGAGCTCTGGTTTTTAGGGTGAGCACATCCCCGGGGTGAAGTGCAGCCAGACCAAAGTTTTATTGCTGATCCAGCTCTGGCTCTGCGATGTAGTCCTGAATGCCGAGACTTGTCCCACTCTGTTTTTTACCTCCCTGACCTTATTTTTCTTTGCTCTATTTCATTTTTTTCTGCTTTCAGACAGGTGGGGACCCCACTAGCTTCTCTCCCCAGGGACTTGTCCTTCCAGACCTCAGCAGCGGTACAGACCAGGCAGGGGAGCCTTCCTCAGAGCCCTGCCACAAAGCCTGTTCTTCAAGGATTGTGCCTCAAATAACGATGTCTTGTTTAGCTTTACAACTTCTTAAGTCCCTCTCTTTAGTTTCTTGTGTTTTGAATATATAATTGGATAATTTCCAGGGTGGAGAACTACTCACTAATTGTATACAGGTGGATCACGACATCTTTCGTGCACTTGCTTGGACCAAGTTCCCACAGCCCCGGAGGCCAGTTCACGCTTCCAGAGCTTGTCTACTTCATTTGGTACCATAACTGTACTTGGAAATTCTGCACTGTTTTGCACAAACAGATTTCAAAGCACTTTCTGCCACTCCTAGAAACAGAAGAAAATTCCCACCTGCCCTCCCTTTCTCTGCCTTTTCCCCTGCGGGCTCATTTTTGTCTCCATACACGTTTCAGCCTGTTTGGCCTTCCCAAAGCCACGTTTCCTTTAGAGGAGGCAGAAAAAAACAACCAAAATGAACTTGCAGGAGAAAAGGCAGAGAAAGGGAGGGAAGGTATCTTCTGTAGGGGGAAGAGCTGTCCACTCAGTATGGCCTCGGGCTTGGGATGTCCCTGCCCTGGCACCACAGGTCCCGCAGAGAGGCCCCAGCACTGGGGCACGGGAGGCAGGGCCCTGAGGCCAGGCCCGTCACAGCACGGCCACAGGTGGCAGCTCTGCAGCCCCCACACGGTCGGGTTGCTCAGGCCCCATCGGGAGATGAAGGCTCCTCGTGGGGCCAGCCCTGGGCGGGCAGCTCCCCGGGCAGGAGCTGGCGGTGTCCCACGGGCAGAGGCTGCGCCCGGAGCCCCAGGGCCCCACAGGGCCTCCACCGGAGGCTCTTCTGGCTGGTGTGAGCCTGAGCAGTTTCTAGGCTGTCCTGATCGGATCCCATCACAGGGCTGAGATACTGGTGTTCCCGAAAACCCCAGGTCTGTTCCGCCAACCTGCTGCAACAGCACCCCAGGAGCTGCCTGCCACAAGCCTGGCCCCAACCCCACGTCCACCACGGCCTCTGCTCCCGGAGAAGCGCTTCCACCTGAAGCCTACAACCAACACCATGATACATACGCCATGGAGCTCTCCAGGTACGTGGGGGAGGTGGACGGAGGAGATGGCATTTTGAAGGAGGAGACACCCCCCAGGAAGTTCAGGTGCCCGCTGCCACCACAGGCTTCTCTGTGGCCCAGCTGGCAGCTCTGTGGTGAGGAGCAGGCAGCAGCCCTGGCGGGGTGCTGGGGGACACGGTGTGGTGAGACAGCCTGTCCCTCGGGGTCAGGTCCCCTGGCCTGGCCAGATAAAGCTTCTCCATCGCATAGGTGCCAGGAGCTGGTTTCAGGGTGGTGTGGGGTGCGTGATGGGACAACCTCAGCTCCGCATGAAGCGGGGTCACCTGCAGACGGAACTTCAGGGGTGGTGTGGAGTGTCCTACCCGGCCCTCAGCTGGCTGGGTTTTGTCTGCAGCTCCGGCTTATGGCAACAAGGGTTTCCCTTGCTGCACCCACTCCTGCCTCCCCTTGCGCCCACGCACCCCACACCTGCCTCGCCCCCTGAGCCTGCCCCGCTCCACCCTCCCCTCTGCTCCTGCCCTGCAGCTGCTTCGTCACCCAGAAATGCGGGGGAGGCTTCATTCCTGCGCGAAGCGCTCGGAGCGTGTCTCCTGCTCCCCCCTTGCCTGGTTTCCCCCGGCTTCTCCTCCTTCCTGTCCTCCCACCCCTGCTCCAGCTTCCTGCCCTTTGATGTGCCTCTGCTCCTTTGCTCCCGGGCAGGAGCCGCCCGCCAGGTGGAGGTGAGCCCTCCCCACCCCACAATTAGCTGGGATCCGAAGGTTCAGCTTTTCCCTGACCCCTTGCTCTGTGTGGCCGGGCTCACAGCACCACCACGGCCAGCAGAGCCCAGAAATGTGCCCCTCGAGGTGGTGGGACCAGCCCCAGGCAGGTCCCAGCAGCCAGGGCTCTGCTTCGAGGCACCCGGGGCTGCCCTGGCCCGTTCCTCCATTGATGGCCTTTTTTCGGGGGGACGTTGGCTCTTGGGACGTCATTTGGGCAGCCAGGGGCTCCTGAGCACGTGTGCGTATGTGTGAGGAGGGCACATGGTGCATGTGAGAGCACACATGGAGTGAAAGTCTCAGCAGAGATAAGATTTTAAAAAATGTAATTGAAGGCACGGAGCATCCTGCCTGTTACTCAACTCTCCTTGCATAACGCCCGGGACCGGCAGCGTTCACAGATGACTGCGCCGCTGTCAAAATCATTTGGTGGGCACTTGTTGGAAAAACTGTCAGGTCAGCGCGGAACTAATTGCACAGGCATCTTTCACTCATAATGAGATTTAGAAATCTAGAAAAATACCTGCCAAATACCTTGCAGCTCCCCGGATGAGCCTGGGATGCCTCTCGGTGCTCAGTCTTCCCCGTGTACCGGGGCTGACTGGGATGGGGACGGTTCGGAGCCTGCCATGAACACACATTACAGGCCACGTGCCATCGCCCGTGTCACCTAACAAAACTCATGCTGTGACAGTCCTCCTGGCACGGCCTGGTAGGTGTGGAGGAGCCAGCGTTCCCCCTCCTGGCAGGAGTTTCACCCTGGTGCTGGTTCCCCTGCTGCATCCCCTGGGATACTGGTGTGTCCCTGAGCACGCTGCCACTGCCCCGAGCATCTGCAGGGACTCGGAGCCCCCAGACCAGGCTCTGCGTGGGGCAGGGGGTCAGACATCGCCCCTGGGAGCACGGCGGTGGCTGCTCGTGGGCCAGAGGGAGCGGGACAGGAGCTGCTGCTGCTTTCTCAGGGGCTGCAGTCCTTCTCCTCTCCCTGCCATCCGCACCCAGGGCTGCGGCGGGGGCTGCTCCTGGGCGCTGCGGGCGGCTGGGCAGCAGGGAGCTGAGCAGCTGGGGAGCTGAGCACAGACACACGGGGCGCCTTTGTTTGCCTGGGTGAGCAGCCAAGTTGCAGCCCATCTCCGGCTTCGTACCAGCTGCAGATCTAAAGCAGCTGACCGGCCCTCCAAAAAAACAAAACACGTCTAGGACCAGGGAGTGGCTTGCGCTGGTGCTGAATAATGATGGTCCTGGCACGCTTATAAAGCCGTGAGGCGGAGAGCTCGCTACAGAGCTGATCCTGGCAGCCCTGGCCCTCCGCAGAGCATCGCTGCACCTCATCAGCCAAGGTACGTGTCCGAATGAAGAGAGGCAGTGCCCCTTCGCAGCCCGCAGCTGGAGGCAGGCTGGGCTTGTCTTTAAAACTTGGGGAAAATGCTACCACTGCTCCTGAGGAGGAGCTGCCGGCCCAGAAAGCGTCCTGACCCTGGGGCTGCGCTGGGTGAGCACCAGCGGAGGGGGATGCAGCATCGTGCCCCTGGGCACAGGGCTGGGAGGGCGTGCTGCAGGAAAAGGGGCCATCTCCTTCCTTGCAGCACGCCTCGGGGGGGGCGGATTGTGCTTTATTTGGTGCTGACGGGGCTCCTCACATACTTCCCATCCCGCACGCCGCAGCGCTGCCAACATCCCGGCACACGAAGCTGTGCTGTCCCTCCCGCCGCCTCTCGGGGCCCACCTCAGCTACTTTCCTCCTTCCCAGGTCCGTTTCCCACCTGCATCCCGGCACAACCATGCTGGGCACGGCAGTGCGGCTCTCGGTCCTGCTCGGTCTCCTCGGCTTCGGGAACGGGCAGATGTTTCACATGGGGCCGTGCCCAGACCCCCCTGTGCAGGAGGACTTCGATATCTCCAAGGTGTGACGTGCCTTCTGAAACCTCACAGCGGGCAGCAAGGGGGGCGCAGGTGGCAGGGGAGCAGCGGTGCAGTGAGCGGGCATGGGGTGGGTTTGAAGGGTCCAGCCTGGGAGCCCCAAGGCAGTGGGGTGATGCTGGTCCTGTCCTCCGTTCTCCACCTGGTACAGTGCTCGCTCAGCCCCGTGCTGAGCAGTGCCCGCTGCAGTGCCCGCGGCTCCTAGGAACCGATCAGGCTCGGCCATGCCACCAGCAGAGCCCGGGTGCTCTGCTCCGGCCCCTGGTGCTCAAAGCTTCTCTCTGGACTTTCTTTTCTCAGTATTTGGGAAAATGGTACGAGATAGAAAAGCTGCCCTCGAATTTCGAGAAAGGAAGCTGCATCCAGGCAAATTACTCGCTGAAGGAGAACGGGAAGTTTAAAGTGATCAACAAGGAGCTGCTGTAAGTGCTCGCGTGCAGGCTGAGCCTGCACTAGCGGTGTTCCCACCACCTCTCTTGCTCTCTCTGGGGGTGATTTTTCTCCAAACCACCTGTTTCTGGGCGTGGGGATGCTGGGGGAGGCACAGGCTCGGATGTTGCTCTGTTTGGCTCCGCCACAAGCCATGGTATCACGGGGTGCCAGGGGCAGGATGAGCGCGTGAGCGAGCAGGGAGGGAAGCGCGGTCCCTGCGCTCCCTGGCATGCTGTGGGGACTTTGTTCTGCTTCACAACAACACCACAGCAACACGCTTTGTGTCTGGCAGGGAGCTGCTTCCATGCTGCTCTCCAGCAGTGCTGCTTCAGCGCCCATGCTGGGGATGCACCAGACAAGCAAACAGCTGTGGTTACCTGCGGGAGGTGCAGGTGGGGCATCCCAACGGGACCAGGGGCTGCAGACACACACACACGCGCACACACACACACACACACACACACGCACATTCCACCTTTTTTACATGCAGGAAAAGTGAGCTGGAGATACAAAGCGACTTAGGCAAAGCGGCACAGGGTGCTGCTCTTGAGACATGAGCTTCTGCCTCCTTGGGTGTTCCTGTTTCACAGGAAACTGAAAGTTTCCTGCCCCAGGGGCAGCGTCTAGGTCGTGAGGCATGCGGGGAATAAATGCAATTACAAGACGGGCAGCCAAGTGGCAGAGCCTGCTGCCAGCAGGGCAGTGCTCTGCACCTGCAGCGAAACAAACCCCAACTCACCAAGCAGGGCCAGGTAATTTGTGTGTGGATGAGTGTGCTGCCTTCCAAAAAATGCAGGTCACTAAACAGCGGTGAGCATGTGCCTCGGGCCAGGGTCCCACCGTGGTCGCATTGCACCGCTCCTCCCAGCACCATGCTCCCACTGCCCGTAAGCAGTGGTGACAAGTGTCACCAGGCCGAGCTCTGTCCCCCAACCCTTAAAAAAATAATAAAATAAAAAATTTGGCACCACACAGGGCACTGCGGGGCAACGGAGCAGGGCAGAGGGAGCCTGCAGGCTGCACAGTGCTGTGCCTTCAATGTCAGCAGCACCAGTGCTGGGATTTTGGTGTCGAGGAGGAGGCAGCAAGGAAAAGAGAGGCACCTGGGGCACAGGGGCTGTGTGACCCAGGACAGTGTTTTCCCCAGGACCTGGTGTGTCCTGGGTGCTGCTGAACCCATCCCTGCAGGCGAGCTATCCCCGGGTTAGCTGGTACAGGGCCCAGCCCCTCCTGGTGCATCCGGGGAGTAATTTACTGGACATGAAGTCTTAAATGTGATTTCAAGCTCACCTAATTCTATTTCTTGCTGTGTCCTTCTCCCCGTAGTTCCAGTGGTAAAGTTAACGAAGTTGAAGGAGAAATCATGCACACGGATGTGAAGGAGCCGGCCAAGCTCAGTGTCCGCTTCAACTGGTGTAAGTCTGTGTGGGGCTGCTGGCACGGAGCGGGCTCAGCTCCCCTGGCAGCAGCGGTGCAGAGCCACAGAGCCAGGGGTGAACCTGCCGGGGGGCTTGGCAGTGCCACAGAACGAAGGCATGGGGCTTGGAGCAGCCGTTGGTGGTTTGAGGGTGTTTATAAAAAAAAAAAAAATCAAAGCGAGAGAGACTGGCAGCCTCTCCAGCACTCCAGGCCATTTCACAGATGGGGAGGGAGAGGGCTGCTGGTGCGGGAGGCAGGAATAGGCTTGCTTTTGTGGGCACGGTGGTATGGCGACCAGCCCACACCGCCTCTGTTTACAAGCTCCTTTTTAATAGTCTTTAATAATGCGGTTTTGTTTGCTTTTGTCCTCCCCTGTGAATGTAACGTACCAGAGGGGCCTGTGAAGGACGGTGCATTTTGTTCCTCCCGCATGGCACGGCACCTTGCCTGCAGCAACACTTGGGAAAGCGAGAATAAATCCCCCCTGTGCCCCCTCTTACTGTACTTCCTCGCACCTTTCCCTTGGCTGTTTGACAGCACTTGCGTGGTTATTTGGAGGTATGGGAGGACACGTACAGGAGGTGCAGGTGCTACTCACGGGAGCAGCCAGTCCATCCCAGGCACTGCGGAGGCACCACCGCACCTCTCTGCCCGCAGCCCGTGCCGCGCAGGCACCCTGTATACGGCTACGGGCTGGGCTGCTTTTCAGTGGCCTGGACAAGCTGTGCAGGTCACAGCGTTAACTTCCCAGCAAGACCTTCCAGTTCAGGGCTTCATGGCTTTCTCGAGTCCCTCTGGCGGAACAAGGAGTCCTGCTAGGGCTTTATAAATCACAGCTCCCTGGGCTGACCGCAGCTGCGCAGCTTGGCAGCAGCAGAAGTGGGAACAGGCCCGGGAGCGAGGCTGTAGCCATCTGCTGTGCAGAGAGGGTCACCTGCCACGTGTAACCCAGCCCTTCCTTCCCCTAGTCATGCCTTCTGCCCCTTACTGGGTAATCTCCACCGACTACGAAAACTATTCGCTGGTGTACTCCTGCACAAACATCCTCTGGCTCTTCCACGTTGACTACGCCTGGATTATGTCAAGAACTCCCGACATGCACCCGGAGACCGTGGAGCACCTGAAGAGCGTCCTCCAGTCCTACAAGATCGACACTGAGAAAATGATGCCCACGGATCAGCTTAACTGCCCCGCTGACATGTAACTCGCGGCACGCAGCCACACAGCACCAGACGAGCTATGAACTTTGTTGCTTTTGTTATTAGCCATTAGATTTCTCTTTGTAACAGAGAAATGCAATAATCCCTTTGCTAATGGTAGTTTGCCAGCCCTGAGTCACTCCGTGCTGTTGTTCCCTCTGTTGCTGTTCCCTGTTTCATCTCACTCTGCCTGACTTTGGCAGGGTGGCTGATTCAAAGCTGATGGGTGCAGAAAAGAAACCCTGACATGCAGGCGTGAAGCTCTGCTGTTGCTTCAAATCCTCCAGCATGGGGATGCAGAAAGTTATGAGCTGCTATGTGCAAACGTTAGCCCCAGGGGGAACCATGCACCCACAACTTGTTTTGATGCTTCTGGGCCTGCTGGGAGCACAGGGTGTCTGAGCACATGGGGTCGGTGCTGCAGCCTGGGGCTGGGCGTTTCGAGCGCATTTTCTGGTGCGGGGCAGTAGGTGGAAGCTACTCCCAAGTCAGTAAATCTACTTGCTAGGGTTCAGGTCTGGCCTTTTTTAAAGTCTGAGAAGTCTGAAAATGTCCAGAAAAATAGCATTGCTCCATCCCTGGTGTCTGTACATGTCTTCCTGTGCCCCTAGCGAGGCTGGTCCTGCACTACCAGAGCTCTGAGTATACCCGTAAGCAGACAGAAAGAGTGGGGGCTGCTTGCTTGGCCTCTGCTCCCGAGGCTTTCCCCTGCTCGCTGCCTCCTGCGTGCCCACTGGCTCTACCCCTGCCCTGCCAGAGGCTCCGCTACAGCTCTGCTCACATAGCACTGATGCAACTCATTAAAACGAAATCCAAACACCTGCTTCTGGCCCTCTCTGCCTTCCTGCCTGCGTGGCATGTTGTCGGCTGGGCGCCCACCTCTGTGCTTCTGCCTCCCACCTGGGAGGGCCTGGCTGCGGGGGTGTCCTGGTGTGGTACAAAAAGGCACCCTGTAAGCAGTTGTAGGAGCGCTGGGAAGCCCTGTACAAAGCCAAAGTGCCTTTGCACACAGCTGGGTTTTATTGTGCTGGGAGAAACTTCAATAAACCCACCCCGGGGAGGGAGAGGAGAGACTCAGGGCACTCGTTGCTTCTGCTCTCCAGCTTGCTGTGGACAAATGTCATCGGGCTGACAGCCTGCTGGAAGCCACCTGGTCCATGGCCACCTCTTCTGTGCCATGTCCACTGAATAAAATCCTGGCCGTGCCCTCGCCATGCAGCAGGTGCCTGGCACCTCATCACCATTGAGTGAACGGTGGGGATGCTGCGGCCATCGGCTTGGGGATCCATCACCTCACGGGCAGGATGGGGGCGAGACAGGAGGGAGTCCCCCCAGCCACCACGACCAGCAGGGGCATTACGCCCTTATCCCTCCACACCAGGACCCGGTGACACGAAGTGACGCAGCTCCCCCACACCCTCAGCCCGGACGGATGACGGGGGGCACGCCGCGCTGGCGGCCGCGTTACGTTCTGGGGGCAGAGCGCCCTGTTCCTCCCCGCCCCCGGGCTTCGGCCTCCCCTCGGCTCCCGTCCCGCGGGGCCGGGGCCCCGTGAGGCGTTCGGTGCCCCGCGAGGCGGGCGGGAGGCGGGCGGGATGCCGGCGGTCCGCCGGCCGCCAGGGGCCGCGGTGGGGCCCGGCGCCGGCCGTTGTGAGGCGCGGCGCGGTGCGGCGGGGCGGTGCCGCGGCGCGGGCCGGAGGCGGGCGGCTCGGCCATGGAGGCGCCCTCGGTGTCCTCGGTGCCGGCCGCCTCCGCGTCGGGGGCGCCGGCGGGGCGAGGGCCCATCAAGGGCATCCTGAAGAAGGGCGGCGGGAAGGCGGCGGGGGACGGCGCGGCCCCCGGGGCGAGGCGGGCCAGCCCGGCCCGCGACGACGACGAGCACGGGTGAGGCCGCGGAGGGGAGGAGGAGCGGGGCCCTGAAGGCGGCTGGGGGCTGCTTTAGGGCCGGGGTCGGCGCTGGGGGGCCGGGGGGTGCTGGGGGTCTGCTGGCTCCGCGGGGCTGCCCCGGCGAGGGGAGCGAGGGGACCGAGTGGCGGCTGCCCGCGGGGCCCGGCTGCGGAGGGGCAGCGCAGAGCTGGGGGTGCGGCGCGTTGCGCCTTGTGGCGCCGGGGTAACGCTGCCTGGGAGCCGGTGTTCGAAAAGACGTCTACAAACGGGGCGGCTCTAGAGTCGCTACGGGGATGGTTTACGCTTCGGGAAACGCACTTTACCGTGAGGGACTTATTCTTCTCAAAAGGAGCTTATCTGTAACCAAAAGTGCGTCCACAGGGACAGAGGGCGCCTTGGGTTGAACTATACGGCAGATGTGCTCGGCATTGCTCAAGAGAACAGCCTTGAGAATGTGCAGCAGCAAGGCGCTGAGTTACTCCAGAAACCCGCGAGGTGGTCTTGAGCTGGGCCCCTGTCCTTGACCAGAGGAAATCTTGCCTTTTGCCTGGTTTGGGCGCTTGGCGTGCGATGCCAGCTCTCTGAGACTCCATCGCATTGTGATGACCAGAGCTGGACCCGAACCCGTGTTTATAGAATTTTTTTGGGCAGTTTTCTTCATTTGGGACCTCACTTGGTATTGCAGGGAGAGAAATAATAATCATCAAATAGAACGTGCATGCAGGTTCCTTTCTGTTATGGTAATGTTCCTTTTCCTCTTTGCCTAGTCTAAGTCAGCCAGGTAGGAACTAAAAGTTTTTCATTTGCTGTACTGCCTGTGGTAAAGGCTCCTGCTTTCCAGAGAGACATTATTACAACTGGAGGAACAGCATGATATTTTTGAAGGAAGTGAATGTAAGTAGCAATACAGTACACAGAAGTTGTGTGGTTTTTTTTTTTTCCCCTCTAGTTTTAATATAAGCATGAGGTACTTATTATCACACCAGGTGTAAAGTAAAACTGGCTGTTAGGGGCCTCTGTTTCATTTTCTGCAATCTCTTCTACCATCATGAAGAATGATGAGAAATAAGAATATAAGCTAATGAGCTGAGTATGTGGTATAGTTGGGGGTAAGCAGTTAAGCGGACGGGAATCCAGCTTGTATTTCCTATTTACTGATGTGAGTCAGTGAATGCGTTATTAGATTAATTACGAAATTGCCTTGCAACTTAAAGCGCATTGTCTAAACCTGGCACACTGCATTAGAAGATTTCCTGGAAAGATCAGAATAGGGAATTTAAAGCTAATTTGTATGCAGATATTATTTTTTTAGTTGGCGACTTCATTACATCAGTGTTACTTCTGAATTTAGCAAAATCATTTTGTATTCTAAAAGAATTAGAAGCAGTACAGCTGTGATGTTCCTTTCAGACTGAAAAGTGGCTTGCGAATTAAGGTGTCTGTTTTCTTTGTGCACCTCAATCAGCAGCCTCCGTACTTCTTTCTAATACTGAAAGTCAGACCTGACTTTCCTTTAAAAATAGCTGCAGATAAAGGAACTCATTGTGTCAGCTGTCATCTTGTAAAGTACCGTGTTCAGAAGAGCTCTCATGTATCTGCATCATTATCGACCTGGTACTGTTGTTAGTGATGGTGAAATTCTTTGGAAAACTTCCTTAATGAAGATACGATGCAAAAGAGAAGTTTGTGAAACTGGGACATCACTGGAACAGCATCCTGAGAGCTGAGATGATGGCTTTGTGGTAGATATGTTCTTGGCAATGCTGGTATGTGTTTTTTTTTTTTTTTTTGCCTTAAAGCTCCTGTTAGAGCATCTGAGAGATCTGATCTGGCATTTTACAGAGTAACTAAGTGTGTTCGTGTATTTGGCAGACTATAATTCCCTGATGCGGTTTGCAGCATAGTCCTGCCAGCAGCTGTGTTGGAACAGACAAGACTCTGCTATGGTAGGAGCAAGTGAGGTGTGAGAGGTGTTCCTTCGAGTGATACAGCAGAAACTGACCTGTCAAGGTGTGGTCTCAAAATAAATGGTTACTTATATGTTTAAGGATGTGAAAGAATACAGTGAGCACTTCGGGAATTTCTCATCTTTTAAATCTGATTTTACTTAGGAAGATTAGATTTCATATTTCTCAGATACAGACATGTGAACCTGGCCCCCTGAAGTCATGTCAGGAAGCGTTTTCCTGTGATGCTCTTAAGCTTTATCGTTAATGTTATGCTGCTGTGGCATGCCTAAGCATGCCAAATTGGAGGCAGTCAAGGGAGGTGTGTGCTTTTAGAGCACTTAGTCACCCTCCTGTGACAACTTTTTATGCGAAGGGGTGAAATGACCTGTTTGTCTGTTTGCCACTAATGATGTTTTTTTCCTAGCTGAATTTTAAATCGTGCTCTGGGAGGTGTTCCACAGCTGAGGTGCTTACTGTTGGAATCTAAAGAAATGAGTGAAAAAAGAAACCACTAAAATATTTCTCAGTCTTGTGTTTGTAAGATAATGAATTGCTGGCTGTAGACTGTCTAGTTTCAAGACTACTGCATGTGAAAGATTTTTTTCCAAGGTTTCCAATATTACTGTTAGGTTTGGCGTTGTGAGCCCAGGTGGGTTAACCCCGGATGTCCTCTGGGCAAGTGCAGGGAGCACAAAGGCACCTGGTGGGAGCATCTCCCATCGGTCACATCTCTGCGACCAGGCCCCTCCCTGCAGCATACATACCATCGTCTGACTGCTGTGACTGAGGCACTCGATACATAACCATACGATCATCTGATGTTCCTCGATCATCTGATGTTCCTCGTACATGGACTTTAAGCAGGTGTTTAGCTGACGTTTAACTGGTCATTTTAAGAATCTTAAATAGGTAGGTTTGAATTACTGGTGTTCCTGGACTAGGGCTCTTGCTTTGTAATCACGAAGCTCATGACTCCCCACCCTGCTGGAGCAGGCAATCTGACTCATGTGCTGCCTGCTCAGATTGCAATCTTGGTGTTGCAGCTGGGATAAAGTGACAAATAGATAGGAAACTTCACATAAGACGTGGTTAGAATATGCTAAGGTGATTAAGCTTATTGGTATGCAGTTCTAGAGTACAAGTTTGTGGCATGTGGGGTTCAGCATCAGCTCCTCCACTTCTATATTTTTTTCTCTCTTAATTTTTCTTCGATTTTATTATGCAGTGCTTTCCATGAAGGGTAAATTTAGTTTATACTTGGAATTTTGCATAATCAGTTTTGTTTTACAGGTGGTATTCTGTCTAAAAGCAGTTGTTTTATTGAACCTGAATATATATTTTAAATCTTGTAATTTATTATTGGAACAGTCTACGCTTAAATAAGGGTAACTAAACTAAATTCTTTCAGCCAACTGTCCACCCCACCCCTGGAAGAAAACACAAACCTGTAACATTTGCTTCACTAAGCAGTAATTTTCCAACACTTCATGAATACCTTAATGCATAACGAAATATTAAACAATGGGATTAATTTGCTGTTCTAATGTTATGTTTCTTGGCTTAGTCTAAGGGAAAGACCGCCTCCTGTGGTGCTTGCACTAGCATTTTAGAGAAAATGTGGAACCTGGTGGGTGCTGTTGACTAAACCTTTCAGTCACTTTGAGATCAGTAGAGTTGTGGCTCTTCCCCTCTCCACAGGGCAGCTGCTTTCCTTCTGGCCTACACACTTCTGGCCTGTGTCACTCTGGGTAGGCTTTTGTTTCTGCACATGTACATAAAGCGGTACGTTCTCTGATTAACTGAGGAAATCCTAAATAACCTACCATCGCTGGTGGCTAGCTGTGTGAAGCGTGAAACTCTCGTGGCTTAGTTACACCAGTGAATCAGTACGGTTTTGAGATTCCAATTTAGGGTGACAAAAGCAGTATTAATTACCAGCTTGTTCAGTCCAATCTGTTTTACTGCAGGAAGTTATTTGTTGCTTTATGGTGTTTGTGCACCAGTTTCGCTTATAATCGTAGCGGCTCACTGAGCAGAGGTAAGGCGGCTTTTTGCAGCAAGCATTGTGGGTTTTAATAAGAGGAAGAATGATTTTAGGTTAACTTGTAACAAAAACAGGCAGTTAATAGGGCAGTGATTGAACAAGAGTGCTAGTCTCCTGCAGATATGCACAATGTACTTGTATAGCACTGAGTTCGTTTAACTACCGTGACTTGTTAGGGAAAGTCAAGTCACGACGGTAATTTGTCGTGACTTAACAGAAGTATGTACGGGGCAGTGTTTAATAACCATGTTTATACTTTGAACATGCCTGTGTGTCATAACAATGTGCTTTTGGATAGTATATAGGAGAGGCTCAAAGACATTCTCCGTGTTCATTTTCTGTGGCCAAACAGAACAAATTGTTTTTAGAAGATCCAAAGCATTGGATTCTCTTTCTTATTTCAGAAAAAAATCCCAGAAGTGGGATGAAATGAACATCATAGCTACGTACCACCCAGCAGGCAAAGATTATGGCTTGATGAAAATAGATGAACCTAGTACTCCGTATCACAGGTAGGTTTGCTGAACTGCTGTCCTAAATAATGGCAGGTGACATAGTTTTGCTGCAGAACTGCGTTATGGATGATTGCCTGACAGACTGTGCAATTCTATTGGCTATATACAATGTGTGTGAATATACAGAGCTTCTAAATAAAGGGTTATAGCTATCAAGATGTACTGCCAAAGTAAATTTTGGGGAGGTCTATGTGTATTACTAGGTCTACGTATATATGTCTCAGGTTTTTGTCTTTCAGTGGAATTAGTAAGTCTGACTTGTACTGACATTTTTAGTTAACATCTATGTGCTAGAATAACAGCTTTCCAATTTAAATTAAATATTGATATAAATGACAATTTATAAAGTATTGCAGGAGTCTTTTAATTGAGCACTGAAATGTCTTGAATATTTTATCAATGAATTTTTAAGCAGCAAATTATTGATAAAGGCCGCTTTCTTTCTTTGCCTTCCAAGCATGGTAGGAGATGACGATGAAGATGCAGTGAGTGATTCAGAATCAAATGAGCCCTTAAAAGCAGATGTGTTGAGTAAAAAGTAAGTATTGTAATAGAAAACTGACTAAAGATCACTTTGTTTTTCCTGGAGTGGTTTCCTTTTTGGAAAGGTATTGCTGTTTTCTCTAGATGCTGAATTTTTGCTATTTTCAGAGTAGTTTTCTGCATTGATTGTTCCACTGGTACTTAAAATCTCTTGCGTCTTGTTAGTATACATAAATTTTGTTCGTTATTTTTGCTATATTTGTATGTGTGTTGTGGAATTTCGTGTATTTTATATAGTGAAAATCTCCATGCTCAGAATCTTGTATTGTGTGCTTTATGTAGACTGGCAGCTGCAGCTGAAGGTAGGGGACCTAAGATTATAGCAAGGCTAGAGGAAAGCAGTGAGGAGGAGGATGAGGATGAAGAATTAACACCTGAAGAACGAGGTAGGCATAAGTTGGTGTTTTTTATACATGTACATACACACACACACACAAGTAGTTTCATTTTTCAGTACTTTATCTTCCCAAATATTTCTTACTATCTGACAAAGCCTGTGTCATTTGAAAATGGAGATACATAGTCTTTGAAGGGAAAGTAAAAGATTATAAATGAACAGTTTGGTTGTTCAGTCAGGACTGTTTGGTTTGGGGGGATCTACATATACAGAGCAATTTGCTGTTACCGGCAGCACCCTTGTACAGAAGCTTATTGTATGGGAATTCCTCTTAAGAAACCTAGACTTCTCAAATGAGAAAAAAGTCTACAATTAATCAGAAGAAAATTTCCTCATGGATCTTCAACAGAGATGTTACTTTACATTAGCTTGGGCTAGAACATTTTGAAGAAACAGACAAGCAGCAATACTTCCGAAGTTTCAGGATTGTGTTAGAGAAGTAGTGTTGGGGCTGCCAATAAACCGAGTTTAACTATGAGACCTGCTTTGGAAATGTTGGGTGTAT
This sequence comes from Anser brachyrhynchus, assembly GCF_964034855.1. Lineage (NCBI taxonomy): Eukaryota > Metazoa > Chordata > Aves > Anseriformes > Anatidae > Anser > Anser brachyrhynchus. The sequence continues at coordinate 13,279,079 of NC_137703.1, read as the reverse complement.
GAAGCAAAGATAAGTTTCAAGCCACGGGGAAAGATGAAAATATTTTCTTCTACATGTGGTAAACATCTCTCTTACAACTAGCCTTTGGTAGCTGGCCAGTAGTCAAGTTGGACACCTGCAGAAGTTCATCTGCTGTCCCACCAGTACATCTTGACTTGTCCTTAAGTCTGGTTAGAAACAAGAGTTGTGAAACTTTGGAAATTTTACATTACTGGATGCTTCTCTTCATTCAGACTTCATTTTACTTGCAGACAGGTTCTTTTAAAAGCCCTTCAGCCATTCCAGTCCATTAATTACTACCCTTTTCATAAGTCAGACTCATTTAAAAAAAAACACAAGGATTGTTTGGTCATAAAAACGATGTACTATCATGGTAGGAATAAACCTGACCTAGGAAGCAGTTGGTGCTCATGCCTTTCTGAAGAGGAAGTAAGTGATTTTATTTATTTATTCTAAAATATCAAATCTCTGCACTTTTTGTCCACAGAAAAAAAGAAGCAGTTTGAAATGAAGAGAAAAATGCACTACAATGAAGGACGAAACATCAAACTGGCAAGACAGCTCATCGCAAAAGAATTACCTGCTGAAGATGATGAAGAGATGTGTGATGCTGCAGATGTAGAAACGATGAATACAGAAGCTACTGAACATGGTGAGGTGCTGATTAATCAAAAGCTGTGTTTAACTTTTGGTGATCCTTTCAGCTGTTGGGATGAATATGCTCAAGTGTGAGAATAGAAAGGGTGCGGTATAGATGTAACGCTCAATGTGCAGTACTGCGTGCTGTCATGATAGGTGGATTTGTGGTGTGGTACCAAAACAATCAGCACTGTTAATAAAACACGTGGGCTTCTGTTTGTTATAGCACAACAGAAAAACAAACACCTCTGCTTCAGGCCAGTAGTATCTCCACAGCATAACTGAGTCATGGTGGTGAAGTTGCCAGCATCCTTTTTTGTAGGGGAGTTTTCCTGTGCAGGACGTTTAAAGCTGTGGCCACAAGGGAGAGCCTGGCCTTGTGTTGTGGTGTGCTTCCCATTCTGCTCCCAAACCATCCTGTAGTCAGCAGTGGGCAGCTAGCATGAGGGCTTCTTCCCTGTTCAGAGCAGTGTCTGATGAATGTCTGCCTGTCTCACGGTAACTTAAAACTATGCTGTTAGGAGTTCAGTATCATTTATCCTTAGGCATTAATGTTCAGTCTTACAGTATGGGATGAGAACCTCAGCCTCCCCTTTTAACACAGCTGCTGGAAGAAAGTCTAGGACTCTTAGCTGGGAGCTGTTTCTGAAGCCTGCTGCAGAGCCGTCTCTTGATAGCAATCTCTTAGAACTATAGAGGGTGACACCTTCTCTGCCATCTTTAGCTTCTCTCTGGGACTATATAACAAAGTCTTTGATTTTTATGTATTCACCAGGCCTTCTGGTGAATAACTACAGCTGTTCAGTACCTACCTCTGTGTGGAACGACACATTGAACAGGTTTCTGGCATTAAAAAAACCAGACATCTCTTGCTAATGAGACAAGTGGTGATGAATCTGAAGTCTGTAAGCCTCCTTCATCTGTTGCTTGGCAAAACTAGAGACATTAAAACAGCCTGAAGACTTGGGAAGATGCTGCATGGGTTTAAATTGGTTCACATTCGCTTTGCACGATCACGTGAACTAGAAACTCTTCTACATATAGTTTAAATTCCACAAAATAAACAGGTGATTTGCCAAGTTGCATTTTTTTTAAAGTTTTGTGGATTGCACGCTTGTGTTCCATTATTTCTTACGGAAGGGCTAATGCCTTCATACTTGCTTTGAGAGGGTCACTTGCTACATGTCTGAGACCCATTAATGGCCTGGATTTCTACAGTAATTTGTAATACGCCTTATAATGGCTATTTACTAGAACTTCACTCTCCAGGGGAAAGGAGGGCTCCAATAGGCAACCTTAGGACCTTTCTCCATGGCTTGAAGCTGCCATCTCTCTGCACTCTGCTGTAAAACAGAGGCAACTCCGCTCCCCAGCTGCATTCTCCAGTGGACAGAAGGCACACCTTTGCAGCATTTTTCCATCTCTATTGTTGAAGTCCATTCCACCTTGCCTCATAACCAGCTTCTGAACCACAACTGGTAATTATCTATTTCAGACTGCTCATGGCCAATAGATTCCATAAATGTGATGTTTGCCAGTTTATCAGTCCATTAACTAACGGGTTCACCTCTGCCATGGCTTATAGAAATACTTTCCATTAACTCCATGTGGTTCTCAGTTCTTCACTTCTGTTTTTGTATTATTCTGCTTAACAAGCCCTGGCGTTTCATTATCTCCTAATCTCTACATCAACTATCCCGGTTTGTGTTCTCTGTACTTGATCAGTTCTTCTGAGGTTCAGTACTGGTCTCACTCTTGTAGCTGCTAGTGAACTGAATGATAGTGTGCAGGATTGGTCAAAGGACAAGGGAATCTGGTCAAAGCTGTCAATAAGCAACTGTCTTCTGTCACTGCCCATGTTTTAAGCAATTCCTACATCGAGATGATAAGCGTTCAGTAACGTAACTGTGTTAATGCCAAAGTTTTACTGGAATAACTTTTTGGAAATCTCTTATTCTCTCACCTTTATTCGGGGGCACAAATGAATCTCTCATAAATGTTAATTACAGATTTTTGAGCTACAGAACATTTCTGAAATAGCTGGTTTTAAAATTTGCTGCTTGGATTCATTTCTAATCTGTACTTTTGGTCGTGCTAGGCAATTGGATATTTAAACAGTATTTTGATTTATTCGTTTCCTTCATGGAAGTGGATCAAAATGCTAATAATTCTGTTTCTGAAATTGCCTCCTTAGGACTCTAAGTATGTTAGGATGCTCTTGGATCTTTCTGAAGCTGTGTGGAAAGTCTGTAATTCATCTGGATAGCTTTCAAAGAGCTCTTCAACTTCAAATCATTGTATTTTAAAGTGCTTTCTTAGCAGAGAAGGAGAGTTTTCTTCAGTGTATTGCACTGAATGTGCAGGCAATGATGCAGGCAATGACTCTGGCTTATTTTGTCTTCAGTCTGTTAAACTAACAGCTCTGTTTGTGTTTAAGTGCAGAGGAAGTGTCTGTCTTTTACTGCATGTTGTATTGATAATTTCTTCCAATTGATTTCAAATCTTCTGAAGTTAGAGATCATCTAGTGATGTAGCTACCACTCACCTGTTATGTCTGAGAGTTTAAATCCACGCAAGTGAGAGCTGGTGTGCAGTGTCTGTTTATTCCAGTGGAACAGCATGACTTCCATGGTAGTGATGATCGCTTCAGATACAGATGTGACATGCGGTATCTCGCAGTGGTCTGTTGTGACTCTAGGGCTCCTCTGGCTCCTGGGTTTTTCTGGGGACAATTTGAAACCCTCTTGTCGCTTGGAAGCGTTTGGTCTGTGAAGATCCCTTCGAGGTTATTTGCTTCTCTTATCCAGTGCTTCTTTCTACCCTCTAATCCCATCTGTTTTGTTTTTCAATAAAGCTAGCAGTATTATCCTGATCTCTGCAAACTGTCCTTTTTGTTATGTCTGTGCTGAGGAAGGGGCTAAGGATTTGAGACAAGTTTTTAAGAAGGCTTCTGTCATTTACCACAAAGTCTGCTAATGTAAGTTGCGCTTCTTGGTTACAGAATGAGATTTCTTGCTGATTGAAATGAAGATCACCAGTCCAGTCAGTAATGGTGAGAACTATTTGTGTATTTATGCCCTTGTTTTCATCCTTGGCTACCAACTATTTTATATGGATGGGTCGTTCCTTTCTTGCCTTTAGCTGTACCTTATCCCCGTGCATGTGGGTTACACCAGTCAAGCTTTTGGGAGGAAAAGAAAGCTGAAGTTGTAGCAGTATGCATTTAGGTTGATTCAGCATTTCAGCTTCTCCGGAATTTCTCTGGCTATTCCCTATTTATGACTCCATGAACAACGCAATAGGCTTTGCCTGCAAAATAGTGACCTTTGCTCCTCTCTGCAAACACCTTTCCTTTAAAAATTCAATTTGAAATCACTGAAGGAAAGATTCTTCATTTAAGTTGATTTAAGAATAATGATTTACATGCAGGCCTGTCTTCTGCTACACAAAAGTATCTCTCCTCAGGAGAGACAAGGGTGTGATCTGTAGTAGTTCACCTGACAAGCAGTAAAACTATTGTTCTCTGCTTATGGCTCATTTAGCATTATTGCAACCATGATAAACTTACTCAGGTACTGCTGATCAGCTTAGCTGTCAGCTGACTGGGTGTGCTCTTTTGGACTTTGATAGATACAGAATACATTGTGTTTTCTTAACCATGGTGAGCAGCGCCCTGAAGATGACTTATGTGCAAAGACTGGGGTCATGCCTAAATTGTTTCTGCGTGGCGCTATTCGCTTGTGAAACTGCAGTTGGGACCGAGTATAACTCATGCACAAGCCTAACTGGCTTGCTTTAAGGTTATCATCTGGATGTGGCTTTTTCTGATCTTTGTATTATGTAGCTGAATTTTCTAGCGTATGTATGTATGTGTGTATACATATGCACATATTCACATAGACACGTGTATAAATAGCCTTTGTCAGCAGGCTTTTTCATGTGAAAATAACTGATGAGAAGGAACCTCTTCTCTGATTTATCACTGTTCTTTAGTTCAAAAATGTGAGTTGAAGACTTGGTGAACAATACGTCAGACTGTGCTACTTCATTTATTAGATTATTTTGTTTTTAAAGTGTCTCATCTGGAATTGAAATTTGACCAGAATAGTACTATGCTTAGTGGCATTTCAGGAACCTCATATGTTCTGCAAATCGATCTCTTTTAAGTCTTGGGTTAAATACTCCTGATTCCAAGGCTGTCAAGAATTCAGTGCGTGGTGTGCGGAACGGTAGCATTGGCTATCTCTTCAAAACATGAGGGTGAAATAATTATTTTGGAGGCTTCAGTACTCTGAAACTAAAAGCATGTAGGTTGCTAAGATGGGTTGCAAACATTGCCTTTGGGGAAGCAAAGGTGATTTCAGGAATATATTTGTGCGGTGTTTTGTTTTTGTTGTTTTACGTATTCAATGAGTGTTACTTATAGTTACCTATTTTTGTAATCTTTCTTATGCAGCACATGCTACTCAAGACCAGCTGGAAGGTAGAGCACGCAGCGTAGAAGAAATCTGTCCAGAACTGTAACTGCTTGTCAAAGACACAAATATAAACACTGCTTCATGATTTTTGCAATTAAGGCTCTTATATATTGAGAAGCATATCAGTTACAATGTTGTATTGCCAAGAATGTTAATTTTAGACTTGTCCATTAGGCAGAAAAAAAACCTGTCTAATTGATTTATTCTTGTGCCTAGTATTTCATGGAGAATACTGCTTTATTATCTGTTCGACCAGAATGGCATTCCCTGTATGTATAATGCTGATTATCTTGCGTAATGTACTGTTACTCTTCATGCTTTGAAACACAGACACTATCTCTGTTTTTTCACTATTTATTTGACAGTGCTCTAGGTGTGGTATCCCTTATGGAGGGGTTTAGGATTCAAGAGCTAAACGGTACAGCATATATCAGATTGACACGCAAGCTATTTATCAGATGTGTTAAGCAGTATAAAAAGGGATTATGCAAGTTTTAGAACTTCTTAAAAACAATTTTGACCTCTTAATCTAGATTTCAGTGTATAATTACCTGTACTTCCTCAATCTCAAGAAGAAAAGCTGTATTTTTCAGACCTGTATTTGGAATCAGTTATTTGCTTCTGACTAAGGCAGTGCTAACATCTGGTGGAGGGAGTGTTTTACACTGGAAGCGTGCTAACTTGAACTTTGAATTTAACGCATTTTCTCTTCCACTGGATGTTTTTTTGGAGCTCTCTTGGTTTATCTTGAGAACATGAAATTTCCCTCTGACTTTTCTCTTAAAACGACATCAGCTGTTCTTCTTATGGCTCTTGCTTCAAGCTTTTGATCCTTTCCAGTTGCGTGATGAGTTGTGCTACAAGCACCTGAAGAAAAACACCCATCCATAAGGAAAATCCACATCAGGACTGTGAAGATGGGCTGAGTTTAGGCTCTGTCTGTTCTTTATGTGAAGATAACTGCTGGTGATCTGCTTGTTTGGGGTTTGTAACCTGCATACTGAAAACCACTGGTCTAAATCTTTCCGCATCCAACTAAGTTACTTACAGCAGCTGCTTTTGCAAAATGAAAGCTGTTTGGAAGATTAGAAAGGAAACTGCCTAATTCAGTTATGTTGTTTACGATGTGGTTGTGTAGCCCTTGTAAAGAGGGATTCTGAACCTCCACATTGCTGTAAACAACTTCCCACTCAATGGAATTTGACTAGTGAATGTTCTAGTATTCAAAATAGCTCCTGGGTTTTATTACACCAATGAAGTATACACTTAAGCTTTAGCTTGATTATGGAATACAGTGTATATCTTAATTTTGGTCTGAATTTGATATGTTGCAAAAATCCATATAATTATATGGATCTATTTTAAAATGTCTCTTTGTCCACTGTATATGTGAAGTTTGAATAAAGGAATGAAAGTTATTTTACAGTTACCTGCATTCTCAAGTGTGAGCTTTCATGAAATCCCAGAGAGAGAGAGAGTGAATAAAGCAGTAGAATGCTGTCACTTGCAAGGTTTACACAGGAATAATAATTAGAATGGGTGTATTGCCAAAGATATCTGTGAGCTTTGCTAAATGGTGTGCCTTTCCTAAATATCTCCTCCTTATAGACAACATGGTTGTCAGTTGTCGGATACTTGATCTCTTAAGGGCCTGAATTAAAATCAGTATTGTCTTTTCACAAGAAAAAGTTGAACTCCTGGTTTGGTGCAGTGTGATGATGCTACTTTCGCAGTATGGAGATTGCTGCTTCTTGTGTCAAAAATTTTGTATCAATTTCTGTAGGTATGCAGGGGCAAAGAGTAAGCAATTAGATGCTTGTGACTCCTAAAGTCTCTTATTGTAGCTTTAAACTTGGCTCTCAAAGTGTTTCAAAATTTACACCCTTTATGTATTAGCTTTGAGAGTTCAGATTGTTGGTATGTGCAAAGCTCTTTGCAGACCAGCCTGCATTTCAGATGGTCTGCCCTAGCTAAGGCACAAAGTCCTAATGAGAGAGTAGTGGCACTTGGCAAAGCTGCGTGGCTTTTGGATTGGAGCTTGAGAGGGTCAAGATTTGACCAATGCGTGTGGGTAACACAGTTGTCTTATGTGATGCTTTAAAACAGATTACTCTTAATTTGTGATAAAGTATCCATAATTAAAGCAGAAACCATCAGAAAGCTCTTGCGTGAGCTAATGTCCTGCCTTCTTCCCCACCACAATTCTTGTGCCCAAGACCTTGTTTTTATTTAATTTTTGGTGTGAGTTCCTTGTAGCCTACAATGCTTGCAAAGCATTTAATTTAACAAACAAACCCCCCTTTGTTAACTTTCAGTCAAGTTCTTTTTCCTTTGTTAACTTTCAGTCAAGTTCTTTCCTGTAACGATTTCCAAAATCCTAGATGAACTGGGTATGTATCCTTGAGGAAGGTAGAGTGCACATAAATACATGAAGGTAGTTTCAAATGAATCTCAGAATGTATAGGTTCCCTTCATCTTTCAGATCTTAAGCAGTCTGGGTGATCTCTCTTCTTCTGTGCAACCAAGTCCCCAGGTTTCAGTTAGATGCAGTTTGGATAGGAACTTCTTTGGTTTTAGTGATGTCTTTTAATAAAGGTTTGTTGTCCTCCTCACTTTCTTCAGTGCTAGCAAAAATTCTCTTCGTACTTTGTATGACTCACCTGGACTGCAACCCAATGTACCTGATGCTGCTTCTAGATGAGAGGCTGGTTCACCTGATTTCTATCCAGGCTTAACCCTTCATGTATTTTAAAGGCTAAAATAGATAAGTTTACTTTGCAGTTACTGCAGATCTTCTTAATAGCTATTTTGGTTTGTTTTTAGAGGAATGTCTGATTTCCTTCTATTTTGGAAATATTAATTATAGCTCCCTGCTGAGTAGGGACAAAGGAGAGGACATGCCTTTCTTCTTTCATTTGCATGCAGGTTTTAATCTTGTGGTGATACGGTAACAGCTCATTTGTAGCGTAAAGAGCGGTGTAAAGAGGAAACAAAACACACGCAGCCCTCACCAACGTGGAAATGGAAATCCACAGCATCGGCATTGCAGTGTTTCTCACACAGATTTATTTAAGCCCTCAAGTTCCATCCTGTTTAGGGAAAATATTTCCAGAATGCTTCCAGGAGGAAGATCACTTGCAAATAACAGCCTTAACCCTGTCCTTAAGGTTTTTTTGTCCTTGAAGGTTTTTTGGTGGTTTGCTTTTGTTTTGTTTTGCTTTACACTGTGTTGGGCACTTAGTGTGCCCAAATATTTTTTTTGCAGCTGTCTGTGGTGTTGAACTCGTGTATCTCACAGGAATTCTTTGTTTCTGTAACATGCTTTTTTGTGGTCTGTATTACGAAACCACCTCACAACTGTAACTATTCTGTTTGAAAACAGTGTTAAGTGTCACCAAATAAATAAAAGTCCTTGGTTTCCGTACTGCCTACGTAACTTGGGGTCCGCCTCTGCCCGCTCCGCAGGCGGAGGAAGGAAGCTGGGGGCTGGCGCGGCGCCGAGGGCCCCGTGAGGGGCGCGCTGAGGGGCGGGGCCCGCCTCAGGGGACAAGCCCGGGCCCCCCGGGCCGACCGCCATAGGAGCCTCCCGCCGCCGCCGCGACCGACAGGCGGCCTGGCCTATCGCAGCGCGGGGGCGGGCCCCTTCCTTGCCTAAGAGCGCTGCCATTGGTCTTTCGGGTCGCCGTGGCAACGGAGCTGGCCAACGGGTGAGCGGCTTACGGCGGTCTCCCCGTTGGCTTGCCCGGCTGTTACTCTTTTAAGGCCCAATGCGGAAGCGATCCCCGAGACGCCCGGCGGTTGGCTGCCTCCTGCGAGAGGCACAGTTATTGGCCAGCCTGCCTGTTACACCCTCCCCTCGCGCTTTGCGATTGGTCAAACCGCCCCCCTTTCCCCTTGGCTCGGCCGTCACCCCCCTCCCCTACTCCGCTACGGCGAAGCCCCGCCTACAGTTACATTTCATTGGCCGAGCCCCCCTTTTCCTGCCTCCCATTGGTCAGCGGGGCCGTCAGTCGCGGCGGGGCGCGGGAGGAGGGCAGAGGGGCGCTCGGTGCGGCGTCCCCTCAGCAGCCGCCGGGCCCCGCCCGGCCTCGCCCCGTGCCCGGCGTCGGCGGCGGGGCCGCGCGTGCGGGCGGCAGCATGAGGGTGGCCGTGGACTTCGAGGAGTGCCTCAAGGACTCGCCGCGCTTCAGGTGCCGGGGCTGGGGGCGCGGGGCTGGGGGCGGCCCGCCCGGGGGTGCCGCGGCCCCGTGAGGGGACGGGCTGGGGCTGGGGCCCGGCACTGCCCGCCTCAGGGCAGCGGGGGGGGGGGGGGCGCTACTGCCGGGGGAAGGCCCAGGGGAAGGCGCCGGGCACCTCCTGAGGGAACGGCAGCGGGTTCTGGGGCTGCCCCAGCCGCCTGGTGGCGGCGGGGTCCCGCACTGCCTTAATTAACCTCAGAGCTGTGCGATTAAACGCAGTTCTGTTTGGCTATTGATATGCTGAGTATAGGAGGCGTCTCGGAAGGCAAGGAGCTGGGACACGTTTCAAGCCGTGTGCACGGTGCTGCTCTCTCCAAGTTGCTCTGAATCTCCACCGTATCGCCTTCTTCCCCCCTCGATCCTCTTCCCTCAAGGAGAGAGGCTGCAGAAGGCACCGTGTCAGGGTCTGCTAACGCGTTGTGGTCTCCCTGCAGCCTCTGATGCTGCCCCCGCTGAGGAACTGCAGAAAGCCTCCTGGCGAAGTCTCTTGAAGCCACCAAAGCGTTCTTCCAGGCTTCAAGTGCTAGGAAGTGGTTAAAGTCGTGAAGCAAAGATCCTGCACAACTTCTGGTTTTAAAAAGCCAAAAAGCAAAATAACACCCGCTTGATAGCTTTCATTATGCATTAGTATTTACTTCTGTAACTCCGTCCATTTGGATGTGTTCATGCGATTTACCTAATCCGAACACTTGGAAGCCTTCTCGATGGGGCTGGCTGCAGTGGTTTTACCGAGGGTCGATACACACAGTGATGCAGAGCGAGGCTTTTATAGGTCTGAGCGTTACTGGAGGGAGCAGCGCCCTTGTGCTGTATCCCTCGGCTCACAGCAAGGCAGAGCCGCGGCTGCCTCCTGACCTTGCTGAACAGGTGGGTGTAGTCCCGGTCCTTCCCATCAGTGTACCTGTTGGAGCGGTTAAATAAACCTGTCAGGAGGCACACACTGCGTGGAAGTGTCATCGTTTACTTACGTTGTACTTATAGCCACAGAGAAGACAGGGAGGAAGTAGATGAATCAGAGTTTCTGAGTCACCAAATCCCTTTTTTCACAGGGAACAACTTAAATCTTTCAAAACACTGCTACGTCCATCTTCAGAGTTGTGGATTTCCTGCTTGTCTGCCTCTCAGAAGGTTACGTCAATCACTTTTTGGCGTTGATGTGAAATTGGGAATCACAGAACTGTAGGGGTTGGAAGGGGCCTCAGGAGATCGTCGGGTCCAACCCCCGTAATGCATGCTGAATCCAAGAAGGGGTTGTTAGTTGACGTGCAAAGCGTATGAAGGTAGCATGGGTTGTTGCTGGTGCAATGATGGATAATGGCCACAGAGATCCCCTCAAACGCGCGGTGTGTTATTTCGTAGTAAGTCATCTTTTTTCCCAGCAAATAAAGAAATCGTTGGATTAGAAAACCTGAAGCAAGGGTGGCCTTCTTGCGTCTCTGTGTTTGTGAACTTGGGTCAGATCAGATCAGCTCATGTGTGGAAACCTGAGGTTTAGGAGCTTATTTCTGAAAGGGCAATAGAAACGGCTGTGAATTTGAGCACAGTTTTGTAAACTTGCAATCATGTTTTGCTGCGTGTGTTTTTTTCCCTAATTGCACTCTTCCTTTGAAGCTTTGAAAATAATCTCTCAGCAGTCATGTGCTTCGTGACTCCCGTTCTTGAAGCGTGGACAAACCGACGAGCTAGCGAGGAAGTGTGTTCGCAGTTCTCCTGCGGTGTGTTGCTGTCATCCCTCGAATGAAGAAGTTGCATAGGGAGGGGCCTTGGAGCAGTCCCTGGGTAGCAAAAATGGAGTTGTGCTGACAAGTTCTTTTGGTATAATCAGGAATTCCTGGACTGTCTTTTTATATCCAGATAGTGTTGTGAAATAATACTTTCTCCTTATCTTTAAACAATGAGAATTTCAGTTTCAGAGGTTATTGGAACAGGCTTTCTTTTTTTTTTCTTCTTGTAACTAAAGAATCATTTCTTAATAGATGAAGTATGCACTGCAGCAGCCCCTTTGATCACTTTAAACCTAAATCATTAGAAAGGACAGGTACGTTTAAGTGATGTGGAAACATACCTGCTGTGACAGTGATCTTGATAAATAATAGAGCAGAATTGTGTCGCTTGTGATGTGAGTAATTAATTGTAAGAACTCTCTAGGGAAAAAAAAACAACAACAACAACGAAGCTTTAGCCTGTTGCAATCTTTAAATTCATTAGTAGAAAGTTGATATTCTTGAGATCGCTTATTTGTCCTTATCTGCCACTGTGGCTGGATTTTCTTTTTTTTTTTTTGCATTCAGAGAGAGTGTACTTCCTGAGAGCCCAGCTGCAGGACAGATGATGGGCGAGAGTTAGAGGAAAGCATGGAAATGAAGCTGCAAATCGCCGTTCTTAGTCAAAGCGTATAAGGGGTAGTTTGAGTAGAATTGTTGGCTGTGGCATGCCTTCCTCGAAGGGACCTGTGTGAGGAGTCCTCGGTGTAGGTGTAACCGCAGCACTGCGTGCCGTGGGGGGCCTGCAGCACGAGGGCGGCTGCCTTGTCGCTGGCGTTCCCTGATACACGAGTGCTTTTGCCTTTGTTTTGTCTGGCTTGAATGTTAGAGCAAGTTGTGGCTGTTGTAATGCTTGTTTGCTGGTCTTTCGTTTCGGTGAAAAACTTTCACGGACAGTCTGTTAAATTGGGATTTTTTCAAAACCCAACTCAAGCTTTTAGGAACAATTCCCGACTTCGGGCGGTTCAGCCCTGGTGCAGGGTGCAGTCTGCGAGGCGGTCAGTTTGGTGAAGGATTTTCTGTTTTGCACTCACTATTACATTTAAGTATGCATCTACAAAAGCAATAAGCAGTCCTTCACGTCAGCTGTAGCAAATATGTGAGCATTTAAATATCCTGCAGAAACAGGAAGGGGAAATAGGATGCAGACCTCGTGGCAGGAGTGTCAGCGTGCTCTGCAACCTTGGGGCTGCCCGGGCCAGGGGGTCCTGCTGGGACGGGCCTCGCTGCGAGCGGAGCGGGGGGTGGAGAAGTGCTGGAGGGAGCTGTCTGCTCCCGCTGCTAAAATAAATAAAGACCGGCTTTTACCTTCTGTCAGCGCTTGTTGCAATTTATTTGCTTTTAGGAAGGATTGAATCCCTTTGCGTGCACATAGAACAGGAAGAATAGGCCACGTAGATTAGAACATCTCTTTCCTTCTCTAGTGTGAAGGACGTGATTAACTTGAATTTGTTTTTAGTATATCTTATGTCAGTAAACGTGCCACGTTGTAATGGGAATAAACTCTTTTAAAATCCCTTCTAAGGTTTATCTTTCTGTAAATCTGTTCCTTGAACTGTTGTTTTTAGGTAGTTGCATTGATCTGATGGAAGTAATCTAATATCTAGTTCTTTGTAGTTGTGTTGATCTGATGGAAGAAATAATAGAAGTTCTTTTTGGTATGGATTCATAGTGATCAAAGTGCAATAGCTTGAAAGAACTCATCTCTAAATTCGGTAGCATTCAATTGTGTGTTAACCACTGAACACCTCCACTGAGAGCCTAGTTTGCTGCGTGTCCTGTGTCAGAAGGCCTAGTGAGAATGGCTGTCTGAGCGGGTCACTGGTGCCACTTTGGGTTTTCTACATTGCTGATTTTCTCTGTAGTTCAGTGCTGTGAAACCCAAGTTGAGTCGATAGGCATCTGTCCTGCAGGTAACGGGCGGAGTTCTGTCACACGGGGATGCGGGTAAGGCAGGGAAGTGGCTGCTTTACCCTGTCTGGAATAGCTCTTGTTGAGCTGCCAGAGCCCAGCACGTGTACCTAACCTGTCTGCTTATTACTTTCGGAGGAGAACGCAGAAACGGGAACATGGGCAATGCTCTCGGACCCCACAAACGGTGCCACTGTGCTCCAGCCCCTGGCCTGCCGTGCCACAAGCGCCCAGCTGAGATGCTCTTGGTCCGTGTCTTCATGGCGAGGCTGCTCAGTTCAGTCACGGCCAAGGCGTTAGGAGGTGTGTGGCCAAGGAGGTTGTCTTGTTCTTGCTCAGACTCACGTAGCTCGTCCAGGAGGGACTTTTGAAAAATACTTAGGTCTGGGCTTTCTGCCCTTGGAGTTCAGGACTGGAAAGCGAGTTTGTAACTTACCTGGCAAGGCAGCGTGGAAAATAGCACAGAAGAAGCGAGTAAGATACAGTATAAGTGAACATAGAAGGCTGCGCAACTTTGTAAGTTTGCAGTTACCTGTTTTACACTTCTGCTGTTGTGTTAAGCTTATCGTTCGCAGTGTATGGCTGCAGAACAGCCCATTTCCGAGCTGAAGGCTGGTGACGTGCAGGACGCTAGTGAGTTACACATGTGCATCTTGGTCCATGCCACTAGGAGTTGGTTGGAGGCATTCAAGTAGTGCTTCCACGTTTCTGATTCTTCGCTTTTCTGGAGATGACAGCAGATGTGCTGTTCTACTCAGCCTCTAGTCAACAGAGTATTTATTTCTCAAGTCTGACTGCATCTTTTGAACTTATATAAAGTAAATAATTTATCTAGAGCAAGACTTATTGCAGGATAGGATCTGGTGTTAGAGCATTTCTTCTAGGGTAGTCATATTGGAGTAGTGAGTTTTCATCAAACGTACTTTTCAAATACATTTCATCCAAATCTCTCAGTAAATTTGCAGAGGTGTTAAAAGATTTCTTAAGAAGTTGTTGCAGTCCTTCCTAGCAGAGACCAGGGAAAAATGTGTCGAAATCAGACTGTCTTGATTAGGTTAGTACACTTAAAGTGTGTTGTTTTTTTTCTTTTTTTAAAAAGTGGTTGTTTTGTATTACAAATGTTAGTTTTCTAATAGTAATTCCAATTCTGTTTTTTTTTTTCTTGCATTGTAATTAATGTTAAGATTTTCCCATGTGTTTTTATTTAACTACAGCCCAAATTGCCGATAAGAACTTCAAAAGTTCACTTCCTTAGTTTTGGTCTGAAGTTTTTATCTGGGACTGTTTTTTTTGAAAGGGGAAAAAAAAAAGCCAAGAAGGGAGCTCGCAGGAGAAGTGGTAGCAATGCGTGAGGTGCAGCGCTGGTGCTGGGCTGGCGGCGCAGCAGGGTCAATTGCCGAAGCACTGACATTAATTAGGCCTATGCAACTGGTCTTTAATGAGTACTTGCCAAATTAGAGGGAGTGCTTATCTATGTGTGAGTAACATAACTGTAATTATCAAAGCTCTTACAGGTTGTTAATATAGGAGAGGTTAGGTTCTTTACCCGGAGTGTCTCATTTACATTGCCCAAACACATCTCATGTAATTTAATTAAGAACTGAAGTTATGGAAATGATAGCTTGATATTTTTTGAGGGGGACTGGAGGGGAATATCAGTGTTAAAATCTCTGGAAAGCAGGGTTAAATGTAATGTTCGTTAGGAAGGTGGCAACTAGAAAATAGCAATCCTGTCTGTCTTGGGCTGGGTGAGCTTTGGATAGCTTTGTTCTTCCCTATGATTCTGTTAAAATGTTGGCCACCGAATAGCCAATGTGCCAGCTGAGCTGTTGGCAGTGTCCTGGGATTGATAGATTTTAGTTGTTCAGGCTTAGCTTCTTAACGATCTTCATACTCAAACGTTACTTAGTCAGCATCTCTCCTGTCCGTACTACATGCAGAGAACAGTATGACTGAAGTTATCCGTAAGTTTTTCCTATGGTGAATCATTCTCAAGTCTTAAAAGCAAACTGCATCCTGATAACCTGCTGTGGGTGAAAAAGGAGAGGAAAATATCCAGCTCTCACTGCCTACAGAAATACAACTGAAGTTACAGAGCCAAGAGTAACCCTTTTGCTTGGGTCGTGCTGCAGACCTTTCTGGTTACATCAGTTAGGTCGGCATCTCAGGGGGATGTAATTGCAGAAGCTCATGAGGAAGTGCAAAAATAAAAAAAGTGGTTACTTAATATAATATCTTATAGTGCCTTACATTTGCATGGGCAGGAAGTGGAAGAATAAATTCTAATTTCGTAAAAAAATGGTTTTAACTCGTGTGTACAAAATTCAATTTAAAATTATGTACAGAAATCGAAACTGTAAATGCCTGAGTGATCTCTTTGAGCAGATAGCATGCTGTTTGCTGCAGAGGTAGAGGTCCCAAGGACTTTAGGTAACAGGGGCAGCTTTTTTTTTGGTGGTGAAACAAGTAACAGCAGATGTAGCTGTCAGCAGTGGGAGAGCTTTACGAGGAAATAAAGGTTAGCATGTGGTCTGTGACACTTGTAATATTTCTAGGTCTTTTCCATACCTATCTGTGACAGTATCAATCCTTTTTTTGTTGTTGTTGCCACTCTTCTGTGTGGCTAAAAGGTGAGACCAAGAACATGCCAAACAGTACATACTGTCACTATTGTAAACTGCACAGTTGTAAGCAGTACAACAAAGCAGATCAAAACATTGCCTTGCCTTAGGATCACTTTAGGAAGAGTCCTTGCACATACAGTGGAGTAGTTTCTCAGCCAGACTTCAGACCTAGATCAGTTGTTTTCTTTTGATACACTGCAGTCTACTCTTCTACATGGGTAAAAGTTCTCTTCTGTGGGACAATGTCCTGTGCACGTTTCCAAATTGAGAAGACACAAGAAAATAAGAATTGATGCAAAACAGTCTCAGAGTGTTTTATGAGAGGTTTTGAACAGAGAAAATGCCTGCCAGATAGAAGATGGGCTAACCTGCTAACGTGGCGTGAGTTCTTCTGTGAGCCAGGCTTCCTGTGTGAAGTTCGAATGTCTGGATGCTACAGCTTACAAGCATGGTGCAGCTGAATAATTTTCAGAGTTATTGTCAGTAGTAATGAGTGTCAATAGTAATGAGGGTTTTAAATAGTTGTACGTGGTTTTGCACAGGATGTGTAGTCTAGCAGTCCTTAGAGCATACGAGCAG
Source organism: Anser brachyrhynchus (assembly GCF_964034855.1). NCBI lineage: Eukaryota > Metazoa > Chordata > Aves > Anseriformes > Anatidae > Anser > Anser brachyrhynchus. The sequence continues at coordinate 13,262,847 of NC_137703.1, read as the reverse complement.
AGCACTTGATTTCTTCATGAGTGTACAATGTGCAGTCAGTAAGTCGCTAAAAGAGAACCTCCACTGACAATTTGGTGCGCATAAACACAAAGCAGAGCTAGCGATCGGTTTGCACGATGTGATTTTGAAGTTTCTAAACCTCCAAAATTTATTTGTGTTCTAAGCTGGATGTAATACAAAGAGAAACCGGAGAAGCCATATGTAGCGAAATGTATTCCATCTGTCAAAATTAAAAAAGGCTCTGTTCAAGAGGAGTCCAGATTTCCATCTCTCCGAGTGCCAGATGTTGATTTAAGTGGGAACACATGGGTATCAAACACACTAAACGTTTCTGTGCTTTTTAAATATCCTAATTTTCAATTGCTGGTGATCTTGTACCTATTTTAAAAAGACTTGTGTAGCACTGTAGATCACGTGGAGGATTCTGGTGCCACGATGTTTGGAAAAGCGCTTTGTGGGCTGAGGTTGGAGTCCATTGTCTCGCTTGGGATGGGGGAAGGTGGGTTTTGGTTCTGCCTGACTTCTGGGCTGCCTCCTGGCTGTGTGTTATCCCTCTTAGACAGGAGGCATGTGGGGAATGTGAGCAGGGAGCTGGGGTTTGGGTTTCTGCCCAGTGGCTTCTCCCCGGGGAGGCGCTGGGGCTCTCGTGCCCCACTCCTGGCTGCAGCAGGGCTGCCTGCTGGGCTCCCTCTGCTTGGCCTCATCCCCCCAGGGCTCCCCTGCCACCAGGGTCCTCTTCAGTGAACGGCAGCGGGAGGGTGAGTGCTGTGTGCTGGGGCATGTGTCTGCTTTGGGTTTTTGTGCAGAGTACGGGGTGGCAGCAGGCAGGCTGCGTTTTGCTGGAGTCGTCTGGTGAACTTTAAGGTGAGGCGTGTGTCGAGTATTGCAGTATCATTGGGTTTTTTGGTACTACACTGTTCTGATAACGCTTTAGGCTTAGGACTACCTAACTAATGGGGTGGGTGAAGAAGAAAAAATAGGGAATTGTTGGTGGAGTCATGCTGGGCCTTGCGGTCTCTGCTGGGGCTAGCACGACAAGACTCACTGGAGCTCCCTGGGGGAACGTTGAAGGTGTTGAAGACTTGCTGAGCTCACCGGGGAATGCCGGCAGTATCGCGTCGTTCCTAGATTGGTAGCATCCGTGTACCTTTGAGATCCTATCTCTACAGAGAAGTCAGTAATTAATGAAATAGGCCCCTTCTTAATTTCCTTGAAGAGGAAAAATAGATTTCATCTCATCTGCTGGGTATTCATTGCTCCTTCTATGGGAGCCCATATTGCTGTGCTCCTGTGGTTCTCCATGAAGAGCAATAGCTGTATCCTGGGCGGCTCTTGGTTTGCTTTAGCCCCCTATGGCATGATGAGGAGAGCTGCGCCCTGGGACTGGTGTGGTCTGTGCTATTGTTTGCAGGAGATTGAGGTGAGTAACTCCGGTGTGGATACCCTTATTTGATCAGACAAGGCAGCCTGCTAGAAGAGAACAGAAGTACTGGCCTTGGTGTTGGGGTTACTGGGACAGAAGCTTGTTAAGGTGGCTGAGCAATCTCTGCGGTGTCACCGAGGGCGCAACTTAGGGTTGAAGCCTCTAATGTGTAGTTAATAAAGGCTATGTATGCTGCCGTTGGGCTGAGAAGCAGCGTGCCTGCAATTAGCTTTGATAGGTGAATGAAAGCCCAGTGTGTCTAACGTCTCCTGATGACTGAAAGTTGTGGGAGAAAAGATAAATGTACCCAAAGTAAATTCAGACCTCCTCTGGGGCTAGGGGTATGCCTTATGCATTTTGCAGTTTTTGTTTTTATAGTTTTCCACATATTTATTTTTTGAATTGATTGCCCATTGTCAATTGAGGGGGGTGGAAAGGAAACGAGACTGGCTTTTCCACATGTGAAAACAGTAAATTTGAGGAAAACACCACTGTGTTATTTATCTGTATTCTCCTACTCCTAATGCTTGTGCTCTGTGATCTGAGATTGGGTTCATTTGCCTTCTGCAGTGCAAATGCAGATGTAGAAAGGGCGAACAAAGATTGTTCCCTCTTACCGCGAAGTAACAAAAAGAAAAGGCACAATAAAACTGTAACTTGCATGTGAAATACAGCTAACTGTACAGCTAACTATAGCTGTGTGAGATGTAGGCATGTCTATGCAGCTAACAGCTAAACAAAAGCTCTAAGTTCAGAACTTGTGTATTGCAACACAGCTGCAGCCTCCCATCTGCCTATTAAATGGGGTGTTCTGATGTTGTGGAAACACTGCAAAAATGTACATTATTGAAATGGACAAAAAGTAAATACTTTCTGACAACTGTCTTCATGAAGCTGAAACTTCCCTCTGGTTTCAGTAAAGAAGATCCACCTGGTATAAGTAGAAATCAGAAGAGCTAATGCTCCTTACTTCTTCTAATACACTGTAAGCTCTTGTAGAGGCATTGGCCTCTTCTGGTGGTTTGAGCATGCCGGTACTTTTCTGTCTGTAGCAGCTATAAGCTAGCAACTAAGGAAACTGCAAACAGAAAGGGACAGAAATTGCCTTATTCTTCTGAAATCCAAGATAACGCAAGACTCGTAGGGAGATTATAGGATATCTCTGTAAATAATGGTTTTTGTTTAACTGCAGAGTCCTCTGATCTCCAGTTGCTTCTGCTTTATAGGAGATGTTGTGTACAGATGTTTAAATCTTGCTGTTAGCAATTCTGAGCATACTGATGCTGAGAAACTTGCACCGAGGGGATCTGGTGATATTTACTTCTTCTGTTTTTCAAGCGCTGCTATCCTGCCTTTATATTAGCTCTGCACGGGGGACATAGGGGGTATCTTCCATGAGGGGTTAATTCTTGGGTTATTCCTTTGATTGTTATTACTCATAGCTTCTAAGGAGTCGTGTCAGCTTTTCTTCTGGCATCTGCCTTGGAACTCCAGATCGTGAGTAGTAGTTGCCCGTAGTCAAGGCATCATGAGATGTCCCATCCTTCGCAGTGGGTTGCTTGATGGTTATGGTTCCTCTTCCTTACCTTACTACATATTTGAGTTTGCAGATGTTGAAGTCCCTTGTTCCTTCTGGTGCTTCTGTGTGAGCTCTGGGACAGTTGCTGAGACGTGGAAGCTGAGAGCAGCCCTGTGGTGTTTGCCAGCCTTCAGCAACAAGAAGCTGAACACAGCACCCTCGGTTTCTGCCATCTTTTTTATTGTTGTCTTAGCTTCTTGAGGCTCTGGTCCTGCTTCCTTAGCTGATAGTAAGGCCCCCTAGAAGGCTTTTGACTCCTCGATGTTGGAATTACTAGTCAAAGTTGTTCAGGACAGGTATTGTGGTGTGTTGCGTTCTTATCTGGGTTGGCATTGAGCAATGTCATCAGCTCTCTGCGAAGCTTGTGTGGTTGCTACTGCCGTTGTTGTCCCCGTCTTGTTAGCAGCTGTCCATAGTGAGTAAAGAATTTAAGTTGGAAGATGAAGGAAGTACCAAATATTAGGATCTTTGTGGAACAAAAACGTTTCTAATTTCCTACTTAGGCTTACTCTCAGGCTTGCTTGAGCTTTGGGGAAAAATATTAGGCAAAGCTACTGGGAAAACTGTTGGAAATTTCTGGCAAATTACTGCACAAGTACACTCAGAGGGAAAAGCTTGAACTTTGGGCCAGCAGGTAGTACAGATGCCCTTAAGGCTGTTTGATAAGGTAAATGCTGCTGCACTGCTGGGAGTTCAGTGGTAATCAGTTTGACTTTCAGCTGTGTGTACTGGGTGCAACAGAACTTTCCTTTTTGAAGTTTACTTTATCATGTTGGTTATCTTTTGAGCCTTATGTAATCTTGCAGTAAAGAATAAATCAAGAGAAGCATGCATCGTAAAGGGATTTGTCTGCTTTTGTTGCTTGTTGAGTGGAAGACCACATGAATTACTGAGGATCAACTAAGCTTTCTAGATGAAGGTGATCTTAAAGACCAGTACCTACAAGCAGACTTTCAGTTTAATGATTAAATGAATTCAAAGGATAAATACCCTTCTCTCATTTCTCTCTTTTGTTTTAACAAGACAAGTCTGAGCTGGAAGAAATAGAATAGTTCTAATACTGAGGACTTAATTCTTGTTTTGTTTTTTTGGCTGGGGAAACTTGAAATATAACTGTTGCTTGCTATGAACCTGAGAACTTGGTTTATTGATTTGCCTTTTCCAAAATAAAAATGTTCAGAATCCTTTGGGTACCCTCCTTGAATCCAAAGGAATGATAGGAAATCAATTTCCATGTTTCAATCCACCAAGCTCAGAAAATTCATAGGTGGACTGGATGTCATATTTCTGATTCCAGGCCTGTTCAGGTTGTGAAGCTTTTCCAAGCTATTGATAAAAATGCGTTGTGGTAATGACTGAAGAATTAATAATGTAAAGTGTATCCGTATGACTGAGGAAGTTCATCTCGGCATGTCTTGGAGCATTCATCATCTGTTCCTCGGCGTGGAGGGGCTCCGTGCCAGCAGGGAAAAATCTCTGTGGTGCCAAACCAGTGCTTCAATGGGCTCTGTGACAGGCTGCAGCAGCATTCATTCTTCAGAGCGTTTTAATGGTTATGAGACACGGTGTAAGTCATGAAACGCTTCTTGTATGTGCGTATCCTTGCTGTTATCCACAATTATTAGGCCTTGTTGGTCAGTGTGTGACTTCTGACTCTCTGTGCATCACATTTCTTTTTTAGTCAGTGGCTTTCTGATACTATTTTACATGTACCAAATGTATTCCTTGTGAGCATGCTGGTTAAAATAACTCAGGATACCCTTTTTATGTCTAATTATAGATGAAAGAAATCAAATCAAATACACAGTGGGTGGAGGGAGCAGTTGCCAGGCTGGAGGGTAGGTCTGCCGTTCAGAGGGACAAGGTGGAAGACAGAACTGGTCGAAACCTCATGAATTTCAACCAAGACATGCAAAGACTGAGTGGAGGACCAGCCCCACAGAGCTGTACTGGCTGGCGAGCACCTCAGCATCCTGGTGAACAGAAGCGGACCGTCTGTCGGCAGCAGGCCTGTGTGGTGGTGAAAACCTGCGGAGTACTGGGCTGCACTGGCAAGAGCATAGCTGGCAAGTTGAGGGAAGAGAGAATTGCTCCTCTGCTTGGTAGTCACAAGACTAAGTCAGGAGTACTATGACCAATTTTGGGCCCTGACAGTGCAGGAAGGATATTGCAAAAATGAAACGCCCAGCCTACGGCAGTTGTACTGGATCGCGTGGTGTGAAAGGAGGGGATGAGAGCCATGGCCTTCTGCAGGCTGAGACCGCTCCTGGAGGAGCTCATCGTTGTCCTCAGTTACCTGGCGGGAGGTTATGGGGCTTAGGTGATAGATCTAGGTGTGGGGTTTTATTTTTAGGTGCACGTTGGAAAGAGATGACAATTGAAAGTTGTAGCAGTGCGGGTGATGTGCGCTGGAGGTTAAGCATGGGAATGGGTTGCCCAGAAAGCCTGGGCTACTTCCATCCTCCATTCTCATCCGAAGTGGAGAGCACCAGGCCTACTGGTTATAGAGCACTTACAGCTTGTTTTGGGTGGAGCAGCAGCGTCCAGTCAGCTTGTTTTGGGTGGAACAGCAGTGTCCGGTATCTCCCTTCTTAGTGTCTTTTGCCATAGCTGTGTGTTACAGACCCTTGTAACTGAGATGTGTGTTGGTCCTGTTTGTTTGTTTTGAAGAGGGAACTTTTCAACTTGTCTGTAGGGTGTTTTGAAATTCTCTGGCTTTGAAGTATCTGTTATTGTAAGACACAGTGACTTAGTCCTATTTCATTCAGTCATTAAGAATGCAGAATGCAGTCACCACTAGGAGTGGTTCATAAACACCTCCACTGCTGATTTTGTTCTGGTTTGATAAGTGGGACTGGGAGTCGTCATCTCCGTGACCTTTTCATCTGAATCTTGGTGGACGGTGCAGATCTGGGCAGCACGGGTTGAAACCTGTCTGGTATCATATAAAGCTGTAACATGAGGGCTTGGTAATTCTGATAGTTTGATTTTTACACTGTTCTGTCCACAACAGTGGGATGCACAGATAGCTTGCAGGTAATCTCCAATAGTGTCTGTATTGGGTTTGTATTTAAAAGCTAAAATAATAGGTTGCTCTTACTTATCCGGTTATGAACCAGCTTTATCCAGCTTGGGCCCTTTCAGTTGGTGAGCTGTACATATTTTTGCAACTGCTTCTCAGTTTTCCTAATGTCCTTAACGTTTAAAGTGAAATGCATTTGAAGAGGACAAAAGGGAGTTAATCACAGTTCCATTTACTTGTTGGTTCATGTTCAATGTTCTTTCTCTGTCCAAGGCTGAATTGTTCTGCTTTGGCAGTGCGACATGCTAAAGCTGCTTTATTTGCTCTTCTGACATACAGCTGGTCTCAGGCAACTATACTACAGGAAATAACTTTTTTTTTTTAAAGTGTAGTAATACTTGAATATGTTCTCAAATACATTGATTTAGGTATTGATAATTTGTGGCTAGTATTACATGTCAATTTTATGCTATTAAACTGTGGTGAATGTTAGTTGAAAGGGTATGTCATCTGCAATGCAATCAGTTGTTCATTAAGGGGCGATTCCATAGAGAATATTTGCAGGTAGGAGATCTGTGTCTTTCCAAGGTTTGAAGATAACATTTTATCAGTAATGTTGTTGAAATTGTAAAGGTGAGAATCTGCTGTTCTCACTTTACAGACCCAAATGTGTGAAGGTTTTCAGAAATCCCAGTCTGAAGAGCACTTGGTTTTGTGTAACTGTTTCCGCTCTTCTGCAAGTGTACTGAGGATATGAATCTCAAGATTTAGGCTTTCAGGTTTCCTTAATGAAAATGAAAGCAAAACAAAAACTATGGGAAAATACTAATAGGTTGTTCTCTTTATTAACGTGATACTGGGGTATGTTAATTCTAGAACTAGTAATTAGTCATCCACCGCACCTTTGACTTCTCCAATTTGTTGCCTTTGTTCAGCATCTAATTTACGGCGAGTACTGACTCCAGCCTCCTCACTGCCAGGAATGCAGTATAAAAACGCGAGGTAGAACAAGTGGATGAGATGGGTGAGTGGAAGACACGAGGCTGGAGGTGAAGTTTGAAGAACAGCCATCTTAAAAGCATTGGCCACTGTCATCTCCTACACTGTAGGGCTACATGGGGTAATGCAGGCCAAGCAGGCACTTGTCTGTGACCACAGGCTGCTTAGCCTTGTGGTCAGCACTGTGTAGTGGTCAAATATTGACCAAGATGTTTGCGTAGCATCTGTCTGGCTGTGTTTTGCGAGGGGGAGAATGGAGGAGAGGGTGACAGCGGCCGAGAGAAAAACATTCCTGGGAGTCCTCATTGTGGAGCATGGAGAAAATGAGAGAAGGCCTGCTTACAGAAGTTGTCCTCCGCCCCTCGGCAGCTGTTCTGGCTTTGTGCTTCGCTATGCGCTGTTTGAGCATCTTGGGAAGTCACAGATGTTTGACTTTGAATGAACTGAGGCAGATTGGAGGGGTTGATCCTCACTCCTGATGCCAGAGCCTTTTGGCTGAGGTTACCCTGACGCAGACCCCAGTCCCAGCTCCCGCTTCATGAAGGAGCAACATTCCTGGGACATGTCACATTTGGCACTCGGTCCTCGGTGCTGTTTTATGACCATTTCCTGTGTTTAGAGCTGGAGATTTTGTCTTGGCCGCGGGCGTGGGTTTTAATCATGACAATTTTCCATGAACTTTAGCTCCTGAGACAGATGTTCTAGAAAAATGTACCTTTGTATCCTATGGCTTCATGAAGTATTACGTTAAGAAAAAAATAATAACCTTAACACAGCAGAGCTCGGGTCAGCTGTTCTTAATGTGTTCCCTAACCCAGTGTGAAGTTAATTTCTCTGCGTAGATGGGTGCTGTCATGTTAATAGGTTATCAGGTTCGTGTGTCTGCTCGCTGATGGTCCAAGGGCACCCTGACCCATCGCCTGTACGCTCACAAGATAGCGTTGGTTAGATACTGTGCCCATGAAGGGAACTTTATTCATTCTGATGTGACAGAAGCAATGAAAGCTGCCATTTTGGTGCAGAGAAATAGGGACTGGGATGGGTTTGGCCGTACGCAGCGTGGGGCCCGGTGGTGGTGGCAGCCGGGCCTGCAGCCAGCCCAGCGGAGGGGCTGCGTGCTCCCTTCGCCCGTCCTGTCTGTCTCTGCTTTGCTTCACGCTTCTTTTTTGACCTGCCATCCTCTTTTCAGTCTTCTGAGGTCCTGTCGTGGCTTTTATTTCAGTTTAACTTATTCTCTCTTACAGTTTCCGCTCCCTGGTGAGTACAACTGTGATTATTGAGCAGATGTGTTGCCTTCACGCTGCCCGCTCCAGCTGCCTTTATCTTCCCTCTTAATCTTAAATCTCTCGCAGCCTTTTTAGCTCATTAAGTTCTGTGGAGCTAGGACTCTTTGCTAGTTAAATACACCAAAAAAAAACCTCTTATCTGATCTTCCTGCAATTCTGTAAACAAGCTACTTAATCATGCTTTTCTTTTAATGCCAAAGAAACAAACAAAATTGTTTGCACTGTGACTATAAGCAAACTAATACAATATAGCAGTCTAAATATTGAGATGTTTATCCTTTCCTTCCTTTGCATCCCCCAGTTATTTCAGAAACAAGATTTAAATCTGTAGACTTAAATGAAAGTTAATCATTTATGGAAGAAAAAGAAAAAAGTAAGAGAAATTGACTTTGTCTGAAATCCTCTGTGGTGTGAAGTCAGCGAACAGGCAGGAGCCAAGATGTAGCTGTATGGGAATGTGCTTAGATATAAAACCCAGGATGTAGCTGTGGGAATGCCTTTAGATACAGGACTGGAATGTAACTACGTATTGGTGAAACTCAGAAAAAGCTGGGAATGTCATGCCTTGTGTTTCAGCACTGCAGGCAACTGGCAGTGTTTTTCAGAGCTGTTCTTGTAAAAACTGCTTTTCCTGCGTTTGGGGCCTGATCCAGGCTTTTTTATTTTTTTCGTTCTTGGCTTGAACTCATGTGAACTAGAACGGAATTAGCAAGAGACAGTAAAGCTGTGGTTCTGTGTACTCTCTCCTTGGTGGTAAAGCTGGCTCAAGAAATTCCTGCTCCAAATTGTAGTTCCCTGCTGGTCTCACTTTTTCCAAGAAGAGGGTGGTGTGTTTTTTTTGCTGGGACTGAAACGTGAAATCTCTGATCTGATTTTTCCAAAAAGCATTGCAGAAAACTTCCTATTAATTCTTATTTTCCCCGAGGCAGACTGCTGTTGGTGAATAGTGTGGCTCCACGAGCAGTTAGGCTGGAGGAGTTGAAAGAATGAGGCGCCCCGTGATGGAAGCAAGGGATGGGAACACAGCTCTTCTACCAACCTTTTTGTAACGGGAAATCACAGCCTCAGTCTATAGGTTTTCGTAGTGTAGCGTTTGTTGCTAGAAATGGGTACGTTCAAATTCTCAAGGCGATAGCCTGATGAAACTTATGTTGATGAACTCTGAACAAAGTGCCTTCCTTTCTCAGTCTCCTGTTTTTTTTTTTTTTTTTTTTCCAGGTAGCAATAAGCAGGGAAGGGGGCATCAAAGGAAACATCAGCCCTCTAGCTGAAAGAGTTATTCTAAAGAGTGTGTTTTATGAAGGCAACTTTTACTGGCATGTGAATTTTGACTGGCCCAAAAGATGGAGCCAGTCTAGACTAGAGGCAAATGATTTAACTAAGGGTGCATTTTGAGCTTTTTTGCAAGTCACTTGAGTCATGGCAAATGCTGTATTTTTTGATAGTCTTACTGTGAGGCAGTTTATTCAATGGCCATAGTTTTACAGGAAGAGCGAGGAGAGGACTTGACTCTCTGAGCCAGGAGCGTCAGCAAAAAAAATTACAGTTTTACTCAGACTCTTAATTTCTTTCCTTGGTTATTGCCTCCAAACAAATAGGTTACTGTCTGTACAGTGATAGAGGAAACATATTTAAATGTGGCAGTCATAAAGGTATAATACTATTTTATCTCAAATCCTTATTACTAAGCCTAATTACTAGAAAAAAATACAGACAAACCTTAGTAATGTGATTTTTTTCCCTTTTTTTTTTCCTGTCAATTTTTTCCGCAGTTTTTGTAGTTACTTTAAATCTGTGCTAATTTAAATAGCTGCAATTTAGGTGAAACTGCAGTGGCAATAAATGAGTTAAATGAATGTGTCCCTGCCCCTTCCCCTGAGTCCCAGAGTGTTCTGGTATAAAGTTTTTACAGGGAAACGTTTTTATCCATGCAGGGCAGCTCTAGAAGAAGTAGAAGGAGATGTGACAGAACTGGAACTGAAACTTGACAAGGTAAGCTTTTTAATTCAACGAAGTCTGCTTTGGAAAAAATCTAACAAGGTGTGTGTTCGGGTTGGTGTAACTCAAGTTCACAGCTGGGAGGTGGCTGTTGGAGAGGGGATGCACCTGGGTCCACCCAGAGACCCCAGCCTGTGTATGCAGCATGAGCCAGCGTGGCCATGGCCACATCTGGATAGTCTTTGTTGTAGAAATCCCAAGTCAATGCTTTGTCTCTGGCAGTCTGCAGGCGCAGTTACAGCATGATAGGGGTGTGTGTATATAAACATGTATCCATCCTTCAGTCTGGAGGGCTTAACTACTGTAAAGATTTCTCCTGTTTTTTGTCATGCTTTATGCATATATAAAATAGATGTTCTGTGTAGCATCTTTCCAGGGCATTGCAATTCATTTGTCACTTTCTCTAACCAGTAGTATTTGGAGGCTTTTCTTCTTAGCGTTTTGCGTGTGGCTTGTTTTTGTTTTACATCTCCAGAAACTCTCCTTTCCTGTCTCTGTATTTTATGCTAAATACCTAAAATTATTTGTTGCTTGTGTTATAATGTGGCAGACAGATGTCACTTGTTGACCTCCTTTGCTGTGTTTTGAATGTGGACCTTTGCTTCGGCAGCTGTGAGTTGGCTGCACAGAGGCAAAGTCAGTGTCAAGTGTAATTTTAAGTGGGAAGACTTTTTCCTTGTTTCTTTGTAATAAGTAGTGTAACCATTTGCTCTTTCAAAATTTTTTTTCGAAGGGCTGAATGTGAATGTTGGTGACACTGATGGCTAAGATACGTTGTAACTGTAGGAGTGATTAATCTGTTTTTTGAGACTGAATATGTAAGCACTTAAAGGATATGAACATCTGTCTTCAAAGTCTGTTTCTCACTGGGCTAAAAGGATCATTTGGGGGCATAAGGGGAAGAATTCTCAAATTCCTTAAAGGGCCTTGACCCTCACTGCCAAACTTATTGCAGAAGGCCAGTGCCAAAAATGCCGTCTTATCATGTAAAATCCATTTAATCTTTACCCTGAGTAAAATTTAATTTAAATTAAAAAAATAATAATAATCTTTAAAAAAAATCTTAAAAAAAAAATCTTTAAAAAATTTAATCTTTATGAAGAGTACAGTGCCCTAGTACTCTTAAAAGCAAAAACACCTCAAACCTTTTTTGCTCTTCTGTACTTCTGAGCTAGTACACAAGGTAAGTATTTAAGCAGTGTAATTGTAATATGAATTAAGTGGCTTTAGATTAAAGTATTATATTAGATCAGACTTCTTGTGTGTGAGCTGCAATAACTATGGCCCAAGGGTAATGATTTGTCTAGGCTTGGATGGCAACTTCTTTTGTTTGGTTAGTCATATTATACTCAGCTGTATTGTCCTACAGTTGTGATTTCTGGGATACACTATCTGCTTTCCCTCCTCTCTGGAAGAAAGGGCACTAAGCCATAAACCAAAAGTGAAGAAGATTATGTTGGTATTTAAAACACAAACAAAGAAAAACATAAACTCAAACCTTTTACCATGTCACTTTTTCTGTTTTTTTTTTTTTTTAGCTGGTAAAGCTTTGCATTGCAATGATTGATACTGGGAAAGCATTCTGCACAGCCAACAAGCAGTTCATGAATGGAATTCGAGACCTTGCACAATATTCCTGTAAAGATGCATTGGTTGAGGTAAGTTCTTGAGGTTAAAATGGAAGTAGAAAAGCATAACTTTAAAAGGGTAAAATAGAACATTTGGCAAGAGAAGTAGTTGAGGTTTATACTATTACTTGTCTTGTTGCTCATTTTTCTTTGGAATATGCCTTAAGAGTGAGCTTTTTGACTGTGGTGCCTTGCATGTGTCTGTGTTTCATTTCAGCTTTAACTTGAGATGATGAGACTTTTCCAAATGCCAGAAAATCTCTTTGGATAGGAATAGCCATTTTGGGAAGAGTAGAGAAAGACAGTTTGCAGTGGTAAAGCCAGTTCTCTGCAACTAAATTGCTTGAGTTGATCGCTTGGGTTCGGGATCCAGCTCTCTCTAATACACAGAAATACAGATTTTTAAATGTACAGAGCCAACTTTGAAGTTGTAACCTCAGACTGACATCTTATTAAGCTAATTTGGGACACCTAATATTTCCTGTGTGTTAGTTTGAAATGAAGTTGTGTAATATATAGGTGTAGTTATGTGCAGATCTCTGTATATCATGCATATTTAATGCATGTTATGTAGCAGAACATCAGTCACATGTATGTGTCTTCACACTGGTTGACTACGTAATGCCCGTGAACTTCAGTATAGCCCTTGTGTGTGACTGAGACTGTTGTTGTCTGGAAGTGTACTTGGTCGTAACTTGATGACCAAGTGATGACAAAATCCCTAAAACTCAGCCTGGTTTTACTTATAATCAGATACTAAATTATTTGATTCCAACTAGGTTTTCTTACACTTATTGTCAGATAAGCAGTTAGCCAAATATATTAGGGATCATTATTTTCTAACTGTTTTTAATTGAGACATTATTTCTACAGATTCATGTTGATGTTGCTAAACATACCAGCTGTGAAGCAGCAGTTCCCACAATAAATGTGTGTTCTGATGAATATGACATTAACCAGGTTTTTGGAGTTAGTGTTTAGTATTAATGTACTACATATTTATTAATGTTTAATATTGTAAATTTATGTTTTAAAACATGTGGACTTCCCATAGCTTAGTCAACTTAATTTGTATATTCCTGCTTTGCTTCAGTTTGGTCCTTTATATATAGGTAGGTAGCAGTAACATTTTTTTGTTGTTGCTTGTAGCTGTAATAAATTTACTTGATGATATCCCCGTGTTCTCCTAGCATAATGGTTTTAGTTGGAATAATCATGCTAAGGAAAATTGATTCTTAAGTTTCTTACCAAACATTGTAAACATGGCTTTTGTGCTGTGTATTTAGTAGGACTGAGCTTTAACAACTTGGTTTTTTACCTATTTACAGACTAGCTTGACAAAGTTCTCTGACACCTTACAGGAAATGATCAATTACCACAATGTAAGTATATTTAGAGTGAACAAGACCCTGATATATTGAGTTATATTTAATAGTAGGATAATAAGAGTTTTTCTTGTTGATAGTATTTGAGAAGTTACTAATCGAGTATTATTAAATATTTGTCATTTGATACCTGTAAATGTTTTGTAACGCATATGTAACATTTATAAATATTCACTTCTCTGCAGATTTTTTGTCTTTATTTTTTGTCTGGAATTTGTAAGCTTTGCTAAAGTCCATTGCTGTGCTTGCTGTAGGACAGACAATTCTTGGTTCATTTTAATCACACTGATGGGCAGCAGTGGCAATTTATGAGCATATTTCTTCCCTGGAATGCCGATTATCTTTCCTGTGTTTTCTGCCTTTTTTCGTTCTCTGTAATGCACAAAACAAAGCACCTCTGACGTTTGTGTAGCTTTCTTTTTGGGATATATGAGCAAGTTAAAGTGTAAAGAAAGGAGAAAATACTGGGGTTAAAGCCTAATAGTGACTTGTCACGTATCAGACTTCATCAGAAAGCTCAGTTTTGCCTGGATTGAAAATTGATTTTTTTTCCTCCTGACAAAAGATTTCAGTTTTGTATTGTGAAAGCTAGAGACATGTTCTTTCTTCTGTTTTCTTCTCCCCTTGGCGCCTTCTGTTTTTTTTCCTTTTCCAGAAAATTGCTGGAAAGCTACTCAGTCATCTCCAAAGCGCTGAAGATATGCAGGGCACTTAAAAATTTGGGAGTGTGGTTTTTGGTGGTTTTTTTTTTTTTTTTTTCACCACTAGGAGCTTAAAATGTAATGAGGGGGGGAAAAAAAAGCCACAGCTTTATGGGCCAACTTTAGGTTGATGCTAACAAAATTGTTTGAACAGCATTTTCTAAAATGCATGCTTAGAAGGAAGGAAAACAAAGGGAAGTGGATTAATACTGTTGAGTTGGATATCTACACCTCTTAATGAAACATAATGAAAATTGTAGAGAGGGGAGTGAGTGGACAGCGATGCTGTGGAGAGGAGTGAGTGCAAAGATTCAAAGCACCAGTAGTGGGGTCACTTGTGTGTCAGCAGTTTCAGAGCAGGTGAGTCCAGTTGGCTGTCTCTTACTCTTCATCGTACTTCTTGCTGCTGGTTACCCTCTTAACCGTGTCTTTGCTGTATGTGTGCTCCTTCTGACACACCTCACCTAGGTCCTATGTTCTTACTGTTATTCTTGTTCTACATGATTGTGGCTTTGCAAAGACTGTGCATATCCCAGCTCTTCCTCTGGGGCAGTTTGAGTGCAGATAGCGAAGAACAAGCTGTATTAAAAGAAAACTTTGCAAATCAAAGTAGGGTTCTTCTTGTGTTCTGTCCTGCTTTTTCCTTCCACTTCCTTGCTGTGCTCAAGCATGTTGAGTAGAACAGTGGCTTCTGTCAAAAGGCATGAGCGTAAGGAGTGAGGCATGGTATGGGATTCTAAAGTAGGGCTTTGTCAGATTTATGCTGTGGCCCGGCTTAGCTTTTTGTGAATCTACTTAGTTCAGCAGGTCTTAATAGCTCAGTGTCAGCTCAGTTGCCGACCACATTGGCAGGAGAGCCCCCATGAGTGGGGGAAAGCTAGAGGAAGAAAGGAGGAGAAGCAGGCACCCTGCAGGAAAAGGAGGGAAGGGGTAGGAGATGGTCCCAGTGGGATGTCGATTACTGTCTCTCTTCTTGTATGTGGCTTAGCTGTGGAAAAGGCTAAGGACCAGACTGATGTAACATCTGCATGATGTGGCAGGTGGACGGGTGGCTTTTGCAGCTGGTGGCACATAGCAGCTCTCTCAGACTTGGTTTGTAGCATGTGAAAGGTAATGTGTTGGAAGGTGTAAAGGTAGTCGGATCATGGTCTGGGAAGTTTGTTCTGTTCATCTGGGAAAATTGTGTGTATGCATTTTTCTGCCTAATGTGCCCTCCCCCCTGTTACTGTAAGTAGAATTGTAAGGCTCATGCTTCTGGGAGTCCAGTAATCAGTGGAGTTGCCATCTGGTTATATTCTTTCTGTATTGATCTTGATTGGTGCACTCCTCAGGCACTGGCAAGCTTAAATGTCAGCAGTGGGAGTAGTCCCAGTATGACTTCCAGCTTGTCAAGAAATACTTCATCTATTCTAGTTATCTGTTGTTTTTTTTTTCTGATCCCCCCCGAGTGAAAATACAAACAGGATCTTCAGAATGCTCCTTGTATTACTGTTAGATATAGGATAGTTTAGGTTGGAAGGGGCCTCAGGAGATGTCTGGTGCAACTGCTGGCCTCAAGCAAGGTCACCTCAGAGGCTGGAGCAGCTTGCCTAGTGTTTCATCCTGTTTGGTCTCAAGCTTTGAGGAATGGAGACTGGATAGAGGGTATGGTACCACTGTTAATGGATGACTTAAACTCAGTTATATTTTCTTTCCTTCATTTTTTCTAGAAAGAGAAAAAAAAAAAAACAAGCTCTTAAGGGTTTTGCTGCTTTGCTGCTAGTACTTGGTATTACATTTTTTTTTTTTCTTCCCAGATTTTGTGAGTAGGGTGACTAAGACTGAGAACATGTTTCAAGAAAACACTATTGGACCTGAAACTTTGAGTTCTTGACTTGTTCTGTCAATGTTATTATTTAATGCTTCAATCTATACCTTTTGGAAGAGAATCTGTTCAGCTGGAACAGCTGCTGCTTCTTTGTATTCTTTTACCTTTTCTTTTTTTTTTTCTCATGATCTTTTTTTTTTATTTCTATAATGCAGAATGGGAGGTATAGAAGAGTGGGAAATGAGGGCATCATTTCAGGTCAGCACAGTGATTAATAGGAAAAGGATTTGTCCTGTAGCCATTGACCTGTTTCTTTCTGTCCTGAAACACGAAAGACAGATGTAAAGCTGAAGGAATGTGCGTTTTCACTTGTATACCAGGATCTCTGGGGATGCAAGAGAAAATAATTTGTCAAACATTCAGGTGTGCTTTGGCCTTGGAAACTTAACAAATTTATCAGACTTTACAATTTGAATGAGTTATATTCCCTTCCTGTTCCCTCAGCCTCCCCAAATCTTAGGGAAGTTGCTAAGAAGCTTGGCTTAGAACACCTCTAAAAAGGAGCAACCGTGCTGCTTAGCGGTTCAGCTGTGGGTGTTTTTCATTTATAAATTTATTATCTGAAGACGTTATTAATTATTTGTGTATTTTTACATTTTCAGTATCAACTTCAATTTTAAGGGGATTTAGATTTTGGTGTTAGAGATTGATTGATTGGTTTAATAATAGTTCTTTTCTAATTCTCCATGATAACCATATGTATTTGTGTAAAAACTGTGCCTCAAATTGCTTTGGTTTTGACCTATGAAGAAAAAAACAAATCCTCCTGACACTTAAGTATTTAAATCAATTTTCTGATCTTGGGTTAAACCTTAAGATCTGTCCAGATCTCACCATCAAGCATGTAGTTCAATATAGCACATGAAAAGAGACTGCCAGTCATCTTTAAAAGACAAGAACTGGATTTGAGTTATAGCGTGGGTCGAAGTTGAGTTGCGTTAGTGAAGCTGTGCAAATAGTTTGCCGTGCCATTGGTGCTGCACTTGAACTTGAATCCAGGTGCCAACAAAACACGTGACTTCACAGAAGGTGAAGTACGCTCTGCTGTGACATAACTTTATAAATTTTTTACCGTTGCTTTGGTGAATGTGGTTCCAATGTGCCTTTTCGATTTTGCATTGTGCATCAATATCTCTGCACTGTGCCAACAGTGTGTTGCTCCAAATGGGCGTGCAACAATGCCAGTTTTGGCACAGTTAACTCAAACCCATCTTTTTCTGAAGGTATTGTGGAAGATTTCTTTACTGTACTTATTGTAGGGTTGGAAGATTGGTGCCTGATCCCTCAAAATCCAGATACCTCTGAGAATTTAAGAAATAATTATTTTTTGACGTAACATCAAGGTAAAATAATTTATACCATGGGTAACTCAGTATTCAACTTCATGCCTTCCTGTATAAACATCTGAGTGAGCTGGCACAATGTTATCAGCCTTATTTTATTCCTATACTACTGTTCCCTTTTTTCTTTTTTACTACACAATGAAGTTCTGCAAAGGATTTCAAAGCAAGAAGTTTTTAACCCTATATGTGACATACAATGTGAAAAAGTATTCAGTTTGACACAGAATAAATTCAGAAGCTATTGTTAGGTCGAGAGTTCTTAATAAGGTGAGGAAAGCTATGGCTTAGAAAGGGCTATAGAAAGGATTCTTAAGTACTGTCTGTGCATACCTAAAATGAAAAGTTATGAGTGTGCCAAAATTACTGAACTACATATTAATACTTTCCTTTCAGATCCTGTTTGACCAGACCCAAAGATCAATTAAAGCACAGCTTCAGACTTTTGTTAAAGAGTAAGTTAACTTGCACTTGTAATTGGGAAAATCATATATAAAATTGAATTTAAAAGCATCTGACTTCAGAGAGTTGGCTGATGGCTTTCAGGAAAAGCGTTTCACCATAGGTTGAGCAATGCATATTAAAGTTGGCAAAAATCACTCAAAATCAGAGGCTTTAAATTCAGCTGCAGAAATGTTGAATTTGTAACAGTTTAAGTTACTAATCTTAAATTACGTGCTGTTGTCCAGCCTTAGAAGAAAAGTCATTATTAAAGCTTTTCCCAGTGAGCATGAGATGCATTTAAATTTCAGTTTTTCCTTTCCCCAAAAGAGGAGGACAGGAAGGCTGCCATCATACTTTGTATGATTTCTATTTGTTATGAACATTTGTTAAAGAATGTGAAAACAAAGAAATTAGCTCTAACAGTCACAAGCATGGTCTGTTTAGTGTTTCTTTTAAACAATTAATTACTTTGTACTTTGGAATTCATTTGCCATCTATCTTTCATTTTCTTTAGAGATATTAAGAAATTCAAAGATGCAAAGAAACAGTTTGAAAAAGTTAGTGAAGAAAAAGAGAATGCTCTAGTAAAAAATGCTCAAGTTCAAAGAAATAAGCAACATGAAGTAGAGGAAGCAACCAATATTTTGACTGCAACACGGAAATGTTTTCGGCACATAGCTCTGGATTATGTTCTTCAGGTAAGTGCAGCAATAATGTTATTTCTTCAAATTTAACAATACTTACCTAAATGTGTTTTGTAAGTCTTCTATGCTGTAGTTCCTTAAGTATTTAAAGTAATAATAATAAATAAAACAATAATAAACTGAAGCCTAGCAAACACAGATTCAGTGGATAATTCTGATCTAGAATGTTGTCAATTTCTACAATTTCAGTTGTTTGCTTTGACTTTTATTTAACAAATCTTATTTTACCTGGAACCTAGGATTTTGTTGTGCCGTGGGTGAAGTCGAGAACAGTACTGTTTTGCTTTTTAACGTGGGTCTACTGTAGAGTGTTGAGGTGTTCTTTGTCCTACCGTTTTGAAGCCTGTGAAATAATAATATTTTTGTGGACACTTCCAATTCATGTCTCATGGTTTCCAATAACTCCAGCAGAACAGGACTTCATAACTCAGATGGCACAAGG
This sequence comes from Anser brachyrhynchus, assembly GCF_964034855.1. Taxonomy (NCBI): domain Eukaryota; kingdom Metazoa; phylum Chordata; class Aves; order Anseriformes; family Anatidae; genus Anser; species Anser brachyrhynchus. The sequence goes on along the minus strand of NC_137703.1, from coordinate 13,244,029 downwards.
GGTGTGAACTCCTAAATGTGTCTGGTGTTCTCATGATCATACAAACACAGAACAATCCTTTTAAAAATTGGTTTCATATTAAGAGTTATCTTGATTTGTGACAGTCCAGCTGGTTATTTAAAGCTTAGTTCCTGTTCTTTAAATTGTATGTGTTGCCTGTGCATATGTATTGCCTGTGAGGCAGAATTTTCAAAGCCCCCACTAGAGAGGTCGTCCATCTGATCAGCTGGAGTGCACACAGTGATCAACCCTGGTTTTGTGCCTCTTGGATACCAAGGGCAAAGTTCGTCTCAATGTTTGAAAAGTCAGGTGAATTATGGAGCACTTGATTGTACTAACACCATTTCTATGAGTGCAATCAAGCATCTGTTGCGCTGCAGGAAATGTTAGTGCCCAGTCCTATAAGCCCAGCTGGAATTCTGAAACAGTAACTTGTTACAGCACTCTGCTCCTCACTGTTAAGGGGTCCCAGCATGTGAGCTGCCTACAGAGATGATGATTAGAGTGAGTGTGATAGGAAGAGACTGGAGCTGATGACTTAGAGCCCCCTTTTCTCTGCTCGCGTTTCAATACAGAGTGGATTAGAGACGTGCATTGGAACTGTACTCAAATGGTGTGAGTTTGGCACCTCTCACTTGAGCTAGCAGCGTGTGCTGTTCTCATTACTGAGCTGAAATGCTCCTCTCAGAGCCTGAGTCGTTGTTTCTCAGCTACCGAGGCTTGTGCCATCAGTCTGACACTGGGCTGCTCTGCTTGGGCCCTGCTTTGGCTCACCCAGTGCAGCGGGGGGCAGGAGCAGGAGCTGCAGGGACAGGGAGCGGGGTGGCTGCAGCACAAGCACAGTGGTGCCTCCTTGCCCCGTTAGGCTGCTGCTTATGTTCATGCACTTATGCTCAGTGCTATGAGAGCAGAGCAGCGTTGGGGAGCCTGGGAGGGAGGTGAGGGAAGGGAGACTCTCCAGTGCATAGGAAGAGAAAAAAGTGGCAGAGACCCGTTGGAGAGGTGGGGGGCGAATTTGGCAATCATTGCTGTAGGCCAGTCCCTTGTATGCGCATTGCCCTGCAGCTCATTTGCTTTCTGGAATTTGTATGTTCTAAAGCTGAACAGTTCCTGTGGTAAAGGTGCATTTATAGCAGCAAGGAAAAGTTCCAGCACCTCTTTGTGCAGGCAAAAAATGAATTCACCCTTAGGAATCCCTTCTACTCAGATGACTGTTCTGCTGGAAAAGTGGCTTCACAACAGTAGTCTCTTCATAGCTGTATTGACTTTAAATTGTACTTCAAAACCATTGCTTTCCTCTGTTTGTTTTTTGTCCTGTAAGTTGAGGGTTGGTTCAGTACGTTTTTTAATTATTTTTGCTGCAGATGGTTTTCCAAAATACTGATTGTTTAAGTATGGAAGTACAGTCTGATTTTGATTATAGCTTCAGTAAGTTTATTTCTTCTGCTGGAATCTTTAAATTGATCTAGAGGTGTTAAATTACAAAATTTCATGTTTTTTCTTGCTCCTCTACAGGCCTTTTAAAGCAAATGTAGCAAATGCAGGACAGCAACTTGAAAGATTAGGGGACAAAGAACAGAAGAATAGGATAACATCAAAAACGTCCTTTTTTCTATATAAAGTGAAATATTTCAAGATTCTAGGGCAAGACTGTGGGTCAGTGATTTCAGCCAGATTAAAAGTGCAAGTATATATGAAATGCTACTTATTGAAGATGTTGCAATCTTGCTTGTTTTAGTGGCTGGGGCTATATCCAAGTTTTAGGACACTTGAGATGGTGTTAGCCCAAGGGGAAATGAGTCACAACTTTGTTACTTTATGGGGCTATAACTGTGGAATTCTAGCTTTGCAAGCTTTTATAATGGTATCGCTGCAATATTACTAAATTAGCATGCATCTTCTGCAGCTTTGAAAGTGCTTTGTGAAATCAGATATTGAGTTATATTTGTCTGATGTTTTAAGCTTTGATATGATTATTTGGAAAGAATCTGAAGCTTACTGCTGTGGGAGGAACTTGCAAATTGGATTAAATAAGCAACTTATTTTTTCTAGATCAATGTTCTTCAGTCTAAAAGAAGATCAGAAATCTTGAAATCGGTAAGATACACTTTGATTTCTGTATTAGAATGTATTTAAATACATCCAAAGTTAAACATGTGACTGCAAAGCAATCTATTAAGTGAACTTGTCCTTTTGCCCATCAAACGTTACTAGTACAGTTGGCACTTTGTGATGATCAGCCTGGCTTTTACTATAATGTGGCTTAGATATTTAGCTGGTTTTTGGCAATCATTATGGTTCAGATATGAGCACTTAACAAAAAAAGCAGTGAAAACCTTAATAAAGTGTTTCACAGTTAAAATCGAACTTTGCCAAGAATTCTATTTATGCCTGTTGTACTCGTTTATAAACTATAAGTACGTGTAGTCTGCTCTAAGATGGTTTCAGCTCTTTCTACAAAAATGGTGTTTTTGTATAAATAGCTTAGTCAGCTAGTACATGATATGCTTTAGTATGCCGTTTGCGAAATAGATAACCAGATTAAGTGGTGCTTTTCTTTCAAAGGTCTAAAGTTGTATTTTATTTAAATGCTATTTAAAGATAGCAAAAACTTCAGTTGAATTGCAGCTTTATAGCTGCTTGCCATTGTGCTTTGCATCTTCCCAACTTGTTTCCTTTTTTAACACTGGACGTTCTTCTCAGCTGTGCTCATGGAAGTTATGGTTATGGATCATTAATATGTTCTGTAGTCTCTATTGTACATGTCCTAATTAAACAGGAGTTAACACAAGTTTTTTAGATTACAGGAATTAGAAGTAATTTTCTGCCCTTAACTAGCTTTTATTTGTTAATGGGGTTAATCCTATAACTCATTGCTGAGATTTTTGGCATGGTTCTTAGCTGCCTTTGCCTTGCATGTTTATTTACAACACAGGAAGCTGCACAAGATATTGATGTAAAGCTGCAAGATGACGACATACCAGAAAATAACCATGGAATTTGTTTTGCCCTTTTTTGTTTGGTTTATTCGTGTGGATTAGTTAAAGAACATATCTGAAATACCTAGCTATTTTTAATACCTACTTCTTTTCTTCCAGATGTTATCATTTATGTACGCCCATTTGGCATTTTTCCACCAAGGCTATGACCTTTTCAGTGAGCTTGGGCCCTATATGAAAGATCTTGGTGCACAGGTAAGAAATTACTTTACAGATTCATAACTAGATACTGAAATGGAAGAAAATGTGTATATATCAGATACGTTGCAGATTCCTTCAACAGAAAGGAAATGAGTGTGATAAAGGCAAAGTGTTAAAATACTGGTTTGAATTAAACTTGTTAGTCAGTTGTCTTTTTACTAGAATTAATACTGCATTTAGGATCTACATACCTAATCGTAGCCATGTGATGCCACTTGAGGTACTCTGTGGTATTTAGGGCACTGGGTTTTCTTTTATTTCAAAAAAAATCGTATATGTGCCGCATCTTACATATTTAACAAGAAAAAAGTAATATTTGTTTCCTTCAATTTGTATATGTTATATACGGTATAAATTGTTTGATATGTAAAAATTAAAGTTGATGTTAGCAATTTAAAGTTGGACCGTAAAACACAAGTCTGATTTTAGTAATTAGTCCAAAACTGAGTTCAGACTCTAAAAATCCTTCTTGCCCTGTTCTGTTCTCTAAAAACACATAATTGCAACTTCTGGGTTTTCAGTGAAGGACTCATCAAAACATGGCATGTACTGTGGCCAACTGCACACAAGAGACAGAGAAAATAGTTATGCAAAATAGGTTAGGAACAGAGTGTCTTCAGTTGAAGATCTGTCTGTGGTGTAGGGAGAAGGCTCAGCAGTGTCTCTTGACTTGCTTTCAGAGCAAGCGAGTGTAGCTGGAAATATTTGTACCATTTTTTTTGCCTCAGTCTGAAGACTTGCAACAACTACACTGATGTAACACCCTCTGTTTCCACTCCACAACCTGATCTACAAAACAAAGCCAACCCAAATTCTGAGTGTCAATCCATATATGAAAGCAAATAAATGACAGCAAACAGATATATTTGCTTTTATCTCAAGTAGATACGTTGTTGAATGTCTATGAATTTACATTGTTCTGGCCTGGTTTGAAACAGTTCCTAGTTCTGGCTGCATATTTCTGCCCCATTGCTGTTGTCATCTGTGCCTCTCAACCTGCTTGTGTGGTTGTGCAGTGAAGCAGACGGAGGACTGCAGAAAATTACTACTTAGACATTTGATTGTTGGAGTTACTCTTCTGATGGATTAGTTCCCTAATCTGGTTACTATGGGTCTTTATAATTATAATTACTTGTATAGATGCCTGTCAGGGAAGCATATGCTTTTGTGTGTACATGTATGTGTGGCAAAGTAAATGATGGAGCTGAAAGGAGGATGCTTGAGCTGGCATCTCCATCAAGAAGGGAAGAGGCTGTTCAGCCGCAGCCCTTGTGTTTGGTGTACTAATAGCAATTGAAATGTTCAGGTGCGTGTGACTGCTTGTAGCTGGCCATGTGCCTTCACATCCATCCACTTGGAGTTGTCATTGTTGAACTGCAGTGTTGTGAGGGTATAGAATGGTTTTTTGTATCCCCTCATAGGAGGGGATGTGGAAAGGAGATGACAACTGGGTAGTTGGTAGTGGTATTTGCTACCAGATAAAGACTACCTGAGTTAGGATCACAAGATTATTTTTGAATGGCTGGTCATCCATTTGCTTCACCTGGTAAGGAGTGTTGTGTAATACTCATTTTGGTGCAGGTGTCATAGCAACTGAAGGAGCTAAATTTAGAAAAATCCAAAGCTGAGTGTTTGAAATATATTGACAGTGGAGCAAAGACAGAGTGAAAGCTCTGAAGTTGTACAACTTGTTGAATTATTTTCGTGTAGCAGACCTTAGCTTTTAAGTAATGGGTAGTTTTTCTTACAGAAGCAGACTTGTAAAAAGCTCACTAAAGTTTAACAGTTGATGATTTTGCAGGTTGTATTGGTTGAGGTTTCCGCCTTTGTGACGGGTTAGATAGAAGGTATGTTGGGACAGGCATTTGTTAGATTTTTCTGAAAATACTATGAACTGCTTTTGTTAGTGAATTCTCACTTACAGGTAAATGTTGTGTATGATCCTAATGACGAGGTTTAACTACACATGAAATATTAAAACTAGAGTGGTCTTAGGTAGTACAACTGTATTTTTTTTTTGTGTGTGTGTGTGTTTCCAAAATATCTGGTTCACATGACGAAATAGAATTGAGCAACTTTGCTTTCTGCATGTTTTAAGTCAGGCTGGTATTACCTGTCAATGAGGTCATTGAAGGGGAATCATTAATGTCACACAAGTATAATACTTGTCCCAACCCCGTGCCATGGGCAGGGATGCCACCCACTAGATCAAGTTGCCATGAACACGTGGAAGACTGACAGTGCTCATGTAGCCATTTGGGCTAAACAAGCCAGACAGAAAAAGCTGCAGGAAATTAACAGAGCATGGAATTGGAACCACCAGATGGCTGGGAGCTCTGGGTCTCTAATTGTTGGGCTGTCTCATAGGGGGGTGTAAGAGCCAGTTAGCATCCCTTTTCCCCCTCTCATTTGTATCATTTCAAATGGGGGAAATGCAACACAGAGAAAGATGACCGAGTTGGCAGAGGTTTTCCTTTGTGGCTATAAGAGTGGGTGGAGATGATTATAATTTGTGTGTAAATTGGAGGTTCTGTTATTCGTATAGTGCTCTCTGCCACATGACTGACTTAGGCTGGAAAACCGGAGCTGCATGTTGTTCGTAGTCTCGTGGTTCTAGGTCTGGAGTAGAACAAGGTCTGCCTCACACGTGAGGTGAAGCTGTGGGCTGTACAGCTGTGTTAGGTAATGCAGTTGTGCCATTCTCCAGTAGGATGCCATGAGTGGGGATAATGGCACTTGTGCCTTACAGACTGGGTAAAGGAGGAGCTGATCTGATTCTGTAGTGTTTCATGTAACTACGAAGCTAGCTGCATCTGCTTCTCTATTTCACCATACTTCTTAGTTAAAAATCAGACTTTGTACAAACACACAGTCTAACAGGGTATCTTAATTCTTCTGCCTTTTATTCTCCCTATGGTATCAAAAAGAAAAAAATGGGTGATATTATAGACATGGATGTGCAAATTTTTGGTAGCATCCCTACAAAGTCTGTGATAAGAAAGATAACTTTAATCAAATCCTCTCTATTGTGACAGTCTGTTTGCAAAATCAGATTATTATTTCTGAAACTGGAAGCAGTTGGGTCGTATCGAAGTTCCCAAGCAATCCTGCTCAAATATTGCTGGTGACTTGATTGAAACCATCAATGCAAAAGCCTGGTTGGGGCAATTCCCTCCTTTTTCTGGAGGGGGAAAAATCACACATTTGCTCTTCCTAGTTTTTGCTGCTAATGCCAGCACTGCTGCATAGGCCAGTCAGCCAGCAAGAGCAGCTAAAGCATGAGTCATTCTCTTCAGAGACTGAGCACCAATGCGGTATAGAAGTCGCATATGCTTGGCACCATGCTGTTCTTTGAAACATTCCTCCTAAGGCTTACAAGAAACGTACACCTTTCATAGAGGTTAATTCAGGATGGTAGTGCAGTGCTTTAAACAAGGCTTCAGTGGTTATTAAAGGTAAACACTTTGTGACCAGAGAAGTGATTTATTTTTTTTTACTATGCAAATAAAGCAAGTCATGCAATGTCTAGACATAATGTGTTCTTTTTTTGTCAGCATTATGAAATCTACAGAGCCAAATTTCTTTTGAAATCTAAAGATCCAATTTTCTGTTTCTCTTTACAGCTGGATCAGTTGGCTGTAGATGCTGCAAAGGAGAAGAGAGATATGGAGCAAAAGCACTCCACTATTCAACAAAAGGTACTTGAGAGAATGTAAAGGGTAGACTGCACACACATTTTCCTGTCTCTCGCATCTCTCCCCAGCAGTGCATCTCTGCATCGGAACTGTGAACGATGTTATCTTTAGTACAGACAATTAGACTTGGACATTATTAAGCATAGGGTGGGATTGCAGATAATCATTTTTATATTGCAGAACAGGGTATTATGTTCATTTCTGACTGAAATGTAAATAGAACAGTAGATTTATATGGGGTTCCCTAAACGTTTCATTCCAATCCAAGATAGGATTGGAATTAGTATAGTTGTAAAAGTTGCTATCTTTTCCTTCTGTATACCTGTAGGAGAGATGCATATATACGCTGCACAGTCATACAGTCTGATGTATCACTTTCTACCCAGACGGTGCCAAATGAGTACAGCACTTTGTAGAGTGTGGCAGCACCTATTGCTTATAAAGAGCCAAAGTAAACTTTTGTAATGGCTGTATAATGTATGGTCTCCAACTTTATGCTAGTATGAAAGTGATAAGATTAAGTTGCTGTTTTGGACAGATTTGTATGTACAATACTTCTTATTTTTGCTTATTGAGAAAAATGTAGATAATTCACGTTGGGGGGGGAATAACTTCTGTTGTTTGGATGTTTCATAAGCTCTAGATAAGTATTAATTTTGCAGGTATAATGCTAGAAGTTAAAAATATTTCCACAGAACTCTCCGGTAGTGAGCTAATACTGCAGGTACTTTTGAAAGGGATTAGATACCAGTTTGAAGGTAATGGAATGCTTCTTACTCTCATTCAAATACATTCTGTATCTATTCAGGTGTCATACTTTTAAAAAAAAAAAAAAAAAAGTCTAATGTAATTGAAATCTGAGTAAATTCAGGAATGAAAACATGCTAACATTTCAATTCAGGTATCATTAGTAGGAATCAATATTAAGGGGAAATGGGAAAGAACTCAGGTTAATGTTTGTGTTCAAATTTGAATTTGTTTTGGCTCAATAGGGCTAGTTCTAGGAGTGGGCAGTAGGTGGGGGTTTTGCTGTTAGAGAACAGCAGTACTTGGTGAAAGAAGTTAGTTGTGGGCAATTATGTTTAACTGGCTGTAGAAGTAATAACTTGTTACCACGAATTATGGTCATTGCTGTTGCCAATGATGATCACTTTTTTTCTTCAAATGCTGCCTAAGGCTGCTTTACAGGTAAACTGTTTCTAATAGTATTAATAGCTATTGAAACTACTAAGCTGTGTGAGACTTGATAAGGTGTATCTGGTGTGTGTGTGTGTATATATATAAATTCTCTTGGTTTCTTGTACAAACAGCAATCATAATGAGATTATTGATATATTCTGTATTTCAATTGAATGACTACTTTATGCTGTTGCAAAAATACAATCAGCATATTCAGGTTGTATTGTATGTTGTTTTCTAAAGTTCTGTGTTTCAAGTGCTAAATGTTGTCTCTTGTCCGTGTCAGTCAAGTTACTAATGTGTTTTGTGATGATAATGCCTAGAATACAGCTAGGCTTTGGAGGGCATGCTTTTTGGAAATTCCTTTCAGCGCTCCTCAAATCTTTTTTTTTTTTTGGTTTGTTATTCAAACCATACTGTCTGGTTGTTTTTTGTCTCTTCCTACTTACTTTTCCCAGCCTTGCCACCAAGTTCAGAATCTTGAACTGCTGTAGACCTTGGATATTGTTCTTTACAACATTTTGTCATCCAGTCAACCTGACCAGGATGGCAGCCTTGTTTTCCGTTCTCTTCTCATGCTTTTTCATGTTTCTTTCTATTGGCTGCCCCTTAAGCATATGTTCCCAAATCTTCCAGTGCCAAATCCTTACATGTTTTATAGCTACTGAAACTTACGCTTCTTGAGTTGAATATTCCATGGAGTATTTATGCATTTAATGTACTGAAGTTTTAATCTGATGCTTCAGAATGATGCCTTTTCTTCATTGTGTGGATAAAGAGCAGTTCCTTTTCTGAAATCCATAGGTAAGTGCCCATGTGCACACACCTACCCACCTACTACCTGTGTTTGCATATATGTGCATATGCATGCAGAATAATTGCACTAATTAAATAACCCATCACACTTTTCTTTATAATCATCATCCTTTTTAATTAGACTGTTAGAGTGGCTAATGTAAAAGTCATGGAAGGGTTTGGTCACCACTATTACTTTGTTTTCTCGTTGAAGATAATTGGTGTCTGATTTCTGTTTTAATTCTTGTGCTCTATTTACTCAGCAACTGTGCAAGAGCTTTTTTTTTTTAGTGTAAGAAATGCTCTTTTTCTTTTCCTTGTTTTTCTGAAGCAACACATAGTATGGATTGATCTAGAAATGTCCTCGTTATAGGGATCTTTACCTTGTGTTTCATGAGCAGTTTGATGCAGCCTGTTACTCAAGTAACATGTTGAATTACAAAATTTAAAAAATGCTTGTAAGCAGCATTATGGCTTTTTTGTTTTTGTGATAGAGCTAACATTTTTTTCAATAAACAGGGAAATAATGCAGGAAAAACATTTGCTTGAAACTTGAAGTAGTTTTCGTTGTATTCAAATAACTATAATTTAAAAAACAAAACCCCTGTTTCTGAAAGACTGTTCAGGAAACAGCTGTAGTAAGAATGATTCAAAAGCTTTTTACATCTGGAGTAAACAAGGTAATAGGAAACCAGATGCTACCACAGTCATAAAGCAAGCATAAACCCAAACTGCTGTTGAGAAATAATGCAAATTCTTGTCACAAAAAAAGACACGTGCTAGTATTTCAAGGAACTTGTATGTTCAGTGATGACCTTGACTTTTTGCACTTTGTCTTGGACTGCAAACTGTGTGATTTGTGTGTTGCTGTTTTGAGCTCTTCCTCAAGGCGCTTTCAACTTCAGCTTAACCAACTCCTCTTCCAGTTTGCTTATCCTATGGGATGGGAATGGAATTTAAGCTGGGCTTTGCACAGTGAATGTCTTCTGTTGTGCTATGTACAGCTGGAGTAACGTTTCAGATTGTTCTTTTCTTTGGTATTCATTCTCTACCCTTTACTGCCCTTTTAAAATCTTTTTGTATTCTGCTTCTTTAAAGAAAGATAATGTCTTTGAATACAAATTCCAAGTTAGAATGTTGATACGCTCCCTGTGATTTACTGATCAAATGACTTGAATGGCTTTTATGCCATAGTAGTATTCTTCATATTGGAAGTGAATCTGCCCCTGAAAAGCAGGGTTTGTGATGTTTTGGTCACAAGAAAATTTGTAGAGAAACAAAAAGCATGCAAGCTATGAAATGACTTGGTGTATGTGATAAATTGGTAAGTTTCTATAGGAATGTGTTCACTGAAAGCTCTTGAGACTACTATACTGTGACCTACAGATTAATAGCAAATGTGGATTTTTTTCTATTACCATCTGATTTCCTATTCCTCGTGGACATTGTTTAAAAGAAAAAAAAGAAGGCATAAAAACACACTGTATATTTCACTTGTATAATTCCCTTCTGCATGTTTTTCTTCGAGTAGTCGGCCAACCTTCAAAAATTAATCAGAGTAGAAGCCATAGATGTTGATTACTTCAAATCTGAATGAAATGTGTAACATTTCACTACCATATAGCTTCCATAATACTAATTTAATTTCTTTAGCTAATTAGGTGAAGCATACTGTAGTTCTAACTGACTCCTAATTAGCAAATAAATGATATTTAAAACTTAGCCTTTATCAGCTGTGTGTTTGCTTAAAGAATATAAAATTCTGAGTCACTTAAAGTGACTGGTTTCATTAACATGTGATTCTCTTATGTGGGATACTGGAAAGATAAGGATGTATTTCTCTCTGGCCCTGATTATTTTTTGTGATTCATTAAACTTTTCCATGAGCCAAGATAAAAATAAATTAAATGTGACTGCTTTTCCCTATTCTTTAATTATGAAATAAGAGACTGTAAGATGAGACAGAGCTTATCTAGTTCCTTTTTCTGCTTTAATCCCTTTAATTATAATGAAGTTCAGTTCTATTCTTTTTTTCCTGACTACAACCTTCAGCGAAGCTTTATGGATTAAGCTTATGGAAGCTTTAACAACCCCCCTGCCCCCCCCAGCTGGTAGTCTATGCATAGTTAGGAAAATATCAAACTTTTGTCTGCATACTGTTGTGTCTTTATCTGCTCTGTAAAAGTGCAAATCGTTCAGGAAAGCAATTAAAAATAAAAACTAAACGCACTTCATGAAGAAGGCTTACTAGTTTGGACTACTTAGGCTGAGAGGGTTGTGAGATAAATGATCCAAAGGAGTTTTCCTGTGATACTTGTACGTGTCTTCAAAGCTTAAAGGAGCTTCATTGGAAAAGACAATTGCATTTTCTGCAGAAGTTTTCCAAACGTGAAGGAAAATGTGATTACGTGGTAGTTTGGATAGAAAAGACTGAGGGAGTGTATATTGTCTTACACTAGACAAGGAATTGCAGGCGACATTGAGGCAGGAAGATGCAAATCTTTAGCAGGTTTCATTATGTTTGGGAGCTGGTAAGTTCATTTCTGATTTGGGGGTTCAGGTGAGAGTAGACACCAGGATGTATAAGAAATCTGTGCTTTTGGGGGGAGGGGGTTCTTCTGTTCTTCTTATTTTGGGGGTATAAGAGAAAAAAAGAAAGGGCTATGAACGGTTTGAGAATGTTTGTATATGTTATAAGCTGTGTAATACTATGTAAAAAATGTACTGTGACATTTGGCTCTAAGATTATAATTGCCATACGTTTTACTACTTAGTCTACTCAACCTTTGCTGGACGTGTGGAGCAGTGTTAGCTTTCTAAAAATTGTAAAGCTGTTGTTAGCAGTTATTTGTTACTAGATTAAAAATAAACTTTGCTTTTACTAGTTCTAGCTTCATATTTTTGTTGCAGATTGTGAAGAAGAAAACATAACTAGGATGTTGTCATCTCTGCCAGCACCTTGATTTGCTTTAATTTAGGGATAACTTGGATAGCATTGTATTTATTTGTTGCTTGTCTTCTGATTTCTGATCTGGCTCACTTGTCTAGATGACAGAGCTTAAGAAAATGCTACAAGGCGGGCTGTATACAGTCCTCGGCACCAGGCTGCAGTTCATTTTAAATTTTGACGCAGTGCCCATTGCCACTTTTCTTCTACTTTATTCTTCCTCTTCTTTGAAATATCCACAAGATGATTTGCCATAGAGGTTGCAAATACCTGAGCAAGAAATATTCTTTGTGTGCAGATGGCTAGATTCTGGCTGCAGATCAGCAAGTTCAGTCTTAATGAAAGCAAGTCTGAATATGTGGAGGGCGGGGTGCAGCTGGAAATTGCTGGTGTCCTTTTCTTTCATCTGCTACAGAGATAAGTTTTGGAGATGCTTGCTTAAATCCCAAATCTATAGGACAGTATATACACTGGTAGCATTGTCTGTCTGTTGTTGGCAGTGCTCCACCACTTAAAGTTGGTGGGTTTTGTTCTCTGAATCTTTGACTTAGATGCTTTTATGTATTTTTCTCTGGAATGTAAAAAGGTTCTGTTGGACTTCATAGTCTCATACTATCAAGTGAAGACTATGCGAAGACTTGATAGTCTTCAAATACTCTGTGAATGTGAAGAATCACAATTTCTTCTCCCATTATTAAATTCCATTTGCGCAGAACTTGGGGGAGATATTGGAAGTTTAATGCATTTGAATGTCTACTTAATGCCTGTCCAGATAGGAAGGAGACGACTTGGACCTCTTTGAAAAACTCTCACAACACAAGAGAAATCCCACTCATGCTACTTATGCAAAGCTCAGGAAATATACCAAGACAAGGGCTTTTAATATAGGTGATAATTACCTACATAATAATGTATTTTAAATTTAATTTTTTAAATTTTTTTAAAAAAAAAATTAAAAAATTTTAAATTTTATTAAATGATAATTACAAAGTGCTCGTCATAGATTTTTAGTAGCTGTCAGCATTTATTATGTATTCACAATAAATGCTAGGTACTAATCAAATGGTAACACTTTATATGGTCATGTTTTTTTAACCTCAACATTTCCTAGAAGCTAAATTGTGTGAAAGATTAAACCTGTTCTCTAGGGTTTAGATAAGTGTGCACCTCTTCTTTGAAATGCAGCCGTTCTGATTCAGAGACAGTCCTTGTCTTCCCTTGTTCTTGTGCAGTCTTTGAAAAGACAGTAAAATAAATAATGCAGTCTTGCAGTTCCTGATCTCAAAATAAAAATAATCTCCTGTCTCTGATCTCCTAAAAATACTTTTTAAAGAAGTGTTGGGGCTGAGAGTCATAGCATGACTAGTGAATGTTGCAAGCAAAAGATTATTGCTCTAGTACTGTTCTTGACATTAATGTGGCCAATACTTGATCTTTCTAATTGAAACTACAATCTGTTTTTTCTTGTCTTGTTCCTTTGTACTAGGATTACTCCGGTGATGATACTAAACTAGAATATAATGTAGATGCAGCCAATGGTATTGTTATGGAAGGCTATCTATTTAAGCGAGCCAGCAATGCCTTCAAGACTTGGAACAGGTAATTACTCAGAATCTCTATTTATTGGCTTTATAAGATGCTGCTTGTTATGCCAAATTCTGGCCTGACTTATAACCTGTGCAACCCCCCGATTCCACAGTTCCAACAGAACCCTTGGACTGCTCTGTGAATTGATGCAGGGATGGCACTTCGTGGTTGCTTCTCTTTATTGTCTGTCCTAGTTGTTTGCAAGCCTTTTTCAAGAGCGTACTGAAGTCCTGTGTATAGAAGGCTTGCTTTATTGTGCACAGTTTGGCTCTGTGATGGCATTTTGGCTTTACTTTCTTGCTGAAACAGAGTAATTCTTATGATTGTATACAATATGTTGTGTAAATCTATATGCTGGGAAAATAAGCGTTAGGTGTCAATGTAAAATGAAGTTGTATGGCTATTGTAAGCAGGGAAATGTAGTGAAGGATTGAAGTACTGTTATTTCTCCTGAAAGCATGAAATCGTTATCCTTTACAATTCCTGTGCTGTGCAGTGACTTCTGCTGAGTAGTTTTCATGGTCCTGTTGGGAATTCAAAATATACTGTTAGTCTTGTCTCTTTAACAATGTTTATTTTACTATTGTTTAAATGTTTTTCTTTCTGAACAGGATTTCTTTTGCATTTCTAATAGTGTACACTTTTTTAATAGCGTACACTTTTTTCAAGGAAACATTACGTATTCTGGAGCATTTCCAATATAGTTGGGTACAGTCCTTGAATTTTAAAGTTAGTTTGTCTTGATATAGAGCTTGTCTTATACTCCACAATTTTTGCAGCATTGCATCTGTTTTACTGTTTTTTGTGTTCCAAAGGCCAGAATCTGTATTCAGATAAATGGTCCCTTCCAACCTCACTTCCAGTTCAATAATTCTTTGACCATCTTGGAACAGCACAAGTCCATAGCAAGTTGGGGTTGTTTCACCTAAATCCATAGACTGATGTTAAGGCTGTACTTCTGAGCAAGTAGCATGCAGCTCCTCTAAGGGGTTTTGCTTTGGACTACCTCTAGTCTGGTCCTGTGGTATGATTGTCTGTAATTGTAATGTACCTTCTGGGTTAGTTCTGTCTGAGTGCGTTTGGAGTTCTGTGAGGCATCAAAGAATGGTGAAGGGAGAAAACTGGTAGATATGACTGAAGAGCACTTTCCTGGTCAGAAGTAAAACGTTAGTGTAAACACGCTTTGAGAAGACTCCACGGTTGCAGGGCAGGAGGCTGGCCTTCACCGAATTTTCATCAGGCTCAAGGAGTCCTTTTTGCAAGGTGCTTTGCGGGGTTGACTGCGGCCTCTTGATAAGTGACTGAAGCCAAAACCCTAACTCTTGCTTTGGGTTCTTCTGTGTATTATAAAGGCTTTGCTCTGTGGGGAGGTAACAGAAGGAAGCAGGACAGCAGTGTTGGAAGGTAGCTGGTAATTCTCTTTCGACATGGCTTCATACCTACTATTACTATAACTGTATGGTTCTTTAAGATGATTGGGTATAGGCTTTGATTAAAACTAATGTGTCTGTTGAAAATTTAATATGGGCACAAAGGAAGTCGTAATTAAATCAAGATGTCCTGAAAGAAGGTCATAGTGGAAGTTTACGTGTTTCAAAGGTACTCAATCAAAACATTCAAACAATAAGTCATTTTAGAGAGCCAAGGTAAACAGCTCAGTAATGACTCAGGGCTAGCCTACTTCTCACATACAGTTAATACTTGCTGGTGTTGTGGTTTAACCCCATCAGGCACCAAGTACCACACAGCTGCTCACTTGCTCTTCCCAGGTGGGATGGGGGAGAGAATCAGAAACAACTGAAAACATCTGTGCTATCACCACTGTTTTCAGAAAAAATCCAAATGCAGCATCACACAAGCCTCTACAAAGAGAATTGACTCTATCCCTGGCAAAGCTGTGACAGACTGTAATTTTTTCTATTTCTCAAAACAGCGACAAACTAATTATCTAATTGTGATAGGCTAGATGGATGTGTCAGAATTAAGCAGTGGACAAGCCATCTATATCCATGGTTTAAAAACTGAATGAATCATTTTAATTTAGTACCTCATATATTCACAAACCATTACTAATTGTGAAACTTATTACTATTATATTACATCAAATAAGTGAGCTTAATGACGATAACTGTTATCTGAATCTAGCTTCATTTTTCATGTTTTATTAAAACCAGAAGTTTTTTTATCCTATTTTTATTTCTGAATCATTTGTAGTTGCTTGCTACATTGTAGGCACTGAAGTGGTCATTGCCTCTTTCCACTGCCCGTTTCCCCTGATGGAATGCTTTAATTCCATAGTATTGCAGTTCACCTGCGTGGAGATAATACTGGCTGAAGTTTGACATATAGTAGAGGCTAGAGCGTACTTCCAGCCAAAGAAAGGACTGTCATTGCTTTAAGCTGTTCTGTGCATAAAAACGTGCAGTGAAATACCGAAGGAGGAAACATGTAGAGAATGATGTATTTTGTATGAGGAATACAGAGCTGAAATCTGAGGCCCCCTGATACAGACAAGATACTTCCAGTGTTCTGGTCAGGTAGGTAGCTTGCTTCTTCGTTATATGCCCATCTTTGAGGGGAAAGTGAGGGATGGAAAATCAACCAGCTGAAACGAAACAAGAATAATTCATCTAGAAAGAAATACAGGAGTTACCTGATATTCTGAACCAACGTTGATGGCACTAATCTTGCTAACAGCTGATGGCAGTGCCAGTTGTAATACAGTAGGTTCTCTTTTCTTTCTGTTGGTGTCAGTTGGTATTTTGATGGTTCTAGGCCTTTCAAACTGCTCCTTTACAACAAAATTAGGAAAATGTGTCAAAAATCATTGCTTTTATCACCATTAGTGCATACTTGCCAGCATTAAAAACATGAGAAAAGGAAGTGGTGCGATGAATTTTGCCTGGCTTGGACACATCATTATGATTTTAGATAGCGTGATGCTTCTGTGTGCATGTCTTGGTATGTGAATCCATGGATACTGTGGTGGATTTTAGTGGGAAAAGTACAGTTGCTGTGGAGAAAAAAAACTTGAAACCATATAATGCAGACCTTTGAAGAAGGACAAAGCTGTTCTAATGTATCAAAACTTGTTTCCAGTCCAAATTAATTTCTTGCTAGGATGATATAGTTTCTTTTTCAGGCAGTTGGTAACTTGGTTCAATTGTCCAAAGACTTCAATTAATTTGGACATTTGCATCAAGTTTCCTAGTCTTGGGATATTTCTGTACTCTGCTGGCGTGACAAGCAAATGGTTACCAAGTAAACCACGAGAGCTAATTGTCATTTGATGGTGCTTCGTTTTGAAAGAGGTGGAGATTTTGGAACCTTTTTATACTGTAAATGTAAACTGTAAGTTTGTATTTCAGATGAGACACTTCATTGGAAAGAAAATTAAATCTTTATTAAGTCTTTAATGTAAAGTCTCACAGCAGTTGTTATGGAGACATTTTTGGTTGTATATTTATCTGTTGAAACGATATCTTATTGTACACAACTTTTCTGGATGTACAAGAAAACAAAATCAGTTGAATTTATTACGGAACAATAGTTAAAAACGTTTTGGTTCTTAGAAATTCAGATTAAAAAAAGGTGTGTGTGAATAAAATGTATGTGTGGGTAGAGAGCCTTTACCAAATGTAGTGTATTCTGCATAGGTTTTGGGTTGGTGCATTAGATGTTTTCCTTTTTAATTCTGCTGTATTTTCAGATCATGCTAATTCTTTGCTTATTTTGCTCATTTTGCATTTTTCATTCCTCTTCCTCCTTTCCTTTATGTTTTAATCCTCCCCCATTTTTTCACATGACAGGAAAAAGCCAGATCACATCAGGTACCAACCAGCTTCTTTTATACCTTCCCAGTGTTTCTTTGGCACGCAAAAGCTCTAAATTAACCCTGCATTTAATTTTGATTACTTGCGATGGATGTGAAGTGGCTCAGTCTAAGAAAATAACAGAAGGATTCTGCCTGGGATGCCAACACACCGGCTGCTCAATGCTTTCAAAAGAATTAGTAAGATTGAGCTGGTTTTAGCTGAAAAGGAATTAAAGCAAAGTTTATGCACTCAAACTTCTGAGCATATGAGATCAGTGTCTTGACTTTTTGTTTCCTTTGTACATTGGTGGGATTTTTCTCGCCAACTGCATTGGAAATAGAAATGTAACTTTTAAATGTTGTGCATTCTTAATCGCTGTTCTATTTGCATGCTTATGTCAGTGAAGAAAATGTTTTCCTTTTCAAAAATCAGTAAGCATGGTTAAATTATTATGTAAAATTCAAATGTTTTTGTTATTACTTCTCTCAGTTCTCAGAAATTTGAAATGCTTTTTAATGAATATTTTGTTGTTTCCTATTTAACAAATACTTTTTTGAATTATGTTAGTGTAAATGACAGAAAACGCGTAGTTTCTAAACCCAAACAACTGTATTTAAGTACTGCTATAAACTCAGTGGGGCAGTGCATGTTACTTTAAGATTGCCCAGTGTGTTTTCTTTCACCATGCTTCTCTCCTATTGTTTTGACAGAATGTCACATTCAAGGAAACTTTGATAACTTTTAGTATTACAGCTGTCTAAAGATGCATGAACATCAATTCTTAGCACAGGACATGGCTAAGTATACCCCATAGCAGCACCTCCAGTACCTGTGTTATAGCTCAAGTTTCCTGCCTGTTACTGCTATAAGCCCCAAGCACTCTGTTTCCTATGGTAGAGTTTAGGAACTATTCCAAATTTAGAGAATATCAAGTTTTTGGCCCAAATTAAATTGCTATGGCACTGGCATTTTGGAAGGGAGGCTGCCACTTCCATTTTTTAAGGAGTACAATAAAGTGTAATAGCATTATTTTCCATTGAAGTCTACTTCAAAAATGGGAGATATGTTATGCTGTGCTCTAAATTATTTATCATGTTCAGTAAAAGTTTCAGTAAAAAAAAGAAAAAGGAAAAGTGAAGAAGTAACACACACACACACATACACCAATGCTTTTTGGCTGAACTTGGCAACTTTTCTTAAACAGATTCCATTTCTCTAATGGAGGTGGGGGAAAAAAAGGCCTGGAATACTTTGAAAACTTCTAGATTAGACTTTAAAGATGACACAAACTTGTACAATTTGTTGTGCTCGTTTATATCTGCTATGAGAATGGAGCTGATTTTTACTTTAGTGGTTTGCTAAACATTTGGCTTTAGAACAAATGAAGTACGACATTAATGAAGTAAATCACACCAATCTCATTTTTAAAGATTAGCTCCATTGCGTGTTATCTTGGGGCAGGGCTACTTTTTTTTTTCCTCCATTGTAACTTAGGCACTGCTTTTCATGTTTTTATCTTTGGTATTAAGTTTCCATAAAATAAAAGACCAAACACCTTGGTTTATTTTCCTTTTCCAGTCTGCTTTTTTTTTTGGTTGAGTTACCTACTTAAATCTTGGCAATTACCTGCCTTATCTTGTATTAGAGGCTTAATTACTATATATGTTTTTTAAATAGATGGTAGAAAGGATACCTTTTAAATAGCAGTGACCAAAACTACTGTTGTTAATCAACTGAGAAGTTGTTTTTGCATAATTCTGCTCAATTATTTTAACCCAAAAAGATTACAGCTATTTTGACTTAAATCCAGTATTGAAAGAAGACTGTTGTTACTTTTAAATGAAATATATCTGCACAACATTTTAAAAGAATACTTATTAAAAGGTAGAATCTCATCTGTCTACTATGTACTAACTTTCCTAACAAATACTAGGTTTTCTGATTTGAATCTAACTTGTGTAATTTCTTTCCCTTTGTATTTTCTTAACAATGTGTGTGCTTCTTTTCATGAATGGCTTGTGGTGATTGAATAGTTATACGGAGCCCTCTTGTTACTAATTTTAGTGACCTGCAGCTTGATATTCACCAGTTTGTACTGCACCATATCATGTTCTCAGCGGTATTTTGTGTACTGTTGCCACTCAAACGAATTGGCAGTGCAGGAGAAAAAGTGATTTGCAGTACAAATAGGAAATTTCAGGTAACTGAGCCATTATGTTATGGTAAACACGGGTTCATGTTATAAGCTTGAACAAAATAAATATGTGCCAATCTCACCACAGGACTGAATTACTGTTTGCATTCCTGTATTTTTTGTCAGTTCAAAACCAGTGATTGATTAGCTTCTATTTTGCACATTCCCCAGAAAAGCTACAAGGGGATGGTTATATTTGCTTTTATTTTTTTAAACTTCCAGCAGTCAGAATAAAAGCAATTGTTCTGGGTCTGAGCTGGTCAGAATTTTTCCCAAAAGCTGAATGTTTTTTCTGTTCTCTTTCAATTGCATCCTATCTGAACAGGAGTTTTACAAGGGATGATACAGTTCAGATGATTTTTTCCTCAAGTGTTATCTTCTGGATTTTATAAGATGCCTTAATCTTTTTAATAGTTTCCTATAAACCGAAGGCTTAACTTAAGATCCTACTTAAAAGGTTCTATTGTTGTTTTATGTTTATATGCAATTTTTTATTTAAAATTTTAAGAAATGCCAGACATAGAGAAACTTGCATGGAATAGTAACAGTCTAGTGTTTTTTTTAATGCCTTGTTAAGTTATTTCTTCTACTGAAAATATTTAAGGAGTGAGTAGTTTGTATAGTTTGTTATTTAAACCATCTGAATTTGTGTTATCAAATCACTTAAAATTGTAGCTTGCTGCTAAAATACAGAAGTAAATGTTCTTTGAAATGAAGGTGTTGTGTACGATAGCTTTACTAATGTTGCCATAACACGAATGTATTTGTTTTAAGACTTGAATTATTTGAACCTTGCTTTCTGTTCTGTTTTGTCTCTGCTCTCCTTCTTTCGTAGTCTCATGAAATACTTGTCAAAACTGACTGGCATTATTTCTGTGAATTCTTTTTTTCTTACAGTCTCTCTGTAGACTGTATGCTAGCGTATTTCAGTCGCGTAAGTGTGAAACCAGTTACATACTGTTTGGATGTCTTTTTATTCAAATAGGCGCTGGTTCTCAATACAAAATAACCAACTTGTGTACCAGAAGAAATTTAAGGTAGGTATCAAAATTTGTCTTGGGATAGTTTGGTGCGGGTGATGTTATTTCTGACAAGGGGAAGTAAAAGCAGAGCGCTAGCAGGGACATCCTGTATGGTCTTGAACAACCTACTTTTCTAAATTAATTTCTTTCTTTGTAAAATGACATTAACACCTGAATTTACAGATTTTTGGACTCTCACACAGGGTCTTGTAATCATATACTTTAATGCATTTTTGATACCTTGTTACAGAGAAGACTTAACCAACAGCCTTGGAAGTTGTTGGTCCCAAAAGGCTTGTACACACTTGCTGGCAGACTAAATGCTCCGTGCTGTTCCCTGGGCTGTTCTGTTCAACTCCTTAAGGACTTGCTCTCTCCAGTTACTGGTCTTTCATATCCAATTTTGTGCTTGGAGAGAGAGGAAAATAAAAAGACATGAAAATATTTTTACAAAACAGTTGTGGATGCTACATACGTGCATCTAATACTAAACACGTAAGGCAATTCAGCAGTTGATGTCTGTCTTTTTGCCACTGGCAAAAAGTACCATTGTTATCACCGCTGTTGTATACAGCAGCAAGCGCAGCTCTGCCCAAGCCTAAAGCCAGCTTTTTCAATCAACCTTTGGGCCCGTATCCCTTTGATTTACTGTTCTAGAATCAATTTGTTGCCACAGGGCTGTAGCTGTTCTTGATGTTTGGAAAAAAACTAGCAGAGAACTGGGTGAAGAAGGAAAAAAAAAAAAGTGATTCAGTGTTACCAGATCAGGTTCAGAGCCTGCTGTTATCTGATGCTGTCAGATCAGGAGATAAGATCTTTGTTTTTGTGGTTGGTAAGGAAACAAATGGTTGAGTTTGTGTTCGCACATTTTAGGCAGTTTGTGTTTATAATTTCCCATTACATTTTGATATGTTTTTATATTACAAAAGGAACCTTTAAAATGCCATTAGCTTAGAATAGATGTCTTCTGACGTGAATCAAACTTTCAAAACCACTGCATCCCAGCTTCTGGATTTGTACCTGGCACTGAAAACAGCTTATTTTGGTGTAACCTTTCTGATTTCTTTGTAAGTTACATTCTGAGAAGAGACACAATTACCTTTGAGCTCCTTTGAGTGTTGTTAAGCTGTTGATTATTTGGTAATTAGATTGCAGATAAGAAGGCATAGTCAAAACTTTCACAAAATATAAACAAGCATGAAAATTGAAGTAAATATTTATTGACAAATATCTCTAATACCATTTATTAAAAAAAAATCTGTGGGAAAAAATCTGTAAAGCAAGAAAATGAAATGAGAAGTAATTTGAGAGTATTAGCAACTGTTTTGTTCATCTGTGACCCCTTTATTTTTTTTCTTTTAGGATAATCCCACGGTAGTTGTTGAAGACTTGAGGCTTTGCACAGTTAAACACTGTGAAGACATAGAAAGACGTTTCTGTTTTGAGGTGGTTTCTCCAACAAAGTAAGGAGAAGTGGTGGAGCACTTGTTTACTTAAAACATGAATAAATGAAATTACATTTAGTTGCTGTGAAACGCAAGATGAATATGTCTCTTGGGACAAACAGGGAAAATATCTGAACAATTCTGTTCTCTGAAACATTGGCTAAGAGTAAGTGGTGCTGTGAGAAGTATTCCTAGTATTTAGTTTACTTTTGGTATTAAAATAAACATGCGTTCTTGTGCTTTATGTAATAAATGGCTTGTGGTCATGGAGCTCTTGTGACTTAGTAGTAGAAAATGTGTAGTTCTACTCCACACAAGTAGTGTGGCTGGTAGTGTAGACAATAGTTCAGTTTCTCTAAATTTCTAATTGAGATAATGAGAAACAAACACAGAAAGAATTTTTGAGTCAGTAATGTTAAACTACATTTCAGAATGCACTAAATGAAACTACCAAATACAAGTATTTTGGGGTTCTGGCAACACAGTGCATTAGTTGTATTTTGGGAAAGTATGGCAGTTCCTGCTGCAGTAAGGGCAAGATGTTGTTTTTTTCATTAACAGCTTGAGTGTGGCCATATTTAAGTTTTTGATGCTGAGTCAAACTTATTTTAGGTTCTGGTGTATCTATACTTCCCAATCCTTATTTTTCTTCTGTTAATAGACAGCTGTCCTAATGCTTGCATCCTTGCCTGTGGTTCATTAAGTATTTTGTTCCTGCTTGCCTGTTCTTTTTCAGCCCTTAAGTGCTTGAAAAGCTGTATGCTTTGTGATTTGTTTCCTTTGGCTGTTAGTGTCAAAAGTAGTTCTTAGTCACAGTTTCAAAATCATTCTATCTTGGTGAATGAACTGTGTTTTCAAGGGCTGATAGCTGCATCTTGTGTAGGTAGTCATGGAGGTAAATTGTGCATAAGGATATAAACATGAAAAATTTGGAATTAATAAAAGGGAACAGCAAGTTAAGCTATTCTCCGGGTTACTTGAAGAGTCATATATTTTAGTATTTACCTATAAATAGTTTTGAAACAAGAAGTTTTGTGGTCAGCTGCATTGTTACCTGGAAAGAAATGGATACTAAGCAATGCACATTAAACAGTGTACTTGTGCTGATAGCAAGAGACTTTGTTCAATAAAATTCAGACTCATGGCAGTGTGGTTATAGCTGCTCGCTCAGTCTCTGAGTGCATATGTGATTCTTCGCAGAAGCTGCATGCTTCAGGCTGACTCAGAAAAGCTGCGGCAGGCGTGGATTAAGGCTGTTCAGACCAGTATTGCTACAGCATACAGAGAAAAAGGGGATGAATCTGAGGTGAGTTTAAAAATCAAGCAACACTTTTTGAATTTTGAGGATTAAAAATAGAACATCTTTTTTGTGAGAACTGGAAAAAAAAAATCCATTTGCTGTCTTTCAGTGTAAATGCAATGAAACTTTGATGGCAGTAATTGTCTAATCTGTCTTTCACTCCATCTTTCTAGTGGTACTTTGGCCTGTATGTTTTGATAAATTTTTTTGTAGTGGGATAAAAATTCATAGGATTATTGGATATAGGATAGCTGTTATACTTAGTTCTATACTTCTTCTAAAAAGGTTAAGAATTTCTTTTCAGTTCTGTGGCTTTCTTTGACTTTAAATGCACAAGCTTCTTCTCTAGGATTCTAGTGCACAGTCAGGATCTCGGTATTTGTAGGATCTTTTTCTTAAATTTTGTCTTTTATTTTGTTTCTTTTTTAGAAACAGGAAAAGAAACCATCCCCTTCTACTGGAAGCTTAGAAACTGGCAGCGAGACAAAAGAGAAATTGTTAAAGGGAGAAAGTGCTCTACAGCGAGTTCAGTGTATTCCTGGTAATGCTGCCTGTTGTGACTGTGGTTTGGCAGATCCTCGCTGGGCCAGTATCAACCTAGGAATCACGCTTTGTATTGAGTGCTCTGGGATACACAGGTTGGTTGGCTTTTCAGAAGTATATCTGACTTACACATTGACTTAATTATGAAGTGTGTTGTTTGCCTCTTAAAGTATGTATTAAAGCAAGATTAGAAACCCTTTTTGTAAACAGAGTGAAGGTAACTGGCTTTATTTGCATAAACCAATGGTAAAGCTATCTGAGGTAAGACACTGCATACAGTTACTAGTTAATTTTTTTTTTTCCTGTTTAGGAGCCTAGGAGTCCACTTCTCAAAAGTAAGATCTTTAACACTGGATTCATGGGAACCTGAACTGCTAAAGGTATGATAGTTTTTTGAAATGACAGTTTCTACTCAGATTGTTGTTCTACAGCCATGGCATCAGAATGTTCAATGCAGGAAAAACTTACATTTGTAACCAGTGTATGTCTTCTACTTTTGAGTAGAAAATGTTCATTATGGTGTGTTTTTTGTGTTTGTTTGTTTTTATTCACACTTTCTTATACAGCCTGCAGTAGTAGTAGTAATTTTTGATACGAACTTGCAAGCCAGAAAGCCTTATGCTACTTTCAGGTTCACAAATACCCTTTGAATAGTAGTTTAGTTCGTACTGTGGGGTGGGAGGAGGGAAGCAAACCAAACCAAACAAAAAAAAACACCCCACCTTTTTTCCTGTTCATGTAAATTAAAGCTGAATATTTTACCTGCTATCAGAAGCAAGAAATCTCTTTGTTGCCATCAGTAAGTTGGATTTCATGGGCTGAGCTCACCTAAAAATAGTATTTGCAGAATGCTTTGTCTTTGATCATATAGATGTAACTGATCATGGTTCAGCAAAAATGTATGTTAGACGAGTTGGAACAGAAATGAGGAAATCGTGTCTTGCCAGATAAGGATTGGGATAAGAATAACAGCAAAGCTGGTGGAAAAGAATGCCTTTGTTGATGAGGCCCACAAATGTCGTTCTAATTGCAGAAAAAAAGATTCTTCAATGACAGATTCATTTTCATAATCCCCTTTCAGAAGGGAGTAGTACTTTACAATCATAACTGTATTTTTGTTATCTTATTCTGAATTTGCTTCCTTTATTCACTGATTGTTTCATTGTCATGAAATAAACCCATGCTTACTTTTGGAAGTGGACTTACAAAACTCAGTGAAAACACTGAGTTGGGAAAATAGGCTGAGTGAGGTAAAAACAACTAAATAAGTAGATAAAGCCTTTTGTAACTCTATTTGAATTTATTTTGCTTCATAGCTTATGTGTGAATTGGGAAATGATGTCATAAATAGAATATATGAAGCAAAGTTGGAGAAAGTGGGAGTAAAGAAGCCACAACCTGGAAGCCAAAGGTAGTAATATACCTAGATTTCATTTGTTCGTTATAGTCATAAATGACATTAAATTGAACAATTTGCATCATTATTTAATATAAATGCAAATGATTTTTTTCTTCTTAGTACCTGATTTATTACTTCTTCTTTTGTACCACTGCCTTTCTGGGGTATGCACCTTTATGGCTTTCAAATACTGCATGATTATCTTTTGGGCCAATGTATTCCTCTAGTGATTAAAGGTTTTTGCTTGTATAAGCTAGCAGTCTGTTCTTACATTGTGTTCGTGTTACCTGCTTGTGCCTCTTCCCATTCCAGTTTTATCATTCACCCGTCTGCTTCTCTAAAATGGGCCTGCCTTTCTCCTCACATGTTTTTGAGTCCACCTGACCTGGGGTCAGGTCAAGTTAAAGTTATCTTAATTTCCGTTCTAGCTTCAGCTCTCCAGCCTCTGTGGATTTTGGCTGGTGCCATTGCGATGCTTCTCCTCTTGGTTTACCTTGTATATGCCGCTGCTCATTTCACTTGCCGCTATCTATACTTCATTAAGTTTGACTTTTGCTCCCAGATCCCCAGAATGCTCTTTTCGTTGTTCCTACATTGCACACAAGCTCTATTTTACAACATCCTTTTAATGACTATACACCTGTCTGCTGTTCGTTTGATGTTAATTTGTTTGAAGGTAGTTTCCTAAGGTTTTGTTTTATTTTAAAGGATACGTTTTTTAAAACATTTTTATTAGCTTTCTAGTTCTGTGCTGCTTGCTGTCAAACAGTTTCATGCTATTGAAAAGCATGATTTATAAAGTGCTAGCAATTTGGAGACAATGATAACGTGTCTGTAACTGTAGGACATTTGCTAGATATTACTTCTAGTTGTAACTGTTTTTCAGTGATTTCAATAATAGTACTTCTATAACCGCTTTCTTCATTGTGTCAGAATTGGTATGTGCCATTTGATGATAACCTTAGGTTTCAAGAAAACATATCTCAGCATTCATTATGCATCTGGTGATTGTACCTACCTGGGGTTTTGATTATTGTTCTCTTACGCAGTCTTGATGTTCCTTTAACAAATGTTTTTACTGAAGAATCTAAATATATGCTATATTAATTAGTTATTAAAGGGTTAGTACCAACAGATAACGTAGTGAATAACGTTTTTCTTCCACATACTGCTTTCTAGAGTCTCTACCTTAAAGAAAATGTACCTATATGAATATAACACTTTATTTTAACATTTAATTCTTAACTTTTCCTAAGCTGCTTTCGTTTGAGGCTTATGCAAAATTTAATTAAGAACCCAGAGAGAGTTGGACAGTATGCCCTTCATCTTTCTGAAAATGTCATGTGTGTCCTATGTGCAATGCCGGATTGCAGTTTGATTACTGGCTGTAGTATGAAATTGATGTCCTTATAACATAGGAAAACAATAAAATATCCGCTTACTAACTCCTAACATTTTGTATATGACAGGCAGGAGAAAGAGGCGTACATCAGAGCAAAATATGTGGAAAGAAAGTTTGTAGAAAAGCAGCCTGTAGCAGCTGTATCTCCGCTTGAATCTGGAACAAAAGTTTTTCCTCAAAGTCAGGAAGAGAAGAGGCACAGTGCCCCTGAAAAATCTCTTTTGGCAGGGGAACAAGGTGTGGCATCCCCAAAAGGTATCTATACACCTCTCTCCTGAGCTATGTTATGCATGTTATTTTTAAAGGAACTCTTTGTATTTACTGATTTCCTGCCTCATGCAGGGAAATCAAATCCTTCTTCTAATGGGTCATATCCTAGTTCAGAAGTGTAAGGGAGAAAAGGCTTGTTGAGTAGTGTGCACTTTTCAGATGGGAAGAGTTTGTGGAGTGGGGGTTCTTACCATTCAGAAACATATTAACCACCTTCTTTCCTCCGTATTTCCATCCTTAATTTTTCCGATAACGTTCTTTCCTACCCTATCCCTTCCTTACTGCCTGCTTTGTGCTTTGCTAACTTGCATGTC
Organism: Anser brachyrhynchus; assembly: GCF_964034855.1. Classification (NCBI taxonomy): domain Eukaryota; kingdom Metazoa; phylum Chordata; class Aves; order Anseriformes; family Anatidae; genus Anser; species Anser brachyrhynchus. Next base: position 13,216,922 of record NC_137703.1, on the reverse strand, counting down.
CCAGCGGTTGCTGTAAGTAGCGACGAGGCGAGGCGGGAGTCTCTGTTCTGTCCTGATGAACTAGATTCACTCTTCTCCTACTTTGATACCTCTTCAAAACTACGTAGTAGTAAGTACTACAGCTATGGCGTGTTCAGTATTTGCACTAGTGACCCATTGTGTGTTGTGGCCATCTCCCTGCTTTTAATCCATTGTCTCCAGGCTACTGCGTTGCTTTGTGTTTACATGAAATAATTAAAGCTTTTTTACTTATCCTGATCTTCTAACTTTCTAATAATCTTTCACACTATTGTTATAAATGTTATGGTTGAAATATATGACTTAAGATTTTTTTTAAATAATGAATAATTACTGGTCATTGGGAGGGGAAAAAAATAAAAATGAATTCAGGACCAAGTATAAGAGCTTGCTTTATTATCATGTCTGTGAAAAGCAGGTAACTTACGGTCTGCATAGTAATTCCCATTTCTCCCCCAAACAGTAAGAAGCAGTGACAGTGGGATCCAGCAGAGTGCTGATGACAGCAGAGAACACCTTGCCTCTACTATATCAGCTAACAGTTTGTATGAACCAGGTGCTCTAGGCTTCGTACTTCAAGATGAAGACTTAATCTTTTTTTTTTTGCTAGCATGTTCATGTCAAAAGGATTAGTACTTGATGATAACGTTCACCTCTCTTCTATTCTGGTGTTCTGAAATGTTTTAACAAGGGTAGGAATTGGCTGAGTGACCTTTCTCTCCTCCAGACTTGGTATGGAGAATGACGTAGAATCCTCCTAAATAAGTTCAGAGAACTTTTGTAGTCAGATGATATTGAGCCAAAACTTAATTTTTTAGCAAATGAAGCAGTGCTTTATTTTAATATAGAAGTGCCTCCAGAGAAATGTATAATAATTTCATAAATGGTTAAAGATCTGGAGAAAGAATTCCTGTTAAGTCACAGACAAAAAGCATTGCATGTTACTTGAATGTCTTGCTTAATTTTTCAGTTTTCTATTTACAATCAACTGACCATGCCCTTAAACATTACTCCTCTTTATTCAAACTTGATAAAGTGATAAAATTATGTACTATTATTATTGTCCTGGGCTGACAGATATATGGACTATGGCTTGTCAAAATATCCAGAACAATTATAAAGGAAGCTGATTATACTACATCACAGCGCTCTGAGCTACATTTTAAATGCAGTACTTCACAGCTGTGGTTTGTAGGCAAGCAGCATGTGGCTTAGATCCTCTGACTGCATTGTAGAAACACTTATGATGCTGTAACTCATGAAAGCTTACATGTAAAACTGTCTTTACTTCCCACACTCCACTCTGTATTACTCTTTTCAAGATGAAAGATTATGCTTTAGTCCAAAGGATTATAGCCCCAGCAAGTAACTGGTATGTGACAATGGTGTCTTTTAATGAAAATTCTCAAAACAGTATTAGCTTCATTATATATTCAGGTGTATCAAACTGTTGCAGAAAGATATTTGTATGACTACATCTCAGCAGGAAATTATTTGTATTCATATCTTGCGGTATGGGACAAGATGCATTTCTTGGCTAAAACCAAGATGCATTTCTTGGCTAAAACCTTTTCTTAGAAATGACACGGAATAGGTAGATTGAAGGATATTCACACATGCCAGTAACATGGAGGGAAGGTTTCCTGGCCAGTAATTCTGTGAAGTGTCCGTGCTTGAATGCTGGCAGAAGCTAAAGGTGTGTGTGGTGACCTCTGGCAAAATGGGGCACCAGTGCAGAACATCTCACAAAGTCTGAGCTACCTTATGCCAGAGAAGTTATGTCTTTGGTCAGAATTCTAGGAGGTACCTTACAGAAGCAGGAGTTACAGGTAAGCAATATATATATTTCTTTTTCCTTTCAGAAGGAGACAAGCAAGAGTCTTCTGTGTTCATTGACTCCAAACAGCTTAGTCCAGGATTGCAGCTTTATCGAGCTGCTTTTGAGAAGAATCTTCCTGATATGGCAGAAGCATTGGCCCATGGCGCTGAAGTAAACTGGGTCAATATAGAAGAAAACAAAGCAACACCACTCATTCAGGCAGTGCAAGGGGTATGTGGTGTACAGCATCCTGATGTGGGAGGAGGGGAAGGGGAGTAATAGGGATATTTGTGTCACTGCTTCTTCTGAACTGCTTGCTTTGCTCTTGAATGATAATGTGATGCTGAAATTGTCTTTACAAAGTTATCTCAAAGTTGTTTCTGAACTATTGCTCCTTGCTGGTGTTATACATGTGGTGTTATACATCCCAGCAGTGTTCAAACTTGACATGGAGGCAATCCTTTTCATTTCCTTTACCGCATGACTGAGAAGTTAGATGGCAGGACAGGTTTGGCTCTGATTCTAGAGATCTGGTGTTAAATTGTTTGTTTTGCTCTTATTCCATAGGGCTCCTTGGTTACTTGTGAATTCTTACTGCAGAATGGTGCCAACGTGAACATCAGGGACACGAAAGGAAGAGGACCCCTGCACCATGCCACAGTTCTAGGACACACTGGGTAACTCACTGTTCCCGAATCTGTAAATGGCTATCTCTGTTAACACAAAGCTGCTTCACTTCCCAATATATTCAGGCATTTTAATATATTTCGGGTGATAGAGTTTCTTCTTAAAATTTTGTGATGAGTGAGAAAATAACATTTTTGAACATCTCATCTGCTAGCAAAGCACATGACTATAAACACTTCAGTCCATTTTGGAAAAATGTGCATTTAATAAAGTTTTGGAATGACATAGACATCTGGTGAAGGCTCACGAGATTGTTTCTCGTTTTGTTGAGAAGTATGGTAAGAGTAAGAGAAATAGTGAGGCAAGGCATGTTTCTGTTTCATCTCACCTGTGTGTTGCTCGGAAAGTGTTTCAATTCAAAATGTATCACATCACATCCTGAATTTTGGAATCATGGCTTTTAACTGAAACTCCATGCCAGCTCAGCTCAAATGAGGACATAATCTGTTGTGTGGTGCCCATGCTCTTTGCATGCATGAATCCTGAAAAAAGTGCAAGTTTACAGCTTGAGAGAGTTTGAGGTGTAAGGTTAGTCAGCATGCCATGTTTATATAGGTGAAGAAACGTGTGTACACATGCATATATATTATATATGCACATATATAGATGAAAAACAGCAGAGAAAAATCAGATCAGTTTCTACTGAGTAAAACAGGTACTTGTCTGAGGATTTTTTACTGTATTGATTTATTCTGATCAGTATTTCTTTTCTGTTGTAGTAAAAATGAAATTTTTTGGTTCTATGACCTAGGATGATAAAGAAAGGCAGAGGCTTACCTTCTAAAGGGTTCAATTCCGTGCTGTAATAGCATGATTTCACAGTAATAACTGTGAAAGAGAAATATCTCTTTGGAAAGATAGCTAAAGGCTTTGCTTACTTCTGTGTTAACTTCTTAATTACTATAGATGAATAGTGCCATTCTGAAATGTTCAAGAGACTTTTGGTAAATTAAGCCAAATACATTGCATCCAGCTTTATTTGCTTTTTTTCTATTGTTGTGGAAATTGTTCTTAAATTATCTTTCTAAACAGACAGGTGTGTTTATTCTTAAAACGAGGAGCAAACCAGCATGCCACTGATGAAGATGGGAAAGATCCATTGAGTATAGCTGTAGAAGCTGCAAATGCAGATATTGTAACATTGTAAGTTGTATGTTATGTTTTTTAACTAGGTATCTAAGTTTTCATATCATTTCGAGTTAAAAATGTAGGAAGTGTCAAAATTCTTTTACGTAAAAACGTAAAATGTAGGGAGAGCAAAAGGAAAATTCAGAGTGCAGTATCCATAGATGACCGCGCTGTTGAGGTTCATGAATGGGCTGTAGGCCTTTACTTGCAGTCATCTTCATTGCTTTAAAGGTGACATTATTTTTTTTGTTTCTGAAATCACAGGTTGCGTTTAGCAAGGATGAATGAAGAAATGCGTGAATCAGAAGGACTCTATGGACAGCCAGGTCAATACTCTACTAATAACCATACTGAGATGCAGTATAAGAAATGTATTCAGGAATTTATCAGTTTACAACTAGATCCTTAGGGTCTGAGGAGAATTTAAGATAGCTTCATACAATAATAGTTTTTATAGGCGTTACACACACATTAAAGCTTCATTATGGTGTGGTTTTGTCAGATTATATAGGGGACCTGAAAGGACAGTGTTTAAAGTACATAATTACGGTAGTTTGTTAGTACAACCATTACCAATCTGTTTTGCTCTTTGTTGTATGGTTTTCTCCTACTGACATTCCACTGAAACTCATGCAATGGTAGGATTTACCTGGCAGTTAGAGCAGCCTGTTTAAGCCAGGTTGCTCAGAGACACTTGAGGAGTTCATGTTATTACAGGATACCATTCTCCTTCTGGTGGAATGGTCCTGAATTTATTAATTTTTTAGGGAAAAAAATCCTTCTACACTGATGTACAAATGTGTATCAAATGTTGCAAAAAAACTCCAGACAAATGGGAAAGCATTATTTCCTCCATTTTTATTTGAAAAATATTTTATGTTAAGATATTTAACAAAACAGTTATTCTTAAGTATGTATTTTTGTATGCATAGTATCTTACCGTTTGATTTTTAAAAACAAACAAAAAACACCTGGCAGGCATTTGAGGCAACCAGTACAAGAAAATAACATTATTTAATGAATCTGTGCAACTTATTCTCAGGCAGTCAGTCTCTATTTATACTGTGTTCTGATGTGATATTTATGTAAGCCATTTCCTCTATTACGTTTACCTAAGAACCTAATTTAATCTCATGCAAAGATCAGTAATGAAGGCAGAGTTGATTGTCAAGTTAGTCGAGGTAGGCACAAAAACATGGCCTGCTGGGCAGTAGTGAAAGGAAGACCTTGCTTTTAAGGTTGAGTGAGTACTCTTGGCTCGCTCTTACGAAGCCTTTGTGTGTTTGTCATTGATTCATAATGATTGTGTGCTTATACCTTTTACTAGTTTGGGGCTGGAATATACTCAAGGGGCAATGTTGAGTCTCCTGTCAGTATCCCAGATTAGTGCTATTACATGAACCAAATGTATGTATTTCACAAATTTCCCCCGTGAAGAGTAGATGTTTTGCAAATTCATCTGTAAACAAAACCAGGAAAGTCGAGTTAAAACCATGAAAGTACTAAAGACACTCAGACTTTCACAAGCTCTCTCTGGAGGAGCAACAAATAATTTAGAAGTGAATACTCAATTATGAGCTTAATGAGGAAGAGTTCTCCACTCTAAATGCAGCAGGTTACATATGTGGAGAGGGGAATCTATTACCTGTTTGGTCATGTTGAATGTGAGGCTGTTTTCTGATATAATGCATACTACTTCACTGACAGCCTGAAGGTAACAAGTATTGAATTATTTTTGATTCTTCTAGTTCTTATTTGAAGAGGTAAAAATAAAACTTACAGTTTAAAATAGTGAAATGCATTTATTTTAAGGGAAGTAGGTATTTTGATTCAAAAGCTATATGCTAAGTCATAAACGAATATTCTGGATCACTTAATTGACATGTCAAAAATTTAAAATTATTATGAAGTAGAAAATGTTTCTGTAGTTTGTACAAAAAGCCAAAGTTGGTTCCTAAATATTATAAGGCTTATGGTCTAATTCATAAATTCTGGCACTACATACATGAAAATAAGAATGTTTGTTCAAACTGAAGATGGAGTGGAGACTATTTTCCCTGTTATTATTGTTTAAAAGATTTTTAGATTCTTCAATTAGGCAGATAAAAAGCAGGTGAGTCTTTTATTGAAAATACCTTGACCTTTTTGTCAGTCTGTATTACAGTAGAATCTAGGGACTGCAGCTGATGCAATCTGATCTAGATATTTTGCAGACATCTCTAGTCACTGTAAATGGGCAAGATTGACAGTGGAAAGTAGAGCCACCGCAAGGGGTAGAGCTTACCTAAAATCAAAGAGAGGGTATTGTTAGAATACCTACTGAAACTCAGACCACAAGCTGTACAACACAGTGTCCCAGCCAGATGATCCTGCTGTATCTCTGAATACAGCAATGTTACTTGCTGAGGTCTCTTTAAAAGTTGAAGTAAATATTTGAGTGTTTTAAATGTTAATGTCTGCTAGCCTGCTAGAAGGATTGTGTAAATGTGTTAAGTGTAAGCACAAAGCCCCTCTGCTGTTAGAATAGAACAGTTAGTTGGAAAAGACCTTCAAAGAGCATCAAGTCCAACTGTTAGGATGTATAAATACCCTTAATTTGGTCATAGAAAAGGCAGGTCTTTTTCACTGCATAGATGCGTTAAAATATCTGCACTACCCTTACTGTAGAACTCCTCTTTTTCAAAATTATGATTCTAGAAAAAATAAGGGTTTTTAAGACAATTGTGTTTGTTGGGAGATATGTGAGGGTAAGTATCAATGTAAGAGTGTCATCACAGTGAAGCTAACTGCATATTGCTCAGCTTTAGTAATGCAGTTGATAATTAATAATGCAGCTAATAACGTCAACATCTCTGATTTAAATATACCTGCCTGGTTTGAGCTACTTAGGGAATGTATATATTGCTTTGCAAAGTACAGTTGGTCTTCCAAAATATTCTTAGAATGGGAACTAGCTGAAACTAGCTTGTTCCACAAAATGGTTGTTTCTGGTGGTAGAAGCCATATGCACCATTGTGCTGTTTCTTGTATAATACTTGAGTGCTCATCTTCTGGTGCTACAATATGTCTGCTAACTATTTGATATTAGTACTGCTACTTTTTTCTTCCTATTTTTTCTTGAATGTATGATGTGTGCCTTTTGATTTATTCTGGTGTTAAATGGTAAAGCAGTGTTATAGTATTTTTGTATATAAAATCTGCACTTTAGGGAAAACATTACTTGGAAATGGAATTTCCAGAATTAAGTTTTAAAGTAAGATTTTAAAATAATTATAAGGTTTACAGTATTAAATATTTTAATGCAGCATAAAGGGGCACTTTATTTTAATCTATTTTTGTATGTAATATTTTTGTTATGTAATAGCCAAAAACAGAACCACAATGTACCTTGCAAAAGTAGCTTTTGGTTTTTTCTTTCAATTTTATTTGAAAGAACTAAATACAGCAACTTGAACTACAGTACTAGTTCGTGAATGGGACCCATTTCAGTAATAAAAACATAGTTGCTTTGCTTGCATCACACAAGCTTGATTCTCGTTTGTTCTCTTCAAACCTGTTCTTTTGATGGATGTTACAAACTCTTCTTTCATTCTGTGCTTATCTTTCAGTGCAAGCAGTTATCAAAAACTTAATGATAAAATGTGTTGTATGCCTGTTTGATCTCTAGAACATACTTGAAACTAAATCTGAAAACCAAAAGGGAATTCTACTAGACCTAAGTTTTCCTAGTAGAGTAGTAGTCAATTTATTTGTCCTTTAAAGTCTGGGCAGAACTGTGATTACACTTTCATATAAACCCACATGCAGTGTTAAGTATTTCTGGAAAGTCAGTTGTCATTTCTGCAAGTGTTTTCAAATGAATGCCATCTCATCTCCAATACTGGAAAAGGATAACGGTTCTAATATTGGAAATGTACATTAAAAAGATGGAAAACCAAAACAGTGTAACTCTTCACTGTAGTACAGTCTATAACAAAAAATCCCTTTTAAATCTGCCCTTCTGAAACTAGTGGTGAAACAATGCTTTTCTTTCTTCCACAATCCTGTTGGGGGGCGGGTGGGGGAATGTACACGGTGGTAGAGATTTTGGGATGATTCTTCTGTCATACTATTAATCAAGGTGTCAGCAGGGAGCAGTAATGCTGGGATCTTATCCCATGCAGTCATCCATGTTGGGAAGACAGCAGCACAATTTGGATGGCTGAACACTTCCTGACTGGACCAAATGTTTTATGCATTTAATTTCCTTTGAAGTCAATATGGTATGGTTAATGTTTTAAAATGAACATTAATTCAAGGCCCAAAATGCTGCAGCAGATTAAAGAAATGTGAAAATCTCCATTTTAAGACGGTAGAAGAATGACTTGGCCATGACTTAAGAAGTATTCCGTCTTGATCGTGGTTTTCCTGTGTAGATAGAGGAGGGGATGGGGACAGAGCAGATGAAAATTGCTGCCTTCTCTCATTTTGGAATATTTGCGCTAGTGGTCAGGTTGGTTTTAGATACAAAGGGTAAAGATAAGCAGCAAACAAAAAGAATTTAAAGGAAATCTCATGACTTTTATAAACCTAGAAGATATATGTCCAATAATGCATTAAAAATTTATACTTGTGAAAGTAATAGACCAAAAATGTTTATGAACAGTAATTTCCCTGGTTACTTAGGATTGCTTTTTTTTATATACTCTTGTTTGCTAATTGTTTCTTTCATGGAGAGTTCTTTCTGGCTGTTAGACTTCTGACCTCTGTTTCCAAGTAAATCTTTATTTATGCCATAATTCTAATTTCCTGATGAGTCCTGGTTAGCACGTCCTTTCCAAAACCAAGTATTTTTTCTCTGATAGCTAATAAACATTTTTATTTTTACATTGCTTAAAAATGCTTGCACTTTTCCTTTCTAACTCTGAACTTTCCTCTGTGTGGCTGCCTTTGAGGTACTATTTCAGGTATAGTTTTGCTTTGTTTAATTTGCTTCTACAGAATGTGCATGTGATTAAACAGTCCCAGTTCACATCAGCATCATTCCATCTGTATAAGAAGTCTTTACACATTAATATAGATGTTACTACAGTAAATGGTGGCATGGTAAGGTGTTTGTGCAATGATGGATGATGTTAATTATCACAAATGTTTGAAACTGTTTCCCCTTTTTCTTCCTTCTAGGAGATGAAATTTATCAGGACATTTTTCGTGACTTTTCTCAAATGGCATCAAATAATCCAGAGAAGCTAAACCGTTTCCAGCAGTCAGATTCCCAGAAGCCTTAAGTGTCAAGAAGGAAAAGAACCTGCTCCTTCTATTGCAAGTCGTCTTTAACAGAATGAAATATATGCATTTTGTTAGATAGTTTGGATAAAACGACCACTCTAATGTAGCTGTAGATCATGGTAGCTGGGGAAATGTATAAGAGTTTTATGTTCCACAGTACATATACCTCAGCAGCTGAAGAAAACATTTTAAAGTTAAAGGAATACCTGCTAGCTCGGTGTAGAAATAGTACCAGTTAGCAAGTATGAAGTTCATCTGTAGCTCGTACTTAGAGTTAGCAGAGCATAGCTGTATGTATTGCAGACTCTGAGTGGCAGGATGACCAGATCCGCTTTGCTAATTAGTATCCTATACTGTCATCTGTCTCACTGCTGCCATAAAGATGTGCCTCTGACAAGAAGGTCTAGGTTGCATTTTCTTGGACTGTTTGGAAGGGAAATCAGGTAATGACTTACAGAATTGTCCTTCTGTTTGTGGGCCTGTAACTTTTCTTGTTCCTACCCTGACTCTGGTTAGAGGTAGGCTGTTAATAACAAGATGTGGTAACTTCTCTTTTGCAGCAGAAGTTTTAACACCAGGCTGGCTTTTATACTAGTGACTGCAGGTCAGTCACGATCAGTGTATATCCTGGAGGACCAAATTCTAAGAGTTAGTCAATTTTCTTCTGCACCCCTCTTCTCCCCCGAGCCCCTTCTAAAATGAAGATTGCTGTGAAGGAAGTAACTTTTAAATGAGCACTTGGAACCTTTAATGAAAAAAATAAATTTAATCCTGCTGGACATGATGTGGGGTTTGTCAGTATTTTGACATCAAAACTTGAAATTTGAGACATCCAAGTAAAAATGGAAAGCCACAGGAGTCTGTGTAGAACAGTCACACAAGAGCTGTTTGTCACCTTTTCTCTCTGCTGTTCTCACTACTAGCCCTAAGCTGCATATATAAAAATGCATATGTAGTACAGCTACCCTAAATTTAGGTCAATCAATCCTTTATAGCACAGCATGGTGTAACATAATGCGCAAAGGCGCGGATGTGTACGTGTCTAAACTAAGGCTTGCAGAAGAAAACCTAGGAGTTATACTGCACATTTTTGCAAAGTAACAACTGAGAATGTTTTCCAGCTGTAATGAGGGCAATGACACAAGTTGCTTTTTTTTTTTTTTGGTGAGCTCCACCTGCTGATGTGCATGCACAAATGGTGTCTGTAGATACATGCTTGTGTATCAGGTTATGTACTACTAAAATAATCACCAGAAGCCACAAGCCAGCAGATGCAGTTCTTCATATTGTATTTGTCTACCCTACGGACAATTTAAGGAGAATTTTTAGGTAACATAACATCAGTGTGATTTTTTTTATAGGATTCTATTAGCCATGGCAGTACGCTAACTTTCTGTTTAAGTGCATTTAGGAAATGGCTTTTCTCCAAGCTGGCTTGTATAAGCAAAATTGGGTAAAGAATTTCTGTAAATTGTGGTAAAAACTAAACTTTCTGGCATGTTAATTTTATAAACAATGTATTTTAAATATTTATCATTTTGCAGAAATGTATAGTAGTGCATTTAATCTGGACGATTCTTTATGTGAAGTTAATGGCATCTTAGTGTCCAATAAGTTTTTCCAAGAAAAAGAATCTTAAAAAAAGTTTTGTTTAATCTGTGGTCTAATTATGCTAGGAAAAGCAGACTGCCCATTTGAAGAGTATGTTTAGTTGAATAATAAGCAACTTACTAGAAATTACAGCTTACAGATGATTTCATAAGTTTCTTTTAAATAATTGTCTATGAAATGACAATATACTTTGTAATCTGTAGTATTTAACAGCAACGGACACTTATTTAGTAGATTTTAGAGAAAGTAAAATTCCCTGTGTACAGATGGGATAATGTAAGATATGGCTATGTATAGTATACACTTGAGACATAGGGTTTTTTCAAAAGATTTGTATCCTTTGCCACCTACATGACAGTCAGTGTACAATGTGATTGGTTGGTAATGTAAAGCTCCCGAAAGCTTAGTGGCATAATCACTGTCCTACTCCTCGCTGCTGGGAAAACATCTGAGACACTTAACCAGTCTCCACTGGTGTTTGCTTTCCTACTCAAAGAAAAATCTGAGAAATTTTGCAGGACAACTTCCTACCAACAAAAAGTTTCTTCCCTGTAGCTCTGCAGATTCATCTGCTGCAGTCCAGCTCTCGTCTGATACTCTGCAGTATCAGGCTGTTTATGCTAAAGGACTAGTAACATCCCGATCCACGAATTGTATGACTTTTCAGGAGATTTGGAATTTCAATGGCTCAGGGAGCAGGTGTATCAATTCTGATCCTGCAGCCTCGTTCCCTGATCCTTTTAGGTACACTATGATGTCCAGGATAAACTGCATTTTTCAGGTCAGGTGCAATACGTGTCTGAAGATCTTGCTCATCAGCAAAAATGAATATGCCACTAAGCTACATGAAATGTATCGAGGGTTCAGTCCTGTTAGACACTGGCAGGCTCAGTGCTCCAGGGTCTCTGTACCTTACAGGATTCAGCCCTCGGTGAAACAAAGTATGATTAACTCCAGTGCTATGGAGATCTGGATTTCCTTGAGTTCTGATTCAAGTGCTGATGTTCTGCACAGTAATTTTAGGAAACTTCCATTTTTTATTACAGTATGAATCTGAGTATAACTTGAGTAGTAGACTCTAAGACTCTGGTATGTGTTAACACCTTGCACCCTGTACCAGATAATGGAAAGCTTCAATTCCAGTTCATGTTTCTCTATATATGAGATATGTCATCAGTAATCAGTGGGGTACAAAGCAGTAGATTCCAAAAACAATTCAAAATCATCTTTCATGTGGATTTTTAGTAATTTACTATATAGTCCATTAAAAGATTTTGAAATATTCCTCCTTAGACAGAATTGGATCACATGTTCCAAAAGTCTCTTGGAAAGACAAATGTGTAAGATTTCAACATATATTCTAATGCGTATTAATTTCAGAGGCATAACTTACTTACGTTGCATGTTAAGATGGTATCTGTGGTATCTCCATAGGGATCTGTATTGTTTTGACTGTTCATAAGGTTTCATGTTTTGTTGATGTTGGTACGATGTATGTAAAACTTCTAAGTTATTATACTGAATAGTGCTACTGAATTATATTAGACATTGAAATTTGTTCCCATAAGTTTGGGTGATCACAATAGATGGTCTAAGTTTCCTTACCAATCAGGACCTAACCCAAGAACTCACTGAAATTTATGGCAGTCTTTCCCCTCATTTCAGAGGCTTTGGATTGTACCGTTGTTGGTTCATACTGTCACTGTGTTAAGGGATCCTGTGTTTTTTTTCTTTTTTTTTGTTTTTTTTTTTCATTCCCTAGAGTTTTATATTTTACCAGCTTATATACTGAGCTGAAATAGTTTTAGAAAATGCAACCGGACCTTCCTACTGCTGTCATCAACTCCCCATTAAAAAATGAAATTTCTCCGATTTTGCAGTATGACATCCGTACACATTATCTGAATTACTGGAATTGTGCCTGGTAGAGCAAAAACTTCAACTCACTAAAGAAAAAAGTGAGAACTAGAATAAGCATAGGATTGGCTGTGGTATTTCCAGGGCTTTGATGCTTCTCTGCAGCCACCTGTTTTAAAGTAGGGTTGTTAACTCTGCATTTTCATCATGAGAACTCATGAGAACCTTACATGGCGCAGTGACTATAAAAGGACCATTTGATAGTTACAAATAACGTGCAAGGAAGTGATACTTTCAAAACACCGTCAGAAGGACTGAGCTGATTATTTAATACACTGAAAGTCAGTATTGCAAGCTGCCCTCCCTGCCACGTCCCAGGGTGAGACCTAACTTAGTCTTTGGGTTTATTGTTCCTGTTTGTACAGTCCTATAGCCTGTTGTGCTTCCACAAACACATTTCTTACACCAGGGCCAAGCCCAGAAGGGCAGTGCTGGGGCCCAGGCTGAGCGTACCCCTAGGTACCCCTTTGGTACATCCCTAGTTTCCGCACAGTATTTTCTTCTTTTGCTTGCCATGGAAGGAGATGACAAAGGAGGAAGAAATCCCCCTCGCCTTTCTGTGAAGATTCCAACTGCTGTTTTGCTAGAAATCCCCAAGAACTCTCTGTTCGTTCAAGCCGAGCAGCTGCTCTGTCTGAAATGAATTATTATTTTCCTCTATTTACGTATCACTCTGTACTTGTTCTTTTACGCATCCCAGCAGTAAAACGCTCGTTTTCCCCCGTGCCCTCTGCCCCGGACGCTGTAACTGTACGAGGAGCCCTCCTTCCCCTTTCCTAAGGCTGCGCTCTTTGTATCTAAACCGCGGCCGAGCCCCGCAGGAGCCGCCAGGCCTCTCGTTACCGCCCCCGCGCAGCTCCCGGCCGGGCCCGGCCCCGAGCCGCCTCCGTGTGGCGGCGGGGCGGGGCGGGGAGGCCGGGCCGGGCCGGGCCGGGCCGCAGCATGGCGGCGGGCGGCGGGTAGGGAGCCGGGCGGCCATGGGGCGGGCGGGCTGGGCCCGCTCGCAGCCCTGCGCCCTGGCGCTGGCGGCCGCCCTGGCCGTGTGCGCCTTCTACTACCTGGGCGGCGGCGGCGAGACCTTCTCCACCGCCACCCGCCGGCTCCGAGCCACCCCGCCGGGCCCTGCCCGCCGCGGCCGAGCCCTGCACCTCCTGGTGCTGTTCACCAAGGCGGAGCGCAGCCCCGCGCTGCGGGACAAGGCCCGCGCCGCCCTGCGCTCCCTGCTGCGCCACGGGCGGCTGGCCCGCGGGGACGCCCTGCACCTCCACCTCGTCACCGACGGCGCCAGCAGGGACATCGGCGAGGGCCTGCTGCGGGACGCGCTGAGCCGCGCCGCCTTCCCGCACCAGGTGAGGCGGCACCGGCGGCCCCCGGGGCTCCGCGGCGCGGAGGAGAGCCGGCGGTGGACGGCCGGAGCTCGCTGCTCCCCGGGACGGGGCTGTGCGGGATGGGGGCGCCTCGGGCGAGCCACCTGGAGGCCCCCTGCTTAGCCCCCCTCGGGCAAGGCGCTTCTGGCTTGGAGGAGCCTTCTGGCACGGGGAGTTTCTGTTCCGGAGGCCCCCTGCTCAGCCGCCCTTCAGCCTCTCGGCAGCACGACCACCCAGCCTGGTACTGATACGCGCGAGGCCCTGAGTGGGGCTTGGTGCCGGTGTGTAGGTGGCCTCCCGAGCGGTCCTGCAGGGCTGTCGCCACAACAGGCTGTCGCCACAACAGGCTGCCACCTCACTGCGGGCGGCTCCTAGAAAAGGGGGTGCTGGGGAGCTGCTGCACCTGAACGTTCATCCTGCTGCCTGCTGGAGAAGTGCTTCTGCCCCCCTAAAGGCAAGCGGTGCGAAGTTCTTTCACGTTAAACAGGTATTTGGTAACCGGAGGGAGCGCCAAGCTGTGAGACTCCAAGTAAGGACCCTCCTGTCCTGAGATGCTGATGCAGGACGTTCTGCGGAAGAGCCCTCTCATTCTGCCGTAGCTTTTTGTTTCTTAGTTTTCAGATAGTTCATATTAGTCAAACTCCACTGGAAAAGCCTGAGATGTAACCATCATGTTGTTCATACAAAATATTTGTTGGTAGATAGTCCCATCTCTCTTCTTAGACTGTTTTACTAGTGCCAGCACTGCCATGTCACCCATAGTGGATAAGCTGCACCGTACCGAGCAGTCCCCAGCTGTCTGGACGGGGCACGCAACAGGTGGCTTTGGAAACCTTCCCCTGCTGCAGCCCTGTGGGCTAGCGTTGTGTGCGGCACTGTGGCCTGCAGTGCCCCGTGGCGGTGCCAGCAGACGGCCGTGTGTCTGCCGTTCTGCCCCACAGCTGGAGTCGAGCTGACGCTAAACGTGCAGCACAGCAGCTTGGTTCAGGTTTGTGGCATCGTGTTCCTTGGAGAGGTGCAGCTGCTGGGCCATGACGGCACATGGATCCCTCACGGACACCCCTGTGTGCATACAGCTGCCTTACTGCCCTCTGCTTTTCTCAGAAACCAAATTCTCCTGCGGGCAGCCTGTCCAGCACTGCTGCTCCAGGACAACATGGGCTTGTGGGGCTTACGAGTTAGTGTTGTGTGAGCATACTGGGGTGAACCTCTGCATGCCTCAGGTGGCTGCGGACTTGCAGCGAACCATGGCTCAGCTCAGGGAGCAGTTCTTGCACCAGAGGTCATCTGTCTTGGGTGGGATCAAGCAGCATTGTCTGGAGAGTTCAGGTGACATCTCACCAGGGTCTGCTACAGCGGGAGCTCCTTCCCTTTCCTGGAAGGCATGATGCATCCTGGAGATGTTTGGTTTCATTAGTTAGCCTGGGGTTGGCAGCAGACTTCAGATCTCTGCAGTTACCTGGTTTTTAGGTAGACAGTTGCTAATATGGAGCACAGGCTTCTGTATTACTTCTTAGTCTTGCACACTTGCCCGTGATATTGTGACATTTCTGGTGTGCTACCAGGTGACAGCGCCTCTTTATTCTTGCTGTAGTCTGTCCCATTCCTCCTCTTTGTCAGCAGAAGACATCAGCATAACTTGGACCTTTTGTGCTGCCAAAATTTTGAGGAAGGTTCATCTCTGGTCGCTTCAGCAGTCGCCTGTCTCTGTCCTGAGACCTCTCCTTTCCTGGCTTCTGTTGGTGTCCCCAGGACGCGCTCCTGGTTCTTAGCCTGTTCTCCTAGAGCAGGCCCAGAGCCGAGGCTTGACAAAGTGCTCAGAAGGCCGCTGGAGCTGCGGAGGCAGGGTTGATGAACCCTGCACTTTACTTTTTCTTCATGAGGAGGGTTCAGGCTCTGTTTCTGGAGCTATCCTTGCCCTCCCCTCCCAGCAGAGCTGGGATCAGGCAGAACCTCTGCTAGAGCGGAGCCCGGGCATCAGAAAATCTGGATCCTGGTCCTTGGGGAAGGTAGCGGGCCTGCTCTCATCTCCCCCAGAGCACGTGTGCGAATTCAGGTACTTCCAAAGCCTTCTGGAGAACGCGGCAGCCGGCTGCAGCCTCCCGGGCAGCACGCAGATGGTGAGCAGCAGCGCTTCGGGATGGGCAGACCTGGGCTGCCCGGACAGTCGTCGCGCGGTGTCACCAAGCCCTGCGTGTCTGAGCCCGTGGGCCCTCCCAGGAGGGAGCGCAGGGCGCTGCAGACACATCCCAGACGCGGAGCGCGGGCGGGGAGCGCAGCGTGCCGGCGGCAGATGGAGCTGGTGCTCCGCGCTGCGCAGCCTGCGTGGGGCTGCGGGACGTGGGGCGCAGCAGGGAGCAGCCAGCGAGCGGCTGGGCGCAGGAAGGGCTCGCAGCCTGCCCGGGCCTTTTGGCAGGGCCTGGCCGTGCCTTGCCCAGAGGGATCCTGCTGGGCTTTTACCACGGCTTTAGAGCTTGCAGAGAGCAGGTCCTGCCCCGTGCTTCGGGGGCCATCTCTGCTCGGCGAGCAGAGGGCAGTGCGGGGAGCAGGCCATGCCCTGCTGGCTGCTCCGCTCACCGAGGGCCCCGACTTGCCCCATTTCGTGCAGCTCGTTGCTCTTCCTGGTTATCTGTGTACGTAGGGCCCTCAGTGGATGCTGCCCGGTGCCGACTCGCGGTGTTTCTGTTCATTCATCGTCAGAGCCCTCTCCTGGGATTGCTGCCCTTCTGCCCAAGCTCAGCGATGCAGTGCAGAGCTGAGCTGAAGCACCCATCTGCAGCTGCCCTTCATCGCAGCGCCAAAGCATCGCCCACAGTGTCATCTGTGCTGCGTCGGGGGACCGCGTCCTGCAGTCTCCAGATGCCTTCTCTCTAGAAGGAGGCCCAAGCATGCAGTGCTGTGTCGAGGGCTAGCTTTCAGGAAGCCTGAGCGTGGTTTCTACAAGTCTGTGCTCCTCACTCGGGCAGGTCAGCCCTACTTTTACATCTCGGTCCCCCTCTATGAGATGTGGTTACCAGCCCACCCCAGTGAGGTGCTTTGGGATCTGCACCAGGGTCGCGGGTGAAGGCTGAGCTCTCCTTGTCCTCTGCAGGGCTGGTGCTGTCCAAGCTGGGCTGCTGTGACCCTGCACCTCCAAGACCTCTGCAAAGGGACCAGGCACGAGACGGAGGGAAAGTCAGAAAGAAAGTGTGGTGGCTTTGTTAGTGATCCAATTGAAAGGGTCTTTTCTCAGCGTGAGATGTGTTTATGAAAATGAGTTGCACAGGAAACCCATAGAACTTATTTTTCTTAATGTCCTCAGCAAACTTGGTCAGATTTAGCCACAGGGATTTACTGAAAGCTGCTACGCAAATAAATAACAAAGTACAAAATTAGCAGCAGATAAACAAGCTGTACTACAGTCAGTGCTGGGGAGAGGAGAAGCCTCTGCAGTCCTGGTGAGGACAGCAGTCCTGTGGTTGCAGGAGGATTCATCGTGTCAGGAGTTTGCTTTCCAGAAGTGCTTAACCAAAGGATGGGCAGCAGAAACACATTTTCCTCTGTTTTCTTTGGAAGGCGAGGGAAGACAGATGATACCATCTGGAGTTTCAGGAGTGTTTTTCCCCTGATTTTTGTCCACCGGTGCTTGGCACTCCTCTGCTCATTTCAGAAGTGACTGGAGTTGGTTTGAATTCTTTTTTTTTTTCTTTCCCCTGCTCCGCTGTTCATCATCTCCTGAGCTGGGAGGTGATTTAAGCCTGGGCACTTCTCAGAGGGAGACCTGCTCCCACCAGTGCCGTGGCAGGGCAGGGATCTCCCAGGGGGAGGCTCCCTGGGTCGGTGCTCTGGGCTGGGGCTTGGCCCTGTGCCCCTGCAGCCAGTGCCTTCGCACCTGGGCAGCAGCGTTTTGTTGTGTTTCAGCACCCAGCAGCAGTGCTGGCTGCTGCAGATCTCCTCGCTGCAGTTGCGTGATCCTGTGCTAATGGTGAAGGCAAGGCTGGCCGTGCACAGCCCCCGGGGCACGGCGGCCTCCTGCGCTTCGGGGAGCTGGGCTGAGATGCTGCTGGTAACCGAGTTTCTCCTTCTGCAGTGCCTTGGGGAAGTTGTACGTACGCCGTGTTGTCCAAACAGGAGCGTGGCCCGCGATGAGCTCTCGTAGCACACTTCCCTGGTACGTGCTGTCCTGTGCTCTTCCTGCCTTCCTCCCGGGGCCGCTTGGCGTGAGGCCAGCTGCAGGACACGCAGCTCGCAGCGTGGTCGCGCTGCTGTGAAGTCACAGGGCCAAGCCTCAAGCTCTCGGACCGTGCCCTTGGCCCGGGGTTGGTGTGTGGGGTGCTTCCCCGGGAGCAAAATGAAACGCTTCTGCTTCAGCTCTGCCCCAGCAATGCGCCACTGGGGGCTTGGTGCCGTGCCCGGTGGCTTCAGGGCTTCTTCCAGCATCCAGGACGGGCACGGACGTAGCTCGCTGCGCTCAGCGCTGCTGGGCCCACCGACAGCTCCCTGCTTCCTGCAAGCTCTGCTCTGACATGAGAGCTTTGATCTAGGGAACGATTTCAGCAAGAAGGTGTGGGAGGGATAAGCTCCAGGCTGCTCACTGCCTCCATCTCTGTGCCAGCTTCTCTGGGTGTCAGAGCATCATCCCCTTGCGCATCCCGCAGAGGGCCTGGCTGCAGCGCTAGCTCAGCGGGCTTCTCTTCTGAAGCACTTGACTTGGGTTTGGGTTTAAAAAGAAAAAAAGAGATAATGCTCCAACCTACATGTTTAAGTGTATAGCGCAGTTTTCCTAACTTATAAGCAGATAAAATTCTGGTAGGGAAAAGGAGTGAGAGTGCAGACTGGTTTAGTTGGAAGGGACCGGTGGGGATCATGGGGCTGAATCCTCTGCCGAAGGCAGGGCCAGCTGAGGGAGGTATCTCAGCGTCCCTCAAACCAGGCTTCCCTTCCCAAAATTGAAGGACTGCTGCTAAGTTGTGCCCTCGCAGCATTCAGTTCCTGCTGGGTTTTTCCTGCTTTCAGTTGCCTGAAGAAGGCAACATGACTTCGAGTCCCAAACTCGGAGCTGCTGAACTCTCTAATCGGCACCAGGGCCGTGTCCCTCGTGCCTGGTAATTACGCCGAAAATCCCTGCGGTCCTCTGGCGTGAGTCAGTGACCGGTGTCCTCGTGTGCGTGTAACGAGCAGCAGCCTGCGTGTTCCTGCTCATCGGACTCGGCGTGCAGTTAGGTGTAAGCCTGTACGATTTCAGTAGCTGACAGTTTGTTTGCAGTCGCTCCTGGTTTTGGAGCAGGTGGGGCTTTGTTGCTTAGCTCTCAGGTCGCTCCTGAGCACAGGTACAGTAGGCGGGCTGGTGAGTGTTAATTTGGTCCTTGGTAACCGGCGTGGAAGGGCTTTGCTTTGTTTTAAAAGTTTGTTTCTCTGTATTCTGTCAAGAATAAGAACACGAACGGGGCTGTGTGGGGTGGTATCAGCAGTCCGTCTTCCCCTGGGTCCCATTTCTGCCCTGTGGCAGTGTGTGGGCAGCACTGGGAAGCTCCAGCGCAAGCAGGCTCACCTCCAGCTAAGGAAGATGCTCAGCTCTCTGGTAACTGCTGATGTCTGATTTTTGTCGGCGTGCTGTGGCCTGCTCGCCCTTTCCTCCCCCAGCCCCGGTGGGGGCATGCTGCGGAGCTTGCTTCAGCGCTGGGCTGAGGCTCAGGAAATCCGGGCTCAGCTCCTGGCCCCGTCCCAGCCTGCCTCTGTGGCAGGGAGCAAGGCTTGGGCCGCAGGGTAAATGACGTGGCCTGGCTCGCCTCAGAGCTGCGGGATGCCAGAGCCTGGAGTGAGCTGTCACCTCTCGTGATCGCCTCCATATGGGAGGCCAGAACCAGTGTCAACAGCTGGGACCAGAGGCTGCAGGAAAACATCCGCTGGATGGACTTGATTGTGTGCGTGGATTCGGGTCTCTCGGTGCCTGCCTCGCATTTCCAGAATGGCCATAAAAACCCTTCCCTCTCGCCCCCGCACACGTAGCTGCCTCTCAGGGCAGGGCGGTGAGCAGGGTCCAGCACAGGCAGACCCCGTTGTGCAGCCAGGATGCCAGCAGCAATATTTGTGGCTCACAACCTCGCACGCCTGTGCTGGTGCAGGCTGAGCGAAGGCTGCTAATGACGGGACGGAGCTGCTGGATGTCATGGCTGAGCGGGGTTTCTGGTGTCTCTCCTAGGTAATAACCCACGATGTGAACGAGCTGACCGAAAAGCTGTTTCCGATAGTCGAAGCCATGCAGAAGCACTTCAGCGCTGGAACAGGGACCTACTACAGCGACTCAATCTTCTTCTTGTCAGTCGCAATGCATCGGATCATGCCCCCAGGTAAGCGTCCGCTGAGCTGCAAACACAGGCTTGCTTTTTCTTCATCCTGTAGGTAGTGTTCGGTGCTGTGTGAAAAGCAAAGCGAGCTCACCGACCCAGTCACCGTGAAAAGAGGCTGCTGCCACTGGAGCAGGGCGCTCATCGGCACGACAGAGTGGGTCGGTTTGATGCCATGCCCGTGGGAGCACAGAGCACAGGTGCATTCACCCCCGGTGCCCCAGCCAGGAGCATAGTTCTGGTTGCCCGTTCCCCATCCCTGGCACGAGCACGGCGTTAGCTGCCGCTGCTGCAGCATCGCTGGGCAGAGGCAGCGGCAGCCAAGTGCCCAGAGAGAGTCAGAGCTTCACCTTGGGTACTGTGCTTGTCGTGTACTGAGGGTGCTGGGAGATGGCAGGGACGGATAACTGCGGGGCTGTCCTGGAGTATTGTTGCATGAGGTATGCCCTCTTCAGGGTTTGGGGCGAGCTCCTAGGCCCAAGCCTGATTTCTGCCCGTTCCTGCAGGATGACAGACCCGTCGGTGTGAGAGCACTCATGTCCAAGTGCCTGCTGTGACGGGGGCTTTCTGTGCCACACAGCAGGATGGTGCTGCCCTCGCGCCCCGAGATGGGAGAAAAGGCAAAACTGGAGCTGGTCTGGCCGTATGCAGCAGTGTATTTGTCATGTGTGGTTTTCCAACCTCCCTTCCCCTCGGTGTGTCAGCAGAAAGAGGTGCCACGTGTTAGCAGCGCGGCGACTGAGCGTGCCGCCTGGCCGCGTGCGAGCAGGTGTCGGCAGCGCGCTTACCGAGCGCACCTTCCTCTCCTGGGGCTTTGCGGAGCTCCTGGAAGGCTTGGCTGCTTAACAGCCACCGATCGCTTAACTTTATTGTCTTTGCTCTGCTGTTACTGAGTGAGGGAGCAACAATAAATCTGCAAGGAGACAAGGCAGCTGGCAAAAGGAGCTTGGCTCGGTTCATGCCATGCTTTCCTTCCCCGCCTGCGCACGGGTATTTCTGCTAGGACCTACGTGCTCTGTAGCCTTGGATCACTTAGCGTCCCTCTCGTTTTGTAGGTCAGGCTTGTTTTTCTTACACTGAGGTCAGGGCTGGGAGAAAGGTCAGAGGCTTTTCCGTAAGACTGATGGCCGGGGATCACGTTGCTGTTGGTGTGTAGTCCCTTAAAAGCAAAGCGCTGAACGCGAGCAGTCATGCGTCAGCCCAGCGCGGGCCGAGCCCAGGCTCCCCGGGGACGCAGTGGGAGCGGTGGGCAGGGGCCCTCTCTGCCCCACGCACAGCAGGAGGGGTAGCACAGCCGGCCCCTGGGCTGGAGCTCGCCCAGCCCTGCCTGTCAGAGCAGGCCTCATCCTGCCAGCGGGGCTGGCTCGCTGCTGAGCCTGCGTGCACGCACAGAGGGTCCGCTGGGCCGCCTCGGGGCAGGGTCTTCTCCGAGAGAGGGCGATTTGGGAAGGCCTCTACAAGAGAGTTAAAAACAGTGGGGCCTGCCTGGGGCCCTGGTATGTCCTGTAGCCACTGTGGTTTCACAAACCCTGCTTGCTTGCCAGACAAGAAGGAAGTGGAGCAGACGCTGCTTTCCTTCCTGTGTTCCCAGGCCATCCTTTTGGGGAGGGTCACCGCGCCAAGCCTGCACTCGAGAGGCACTGGCAGAGGTCTGGGGCAGCCCCGCTGCGAAGCCTGCAGCCCTCCGGCCGTGCGCTGGTGTGGGGGAGAGAGGCAGGCGGGGGGCACGGGCTGCCGGGCTCCTGGGGTCTGAGCTGCCTCCCCGCTGCTCCCTGCTGTTAAAGCAGCTGCGGTGGCTGCTCCGAGAAGCAGACGGATGCCCTTCCCCTGGAGACCCGGAAGGCCTCTTGAACATCTGTGTCCCACGTCTTCAGGATCTGGAAACCACTTCTCGAACGCCCGGTGAGCGCTTGCTGAAGGCAGCAGATCACACCTGGCTGCGTTACCAAGTCCCTGCCCAACCTGGCCCTGCAGGGCCGGGACGCCCACCACCGCCTTCCTCGCACGGAGGGCAGCCCCGGCCCCGCGCCTCGTGCTCTGCGGCAGGGCTGCAGGCTGTCCTGTGCCCCCGGCCCGTGCCGTGTTTGCTGCGTTACGCTGCAGGCTCCTGAAGCCGGGCACGCGGTGTCAGCCCGCTCCTGCTGCCGCGTGCTGGTGACAGAGCTCTTCCCTTGGCGCGGCCGCACAGCTGGCACCCACAGCTTCCTCTGTGGCCGGGGCGACAGCGCGTGCTGGTGGCTGCCCAGGCATAACATTGCCTGCGGTCCTGCTACCACAAAGTTCAGGCACAGCCTTTCTCTTGCTGGGCTGCGAGCTAAGTGCTGGCTTGGTGGCCACGTGTCAGGCAGTCACCACGTTCCTGCATCCTGCCCCGCGGAAGGCTGGCCAGTGCTCTCCGTGAAAAGGCAGGGGAAGGCCGGGCTGCTGGAGAGCCCTGGCCTCAGGAGCTGTGTCTGGAGGTGTTTCTGGAAGTTGCCAGCTGTTCCCAGCCTTGGGATTGGAAGTGCGAGGTGGTCATAAGAAGGGGTGAGGGCAGAGCGCTGCGTGACAGGGAGAGCAAGGCAGAGATCTTTCAGAAGGTGCACGGCTCGTGTCTCAGGGGCCAAGAGGTGCCTTGAGAGGCTTGTCTGTCTGCTGCATCAGGAAGTCCTGCAGAGGGGGTGAGGTGAACGTCAGAAAATCATTATTTACCTTAATAAGCACGCTTTTGTTGGATAGACACCGGGGCAGAAGAGGCACGCGTCCTACCGGAGCCTGCAGAGGAAGCGGTGCCATTGCTCAGAGCCCAGCGAGCCGCAGGGACAGGAGCGATGGAGGAGCCTGGGGCTGGGGACCACGGCCAGAGCCAGTGTGCTGCCGGAGGTGGAGGAGGAGAAGGACTGAGATGGGAGATATGCCG
This sequence comes from Anser brachyrhynchus, assembly GCF_964034855.1. NCBI lineage: Eukaryota > Metazoa > Chordata > Aves > Anseriformes > Anatidae > Anser > Anser brachyrhynchus. The sequence continues at coordinate 13,193,882 of NC_137703.1, read as the reverse complement.
GGAAGCAGAGCCCTGGGGAGTGTGCCAGCGGGCCCGTTAGGCAGGGAGGACCCTTCCCTGCCGTGCTCCTGTCCAGTTTGGCACACCGGCCCTGCCCCAGCCGCTGCCGTGCTGGCAGGAAGGCAGCAGTGCTCACGCAGCAGCATGAGTCCTGTGCTCACCGCGTAATGGTGTGCCTCTGCTCCAGGGGCCGGGGGGCACTGCTGTCTGTCCCTGGGGCACGGGACTGGGACGGGTGAGGTGTCTGCAGGTGGGGAGGTGGGCCTGGCTCATCCACCAGCCTGGTGGGGGGACTGGAGCACCTCTCCTGTGAGGCAAGGTGCCGAGAGCTGGGGCTGCTGGGCCTGGAGAAGGGAAGGCTCCAGGGATCTGATCTGATCCATGCGTGTAAGCATCCGATGGGGGCAGCAGGGAGGACAAAGGCAATCTTCTCTCCGTGGTGCCCCATGACAAGATGGGGCAATGGGGACAAACTGAAACATGGGAAATTCCACTTAAATATAAGAAAAAACAATTTCACAATAGTGAAGCACTGGAACAGGCCCAGAGAGCCGCCGAGTCTCCATCGTTGGGGGGCCTATAAGCGACGTGGGCGATGTCTCTGGGTGCCCCTGCTGTGGGCAGGGGGTAGGACTGCACAAGCTCCAGCGGTCCCGTCCTGCCTCAGCAGTTCCGTTACTCGGTGGCTTTAAGTGAACGTGCTGCACTTAGCTCTTCCTTGGACTTTGCTATTTTTTCGTCTGGTGATATCTGCATTGTGAGTGCTTTGAATTATGTTGAATACAAATGAGGGTATTAATGCTAATTTTCTTGTCCTGATACCTCTACTGTATCTTGGCTGTGTGCTAAAGATATCCGTATTGTACAGCCTTCCAGCAAGAAGCTGATCACACCTTCTGAAATGTCTTCTCAGTTCATCAACCTGTGAGTAGTTTTGTCTCTTGAAAAGCTTGCTTGCTGTCTAGCAGTCTGATGAGGGCTTGCAATGGTCTGTTTGGTGTACAGGATGTTTAAAGAGGCATTTTACAGTTTCACGAGTTTAGGTTTTGTTTCAGAAGCTGCTAGTAAAGCTGATTTATATTTCCCTTGCAAGGGAGGTCAGATGTACTGTGCTGGGTGCCTGCAGCGCCTGGTGCTTTATGGGTCTGGCAAGGCTTGCAGGCCCCTTCCCTGCGTTCCAGCTGCACATCCAGGACCTGACGAGAAGCAGCAGGCTCGTACGTTGCGGGCTGGCAAGAACCAGGCTGCTGCTGCAGCGAGGACATGGCATGCCCTTTGGCCAAGGACGGCTGCTTTGCTGCTCTGTGATACTGGTTCTGCTCCAGCCAGGCTTGGTGCTTGCTTCTTGGCCCCCGCTGTAGCTCAGCCGCCTTGGCTGTGAGCTCTGTGAAGGTCAGGGTTTCTGCTGGGGGACCTGTGCTTTTACCCACCTTTTTTTTTTTTTTAAGTGTGAATGAAAGAGCTTTCTGTTTGGAGAAGGGCAGGGCTGCACACTCTGCTGCCCCCCTGAAAAGTTGTGAGTGGTGTAGGAATGGCACTGTCTGCTCCCCTGGCCCTGCCTCCATTTCTCTGAGGAACCACTCTATGGCCTGGAAGAAGCTGCTTTACTAAGGGTGGAGGAGAAATGTTTGAAGCTTCATTTTCATGCTGCATTAGCATTTTTCCTGGTGCCTTTCTGTGCCATTTCACCTGCCAGGAACACTGCGTCTATGCAGGCGTGTCTGGCTCCATAGTTTTAGCACCAGTTTTTTGTGGGAGCTGGATTTAATTGCAAGCTTAAACATGCTCCAGCAGAAACGAAGGCCATGATTTGAATATTAAATTCTCTCTTATGTGTTTGTTTCCATTTGTATCAGTCTGTCTCTAGTCTTTTTCAGTGCTAGCACCCTTTGCGTTAAAGTTCCCTAGCTTTAGGATCCCACATTTATCATTTTCGAAGTGCTGTGGCGTTTCTGTATTACCACGAGTTAGTGATTTGTTTGAAGCCTTAGGGCTGTGGTTATGCACTGACTTTGCAGATTGATGGCTCTCAAAAACTGAGCAGCAGTTGCGTTTTTTGTAAAGGTTTTTGTGGAACATCTGCATGACTGCGTGCATATCGCACGGAAAATAAATGTTTTTTGCCACTCAGCTGTTGCGTTTTTCACTGCTGCTTGGGATCCTTGCCCGCAGAACTTTGTATCTAAAGCCTACAGCTGCCAAGCTGTAATATAACAGCTTCTCAGCTGCTGTAAATCATGTAAGTCTCTTGCCTTAAATGTCTGACATCAGTGGAGTTAACCTGATTTAAGCCAGCTGGGGAGCTGGTATGCGGCGTGCAGCAGTGCAGACTGCATAACTCCGTCTGGGCCTCAGCCTCGTAAATCCTGGCTCAGGGCGGCGCGGCCGGGCCCGAGGAGCTGGAGGAGGCTTGGTGCCTTCCAGTGATCTGCAAGGGAGAAGCGATGGGAAAGTTACACAGAGAAGACGAGCAGGGTTCAGGGTTAGGAGGGGTTGCCAAGATGAGGACGATGCCAGAATGAAACGATCCTGGGATCCGCAGGGATTCGGGCCTGGGAGGAGTGCTGTGTCTGGGCTAGAAGGAGAAAGGGCAGCGACTGGGGCCTCTTACTTTACTTTCAGTACACATCTTGCTGATTGGCTTTAATCCCCCTAATCACTTGTCATTTCAGCAGTGTAACATAGAGGACCCAGCAAGCATTTCTAATCCCAGCAGGGACACGTGAAGCAGTAACGCCTGGGCCTGTCTGCCTGGAAGGCACGGCCGTACCGTGCAGGTGGTGACAATGTCGTGGCCTCAGAGCTCACAAGACAGCCTGCCCGGGCCTAGGTTTGGCATCAAAGAAAGGCTAAGGCCCCTGGGGAGACGGGGCAGCCAGGGGAAGCTGAGGGCTCCTCAGAAGTTGCTCCCCGGGCAGGGGGCTTGGGCTGAGGGCAGGCAGGAGTGGGTGTGGGCTCAGGGTAGGGCGAGGGCTGAGGGCGCCGGCAGCTGCAGTCAGGGACTGACGAACGGAGGTCTGGGCTGTCAGAAAGATTGTTCTTCTGTGAAAATGTACTCCTCTAGCGAGTCCTGGTCTAATTATGAAGAACTCTTTTGACAGCCCACAACTTCCTTTGGCAGGGCCTTCACAGTCTCCCTCCGTTAGGAGCTTTAGGCATTGTCTCTGCATTAACCCCAGCCGTGGCCCTGGTGAGCCTTAGGCCAAGCTCCCCCATCCCTGGCCCTTGTAAGGAAGTTTTTGGCGACAATTAGTTTAGCAACCCGCAGTTTAGCAGCCCTTTGTAGCTCAGCTCAAGCGGAAGATCTAGGCTCGGTGTCCCTCCTAATCCTAACCCCGGGGCTTGGCCTTGGTGAACCTCAGAGCAGACCCCAGCCCCTGGCACCAGGGGGGAATTTCTCGGGGAGAACTGATCGAGCGGCCTGCAGCTTCCCTGCTCGGCCCCACTGCAACTTGTGCATGTCACGCTGCAGCCGTGGCCTGGCTGTTTGTGAAACAGAGCTGTTGTGCCTTCCATTTCTCTGTCCCACTGCAACTCCACCGCAGTTTTATGTGTCGGGTGAGATCATCTTGTGTGTAAGTGCCGTGTGGCTTGGGGAGAACGTCTGGGGGGAGCAATGAGAGCCCAGGCAGCACGTACGCTTTGTGATTTTTGTGGGCACGCGTTGGCTGGAGCGCAGCCTGCTGCTTCTCCCTGGTGTTGAATTCCCTCTGCCTGCTCAACTCTTCTGTGGTGTAACCCGTGAGCCTTCCCCCCTGCTGCCCCCAGTGAGAAAGAAGCTTTCCTTCGTGAATGATCACGTAGGGTCAGCTGTTCAGGACTGCTGTCTCATGGCTTGGTTGTAGCAATTTGCTGTGATGGGGCTTTTTAGGCGCAGGTACCTGGCAGCATGCCTCCTCGAGAAGATGCAGCGTTTCTCCATGGAAGAACTGGTCGCTAGCACCACAGTCAGTGTGTCCCTGTACGGGTTTCCAGTGGAGTATTGGTTCCATCCAAGGCTTTCTTCAGGGAGCTGCAAGCACTCCACAGCTTCACTGGGATGTCCAAGTAACAAATGGGAACCGTGGGCAACAGCTGATCTGGGAGCCAGGAGGGTGATGCAGTGGTGGAAGCTGCTGGGCTTGTTTGGCTGCCCTGGTTTTGCTGACTGCTGCAGGATGGCCATGTTGGGCAGGAGGGGAAGGAGCAGAGGGAAAGTACCTGGGGAACAGGACAGGATGGAAAAGCAAAACCCAGGTAACTTTTGTCCAAAGCTGGCAGAGAGATTCTCAGTGGAGCAGCTTCCTGGCTCTCTCTGCTGGCTGGACCAGAGGTGCTGACTCTGTTAGCTGCAGGGGAATCTCTGAGACCCAGCTGGGAGGTAACGTGTGTCATGTGGAGTCAGGGCATTTAGCAGAGCTTGACTGAAGATGGCATTTGACAAATTGGAGGCAGCAGGGTTTCCTAGCTGTATGAACAGCTGGCGGCCTTCCTGAGGGGCTTAGCATCATCTCTGTGTAAGTGTCCTCCTCCTCACACCTGCAGGCCGTGGGGAAGCCATCAGAGTTTCTCTCCCTCTGACCAGCCCAGCGTGAAGGCAGAAGCCCTGACAAAGGGTGAGAGATGAGCACAGGGTGGAAAGGGCCGCTGGGGGCTTCACAGTTCCTGCAATGCAGGAGGTTGGCCCTGGTGCATCGCCCAGGCACCGTGAAGCACTGACTCATTAATCCTGGTGCTGTTCTGGGTGGGCAGGGGCAGGGAGGTGGTTCTGCTTCTCCGAAGCTGATGGGATGCAGCTGAGCAGAACTGTAGCTGGGATTTCTGCAGGAAGAGCAGAGTGCCACACAGGGTGGGTCCTTGCTTCTGCTGATGAGGCTCTGTGTTGTCACGGGGCAGGGGAGGGAAGAGTGCAGAGCAGGGTGGGATGCGAACGCGTTGTTTGATTCAGTTAACAGGATCTCTTACAGGCACATACATATATAATCAGGCTGGGAAATCTCCAGGAAAGCAGCTCAACAGGATAGATCCTTCCTGCTTGTGCCCAGCCTCCTTACTGCTTTGATGTCTGCTGCATCCGAGGGATGACCCGTGTGAACGCAGAAGGTCCTGAATGCAGACGTCAGGTGTGAGAGCCGTGGCAGGGGTGTCTCGCTGCCAGCCAGGGAGGGGCACAGTTCAACTCGCTCTGCTTTCCATACTTTGAAAGCATGGGACCAAGGGGACGAGAGTGAATCCCCCGTCTCATTTATTCCAGTGTTAGGAATCTGGATATGAGGCTGGATGTGTTGGGAAATTCTTGAGAGAAAACACGTCGTGAGAAATTCTTGACATAATTGTCACCACTGAAGTTGGGGGGGGTGATACACCTGACTAAATTATTAAAATCACTGGTTGCAGTGCTTACTTAAGAAACATGATGGATAAGAGAAGCAGGAGCTGGGCGTTACTCCACAGGGAAGACACAACCAGGTGCTTGCTGGCTGCTAACTCGGGAGCTTGATTTCCAGGTGCCTTTGGTGAGCTTGTTCATCAAAGGCTCAGGAGGAAACTGAGCAGCAGTGGGAGAGGTGGGTAAGTTTTCATATGGCTCAACAACGATGTAGAACTGCTAGGGGAGGAGAACAAAGCGGTCATTATACACTGCCTAAACTTATGGCACACAACATAGCGTGTTGGAAGAACCTGGAGGAGGCTGAGAGAAGAGCAGTGCCTTCTGCACAGGATGGCCCCGACTGGTGGGCACCCTCCGTCTGCAGATGAGCTGGCTGAGGGGGTCACGGCTGGGTCTGCAAAGCCACGAGCTGCGGGAGGCAGACTCGTACAAGAGCCAGCGGGCATCACGGTTAGCAAGAGGCAGATGTAAAGCAGGCAGAATTGGAAGCACAGGCGGTTATTCGCCCTGGTGTAGTGATCTGTGGCGCTTTTTGCAGTGGAGCTAAAATTTATCCAGCCGTACGGAGGGCTGGCATGAAAGAAAATCACTGAAGGCTGTTGTACAGCAGATAACCATCGCAGGGAGGCATGCCTGTGTACCTCGGGGGGACTGAAAGGCAGTTGCAGGTGAGCAAGCAGCACGATGTGGGGGGAAGTGGCCCCCAGCAGAGAGCAGTACCAGCAGCTTTGCAGAGGGTGCCCAGACAGCGGTGAGAGTTAGTGGCCTGGGACACGCCGGGATCAAACTGGAAGATCCAGTGCTCTCCCTGGCCTCAAACCCTGAATTTGGTAACTTCTCCAGCTCGTTATCTACGGTCATACTGGTTATTAAGCACAGACCGGATTGCAACGATGTTTGTCCAAAAGCCTGTTAATGACAAAGCCACAAACCGCCTGGGAATTGGCGCAGCTTGGAACAGGCTCCAGCTGCTGGCTCCGGCTCGATTGAGGGGATGATCTCCCACGAAACTGCTATCAGCCCTGCGAGCGCGCTGGGAGTCCCAGCCTGGACACAGCAGCCTTTGTGAGCCCCGGCTTGCGCCGTTCCCACAGAGCCGAGCTGCAGGCAGGGCAAAGGGCAGGGTGGAGACACGCTGCACCCAGCTGCGCTGCGTCTTCTGGCCCAGCTTCTGCAGGGAAAGACGGGGCAGCGTGAGGCCCCCCTGGCTGCACGGTCCCTCGGCTGCGTTTTGGTGCCCAGAGGAACGACACAAAGCTGGCCTGGCCTGGCAAGGCTTCACCCAGCCTTTCCGTGGAGGATGTGGGGGCCGGGGGAAAGCGCTAAGCAGAAGCATCAGGAAATAAATAGTCTTTTAGCTGGAACAGCATCTTCACAAGTAATTGGCTTCTGTTAATGCGAGTCTGTGAAAGCAGCCATGCGGCGTCCTGGAAATGTTATATATTGCCCTTGTAAAGCAGAGCCGTACGTGCGTGGCTGGGGGTTTGCCGTGCAGCTGCAATGCAGGGTCGCCCAAGCCTATGTACACCTCTGGCTGCCCCTGGGATGCCGGGTGACTCCCTGCAGATGATGGATCCTCGGTAAAGCACCTGCTGGCAGTGAGTTACGGCACATTAATCCTGTCTTACACGCTGAACGGAACGACAAGCATCAGAGGTCTGTACCGTGGATCCTGGCAGAGGGAAGCACAACCTCCTCCTCTTCCTCCTGTCAGCTGCACAGCAGTTCCTTGTGCGCAGCCCAGCTACCTGCATGATTCAGTGACTGCTCAGCGTTAATAAATGAGCATTTTCAGAGTGCAGCAGTCCTGACCTTTTGCTGCTGGCTGAGCATTGCCATCTTCACTGAGCCGCACCGTGTCGGGGGCACGCAGAGATGCAGCAGGTTTGGAGAGCGCCTGCATCCCAGATGCTGCAGGCCTGATCGTGCTCTCTTGGAGCGGAGATGTCGTGAAGAGGCACAGAAAATGTGGGGCTGTGGTGGAGCGATGGGAGATGGCTCCAGAGCCCTGTGCTCTCAAACCGCAGATCCCAGGAGATGCTGCAGTAGCAGAAGGGTTTATTTTCTGGCAAAGTGTTCCCATTTATACAGGGATGGAGGGAGTGTTGATTGTTTCTGGTGTGCTCTCATACCCTCCCTCCCTGCTTCACGTCTCAGCCGTGTGAGAAGAGCCAGATTCCTTCCCCAGCCTGCTCCTGAGCCCAACTCGCTCGTGGTGAGCTAGCACGGAGAAGAGACTGAAGTAACGGTTTGACAAGCAATAGGACAGCAGTGCCAGCCATTGTTTCTCGTTGGGGTAGTCCTGTTGTGCTTTGTGTGTTGTTTTCATGCTGCTTTTGGGGAGCAGGCAGCAGAAAGCCTCTCAACCCACCCAGATAAGTGCCGGAGGCTGCAGCGTGGTAGGAGGGTCCCCACCTGGAGAAGCGAAATGCTCACCCAGCTGCCTGCAAGACGTGTCCCCGTGGCCGGAGAGCCCATCTGCTCCGAGTTTCACGGGGCATTTGGCACTGCTGGAGCTGCCCAGCTGTGCTGCCGGGCGGCCGGGCTGCTGTGCTGGTGGTGCAGCGGTGGGAGAGGCGGCTCTGGGCCACCCTCGGGGAGCTGCGGCCCCACGGCATCCCGTTCCCCACAGCGCCATCCCCGCTCTGTCCAGCGTGACCCGCGGCCCCTCGGGGGGCGTCGCTTCTCATTATTTCCACTGGCTGCCCCTTGCCTTAGCGCCAGCGTCAGTTATTTGGGATGTCCTAGATCTGTCAGGCCGGGACAGGCGTGCGCTGTGATTCCGCCTCCCGCAGAGCACCAGGGTCTCGCCCCTGCCCGGCCGGGGCGGTGGGTTCGGAAGGCACCCGCCTGGTGGGGCTGGGCGTTGGAAGCCTTCCCCGGTCGCCCTGAGGGAGGGGAGACCCTTCTCCTTCCCTAGCCAGCCCTCCTCTCTCGATATGTAGGGGGAAGCAGCGTGGGAGCTGCTGGGATTCACCCGGTGCTAAAACCCCAGCCCTGCTTCCAGTTCAGCCGGGGCGGTGGGAACTGCTGGCCCCTCCATCTCACCGTAGCTTGTTAGAGTTTAGCAAGAAGAAACAAGGACAAAATCTGCCTGTAGCTCTGCAGCTCCTTCCCCCTCCATCAAGATGAGAGATAATTTACCTTACTGCATTTATTTTCTTGTATCTCTTTTTGGTTTCCTTTTCTGTCTCACCCGCTCATTACTTTACAGCTTTCCATCCACGCTGCTTTGTGTTTTATGGCAACCTGGAATTAAACCTTATTTTGTCTGATTATAAGGTTTCCTGCTGCTCTAACTCCGGCTCCAGAAAGTGTCTTCACACTCCTCCTCCGGTGACACTGTATATTAAATACACAGCGAGCAGCGCATGAAGCCTCACCCTGAAAGCTGCTGAGTGCTCAGCGTTGTCTGGTGCGGAGTCGGTTAAGATCTGGGGGATGTGTGAGTTATCCTGGACCAGGAGCCAGCCAGGGACACTGGAGCAGGGACAGGAACACTGCTCTGGACCAGGCAAGTGGGCCATGGTGCTGCCACAAGCACTTTAGGGGTCATTGCTGCTGTACCCAGCGCTTTAGCTCCTGTGGGTGCCTGCTGCAGGGCTTTCCCAGCACGCTGGAGGCCTCCCTGAGCCCAGCCTCTCAGTGTGATCCCCCGGCTGATTCCTGGGGCCTGTGGGCAGCCGGAGGATGTGGAGGGGCTCTGCGGAAAGCGTGGCCTTGGGAGCAGCGGGGCTGCACCCACTGTGCCTCGTGCCTGCCTGTCTGTCTGTCTGTGTGTCTGCCTGCGGGTCTCCCCCAGGGCAGCTGGGGCTGGTGTGCATGGGCTGCAGCAGTGAGTTGTCATCTGTCTGGCAGGCGGCCTAATTTTTTAATTAGCTGCTAGGCTGGAGTTGCTGTGAAGAAGCTGCTGTCGTGCTCCGCTGGGTGCGTGATAGGTGTTAGAGGAGTGCTGGGTGAGCCTGTTAGCCAGCCAGGGCTCCTCCGGCTGCCTGGGATCAGCCTCCTGGGACTGCTGTGCGCTCCTGGCATGAGGTCTGCAGGTGGCCGTCCTCCCCTGGCTGTCCTGCTCTCACTCTGAGCCTGGTGGGGAGGGAGGGATGTGGCCAGGGCTTGCTTGCAGGCCTTGAACCAGAAGCTGGGAGCTAGGCTGACACGCCTTGCGGAAGCAGGGCTGCTTTGGGCTGCTTTTCTTGGGGAAAGACAAGAAAGTGCTGGGAGGGAGCTTCCCCCTTGGCCCCCAACGTGCTGGTGCTGGGCTCTGTGGCGCGTGTCACGTCGGCACTGCCCCGGCCTCGCTGCCTTCCTCTGGCCGAGGCTCGCCGGGGCTCAGCGACGGGCAGTGGTGATTAGCGCCGGGAGCGGAGGGGCAGGCTTTATCTGCCAAGAAAATAAGCCCTGGAGAGGGGAGCGCGCAACAAAACAGGAAGCTGCTCACAGCTCCCTGACAGCGGAGGGAAAGCTGCCGGGAGCAGCTGGGAGCGTGGGGGTGAGCAAAACAAAGGAAGCCTCTAACAAAGGGCAGGCAGAAGAGCGGAGCGTGTTTGTGTCAGCGGGCCGGCCGGGGCTCGGGTATCTCTGCCTGGCACCGCGGCCGCCCTCGTGCCCCGCCGCAGTTGCAGCAGGAGGCTCTCGGGAGAAGCTGAGCCCATGCCCGGCCTTGGCAGTGGCAGTGGGAGCGGTGTTTTTCTTGGCCGCACACCTCGCAGCCACCGAGGGCAGAGGATCCTGGTTTCACAGCCAGCACGAGCGGCTTTGCGGAGCCGCGCGGTGCAGGCGAGGTCAGAGCCCCGCGTGTCTCCGGGCGGTCGGTTAGCTGCCTCGGGCGGCCGTCTGATGGCCTGCAGCTCCTCTCCCCCGGGGAGGCGAGGATCCCCTTTGCGATGTGGACGCTGTGCCGGCTCCGGGAGCAGGCTGTGGAGGTGCAGGCACTCGCACTAAGGACACGGCCATCTACCCCATCCACTGCCAGGTTCTGCCTCTGCATCCGAGCACACCGATGGCGTTGGAAGAGGGGATGAAGGTTGGGGCAGCTCGGGCAGATGTGGGGAGCACTGACCAGGTTTATCAAGCACGAGCCCACGGCCCAGGCTCCCCTGGTTGTGTGCCCAGCTGGTAGCTGGGGGTGTGTTGTGGGGAGCTCCCTCTCCGTGCACAAGCCCTGCGTCGGCAGTGTCACCGTCAGGCCCCTGGCTGTGCCATCGCTGCACAGAGACGCAGGTGGGGATTATGCCCCTGGGAGCCTGACCAGTGAATCACTGGAAAAATCGTCATCCGCAGTCTGGTGAAGCAGGGAGCTTGTCTGTGAGCAGGTGGGGTTATGAATAATAAAACTCAAGCCCAAACAAATTTCTCAGGGAAAACAGGCTCTGCGGGGATCCAGTGCTGCTCTGGCACGCAGCGGTGATGGAGCACGGAGAGCGTTTGCCCCTGGGAGGAGCAGGACCCCGTCCGAGATGTGTCAGAGGGGTGTCTCTATGTTGTCTTGGCAGCCCAGAGTGGGTAGGTCCTTACAAACAAGTTTGTTGAAACAGGTGGAGACTGTTGTATAAGGTGGTAGGAGCAGAGCCAAACCCCAACCAGCTCCCATGAGACCTCTACCTAAGGACCATGTGTGAGATCCGGGCGCTGCACGGCTGCGGCAAGGCGATGGCTGTGCCCCTCCTGCCCTCCCTGTTTCCCCCAGCACAGCTCCGCAGGACAGAGGTGAGGGAGGGCCTGGCAGTGGCTGTAACAGGAGAGCACTGCAGCGCTGCTGGAAGGCTCTCAGCTCGCAGAGCCTGGGTCACGGCCGCTTTACGCCGAGCAGCAGCACCCGCGTCCGCCTGGGAAGGCCTGGCCAGAGCAGCAGCTCTGCTGCGGGCAGGGCTTTGTACTCCGATGAGGGAGCCGAGCTTGTGCAGAGAGCCCATCGATCAGCTGCAGAGCTGCACCAGCTCCAGGACGCTTCAATCTTCTTGCGTCTTCTAGTCCAAAGCTATTCAAAGCACTGCTCAATTAACAGCAATTAAGGCCATGGCATCTACTGGACAGCTTCGGGGCTCTGCGTTGTGGTGGCAGCTCTCCTTCCCATGATTTGCTACCTGACACAAGTCGTTATTATTGCCACTCGTTTCCCCTCTCTGCAGAGCGACGTGGTGGAGGTGTGCCGGTGATCCAGATCTGGCTCTCTTTGCCTGGAAGAGGAGGGTTTGGAGCCGTGGTGCTGCTGGTGTTCCCAGAGCAGCCGAGGGAATTGGGCCCCCGGGCTTTTCTGCGTGGCGGCTACCCCAGGCTCCTGTTCCCGCATCTCCTCTTGGTGTCCTGACCTTCCATCTATCCCCTTTTCTGTCGTTTTAAATCCAGGCAAAGCTTGGACTGGGGCAAAGCGGTCCTAGCTAAGGGCAGGCTCGGGGCTGTGCAGCTCCAGGTGCCCGTGGGCACTGAGCGGTGACTGCAGGGCAGGAGGGGCTGGGGCAGCAGCACCCACTGCAGGGCTGGGCCGGTAGCTCCGGAGGGTGTTTGCCCCGGGGTGCAGCGTGTCGCTGGGCTGACGGAGCCAAGGAGCATCCTCGGAGCTCCAGCTGGATTGGCCAAAGCACCTCCTCCTGCGCACCCCTGCTGCCAGGCACGTGTCCTCAGTTTCTGGGGGTACGCTGCCTGTTACCGCAGAGCACTTGGCTCTTAGGGGGTGCGTTGCATCGGGCTCGCTCCAGAAGCTGCCTCCTGCCAGAGGTGCTCCCAGCGCTGCTCAGAGCAGCCGAGCCACACGCCATGCCCCTGGGCACGCACCCCGAGGGCCTGTCCTGCCTGCAAAGCTCTGCTGGTTGCTGGAGGAGGACTTGGGATACCAGGACGTGTGGGAGTGACTTCCAGCATCCATTTGCTGGAGCAAGGCTCAGAAAGGGGGGAGTGCTTGCACGAGAGGCTCTGTGCCAGCATCTCTCCCGAGTCCTGCTTTGGCACAAGGCTGATTCCCTCTCTTCTGGCAGCCAGGAGTCACTGTGAGATGTCCTGGGCACTGCTGCTGGCTTTCGCTTCTGCATAGCAGCGAGCAGGAGCTCCCGGCAGGACCGGGCGTTCCTTAAGCCCATCGTCCGCCTCTGGAGTCATCCACCTCTGGAGGGAGGATTTGAGCTGGAAGGTTCGAGTCGGCGTGGCAAAGTCAGGCTTCGAGCCCTGAGAGGTGCAACATCGGCGCTGGCGCTGCGGTGAGGATGTGTCCCAGTCTGCAGGGCCGTAGCTTGGGGGAGTCTGCGCAAGCCTTGAGCAGCGCCAAGCCCAGGCTGCAGCCCTGCTGGGGTTGCTGTTACGAGGCTGCAGTAAAAAATTACAAGCTTTAAGTGGGGCCAGCCTGTGTCATAAAACTGTCACTACTAATGGAGATCTTCTCTGCTTTGAGTGGCTTAACTCCTCTTTATGTGCAGTGGCTGGAAGAGCCAGAGTTGAATGGAGCAGAGGGTAAAATATATCATAGCAAAGCTAGAAAACGCACTTTCCAAGCAAAATGCTGTCAGGGTTTCTGCACGCTTCCAGCTGGGCCCCTCCAAGCAGTTTGTGCCAGAAAGAGAAGAAGAGCATGTGATCTGTCCACCCCCACGCAGCAGTCAGGGCAAAGTGCTCGGTAAGAGGACAAAACACGAGGATAAATCAGAAATATTAGCGCCTGGCCCCTTGCCAGCCGCAGACAGCGATGGCAGAGGAATCGTCTCGGCCATCAGTCTGGCCATGCCAGCTGCAGCTGGCAAAGCAGCGCTCAGCGCCGGTACCCGTGCTCGGCTTCGTCCCACTGTTGTCATTAATGCTTGCTTCAAAAAAAGAAAAAAAAGAGGGAGAAGTACTTTGTGCTCTCTGGGTCTGTCTTGGTAGTGTTTCCCCGGGGGGTTCTGCCAGCACAGCGTGGGGACCGGCACAGGGTGCTGGTGCCACGGCGGGCAGGGCTGGGAAAATGGAGGAGAAGGGGAGTTGGAGCTTCCCCCCAGAGCTTCGCTTTCATCCTCGGTTGTGATTAATTGCAGTTAGTGCTCATCTGTAATTGCAGAGAACAATCAGATGACGTGCCTTGCGGTTGATTTAATTGAAACCTGATGAGCCAGCTGAAGGCTGCTGCGCTGGGCTGAGCTGTGCTGGAGCGGTCCCTGCTGCTGCCCAGAGCAGGACAGGGGCCCCGGCCCTCTCCCTGGCTCTGCAGCACCTCTAACGCTTTGGGCTCCCCTCCCTGGTGCCGCCTGAGCTTTTTCTGGGGGCTGTGCCTCCTCGCGTTGCACTGGGAGATGAATTTCTCCTTTGGGATGTCTGTCTGCTGAGCAGCACGACCGCTCCGCGGTGCGAGATGGAACAAGCTGCAAGACGTGGCTTTGTGGCCGGGTCTGGGTGTCCTCGAGGGCAGCAGTGTGAGGGATCTGGGGTTTTGCACTGCTTGGGGGTTCAGGCTTAGCTTCGGAATAGCTTTAACGGGGATCAGATTTGGGTGTTTGGGATACACGTCTCGTCCCCGTTTCAGAAATTCTCTGCCCTGCCTATTCATCTGCCTGAATTGTGCTAGCAATTTCTGAGGCGGTTAGGAAGGCTGAGGGAAATTGCTTTCAGGTCAAGACCTGCTTTAGCCTGTAGTGAATTACTCCGCCTGGCTTTTAAATCTTTGCAAACTGAGGATTAGGGTGCTGGTAAATACCAGGTGGGCCTGGGGACTGCCGTTCTGCAGGCTGAAGGGAGTGCAGCCTTCCCCTTCAGCAGGCAGAGAACGATGAACGTTAAGAAAATAAATTGAGATACAGCCTGGATTGTAGCTCAGGTGCTGTGTCTGTGTGATTTATCTTTCTGCTCGGGTACTTCACTGACTAAGCAGTATATTTCTCGCTTAACCTCACGGGGCTTTTTCCTTCTTAACTGGGGACAGCGTGTTAGATATGGCCAAGTGCTGAGAGCCCGGGATTAAGGCAGGATTTGCAAAAAGATCAGAGCCGCTGCACAGCCCAGTGGTTGGAGGAAACAAACGTGAAGTGATGGATGCATCTGGAATGGAGCAGTTCGGTTCCTGTGCTGGCGGGTAGCTGCGTGGGGCTGGCCGTTGTCGGCGGCTCTGGGCCTCCAGTCCCAACAGTTGCTCTGGAGGCTGAAAACCGAGCGATTTCCTCCTGCCTCCAGCAGCACGGCGACACCGAGCAGCCCGTCCCTGCACCAGGAGGCTCTCCGAGAGCACCAGCCTCCTGGGTCCTGGGCGCTCACCGATGTTGCGGCCCTGGTGGGGAGAGGGGTGGCAAGCACGGTGACGTCCTCCTGTCTGGAAATAACTGGCAGGAGGAAGGATGAGGGCCTCGTTTGCTAATTGCTATGAAATAGTGGTAATGAAAGGCCCATCTGGCCTGCAGAAAGCTGCCGTGGCACCTGCACGAGGTAAGCGGGGACTGACACAGGTTGACACCGTCTTTTTAATCCAGTTAGCGCTGAGCAGCCCGGCCAACGTGCTCTTGGCTTTCGTAGCACATAAATAGCTGCGGCCTTACCTGACGCGGTGGCCGTGGGACACTGCTCGTCGTGCTGTGCACACCTCGCTGCGTGCCGGCACGGCTCCCAGGCAGGGCTGAGCTTTGCTGGCCAGAAGATGACCATGGCTTTGCCCAGGGCTGGGGGAGCCCGTCACGGGCTCCCATTTCTCTCAGCACGCAGGCGAGGCTGGGAGATGGGGAAGCCCATGTCAGGCCCATGGCAGCTCGTGAGCCTGTGCAGGTGCCCCTGAGGTGCAGTGCGCCTTCCTGAATTACTGACGGTGTCTGCAGTGGGAATTGCTCTCATACTTCGAGGCAGGGCTGGCTGCGTGGGCTGGAGGTGGGGAACACTTGGTGAGACTGTAGTGCTTCTCGAAGTACATAGTGTAAGGTGAGTGCGGGGTGGTGTGTGCCTCTGCAGAGACACCTCCAGAAAGGGAGAAAATACTCGCTGGGGAGGCTGCGTCGAAGCTGCTACTTGCTTTTTTCAATCCTGTGCAAAACCATTTTTCTGGAAGAAAGGAGGGGGTTGATAGAAACAGAACATTACCGGAAGTGGTTTCATAACTCAGTCATACCTAAAATACAAACTGGTAAGTGCCGTCGTGATGGGTGAAGGTTGGTAGCTTTGGACAGAGGCGGCAGCCAGGCTGCCTTTGCCCTGAATCAGCTGAGTCCTGCCCACTGGGCTGACCCCACCAGATCCGCGGTGGGTGTAATTCCTCGCCTCGCCATTGGTAATGGCTGGTCAAGATTTTGTTTTGCCTTAGTCATTTTTCCTCCTTGTGCTTTCAGAAATAACGCAGATCATCCAGGTAGACTTGGACCTGAAGTACAAGACCAACATCCAAGACCTGTTTGAGGAGTTCGACAACTTCAAGGAAGGAGCTGTCATCGGGATTGCGAGGGAAATGCAGCCGGTGTACAGGTACAGCAGCGTGCCCAGGGCACCAGCGTGGGGAGAAGGGGGTGGGCAGTGGGTGGCTTTCTGTTTTCTGTTCAGCTCAGATCAGCCTTTGGAACAAAGTCTGGGGAGAAGCAGTCTTCCTGCTGTAATCCCTGCAGGGGAATTTAATCTGAAACTTGTAGGCCAGTCCGAACAAAGTGTACAGTACCACTGTGGTTTCCTTGTTCTCACACAGTCACAAGGCTTTCAGAGCCAAGTTCCTGATAACGAGTGCCTAATCCATAAATAGATGCACAAAATACCTGTTAGAGGTGTGTTTCCCCAGCCGTTCCTGTTCAGGTGCGCTGATTGAAGTTTGGCATGTCAGCTTGCATGTTGGGGTTCGGAGGTTTTGGCTGTGAATAATGCTGCTCTGCCCAAGCAGAGGTGACACCTCCTGTTCCAGGGGGACCCGGGACAAGTGCGTTTTCAGCCACACTTGTGCATCGTGTTAGCCTGATGAAGGTGACCATGCGGTCTGGTGGCTGGCACTGCCTGAGGCCTGGCTCTGAGCAGTGTGGTTGCCTTGCATCCTGCTATCCAGCTCCCCTCTTTGCTCTCCACCCATGTTTTCCACAAAATATCTGAGCTAGCATTCAGGGAATCCCACTGGCATGTGGTATAAGCGGAGCAGTCTGCCTGCTCTACCATTACTTGCGGTGAGTTTGAGCTACGTGTGAGGAAACCTTTGGGAAATGCCAAAGATGACCAGCACGTTGGAGAGACGGATGTCCCGTCACATAGATCACAAATGGTGCAGCTGTGGGTCCTTCAGTATCTGCCCCCCTGCTTGTCCTGGCATTAAGGAACAAGTAGGTGCTGTTTCCAGCTGCAGTGCACCTTGTATTGAAGAGGTGTTCACCCAGAGAAGCCTGAGGGGGGACTCCTCTTGATGACCTGGGCTTGCAAGCGTGCAGATGGAGTCACAGAATGACTCGAGTTGGAAGGGGCCTTAAACATTATGTAGTTCCACCCCCCTGCCATGGGCAGGGACGCCTGCAGTCCCGTGGTGTGCTGTGCAGATGTTTTGGTCTCTCCCAGAGCTGATGGAGGCTTTGGGACTTCGTCACTCCCAGAAAAGACCTTCAGGTCCTGAAAGCAGCAGCCAGGCCTGGCTCAGCTGTTCGCGGCGTTCCCGGTGTGGGAGCTGGGCGCTGCTGTCCCGTCGGTCGTGTGCAGCTCCGGAGCTGGCCGCCGCCTCTGAACGTGCTGGCGGTGGATTCGTTCCAGCTGTGCTTGAGGATTTACTTCGTGCTCTCTGTGCCGGGTGTGAAACGTGCGCTCGGCAAAATCCCAGCTGAGCAATCTGGAGGGGGTTCTGTTCACACACAGACGTTGGGCAGGATCAGCGGGAGGTGAAGGGCTCTGCTCCAGCTGATGCCCGCACAGACTTGCGGGCTCCTGGCTGCTCACGCTGTGCTGTGCTGCAGGACCAGCCCCCGTGCTGCACCGAGGGGCTGCCGGGCAGTGTGTGTCCCGTGGGCCGGTCACAGCTCCGCCAGGGCTCGCAGAGCGAGGGGCGAAGGTGCTGTGGCACGTGGGGTGTGAGGTGCAGGGGGTGGTGGGCAATGGGGCGAGCACTAGTTACATGTCACTGTGCCGTTCTGCTGGGGTCCGTAACTCGGCTCTGCCGTCAGCCGGAGCACACGTGTCTTCAGCAAAAGTCAGCCCCAGCTTTCTGCCCTAAAAGCTGCTGGTAACACGCAGCCCCAGCGCGGGGCCTCTCCTTAACCCCATCTGCTGCCGCTCGCTTTGTTCCCCGGGCCGCCGCATGCAACGCAGTTGGACTGAGTTAGAGGAGGGGTGAATTGGAGCTGTTCTCAGGCATCGCAGGAGGTTCTAGCCCTCGGGGATAGTACGGCTGGAAATAGGTTCGTGTTTGAGCAGGTGCTGTGCTGAGTGGGATCAGATATCAGCTCGGGGTGGTACTTAAATACACTGATTGAATTTAACATGTATCCTGCCGAGGATGAACCTCCGTTTTTGTTTTAATCCAGGGTGAATCAGATCATGAACTCAGGATGCCTTAATGACTTTTCAGCTGAGCCGAGTTTGAGCGTCTGAGATAGCCTGGCCAGATTTGCTAATCCTGATGGAAATGTTCTCATAGAAAGATAAAAAAAGCTTAAGAGCTCTCTCTGCCTTATCTTTCCCCACTGGAAGCCTTAATAAGGAGATCAATAACTGAACCTGCTAAGACATGTCCAGCAACGCTCTTAGGCAAAGGCTGAGCTTGGAGCGAGTGCGACTTCGCAGAGGGCAGGGAGTGCTGTGCGCGCCTGCTGCAGGACGGCCTCCTGCAGGCATCCGGAGGGTGCGACGAGGCTGGACACAGAGAACAGTGCACCAGGAGGGGACTGCTGGCCAAGCAGCCATGCAGGCGCTTCTCCAGGAGCCGGAGGGCTGCCTGCAAGCTGCTGGAGGCCAGGAACGGAGAGCATCGCTGCGCTGACCTGCGGAGCAGGGGGTGAAGCTGGCGTCCTGGGCAGAAGCTCAGGCATCCCTCGTGTCGGGGGAGCAGGGCTGTGACGGGCACATGAGGGAGACCAGATTTTCACTGTGCACAGGGGTTGCTGACACAGCAGCAGGATTGCTGCTGGCTAATTATAACTCCTCGTTAGCGGAGGCGGGCACATGGAGGTGGCCGGGGCCAGTGCTCCCATGGCAGCTGCCTTCTCCGCCGACCCCAGCGTGGCCGTGATCCCTTCTGGCCGTGTTTCACAGCCGCACCTCATCCCCACCGTTTGCCTCACGTTTCGGCCGGGCTGTGCCATGCTCTCCCTGGCCAGCAGTGCCCGTGGCACCCAGTGGTGCTGCTCCTCGCTCGAGAGCCAGGCAGCCCGCGAACACGGTCAGCACAGCCCTGTCCCCAGGAGGGACCCAGTCCCTCCTGTCACAGCGGTGACATGCGACCGACACCCAGCAAGGTCACGCCGCGGGCAGGGGCAGAGGTAGTGAATCATGCTGAGCAGAGAAAAGGGATTTGGACATTTCCCATTTTCTTTATATTAAACATATGAGAAAACAGATTGTCAGCGGAAAGGGATAGAGCTTGCCAAGTTACATCATTTTCTGCACCCTCCACCAAGGTTTCAGCGACATTTCGATGATATAAGGTTGTTCCCAAACACGAGTTTGGTTTTTTCCTAAGTGATTTATGGATGGAGCTGAAGTTTGCATGGCTTCTCCCAGGACTGTGGCTTTAGAGCAAATTGTACAGCACTGTTATTAGGATACGAGTTTTGTCCTGGTGTCTCCAGTCTGAGAGCCTTGCTCGGTTCTGGTGTCCCATGTGGTTATTAATCACCACTGATCGTTTCCTAGAAGCCAAATGAGAGCGTACTCACGAGAGTGTTTCTGGTTGCTCATGCTGCAGAAATCACCGCTGTGCCTGGCTGGGAAAAGCCATCTCCGGGGTCCTCCTGGCTCGCAGGCTTGGCAGCGAGTGGGGACCGAGGGATGGCGAAGGCTGAGGTGTCTTCTCTGAAAGGCAACACCACACCCAGAGCACAGAGGGCTCCTGTATCCGCTTTGGGTGTCCTGGCAGGATTTTGGTGCCCAGAATGGTAAATCCAGCCCCAGCTAATTACATCCAATTGTTAGGGCTTAAATAGAAGAGAGAGAGAAGAGCTACAGCCGAGCACTGTGCTGGGGCTGTGTTGGATTGTGAGCTTAAGCCTGCCTTGCCCAACAGGCCAGGCCCCTTCTGATAGCCGCACAGCCTGTGGCAGTTAAGTGAGCAGGGCGAAGGAAGCTTTTCTCCGCCTGCAGTTAGCCCGAGGTGCTACTCCTCCACGTTTCTGCCCGGGCACGGGTCAGCTTTGCAGTATTTCTGTGCATAGCGAGAGCCGGGCTGGTGGCTGGCTCCCTGGAGGCGGTCTGTAGCAGGGGGCATGCCAGGGGTACCAGGTGAAGCTGCGGGGTGCTCGGCTCAAGGAGGAGATCTCTGGCACGGCAGGGGCAAGGCAGGGCCGAACAACGTTGTACAACGATTATTTGACCTGAGGCAGACCCCTGCCCTGTGGCCTCCTGCTGCAGGCAGGGGGCTCGAGGCAGCCCAGCGGTAACAGACCTGTGCCGCGCCTGGGGCTGAGCCTGCTGTCGGCGCAGCTTTGATGCGCTGGGTCACTTCTGGCTGTGTTGTGCTGGCCTTGTTGTGCTGTTTTGCTCTCCACGTGAAAACAAGTTCCTGCCGTCTCTCGTCACCGGGTCGCCCCGCGTGGGGCGAGCTGTGCAAACGCGCCGCCTCTCCCCCGCAGGGCTCCCCGCGCCGAGAGGCTCGCGCCTCCTTCCTAAAAGGACTTCCAGGCAAAAACACGAGCTGGCAAAGCATGAGTGTCTTTGTAAAAAAAAAAAATCTTTGCTATTTTTATATTTTTAGCAAGTTAAATATGTGTTCTAGGCGTGAAGCGGAGGTGCCAGCTCGAGCTGTGTGATTTGCCACGCACGCAGGTCGGAAGCATCCGCTGGAAAGGTGGCTGGGGGGTGGGGGAGTGCTGCTGGGCGATGGGGGCCGTTGGGGGGTCTCTCGATGACCCCTTGCTTTTCTCTCCCCACTTGGTGCAGCTTTCCGTGACACCAGCTCTGCCCCAGGGAATTTATCCCGGTGTTGCTCCCCCACCACGCTCGAAATGTCTCCAGCGAGCGGTGGGGGTGGAGGTGCCGGTGCCCTGCAGCTGCTCCCCGGCACGGGAGGTGTGCTCCGCGCGGCACTCGGGGCCGGGTTGTCCCCTGTGGGGCTGGCTCTGCAGGAGCAGCGTGAACCACGGCTGCGCTTTGAACACTGAGGGCTTGGAAGCAGGCTGGGCAGCATGGGGCACAGCGTCAGAAAGGTGAGGGCAAGGCAGCGAGGAGCTCAGACCTTTCCTGAGCCACTTCTTGCTCTCAGAGCTGCGGGCTGGCAGGCACACGGGAGCCGTTCACTGACAGCGAAAGCTCCGTGTGCCTTCTTCCCCTGGCTACACGGTGGTGGGAAGACAGATGGAGATCCATCAGGTCGCCGTGTTAGATGCTCGGTCTTAACGCTCGCTACCTATTTGGCCTGTCAGAGAACGCAAATGTGTGCACGCGGGCATTTTTTTAAGCGATACGCCATTTCGGGGAGGCAGAGCTGTTCCCTCCGGCTGCCTGCCCGCTGCCGGGCTGCAGGCTGTGCTTTCCAGGCACGGGCTGGGACTGCACGACGCTCGGCTGCCGCGGCGGCGCTCCGAGCAGCGCTGCATGCAGGCGCTTACGGGAAATGGGGTAGCAAGAGAACAGGAGATAGGAAATGTCCCAGAGCCTGTCGGCATATCCTGAAGGTAGGGGGAAACCTCCAGACAGCAAAACAGGATGGCACTGGAGTGTTTCCATGCGTTTGACTCATGCTGAAACAATGCCCGGGCGCTGTTTGTCTTGGAAAAATGTGTTGCTGTGAGCAAAACGATCCCCTGTCCCTCCGCAATGCAAACGCTGGGCTTTAGTTGCTGCAGAGGCAGGACTTCATCCTGCAAGGGGCTGGGTACCCGCGGTTACCCCCTGCTCCCAAGGGAGCTGAGGACACTCGGTGCTGTGCTCTAGGCTCTTGCACACCCGTGGGCTTTCGGATGGCTCCTGCTCCTGCTCAGGATGCGGCCAGAGCCTCTGCGCAGCACTGACGTCTGTCTGCTCGTGTGCCTGCCTGTGTGGGAGCCTGGCCATGGCCGAGAGCAGGACCTCATGCTTCAATGTCAGTGGTGTTATGGAAATATTAAAATCTGCATCTGAAGTTTGTCTGGTTCAAAAGGCTTCCCATGCAAGCAAGTGCTTCTGCGGAGTCGTAATCTTAATTAAAAACCCTGCTGTCCCCTGCAGTGTTTCAGCTGCTGAAGCGTGCTGGCAGTGTCCTGCTCACCAGACTGCAGAGGGCAGGTGGTGATGTACCGTATAAATGTTTATGTTGCACTGGGGTTCCCGTGCCAGATCCTGAACAGACCCTCCTGTGCTCGGTTGTCAGCAGCCCTGCTAAGGAGCGTGCAGGCACATGCTGCAGCTGCAGCCGGCTCTCAGGTGGGCAGGCAAAGTGTCCCCAGGGCGTGCAGCAGATCTGTGCCTGGCCTGGGGAGCAGCCCGGCAGGACACACGGGACCCTGGGGGCTCTCCGTGGATGGCCTGGCACGACCGTGACCCCTCTGGAAGAGGGGATGGGGCACGATCAGGCGTGAGCTGCAGGGACTGGGCTTGGGGTGCGCCCACGTGCACGCAGGCACGGCGCGGGTCTCTGCCGGCACGTGGCCAGGGCGTCTGGGGGAGGAGGATGCCACAGCCCGGACCTGCCAGCTCTGCGTGTCCCCGGGCACGGCAGCTGGGCGCTGGCAGGTGCCCAAGGGAGAAACTTGCAGCGTCCAAGCAGCCCCTCGGCTGAGAGGAGCGGGGAGACGCCGCGGCACTCCCAGAAATGTTCTGAACGCTCTCAGAAGCGTTCAGGTTACAGAAGGCTTAAACCTGAGGTTCCTGGTGAGAGATCACCCCGGTGGCGTGTGAGCTGCAGCAGGTTGGTGGCACTGGTGACACAGCTGCCCTCAGCGGCCTCAGACCGGGGATGGCGCCCCAGGGCTGGACGGGGTGCGGCACCGCTGCTCGAGGGGGACCTGGAAGCCTCCCTGGCAGCCCTCTGCTTGCCGGGGAGTGCCGGCTGCTGGCTGCGGTGGTTGCAAAGCACGGCGCAGAGACGCCCTGAGATCTGGCCGCCGGTGTGGTGTGCCCACGGCAGGGATTGTCCCCACCTAACCCTGCTCTTCTGGACCTCCCAAAACCTCCGCAGGCGCGTTTGGAGCAGCCTGCTGGCACAGGGCAACTGGTGGCTCTTCTCCACATCCAGGCGGCGCAGCCAGGGAGCGCTGGGGTTGACCGCCGGTGCTGGATGTCCCTGGGGGCCTGGAGCTGCCAATGTCACAGCAGACACACACGAGACCCCCCCTTGGCATTGCGGGGTGAGATCCTCAGTGCTGGCCCTGATGAATTATTATTTTATTAGCCAAGAAGCTAATAAAAGCCTAAGGTGTCTTGGAAATCCAGTGCTGGAAATTGTGAAAGTTTGTCGTGCAGGAAAGGCTATCTACATCAAAGGGACTGCAAAGGATCTACGCTTGAATCCTTTTATGGCTGCCAGGCCGTTTGTCTTTGCTCCTACCTAAAACCTAGGAAGAGCTCAAACAGGACACGTTTTCATGTGGAAGAGGACGAGCAGCTTTGTTTCTGGCTGTGGCCAAGCAGGAGCCCTGTAGGTGTGGTGGGAGCTTGGTCACACAGGTTTTTGTGCTTTTCTGCCTGTGCTTGCTCCTACCAGGGCCAGACCCCACTCTGCTTCCTCCCGGGCCCCTTCTGCCGCTGGAGGGGTGAGGGAAACCCTGGCACTTCTACCAGCAAACCAGCTGGGCCTACCGGGCTGGGGACAGCCAGAAACCTCCTGGCATCATGGGCCCCTCCTGCAGGCAGGGTGCCCCGATTTGGAGGCTTTGCTGCTTTCCAAGTGCTTTTGCTCGGGGGGAGCAGGGAGCTTTGTCCTTCTCAGTGCCCTCTTGGAGAAGGCATGAGATCTTTGCCTTTCCTTTGTCCCCCTAGGCATGGTGATGCCACTGCTGCCAGGGGCACTGATGGTTCGTGGCAGCCTGCGCACAGCCCCGGGAGCCAGAGCCAAGCCGAACCCTTTGCACTTCGGATTTGAAACCATGTTGAGGCTTTGAATTGATTTGTAGCAGGTACTTCTGCTTGATGCGAGGGTGAAACGATTCTAGGAATTCTTTGGCAATTGCTACCAAGAAAAAGCCAAAATTACAGAACAAGCAGAACCTGGAAGGAATTGGCAGCAGAATTGATTTTGGGAATTTAGCGTTACTTTCTGATATCTGAAATCCCAGAAGGTAAAGGTTTTCGTTGCTTACATCTGTGCACATCACTAATGTATTAGCCCCATTGCACTCACTCCCATTACCAGCCAAAGCTGAAGTATCATTTAAAATAATGAATAAACCTAACAGGATCTAACAACCACAAACGTGCATCGAGTAGGATTAAAGCTATTAATAATATTAGTCGTATTCCTGTGCCTTCTGAGATAGGGGCATGACAAACGGTGGTTTTTTTTTTGGAACAACCACAGCAATTGGGTGTGTCAGGGTAAGGCACCCAAGCGCCCGTCCCCGGCAGCACGTGCCTGAGCGCCGCAGGGAGGACGAGGCAGGGGCTTGCGGTCGTTGCCCCGGCTTCCTTGTGGCCAGGGCTGGGAGCAGCTCCCTCCTGCTGGGCTCGGGGTGCCCCGCTGCGGGGGCTTCGTGCAGGACTTCCAGGAAAGGCTCTGTCTAGCAGTGAGATCACCGTGCAGTTGGTACGTCGTAAATTCAGCGTGGCCTCGTTCAGAGAGAGCCTGCAACGGAGCCGCAGGGCGCTGTGCTGTGCTGTGCTGTCTGCAGCAGGTCCCCGTGTCCCTAAGCCCTGTCTGCGGTACATCCCTGCGGCTTTCCCCCAGGTTCCCTGCAGCTCCACAGTCCTTCAGCCTCTCGGCCCTTTTCCTGGGTGAGGCCACTGTCCCCGTCCAGCAGAGACTACAGTTGCAGGGCAGAGCCTGGGATCCAGCAGCAGGGTGAGCGTACACGAAACGGGAAGGGGATGGCTGTGATCGCTGCCTCTCTGGGGCCGTGGATCCCACCCCAGCCTGGTGGTGCTGGTGCAGGACAGGGGTGCTGGCAGCAAAAAAAAAAAAAGCTGGTGTGAGCCCTCCAGCCGCGTGCTGCCAGGCTGCAGCTCCCGTCCCCAGGGAGCAGCCCCGCAGGAGCACGGCGAGGCGGCAGGAGCGGCGTGGGGAGCGCGGGGCCCTGCGCAGGTGAGGGCTGGGAGAGGAGCAAGGGCAGCGTGCTCCTGGCCAGCAGCACCCCAAGCAGGCCAGCATGCGCTTTGCACGTTTGGTAGAGGAGAACCGTGCTCTCATTGACCACCAGCTGATGAGCTGCGTTCTCAGGTGGTTTACTTATTAGCCGTTGCAGTGAGCCCGTTTTTGGACTGTTATGTCCACGCAGAAATACAATCATCCAGAATGGATTTCCTGCCCCAAACCAGGCCTTTTACGACTTTGGCATGCAGACCGCCTTCTGGTAGAGGCTGTCTCTGTACAGACATAATTTTGTGCGTTACATGGGAGATTTATTAGGGAATTACTGAAACCTCACTGAGGAACTCGATCCATCAATTCACCAGGATTTCCAGGCGAGGTATGGTGGTGGCGGAGTGTGTGGGCTGGATGGAGGGGCTGGAGGCACCTGCTTTGCCCCGGGGTGATGTTTTTACCTCCAGTGGAAGGCAGTACCCCAGCACTGCGGCTCTTGCACACCCCTGGGCGAGCCGTGCTCCCCAGCAGGGCGAAGCCGGGATTTCCTGGGTTACACAAGCTGCTCAGCTTGAGCTAAGGCGCTCCGGCCCAGGCTGGTACTGAACCTGCCCCCTCAGCTCCTTAAAGGGTTTAGCATTTGCACGTGGGAAATAAGCAATTAGCGACAAGGGCCACTTTGTTACAAAGCCTCCTTGGGCAGCAGGACTTTTCCTGCTGGCCGAGGTCTGGCAGCACCCTGGTGGGGAAGGGGAGCGTCCCTCTGTGCAGCCGGGGCTGTGCTGGTGCTGTGCTGGTGCTGTGCTGGTGCTCCCCTCCGGGCACCTGGCTCTGCCGGCTGCCTGCCACACGCTGGGTTTAGCAAAGAGGAGGAGAAGGCTGCGGGGAGGTTTCCTGGCCACACTCTTACCTCTTGCTGAGGATCAGGTGGGAAAGGCACCTGCGGGTTGGCAGCGAGGGACGGCGGCAGCACCAGCCGAGGGGTGCTGAGGACACCAGAAGACAATTCTGTGCAGAGGCGTGATGGGTTAACCACCCACCTGTCTGCTCAGGAGCAGCTCGGCTCAAAGGGTGGGCTCTGCTCAAACAGCACCGCCGTTATCACGGGGCATTGCCTCATGGGCATTGCCATCTCCCCTGGGTACCGGCACGCCAGCCCGCCCCAGGGTGTCGCCGGCTGGCTGCGCTGACCCTGCCGTGTCTGCCAGCAGCGGTTCCCTGCTCTTTCAGCCGCGGTTTCCAGCAGCTTTGCCGTGGCCCAGCTTTGGAGCTGCCCCGTCAGGGCTCGTGACCGCTGGCGGGGAGGCAGAGAGGCTGGCTGCGCGGGAGGAGGTCAGGCCGGAGGAGCGCGCGCTTGGCCAGCAGGGGAAGTCCTGGTGGAAGTGTTTTTTTATCTGGGCTGCCTGGGCCCTGCGTTTGAATGCTTGGAAGTGCTGTTCTCCAGATGTTTCCTAGCACACGCAGGCTCTGTTTATAAACAGCGCCTCAAAGCAGAGCCCCTCGGCGCGGCGCAGCTGCTGGCCCAGGGGCAGCGGGGCCGCAGGCGGGCGCTGGCAGCCACGGCCCCGAACTGTTACGGTGTCAGGGGCCCGGGGTCACCGTTGGGAAGGAATTTTCCCCTCCCTTGTAGAGGGGCCACGGTCAGCCTGGTGGTTAACAAAAGCCTGAAATGCCTTCTCTTCCTTTCTCCTCCCCTCCTCCCAGCAAGCAGTTTCCTGCTGCTTTTCATCCCCGTGGCAGCCGGGGGCTCGGGGCTGCCTTCCTGCCCTTGCTGGAGGTCTCTCGCTGCCGGGGGTGTGGGTACTGAGCCCTCCCCAGCGCCAAGGCCAGCGGTGCTGCAGAGAGAAGGGCACGTGGAGCCTCGGTGTTGGCTCTGCTGGCAGCTTTCTGCTTGCTGGTGGCTTCAGCCCTGCCTTGGCTGAAGTGGGGTCTGCCCCCAGAGCAGCTTGCGGGGCCCGGCGTCCTGCGTGAGCCTCCGTGGGGACAGCTTTGTGAGCCCATGTGCTGGGTTGGCCTTCCCTTCCCTCTTGCCTCTTCCCTCCTCTCCATCCTGCCGGGGCGGTGCCCAGCCCTGGCCTTTGCAGGTATCACCCTGCCACGTGGGCTGTGTGATTCACCGAGTTCTGCCTTTCCTGTGTTTTGGGGGAACTGTGTGTTTTACGCAGCTTGTCCCATTGTTGCGGAGCACCTGCTAATGCAATTTTTCCAGAACCGCCAAGATGAGCCCACGTGTGCTTTCCCCATCGACGAGCACCTGCAGCTTCGTTTCCCGCAGAGAACATCACGCAGGGTGCGGCCAAAAACTGGGCACTGGGCAGCCCGGTTAGAGAGGAAAAACAGCAGGGGACAGGGTGTAGCTGCCAGCAGCACCCGCTGGGGACCGCAGGAGACACCCCCTTCCCAGCCGGGGGTCTTCTGGCAGCTCAGACACTGCCCAACCCCTCTGCCCTGACCAGGCTGCTCCCCCGCTGCGGGGGCTGGGGATGGACACAGCAGACCCAGGCTTTGGTTCCTTAGTGGAAGGTTGTTTTGAGATTTGGCAGCCCCTTCCCTGGGTCCTGGCAGCTTGTTCATCAAGCCTCTGGGATTTTGTCCCAGTGTTTTGCCAAAACTTGAGCTGGGTGATTTCCAACGGGAGGGAGCGGAGCGGGGTGCGGGCTGGGATAGCTCCTTGGCTGGTCTCTGCGTTCCTCCCGGCCCTGTCTCCTCTGAAGAAGAGGACACTCCTGGAGGCACCTTTCAGCCATGTTCTTCTCTATCCTGCTCCCTGGAGAAGCAGAGGACGGAAGGCCACCATTAGAAGGATGAAAGCTGAGCCCTGCCCAAACACCCTTCCCTCACTTGGCCTCAGCCCAGCGCTGGGAAGGTGGCGGCGCGGTGCTGGGGCAGGTTCCCGAGCCGTCGGCGCCTCTCTGTGCTCATCGCATCCTGCAGCTCTGCCCCGGCCCCGCATCCCGGGGGACAACCCGTCCTCCCCAGCCCCGGCCCCGTCCACCTCCTGCACGCGCCGTGCTGGAGGCAGACGATGGCTTTTCCACGTCAGCCCCGGCCGGGGCCGGGAGGAAGCGCTGGAACAATTGTGCTCCTGTCTCGTCTCCCCGCAGCCGGCAGCGCGCTGCTACCTGGCTCGGCCATCGCGCAGCGGCCCGCTGGGGAACGGCGTCGCTCGGAGCCTGAGTCACTCGCCAGGGACCTGCTGTCCTGCACGGGGCCGGGCCGGGAGCTGCAGCGTGCTGCCGCGGCTGGGTGGTGCCCAGGGCTGGGGCCCCGACGCTTTTCCTGTTAGAGCAAGCCACTTGCAGGGGCTGCCGTTCCGTCCCTTTGCAGGCAGCCTGGCAGCAGCTCGGGCAGCGTGTGGTTTTGGAAGGATTGCGAAGCGGGTAACGAGTTGTGTTGCTCTGGAGCTGTAAGGCACCTCCCTCTGGGGCTCTGCTCCCCCCCTCTCCTTTCTGCCAGTCGCTTTCATCGCTTTTTGGGCACGAGGAGTGCTTTCATGGCCTCGCTGGGAATATGGGGAGAGAGCAGAACATGTAGAGATGGGCTTGAGCCAGCCTCTGCTCACCCCTGGGACAGCCCAGCTGCTCCCAGACCTGCGTGTACCAACCAGCCTGCGTCCCAGCAGCTCGTGAGGCTGATGAGTGCGAGGCTGGATCTCAGCTCTGCACGCTGAGCTTCCCTCTAGTGCCACGCCAGGAGTGCTTTGCTTCCTTTCCCGTGAGCATCCACAGATCGTCTTTGCAGTGGCCTGGTGTCTGTCCCCAGGACAGAACCGCTCCTTGCACGGGCAGAGCCCTTTTCTCTCGTCTCCCCACTTGAGATGCAAAGAGCATTGCTGCCTGCAGTCCCTGATGAGGCTGCGAGCCCGCAGCAAGTGCTCCGCTCCCCCTTCCCCGGGAGGCGTGGAGACAGCTGTTCAAAAGCTGGGTCTTCCTTCCAGGGGAAATTGGCGCTTGGAAAAACCCTTTCTGTCCTGAACCAGCTGAAAGGCAACGCTGTGAAGACCCTGAACGAAGTGAGAAATTTCAGAGTTCTGAATCTGAAGCATCTAAATGGAAAACAGTAAGGGAGTGCTGGTGCTTTACAGTTCCGATTCTCCTGCCTTTATTTCTCAGGAAATATAAAACGTGCTCCCGGTTGTCGTTATTAGTGGATTCACACTTTCTGCTGGGATAATTCATCCGCTGGCTGCAAAGTCCCAGCCCTCGCCTTGGCTGGTCACACAGCTGGGCAGTGAGCCTCAAGGCGCAGGGCATCCAGAGAGGAGGCCAGAGGGGTGGATGTAGCTGTCGGCGCTCTGCACAAGCCTTAGCACTGCTCAAGCTACGTTGTGGTAAGAGCTGAACACTGCTGCCTTCATGAAACGTTTGGATTTACATTTTCCTAGTGGGGGAGTACCCGTCAGGACTCTTAAGCTGTTCCAGGAGCTGATGTCCCTGCATCTTCTTACATCTGAATTAGTTCGGCTTCCGAGCATGGGAGCATTTATCACCCTTGAGTGTGAAATCCAAGCTGTGTACAGACAAATTCCCCTTTTCTGTGTAGGTGCAGGGAGCCTTCGGTCAGCGCCTGACAAATTTGGAGAGGAATCAGGCAGGCTTGATTTATTCTTTCTAACAGCAGCGGCGTTTCTCTCTGACAACTTCACAGCAAGGTGCAAAAACGTGGTGTAGCTCTGCCTGAAGTGTTAGGGCTGGAAGGAGAGAGCAGTGCTGCCCCCCCCACCCCGTATCAGACAGCGGGGCTGGGGGGTGCGGGCTCCCCCCTGGCTGCCCCTGCCCTGCAAGCTCTGCCAGCTCCCGGCTGCCCGGCCTTCTAGCAGGGGATGCGGCTTGGGGGCAGAAGACTCCCTCCGAATGGAAGCGATTCGTGGGGGTGGATTCAGCCCCAGCAGAAGCTGCTTGGGTAATGGCATGGGACGAGTTCAGTTCCTGCAAGTGGGAACAGCTCGTGTGCACCGTGGGGTGTGCTCACTGCCCTGGGGCTGTGGAAGGAGCCAGAGACGTTTCTGTGCTGCTTGCTTAGGTAGTCTAATTTTTTCCCAATTGAATCACTCTCTTGAGTTAATTTTGTGTGTTCCCAAACTTGCAACACTGTTCTCCTTGGCAGCTGGAAATGAGCTAGTGAGGATCACGCCTGCCAGAGCTGCTGCATCTGAGCCTTCCCAGGGCTGCAGATGCTGAAGGCAGTGCTTATTTAACTAATGAGATGTTGCTATCGGGTGTCTTTTAAAAAAAAAAAAGAAGAAATATTTCTGCTACTTGGAGGGATTTATTTCAAGCCCTTTTGCACAGCCTGAAAACGAGGCCAAGTTTTGATGTGGCGCTTCCCTGTAATCACCTCACAGTAACGACGCTGCGTGCTCTGCTACCGTGATCCCATTAAATGCAGGGCGTTGTGTGAGCGGAGGCTCCCCAGCGGGGCTGCCGTGGGGCTGCCGCACAGCCCCGGGGGGACCCCTGTCAGGGCGGCCGAGCAGGTGAGCGGTGTTTGGGCATCCCGCCTGGGGGGCACCCTGCGGGCTCTGAGCTCCCCAATGCTCCTCGCCCAGCTCCTGCCCTCCCAAACCACAGCTCTCGAGGGGATCGCGCAGCGGTCCCCGAGGTGTTGCTGGTGCGGTCGAAGCCATCTCGCCCGTCTCCGGCTGGGTTTGGCGGCCCCATAACCGCCACAGCCGGGCTGAGCCGGCCCGGGCCCGCTCGGTGTTTACCGTCGCAGAGCCTTTGTGCGAGCGGGGCCGCGCTATCGCTGTCGGCGCTGGCAGGGCTCGGCGTTGTCATTGTGTCTGCCGCCAACAATGTCCCCGCAGGAAGCGCGGGAGCCGGGCTGGGCCGGCCGCGGCGCTGCGCCTCTGCTGCCTTCAAAGCGTGCTGCTGGGAAGGACGGGCTGCGGGCTGCCCGAATGGGGTGCTGCTCGGAAGGTCTCCATGGGAACCGTGCTGGCTTGGGCCTCGGAGATCATTTTTGGCAGGAAGGAGAAGGGGTTGAGCTTGTTCTGCAGGGAGCTCCCGTCCGGCGGTTCCTGCTGGAGGGTTGGTTTTAATGGCTGCTCGCCGTGTGAAGGGCGGGGAGCGGTTCCTGCGCCGCGCACGGGGCTCTGGTGGAGGAGCGGGGCCAAAGCTGCGGTCATGGGGAGAGACGGCGAGCGCCAGGGCACAGCTCGGCCTTTCCCTTTCTCTGTCATCTCCCTCAGCTCGTGCAGCGGGGCTCGGCTTGGTCGTGAGCTCCTTCCTCTGGTAACGGGTGACGAGGATAGGGACGGCTGTCATGGGCAGGCTGAACTTCAGTGTAGAGGGCCAGATAATTCGGAAGATGCGTAGTGTGCCTATCCAAGAGACCCCCAAACCCCTTGTCTTAGTGTCTGGTGTACCTCTGTTCCTGACCTTCCCATCTGTGCCCAGATGTGTCCTGCAGACAGGCCTGACCTACTTTGTAGGGCTCACTCGGACACCTTGCGTGGCAGCGAAGCGGCGTGCCAGCTCCTGCTCCCGGCTCAGGGGAGCACTGCAAGGACGTGGTGCTGATCAGCCGAGGGGTACACGTGGTCGGCTGGCCTTAAGACGAGGGATGTGGTTTCCTCTCCCTGCACAGCCATGTGAGCAGTCACAGGGTCCTGTGTCCAGCTCACCCGCCCAAGGATGCTGAGAAACACAAAGGAGGCTTTAGGAGAGGGCAAGAAGGGTGGCCTGAGGTCTGGGCGATATCCTGTGCGGGGAGGCAGAGAGCAGCCTGCGAGGCACGGGGCTGCTCCGGGAGCCAGATGCCTCCAGCCACCAGAAGACAGTGCTGAGATCCCTGGGGTGGGTGGGAAGTCGGCTCTGTGACAGGCAAGGCAACCGGCCATCGAGCGATGGCCCTAGGAATGAAAAGAATTGTCCTCTTGAAGCTGTTCTTGTACCTGGGAGGCATACCTGGAGGAGAATTCAGGTCTCAGCACAAGATTTCAGTCTTTCGTGTTCTCAGAGGTGCTCTGAGCCGTTCACAGGGTGCATCCAATTCTCGTTTCCAGGCCTGCCCCGACTGCTGGTGGCCGCTCTCTGTGCTCGCTGACCCCCTCTTCTCGCCTCTGCTCTCTCCCCAGGCACACGTTCTGGCAGTACCGCCGCGAGAACCCCCACACCAAGGTGGGGGAGCCCCCTCCCGACGGGCTGCCCGGCTTCAACAGCGGCGTCCTGCTCCTCAACCTGGAGGCCATGAGGCGCTCCAAGCTCTACAACCAGCTGCTGGAGCCCGCCACGGTGCAGAAGCTTACCGAGAAGTACCACTTCAAGGGCCACCTTGGGGACCAGGATTTCTTCACCATGGTGGGGATGGAGCACCCAGAGCTCTTCCACGTGCTCGACTGCACCTGGAACCGGCAGCTTTGCACGTGGTGGAAGGACCACGGGTACAGTGACGTCTTTGACCAGTACTTTCGGTGCGATGGTGAGGTCAAAATTTACCACGGGAACTGCAACACCCCGATCCCCGAAGACTAGGGCACCGATTCCTCCGGGAGCAGCTCTGACTGCAGCAGTGCTGGAAAGCTGCACAGAGCTGCAGTGACTGCATCCGTCCCTCCAGAAGAGTGGCCAGCCCTGATCTGTTGTATCCCAGGGAGATCCCTGAGCCCTGGGGATCCCAAGAGAGTTCAGTTTCCCACTACCTGTAGTCTCACCCCTCCAGGAGAGCGCAGTCCAGCAGTTAGCAGGACGTTCACAGTGGAGGTGCCTGGGCTCAGCTCCTGGCTCTCCCATGGTTCACCTTAGGTCTCGGGGCACGTCCATGGTGCTGTCTGTGCCACGGCTACCGGGCGTAGGGACAGCTGAGGGGCTGGCTCCATGGGTGCTGTGCAGCATCGTGCTGTCTAACAGCGAGATTTCAGAGCCAGGCAGCTGGGTTCTGTTTTGGCATTCCTTGGTGGCACATTTTGCACCTCATGCAGAGCATCAGTCTGGTCCGTCTCGAGAGCAGACGCTGTCCTCAGGTCATCTTCCTTTTGAGCATTCCACAAAGGGTTTTAAGGACTGAAAAGCTGCTTTAAATTTGGGTTACTTGTGAACAAAAATTGAATGCTAGATGAGCTTTAAAGCCTTCCTCTGGTTCTCCTTAGCAATAAAAGCTTTACTGCTATACCTTGTCGTAAAAGCGTTCAGTGAGCGTGTACAAATTGGTTCATTTTTCTAGCTTTGCCTTTAACCTTTTGTACTATAATAAAGCTGCAAACGCAAAACCCACTTGGCTGTTTTTCTGCAGCATGACTGAAGTCCTGTGCCATAGGAGGTTTTGTGTTCTTTTATGGTGACTGACAGGTAGCTGATACATACCTGTTGGGCAGATGAAGACGGTGCCCTGCGTGGCTTATCACTGCGCCTAATGAGACGTCTGTCCCCAGTGAGCGATGCAGCGAATCCTGTTCTGTGCACGCACTGTGCTTATCCCAGCATGTGTGCGCCACGGGGGTGGCTACCAGCGGAGACAGATGATGGTGGCCAGGCGATGCTGTTGCACCAGCAGCAGCCACGTGTGTGAGCAAAGCCTTTCCAGGCTGAAACCTGTCGGTCCCCGGCTGCTCCAACTCCCAAACCATCTGGGAAGGCAGCGTTGAGATGAGCTCCGGAACCAGCCGAGGCTGTTGCATCGCCGGGATGGCTTCACCATGAAAGAGTTGTGGTGCGGAGAGGTTGGACTCCTTGGGGGTTTTCAGAACGACTCGGCAAGCCCCTGGGCAGAGGAGTAGTTTCCCAGGAGGAGGAAGAGGAGGCAGAGGAAGGACGCTTCTCCCCTCCCAGCTACGTGGAAGAGGCTGTAGCTGGTTTACAACTTCAGGCGGCTGGGGGAGGTGTGTTGGGGCATCGCTGGCTGTCGCAGATCGCAGCCCCTGTGCTGGGGGGTAGGAGAGTGGCTGCCACCGTGCCTGAGCTCTCTGTGGCAGCTAACCCAACAGAGAGATTCTCAGGTAGCACCTGGATATTAAAAAAGGTCATCACTCCCCATAGCTGGGGCTTGTCCGGCAGGAGCTGGGGCCTGCCTGCGCTGCAAATGGCCAGGCTCCAGGCTGGAGCGCTCCGCTCCCCAAATAAATCCTTTGACTGTGGGTCAGTGGGAGGTTTCTGTAGGAGGGGATGGCACAGGCACATTAACCCACTTCCAGAACTGTTTTTGTTGTTTTTTTTTAAACTGAGCTGGTGTGTGTGTGTGTGTGCATCTGTGTGACATGCACGTGAGAGAGAGAGAGTTGGGGACTTAATTGTGGCTTAACCTAGTAATGGCAGGCTCAGCATGTGGCAGGAGTTCCCTGGCTTCCCTCACCTCTGCCTGGGAATGAACCAACACCGCCTGGCAGTGCGGAGGAGGCTCTCCTCCCTCTGACCGGCACAAGGGCACCGGGCTGATGCAGGTTGCTTGCACAAGAGCAAGCCCCAGGCTGGCTCCCTGCCGCTGTCCCACACCAACACCACAGCTGGGTTTTGGGGAGTCTCGGTGGCCCTTCCTCCCTGTGGTGCTCCAGGAGAGGTGCCCAGGCACTGCTCCGAGCCTGGTGCATTGCCGAGGTGCAGGGACGGGGGTGACAAGGAGCCACCCAGGGCAGGCGTTTCCCCAGCCCCTGGCATTTCCAAGCCTTGCATGTGGCTGGGGCAGCCCCAGAGGCCACCGACCCGGGTGACATGCGCGCCTCACCTGTCCCCTGCAGTGACACAGTGCTTTCTGGGGCTCGCTGGGCGAAACAGAGAGAGGGCAGGGCTTCCTGGCGTGGTGTCACAGTCCCGTGGTTGGCATCACTGCTCTGTCACCGTGCTGGCACCTCCCATTGACCCCGCAATTACCTTGAGCAGCTGCCCAGGAACACCCCTTTGGGCACTGCCACTGCGGGGAGGACTCAGCCGGGACACGGCGGTGGCACTGGTGACAAATGGGGCTCCCGTGGGAGCCGTTTCCACCCGGGGCAGGAAAGGAGAGCCGAAGCCCCGGTGCTGTCAGGCTGACGTGACTGGGGACACGGCGGGTCCTGGCACCTTGCCTTGGCTGCACGTGCCCGGGGCCCTCTCCCTCACCCCCCGGCCCCGCACGGTCCCTCGGGATGTGACGCAGAGCCGCTCGCTGCTGTACGTAACCCTGCGCGGCTCCGCTGGTGGCTCCGCTGAACAAGCTGAGGAATGGCCAAGATGAGCAGCGAGCCACCCCATGGCTGGGCACAGCCCCCGGGGGTCATTCCTGTTGTGCCGTGTCACCCCATGTCATGCTGTGTCACCCTGCGTCACCCCCGGGAGGATGCTAGTGCCTCATCCAAGGGAAAAATAAAAAAACTGGGGGTTCTGTTCTTGCAGAGGGGGAGCTTCAGACCTGACAGTCCAGCCCTTTGTAGATCAGGCTGGAAAGCGGCTCTGCAGCTCTGTTTCTCTTCTTGCCGGACTTGGCTTCGTTCAGCATTCACGAGAAGCTGCGTGTAAACCAAACAGCATCGCCTGTTCTCTGCTCGGCTTTGCTTTCAGGTCCGTGTTCGAGCTGCATGGGATTTTTGCTCACCTCTTCTGCATTGCGTAATGCCGTCAGTGTTTATTCTCTTACTCATTTGTACTTCTTTCCCATTTGAAATGATCAATTGTTGGTATAAACTCACCTAGGGAGCAATTACTGTAAGCCTAACCCAAACAGGCGCTGGGGGTGATCCATTAAGCAACGCAGCCGCCCTCCCCTGCTCGCTGCTCCCAGAGGACACGCTATTTACTTTGCAGCTCTCTGCTATTCATACCGAGCGCACTTCGGTCAGCGTGCCAAGAATAACACAAAACATAACAACAGGCTTAAGCGCTGAGATGCAGTTTCTGACTTTGCAAAACAAAAAAGCCAACCTATTATTTTTCCCTCCTAAGAAATGCCCGCTGCAGCAGAGTGAGGGGGGCTCCCTGACCACCTCGCTGTCCTCAGGAAGGCAGCGGGTAGCATTAAAGCTGCCCGAAGGGAAAGCAGAAAGGGAAAAAAGAGGATGTTTGGAGCAGGGAGGCTGGGACATGGGCAGTTTTCCCGTTCAGCACAGATTTTTAGCAGGCTTCACTGTTTTCTGAGCTTTCCCTCAAACGCTTTGCAGAGCCACAGAGGGGCACCTGGCTTGGGAGCACTGCAGCCAGGTTTTGGTAGCTCCGTCTCTTATCGTCTTTGTGGCTTAATTACTAATCGGTGAGAAATTGCTGCCTGGTCCCCTGATTCTTTCAGTGCTGTTGGGGTTCGCTCTGTGAAATGCTGGAACTTCTTTATTTGCCAACCAGCTGCTAATGGGGGGAGCGCTTTGAGCAAATTATGTTGTGGAGATATTTCAGGGGAATTAGCTGCATTGTGCCTAAAATTTCGAAGTTAATTCAGGCAATTTGCCTGTTGGGGAGCAAAAAAAAGAAAAGCCGAAACAAAGCAGAGTTTAGAGCTGCCAGAATCCGCCGTGGTCTGGTGGTTTGTACCTGAGGACAGAGATGCTCGGCAATCCCATAGCAGCAATTTGTCACCCTGCTGGTGACAGTCCTAAAGTGGCACGAGCCACAGGCTGCACACGGAGCCACACTCACAGGGGCACTGCATGAAGTTTCTCCATTTATTTCCTACAGACCGCTTGCTGTAAGTGCATTTCGCAGATACTGAAAGGCTCGGGGCCTTTGTCGTAACGTATCCCCTCCTCAGATAAATAGATCCTTTCAGGTAGTAGGGACAGTCTCCGTCTAGGGAACAAAACACCTGCAGATGGCCTGTGGCACATGCGGTTCTAGGCACCGCATCAGAAGGAAGCGTTTTTTATTTCTTCCTGCATGCTTTTTATTTTAAAATTCATCTCTTTTCTATGCTGGAGGACTTCTTAGGCTACCTGGGGACCACAGCAAAGACAAACCCCTCCAGGAAGACCCGCTGTGCTCAGAAAAGAGGGAAGTTTCATTCGGGGCACTTAAAAACACCACCAGCAGCAGCGAAAAAGTACAGGGCATGTGAAACTGAGCCCCTCGCCTCTGGAGGGGGGTTGCAGAGAGCCGGCCAGCTGAAGGATGCTCAGCTGAGCTGAGTCCCCATGGGCCTACAGGAAAACCAGTCAGACGTTGTCTGAATCTGCCGTGTTAGGACAGTCTCCAGTAACGAAAGTCCTGCCATTATGCAGCATCTCTGCTCAGTGGCCTGGGAAGCGGTTAGTGCTGTATGGGCTGCAATGCTCCTCCCGAGCAGGAACTGGTGGAGGAGAAAATACCAGATGGTAAAACAGCCACTGGGGCTGGCACTCCGTGCCCACGCTGACCCACCCGAGCTTCACATTTTCAAAGCAGCAGACACTGCAGAAGTAGGAAATGCAAGAAGTCAGCACTGTTAAACCAAATGCAATAAAATATGCTATCATGAGTCATTTACTTGTAAACCTCAAAAAATTTTCAGCAGATGCTGCTAAATTTCTTCCGCCAGTCATCACTATGGTGAAGTTTTTCCAGCAAAGAACAAGGGTGATATAAAATGTGCAGAGCATTTGATCGTCTTCTCCCCTCAAGAGCTATATGTAGTAGGATGCATTATCGAATAATAATGGGGGAAACAATTAAATAACACTGGGCTGAGGAGGGAGTGCCAAGGCAGTCATACGCTTGTCATAAAAACTGAGCACCGGATTGTTAATGAATAAATGTGACAGCTAAATCTGGGCAGGAGCACCAGCCAGGCTGGGTGCAGCATCACGCACAGATCCTGACAACTGCTCCGTGGTCCCAGGCACAAGGGTGCAGGTCCGCAGCCCCTCCTGCCCGAGGGTCTCTGCAGCCCGTGCCCGCTGAGCCCCCCTGCAAAGGGCCCGTGGTGTTGTGCGGGGGAAGCAGCAGCTCTGGGAAGCGAAGCCCCCCCCGTCCCCAAAGCCCCATCTGGGGCAGGACAGGGAGCTTGAGTCGCTGCCGAGCTCCCAAGTCAGCAGGGCAGGAATGCTGCGGGCAGACGTGAATTACATGTAATGGCCTCGGCTGCATTTATCCTGCCTGAAATAGCTTTGCTTTTTGCGGATCAGTTGTTTGGAAACCATAATTGATACCCTCTGCGTCCTTTATAGCTGCTTGTAAAATACAGCCCCGTGGTGATGCAAGAGCAGGCGTGAGCCTGACCAGAGGTGAATCCAGCCCAGCACAGCGCCGGGCTGACGGCCAGCCGGGGTCTGTCTGTCCGGCCCCTGCCCGGGGAGCTGTTTGTCCAACGCTTGGCAGCTGTGGGCACAGGGCGGGCACCGGGCAGGGGCACTGCTCCTCACACAGTCGGTCCAGCAAAAGGCGTGCTAATTCCTCGAAATCCCAGGTGCGGGAGCACGGGGCACTTGGCCCTCGCTGCCTGCAGCAGCCCGAGAGCCGGGCGCAGCGCTCGCAGTGCGGTTAGCTGCTGCGGCGCGGGGTTAGCCAGGAGCCCGACTCGTTTGATTCCTTCTAATTTCTCCCCCAGAGACAAGATGTCGCAGTCTGTCGCATACAGAAGATCAAACTCTTTTATTTTGAGCCAGGCCTTGTAAAAGCCGTGTGGTGGCTGTGGAGGAGCTGCGGAGCCGTGCTGCGAAGCCGAGGCGGGGCTGAGAGGCTCGGCCTGGGCGGCAGGCTGGCACTTGCGGCACGTGGCCTAGCAGTCACACTGAAACGATAACAGGCTGCCGGTTATAACGGGGTGAATCCCAAGGTCTGTAGCACAGCAGTGGTGCCAGCAGGGCACCGGGTGCCCACACAGGACCACGGGCACCACCTCTGCCCCGTCCCATCACCCGCCCCAGGCCGCAGCCTGGCCCCGCGCATGAGGGATCGTCTTGGGGCCGGGAGACATGACGAGAGCCCCGCAGATGGCAAAGCACGAGGATAGCTGGCTTGTCAGGGCACGCCCCGGCATCTCCCTGTATTCAGAGCTGAAAAAATGAAATCTCCCCTGTAATCCCAAATTCTTTTGATGATGAGAAAAGGCAATTGAGAAGTTTTGTTGCACAACCTTCAAGATCAAATGGTAACTTATTTAGAATGCTCTTTGTTGTGTTACGCAGCGTACAGGCTCAGCAATTAGCTGGAAGCAAATATTCCTCCTCATTTTCCTTGCCTGCGTGGTAGAACAGTGTCTCACAAGTTTAACATTATCATTATCATGTGCAAACATTGTCAAAGCTCAAACCATTTGCTTGTAGTTTGCTTTTATATTTTCAAATGTTCCCAACGCAGCCGCATTGCTGCCTGGGCAATAACCAGACGATGGTTTATTCTCCCCTCAGACTGCCATAACAAACAACCGCTGGAAATACTCTGATACTTCTGTAGCCGGGAGTATCAATGGCAATCGGAGAGAATGCCTGTTTTACACAAATCTTTAATAGATGGGATTTTTTTTGAGCTGAAAGGAGGCCTAGTGTACTGTGTGCTATATGGAGAGCCCTCGTCCCTCTCACCCCGTGTCTCCCACCTCCCTCACAGCTGCAGCCCCGGCTGCATTGCGCCTCCTCCTGCTGCAAAATCTGCCTTGCCTTCAATACACCGGTACAATAGCAGTGGTCTGGGGGCAGATATTTGTCCTTTCTGTAACTCCTAGGGACATAAACAGCGCGTTGTGGCCAACAAAGCACACAGAGCCGGCAACGCTCCTTGCCCGGCTTGTCTGGAACCTGAAATCTTCTGGCAAACTGGGATTTGTATGCATGGGGGCACGTCGCGCGGTCTGTGCTTGATGGAGAAGGAATGTGTTCAGATAGACCAGTGGTCTCTGGTCACACGCATTTGATGGTGGAAATGAAGATTGCAGAGAGCTGTACGAACAATGATAAATGCTTCTCACAGAAAGGGCAGCTAATCCCAGAGGCTTCAGCTATTTTTCCTCTTTCAGAACACTGCCAGGTGGAAATACCTGCCAGCACTTCTGTTGTTAAGGCCTGAGAGCTTGAGAGCGAACTAAAAACCTGGTGCTGGCTGTGTTGATCCAAGTGAACAATTTCAGCCCCAAAGAAACGCTTCCCATGGGTTTTGTATGGGATAGTTTGTGTAGAAATCAGAGTAAAATCAATCTCGTGGGGGAGCCCACATGCTGGGCCAATGCCCGGGACTCACGAGGCAGACCCGAGGTGAGGCCACAGCCCCTGCG
The DNA here is from genome assembly GCF_964034855.1 of Anser brachyrhynchus. NCBI lineage: Eukaryota > Metazoa > Chordata > Aves > Anseriformes > Anatidae > Anser > Anser brachyrhynchus. The sequence goes on along the minus strand of NC_137703.1, from coordinate 13,154,181 downwards.
GATGTGTGCCACCATCCAGGGGCAGGAGCCACCAGCGAGGAGGGACAGGGGACATGAGGAGCATCTCAGCTGGTGGCAGGGCACCGTCACCAGCTCAGGGCACAGGCTGGGTGACCGGGGACTGCTCCTGCTCTGCGGGTGGCCTTAGGCCCCACCACCTCACATTGGCTCGGAGGACCTGCCTGCAGTTCAGTGTCCGCAGGGCTGTGCCCTGCTGTGGGAACACTGTCCTCGTTAAGCAGCAGCACCACATGGCTCCTCCTTGATTAGATAATCATCTTTAAGCCCCAGACTTGGGTGTTTTGGGGTCTGAGCAGCTTCTGCTGCAACACAGGGCCTTGTGAAGATGTCTGGTCACAGACACCTCGCTCTGTAGCCTGGCCCTCACGCAGGGAGGAGTTGCACACCCGGCCTCTGATGTGCCAAGAAAAATCATGTCCCCCTCTTGATTTCAGGGGCACTGGGCTATTTAGAGCACACCCTGAGCAATTCCTCAGTGTTCTGAGAGCCACATGGCACTGGGGATGTGAAGGATGAGGGCAGATTTGGTGGTGCTTGCTGCCTGGCCAGGGGAAACTCCCGAACATTTGCTGTTCCTTTTTTCCAGGTCGTGCCGTAGCCAGGTCCTGTTCTGCGCAGTGCATGCTGCATTAGGAGAACATCAGCTGTATTTGCTGCATGGATTTATGTTCACAGCCTGTGAACCTATGGCTCCAGAGGGAAAAATGATAGCATGAAAGATAATACCTGCTGGCAGCTTTTGCACCAGCCAGAAGGAGGCACGAATTATCTCCAGTAGTTATCAGTCACACTTATAATGCAGAGCTCCTTTCAAGATGTGGTGGGACGCAGGATTTTTACACATTAAATGTTAAAAGGCAGTGTCAGCTTTCACAGTAATTTAAGGCTGGTGTTTGTTCCTGCCTTATTCTGGCTTCCTAAGTACACCAAGGGACATCTTTCATCTTTTTGGGAGGCTTATCACTATTAGACATCATAAGCAAAAAGCTTTGAACAGGCTCACCAGTGCTCATAGGCTGGCTTCATTCAAAATGCAGGGTGTTGCTTCTGCCCCTGCTATGGGACAATTGGCCAAGCGGGAACCAGCTGTGTGCAGGGGCTGTGTGCAGGTCTTGCACAACGTCACCGCCCGATTCCCAGATGTGCTCTGCTCCTGCATGGGGGAGAGGAGCCACCGAAACTGGGCCACGGGCCAGTCTGCACCCTGATGCTTGTGGGGAGCAGCCTTCCGCCCTTCGCAGCTGGGTTTCAAAACACGCAGCCTCCTGTCCTGCTGGCCCCTCGCACTCCTCCACTCTATCAGGAGCGGTGGCTGCGGGCAGGCAGCAACGTCCTGGCCAGCCGCCACCTCTACCAGGCTGCCCAGGAGCTGGCAGTGCCAAGGGGGCCATGATGGAGATGTCAGAGACCACGAGGCTTGCGGCAGCGCGAGGAGCCTCAGCGTGTGGTGACAGCAGCATGGGGATGCCCTGCCAGCAGCCGGCCCCTTCAGCACCGTGGCCTGGCTCTGTGGGGGGCTCTGCAAGGAGCCGCTGCATCCCCAGGCAGAAACAGCCCAGCACGACTGCTGCTGAGGGCGAGCTCTGCATAACACCTCCCATTACAGGCGAGTGACAGAGAAGCCAGTGGCCTCCACACCAGACTGGATTGCAGGACCCATCTTTAGCCAGGGGCTCAGGTGCTGTGCTCGGCCCCTTGCAGTCTGGAGCACGCGTTCCCTTCCCTCTGTGGGTCTCTAATCATGCTCCTGACAGTCACCCTCTTATCTGCTCTTCTATTTCTGGCATGCATGTCAAAGATGACAGGATATTAATCAGCCAGGCGTTCCTTATTGCTTCTTGTCAGCAGCGAGCTCTCCTCTATAAAGGTGTCTCACCCCAGGTTTGTGTAGGAGAGGCTCCATCAAAGCCAGGCAAGCGATGAGGCTGCCAGGAGCAGGACTTGTTGCCCCGGGTCGGTGATGCAGCACGGGGCTCGGGAGGCACAGGCTGGCAGCTGTGAACCCAGGTGCCTGCCTGGGGCAGCAATGCTGCGGGACCCACGGAGCGCCTGGGTTTCAGGCACATCCACTCCAGCCCTCTTCCCAGCTGCTCCCATTGCCAAGTGCCTTACGCAAGCTTCTTACCTCAGACCGATCACAAGTCTGACTGATACGGGTAACACTAATCGCATGCATGCCAAGATCCCTTTCCCATAAAACTGTGCTAATTGACACTGATTGCATTTCCCCGCTCCAAGTCCTTTATCCATGAAATCTGGCAGCGGCCGTCCCATCCCGTGGCACAGGATGGGTGCCAGCAGGGGCTGCACCGACGTGGGACATCCTGTTTACTCCGGCCAGGCGATGGCAGGTCACCAGCACCAGCACCAGGGGAAATCCCAGGCACCTGGGGACGCTCATTAGGTGGCTTCTCACCCGGCTCCTTTACGCCCTGCCATGTGTCAGAGCTGCTGATTTAAAAATCTGAGCTCAGTAGCTATTGTTTGACATCTTCCTGCAGCCCTCGGAGGGTGGGAAGTGTTTTATAGCGATTATATTTTATAACATGCTGTATTGTTTGGCTCTTGCCCTCCAAATGCTGAACAGAAATATTTATCAAGTACCATGACTTTTTACATGACTTCTCACCCTCTGCCTCTCTGGGCCGGGCAGAGGTTTCTCCTCGTGCTCGCTGCTTCTTCCGTCAGTCTTGTGGGCTCCAGAGGTACATGCAGTGTGCCATAAACATAAGCTCTTTACCTGGCTCTTTATTTCCTCAGCTGCCTTGTGCCATGTGGAGCAGGCGAGCCCCCCATGGGCAGGAGCCACCCCAGGCACAGACTTGGATGAGCGCAGCTGCAGTCCTGCAAGCACCCGCCCAGGCTGTGCCTTTGGATCCGCACAACATCAACACGATGTGCTGTTCCCCGCGGGGCCCTGAGCTGGGGCCAGGGCAGCCAGCATCCCTCCTCACCCCGGGCAGCGTGGCTGTGGCCTGCGGGGCGTCACACGGGACACGCGTTCAGCTTCCAGCAGCAACGAGAAAATGCGAAGAATGCCGGAGCCGTCACCCCGCTGCAGGGAGCGGGCCTTATAACTCGCACATCTCCAATCGGATGCGCCCGATTAAAGGTACCGGCCTTTGATCCAGGCACAGGAGATGACAGCTTACCCAGCTGGTGTTTGGGAAGGCTCCTCGCCACCGCGGCGCCCCTCGGGGCAGGGCGCAGGCAGCGCTCTCTGCTCGCGTGGCTCCGGCCGGGCGAGCAGCATCTCTGGGGATGAACCTCCCCAGGAGCCCCTGAGCAGCCGTCACCAGAGCGGGCAGACCAAGGCGAGAGGCACACAGCAACTGATTTCTTCTCTACAAATTACCAAATTGCAGGCTTGCTTTTTAATTGCATGCCCTTTGAGGGAGGCCGTGGCGTGGCTGGGGCATGTTTCAGCCTATGGTCACTGGAGAGCCAAAATACCCCGGCTGATCTGGGAGGCTGGGGAATGATGAGCTCCCCAGCCAGGCTCACACGCAGGTTCACAGCTTGCTCCACACCAGCCCCTCCACCTCCACTGGCAGAGCCCAGACCAGAAGCAGAAGGGATGGGACACGTCAGGCTTGCTCCCCATCCCCTGTCCTGCCCGAGGCGCTGCCAGCAGCGTGCCACATCTGCTGCCATCACACCAGGCTTGCGCAGGGACTGACTCAGGGGTAAGAAGGGGGAAGGAAATAAGGAAATAGGAAGGTGCCCAGGGGAAGGGCAGCATCCCAGAGCACAGGGTGCTGCTTCCTGGCCGCAGCCCCATGCCCCAGAAAGCTGTGGTGACAAAGGCCGGTAGGTGTGAGAGGCACCAAATGTGCTCACAGGGGTGTGACGCAGGGCTGATCTGGCTGGCACAGGGGCTTCTCACACAGCTGCACACTAGCAGCTGCCCTGGGCGACACTAACCCATAACATAGCACACCTGTGCGTTGCTCTCACTGGGTTTTTTATTGGCCATCCACAGGCTTTGCTCACCCCAGCTGGTGCTGGCCAGGCTATTTAGGTGATGAAGGGTCAGTCCTCTGCTTGGGGGCTGTGCTCTCTTCATCACCTTGCCTTATGCTGGGCTGTGGCTGGGACTTGGTCTTGGCCACCCCCAGGCACCAGGTGCATGTGGCACCCATCCCCAGCAGCACCCGAGAGCTGCATTACTGGGAGAGGAGCAGGTAATGGGGTCAGGGAGTCAGCAACCTCCTGGGCTGGCTGGGGGCAAAGGCTCTGGGGGAGCAGCAGGGGCACTCTGAGGCTGGGCAGCAGTGTTGGCAGGGCAGATGGAGCTTTCTGCCTTCCCAAGGTGAGGAAGGGAGGTCTGGGACTTCCATGTGCAGACCCTGAGGCTGGAATGTGCTGGTTCTCATGTGTCTATAACAAACTGGCCATGCCTCATGTTCTAGGGAGGTGTTCAAGAGCTGGGGTGGCAGTGGGACCCTTGGTCAGCCTTTGATCTGCTTGGTTGTGGGAAAATCTGCTGGAGGTTTTGATGCAGCTTTTGGTGAATGACCTGTGTTAGCCTCCAGGTGCTGTTTAGCCTCTCCCCCCAGTGACAGAGGGCTTGTGTCCCCACCCTGTGTGTCTGTGCTCTCCAAGTGTGCCAGCAACACCTTCCCTGCACACCCTTCCTGTTGAAGGCTTGTCTTCTTGGCAAGGCAGCTTTCTTCTGGACTCCCCACTCCCCCATCTTTCGGTGCAGTGTCAGAATTGGTTGCCAGAAAAGTGGCTGTGGGGGTCTCCAAAACCTAAGTGGCTTGTTCCAGTGTTTGTAACAGTCCTGCCGAGAACAGGAGGTTGGACCAGACTCCTCCAGAAGCTCTTTGCAACCTGTATTTCTTACTGTTCTCCAGAACAGCTTTATTGGTGCTCTGACCATTGTAGTGCAGGACAGCCCAGTTTCGAGGACTCGGAGGCTGTGCCCCCTGTGTCACATCCTTAGCCATTGCTTCCTTGTACCAAATCTTTCCTCCTTTGCATCACCTGTGCCCTCAGGTCCCAGCCTGCCCCTGTGCTCTGAGTGTTTTAAGGTGCTGAGGCCATCCCCCGGGTGACTCAGGTGACTGGCATTAGCAGCGTGTGCTCCTTGCTGTTTATGGCACTGTCAACCTGTGTCATCTGCTTGTCTTACGAGGGAAGATTTTTCTAGTCACTTAGTTAATTGGTTAAAACAATAAATTATGCAACACTAGGAACTGGTCCCTAGGAGCTGCTTGGAACAGCCAAATGGCATCTCTAATTCTCTCTTGTGCTCCAGATTTGGTCAGAGCATCTGTTTGCATGCGGCATCCTTGCTCAGGATGTCAGGTGACATTAAAAACCTTGAGGAAAGGGGATTACAAGGCATCAGCCTGCTTGTCAGGCAGGACTGTAGTGTTTAAAAGAAAAAAGCCTAGGAACAGCAGCTGTCTCACAAATCTCTCTCAAGGAACGTGCTTTCTGGCAGGGTATAACGTGTCTGGACACCATCTTGTGGCTTGGATGTTTGGCTGTGGGGGGGAAATCGGTGGCACCTGGGCACCCTTACTCTGTCTTGCCCTGAGCCGCAGCCCTAAGGCCTCTCCAAAAATCATTGACAATCAGTTGAAAAGTACAAGTGGTTGAAAGAGCAAGTTCCCCGTGGGTGCAAGCACTGCTTGCTGCTCCCGCTAGTTCCTGGCTGAGCCTCCCTGTCCTATGGGAGGGCTGGGGGAGTGCAAGTGACCTGAGCACTGGCTGCCCCTTGCTTGCTCAGCACCTGGGGCAGCTCTGGGGAAGGAGCGGGATGTCTGGGTAAGTCTGCTGATGTACCAGGTTTTTTCTAGCCCCCAGTGGTTACAGGGCTGTGCTGGGGGCTGTGCTGGGTGTGGGGCAGGTGGAGGCAGGATGGTGTGCTGAGCTCTGCAGCAAGCACAGAGCTCGGTCTCTGTGCAAGGCGTTTTGCTCACGTCCTCGGGGATGCCTCTCGAACTCCGTTCTCAGCCCAAAAGCTTTCCAAGCAGATTGGATCAGGAGAGGGCTGTTGGAGGGGTCACAGCCCACGCAGCACGGGGGCCTCTGGCAATCAGTCCTCGGATGAGAAAAACCCCTCGTGAGTGCTCTTGCAGTACAGTTTGTCTCTCCTCCCTGTCAGCTCCAGCGCTCAGTGGAATAAACTACACAAGGATGGCCCCAATCTCGATGTAACGTGATAAATTATGTAATGCCATGTCACAATTATGTATTTATGAAAGAGAAGTAGGGCAGGGAGCTGCCAGAGGAGGCTCCAGCTCTCGGGGTGAGCAACACCCACGGCCTTGCTGCTGACTGAGCTGTGATTGCCTCGGGTCACCTCTGTGCATCCCTGACGCCTGAGTTCACTGCAGTTTGCAGGAGTGTTGAAGGCTCATCTTTTTCTTAGGGGCAGTGGGGAAGCTAGCAAAGGGAGCTGGCAGGTGGTTTCTGCAGGCAGTGCTGGCCGCTGGGCAGGAGCGCTGGCTCGGGGGCAAATGCAGCCATGGCACGGCACGGGCTGGTCCGGGTGCAGATCTGCACAGCTCAGCTCCAGCAAGGCTTTTTGAGACATTGATTTTAGGGAAGTCATTTAGCGGGGCCCCATGCTGGGCCAGTTCAGGCTTTCTGAATCTTCCAGCCCCTGCATCTGCGAAGCCTCTCTGCAGGTTCTTTAACAATGCTCGGAGCGCTTCTGTCCCATCGCTCTCACTGTGCCAGAAGAGTAAATGCATCACGATCTTTGCAGAGACTGTCAGCGGTGAGCAAAAGAGGAGCAGAGGCTGAACCAAATTGGCTGGTTTGGGCAATTCAGAGCCTGCAGGAGTAGCCAGGGAAGCCTGTGTTTCATCTCTGCTGCTTCCCCAAACGGAAATGGAAATAACAGGAGGGGGAGGAAGGGGAGGTGAAAAGAAAGTGAGAGACAGAAGGAGAGGGTGAGAGATCTGGTACAACATGAACAGCGTTGTCAGAGCAAGCTGAAGCTTTTAGAGCAAAACAATGCTTGGCAGAAGTGCAGTGCAGAAGTAGAAATGACTGTAGATTTACTGTTCTATTGCAAAGTACATGATTCAAATATTTTTTTTCCTTCCCTACTCTAAGGGCAAGGACTGAGCTCTGTGGCTGGCAGGGAGGCTGTGCTGCTGCAGGTGGGTGCTGCAGGGTTGCAGGTAGCAGCAGGTGCTGGGGTCCCTGCAGGCAGCGCCGTCCCACACTGCTTCAGGATGGGCTCTGGGGCAAGCACTGCAGGAAGTGCATTGAGCAAAACAGAGGCACCTGGGGCAGAAACCAGTACCTGCACTGGGAGAAACCGGGGAACTGGTTTTCTCTTTCCCAGCAGCACTGGGTTGTGCGTACATGCATGGGGCTGGAGGAGCAGGGCTGAGCACGGTGTGCTTGCACACATCACGTACCCACCCACAGCCCTCAGCACAGCTGGGGGGGGAGAAAATCCTGCTGAAGCCCACCAGGCGTTGAGGGGAATTGCCCAGACCCCAGCAAACAGGACCTGTTGCCATCCCACAGAGGCGCACCAGGCTGCTACACGTGAGCGCTTGTAATGCTGGTGGAAGAGATCGCTCATGCAATGGGCTATGCCGGGTCAAGTCCTGAGAACATTTATTCAGGGTGGAAGAGCCTGAGCAGTGCTGCTCCTTTTCCATCTCCTCCAAAAGCTATCAAAGTCCTCCAGGTAAAGCAGTGAAGTCAGGACATGGCAGCTCTAATGTAAAACTACAGCAGGAGGAGAGAGCCGCTTTAAAAAGCGAACTTTGCAAGGTCGTCTCTGAGCAACGTGAAGGAGCAACAGAGGTCTTGAGCACTTTTCTGCAGTTCAGCTTGAAAAGGCTGCTTCTTGCCCTTCCTTTATGGGGAAGAAAACATATGATGACAGGTCCCTGGAGCTTTTATTTTGAAGCTGAATGCTTCGAGTGAGTACATGAAGACAGCAAAAGCATTTTCCTTCAGGCAATACAAATCAAATAAATGGAGACACAGCACTGCAATTCTGTGCAACACAAAATGCACTTGTGTCTCAGCATCCTAAATGCGTCAGTCATGGGAGGTGCTTGGGGCGGGTGCTGTCAGAGCCCTTCTGCCCCAAATGTTTCCTGCATGCTTGGGCTGGGGTTTTTGTTGTGGTGTAACTTTGTGCTGCAGTTCTTACAGCGGGGATTTTGTGCCTCCATAAAGAGGAGGGAGGGAAGCTCTTAGTGGTGTTCAGTTATACCATACAGAGCAAACTGCAGAGAGGTTTAATTGACTCACCACTCTATCTGTAAAGCTGGGAGGTGTTCACGTGTGCCTTTCCCTGCCCTTGTGGGAGGGGGACTGCACTGGGCACCCTCCCACCCCAGTGCCATCGCACCCTGAGCCCAGGGGTGGTGCTGTCCCGGGGGGCTGGCTTGCAGGCTGCCCTCAGCACTGGGAGGGTGGGTGGCTGTGGTAGCCCCCAGGAGCCCAGCGAGCAGCCGTCGGGACCATCAGTGCCGATAACTCGAGTTTGCCATGCTAACATCTGCCGAATGAGTGATCCTGAGTGCAGACTGAATTGTAAGCAACGCTGAAGGCAAAAAATGAACCAGTGCATTTCTGTGACAGCTACAGAGCTCTTATCCTCTCATTAATGGGGTTTTACAGCTGTTATGTAAGTCAGCTATCTCCCTGGAAATAAAATGTTTTCCTTACAAACAGCACTCGAAGTGTTGTGGGCTATTTAACAGGGGAGGCTTGTTTCTAATTAAAGCCATAGCTCCCTTTGCTGGTGTGGTTTGTGCCTGGACCACCTGCCACAGACTGGGGTGGGCCACTGGGTGCCGTGGTCCTGGGTGCAGGGACGGGGAGCTCAGCCCCATCTGGTCCTGGTGCTGCGAGCAGAGGGGTGCGCGGCGCTGGCTCGCCCTGCTGCCTTCCCCAGCCCTCTGGCCAGGAGCTGGCGCTTTGTTTACCCACATCACAAACAGTGCAGGGAAGAGGCTTTTATTTAAAGCCACTGGAAATGAGAGGGTGATGAAGCAAGGCTCAATGGTGTTGGCATAATACCAGCAAAAAAAAAAAAGGTTAATCTCACCATGATGAGCCTGCTACATCTCCCCATCTGATTTACAGGGCCAGTGCAGGCTGTGAAACAACCAGCAGTGCTTCTCATCCCCTTGACCAGCTCCCGCCACAGCACCTGGAGCTCCTGCCAGTGCCTGTGAATCAGCTCCTGGCTCTCCTGGCCCATCTGGTTTTGCTGGAAGTGCCTGACCCCTGCCCGGCCCCACGCAGGGCAAGGATGTGACTGTCCCACTGGTGGCTGTTACAGCGCCTCTGTGCCTGGTGCTGACTCCTGGTGCAAAGCAAGGAGCAGTGTGGTCCAGGATGGTGCTGAGCTCCCTGTTCGGCCTCTGGCCAGGTCCTACAAGCCCACCTTAGTGCCTTGGGAGTGGGCGCTGTGGGTTTTTTGAGCCGCTCGCTTCCATGATGCATCTCCCTCAAGCTGGGTTGGACCGAGGCCAGGCGAGCTCTTATCTTCCTCAGCACTGAAAGCTGCGCAGGCTCATGCCTGCTGCTGTCTGAGGGGCTGCTCTCCGTTTCAAAAGAAATCAAGCCAGCTTTGTTTCCGAGTCTTGATTAATCAACTTTTCCAACTCTCCTTCTGGCGTTAATCTCTGTTTGGCCATTTCGGCTGGAGCATGCAGGGACCCTGGCTGGGCTGAGCCTGGGTGCAGCCCGGCTCTTTGAGCTCCTCTGCAGAGGACCCCGTGTGGCTGAAGGTTTCCCATGTATGTGAGCTTGCCAAGCTGTTGCGGAGGGCCTGGGGTCTCTCCAACAGGATAGGACCCCCCCATGCCCTGTCCTGTAGCAGGATACCTTGATATACCTTGATCCTTCTGGTCTTGTTGAGATGCAGCTTGGCTCCCTGCTCAGCCCCGTGCTCGAGAGGCCAGGTGTCACAGAGAAGGGTCCTGCCCTGGTGGTGAAGAGTTAAACGGTGCTTGACATCCCGTTGTGCTGTCATTTGTCAGCCCAGACACACGGAGCCAGTGGAGAAAAACAGGCCGGGTAATTTCCTGATTTAAATGAATTTCAGAGACCACCACAGGAAGGAACCTGGGACATGTCCAAAGGATAACCAGGCCATGGAAAAACACCAGGCAGGGGAAGGGGCTGGGGGAATTGGGACTTGAATTTTCCTGTGTCATTGCAGAGGTGGTGCCACCATGGCATTTTCCAGTTACGTGTCCGGTTTAAGGAATTTAGGACACTTGCAATGTCAGACTGTTGAAGAATCAGCTGTTTCTAAGGGGAAACTTTCCTGTGAGCCCTCCCCAGCTGGCATTTCATTTTATTTACTGAATTGCTTATTGTACCTGTATCCTGAGTATAAATCAGTAGAGCTCTTTGCTGCCGCCTTTCATGTCCTTAAATGAGATGCTGTATTTAGGCCAGGCTTCGTTCGAATGCTCTGCGTTCCCACAGCAGCCCCAGTGACCAGTCTGCCCAGTTTGTCCTCCTGATCTCAGCAAAGCCTGGGGGCATCTCCCAGCTTCCCAGGAGGGCTCTGCTCGGTGCTGAGCCTGGCAGGAGCACGCATCTTGAGGAGGTAGCGCCCTGTGCAGGAGATGGTCCGTGCTAACAGCAATCCCCAGGGCCTCTGCAGCGCTGCGGGGAGGTGTCAGGAAGGGGCTGTGCATGGCGTTTTCTCAATGAGCTCTGAGAAAGCCCCGTGCTGCTCTGCAGCCAGGGCAGGGCCTTGCAGTGAGCGCTGGGCTCTGCTGTGGGTCAGGCAGGTGACGAGCTCTCCCTGGGAACCAGATCTGCTTTCCGTAGGGCTGCTGTTTAAGATACGGCAAACTGGGCTAGTTCCTTCTGAAAATGTGTCCCTTGGAGGCTAGAAAGACAAGGTATCACCTCTGGCTCAGAAAGTCCCAGTGCCACAAATCCTCGATGGCTGTTAGCATGTGCTGGGACATACTGTTAAACTGCCCCTCTTCTTGCTCCTTTCTTTGGGAGCCTGCCGTGGGCCACAGCTGGAGCTGGGCTGCTGGGTGAGATGGTGTCCTGAGCAAGATGCCAGCAAGCAGCTGCTCCCATCTGCGTGTTCATTTCCTTAAGTCATTCGCTCTTTCTCCCAGCATGTTCCCAGGGTCCCAAGCCAAGGGGGCTCCCCAGGGTGCTGAGGGCCTCACAAAGAGGCGAGGACACGGTGCCTCACCTATCAGCGAGTGTCCTGTCACTATTGTTAGCAGAGGCCAAGCAATGACCCTGCCACAAACTTGGTGACGGAGCAGGGTGAGAGAGAAATGGCAGCTAGGGGGTGAAGATATTTCCCAAAAATGGGAGTGGGTCTGAACCTAGAAAGGGGAAATGAAGCCAAACCAGGGCACGGAGACTAGAGGGCTGGGGTTAGGAATGTGCTGCTCTGTTCCCTGGGGCTTCAGGGATATTAGTTAAAAAGAAGTGTCAAAGCATTGAGCAGAGAGATGTGAAGGCATGTCCCATTTGGTTTCACCCCAGGGACTAGGACTTGCCCAACAGCAAGCCTCTCAGTCATTAAATTCAGTTGAACAGGAAAGCTTTTTGCAAGAGCTCAGCACCAGCACAGACTGGATTGCAGAGGATGTATCTGCAGAAAACACAGGCTGAAGGAAAAGTGCTAATTGACCAGTACTGAGTGAATTTATCATCCTGTTCGAGATGCAGCAGTTAATAAAATAAAAGCCTTGTAGACAGTATGGAGCATATTATTTCAAGCTATCATCAGCCTTAATTTAAAATTCTCATTCCAAGAATGCCTGAGTGAACACTTGTGCTACATTAAAAGCTGAGTAAGCCAGGCTTTTTTATAAATTCTCTCGCTATTTCCCTGTCTCTCATGATGTAATTGTATGGTTATTACTTAAATAGCTTCATAATCAATTGCTTTTTTAGGGCTTGAAATTCGTACGGAGCTTAGCACTGTGGTAAAGGATTCAATTTGACGGCCAGGGCTTGGATTTTGTTTAAAGAAGTGGTGAAGTGCATGTGGGGATCCTTCAGCATGAAGACACAGCAGCTGTGGGGAGCTGCGTGCCTCACGCCTGCTGTGCCAGGGGCCTCCCGGGTGTGCTGGTGTGACTGGAGCTGTGCTTTCTGGGACAGGGCCTGCAGTTGTACCCAACTGTGGGGTCCCACCACTGTGGTGCAGAGGCAGGAGAGTGCCCCTGGGCTCCCGGCCCTGCTGCAGGACTCTCAGAGCGGCCTCTGGCAGCGTGAGGACCCGGCCGGGCCTGCGGGCGTTCCTCCTGCGCGTGGTGCGAGCCCGCACTTGCGAAGCGTGGAAACGGGTGTTTGTAGGCTCTCACACACAGCCCGTATGCATGAATTTGCTTTTCATGTTAGCGTCACGCTGCAGTCTCTGTGTTTCTGCCCAAGTCCTGCTTTCATATGGAGGATTCCGCCTTTCATGTGGAAATCTTCCAGCCCCTCCAAGTGTGTGTTCACCCCTGGCGGGGTTCCTGGGTCTGGAGTGTTTCTCAGAGGTCTGGGCCTTCAGCTGGAGGAAGCCAGCATCCTCTGCTGACCTGGGGAGCCTGAGGTGACTGCCTGAACACTGGCAACTCTGTACTGGTCCACATCAAAGTGCTTGGCTGCCGTTCCCCCTCTCCTTATGGCTTCACACAGAGATAAAACCCATGAGAGACTGGGGAGCAGGTTCCCATGGCTGTTGCAGGGCTAACAGCAGTGATCCATCGCCTGCTGGGGGTCGCTCCCTGCCATCGCTGCCACTGCTGGGGCTCCTCCTGTGCCTGTTTGAGAGGGGGAGCAGAGGCCAGGAGCAGAGGAGGTGTGGGGCTTGCGGCAGCACCACACACGGGTTGGGATATGGGAGCCCTTGTGCTCGGCCAGAAGGGTGCTGAAACGGAGTTGTGTGGGTGTGCAGTTGCTTGGCTGGATGGGATCTTCCTTCTGCTGAAGTAAAACATTAATTTGCTTTGTTGCCTTTGCAACGCCTGTGTGCTTCAGGTGGTGTATATCCCAGCGAAGTTAAATAGCAAGCTGAAGTGCCTGCAAGGCTGCTGCTGTAGGAATAAATATTTGTAGAAGTAACAGGGAATCTGAGAGCCAGCCCTGCTCCAAGGTGGGCAGCGAGCTCTGGGAAGGGACAGGTTGTTCCTGCCCTTCAGGGTGCGTTCGGGAAGGCTGTGTCAGTGGCACCGGCTGGGCTAACGGAGCCTGGGGAGGGCGAGCGTCCCGTGCCCAGGGTCCTCCTCCGCTACAGCCACCCCCAGGGCAGATACGTGGCATGAACCGGAGAGCTCGGTTTGTTCCCACACTGCAAACGAACGTGTCGGAGCACAAGAACTGGGAAGGGAGACAGGCAGCAAGGCTCTTCTCATGGTTCCTCAGAGACGAGAAGGGCAGATACTTGCAATAACTTGCAATGTTGAGCTTAAGGGCAGCTTCGGTGCCTTGAAAGCGAATGAAGTAATTTGCGGTACCCAGTGCCTGCAAATACAGTTCTGTGCAACCAGAAGGGAAGAGTCATTAATGACACTGAGAAACCACTTGAGGAAAATCTGTGTGGATTGATCTGCTGTTGTAAACAAGATCTATTCTGCTGTCCCTTAGCGAGAGGACATATTTGTGACAGACTCCTACTTAGTGTGTATTAAAGATCCCACTGAAACCTCAAGATTTATTTATGAAAACACTCCTGGGGCACCGACTGAGCTCTGTGCAATTTCATTCAGGCTTTTCAGTGGGTAGAGCTCGAATTAAGCATGCAACTGCCCACAGAAAGCCATTACTTTTATTGCTCTCCTGATGAAACGGCGCAGAAGCCCTGGCAGAGGTGCAGAGGGCTGCATATCAAATCCACCAGCGTCTAGACAGAAAATAAATATGGTGCCAGGGGAGACGTGGTGGGGCGAGCCTTCGCGGTGTGGATGCGGTCGGGGGGTGGCCGAGACCTCGGGGTCCCAGTGGAGGCTGTATCATGGGGACTTCCCTCTGGCCTGGCTGCGGCATCACGGGGGCTTAGAGCAATTTAAATGTTTACCTGCCTTAAGCTTTTAAGTCCTCTTTTGATGGTCTCAAGCAGTCATCTGCTGAGGAGCTTAGGGTGTTATAAGTAACCTTATGTCCATTGGGGAAGCTCGAGGCGTGGTGTCCTGGAGTGTTTAAAGGGATTTGCGCTGGGCAGCACTGCAGGAGGGAAGGCTGGTGCAGGTCTTCCCCACCGTGGCACCCCAGCACAGCACTACTGCGCCTTGTTGTGATGGCCAGAGTGCCTGTGGGGTGTGTGGAGAAGAGAAGAGACCACCAGGAGCGAGGATGCTGCTGGAGGTGTGGGTGCAACAGTGCCTACAGGCACCCTGGCTGTGGCAGGGATGCGTGCCAGCCCCGTCCGGCCCAGTGCCGCCTGTGGCTGCGGCAGTGACCATGTTAGTGCTGGGGCCCCACTGCCAGGCAATGGTTAAGTGGCTGCTGGGAAGCAGCCAGAGCCGGGGCTGAGCTCTCTGACCAGCCAGGCTTGCGCACAGCGAGGTCTGTGCATCGATCGCCCATGCTGGAAGCAAGCAGGTCTCTGCAGCGAGTTTCGCAGAAAGCAGCCCACTTCGCAGCAAGCGTTTAACCAAGCAGCCCAGGCAGCAGCACCCCCGGCTCAGCTGGGGAGCCAGGAGGGCTTGCAGGGGGGCTTCACGGCTCACTGGCAGTAATGAGCACAGCTGAGAAGTTCACAGCCTGCTCCTGAGGCTGATGATGGCTGGGAAAGGCACAGCTCCTCCCCAGGGTGTGCTGCTGAACCTGATGACCCCGTGCTTCACTGCAAGGGGGATGTTTTGCCCACCGCTACTCCTGCAGCCCTGGCCACGGGTGAGGGACATCTCCTGCTCTAGGTGCAGACAGCACTTCTATGGGAAGGTTTTAGCTCCCAAATTTGGTTTGATTAATAGGCTTAGAAAAATGCTGCAGTCCTTGTGAGGGTTTTCTGGGGCTCACAAAAGCACTGTAGCATGGCAGTGCAGCAGGAGGGGGAGAAGCAGGATCAGGACCTCCTCTTACTGCAGACCTCCCCGCTCCCCCATGGCAGTGTGGATGCAGCCAGGAGGTGAGCGTGTCCCCAGCACTGCTCTCTGACCTCGCTGGGGACCTCCCATCCGGTGCAGTGAGCTCCCCACTCCACTGCTGCCTGATTCCCTTTGCTGCCGCATGTCTGCCAGACCACGCTGAGGCTGCCTTGGCTCTAATAGCACCTCTCTGCCCTCTGGCACTAATTAAACACCCTGGGAAGAAGCCCTCCCTGTAATTAGAGGCAGCCACCTGCACTGGATTCCCTTGCCTCCCTGTAGGAAAGGGAGCCATGGCTGGAGCCAGCTCTGGAGCAGCAGCAGCACATCCCTGGCTGTGGTGCAGCGAGCTGGCTCCAAAATCCCACTTGGGATGGCAAAGGCGCCAGTGTATTAATGGGCTTGGCTCCATCTTTAGCCCTTGGGCTGTGTGTTGTTAGCATTTCTTTTTAAGAGTAGGGCTGCGTTTTAAAGGAAATCTAATTTTACCTTGTCTGAGCATCTTGGACAGAAGTAGAAAGGCCCCGGACAGCGGCAATGCACCAGCTGCTAGCAGGGCTATTTCGGTTAGCAGGGAGGCAGAGCTGGAGGCTGGGGCCGAGCAGCTATTTCGGTACAGAGGGGCTGGGGCTGCGTGGTGGGGATGGAGGCAGTGGTCCTGGTACCTGCAGCCTCAGGAGCACAGGGCACATCTGCTGGAGAGGATCTGTTCCCTGCTTGCCCCTGTGCATTGCTCCCTGCCCGTGCCCTGGTCAGGCTTGTGTCCTGTCCTGGCCATTTTCTTTTTTCTGGTGCGTCTGGCTGCATGTGGCTGGGGACACCAGCCCTCCCCAAACCTATCCTGTGGGCGTGGGAGCCCCGCCTGATGGAGGGGAGCCACCCTGGCTGGTCGGTAATTAATTGTAATGATAGGAGCAGTGGACCAGAGAGCTAAAGAGCCCTTTTAAGGCTCCCGGCCACTTCTGGTGCTGCCTGGACGCACGTCTCCCTGCTGCCACGTGCCGGCCCGCACGCACCTTCGTGCCCAGGTGTCTGGGACCCTGGGGGCAGCCTGCAAGGGCTGGAGGCATGGAGCAGAGCAAGGAATGGAGGTCAAAGTGTTGTGTGCCTGCCTGAGGGAGGTGGCCGTGACACCAGAGGGGTGATCCTGGCTTCAGGAGTGAGCAGAGCTGGGGACAAGTGCCATCAAGCTTGCTGGGAGCCTGTGCTACCATGGGGGACATGGGGACTGCTGTCTGTGACAGGGTCACAGTCCCTTTTCTTGCCCCAGTGAGGCTGGGACTGGTGCTGGGGTGCAGGGAGGACCATGTTTCACTGGCTGCTGCTGCTTCTCATGCGATGCCCAGCATGAGATCTGAGTGTCCGCGCACGGCCCCTTGCCTGGCCCGCAGCTGCAGGTGGGGAGCCGCTCTTCCCAGCCCAGATTTCCTGGCTGCTTGGCAGGATCAGAAGAGTCCTGGCAAAAGCACAGAGGAGAAATCCCATCAGTGTGCTGGAAGTCAAAAACATTAATTAAACCCGCGGTATCACTGATAGTTATCTCAGGGGAGGGGCAGAGGGTGAGGAAAGGCTCTGGGGAAGGAAACCTGGTGGAAGATCTGCTGGGAGGAGGATCTGCTTCCTCACCCTTAGAACCAGGGCTGGTTACTTCCCTGTCCCTGCTCACTGAAACACATCCAAACCCTGTGCTGTGCCTGGTGAGCACAATCGGTGCTGGAGCAGCAGAACTGGGGTGCTCATTTGGCACAAAGCAGCAGGGGCAGGTGCGAGCGCTCCTCCCCGCTCACCTCGACTGGGCTTCCTCCATTTGCATTGCAATGAAGTGATATTTTGCTGCCTAAATATCCCTGGAAGTTGATACATCAGGGATTTATCAACACTAAAGGTATTTGCATACCCTTTGTGAGGAGGGGAATTGCTGTGCAGGGATTAAGTAGGGACAGACTTTGAGTGCTGGTGAGTGAAGGTTTCCAGTGAGGTGCTGGCCATTTACCAGAGCTGCTGTTGTGCCCAGGGCTGCCAGGGAGCAGCAAGATGGGGCTTGCTGCCAGGGTTGTTTTAAATACTCGCTGGAGCTGTCCCTTTTAGCACTGGCTTCATTCTGCATACACGCTCCTCTGGACAGCTCTGCTCCTGTCCATGCCCTGCTGTGGGATGAAGCAGTGAAAATGATGGCATGTTCCACACGGGTCTGTGCCAAGCCACATCTGCTGCCCTGCATCCCTCCCAGACCTCACCAGAGACCAGCTGCCAGGGTGGGGGACGGACCCGTGTCTGGTTCAGGACCCCCTGCCCAGCTTTTGCCAAAACGCCTGCCAGCACTGCGGTGTTGCAAAGAGGAGCAGGGTGCCCGGGTGCCCCACGTCCCTGTGGCAGCTCTGCCACCCATGGGACGAGCCAGCCCAGCACACCCAGACGAGCAGGGCGAGGATGTGGGGGCTGCACCACGCAGGGAGCAAACCTCAGGCTTGGGCAGCCCTCGGCACCCAGCCAGGGGGAGCAGGCACGTGTTTTTGGGGGCACGGTGCTTCTGCCCCCTGCCCTGCCTGGCACTGCCCAGATTCATCCCGATGTGTCTGGGAGCTGAGGGGCACCAAGAGGCTGTGCCCGCCCCGGTGCAGGCCTGCAGGAGGACGTCCTGCCTCATCCCACAGCACCCCTACACAACCCCATGTGCCTGGGACACTGCTGCTGGGGGGGCCCAGCCGCTGGTGACAGGCAGTTACCCAGGGCAGAAATTCCTCATGGGCACACTGTGGATCGAGCAATTTTCTGCACAATTACTCCAGTTTATTCAGGGTGATAAACCAGTATTGGAGGAGGAGGAGATAGGGCATGGGAAAGATGTATCTTCTTTCTGAACTTATTTCCTGACATATAACAGAGCCTGGATGGTTTCTAATGGGGCTGGAAGAAGAGGGGACCTGCAACACAGGGAATAGATCAGACCAGGGGTGAAATTCCTGCACTTGTTGCACTGAAGATGCACGTTGTGTCATTTCAGACTCGTCACGTTTAGCACGTTTCTCTCTCCCTGTGTGCTTCATACAAGTAGCAGGTGGGGGAAAAAGCCCCCTGCAAAGGAAAAGGTGCTGGTGCAGGACTGTCCCTGCTGAGGAGGAGGGCAGGGGCGATGAGCCTGTCCTGGGGGTGGCTGCTGGGGGTGCGGGTGCAGCATGAGCGGGGCAGGGGGTGGCTGCATCTCATGCTCTGTATCTCATGCTCTTCCTAGGGGAGAAGCCACCTGCCTAATTAAACAGCAGCAACAAGCTTTGCATCGCCAGCCACGCCTGAGCACAATGTGAACTTCAGTGACACTTAGAAGAGGAAACGTGCTGCCTTCTGGGTCTCTCCGCTAATATTTGGAAGCCTGACAGCTGTGTCCTGAGCCCAGGTGGTACAAGGTATAATTAGCGAAGCTGGTTGAATACCTTTGTTATAAAAGTGATGTTAAAATAACGGTGTGGAAGGGAAAGCTGGGGCTGTGTGTTTCTGGGGTGTGCGTGCTACACCAGGCACTGTGCCCAGTGTGCTGCAACGATACATTTGAGGCAGCCTCTGCTGGGGAAAATTAGCATCTTTGTGCTGTATACAAGGTACACACTGTTCTTTGGATGCAAGTTTGGAGTCACATTTAAAGCCATCCAATGGAACATTTTCCAATTTTTATTTATCAACAAGCCTGTGCGTATTCCTGGAGAATGAAATATTTATCTATAGACTCACGCTTGCAGAATGTGAGAGTGCCAATGTATTATTTATTGCCGCTTCCCTCCCGTAGCTTATAAATAACTCATGGAGCCTGGTTTCGAGTCCAGCCCGTGGCTGGCTACCTACAGCAGCTCTCGCTGCCACCACACACACCAGGTCTGGGTATCTGCCCCACGCAGAGCATCCTCAGCACCCAGAGCCCAGCCGGGGAGAGGGATGGCACCGCGGGGTGGCACTGGCCTTGCTGCGGGACACTTGAGCACAAAGCCCCACATGCAGCTCTTTGCAGCAT
This sequence comes from Anser brachyrhynchus, assembly GCF_964034855.1. NCBI lineage: Eukaryota > Metazoa > Chordata > Aves > Anseriformes > Anatidae > Anser > Anser brachyrhynchus. The sequence continues at coordinate 13,135,146 of NC_137703.1, read as the reverse complement.
GGCTTGTGGGGGTCACAGTCCCCTGCCTGTAGGAGAAGGGACAGAGGAGCCGATGGGAAGGCGTTGGGTCCTGGGTGCACGGAGCGTGGGGGCTTTGCCGCGCTGTAATCTAAATGCAGATGTCAGACAGCAAGAGCTGCTGTGTAAATAACATCCCCCGTGATATGAGATACGTCATTTGTAATGAAGCTATGAAAGCTGCAACTGAGCAAGACGTGCTGTCTGGGAAGGGAGGCATCAGATAAAGTGGCAACTCAATTAACAGCAGCAGGCTGGGGCGAGCGAGCCGCGCCGCAGGGCTGGAGTGCATTGCAAAAGCCAGGCTCCTCGCAGGCAGCTGGCACCCCCCACCCTCCTGGCCTCCAGGAGGCACCAGGGGCAGAGAAGTGGGGAGGAGGAAAGACCCCGAGCCTGCCTGGGGCTTGGTGGGTGTAGGCTGGGCACTCTTGGGGCCACTTGTGCTGGCTGGGGACTCCACTTTTGGAAGACACTTTGGGGAAACACCAGCTGGGTGTCAGACACAGCTCATAGCATGGCACATTTAACTCTAATGATCACGTAAATATATATGTGTACTGTATATATAGTCCTTCTGCTGGGCTGGAATCGCGCTTTTTTACGGTGTTCAGGATGGCCTCAGATAAAACAGTCACCAGGGAGCCGCTGCAGACAGACCGGCGCTGAGCGAGCCTCTGCTGGCTGCGGCAGGGCTGGTGGTTACAGAGCTTGGGCTGCTCCTGCTGAGGCGCAGGCGTCAGTTTGGTGTCTGGTGCTGCCAGGCGGAGGAACAAGGGGGAAGCTCCCCCTCGGCAAGGACGGGCATGGCTGGGGAGCTCATGCATAGGGACCGCAGCAGCAGTAATGCAACTCACGGCCCTGGCTCTATGGGGTAGCGTATGTCAGAGCAGGGAAGGGATTACTCAAGGCCTAAAAGAAATAGAAAGCACAGTATTAATATCTGAGAATTACGTTAAATGGCTTGATAAGTAAATTATCCTCCCCACGTTACCTGCTGACAGCAGCAGCATCCCTGTCTCCTCCATCCAGAAACGCTCCTGAGTGGTGCCTGGGCTCAGTTTGTTCATGGACAAATTGCCTGGGAAATGAGGTGCAGCCCCACGTAGCACCTTGGGGCTGCTGGGCCGGGGCAGTTTTGGGGAGGGCACTGCATGGATGTGCAGCACGGCATGTCTCAGCTGGACACGCGCTCCTTGGTTTGGTGCGGCGCGCACAGCGGTTCTTTGGGGGCTCACTGGCTTGTGACCGCTGCACTTCGAAGCCAGGCTTCCTTGTGTACTTTTAGCGAAGTTCACACAATTCAGGTTTCTGGGCCAGGCACAATCTTTGATTCTGCGTTGCACTCAGCAGCTCTGTGAGGATGTAGCCTGTGGTTAAGTAAGGCGAGAGGCTGAAAGTGGTTCAATTTTGCAACAACAGCCGAGAACAAAGTACAGATTTTGCCATTTAAAACTGGGACAAAACAGGGCTGGAAGGCTTTTGTGGGTTAATTTTTTTCCCCCATTTTCTTTTTAACACCTAGTTGCCTTTTTTGAGCTGAATAAAATACCGTGTCCCTGACTGTTGACCCATGGCGGAACATTCCTATTGACATCCAAATGGCAAATCCAGGACAGGGCAGCAGCAGCCTGTGCCCACCAGGAACCCCCCAATGTGCCCAGGCAGCACAGGGCACGTGGCCAAGCGTTCATCTTCAAGGGGATGAGGAGGCTCCTCTGTCCACTGCTAGGGTTTTCTTCTTAACTTTTTCTACATCACAGGTCTGTGCCTGGGGTAGACAGGGGCTGCACCAAGGCAAACAGTAAATTCGAATTGAGTGTGGGCTCACGGGTCTGGAGCTGGCACAGGGATTTGTGCTTTCTTCTACCCCGGGCTGATGTGCAGACCATCTGTGCCTCATGTGAAGAGGAGATACGGGTTAAACAGCTCCAGTCCTAGAATCGTTCAGGTTGGAAAAGACCTCTGAGATCACCTAGTTCAACCTTTAACCTAGTACTGAAGTCTACCACCGCTATACCATGCTACTAAGTTCTGCATCTACTGGTTTCTTGAAGAAACTCCAGGGATGGTGACTCAGCCACTTCCCTGGGCAGCCTATTGCAATGCCACACAAACCTTTCAGTAAATAAATTTCTCTTAATATCCAACCTAAACCTCCCCTGGTGCAACTTGAGGCCATTTCTCCTTGTTTTATCACTTGGTGCTTGGGAGAAGAGCCCAATCCCCACCTCGCTATAGTCTGCTTTAAGGTGATTGTACAGCACGATAAGGTCTCCGCTGAGCCTCCTTTTCTCTAGGCTGAACAACCCCAGTTCCCTCAGCTGCTCCTCATAAGACCTGTTTTCTAGACCCCTCACCAATTCATCATCACTGCAACTGTTCTTGTGGCAACTCAGAGAACTGAGCTCTCCTGTGCTCTCCTTGCTTCACACATCTCTTGCCTTGCCCCTGGGCACCCTGGCTGGCCTCTGCAGATGCCATCGCCACAGAGGTGCTGGTTCCTCCCTGGGTGCTGTGCCCCATCCAGCCCCCGGGCTGCATCCTCCACAGGACTGCAGGTGGCTTTTATGAGGAAAAGGCTGTGAAGGAGGCTGTGAAATGATGGGTCACCAGCATCCCCACTGTCCTCCTGCCGACCTGTAGGTGCTGCCCTGGGTACATGTTGTGTGACAACAGCCTCCATTTATGCCCTTAGCCTAGCAAAACCTGCTTTATAATCCGACCCCAAAGCCCTCAGCACGTTGCCCCAGTGGGCAAATCGCCGCTTGCTGTTCCCTTGTGCAGCCCTGTCCTGCTTGCTTGTGTCCCAGGGGTAAGGCAAGCGTGACCACCGCCGTCCCAGCCTCCACGGCTGCCTCCCTTACGGGCAGCATACGGTCCGTATAGCAGTCTGAATTTTATATCGCCCCGAAGCCTCCGCTTGCAAACACGCAGGGCAGAAGACGCTGCAAGCCTCGTTGTGCAATTTTCAGTTGCAAGATGAAGAAAACAAGTTCTTCTTTTTAACAATTACCACACCGCTCCGTCAAGCCATTTCTCTGCCTCTGCGCTTCGGTTTCAGTTAGCAGCGTTCCTCAGGGAGGGAGCGCACAACCCCGCTGCTGGTCACGGTGCTAGAGGCGGCGGCGAGAAGTTGCTTCAGTGCCGCAACGGCTGGAAGCAGCTGTGCCTGTCTCCCCTGGTGCTGTTCCCTCTGGCCCTCGTGCTCCAGGGCCGGGGGCTGCGGGGTCCATTGGAGGTCCCTGTGGGGTCCCTGGGGTGTCCCATCCAGCAGCGGGCTCTGCTCCGGTCCCTCCGCGCTTCCTTCGTTTGTTTTGCTGGAGCTGTCTGGGGGAAGCAGCGCGTTGTTGTGTCTTCGGCTGGGCGGCTATTTACAGCAGGAGAATGCCATTGTGGGGGAGGACAAGGAGAAGCGAAATGCCTAAAATTCCCTGTCTGGGATGGGGTGCCTGCAGCGTGGAGGTGAGCACAGGCCGGTGGCTGCCCTAGTACTGCTGCAGGCAGGGGCAGGTTGCGGAGGCACAGGATGAGGCCTCCCCGGGGAGCAGCAGCAGCGCCTGCCACCTCCCCAGCACCCTGCGTGGCTCCTGGGTTGCTCGGGGAACCCAGATGAGCACCTGGGACATCTTAACTTGGTTTGAAGCAGGTATCAGAGGACTTTTTTCTGCTGTTCCCCCAGTTGCCGATGCTGGAGCCGAGGTGCTGGGCAGAGCAGGAGGAAATCCAGCGGCAGAGCGAGGGGCAGGGGAGCAGCGCGTCCCTGCAGCTGGGGACGACGGGCCGTAGCTGGCAGGGGAGGCGGGCGGCTGCGTTCGCATCTCACGCTGCTGTTTCGGAATAGTTAGCAGGGAGATTGAAGACGTAATTATGATAATTAAGCTGAATCGCAATCTTCCTACAGGAGTTAGTGAATTATTTCTATCAACTTTCCATCCCAATTCCCTTAACCCTTTGCTGCCCAGAGGAGGAGGAGCCCTCGCAGACCTGGGCTGCCCACGCTGCGTGCAGGCAGTCCTCGCCTTCCTCGACAGTGCTTGCTGAAGCAGCAGCAGTGGCAGCTCTTCCTCAGCACGAAACTGGGATGCGAGATACGGCACCTGAGGTGCTGCCAGGGACAGGGAGCCAGAGCAAGTGGGGAAACTGGAGGGCAGCATGCGTCCTGCCTGTGGGGCTGGGGGAGGCAGAGCCCAGCTGCAGGCAGCGCTGGCTGGAGAGGGCAGAGCGATGCGGAGCAGGGGCTGTGCCAGGGCTGGATTCAGGCAGCAGGAGGGCTCGCGGGTCCCTCCCAGCTCCTGAAGGTTCCCCTGCAGCCTGGAGGGAGCTGGAGCTGAGCTGCTCTGGGGCCTGATGAGGGGCTGGGACTGTGGCCTGCTCTGCTCCCCCCGTAGCCAGAGCTCCAGGCAAGCACGATGCCTCCTGTCCCCCAGGGCTGAGGTGTCCCTGCCACCGTGACGTTTGGAGCCGGGGTGAGCCCAGAGCTCAGCGCCATGGGATTCAAGCCCCGCTCTGAGCACAGCACAGAGGATTGCTGTCCCCCAGCAGCAGCAGCTTCGGCACCATCGCTCCCCAGGGGCGCTGTCAGCTGCAATTAATGTCACCGCGTAGCTTGCTCACGCATCCCAGCAGACTGCCTGCAACTCCACGGTGCCATGGGAAGAGCCACGACTCCTGTCCTCGCGTCCCCTGGGACAGCAGGCAGCCCGCACCGGAGCGGGGACGTGACGCAGAGCGTGTCACCCCTGTGTGCGGGGAGGTGGCAGGGCTGGCAGCAGGGGGCAGGACACCAGATGTCCCCATTTCGGAGCAGGGAGCACAGGAGGAGCTGCACAACCCCGCTTCTGGGGGCAGCTCCCCGGGGTAGAGCTGACATCACGGAGAGGTGAGGACACGCTGGGGCATGGGGACAGGTCCATGACGTGCCACGCACCGCATGATGTGCCAGCACCGGGACAGGGCCGTGGGATGGAGCTGAAGGGCTGAGCACAGAGAGCATCTCCCAGGTCAGGAAAAGCATTTTGCGGCCTTTCTCCTGCCCTCAGCAGCAGCGCAGAGCACCATCCGGCTCGTGACCAGGGCCAGATCCTGGTGGGTGCTGGGCAGTGCAGCCCAGAGCCTCACAGCCCCTTGCAGGGGCTCAGCACCTCGCAGAGCTGCAGCGGCAGGCTGAGGGCAGGATGGGGCCCATGCCCTTCCTTATGTAACCGTTTTCCTGGTGTTTTCGCAGCGCGCAGAGCTCCCACCGGCGAGGGGGATGTCATGTTTTTCCGAGCGCGTAACTCGGATCTCCCGCTGGCTTGTAGCAACACCCAGCCCACCCCCCCACAGTTCGCCCACCTCGCGGGGCATGAACCAAGCTGCGGCCCCTTCCCGTCCCCCTGCGAGCCCGAGGTGTCACCTTCAGATGAACTGACCCGGCCTGGACCCTGGCCCCACGCTGTCCCTGCCCTCGCATTCCTGTCCCCGAACATCATCCCCCCGGCAGGGCAGCGGGGCGGTGAGGGGCAGCGCTCTCACAGCACGCAGGCTCAGCATCAGCCAGGGGCTGGGGCTGCCTTGCGAATGCTGGGCTTCATCCTGGCTGCAGGAGAATCATCAGGAGAGGCAGGTTTTTCCCCATCGACGGCTGGGTTTGGGGTTTTTTCCCCACTAAGTAATGGTGGGTTTGGTGTAATGGTCGAGAATTAGGCAATGGGCAGTGCTGGTGGCTTGGGGAGGAGTGAGAGCGCTGGGGCAGGTCAGATGCTGTGCTCCAGCACAGCGCTGTGCAGGAAATCCTGCCTCCTTCCCGCTGCCCCTGGGGACTCGAGGTGTGAGCTGAGGGTGCCTCGCAGCTGGAGCTGGGCTCGGTGCAGGGTGCTGATGGTGTGCTGCAGAAGACATTGGGTTTTCACCGCTGGCCTGGGGACGTGCAGCCGGACATTGCAGCTGGGAGCCCAAAGCAGCCCCGCCGGCAGCAATTCCTGCGGCATCGCCGCTGGCCAGGCACTCGGGGTGTTTCCTGGACAGGTGTGACATTGAACTGAAAGGCACCAATGCTGAGCCTGAAGCAGTACCCGAGTCTGTGCTAAAAGTCACTTTGCCACCTGGCTCACGCCACCCGCCCGCTGGCTAGTTTTTCTGGTTGTAAATGATATTTTTTCCTGTCGGGGATGAGGAAGGCCTAAGGACTGGAGAAGCGCATGCTAAGGGCAGAGAAAAGCAAGAGGCTGCACGTGGGATCCCGCAAACACTTGCACGTTTGCGCAGCTCTCCTCAGCTCCATCCCTACGTGCAGGAGCAGGACACCAGCAAACACACGGAGTCCACAAGCGGCACTGGCAGCAAGTGCTCTTTTTCCCTTAATCTCTTGGTGTTCTGCCTGGGAGAACGGTGTGCTCTGATTAGCCATAACGCGTTTGGCAAAGCTCAGGCCTCTGGTGAGGGTGACTTGCCAAAGCACCAGCCCAGCACGCCATCTCCTAGCCGGCAGCTGCCCCCTGTGTCACACACACCACACCTTTCCAGCGTGCCCGTCCAGCAGGACCATGGCCTTTCCTGCTGTTGTACCTGCCGCGGGTGCTGGCTGGCCAGCTCATCGCGCTGTCTGCGAGGCCAGGGCTGTGCGGAGCTCGGTGCTAAACCCCCCTGGGCTGCCCGACAGGCAGGGCACGGCTCGCCTTCCCCTGGCTGCTGTGCCCGTGGGCAGGGGGGTGATTTATGCCAGCAAGGCTGGACTGGCAGTTTGGCAAACCTCTATTCTGAAACTGGACTTCTCCCCGCATGGCCCAAACGTACCGGCAGAGCATTTAGGCTGCTTTTTCTCTCCTTTGCGGGGATGTCCTTGGGAAATGGGTGCTGGGCCGGGGTGGCTGGCTCCTGGGGAGCAGAGCTGCCGAGGCTGCCATGCTTTCTTGCAGCCCACACGCTGCAGCTGCGTCAGGGGCTGATTCACCCTCGCCAGCTGCGGAGCTGAGCTAGCGCTGACGGAGGGAGCCTGATCCGCAGGGGAATGCAAGGCTCCGCCGGGAGCGGGGAGCGGCCTCGGCAGGGGCTGCGTGTCCCGCGGAGCCCTTCCCAAAGCCCTGTGCCGGGAGCACGGGCGTTCTCCCAGGGCTGCCTCCTGCCAGCAAGCTCTGCAGCCCGGCAAGATGCTGCTTGTCTCAAAGGGAAACCATCGGCAGCTTCACCTGGACCTAGTACAGAGAGGGTCTCTCTCCTCACCCGAGGGAGATGCTCCTTCAGACTTGCTGCGCAGAAAATATAATGACCTTTTTCTTTTTCTCACATGCACTTGTTGGGGTTTGCAGGCCTGTGCTTGCTGCTAGGGCAGGGCAGGGCAGTTGAGCACACACGGACAGCCTCGCACGCTAGCTCTGCGTGAGTTTTTTCAATGGTTCCAGTGCGAAAATATCACAAAGGGATTTGGACTCTACATTTGCAGCTAATGAGCTGTGCTGGCCTCTTCCTCCCAAGGAAACTGCACGGTAGCCCGGCTAATGGCTCCGAGGGGAAATGCTTCAGGCCCTGCTTGCAGCTCCCGCTGCTCGGGGAATTCTGCTTGCGGCGATGGCATGCGATAAAATCACTTCCTTACTTTTGCAGACATGATGGCTCTCCTGGAGAAGGGAAAGGCATTGACTGAGCTAATGCCATTAACCGCCTCTAAGCACACACGGAGGATGTAAAAGCAAACACCGCCGGGTCACTCAGCGGCTGGCGCGAGCTCGGAACAGCCCGTGACACTCCGGGCTTGCCCGGCTCTGCTCGCGCCGCTGCGCTTGAGTGACCTGCTCCCTGCGCTCCGCGACACACGGGCTGTGACAGCGGGGTCACGCACCACTTCCAGCACCCTGAAGGTCCCCCCTGAAGGGCGAGCAGCTCAGAATGGGGGAAAACAGTGCAGGACTTTCCCTGCTGCGTTTCACCCCCACCACCTCCAAAAGGTGCTCGGCCCTCTCCCCGGGATCCCCGTCTGCGCGGGCAGCCCCGCCGTGCCTCCCTCCTTACGCTGACTCACGGCGAGGCGATTGTACAAGCTCCTCGCTGGTGCGGCGGCAGATTTTGCAATGTTTTAATGAGGTATTTACAGCTTCGGCGGCTGGCTCCTTGCACAAGGAGTCCGGGCTGGCCCCGGCAGCTGACGGACTCAGGAATGGCTGGGCCATGGGGTGACATTCCTGCACCTTGCCTGATTGCAGCACGGGGGAAAACATGGAGACATCAGAAATGCCAGATTAATTATCTCTTAATTGATACCTCCACTTGGGGACAAATGAAACCGGAACATCCCTACTGCCCTGGGAGCCTGCCACTTGCAAACAGATTTAGAGCTAAAAATACCACGGCAGTCCTGTGGCTAATCAACTTCACTGCTCACCCCAGCTGAGGTTATGAAATTGGCTCGGGCTGGCAGCGCAAGCAGCGAGGGTCCAGCGGTGGCTGCGTGCTGCAGCACCCAGCTGCAAACCTCACGGCAGCCCCAGAGTGCATGGCCGGGCCAGGGGCTGCTTACCCACGCACCATCACCCCACGCACCATCACCCCACGCACCATCACCCCACGCACCATCACCCCACGCACCAGTCCCGTCCCACTCCCACCTACTGGAGCACCCAGCATCATCCCGGCCCTGCTGCAGCGGCGAGCCCAGCAGGGCACAGCCCAGGTGCTGCGGTTGAAGGCAGCCCCGGTGATTATAATAATTAGCAGTGATAGAAGAGCTACGATCCAGCAGCAGACACGAGGCCTCGTGCACGTTCCCGTCCCTGTTGGCAGGGGCAATCCCATCCCCGTGTCTCAGAAAAGACCTTAAGCACCCTGTACAACGTGTCTAGAGGGAGCTAACCCCCCAACTCCTTCCAGGAACGCACACAAACGAGGACAAATCGCCACAGTGACCCCGGTTCTTTTAAATTATCGTCATCTTTATTTTCTTCACGTATGTGCAAACAGAGGAGATCGCGATGGTGGTGTTCGTAAAAATAACCCAATGTATTTGCATACATTTCCCTATGTACAGGTGAACAGCCACAAGTAGAGTTTTCTTTTGCACAGCAAAAGATCTAGAGCATTGAGACCGGGGACGGGACCGGGGCCCAAAAAAAAAAGGGTCTAAATTAAAAATAATAATAAAAAAAAAATTCACAACAGTGCAAACCTCTCGGACACGACAGCACGATGGAGTGACTTTAATGTAGAAAACGGCGCCCCCCGCCCCCCCCCCCCTCGGATGTGAGATTTCTGACTGTAAACAAGGCGCAACACCTCCCTCCCTCCCTCCCTCCCCGGGGAAAGCTATTCCAGGAATTTGGCAGATCTTCAAGGGCTGAGCCGGAGGTAAACAGCCCGCAGCCACCTCCCGTCCTCGGGCCGCGGCAGCCCCCGGCCCCCGGTCCCGGGACGCGGCGGCGCCGCAGGGACCCGGTGCGCTCCCGGAGGGGCCCCGGGGAGACGCGGGGGGACCCGGTGCGCTCCCGGAGGGGCCCCGGGGGGGATCCGCAGCGGCCATGCACACCCGAGGGGGGGCCGCGCGGTGCCGCCGGAGGGGTCCCGGTGCTCCCCGGTGCAGCCACGGGCTCCGGCAGGGGGACGCCGTGCGCTGGCCGCGGAGGGGATCCGGTGCTCCCGGGGGGGCTCGGGGGCACCCCGGCGTCCCGGGGGCGGCCCGGCGGAGCCCCGCGCTCCCGGCAGGGGCCGTGCGCTGCCGGGGGGGCCGCCGGTGCCCCGGGCCGAGCCGTGCGCCCCCGGCGCCGCCGTGCGCTCAGCCGCTCTCCGGGTCGCCGGGGGGCGACTGCTCGGCGCCGTTGCAGGCCGGGGCGGCGCCGTCGGGGCCGTTGCTCTCCAGGGAGGACTCGCTGCCCGTGCTCTCCCCGGAGAGCAGCCGCCGGACGCGGAGGTCGGCGCGCAGCGAGCGCAGGTCGTTGCCCAGGCTGAGCTCGCCCAGGTCGCGCAGGAGCTGGCCCAGCTCCGGGGCCTCGCCGCGGCCGGCGCCGGAGCGCAGCAGCTCGCCCTCGGGCTCGCCCAGCGCCTCCAGGATGTCCTCGCAGTCCTCGCAGTGCATGGCCCGCTCCTCCTGCTCCTCGCCCAGCAGGTCCTCGGTGATGGAGCCCAGCTTGGGCGCGCTGCGGCTCCGCTCCACCGGCGGCTTGTAGCAGCACTGCCCGTTGAGCAGCTTGCGCAGCGGCACCAGCGGGATGCTCTGCTCGCCCACCAGCTGCTGCTGCTGGTGCCGCGCGTCGTCCCGCTTCTTCAGGCGGCGGAACTCGGCCAGCGCCGTGGCCGAGGTCTGGTAGAGCAGCAGGGCCATGGCCTTCGCCTTCTCGGGCTTGGAGACCAGCACAGCGTGGCAGCGCAGCATCACCGCCTTGTGCTTCAGCTCGTGGCGGTAGATCCAGGCGAAGACGCGCGGCAGGCGCGGGTCGGCCACGCAGTAGGTGACGCGGTGCAGCAGGTAGAGGTGGCCGGGCCGCCGCAGCCCCTTGTCCTCGGCGTGGGCCATGCGGATGCCCTGCGCGCTGATGGTCAGCTTCATCTTGGTGCCCTGCCGGCCGGCCTCGCTCTTGCTCCAGATCTTGCAGACGGCCAGGTCGGTGCAGCCCTCGCCCTTGGACTGGATGGTGGTGGCGTTGCCCAGGTAGAGCACGGTGTACGTGGGATCCTCGCTGGTCACGCGGAATTTCCGCCGCTTGGAGCGGAACATGCTGCCCACGCGGTGCAGGGCGCTCTCGGGGCACGCTCGAGCCAGCGAGGTGAGCGCCGAGTAGTGCACGCTCACCGCGTAGCCCTTGGCCTTGCCCTGCCGCCTCGCCTCGCCGGCGCCCAGCTCCACCTTGCTCCGCTTCCAGGGCAGCATCGCCCCGCCGAGCCTCGGCTACGCGCCGCGCCGCCGGCTCGGGCCGAGGGGGCTCATGCCACGGCGGGGGCGGCCGGGCTGCCCGCCCGCCTCACATCCTCGCGGGACCGCGGCCGGAGATATAGGGCGGGCGCCGGCGCTCCGCGGGCGCGGAGAGGGGAGGCCCCGCGCACCGAGGGCGGAGCGCCCGCTGCCCGCGGCCCGCGGAGCCGCCGCCGCCGCCGCCGCCGCTCCGCTCCGCTCTGCGCCGCCGCCGCTGCTCTGCGGCCCCGGCCCCGGCCCCGGCACCGCCACCGAGGGGCGGGCAGGGGGCGGTGTCAGCCCCGCCGCGCCGCCCCGCAGCGCCCCGGCCCCGCCGCCGGGCAGCGCGGAGCCGCAGGGCACCGGGGGGCTGCGGCGAGGGGAGCCCCCCCCCCCCCCCCCCGGTGCAGCAGGGAGACCAGAAGCTTCCTGCAGCTTTCTGCTACGGGCGCTCGGGCACGTTCCCCTAACGGAGAGCTTCAGAAAGGCGGCCCCCGGCTGCTCGCCGCAGCTCCCCGCAGCGCTGTCCTGCCCTGTGCGCAGCGAGTCCCGAGCCGCTTTCTCGGGGTGTCCAGAAGTGCTCGACGGAACGGCAGCGAATACTTATTAATGCGGTAAAACAGGCAAAAGTGCGCTTAAATCGCCTGGCAAACCGTTTGCAGAGTTTGGATGGATTAGAACAAATTGTCGTTATTATTATTGCGTTGTGCCACCTAGCAGACTGCCCGGGAACTGCAGGTAACCGCAGCGGCCGGGGCCCGACTGCTCGGAGCCCGGCTGCCCCCGGCTGCTGCACCCCGAAACCAGCCCCGCACCGGGGGCAGCGCTGCAGACGCGGTCCCCAGGGGCCCAGCCCGGGCTGGCGGCGGGGACCCATGACCGCATCTGTTTCCAGAGGCGCTGCTGGGTGTGTGTCTGCAACACACGGCGTTTCCTGTCTCTGGCGGGTCTAGCGCAGCACTTTTGCAGCGCTAGAAAGCCTGTCGCTGGCTCTGGAAAGTGCAGGCTTCATTTTTCGTCCTGGGCGTAAAGCCCTGCACCCTCTGAAATGCTGTAATGGGCTCAGCACACGTGCGTGGGGTGGCACTTCCATCCCGTGCTGCCTTCTTGGGGTGCAGGTTTCGGTGTCGCCCCTCACGGAGCCCGACGGGTGCCGCAGCCGGGGAGCAGCACCCAGCGCAGCTGCCTATGGGCCAGCCGAAAGTGCAGCTGCAGGGAAGGTGCCTTGTGGTTTAAACCCTGCCCAAGGATGGAAATTGTCTCAGCTCGGCTCCTAACTGTACTTTCTCACCGTTTGGTGTGCCAGATCATTGCAGCCTTCCATGCTTCGTTAGTGGGCCTGATTAGCATCAGGACCGTCTCTGTCTGCTTCGGTTCGGGGCTGACCCCTCCTAGCCCCAAGCTGGGGGCTGTGTTGCGGTGTTTCCAGCCCAAGGCTGGGTGGTGCTGCTGCTGGGTGTCTGCATGAAGTCTGGCAGCACAGAGAGGCTCAGTTATGTCTGAGACACCAGCCCTAAGCGTGGGGATGCTCCCGTGGATGTCTGCGTTTCATTGCCAGGAGGGGAACCTGAGGCACAGCATGGCAGCGGCCAGCCCTGCAGGGCCGGGACAAGCACGAGGCTCCCTGAGAGGACGGCAGGACCCGAGCTCTGCAGGGCATGCACGCCAGGGGCTTATCTACACAGCCCTGTAGCCTGGGGGGGAGCAAAGCAGCCAGCTCTCCATTTACGTTACACACCAGCAGCTACCGAGCATCACCTGCCTCTGTGCGCCCGCCCGGCGAGCTTTTCCACGGCGTGGGAAAGTCTGGCAGATACAATCTCTCCCGAGCAGCCCGGCCTTCCCTGCTCACAGCCTGCGCTGCAGCGCTGTGCCTGGCCCTTGGCAGCGCTCCCCCTTCCTGCCCTGCTCCACCCTCCTCCTCCTCGCTCTGCAGGATGAGGCCCAGGGCTGCACCCCACTGCCGGCTGTGGGCTCGGGGTGTGCTGCCCACCACCCCTGCTGGGGAACGTACTGCCTGCCCCGCTGGTGCTTCCTGGATGGGTGACACCCTGTGGGGAGCAGCCCCAGCACCGGGGTGGGTTTTGTACCCTGCAGCCGGAGCTGGCAGAGGTCTGCATGGCTGGGGAGGGCAGCGGGAAGAGGATGCCGCTTCTGCCCGAGCAGCCTGCCGATGGGGGAAAGTGGATGTGATGAGGCCGAAATAATTCATGGGGTTGTATCAATTTTGTCAGCATGTGAACACACCCTAGATAGCAGCAGATCTCATCTTGCTGCAGCAGCCGAAGTGACACAGTCAAAGTGAAACGTTTCAAACCGGCATTTCAGTATTTTCCAAAACAAAGCATTTTAGAAGCTCTGTAACTGTGATAAGTGTCGGCGCTTCAACCCTTTGTTCCCAAGTGGGACAGAGGAAACATTGAAATGTCAGGATTTCCCATGAAAATGAAAGCCTGAGCAGAGCCCAGGCTCCACAGGGCAGGACGGGCGCTGTGTCCCCTGCCCCAGCACTGCTCCTCCAGCTCTTGCCTGCTGCGCGGTGCTGGGGCAGCCCGAGATGGGCTGGGCAGCGGGTGGCGTGAGGCACACCCCTGCTGTCAAGGAAAAGGGTCATTATTGGCCTTTAATTGACACCTCCTGCTACCCTGCGTGGGTGCCATAGGGCATCAGCGCCCCATCCTGATGGGCCAGGACTTGGAAGGAGCAATGCCAGGAGGGTGTGAGGAGCGTGGGGTGCCCACGCGGTGACGGCCCTGGCTCCCCCTCGGCACACCGAGGGATGCTGCCGGCACAGCTTGGGGTGCCGCAGCCTGGGTGCCAGGGATGTGCCTCTGGGCAGGGCAGCTGAGGCCACGGCGGTCGCGGCACACCTCCGCCACCGCGGTTGTTTTTCAGACACCGAGGGCGGGCACACCCCGCTTCCTGCACAGGCGGCCCCGGCGCTTCCTGCGCCCGCTGCTATAATTAGAAGGGCAGCAGGGGGCCAAGCCCCCAGGAGGTGCTCACGGACCGTGCCAAGCACCCGACCTCCTGCTGTGCCAGCAGCCGAGGGGCAGAGGTGGCGTTGGGGCGGTGTCCTCTGCCCGATGTCCCAGTGCCACGAGGGCAGCCCCTGCCCGTGGAGAGGGGAGCGGGCAGCCATGGGGCAGCGGGGCTGAGCCCGGGTCAAGCCAGTGCATGGGAAGCTGGAGAAATCCCCTTCCTGCTCCGATGCACGTGGCCCTGCCTGATTAACCTTCCCCCACCCCAACAGGCAGGAAGGTGATTTTATCTTCGTGTGGCTGGTGGAATAAGTGGAGTCTGAAAAACTTGCCGGAGGGCACCAGCAGGGTTGGTGCCTTTCCAGGGCTCAGCCTGCTCCTGGAGAGGAGTGAGCCCACTCCCAAAAGACCAGGCTCCCCATCTTCCTGGGGATCCCAGGCGGAGGATGGATGCAGCCTGCCCTGTGGCATGTCGTGGTGGCCCTTCTGCCAGGCCCAGGGCTCCTTTGGCACCTCTGTCCCACGTGTGAGGACAGCCTGGCGCTGCTGCTGGCTCTGCGTACCACTTTGTCCCCTCCCTGGCCAGCCCCGTCCCAGCTGCTCTCCAGACCGTGGGTGAATACACGGTGCCCTCCTGCACGGCGGGAGCCCTGCTGCTCTTCAGGCCCATCTCCCTGCCGTGCTGACACGTGTCTGACTGCAGCTGCAAACAAGGGGACTCAGGCAGATGTAACTTTGCACAGAGCAGAACGGTCTGCGTGTCCTTTCAGGGGTGCCTTGGGGGGTAGGGGGGGGTTCTTAGTATATCTGCTTGTCAGGCTTGAGCCGGTAATACCGCTGAATCAAGCATTGTGAAACTGCATGAATAATGAATAGCCATCACATGAATATTTCAGAGACACAGTCCTGAGGTCTCCCAGTGCTGCCTTAAAGGAAAATGGAGGAAAAGTTGTCCAGAAAGAACAATGTTTCCTCTAGGCAAAATGCACTGGCATTGCTGGCTTTTGAAAATGGGCTGCTGCTACTAAATAATTCTCCGGATTTGCATGAAAAACTGGAGCAATGGTTTCGCTCCAAGGCAGAAGAAGTTGGGAGGGAAGCCAGCCTTTTTGGCACAAGCAGATGATTACCCCGCAGTGGAAGGGGAGCAGACTTCTCCTTTGTCTATCCAGAGTTTTTTGTGAGAAGTCCCACCAGCTGTGGCTGCCCTCCAGCCAGCCAGGCGCTCTGTGAACATGGTGCAGAGGAGCTTGGTGAGCCCCTGGTGGTGCAGCCAAGCGGGGTCCGCTTCTGGAGGCCTCGTGCCCATCTCCTCCGTGCTGTCCCGAGCTCTCAGCCCCTAATGTATGTGCATGGGTACCGAGGCCACCTCTACGCAGCTCCTGCGTCTTCTCCTAGAAGACATTTACTCTTCCTCAGTAAATGTCTTCTAGGAGAAGCATATTGCCAGGTGAGGTACAACCAGAAGAAACCCATCTGGCTCGGGTCGGCGCAGCACAGTGACGGGTGGGCTGGGGGACGCTGCAGTTAAAAATAGGGAATTAAGGACCTAGCTGAGACTTGGATGTCTCTGTCACTTGGGTCACCGAGTCTGTGTCTCCCTCAGCACTGCTCTGCTCAGAGTAACCCTTGCTGATGTACACTGCCGAAGGCTTCAGGTGGGTGTGTGGAAGAAGGCTGGATGAAAGCCGGAGTCGTTGGCTTGGCCCTCTGCAAAGCCTGCCGCGGGTCCTTGGCATCCCCTGAGGCACCAGGACCGCCGTGTGCCCTGCGTGGGGTGGTTTTGGGGGAAAAAACGAGGGGAAAGAGGCTTCCGAGGGGGCTGCGGGCATCTCACCGAGGCCCTCTTCCTTTGCACACAGGGACGGCCGCCGGGGCAGGGCAGCGAGCAGCGGCCTAGGGGCCGGGCCGGGCACACGGCGGGGACAAGGGGGACCCGGGGGGGGACAAGGGGAACCCAGGGCGGGGACAAGGGGGGCCCAGGGCGGCCACAGGGCACCGCCCGGAACCTTTCCTCCCCGGAACGCCGCAGCGGGGCCGCGGCGGAGCGGCGGCTGCGGGGAGCTCCGGTTCCTGGGGCGGCCGGTTCCGGGCGGGCCGCATGGGGAGGAAGCGGGGCGCGGGGCTGGGCCGCTGCCTGCAGCGGGGCGCGGGGCGCCGCGGGGCCGCCTCATGGGTAGGGCGGCGGGGCCGGGGCGGGGGGACCGGCTCCGTATGGCGGGGGGGGGACGGGTCGGTCCGGGCTGACGGCTTTTGCCTCTTGTCTCGTCCCGGCAGCGGCACGCCAGCGAGGTGGGCGACGAGGCTGGCCCCGAGCAGCGGTCGGCGGTGGAGCAGAGCCCGCTGGAGGAGTTCCTGGCCACGGCCGAGCTGGCCGGCACCCGCTTCGTGGCCGGTGAGGGGCTGGCGGCGGGCTGGGGGGTCCCGCGGCTGGGGCTGTGGGGCTGGGGCTGTGGGTGCGGGCTGGGGAAGGGGTCCTGGGGCAGAGGGGGTGGGCAGCGGGGGTGCTGCCAGCCGCACCCAGGCTCTGTGTGACTGCCTCTGTCTCTCCCTCCCGTCCCTCAGAGCGGCTGAACATCCAGTTCGTGTCAGCCCAGACCCGCACCGGCCTCCTCACGGCCCAGGAGGCCCAGCACGTCCGGCAGCTGCATGAGGAGAACCGGCAGTTCCTGCGCATCCCGCGGAGGTGGGTGCTGCCAGGCTGGGACGGGGTCCTGCTGTGGTGGGGGGCTCGGGTGTCATCGTCCGTCAGCCTGGGTACGGGACGCTGCTTCATCACTGCCCCGGTTTGGGGGATGCTGTGACCTGCCCTTCACAAACCTGTGCTAGTGCGCAGGTGCCTGCCTGCCATGCGGGTGCTGCCAGCCCCAGCATGTCTGTCCTGGTTACATGGGTTTTCTGCTCAAAGCTGGGCATTGCTGGAGCTGGTGCATCGAGGCTGCAGGCTGTCCCCACCCAGCAAACCTTTCCTGAGCTCTCTGCATGGTGGACAGAGAGATGAATCCCCTGCCTTAAACACCTTGTAATTCTTAGTTGCATTTGTTGCAGGCCATATTGGGATAGGACAACCAGTGCAGAGGACTTGAAGCAAGCTGAGAGAGAGAGCTTTCTCAAATGGAGGCGACAGCTTGCCCAGTGAGTATGCACTTGTGTGTGTGTGGTATATAGCTGGTCAGATTTGGAGCTGCAGGAAGAGGTGGGTTGTATTTATCATTATTGGACGTCTAAAATTAACCTCTTCTCAGTGGCTCCTTGTACTTGTTCTAGAAGGTTGGACAATCCAGTCACAGTACAGACACACCTTTGTGGTGAGCTCCATGTAGTTCTACTGTGCGTGCACAGTCTTGTACTGCTTACAGCCGAAATTCTTGCAGTGCTTACCCATAGCTGCTCTTCCTCAATCTCCAAACTGTGTTATCTGGTTTATTAAAAGTACTGCATTCAGCCTTGCCCCTGTGATTCCCTAATGTTCACGGCGGAGCGTGTTGCGCTCTTGACTTTGGAGTGATGAATGTCATCTAAGAGCAGCAGTGCTGCCCTGAGAGTATGGTGCTGCCAGCTCTGTCTACAGCAGATTGTGCTGGTCCTGTGCTGCCTCTGCTGGCCTGGCGAGTTAGGTTGTATCTGCATGCACACAGTGAGCCTGCTTTGCCCTGAGCAAAGTCGCTCAGGCTCTGCTAATAGTGAGTTTAAGATTGTATAGAGCTATTTCAAGTATTGTCCTGAAATACGTTATTTTCTCAAGGTGATACTTGGTTGAGTAATAACTGCTGGCATTTGGAATAACTTCCCAGGTTTGTTACTGCAGCTCTGAAATTTCACAGGAAGATGAGTTTTTGCCCTTTTCATTATTTAGCATTTCCCTGTTGGTACAGTCAGGAGCCGTTGTGTTCCTGTTGAATCAGTGCCACTGACATGACTTTACCTGGGTGCCTCATCTATTTGCAAAACTAGCAGAAACAGTACCTGCATTTGAGTCTGATTTTGATAGCTCTCTCTGTAACTAAAGTCTCATGGGCCTAAGGAAGAGCCAGTGGCGTGCTTTTTGCCTGACGTGGGCCAAATGTGATGTCTTTACTCTGTTTTACCATAGCCTTGAGGAAGAAAAAAAGTTAATTCTAACCCCATTTGAACGGAACTTGGAGTTTTGGCGTCAACTTTGGAGAGTCATTGAAAGAAGGTAAAAAAAAATAAATTACTGCCTGCTTTTTAAAAGTAATGTTTAATGTTTTTTCCTGAATTGAAGCTTTTGAGCCACGTATCAAGTGTCTGAGCACTGGAAAAGCAATTACAGTAAGTAATGTTTTGTTATCAGCACTGAAGAGATTTTGTTTTGAAGCGATCAAAAGGTGACGTCAGGAAGAGCAGCTGATAGTGCACGCTAGCTCTCAGCATGGCAATTCTGCAGATAGTTCACTGTGAATCTCCAGTGATTCTTCAGATGCTGCTGCTTGTGGCTTCTTCCAGTAACTCTGTGTGGGAGGCATCTTTTAAGAATGTTTCTTTGAGGTCTTATGCCAAGATTAACCCTTGCCCCTATCTCTTAACCACACAGTTGTATCCTGACTTCCAGGGGTGGGAGAGAAGGGAGAAAAACGAAGTAGCATTTGGAAAGAAAGAGCCTCTTGGTCTTTGGCTTCTTGTCGTGCAGAGAAATTGCAGCAGTGCACAAAAGACAGCAGCCTGTCATATCACAGAAATAGCTTTGTTTGCTCTGCAGAGCTGTAATACAATAGGAGCGCTATTTCCTAAGTTAATCTGACTGGGGCATTTAATTTCAGTAGTAATTAATTTTGAGCATCTCTTCTGATTTTCTTAAAATTGAAAAATACTTCATCAGTGAGGTCATGGTGAGCTGATCCTTTCACAGAAGTGTCTTTGTGCTGGGCGCTACCAGGGCTTTGAGTTTGTGAGGGCTGGGTCAGGAGCATCTGCTACAGCATATCGTGATGTGCCCTGTAAGTGTGTGTTTTGAGGCTGGAATGTGTTATTAATGCTTTTTGGCTCTTCTTGCAGCTCCTTATTTCAGGTAGGGCGAGTATACTCTTAGAACCTAATGGGAAAGTCATCCAGTCCCTTCCTTTGCCAGTTAGATTTGATTCATTGTCAGCCTTTTCTCATCACTGTTTCAAGCTAGTTCCCAGCAGTGTCATTCAATAACTTTTCTGTTATCCTATTGCAGTACATGGTGTCATTTGTCTTTCAAATTGATCTTTGAATTTCTGTAAATGTTCAGTACTTTGTACCCATGTGACTTACGTGATGACTTCCTTGGGGTTTCTTATTTATTTATTTTTAAACAACTGCCTTGTGAGACTTGAAATTCCTCCGTTCAACCTGTAGTGTTCTGAAGCTGTCTGGAGCTAACAGAAATCAACAAATAGAATCATCAAACAAATAAAATCAGCATCTGCTAACCAGTATTTTAAATCATGTAACTGGAGAAGTTCTAGTGGAAGATGATGTAGTTATATTTTCCTACCCTTTTGAAAAAAGAAACATGAATGCTCATATCTGAAGCCATTGCATTTAATTTGCACGTAGAACTGATGAGTCTTTGTCATGTATGTGGTGGCAACCTGGTGGCTGGATTTCTTTAAAGCAGACTTACAAGGCCTTTCTTACTTGGAGGAACAACGTGTTTTATTGATGTGTAAGACTCTTCTTCCACTGTTCTACGCTTTCTGTGATGCATAGAGTACAAAAGAAATTTCAAAGATACCTGACAGCAAATGCTCAGTATCTGCAGGTCATTTGTGGGAGATTGTACATCTTCCCCCATGCAAAGGGGACAACAGTGTTCTGGAATATCTTACTGTGTAGGAAAACCACCTCTTCTTCTTTGTAGAACATTGCTGTAGTTTGGGGCTGAGGACAGACAGAGACAAAGCTATGTTACCACAGTTGTTAGTAACATTCTAAGTGATAGAATACCTGTAGTCTTGTTCTTGCCTGCTGACCATTTCCAAAGGGTAGATGGCCAAACATGCATACCTCCTTTCCCCTTGCTTACTGTGCAGGAGAATTAGCTGAGTAAGACAGGCGGAAGTATTGCACAGCAATGCTGCCTTGTGGCATAAATGTGGCTCTCTTAGGGCATGTGGAATGCTAAGGTGCTTTGTTAATTCAGTGAAGGTACGTAATAGGATAATACAAATAAAATAGGTAAAATTCATTAAAAAAACAAAAGTGAGTAAAGTGTTGTTGCTTTTTTGTGGCAGTGTAAGGAGGAATATTTCATGGGGTTTCTTTTTATTTATTGCAGCGACATTGTAGTCCAGATTGTGGATGCTCGAAACCCCCTTCTGTTTAGATGCCAAGATCTGGTAAGTAAACTACCTTCTTGACTGCCTTCATTTTTATTTCTGAGAGTGTATTCACGTGATTTATTTTCTTTTAGTACATTAAGCCACATATCTTGAAGCTGTTCAGCTGTTGTGTTTAACTGGATACCTTACTATTCAAGAATTCTGGCATTACATTATTCTTAAGTGCTTTTTGATATTTCATGCAAAACATAGTTGATTTAGAGACAGTTCTGCTGGCGTTATATTGCAGATATGTTTCTGCTTCTCACTGTGCTCTGGAAGTGTCCGCACTTAACCATCCATTTTTATTCCATCATGCAGCGCAGTCAGTGCATTCATCATTGCATTGCGTCAATGCAATATGAAATTGCTCAAACGGTCGGTCTTAGGAGTTCTTGCTGTGAGGTGCTGGTTAATGTCTTGCCATCAATCTAAGCAGACAAGATGTTTGCACGCGTGGCCAGAAACAACCTGTATTGCGGTGGTTGCATGCTCCCATTTGTGCCTGTAGCTGTCTGCTCAGCAGCAGATCTATCTAGCCCAAGGGATGGTAAGCTTAGCTACACTCGCATGGGGCTGGATGTGACAACTCGCCTTGCTGCTTTTATATCGCCTTGTGGGAGGAGTCCAGACCAGAGTAAGAACTACTTTTTTCTCTTATTTTCTTCAGGAAAGTTATGTTAAGGAGGTCAGCAGTGACAAGGAGAACATGATCCTTATAAACAAAGCAGATTTGCTGAGTGAAGAGCAGCGGGCTGCTTGGGCACAGTTCTTTGAGAAAGAGGGCATAAAAGTGGTGTTCTGGTCAGCTTTGGCAGAGTGCAGACGGCTATCTGGGGAAGAAAAGGTACTGTAAATGATCAGTTCAAACTGGGTGTGTGCTGGCTGCCTCTGTAACTTTTTTTGCTGTTACGCTTGTGATATACCTGAGTTCCTTTCTAGGAAAGAAAGGCAGAGTCTTTGTCTCATGGAAGGATTTCTCTACGGACCTGTGTGGTTATAACACAGCATTTTAATAACTGATTCAGAGACAAAAGTGAGGAAAGTAAAATGGTGAATGAAGCGGTACGCCTTTCAGTCACTGTTCATAGCGCTTGCAATTTCCAAGTTAATGAAATGGTAAAGAATATTGAAGTAGAATGTGAATTTGTTCCTTGAGCTTACTGATGAGTAGCTACAGAAACAGTCCTTGTATATCTGTCCGTAAACAATAACTCAGGTGAGCTGGAATCCTTTCCAAGAGGGATGCTGTGAGGGACGTGGTTATCTATACAGAGGATTTTTCTCTCCTGCTGAGTGGTGGTGTTTCTTTGAGAACCTAAAGTAACTGAGAAACCTTTCTTGCTCAGTGGAACAAAACGTGTTGGTGCCTCAAGTTATATGTTATCAATAAATTCCACTTTCAGGGTTTGCTAGGCTCATCTGTTAGAGCCATTGCCATTCAGCTATGGAATATCCATTATCTTCTTTCAAAAATATGTAGTTTGTTCAGCTGGTTCACAGTTCTTGGATAAAATGTTTTTATAGATTGATGTAAAATGTGTTGGCCCTCTTGTCTTTTTTTGAAAAAAAGGTCAAAAATACTACCCTTATGAAAAAGGTCTTTATGTTTAAATGTGAACTGCTTGCAGGGAAGAAATGTAACGGTTTAGACTAAAAATGAGACAGCTAGAAATTACTGTATTGTTATATTTAGATATGAAACAGAACGTTTTTGTGTTCTGGACATTTGGAAATTTTTTCATTCCTATTACCAGGAACATTTGACAAATTAAAAAAATATATATATTTGCTGGGCTCTGCTGCTGCTATGTGTAAGGATGAAATGTGAGCATGTGCACGTTCACAATTGTGGTCCTGGAGAGAGAAACCTCTAATACCTTCACAATGAAGCGAACCATACGACCAGGAATATTTTTTTTCAGTCTCCTAAAGTGGGTTAGTTTTTTTCTAAATCTTTCTTAAGACCCCTAAAAAAAACCTGTGAGACATTAGGAGTGGATTGTCAGTCCTTGGGATCTGGATAATGAAAAGATAGTCAATGGCACTGCAAGAAATACAGTAAAGTGCAAGACTGTTGGTACCATCTTTAAATTTCACCTATGAAAAACTGTTCACACAGGATCTAGGTACTGAAGATGTAGCGGAGGACCTGAGTGATTCTGAGGAGGAAAGCTCCAGTCCAGAAGAAGATGACACAGCAGACAATAGTGTAGAAAGCATATCCACAGGCAGTGCTTTGCAAAGCCAAGTTCTGGTTAGTGATGATGACACTAGCGACGAATATGAAGACTGTGAAGATGATGAAGAGGATGCCTGGCAAACCTGTTCTGAAGATGAAGGTGGGGACAAAGTGAATGGTATTGCCCCAAAGAGGATAGAAAGAACTGATGGTACTGCAGTGCAACATGTGCAGGAGCAGAACCGGAACATCAGGAACTTCAGCCATCTGGTACAGAGAAATGAACTGCTGGAGATCTTCAAAACCATGCACAATAGACCAAGGGTGAAGGATGGGGAAGTAAATGTTGGACTGGTGAGTTGGACCTTGTGCTTAAAATGGAACTTGCTAAATCTAAGTTTTAATTCCATACACCTCCCATGGGAAACGTTCATCCTGCAGCCTGGCTTTGTGTAAGGATAAAAAACTAGCAAGCGCAAATCACTAAGGGTTTTGTGGAAATATTAATTCTGAAGTGTTGGAACTCAGTATTTGCTGCTGACCTGATTTTTCAATACTACTTATTAAAGTGCTTTTGTCTAGAGCTCTGCTGGTATTCTGGCATGACCCTGCCTAATATCCTTGTTACCATTCTACTTTATCTAGGTGGGTTACCCTAACGTAGGCAAGAGTTCGACCATCAATACAATCCTTGGAAATAAGAAGGTGTCAGTGTCTGCTACACCAGGACGTACGAAACACTTTCAGGTATTGTTGACGAAGAGCTTTGCTTTATTTATTTTGTTCCCTGGTAGAAGAGAACTTCCTCATGAAATAGCTGCAGCTATGTGGGCTCTCTGAGAACTGTCTGCCAACCTGAACTCTGCCCAGCAGCATTTACGTTGGAGAGAGTGGGCTCAATGTATATCATTTTGAAACTTTAGTCCTTGCTTCCAAACTCTTGTTATGCTTTGAGAATCTTTCAAGAGGGATGCTGTGCAGTGGAATATTTTTCCCATGTCTTAATTTAATCTAGGTAGCTTGGCCCTTCTTTTTTCAACTCTGGCCTTGAGGAGAGAACCTTTGAAAATTAAGTGCTCCTCTGAGTAGCTGAAGGTCGCGCTTCAAACCAACCTTCTTGTCCACGGTCATTGCTATGAATAAGTCTAGTTATGCTGCCTCTTTCATGTTGATCAAGTTCATAATTTTGAGTTGGCAGCTCCAGCGCTACAGTGAACATTGTGGCGTTTGTACTTCTGCAGCCTCCTGCCTATTTCAAAAGGTCCAACACCTTAAAGATTTCTGGAGCGCTTTCTCCTGACAGGCAGTGATGCAACAGATGAGAGAGCTGAAGATCTTGCTGCCCCCATCTGGACACCTTATTTATGAACCCTGGAAGTGTTGCTGTCTTTGACATTTTTTTTTTTTTTTAATTCACTGGCTGGGGCCAGCAGGGCAGATATCTGTGTTAGTAACATTTTGTCTTATTCTCATTTGCATCTCTATTTCATCAGTGCATTTGATCTCTTGTTCCTTTTTCCTCCATGGACACTGTCTCGCCTTGGTGAACTCCTTGGTTATTTATTGTGTAGACCTTGTATGTGGAGCCTGGCCTGTGCCTCTGTGACTGTCCTGGTCTGGTGATGCCATCTTTCATCTCCACCAAAGCAGAGATGATTTGCTCTGGAATTCTGCCTATAGACCAGATGAGGGACCATGTCCCCCCCATTTCTTTAATATCCTTTGCATGGGGTTTGTGAGGGTGGCTGCAAGTGTTGGATCTGGAATATGGGATGTAGCATGTTCCAGCCCTGCTAGGCATTTGTGTGGTCATACTTTGAGAGCATACAGGATAAGACAGCCCTGCTGGGTTTGTCATTCCCTGTCTCATTTCAAGTCTATCCTGTTAGCAGACTTGCATTGTTTTTCTGACAAAAACAAAAAAAATTTTTTGTGTTGTGACAAAGTCCAAAACCATTTCTAACATGTGCGCTTGGAGTGACATGGGCAAGATTACTTGTGTAGCTGAAAATCACAAGGTGGTTTCCTTCACTAGCTTACGTTTGCCAGCATATCCCACGAAACATTTTGGAAGCAACCTATGGAATAAGTATCATAAGGCCAAGGGAAGATGAGGATCCAGATAGAAAGCCAACAGCTGAGGAGCTGCTAACAGCATACGGACGTAAGTGATGATACCTTTAAAACCTTTTCTATGTGCCTGGTCCTGAACATGGCCTTAGGAGATCAGATGTAGTGTTTTTATTAAGGAGGTTCATGAAATGTCCTGCCAGTCTGCGTAGTACACTGCTGTATCCTTGAAGCTACCAGTTGTTCTGTGGCACTCTCATCCTTATTGATACCTCCCATCAACTGTGTCTTGAATTAGGCTGTGAAGAATGCAGTGAAGGTTTATCTCCCTTGTCTGATTCTTTGATGCAGTTAATCTTTGGTTTTAAAAAGAAATTTAAAAAACAAAAGGTTTTCTGGTGGTAGGGAGATGTCAGCTCACATCATTCTTGTCAGGTTAGGATGCTTCTGCATTTCTTCTGCAGTCAGAAAAAATCCCCTTTCCTCTATGCTTTCCCCAACAGAAGCCTCTTTCTGAGGGAGTGTTTTTTTGTTTTGTTTTGTTTTTTTGAGGAAAGATATAAATGTGCAGTTAGGCAGACGAGAAGAATGTGTTAATTCTCTTGTACTGACATGGAATGTACTTTTGATTTGTCTTCCAGATATGAGAGGCTTTATGACAGCCCATGGACAGCCAGACCAGCCAAGATCAGCTAGATATGTGTTAAAAGACTACGTCAATGTAAGTTCTTTCTACATCTGGGTTTTCTTTGCTGATAAGAGGTGAACTGAAGGTTTCACTGGAGCATGAAGATTAACAATAAAGCGAATTCTTTTTCTTTGGATAAAATCGCTGTACATTAAAATACTCCTTAAATTACACTATTTTTATGTTTTAAATAAATGGAATCATCATCTCTCTAAAAGAGGCAGCAGGTATTCTGGAATTAAAACCATTTTGTTTAGTTGGGTCAATATTTGGCACAAAGGACTGCCGTTCTGAGTGTTGTAGTACTACATGCTTCTACAGCACCTCTCGGCAACATATCGCTGAGTATTTTTTAATAGGATGTTCCAGTACTCCTCTGAGAGTTTCGTACTGCATTGTTTGAAGCTGAATGTTGCAGCTGAGAGTGATGTTTTGAAGTGGGACGGTGCTTTAACTTAAAAGTTGAAGCAGGGTTTTGCCTGGGAAGAGAGACCAGGTGTACTTATAGTCTGCTAGTGTGAGGCCCTGATCTTCTGGGGGCCCTTCTTAGCTTTGGAGTTGTTCTTTTTCCTCTCTGGGGGTCTCTCTAACTTTTTTTTGATAACAACTCAACACTACTGTTTTCACAGGGGAAGCTGTTATATTGCCATCCACCTCCTGGCATTGACCCAAATGATTTTCAGCACCAGCATCAAAGATGCCCAGACAGCAGAACTGTCCAGGCCAGCAGACAGGTGAAGCCTGAGAAGAATACCAAAGCAAAACAAATTGAAAACGTGGTGGACAAAGCATTTTTCCACCAGGTAATTCTGGGGGAAATTTTAAAGGAATTTTTACAGCGGCACTGGTGTGTCATAGTTACTGGAAAAAATAGCTTCGAGGGTGGAGGGCTGCTGGGTTGAGTTAATGGTGTTAGAAGCTATGAGATATGCACCTAATTTCTACCCAGGAGCTCTGTGTTCTTTTTATTATCTCATAAGTCACTGGGAATGTCGTAGGTGACTGAAAGATAAGCTAATAAGGAGCACATAAGTTGATTTTAAACTGTCAGCAGGGTGACCCTTGTCATTATGAGCCTCACATCAATCTTGAGCAAACAGGAGAATGACTGGAAAGAAAGACAAAGGAAAAAGGTGGTATGACAGCAACCGACCAGGAGTGTGGTTTGGGACTGACAGGTCCTTCAAACTAGCTTTACTTCTTGAGATCACATATTTAGAGGGGGCTATAATAACCATCTTTAAGACTATTGGTTTAGTACTGTGAGGTTATTTTGATTCAGAACTTAAAATAAGAAGAAAAGAATAGAACATAGAAACTGATTTGAAATCTAGTTGAGAAGTCTCAAAATGAAGTGGAAAATGAGAATTTCTCTTAACTTATATGCTTCTTGTTAGGTCCCACAGGGATCTATTTTGCCCCTAAACTACTGAAAAGAAATATTAATGACTTGTAGTGAAATGTCAGATGCATAACTGATGAAGTCTGCACACCTGACAGAGATCAGAATGGAGTGTTTAGCAGTGAAGTAAATGTGTCACAGCGTGATCCATTCAGCTTGAGTAGCTGGGTATGAACAGTATTTGTTTCAGCACAGCTAAAGATAGTCATGTATTTTGAAACCAAGAACTCAGACCCTTTTCAAAAACAGCAAGCTGTTTCAGAGAGCTATGACCTGAAAAGAATTTTTGGGATTACCAGACTCTTCCTCTGGCTGCCCAAAGTGCTGGCACGTCTGGCTGTGAGCCCCAGCAGTGCTACCCACACTCCAGACTCAAGCAAGTTATTTTAGGTTCTGGCTTTCACAGACACCAGATTTGTTTGCAGAGACAATGTGTTGTGTGCAAAGCAGAGACTGTGAGAATCAGTCCTAGCGCCACAGCTAATGTCTGTCGAAGTTCAGTGTCTTGTAAACACTCTGCCTCTGCTTGCAGTGGTGAGCACTGAGGACCTGGCTCAGTGAGGCACGGCTGCAGGCAGAACTGGAAAGTACTGGCAGACTTTACTCAGCTGCACAGCTTGACCTTTCCTGCAGCTCTGGAGCTGGGGAGTGAGCAGGTCTTGTAGAGTTTGAGCTTGCCTGTGTCTGGTTTTATTAACATGTCACAGTTCCTTGTGATTCAATATCTTCTCATCAGTCACTGGTCGCTATGTCTTCCGTTCCAGGAGAATGTTCGTGCCCTGATGAAAGGCGTCCGGGCTACAATGGGGTACCGGCCTGGCAGTGGCCTCGTGTCTGTGCCTACAGCCAATTCTGGGAATGTGGTGGGAAAGCCCTGGAAAAAACACGGGAACAGGAACAAGAAGGAGAAAGTTCGCAGGATCACTAAGCATCTGGAGGCTTAGCTGTGCCACTGGTATCTGGCTTTCCCAAGGCAGGGTCTGCACTGTCCTGCAGGCATGAACTAAGTGGGCATCACTAGCTCACCTGCGAGCTCTGTGCTGGTTGGCCTTGATAAGAATGGGCTCTGATACTCGTGGCTCATCCTTTCTGAGAACAAAAGAGACCTGGCCATTCGTGTTATCTGGAAGTCAGCCCAGACATTTGACTGCTGCTGAGAAGTCCTTTCAGTGGTAGAAGATAGGTGCAGAAGTGTTTTTTCCTTCCACAAAGGATGTGTTTTGTAACTGTTGGGATCAAAGCTAGCCCTGTAAAACTGACAAAAATCTTTAAACAGTTGAATCTTAATGAGTGATGTTTATTACACTGAGACACTATTGTTCATCTCCCGTTTTTGTAAGCTTGTTTGTTGATTTGACAGAATACTTCAGTGTGTTGAAAAATTACTTGAAAAGAATCTTTATTGCCTTCTTCCTTTTCTGCTCTGTGAGCCCTATTCTGTGAAATCCTGCACTGAAACCACTTCCTATCTCCCAGCCTAAGGCAGAGCAGAGCACGGAATGCCATGCGAGGAAAATGCTACTTCTGTGTCCTTCACACTGAGCTGGTATCAGTTGTGTTCCTGTGTGACTTCCCACTGGTATTTTAAAACATCAGTTCCACGTGGCTGGCAAAAAAAAAATGGTGCTCATTTGTCCTAAAACATGTTTAGGATTTTACTTCATATGTTGTCATGTTCTGTCTTGCTGCTCTATTATACGTTGATCTAGTCTCAGAAATGTTGTAATAGGTCTTAGTGCATACATTAGTATTTGATCCTAAAAAAACTGCTTGCTTGGGGTCAGATGTGAGATTTACTTCTCAGTTGCCCTGCTGAGAAAATTTGTGTGTACGTGGTCAGTGCTTTTCATTTCTAGTCCAGCATGGGAAGTAATGATAGGACTGGAGACACAAAGTCAGTTTCTGTTTTGCTTTTAGGTGGTGAAGCACAGTGACAGATGTGGACGCTGGTCTCTGATACTAAAAAGAGAATGCTGTCCTGTAATTTTGTACTTTCCAGGCCTTAAGTGTGGATGGAAATATGAAAACAATTGCTGAGCAGAGCCACAGCAGATGTGGGGCATGCAAACAACTGCTGTGGCCTTTGGGACCCTTTGTGTGCTTGTCTTGTACAATTTTGCTGCGCTGTGCATGCAGAGGGTCCCCTGACAGCAGCTCCCGTTTTCCCCTGAGTCACCTTGGCTCCTGTTTTCCCAAGTCCCTGCTCTGAAGTACTTAATAGAATCATTGGAGGGGAGGATATTTCCCTGTCAGATGTAAAACTAAAGCATAATTACACGGAACAAATACGGTCAGTGGTATTTTGAGTCAATGTCCCATAAAGGAAACTGGCTTCTCAGAAGAGGCTGTTTTGTCTGGCTGTCCTGGAGAAGAAGTTTTTTGCCTTTGTTTCCTGAAGAGGATGTGCCTTCACCAAACTGGTCACTTACCAGACTTCTCCACCCTCCTCATAGGGATGGTTTGTGCTTGTCCTACTACTATGCTAGGGACCTCATAGCTCAGAAACACTTCTTTCTTTTTGTTTTGTCTTAAACTATTACTTGTCAAATTACCTGCCAAACTGAATTTGGGGTACCCTCTCTATTTTTTTTTTCTATTTCTTTTCTTTCAAAGCATTTTGAATTCTTAGTTGATGTTGCACCTACCGGAATTGGGGATTGGACTAGATGATCTTTCAAGGTCCCTTCCAATCCCTAGCATTCTGTGATTCTGTGAATTTCCGATATCATTCTCATCCTTTTCCTGCCATGTGGGTAGGGTTAGGTCTCTTGTGAGCCTCCTTGGTGGGCAGGCCCTTCCAAAGCCTGCTGCTTTGGACAATTCTGCTTGTTGCTCACAGAAACCCTTGGCCACGAGACTTGCTGAACCCCTGTGCTGTTTGCATGAGTGAATGGAGGACAGTGTAAATATGACTGAGTAAGTAATGTTTGCTCAAGTTTGTTACGTGCAGACTGCTGCTTGTGCTAAAAGACTATTGCCTCTATAGAAGGACGACCATAAAAAAAAAAAGAGTTCTGGGCCCAAAAGCTTATTAATATTTATGCTGCTATTGAGCAGTGGGCAAACTAAATAATAGGCAAGGACTGTGGTTAAATTAATGCCTTAATGCTTTCCTGTGGTGGTTTGGTCTGTTGCTGAACCGCATCCGCCCTGCCCTACCCTTGCTGGGGAATGCCAGGCTGGCCGTGTTGACAGCTCAGCACAGCAGCCACGAGCAGCTGTGAGGCGTGAGGCAATGCCGGGGCTGCTCTGCTGTCATGAGCCTGCACAAAGGAGACATTGTGCTTCCCTGCAGCCACCTGCTGAACGAGCCTCTTTCTGCTTCTCTTTCTGCAGGAGTCAAGTTTCCATTTCTGAGTGCCGCTTTCTTAGAGCGCCTTGTGTGTGTAGAGGGAGCGTGCGGGCTGTGACCAGCTCCAGGCTGTTCACTGGGGTCTGCAGCACCTCCAGCCTCTCCGAGGGGCTTTGCTTTGTGACAAAAGCAACTCATTTTCCTGGCCAATATTACCTGTGGCACTGATACCCAGAGAGCTGATTTAGGTGACCTGACCAGGGAAAGGGGCCATGTGTCCTGGGGCTCTGGCTGCCGGCTGCCCTCCTGCTACAGCTCCCCAGCTGGCCAGGTTTGGGGTATGAAGCTCTTACAGTACACAGCAGGGGATGCACAAGCTGCACTTGCAGCTTTACGGAGCCAGCACGGCACAAAAAACTTATCCTCCATCACCCTGCGGAGCTGCCGCCCTGTGTGCCACACCGTGTGGCCGATCGGGCTGGAGGCCAGGGTTTCTGTGGCCGTTTCCTGAGGGCTCAGCACCGGGATCTGGGAGATGACAGCTCTTGCCCCAGGAGGATGCTGGTGAGGGGCTGCCCTGCTCTCAGCTTTGCTGAGATGGTCCTGTGGTCACTGGCACTGCCTGTTCCAAAAATACTTAGGATTTCTCCGGAGGAGGCTGAAATCCCCCTTTCCTGCCGTTAGGGGACGGCCTTGTCCAGCTGGAGGAAAAACAGCCCTGGGGACGGTCCCAGCACAGCGTGCTTGCTGCTTTGCCAGGTAGGGGCTCCTGCAAAGCTGGTCTGGGGGCTTCACACGTCCCTGGGAGGAGCAGCCTTGTGCTGTCAACATGCTGTACGGTGGCTCAAGTCCAGCTTTTTTCCTTTTTTTTTTTTTTTTTTTCCTACTGGGAAGCCTTAAACTCAGAGCAGGTCTGGAGAGCTGCTGGTTGGTGGCAGCGAGGCGAGGAGCAGCTCTGCAGGACGTCAGGGTATAACGTCACGGGGCTAAATGCCTGAGGTGCCCAAGACATCTTGGGACATGAAGAGAAGTCACGGTGAGGGTGAAAGGAAAAGAAACTGTTCCTGAGTCAGAGGAACTATGCCCCAGTGGTCCTGGGGCTGTGGAAAAGGGTCTGTCCCGTGGGTGGTGGTGGTGTGGAAGGGCCCTAATGGCTGAGGGGAGAAAACCTGGCTTTGCACTGTCGGACTGGGGCTGGCAATGTCCCCCCGGCCTTTGTTACTTTGGAGTCGTAACTGTTGGAACAAAGGCACAAACATTGCCATGTCCCCAGTGGGAAGTTACCACACTCCAGTGAGCCAGTGAAGAGAAGAGGGAAGCTGGAAGCCCATGCAGAGCAGCCTTTAGCTGTGTGCCACCCAGTTGTCCTGGCACCCGCAGGGGACGGAGCTGCAGGGGTGGCAGCAGCACCAGGCCCCCAGGCTCTGGGCTGGGTCAGGCACGTCCTCACCTGGGCTCCGGGGACTGGTGAGCGGGAAGGGTCTGTGATGGGCCACCCCAAAGGTGGTCCTTGTCCCCAGGGTGTGGGGACAGAGGGCAAAGCTGTCCCCTCTTGGTGTCTGTCAGAACTGGCTCTGCAGGAAGGTGCTCAGGAAATGCTGCGCAGGTCCCAGGCAAGATGGATTCTCCCTCTGTTGAAAGACTCCGAGTTTCCCTCAGCCAGCACTTTCTGGGCTCCTCAGCCCTTTTGTCGTGTCACAGGGTGGGGAGGGAGTGCATGAGAGAAACAGAA
The DNA here is from genome assembly GCF_964034855.1 of Anser brachyrhynchus. Classification (NCBI taxonomy): domain Eukaryota; kingdom Metazoa; phylum Chordata; class Aves; order Anseriformes; family Anatidae; genus Anser; species Anser brachyrhynchus. Next base: position 13,103,621 of record NC_137703.1, on the reverse strand, counting down.
ACCCAAAGTTGTTCTGCTTTGAGCTTTGCTTGCATCGCTACCGAGAAATGGCAGGTTCTAGTTTCAGATGCAGCTGGTTCCCCTTTCTGGGAGGAGGTGGCTGGGTCCCCCAGTGCCCTCCTCACGTGAGGCTGGCTCCTTCACTTCCCAGCAGGACTTTGGAGATGTGGCTGTGCCCTGGAGCTGGCCCAGCCCTGCTCCTCAGCCTCTCCTACTCAGCAGCAGCTTGGGGCTGTGCTCGGGCACCTTTGGCCAGCCCGCAGCCCCTGTGAGATGAGAAATTTCTCTCTCTGGGGTGACTTTGTGCCTTAAAGCCTGTGTGGTGCAGAGCAGAGGAAGCTGCAGAAATGGGGGAGCCCCCACCAGGATCGGGAGGAAGCAGCCAGTTCGTCTTCACAGCAGTGGACACGTGTGCGCTGGTGAAGCCGCAGCTGCAGCGCGTGGGATGGCCGGGACCCCGCAGCCTGTGCTGACGTAGCTGTGACACATCAAGCGCTGCTTTGTCCCCAGCCTTGTCTTTGAAATCCACGGGCTGTGCCCTGTTGTGCCAGGCAGGGAGGTGGTGGGCATGCTGGTGCTCAGCCTGAGCTCTCTGTGTCGGAGCCACAGGAGGATCCTGGCTGGGGACATGGGGACCTGCGTGGCTGCTGCTCTGCTCCTCTGTGTCACACCGTTCTGCTGGCCCCAGGTGTGGGGCACAGCTGGGGCCTGCCTCGGGCGATGGGAAACTGCTAACAGGGTGAGGACGGGGCCCCAGGGTGGGCAGACCCTGCCTGGTTTGTCTGCAGCCGCAGGAGACTTTGCAGACTTTGCAGAGCTCGTGCTGATAAGGAGCCTTTGCGTTCACGTTTCCAAAGGCCCATGCTGAATTGCTGAGTGGCGAGGCTCAGAAATCCAGACGCTAGACAATGGAGAGGCTGGAAACATAAAGGAAAGGAAATTCTTCTGCTGTATTGCCTTTCCTATGGCGATAAGATAACACCAAGTGAAACAGGAGTCCGTGTGGCAGGCTGCGGGGTGGGCACCGCAGCCGTTCCCTGGAGGATGTCTGCGGAGGCCGGGGCCTCCAGAGGAGGCAGCGGTGCCCGTGGTTGGTTTTGGAGCAGGTGACTTGGGCTGCCTCACTCCTGCTCCACCACACTGTCCCAGCCGTGTCCTTGGCTTGTGCACGGCCACAGAGGGGCTGTAAGGGACAGGACTGCACGCCAAGCAGGGAGCAGGGCTGTCCACAGCACCCAGAGGTGTGTGAGCTGCGAGATCGAAGCAAGGACATGGGGTTGTGTGGTGTCTGAGCAAGGAGTGACCAGATGGCGTGAACCTTGGAGTGGGAGCCTTTCTCAAAAAGGGGATGTGACGGGGCTGGTGCCGTCAGGGCAGCAGGGGAAAGGCGAGGACGAGCGCCAGTGCCGTGCCTCAGAGCACAGGGACAGGGAGGTCTGATATGAAACCGGCCAGAGGAACACTCAGAGACGGCCCAAATTAGCTGCGGAAATCATTGTGGGATATTTTGGGCAGTGAAACTCGGATGAGTGATGAGGGGAGCTCAAGGAGACAGGCCAGGGCTGCCACCTCTGCTCGGGAAGTCCCTAGGCTGCGGCCACCAGGACAGGAGGGCGGGTGGCAGGAGGTCACCGTGCTGCTGGCTCTGCTTTGTCCCCACAGGTCCTGCTCCAGCCACTGCCTGGCTCAGGCTCGCCAGGACGAGGTGGACCCCCCAACCTGCCTCATTGCCTGCTTTTGTGTCCCATTGTTATAAAACAACCTTCGGGTGGCCGTAGTGCCTGGCTGGGCAGGGACAGGTCACCTCTCATGGGTTGTCAGGGGTGCTGTGGGCCATGTCTGCAGGCAGCGCTGCCCTGCGGGACCTGCCAGTGCTCGGACAAGAAGTGGTTCTTCTTCATGCACAGCCCATGTCCTGAACTGCTTCCTACTGAGCTGGGTGCTGGCCGGGAGAGTCCCTGCCCAGAGAGCTTGGAATGGAGGTGGGGGCACCGCAGGGGGCACAACAGGCCAGTACAATGGGTAGCGAGCAGAACACAGTGGGATTATGGCCATCACCAGGTGTTCTGCAGGCAGAGTGATGAAGATGAGCCACACGGAGGGATTTCGGCTGTGCTTTCAGTACAGGGAGGTTCATGGGGAGATGATGGCTGGGTGGCTGTGATGCTTGCAGCACCTGGCATTCTGCCCCTTCATCCTTCCTTGGGACCCAGAACCCAGCAGCAGAGCAGAAAAGGGCACAGAGCACACAACAGCAGGTAGGTATTGCATGGCAGTGCAATGTGGCTGGTTTGCTGTCACCTGTGACCCTTTCTACATGCTCCCTTGTAGCCCCCTGTGGCTGCTTTTCCCTCCAGACCCACTTCTGCTGGGGTACTTGAGGGGTTCTGGCAGCACCAGCACCTCTGATGGGGATGAGCCCCAGCAGCTACGGTCACTCAGGAGGGAGAGGCTCTCTCCCTGCCTGCTGAGCCTGTGCTGGCTCCAGCCCACCGCCAGCACTGCTGCCAGGCCAGCCCCGCAGCAGCCACAGTTACACGAGTGGCTGAAGGACGTATTTGTTTGCATACACTCAGCCTGGCCCATGTGCTGTTAGCGCTATGGGGCAGGTGGACATCCCATGTGGGACATCACTGGGGGCTTGTGAGAGCTGTCCGGGTGGCGTGTGTCAAGCACAGCCATCACAGCTGCCTTTCAGGTCTTCTGCCTCTGTCTGGATCTGCTTGAGAGGCTCTTTGGTCCCTCCTGGTTACTCCTTGCAGCAGCAGTGCTGGCGGTGGAGAGGCACCAGGAGCAGCCCCTGTTCCCTGCAGGGATGGTCTGTGATGGGCCCACGGGCTGCTCTCAGGCTGCCTGGGGCTGGGACCAGCACCCATCTGGGCCCAGCGGGTGCTTTGGGGCCTGGGCACTCCATGGGGCCAGGCAGAACATCCCAGGACAGCGGCTGGGTCCCCTGGGCCACCGCGGAGGAGAAGCCAAGTGCCTTTGGTGTGCTCCGGGGCTGCCCCGTGCCGATCTGCAGCGTTGTTGGGCAGGATCTGAGCAGCCATTGTGCAGGGCGAAACAAGCCCTTCCTATCGTGTCAAAGGCTCGCGGGGTGGCTCTGCTTCCAGCTGCCGGCCAGCGCGGCCCTGCCAGAGCCCGCCGATAACAATCTCCTCTTGCAACAGGGGTCAAGTCCTCGCTCCGTCGGGTGATGTCACCTTATCAGCACTCAAGGCTGGCGATAAAGGGATCAATGCAACCTCAGCCTCCTCCCCGCCGCAGTGCCGGGCTGCAGACACAATGTGCAGGGCCCCGCGTGCTCCTTCCCCAGCAGGAGGGTCGTGCGGTACGGCCCCGCGCAGCGCCGGGGCTGGGAACAATAGTGGCCGTGGTGGGCGATTCCTGAAAATCATGTGCTCACCCCAGCCACGGCAGAGGCAATTTGTCAAAGTCCCATTTTCCTCTCCCTGATAAGATAGGGCTCATGGAGTACAATAATGCCTTCCTGAGATACAATTGTGGCTCTTCTACCCGGCACATGCAGAGGGGAGGCTAATTTTGGCTTCACTGGGCTAGCGGAGGGTGAGGGGGGCTCTGCATGGGGGCCAGGATGGCCCTGGCCTGGGGACAGCAGGGTCATGCTGCCAGCCACACCGCTGAGGGTGACCCTGGTTGGTCCTAGGCAAGCTCTGCCCCTGTGGCTTTGTGAGCACTTTGCTCCTGCCCTGCATCATTTCCTCACCTGCCAAGGCTCAGTCACACTGTCCCCACCGAGCACAGTACTGGGGACACAGTGCCTGTGCAGGGACACCGATGTCCCCAGCTGGTCCTCCCGAAAGGCATCACAGCCACAGGAGAGACAGCATGAGCGGCTTCATGGTCATGCAGCAGGTGCGTGCTGCACGGGGATGCGGTCCTGCCTGCCCCACGTAGGTGGCTGGTGCCTGCAACCATGCCCTCACCCCCGCTGTCCTAGCCACATACTGCAAGCAGGTCCCTCCGCAGGCAATCTCACAGAAAATGCAATAAATGGCACCACTGGCAAAATCAGGCCTTACAAAATCCCAGCCTGCTGGGGAACTGGGCCTTTTAAATAATAACAGGGAGGGTGCTGCAAGGAATTGGAGTGGGATATTTATGGGTGTTGGTTCTGCCCTGCTCCCGGAGGGAGCACCCAGAACCCGTGCACCCAGCGGCACATCCCTCTGGCAGAGCTGACGTTTCCATTTTGGGGTATTGCTTGGGATGCATTTTCTGCACAGCTTGAAATCTGAGCATTATACTATCTTCATGAACCATATTCACTAGTCTGATAATGTGACCCGACAAAAGGTCAATGGAAAAGTTAATATAATTTATTGGCTGATTTAAAAAAATCTAATCATCTGTTTTTCCTTTTTCCTGCCCACCCCCCACCCGCACCCAGCGCCCTGCTGACATTTTCCAGCTATTCCCAAAACAATGGTGAGGGTGGGAATGCTCCAAGCAGGCACAGCTTTGGAGAAGGCTTTTCCTGAGGGGCTGCTGCTGCATCTTTCTGCTCCTGCTCTGGGAGGAGTGCAGGGGATGCTCTGGGGAAGCGAGGCGCAGATGAGGACACTGGCACGGACAGGTCCAGGGCTACACCAGGGTGCCAACAACGTCCTTGCCACAGGCACGGCCCACTGGGTGAGGTCTCCATCGGCACCTGGCATGCTGCTTCTCAGGAAGAGGAGGACCCAGTGTGGCACGTAGGTGGGTCTGCACCTTTGCATGTGTGTGAGCAGTGGGAAGCGCTGTCACGCAATTGCACATTCCTCCCTTTGAGTTTCCCAGCCACCACGAGCATGCTTCCACTCGCTCACCCAGCGCAGGGGGTTGAAAGCCACAGGGAGCAGCTGTTTCACCCCTTTGCTATTCACAGCCACTTGTCTCCTCCTGCCCTGGAGCCTGCGCTGTCTGCAGAGCCCTGGGAGGTGTCTGGAGCAATCCAGCAGCCAGGTGGCTGTTGGGGCATGACCTGTCCTGAGGAGGCAGGTGAGCTTGCTTCATTAGGGTGGAGCTGCAAAAGTAATTAGTCATTTCTTATGCTAATACCTTACAGATTCAAGAGAAAGGACCCCAGAGGGCAAAGGATGGTGGAAAGGATCCAGCAGCTTCTTGTTCAGCGTGATGAGCAGCTGCTTGGAAGTGGAGGCTCTGGAGCTGCTGCCCTGCTGAGCCCTGGGAGGGAGAGCACCTGAGAGGCCCTCTTCTGGTGTGGGCCTGGGGGAGGAGAGTCCAGAGCACTTCTGTTGGGCTGCTGGGCGCTGTCCTGGGGTGGGGATGGGAATCCCTAACTCCTGACAGCAAGCGACTACCCTTGCTGGCTTCTCTGCAGCCCCCAGGCCTGGCTGTTACTGAGGAAAGCCTGGAGTAATGCAGTGAGCCTGAGCAGGGTGGCTTGGAGAGCAGGGGGCGAGGAGTGGGCAGGTAACTTTTATTGTACAATTTCAGAAAGGCACAGTGATCCTCAGACATGATCTGTTTTCTGCGAGGCTGGTTCGTGCGTGTCAGTGTGTGGGGCTGACTGCAGCCCCAGGCTTCCCCAGTGCAGCTCTGCTTCAGGCAGAGCAGCCGTGACAATCTGATCGCCTCCTTGCTGCGCCAAGCTTCTCAGCCCTCTCCCTGCCCTGTCTTTAACGGAGCTTAATTTAAGGTTGGATGGAGAATTTAGTCTGCCACAGACATAAATGTCTGACACAGAATTAGCCACAAAAAATGTTAGCAGTTTGTGTCCATTTGTAATTTCAGCTTAATTACTGCCAGTGAGAGAACATTGCCTTCTTGCCAGAGGCTTGCTTTCATCCTTACTTAGACACCGTGTATTTACTGTCTGGCAAAACTGTGGAAACATCACGAGTGTCCTAGAGCTGAGAATACCTCGCCCTGCAGCTGAGAGGCTGCCGGCTTGGTGCGTGGTTATGTGCCTCCAATCTTCCTCCTGCCTCATGACTTCAGAATCTCTTCAGAAATTTTTGGGGGAATGCAGGCACAAATAAACCAGTCTGTCTGTCTGGCATGGCTCAAGAGACTAGCTTGGTGCTGGAGACATGGCTTCGGCCTGTGCCTAATGAACTGCAGCATGCCCTCCTTGGGCCAGGGCCCAAGCCCTGCGGTGTCTCTGGCCCAGTTTTTGGGCCCACAGATTTCCCTTTGACAGTTTGGCTTGCCCACAGAGCTGCTGGTGGTGGGGAGAGCTCGTCCCCATGTGTCACAGCTCCATGGGCACCCATGGCAAGGACACAGCATTGGTGTGTCCTGTGCGGGCACGGGCAGTGGTGAGGGGGCGAAGGTGTCTGTCTCTGAAGTGGGGTGAGCAGGGACAGTGGTGGAAACAGCACACCTGATAATGGGTCTGATTATGGTTAATAGGTCTGATTACAGATGCCCCTTGGAGCACCTCAGCAAGCCGATATCCGTGCCTTCACCAGCAAGCAGTGCGGCCCAGCAGGACCAGGCCTGTAGCGCAGAGGAGGGGCCGCAGGTATGTTCCAGAGGGTTTTCATCTTGGACAGGCCCTAGCCTGGCTCTGGAGGCTGAGCTGCTTTAGCACTTGCACCACATCAGGCAGGATCCCGGAGAGCAGCTGCAGGCTTAGCTCACCCAAAGGGAACCTGGTTCTTTTGCTCCACGGCTACTTTGATGTGAAGCAAAGCACGGTGCTAATCGGGCTGATCACACAACTTGCTTCAAAGACGTGCGCCTGGTCCAAACCAGCACACTAGTGCACACGGACCCCTCAGGCCTTTGTGGTCTCAGACTGGCTAAAAGAAAATCCTCTGTCAGTGGCATTGAAGTGAGGTGGGGCCTGGAAAATGTTCCATCTACAAGGGAAATCAGGAAATCCATGCATCTGCAGTAATTTGACATAACCAAGAGGCAGAGAAATCCCCCTAGGAACTGGCGGGATGGGAGCACTTCAGCAGTGATCGGCTTTCCTCTAGCCTGCTTCCTACCCTCTGCTCCTTCCAGCTTTGGGGCTGCACAGGAGAACGTAGGAGCGATGGTAAGAAAGTGAGGACTCTGCTTCTGTTGGTGCAAGGTCAGCTCTGTGCAGCAAGTGTCGCAAGGAGCAGAGTGGGGGCTTGGATGGGAAGAAACCCTCTGCTGCAGTGAGGTCATGGGCAGCCTCCAGGCTGGAGGTGACACTTGTACAGCTGCGTTTCTCCTTGGGGTTGCGGGTCCCCGCAGGAGACCTGGGCCAGCAGCAGGACCTGTGACAGCCCCGGGCCCTGAAGGGCCCTGAAGTGCCACTTTGCACAAATGCACAAAGGAGGGCGGCAGTGCTGTGAAGTCCCGTCCAGAAGAGGCTTCAGGAGGGAGTAGTAGAAGTTGACAATATGGTGTAGGAATGCTATCATAACAACAGCGAGTTGTGTGTACAGTGAGGGTGCTGTTTCAGGTTATATTTATATGGTAATTTTGCCAGGATTATGAAACTGGGTGCTATTGCTCATGGATAGTGTGGCAATCATTTCTCTTGGACCACACTGTTAAAATCACATTCTGTGTCCAGCCACAGCAGCGGTCACGAGATGTCTCTTAATTTGCCAGAAGAGGGATATTCTTTGTTTAAGCTCTGTGTTAAAACTCTGGATAAGCCATGGATACCAAACATTCCTTGCTCTGCCCCCATTACAATTGCTGTTAGCATAGCACTAGAAGGGGGGTTTGTGCTTGATTCCCTGATGGGCAGGAATGGGAGCTGTCTTCTCACCCTCAATTTCAGCTCACTCCATCTCCTCAGCACGTGCCTGCCCCTGTCTCGTGTCTTCTCTGAGCAACCTCCCATCAGAGGTGGGTGGGTGTGTGGGGACCTTCAGCCTGACTCAGGGCAGCAGCAAGGGCTTCTGCTTCTCCACGGCTGATGTCAAAGAACAGACGATGAAAGCAAGCGGTGCATGCACTGTCAGTTATCTCCTCAAAACAGTCATCAAATTCAGTTTTTTTTTTCTTTTTTTTTTTTTCAGTTCAATAGGGGAATTTTGCTATGACAAATATGTCTCGGAAACTGGGAATGCAAACAGCACTAGTTCAAAGACATTTTTCCAGTGCTGCAAACCTAAAGCTGCTCATCACAGCATAGCTCTCGCTGGGCTGAGTGGTAACAAGGATTGCATTCTTGCTTCATACTAAGGGTATGAAAGCAAGGCACTAATTTGCAGATCTTGAAGAATGCGTTAGTGGTATTTCAGTAATCTAATGCTCTGTAGCCTGTGAAGGCTGCACAGTAACTGAAAGGAAATATATCTTTGTTTTTATTCACTTGGCTTTATTCCTAATTCACTCTTTGATGCCATCAGCCTGGGATAATACATTTTCAGAGATATGCTTGAAATTAAGGAAACGAGTCTGATTAAGTCCTTCAAACATACTTTGAGGGAGAAATGTACAATGATAGAGGTATTAAACGCTCCATTTTCAAGCAATTCTAATATGAAATCAAAACATCGTGCTGCTAGATAGTGAGGTCCATTAGCGGTGTGTGTGCATTCTTCAGCTCAAAAGCATATCTGCTTTTCCAGTTGTGAAAGCTGCCCGAGAGCTTGAATTTTTCCTCTGTGCCGGGTGGGCAGAGGCAGGTTAATTTCGCAGTCGCTTTGCTTACAGCCAAATAATAAGTGCAGGAGCACTTGCCCTTTGCTAAATGTACCCTCTTAGATAAAAGCGATGGTTTCTCAAGAGTCTTGCCTTTGAGGTTGGCCTACATTTTACCTATTTACTTGTTTGCTTTGGTATGTCTGTGCTGGCTTGGGTTTCCCTGTCGTGGGTGGAGTTTCCCTGCATTTACTGGAATACTTCTTAGCGAAGTCAGTAGCTGTAGCAGGACCTGCCAGGTCCCCTGGGCAATTTTTCCACGTGGCTGGGATACCTGCTGCCAAACTGAACCCTCCTTTGCAGGAGAAAATGCTGCAGCCTCCGCTTTGCTGCTGCCCCCACCAGAGCTGCCATGGTACCCAAAGATTTCTGCCCAGCCTGGATCTGGACGGGACAAGCCCTGTGCAAACCCTCGGGACAGCGGCGTCCTCACTGGAGACACCTGGGTGTGCTCAGCACGGCAGATTACAGGACAGCTCGGTGCAGTCGTGGAAGCAGGAGAGGCGCTCACCAATCCCTTTCCTTGAGCTACAGTGCAGGTCAGGGAAAGTCTGATGTCCTGCTAGCTGAAAAGACTTCTGCATTAAAGACAGAGACAGAAAAAAACAGGGACAAGTACCAAGAAAGCCAGTGACGTGCCCAGTAGCTGCAGAGAGGTTCATTTAAGGCTGTGGCAGGAACCTCTGGGGAGGGAATCATCTTGGAAGGGCCTGAGCAGTACGCTGTAAACAGGCACAGCCTCCCTGCTGCTTTCCATGGCAGGCCTGGGGATGGCAAGAGGAATGGGAAAGCACGATACTATTTATTCTGTCTGCTATAAAAAGTGACTATTTAAGATCTTGTTCTAATAAATGGAGAGATGAATTCCCCTTTCACTGTGACTGCTGCTGAAGACATATGACTTATTAGATATGCTGCTGTTGTAATGGAAATTACTAGCAAGACTATTTAATCCAAGAAGAGCTGAATGTCTGGAGAAAGGAAAAAAAAATAGGATAGGGTGACACGAGAGAAAAGAAAGGCCTCAGCTGTGACAATCTTGGGCACTTTGCACTATTTGCTCTTTAAGCTGTTTCTCAAGACCTTCTGGCAGAGAAGTGATAATAAATTGTTAACAACTCAGACTTGCCAATTTAGTTTAAGGAGCTTTAAAAGGAGGCTTTTAAAGACTTGTGCCTCTCAACTGCTGATGATTCATCTTGAACAGTAAAACCGTGATTGCAGATTGCCAGCCCCCATTTCACAGGACACTCTGTACACCTGGCTGTGCCTTCGGGAGCTCAGGCACTTGGCCGGGGTTTGATGTTCCCGTGCAGGTGCCAGATGCGCGTAGGAGTGCAGCGTGCGGCCGTGGTGCTGCTGCCAGCCCGCTGACCTTGGGAACATCGGCCAGCAGCGAGCCCCAGCCTGCAAGCAGCTGAGGTCAGGAAAAGCAAACAAAGGTAGGAAAGGTAGGAAGAGGCTTTCCTTGCCAGGAAAGTCCCATAGGAGGCCCCGCGGTTGTCCCCAGGGAGGACTGGGTGGCACAGGGCTAGCAGAGGTGTGTTTGCAGCCTCGGTGGCCAGGTGTGGCCAGCTGCATGCCCGTGCACTTGGGAGAAACCTTCCCAGAACCTTCTCTGAGCTAAGGCACATATTTATACAGTCCTACCAGAAAAGGCAGGGTGGAACACGCTAACATATACACATTAAGGAGAGTGAATAAATAAACAGTAGGTTTTGATTTATTTTCTCTGCTACTTGGATATCTTAGTTTTGGCACAGGATAGATTTTGTACACCAATGTGATCTCCAGTTAGGCTTTTGTGTTTGCTGATTTAGAAATCATGCACAAAGGAGAAAAAACCTTGCAAATATTCTTAAAGTGAAATTATTTTTATACTCTGTGCTGCAGAAGCACATAAACCTAGCTGGCCCCTGGCAGCTAGGTGCTGTACAGCAGGTAACACTGACATCTCTGCCCTCAAGAATCTGCAGTTTAAGATGAGATAACAGTAGATAAATTCAGACTGGGGAAAACATATAAAGTACGATCAGTCAGCCTGAGGAAGGGCACTCACTAAACACCATGTATCTTCTTGGCATCATTCAGCACATCCACCAGGGAACATGCAGGGACACCAAGGAGCACATACCTGCTGCGTGGGGATCAGGCTGTGAAGGGAGCGATCGAGATGTCGCATGTGGCAACTCTTCTAGTTGCAGGAGTTGTAAAGGAGCCGGTGAGACAGTTTTATTGGGTCCTGCACCCAGTTCAGATCCACCAGAAAACATGTTTGGGTAGAATATATGTGCCTATGAAACCCAAATAGTCATGGGAAAGCTTTTAAGAAAGGCTGCTGGACTTGATTTAAGCAGGCTGACAGAGCTGCTTCTGTCCTCCAGCCCTGGGCTGCTATTGTGTTCCCACATTTTTGAGCAAAGTCTCGAGGAATTATGCTGGCTGTAAATGGACGTAACATTTCCAAAAGCTGTGACAGCACTGCAGTGTGTGCTCTGGATCAGTTCCTTGTGTTAGCAAGTTTCACAAAGGTGAACTGAGCAGAGAAAGACTGTTATTTCTACTGTGTGTGGTTTTTTTTTTCCTCTTTTTTTTTCTACCAGGTTGAAGACCTGATGCTTTAAAAGAACTGAACACAGTGATCTATTGCTAAGCCATAACTCAATTTGTCCTGTGACCTGTCCCTTTCCTAGACAAAATGTAGCTAGCAGTGCTGCTGGAGAGCCGAGCTTGCCAGGCATCTGCAGTGCTCCAAACCAGAGTAATGCCAAGGGAGCTGGAGAGCAGCTGAAACAGCTTGAGGAGATGGGTGGAGGGAACAGGCCAACCACAAAATTAATCTTTGAATTAATAAAAGCCTGCATGGTTTGAGGTTTGTGAAGCAATAAACAAGTTGAAATTTGCCAGAGACTGAAAAAGAAAAGCAATTAGGTGTAAGGGAAACCTTCTAATGTGGATAAAGATAATACGTTGGAATACGCAATGGGTTGAAAAAGATGATGAGAAGTTAACCTTTAATTGAAAATGACTACAGGAATTTTGATGAACATGTTAAAGTATGTATCAGAGCAAATCTTTTTACTCTTATTACTAATAGGGAATGACGGAATAAGAGCTTCTGTTTAATAGCAGTAATAACTTCATAATATTTCTCCTTTGAGTCATATGGTAGGCTCTTTCACCAGTCAGTACTTAAGTCCAAAAAGGATCTTAGACTTTTCCTCATCACAGTCTCGTTTCTGGGTATGTATGGATGCCTGCTACTCCCATTTATGTGTGCTGCCTCTGGTTTTCTCTCAATATCCCGGCAGAACGGTACCCATTTCGGTGCTCCTGCCTTCACGTGACTGTTCTGGCAGTGCCACGTAGCTGCCGCTTGCCCCGTGCCCTCCCTGCAGCCTCTGTAGCACCGCTGCTCGCTGCATGGCCTGGGAGGGAGGACAGCTTCGTCCTGCTCTGCCAAGCCAACGCGAGGAGAGGACTGGCTTTGTGTGAGGTGTGATGGGAGCTGTGCAACAGTTTTAGGGTGAGCTACAAAGGCAATGCAAACAATTGTGAGTGCACACATAGAGGACACAACAGCCAGCTTAGGGAGACGCTGTGCTGTGCATTGCTCTCTGGAAGTGACCACAGTTTGGTCCGTTTGCAATGTGCTGAGTGACGACTTCCAACAGGCACCATGTGTATAGGCACGCAGTGCTATAAAAACGCCAAATTTGCAAGGCTAAAAGCATGAATAAGGGAGAGTCTGAGGAAATGCTTCGGTGCAATCCAAATGGAAATTGGGGGAGTTCTTCACAAATGTGTTATTAGATGACTCAGCCATCACCATTTCAATGTCACAAAAGGAGGCTTTCTGGTTTTAAAATAAAACAAAACATCCTGCTTAAAAGGGGAGGTGTAGGCAATAATAATGAATTAAATATAGTTGAACATTTGGAAAGCTGATAGCACTGGGTAGATCAATGGTCCGGAAAGAGGGGGTAATTAATTAGGGGAATTCAGTGAAAATATATATGGCCAATATGATTGATCCCCACCCAGTGGTGAGAAAAGCTGAAATTATTCAGTAAGCTTTTCTGTTCTTCGTTTGGAAAATGAACAGAATGGTGTCCCCATATCTAACAGTGATATTTTTCTCTTCCAGGCTGTATGCAGAACTGGTTAATGACCATCCATCAAACTAGAGCTGGAAAACTTGCGCACAGAAGTATTTTTAAAGCTGCCCAACATGGCCATCAAATCTTTAATACTGATTTCTCAGCAAATACTGTGTCACTGAATTTCCAGAGAATCAGGGGAAATAACTGTTGAGTCATTATCCCAAAACAGTAACTGCTATGTCCTAGGTAAGCATTAACCAAAACTTGGCTAATCTAACCCCAATCCTTGGCAAAAGCAGTAAGGAGGTTGATGAAGTATGCGGCCAACACAGAATTAAACTCCAACATTTTCTGTGAATGCGTTGACTCCAGAAATAATGTTTTTAACTTTTCTTGGTGAGGAGACGCGCTGAATGTAGGAAGATGATCATTCTGACTTGAGTCAGACCAGTTCAGTATTACAGCTAATTTTGGGCGGCTGCCAAAACGGGCGCTTTTGTTTCTCCCATTCTTTTCCTCTTGTTCCCTTAAATAGTGGTCATGTGCCTGCCTGGTGAATCAGTTCAACTCTCGACCAACAGAAAACCATTTCTTTTCCACGTTTCACTGGTAGAGTTTCATATTGGCTCACCTTGCTGGGCTGACTCATCCGGGGGCTGTGTGAGAAGCACCGTGAGTGTGCCACCGGGGCGATGCGATGGGCTTGGGCCATTTCCCCTCCGGAACCTGCTCTGGCTGCACGCCAAAAGATGCAATGCTGACTGATTCCCTTGATCTGCAAGGAAGCGGAACTGCTGGAAAAAAACGTACTATGTGGAAAATATAGATCCTCGTATGGCTTACAGACCCCTCAGTGATTTATGGTGCTCTTCAGAATCTTAAACTGATGCATCCGGAAAATGAACCCGAAGGTGTACTTAGTGAAGTCACACCGGTGTTTATAGATTACCTGGAAACATTCAGAAACATTTCTGGTACAGTGCTTGGAACGATGCACACGTTGGGGCAGTAATCAAGAGCAGGTCAAATCAGCCCTGCCGCCCCAGCTGGCTTTCCTGGCTGGGTGTATCTGAGCAGCACACGCATCTGACAGAGCTAAACACCGGGTTCTAGGAACCGAGAACAGAGAGCACACGAGCTTCAGCCGAGCGTGTCGCGGCGAGCAGTGACACGGAAAAGGGCTGCCTGCGAGGAGAGACGAGCTGCTCGGGCACCGCTATGCTCAGATAAGCCTATCGTTAGGTGGCTGCAGGCGCTGTTGGCAGCAGCGGAGTAAGATGGGTTATTAAAGGCAGGCGTGTGTCTGGCGGCACGTGTGGAAGCAGAGGGAGATACCAGCCCTTCGCACTCCTCTTGGGGTCCAGCCAGCAGGACCTGGGTGACCTGGGACTGGTTTCATAAAGCGCTGGGTTTCGGCTCTCCCCTGCAGGTGCTGCCAGGCCCCTCTGCAGGAGTTTTCTGTGGGCTTTCCTGGTGCTAACCCCAGGGATGATCACCTCCAACGGGGCGATTTTCCATGAGCTGTTTCCCTCTTCCCTCTCAACGCTCTCCAACATCCTTGCGGCCACACGTGCCTTTACGGACGGATATTTGGAAAGTGGCAGCGTGGTTTTAGATGCTATCAGCCCAGCAGCTGGAGGCAAGAGTATGCCGGGCCCGCGGGACCACGCAGCTCCCTGCAGCCTGCCGGCGAGGCCCACGGGAGCTGGGGCTGGCGATCGCCTTCACCCGGCTTCCTCCAGCTCTGCCGGCCCGTGCTGGGGATGGCACTGGCTCTGCTGCGGGCCCGGCAGCGGCCGAGAGACGTGGTTCGGTGGGTGGTGGTGGCGGGGGGGGCGGTGGGATGGGACGGTCACAGAGGTCTGTTCCCACCTCAGTGATGCTGTGAGCCCCCCAGCCCAACATCAGTGGTTCTGTGACCGCCCCCCCCCAGGCCAACCCTAAAGATGCTGTGACCTTAATGGTTCTGTAAGCCCAACCTTAACGGTTCTGTGCCCATCTCAGTCCCACCTCAGTGATGCTGTGACCCCCCCCAGCCCAACATTAGTGGCTCTGCAAGCCCCCCAGTCCAACATTAATGACTCTGTGACCCCCCCAACAGCCCAACTTAATGATGCTGTGGGTACCCTCAGTCCCACCTCAGGGATCCTCTGAGTCCCCCAGCCCAACCTTAATGGTTCTGTGACCCCCCCAGCCCCACCTCAGCGATGCTGTGACCCCCCCAGCCCAACCTTGGTGGTTTTGTGAGCCCCCCAGCCCAACATTAATGGCTCTGTGACCCCCCCCCGCCCAACTTAATGAAGCTGTGCCCCCCCCAGCCCCGGGCATCCCCAGTGGTACCAGGCCCTGCCCCCCCCCCCGGTGTCCCCCGGCGCTAGCCCCGCCCCCTCCCCAAGCCCCGCCCCTCCCCTTGCCCTCTCCCCCTCCCTTCCCAAGCCCCTCCCCTCCCCTCTCTTCCGCCGGGCGGGCTGCGGGGGGCATCTCGCGGCGGCGGCGGGGGCTACGTCACTTCCGGCGGCCGTCCCTCCCTGCCCCGCCCAGCGCGTGCAGCCGGTGGCGGCGGGATCCGCTCGCGAGGGAGCCGCGCGCGGGCGGGCGGGGGGGGGCGGGGCGGGGAGCGCCGGTCCCGGACCCGGTCCCGGTCCCGGTCCCGGTCCCGCGGGCGGCCGCCGGCATGGGGCTGAGCTGAGGCGCCGCCGGTGAGTGCGGGGTTGGGCGGCGGGCACCGCCGGAACCGGCACGGCCGCGCTCGGTGGGGGCCGCCGGGAGAGCCTGGCCCAGGGGGAGGGCCCGGCGCTGAGTCAGCGCCCCGCGGGCGGCCCCGCCGGGCACCGGGGGGCTCGGCTGGCGGCATGGAGGCGGCCGCGGGCGCTCCGCTGGCCTGCGGAACGGCCGGGAGCGCCGCCGGTACCCGGCACCTTCATCCGCCGCCACCGCCGGCACCATTTGCAGCGGCGGGCAGCCGGAGCGAGGGGGCCGCATGCCTCGCCTCGGGGCTCCCAGCGTGGGCTCAGCCCTGCGGGGCATCTGCCCCCGTGAGGCATCTCCCCCCGCGAGGCATCTCCTCCTGCAGGGTATCCCCCCCCCCCTTTACTTTTTTTTTAACGCAGCAGAATTTCTTTGAATCACTCAAGGTGAAGGGGAAGAGCTTCCATACGTGCAGCGCTGGCTCCCAAAGCCCGCTCGTGCTGGCTCGCGAGCTGTGCCCGCAGGTGTTGTGGTTGGACGGCTGCTCGCTCCTGCTGGGGCACTTGGAGAAGCGATTGTCTGCCTCAGCCCAGGTAGCGCAGCCTCCAGCAGTCGGAGGTGGTTGACATCTGGAGTGTTGTGACACGGCTGTTGATGCGCCTGGCTGTACTGCTGGCTGTCTTCTCTTAACCTCTGGTTATTGAGAATTTTGTTCCAGTTCTAGAATTCTTCAGAATGTGTTTTTTGCTGTAAATGCTACCTAGAACTGTAAGCTATTTTCCCAGCAGGTGCGATTAAGATTAAGTTTCATTGAGCCTATTCATTTCTCTGACTGTATTTTTTTCTTTAATTTTAGGTGACTCAGCCATTGTATGAGATTTGTCCACACACTGGCTCTTCAGACAGGTTAGCTATATCTTTCTGCCGTCGGTCTCATCATATTTGAATAGCTGATTTTTCTTTTCATTAACATAAACCTGTCTTCTGTAAGGTCCTGTGTTGTCTACTGCAGAACACTGAATTTCTTGAATCTCTGGAGAAACATCTATTTTGGCGTTATTTAAATGCAGCGTATGGAATAAGTCAGGCCTTGCTAAACTCAGTGTCCACGTATCGGTGTCATAGGTGACAGCAGCAGACCTTGACTGCGTGTACACTGAGGAAATGTTTGTTTGTCGTGGTACGTCGCATGGCCATAGGGCTCCATGCTGCTGGTTTTGTACACTGCTTTTTCTCTTAGTGATCTGTGGACGCAGCGTTACAGTTTTTGATGAACACGAACCATGTAAACCTAGAAATGGGGATTGATTGGAAAATTTATTAGTATTGATCTAACTCTCCTCAGTTCTAAGAAACACGCTGATAAGATGGCTTGGTGGAATACCAGTGTTGTGTATTAGCAGCAGTGTAGTCACCCGTGAGGAAGAACACGAGAACACTGGCTTCTGACAGCTTGGGATGTTCCAGAGTGAGCGCCTAGGTCAGCTAGGGAAAGCCGATGTGATCGGAATTATTCGGCTTCTGAAGGGCTTCAGAAAAAGGGTAAGCGTTCCAGTCGTGATGCTGATGTGAGGGACAGAGAAGTGGTTCAGAAGGCCAAGTGCAATGTGGTACAGCTCGGGGCAGACTTCAGGCCTTTTCCCAGGTTCTTGTTCAAGCTGGCACTGCTACCGAAAATGAATCTCTTCCCTTGGCAGCTTTTTGTACCTCTGCACTCTGCCACCCGAAGTGTTCTGTGCAGCTCAAACCCAAAGCAGGAAGACTTACCTTGCCACAGATAACTTGCAGCAAGTCATGTCACCAAGATCAGTCTCTGAAGGAGCAGCGTGTGTTTTTTTTAAGGTTTTTCAGAGCAAGTACTGACGTAACGTACTGTCAACCTGCAGGGAGGTGGTGATACTGACCTGGTGTAGCTGGGGAGGTAGCCATCATCTGCTTGTTCTTAGTCAGTGGCTGGAGTTCCAGCTTCTGCTGCTTGATGTTTCCGGTGCAAGTCAGTGTCAAACTTTCCAGTTACACTTTCTTTTGCTGTACTTCCATATCTCTAATCTTTATCTCATCTCTAATTCTCAGTTAAACCCTTCTATTTAGCATGTAATTTGCTGCTGCGTGTTTTTCCTTTTTGATACGGCTCCCTTTCTGTCTAGGTGCGTCTGCTGAAATAAAAAGCAGTTTCTAGGCTAGACTGTTCAAGTGGAATGTTTTTATTGTACTCCTGTGCCTTGCTATTACTAGTTACGCCTTTTGACTTGATGTTGCTTGGATTCCTAAAGTGCTCCAATTACCATGGTAACTTACTGTCTCAGTCTTTTAGAGGAACTCTGTCCAACTTCACGAGCATATAGGGTATTACATTTGGATTTAGCCTGCTAAGCTGTGCTCATCCCTTTCCAGGCTTGTATCTGCTCAGCTTTCATCTCCTTCAGAATCTCTTGCTGAGGTTCTGGCTGCCTGTCTCCCTTCACCTCTCCATTTATACCTGCCCCATCTGAGGTCCCATAAAGCTGTGAGATGTTGTTAACTTTGGTTTTGGCTAAAGCTGTCCCTCTGTCTCATGAGGAGGAAAAAGAAGCTCCATGGAAGTTATCCAGCGACTTTGCAATCTCTCTCCAGCAGAGCTGCTGGACAGCAGCTGCTGGCTTCCTGAAAGTCTTCTGGTAGTGGTGCTGTTCGGGGTTCTCTGCTCGGTGTCTTCAGTAGCACTCTCCGGACTGAACTCATCATGCTCTCACCCTATGCTTTATTTTTTTTGTTAATTGTCTTCTAGAATAAGAGTTTGTTCCTGTGTTTTTTTTTTAATTCAGCCCTTCTCCTCCAGAGAGGGCTTGATGTCTGTGTCAGGCACTAATCCGTCTCTAACTGGAAGACAAGGAGTGAGGTGTCTGAGCAGGGCCCTGCCGGGATCAGCGTGGGGGAAGTTGCATCATGGTGGCTGAGTAAGATTGAGAAACTTCATGTTTCAGGCCTCCTCATGGCCAGCACGCCATGTGACAGGCATGATGCATCAGGCAAACTGTTTTGCTGAGGACCTAATGAATCCTTTAAAAAAAAAAAATAAATGTACTGATGAATTTTTCAGAAGAACTTTTCTTGTTTGCCTCAAGGAGGTGGTGTCTCCACTGTCTTTTGTGGGGGGTAAAAGGTAGCCAACAGGACCTAGACTTTCAGTGGTATGGAGTCAAGTTCCATTCATTCTAGGGGCATTCTGTGGAAATGCTTTTTTATTGTTAAAGCCAGGTCGAAGTGGGTTGCCCATGTCACAGATGCAATCTGTACTAGAACAGGGGATTGACGTGGAAAAGCCAGGTATTCATCAAGCATGTTAACTGTTGGACCCTTGTTCCTTTCTTTTTTTTTCCTGGAAACCTTCAGATACTGTTTGCTTTATTTCAGTAAATGCCAGCAGTAGATTACTTTGACTTAGCTTGTCTAAAGTTGGTTGTAGGAATCTGTCCTTCTGGCGTGCAGAATTTCTGAGTTGAGAGGTATACTTAAGTGTCCTTATCAGAGGCTGGAGAGAACTGTTTTAACACTTTCCTTGTTAAATGTCTGTCTGGTATGAGCCTGGCGTGGAAGGAAGAGATTGCATTCCTTTAAGATGTTGTGAAAGAAAGTTCTTTAAGTAATTCTTATAAAACTTTAACTTTTGGGAACTAGAAAAATGGAGTTTCTCAGATTTCATTTCCTCAATTTTCAGACGTTGTCAGAGTAAAGTGCAAATAAATGCTTCTTCAGCATACAGTTAGACTCAGCTTTTGAAGTACTTAGAAATTTGCATTGGAGAATTGAGTGAGCGTGCACTTTTTTGGGTGGAGATGACCGCAGTGTGGTATATAGTACAGGCAAGCCTGCTGTGGGCCTGTAGGTGTGGTGGTGTGCCAATTAATACATCTTGGGTTCTCTCTGTGGGGAAGGAAGCCCAGCGTTCTGACTAGTGCTTGAATCTGGCCATGTTTATCATGGTAGAGTTAGTACAAAAGAAATCTTAGTTCAAAAATCAAATTTCCTAATTAGATGTTTTAAAAAATATTTGAAATAGCAGTAAGGCTGAAGTGTTTCCCTTTCACTGTTATACAATGAGCTAAAAATAGTTTTCATTCATAAAAAAGCTATTTCCTTTGTTAAGTAATCTGCTTAGCAGAGAACAAATGTTCAGTTTGTAGTAAACTGTAGTTGTATTATAGCCTCAAGTCTGACACCTTTATTCCTGAGTGAAATAACACTGCAAACTTTAATCTTTGGTAGCCGAAAGGCAGCCTTAAATAACAAACGATAGGTGTTTCATTGTTACTGCTTGGGATTTATGAAGGAGGCGTACACAAAAATCTGAAGTGCTGTATGTTGCAGCTCTTTTTCTTATTTAAACAAGGAAATTTAACCTTCAGCACCTTCTGCGTGGAGCCCTGTGCATGGGTTTGGCAGTGTGTCCATGGCTGGGCAGTCCAGCTGCTTGCTCCAAAGTGGTGCAGTGTCATCGTGTTCATAATCCTGTCTGTTTTACCAGAAATCGCTGCACTTGGGATTCATCTTCCTTGCATGGATCACGTACTTTTCCTTTAAATGAATTGAGTTCTTTTTGTAGTTCTGATTTATTAGAGTTCTGGCGTTACACTGGTCATCTTAAAACAGCTCTTTGGAAGAGGACCAGGTACTGGAAATAGTAGTAAGTCCATTGCTTCTTTAGTTGGACTGAGATTTTTTGTAGTATTTACTACCCGTAGACCATCCCCCAAACCAAAAGTACCCGATTCTGTTTTTTTTCTCACCTTTATCAAAGTTCTGTAATGTGTTTTCAGTTTAGAAGGTACATGCAACAACAAAAATGGCATCTCCTTTAGATTTTAGTGTAGGTAAAGGATGTTAAAATGAAAGGCGAAAAATGAGAACAGCTATGAAATCAGAGCTCCTGGTCCTTATGAAGGGTGGGAGACAACAGCAAAATGGAAAGGGTTTTGAGAAATAGAAAAAGTAGTAAGACTGACTCTTAGCTTTTTCTGACTTTGGATGCAAGAAAAATTGAATGTAGAAAGTAAGTTGCCCTATAAAGAACGTTCAGGAAAGGGTCGTAAGAATCAGTGGGGACAGATACTGGGAAGGCCAAAATGCAAACGGAATAGCAACGAGCAAGAGGCAACATTCCTGTAAAAAGTACACTTTTAGTAGGAGGAAGATGGGAAAAAAGTGATCTTGATTCAGTGGAGAACTTACATTTGTGCAGAAGATGCAAACATTTAAGGTGCTCATTGCCTAATTTGCTTGTCCTCTAACACAGCTTCACACAGGTGGATAATCTTATTAATACTTGCATGAATATTTGTGATTTTGCACTGGAGAGTAGTTCGCTTAAATGGTTCTTCATCAGCCGGCCATGATAAGCTTCACTGTAAAATTCTTAAAATGACTTTAAAAAGCTCAATAAATGCTAAAAGATTACCTAGAAGTACTCACAAGTACTAAAAATCTGGCAAAGGACGAGTCTTCAGAGACGTAGAATGGAAGAGAGCTGAAGAAGAGGAGCTGGAAGTCTGAGAGTTCACTTCATCTCAACTAATGGAAAAAAACTGAGATAAATAAGCTTACATATTTTCAAGTTCTTGGAAGATAAGTAGAATAGCAGCATGGACTGTTTTGTGGGAGAATAATTACATCAAAGGGCTAATATCTTTTTATTTCAGAGCAGAAGAGTTTGTGGGTAGAAGCATTGGCAGTCTTGTCTCTTGATTATTTTTTCAACAAAGATTTTCCACATCTTAATGGCTTCATAAGTAAATGGAGGCATGATCTGGAGGAAAGTAGTTTAGGGAAAGTGTAAAATTGGGAAGGTAATTCTATTCAGAGAACAGTAATTAATGATTCAGTGTTGAAATGAGAGGTTATGTTGAAGGGTTGTGTCCTGGATACAGTTGCCTTTAATGAAAGCATCAGCCAACTGGCTGATTAAGCGTGCTTATTAAATTCTGAGGGACTATGTGTTGGAAGATGTGATGAGAGTTCAAAATGACCTGAAAAATAGGATGAAATTCAATAGGGACAAATGCAGACTGCTGCATTTAGGCAGGAATTATCAGCTGTGCAAATGCAGAGTGAGAAATAACTGGTTAGGTACTAGAAAAAGGACCTGGGGGTGTACTGGATCACAAGTTGAACATGAGTCAGTGTCACACTGCTTTCAGAAAAGGCAGATATCGTGCTGGGATGTTTAAACATGAATATTGTCAGTGAGATGTAAAGCTGAAATCCTTTGGCTTTGTTTACTATTGGTAGCCTCGGTGTGCACACAGTATCTGTTTCAGATGCCAAAATTCAAGAATTCAGACCACTTGGAAAGAGTTCAGAGAAGAGAAATGCAAATGATCGGAGTTTGAGGAAACAACATCATAAAGATGGAAGAAAATCAGTTATTTTGGCAGGAGATGAGGAGGCGAAGGGGACTGTAACAGATTTCAAGTGTTTTAAATTTATAAGAAGGAAATGCTGTTTTCTGAGACTGTTATGGACAGGTTGAAATGGGATTAAGTTTACTCAAGGAAAGCACGGATTGTGCTTTTAGCTTGCTTACAGTAAAATAGTACTTCAAGAAGTCTTATTACGGGTGGCCATTAAGAACAAGCTAGTATGTGTTGGGAAAGGCAAGCATAGTTGGTTTGGGTTGGGGAATAGACTAAGCTCTCTACTGCCGTACCTTTTACCCCACTTTAAAGGATTCCAATTTTAGTTTGTGTTGGGACAAGGAGACGAAAATGCAGAGGACGCTTTCTGTCCGTCATACAAAATGTATGCCTTTGTGGTCATACAAAGTGAGTTTAGACCTTGCAGACGTTCTGATGGCTGGACCACGCTGCTTGGATCAGTGTGGAAAGATGCTGTGCTTCGTGTCACTGCTTGCAAATGGAGCAGGTTCTCATGCTGCCGGGAGGTTCTCTGTGGTAGAAGCTCTACGGCATAGGAGTGTGTGTCTGTCACTTCAGTGCAGTAGAGCTTTGAGAAATCTTCAGTTATTCTGGAAGTTTCAGTAGCTTCAAATTACTGCTTTAGACTTAAATTGTGATCTTAGTGCTTAATCGTCGCTAGAAAGGTCCACCTTTGCCTTTGGAGATCTCTGAAGGACACATACTTCAGTACATACACCGGTAGAGGAAGTCTTAGTGAGGACAGATAACTTTCAAAGCAGAAAGTCCAACTGCCAGCAGAGCCATCCTATTTTAAGCATTGTTATTCTCATGCCCTCTTAGAATTGCTTTTAATTGTCTGCAGTAGACTTCATGTCAAAACAAAGTATCCAACTAGTCCTTCTCTTTTGGTGACTTATTCTTAAGATAACTGGAATGTATGGAAAAATTAATTCAATCCTATGCATTTTGATATAATACCATGCCTCCAAATCAGTAAAGAAAATTACAGTTACATTATAACTCCGTCCTTTAGATCTGCCCGAGTGATTGGTGTTAAGAGCAGCAAGAGTTTATCTTCTGCAGGACAAATTTAATGCAGTAGTAGACATGAGGAGCTGAAAGTTCAATGATGTAGTTGAGGGTTGGCCTCCAATAATTGAGGTTGCAATAGTATATTGCAGTTAGATTGCAGTTAGATTGCATTACCTATCTTACCTTATCTTCACCCTGTAGTAGTGTTTATTGAGCTGTATGTCTTTTCTGGGTACAGGTGAATTTCCTGAACAGCCCTTTTGCTGTTGAATTGCTAAATAATATTTTCTCTGAGCAGAAGGATGGCTTTTCTTATCCATGCTTTCCAAATAGAAAAAATGTTTTTATATCAGGGAGTGGAGGAATCTTAATGTTATCTGCTGTTGTTGTGAAGGCTTGATCCAAAGCCCGGTAAATTCGAAGGGGCTGTTCCATTGGCTTGAACGGTCTTTGTCTACTGTCTAAAACTGGTGCTTCTGTCACTACAGCAGAAATCCAGGTCTGACAAGCCAGCAAAAAGTTCTTTTCAGGCCAGCTGGTAATTCAGACGGGTACATAAAAGAGCTGTCAAATGGGCAGCCTTGCAGGGCGCATTCTTTGGATCGATGCTGTCTTCAGTTGGTCTGTTTGGCAAGGACCAGAAAAGAAGTTAGGTACTTGTTTCAGGAGAAGGTCTTGACAGTACTTCTCTGCGTCATAGGCGTGTTTTATTGCTAGAGGCAATCTACTGAGCCTTAATGCCGGCAGTGTTAAAGGTCCTGGTTTTGACACCCAGGTTTAAGTGCCAGCAGTGAGTGTATGAAACACAGCTTCTGCCTGCTTGTTACTCCGTATGGTTGTCCTGCAGCAGCAGTTTCCCCTGCACTGGGGTGGGGCCAGCCCATGGATGAAGGCACGTCTCTGGAGCAGAGGTGGGTGGAAGATCTCTGAGCGAACAGGCGTGCTTTCGAAGGACTGTTGTGTAGGCTCCTTTGGCTGGAGGTGTGCACAGGCTCCTGCCTTTGTAAGTTTCGTTACGTTATCTACAGATTTTACAACCGGTCAGCCTAACAGAATCCTTACCATATCCTGTGCTAGTGCAGATATCCTCGTGGAGCTCTCTGCTGTCCCAGCCCCTCACCTGCCCAGCTACACCGCTTCGTAGGAGCTCCTGTAGTGGGACTGCTGGCATAACTGCCTTCTGAGCCTGCATTATGAAGTTTTTGTGTCTCAGGCTGGTACTGCTATGCTGCTAGCACTTGTGACACCGGTTTTTAGCCTGTGCCCATTTTAGTAATGATTATCTGGTGCTTTAAATGGCTGCTGCCTCTGTGCTGGCTCGGTTGTTTGTTCACATAACTCCATTGGCAGGGTGGGATCACGAGAGTGTTTTTCTCATTTAGTGCAAAGAAATTTTTTTTTTGTGCCTACGTCTTGCGCATGGAACACACACAGAGTGCCTCTGTTTCTTGTGCCTGCTGCTATCCTCACATAGCATAAACATTTGGGAAGCAATGCCATATTAAGTGCCATAACTGTCTGTCCATCTGAAGTCAAGTAACGCTGCTGATTGTAAGACAGATGTGATGGGAGGATTTACACAGGCTAGTTGGGCAGTGGCTGTGCTGGTTGGTGAGCTCCTTTCAACAGAAGCTGTCTGTCTTACTGTTTCACTCTGTCCTCACATCTTATCTTTTCTAGATTTCCGAAATGTGGATTTTATATCTATGTTTTACTCCATCAAGAAACATCGTAATGCTTAGGATGCTAATTTTATATTATTATTATTTTTAGTTAAGTCAATATTCTTCATTTTGGAAGCCTTGTAACGTGTTTATTAAATACAGCATATAAAGCAAAAGCTATTTAAGCATATGATGTATGTAGAGGATGGTGGCAACCTGTACCATGCTTTAGAAAGCCGACCACTGTTTTGACATAACATTTTTGGAAAAAACAAGGCTCATGGGGGAGATCCGAGTAGAGCATCTGGACCTGTGGTATCTGACAAGGGGCTGCTTCTGAATACTGGAGTAGACACTGGCAATACTCCAGTTTTAGAGGTCAGCAATTAAAGACGAAAGAGTGCTCCTTGATACATTTAATGTACTTAATTACAGCATTCCTGTCTTGCCTTTAAGAAAATTAACCTCCCTCCTTATGGCAGAGAAGCCTGGTACTCTTACTTCTCTTAGTACTGCTTAGGTAACATTTGTAGTTTGAGAAGGAAGAAGATTTGTAAATGGTGGCTGAAATGCTGACATCAATATTGCTCCAGATTTGATCTGTTCAAGGAGAATTTCTACTTTTAGGTAATTATGCAGATTAAATGTTAAATATTAATGCAACGGTGACCCAAAGCTATTGCTTAGCGGAAGCAGCAGTTGTGAAGACCTTTACTGACTGTCAGAGTCAGTGCTGAGAAGACTGCAGCAGTTGAAGGGAGATCAAGTGTCAGATTTTTGCAGCCTGTTTCCATTTACAGGAGATGTCTCCCACTGCTGATGTTGTAGAAATCATTCCCAAGAGGTACACGAGTGCCATTTAGACTGAGTTATTTAAGGGCAGCGATGAAATGTATTGTAGTAGGCTTCTGTGAGTTCATTTAATTTCACTGATTGTAGAAGTCCTTCTTTGAGGGATAACTGTTCACTAAATAACTAAAGCTCTTCTGGGTTTGTAGGACTCTCTTTGAATGACTGGGACATAGTAGCTAGGTGGACGTGGGCCAAAGTTTACATTACAGGCGTGGCAGAACTGAGTTTAATGTTACAGTCCTGCGCTCCTGTTCTCTTCTTGCCTTTGTTAAACTTAAGTCTGTGGACAGAGAACATAACTCATCACTCTCTGTTTTCTCATCTTACCTCATATGGTACTTTTGAGAGTAAATCAATCATTTTCAGGAACTAAGCTGTCAGGTTATGTACGTTCTTGAGCTTGAGAAAATACTCTTCTATAGCTGTTTAGTCTCTGAATGAAACTGGTTTGCAGATTTTTCTGTTACGTATAATTTTGGTTATTAGAATTCAGACATGGTAAGCTGTCCTGCTTAACATCTTAAAAAGGTTGTATCAAAGAACATAATTTAACTTTAATTTTTTACATTGTTATTTTTACAGTTTTAGCAATGTTGTGTGTAGTATTTCTGTTGAATGGTGCGTTTGCACATAAGGAGAAGAACTCTATCCATTGAAGCATTTCTGATCTAACTAAAGTGAATGTGATGCAAGATTAAGGCTTTATAGCAGTTTAGTATGACTTGAAAATAAAAGTGCACTTTCAGTAAACTTTAGAAAACCCAGGTTTAAGTGCTTAAGTTTAACCTATACGCATGGAAATACCTTCACTTCATTAAGAAAAAAATAGAAGGGAGTATAATTTGTTGTCATTTTTGTTAATTTGGAAGACACTGCATTTAGCAGTCACGTAAGCTGAACTTCAGGAATCTTAAACTGTACATCATGAAGTTAGAAAAGTATGAAGAAGAACTTTGTCTCGTTCAGAAGGCTCAGTGGAGAGAGCAACAAAAGGTACTCAATTGTACTTATGATGAGAAAGAAAATAGAAGCGCCAAAGCAGTTGGCTTGCTTATAATGAACATGACTGGTTCTCTAAATATACTGTAGTCATACCTATGCCACCTAGATGCACTTCTGAAGAAATGAAGTTTAAATGTCTGAACTTTTAAGGGAAGGTTCATCTCATGTAATTAGGTTTTGCTTGATCATCTCCTTGAAATTTGATTCCAATGTTCTGATGTTACCCTCAAAATATTTTCCAAGAATTCAGAGGAAGAGGGGAAAAAAAAAGTCATTGCCTCCTTTTACTGAGCATCCATACTACAAAAGCAAATACATCCCAGGGAAGTAGATACTCTACACCACACAATAAGGCGGCAGCCACGCAGGAAAGGCTGGGCTCTTGGCACAGCCCCTGAGGGGAAATGCTTCCTTGAAAGGACCCATTGTTGCTGCATTTGGGTCTTCAGACTCCCAGTTCTCCGCCTGGAATGCTTGCGGTTCTCTTGGTGCTGGGATGGGGCATCTTTGCCATCTCTGTTATCTAACCATGGTAGTCTTGGTTGTTTAATGAAATAGAAGGTCCGAGTCAAGTTCATGCCTTGTGAAAAAGGAGGGTCTTTTTGGAAGGGGCTTCAGTGCTCAGCTGTTGATGGCTAACACTGGGTGTAACGGCGCTGTGCCTTACCCAAGGTGTTTGAAACAGTTTAACTTTCCCTTCCAAGAATAAAGAAAACGTTTCATTGTCCCTGTTGTCGGAGTCCCTGAATTCTAACCCAAAAGTCTAGTGTTTCTTTCCTATTTTGGAATGGAGAATAATAAGTATCTAAAATAAATGTATGCTTTATTGGATTCCTTGACTGTGGTGCAGACCTTCTTTCCTGTATGGCAGCCAGGTAAGGGGTCCAGAAATTTAAAAACAAGGACAGGCTATTCTTATGTGCCTGAGAGTGGGGACATGCGTTAGGGAATGTTGGCTTTTGGTGCTTGATTTCTCAGATGAAAATTTTCATTAATGTAAGTAGGTGCTGCTTGAAGTAAGATAAATGAGATTCCAGGAAGATTAAGTGGTGAAGCGCTTGACTAGCTGTCCTTGATATGACCGACTGTTTTCCTAAATCCTCTTCTAACGTGTCTTCAACTTTTGCATATACTATTACAGTAGTAGAAAATTTTTAATTGATCTGAACAAAAGGATCTGAAGACCAGTTAGAAAGTAAGTTTTCCGTATAGTATAGGCTGTAGTACTTTGTTATCACGATGTATTACAATATGAGGTCATTGTTAGATATAGGATTATCTTTACTTAATGTAGTATGTATTTTACTGTAAACATTGCAACTGCTATTACAGCCTGAAGAAAGTATACTTTACAAAGAATACACTCCACAAATGTAAATACGATTTTGGTTTGGTGATTGTTGGATACAATGGTCTTCCTTAAGCCTAAACACAGAAACAAAAGCCTGTATTATAACAGAAAGCCCAAGATGGGAAGTGATAAAATAGGTATTGAGTGGAGGGCTTTGTTAAAATTTAGCTCGTGTACTTGTAAAATTTCCATGTATTCATGAAACTATTATGTCATTCTTATTG
Organism: Anser brachyrhynchus; assembly: GCF_964034855.1. Taxonomy (NCBI): domain Eukaryota; kingdom Metazoa; phylum Chordata; class Aves; order Anseriformes; family Anatidae; genus Anser; species Anser brachyrhynchus. The sequence continues at coordinate 13,075,709 of NC_137703.1, read as the reverse complement.
TTAGAACTGGGTTAGTTGACTAAAGTGTTAAGCTTTGTTTGTAGTACAAATTATAACCTTAGCTCTCTTCAAAATATAGCTGGAGGATTTTTGATCTTCCATACTTCTTTCAGCCTGTATGTTGTGTACAAACGTTTATTGTATGTTATGTGGTTAATTTCATAATTAGGGGTGCAGCCACAAGCTACTGGAGAACTGTAAATGGCAACAGCTTCCCTTTGTGTAAGGTGTTTCTCAGATTGAAGGTGCCCTTCAAGGAGAGTATCTCTTGTTTTTGTAATTTGGGTTACAAACTAGCAATAAACATTAATGTTAAAACAATACTGAAAGACTTAACAAGTTTAAGTTAACACAGGTAAGGTCGTAATAGTGTATGTGGAAGTAAAAATGTGGTAACCTTTGTTTTTTAAGGTCATAAAAACATAATATTCCCTAGGATTTAGGCTAAGTTATGCAACAGGTATGAAGCGTGTGATTTGTTTCAGTTTGGAAATGATCTCTGAGTGACGTGGCTTTACGTTCCAGGGGCAGGCAAAGACAAGACTCTGTGCGTGCATGGTGTCGTGCTTGCCAGGTGGTGCAAGAAGTCTTCAGCCTGCTGCTGCAGCTCAGATGTGGATCCTTCCTAGCCAGAGGCGTCGCATGATCCCGTCTGTCACAGGTCGTGCCTCTGGTCACAGAAACGAGGTGGAAGTTGTCACTGTTGACGGGGCCATAGCGGTGAACATGAGAGGTGCAGAAATGCCTAGTGCGGGCACAGATGTGTTTGGAAGCTCCTTAGAAACTGAGAAGCTGTAATCTGGAGCTTTGGAAGCTTTCCTTTGAGGAGATGCCTTGGCCGATGAGTGAAGGACGGATAAATCCTGGTGACAAGCTGTTTGGAGACAAAATGTCTTAATGTGGATTTTAGCAGGGCATTCCTATAGCCTTTGAGCATTTGTAATTCCAAGTCTGTTTAAAAATGGTCCTTCACTCATTTTCAGGGGTTGCAGATTCTGCCAATGTTTTCAAAAGGAGCCAGTGGAGAAATTTTAGTAAGGACAACGTTATTTTTGCGTATACTAAAATAAGACCTCTTATGTGAAAGAGGACGACTAGAATGTAAATACGGGACTGTTCTCCAAGGCACTGTGGGCTGAAACTTTGGTTTTAGCTCTTGAAAGCTTCAAATGTTCTATTCAAGTTTGCTTTTTTCAGTGATTTATTTTAGTGTGCAATGTGTTACGCGATACAGTTTCAGAAGAGTGTGCTTCTAATTCATTTGTCTTTTTTCTTTTTTTTTTTTTTACAACTTAACCTTGTTTGCTCGTCCATTTATTTATTGGTGCAGCTCATTCTGAATGAGCTCAGGGCTTCAGACTCAGCTCAGGTATTGTTTGTGGCACTCACTGGCAATTTGCAAGGGCAGGAGCTGCAGACTTGAGTAGTAATAGCTGATAAGACTTTTCCTACTATTTTTATGGCCCCATTTATAAGTGTGCTTTTTCTAGATTGTGGTCTTTTAAACTGTACCTAGAACTTCTTTCCTGTCTGCTGATAGCAGTTCTGACATCAGGTTAAATATTACACAAGTCAAGAACAACTTAGTGAATGCAACCTTGCGTGGTCAGTGCTGCCAACTGTTGCGTAAACCAGGCAGTCGCTTTAGCAGGATGGCAAAGGAAACCTTGGGTTAAGAACAGATTTTTTTTTCCTGTGAAGAAAGTTTTTTTCCTAGACATTCCTAATCTGTCTAGAATAATTTTGAAGGAGCATTTTAATTGTTTTGTATTGCTAGGGGCTGGATAAGAGAGATACATATAAGCATCTTATGAGATTCAAATTCCAAAATAAACTTGTTCAGAGCAACTTTCGGCATTAGGCTTGAGGTACGCACGGAGAGCTGTCCTTGAAAGCACCATCACCCTGGATGTGCCAAGTATGCCTGTGCAGCACCTGATCCACATGTGAAAAGCTGACTTCTGTGGAAACTCAGTGCTTTTCCTCCGGTAAAATGTACTTGTAAAAAATTCCTTGTAAAATGTACTGCCATTCTCTTCTGCTAATGGACAGCCATGACCCAGGCTGCATTCTCATCTTTCCAAAGAAATTGAACATATTTGAAATCTGATGTATTCTCAGATAATCACCTCTTACTGGCCAGTTATAGTTTGTTTCTTCAATTTTGCATTTTGCAGCTGCCTGTATGGCAGAGATTGAACATCAGCTGGTGTTTTATACATGTAAAGCAGTTGCTTACAAATTGTAGGTTCATTGTATGGAACGCTGAAAGCCTTTACCATAATGCATGGAAAACTGCACTCAGTTTGGTAACTGCTCTAAATGTGTGGGGATTGCATGCTCCTGGAACAAGAATAAAACCTGGTAATAAATGTTGCCTTTGTAAGGTCTGCTACCGCGGTAGGTTGATTCCTTCTTGAGATAAAGGATTGGGAGCACGTCTGTAAATGGCAGAAACGTTTGATTTCTGAGTGACTGAAATGATGTTTGGCTTTCTATTTTCAGAACAAAACAGGGATTTTCTGTGTTTTGACAGCTAGTCAGGGTACAGCTGAATAAGATGTCTGCTATGCAACAGGCAGTATTTATGGTTAAGGAGGACTGTTCGTGATGTTTTTTTAATTTAGATATTTGGAAGACCTGTAATGAAATCAGGTCATTTAGAAACTTAATTTTCAACTCCAGGGCTGTGAAGTATCTCTTAATGGAGGATATATTTGTTGTTAGTAAGTTCTGGATAGGAATCTTTAGTGTCTCAGTAACCCTTAACGACACCATAATGGACCCTTTTTGGACCCCGAAAAGCCAGATGGGTTGCTTGTTAAGACACTAGATTAGGTTTCAGGAACACAATTTATGTTTGAGCTATATTTTATGATCTTTTTCTAGATGAGCCAATTGATTTTCTTGGTCTTAATTCTTTCCTGTAGAAATTTAGGTGCTTATTTAGCTACAGTGATTATGTAGGGAGCTGAGGAAGATCAACTTGTATTAATCTCTGCACATACATGTTTTTAAAATTTAGCCTGTTTCATGCACGTCTCTAGCTTTCCCTGTCTGTTTTGCAGTATCTCTGGATTTGCCCTTTGTCAGCTTACCAAAGCAGTGTTGCTTGATCATTGTACAGAAAAGACACTGATTTCTGCAGTGGTGAGGCAGCGACCAAGTTACCTGTTCTAGCTCTGTACAGCTTGATGTCCAAACCTCTTTTAGTTTGATCTATGCGATCACATCGTTATGCCCTGTGACAAAATGTAAAATGTTTAGAATGAAAAATGTGTGTTTTTCAACTGCCTTCTTTATCACTGATTTGCAGCTTAAAATGAATTTTGTTGTCTTTCCTCATGACAGCTGTAAATACAAGGAAGGGTTTGGTCAGAAACATACGCTTTCAGCTATGCAGATAATATCAGGGCTCATGCATAGACCTGAAGCTGTCTGTAGGATCCTTGGGAGGCATTTGTGGCTTGAATAGAATGAGCTGTACCGGCAGGCTGATGCCTGGAAGCACAGCCTCCGTCCGAGCCCAATTACAGTATTGCAATTGTTCGTGCACAGCAGAGGAAAAAAAAAAAAAGCACATTCCAAGCAGTGCCAAATTTTCTTTGATATGTTAATCTTTTGATAACAGTTTGAAAGGCCCTTGGAGACTTTTTTTAGATTTTAGACAAAATAGTTCATTTGTCAGGACTTCCCTTGTAGATAGGGTCTGAGTTATTAAGAACGGCCTCACAACTCATGATGACAAAAGCAAGTGCAGAGGACGGCTGCTAGGCTGCTTGGGGGTAAGAGAAACTTTGAGTTATCTCAGGCTTTTTACAGATAGCTAAAAACAATAAAATAGGGAATGTGTAAGATAAAATTTTGTAAATTTAGTTAATTGTGTATTTTAAATAGACAAATGATCGCACAGTATAAATATATAGACAGAAACTTGATATTTTTTATGAGTGTACATACATGGATTTTATGTCTTGAGCTGTCAAAATTTATTTTCATCTATGAAACTTACTTTAAATTATCCAGTAACTGCAGGAGGAATCAAGTTTCTGTTTTTGTAACTATAGTCTTTCCAGCGCTTGACGTTTTTCTTTTGCCATTATGATTTTTCCAGTTGAACTGAAAAACTGGAAGAATAAACTGATGGCACTGATGTATACTAAAGCTGAATTAGTTTTTTAAGGATTACAGACTTGGGACAAACGCTGGGGAGAATACAGGGAAAATGTCTTCTCCCTGAATCAAACTTGGCAGATAAGATTTGAACTGCAATATTTTGTTAATTATGCCACCTGTTAGCTGACTTAGCTAAGCTAGCAGTCCTCAGAAATTAGGACCTGCAGAATCTTCAGGTTTCTTGATTGAGACTCACTGTGGTTCTTAACATTTTTCAGTTTGCTATGAATTTATTTGCACCTTTTTACACTTGCTACAAAGTGCCTATAAATATTTTGGTGAAACTTCTTAGCATCCTGGTTGTTTAGTCAGGGTAGATCAACACATAGTTATCAGTGCAATAATTCAGGAAAAGATGCAACGTTTTCTTTGCTTTTTGGGGATGCATGTAGTTTTAGGGCTCTGCATACTGCTGTAATTTCTCCAACGATCTATTTGTGATCTGCTTTAGCTCTGAAGTATGTGCTGTTTTAATAAAGTTGCAGATTTACTGCTGAAGGCTGTGATTCAAGCTTGTTCTCTTAAAAGTATTTATAATTTAGTCAGCGTTCAGCTGCTCTCTGTGCCATTTGTTAACGTTATACCTACGTTATCTGTTCTTCTAAAAGACTGAGTGATTTCATTCTCGTAGCCTGTGGCAAACAGCATTTCTGCGACAGGCTTTTTTGATACTTCCTACTTTTCTGACTGATACAATAGCTCAATGAATAAAAATTACCCGAGCTTATGCGCAGTGGAGCAATGGTAACTTTCACTGTTTGCATTGTTTTTTGGCTCCTTCAAAAATGAATAGATATTGCCTTTATGTTGCTATTCTTGGTTTGTTAAATGGGGAGAGGATTTCTCTAGTGTTCGCTCTGGGGAATTGGATCAGAGGCACTTGGTATTTGAATACTGCTGAGTCCACGCTGCTTCTTGCGAGTCGAGTTTGTACTCACTTTAAGTACTAGCAAGCTGGCATACTCTTGTAGGTTGAGAAGTCCAGGGCTTACATTTAAGTCTTTAATTAAATAATTATTTAATGTATTGAAATGTTTAATTTCCCATCACGTCATAGGAGGAAGGAAGTGAAGATTGAATGCAGATCCCTACGGTAGTAGGGTGAGATGCTGCTGCTACTTTCTTCAGTCCGACGCAGCAGCCTGAGGTCTGAATCCAGGGAAGGCAACCCTGTGGTGGTGGTCACCTCTAGCTTTTGGGAGGTTAGGGAGAAGCAAACCCAGGTTAGCTAGCATTTGAACCCCTGATGCTGAGCATGGCTTGATGATGTGCTGGAGGGGATAAGTTCAGAGAAGAAAGTGTACTGTTCTTCATTGCTGAACAGTCATGATTTTCAGGGTCTACCAGCTAAGAAAAGATTTCTAATGATTTCTAAGGTTAGAAATCTGTGCTTCACTTTAGCAAGGAAGACTTGGGGCAGTATGTGAGATATCAGATTGCATGTATTAGTTAAACGTTGCTCAGAAGGTGAGTTTGTATGAAACAATGCAGATCGAGCTAATGACGTGATTCAGAAATAGCCTTTCCTAATGTTCCTCGTGTATTCCCTGTGTGATTCTACCCAGCTGCTCAAAGAACTCATTAAAACACAGGAATTGCTGCTGTCGGTCTAAGTGCTGAGATTTCCCCTCGTGCTCCTTTGGGCTCACAGCCTGATGCTCCTTTCTCGTTGCGGGACGGCCCTGAACTCCAGCAGTCATCTTTGTGCCCGCGGTGCTGCCTGTCCTGATGTATTGGCTGAAGGGAAAGCACTCCGTTTAAGTTTATTGGTCTGCAAGCTGTTAACGTTTATTTTGCAACCCGGTGCTTTCCTGTATCGAGTATGGTTGTAGCTAGGTCTGTTTATCAAGGCTGGGGCTGAGCCTGCAGGCACGGTTTTTGATGTTGCAGTATGTAACAGGGAATACCTGTCTGTGTAGGAGCAGACTAGTTCAAGTTTGATAGATGTAGTAAATTCTCCATGGAACTGTGAAGTCTGTTACAAACATCACTTGGTAAATACATGACTTTTTCTGGGTACGTGACTTTTTTTTTTCATTAAGTGTGTAATTTGTGTAGTGTACATAAAAATTTTGACTTAATAATTCAAAAAATGTTCTCATAAGGTTTTGTAGCAACCCTGTATAGGTTTAGGACAGACTTCATTAACTGATTTCCATAAATATTTTTCCCCAGATGATAAAACTTCTTAGTGAATGAAAGTAGCGGTTAGCCAAAAATGTGTTTTAGAACTTGCGTAACATACGTAGCAGTTGAGGAGGTATCAGTAATGCATATCTTTTGGCTCAGTTTCCAAATTAATTTGCAAGGAGAAAGATAGTCCTAGCGTTCAGTATTGGACAGTAGTAGAAAATTTTCAGCTTAACGAAAGAACTGCAAGCTGGGCTTTCTATCAAAGGGGATAGTTGTTAACAAATCAGCCTCCTGTGATACAGGAAAAAAAAAAAAGCTTCACCAAACAAACCGAAGTGCCGAGTTTCTCATCTGTAGCAGAGCCCCGTGTTGTGGTGCAGCTTTCAGCTTTGTGTGTGTTTCTTCCACTAAACCTTTAGTCAGAGGTAGGAACAGATTTCAGAGGAGGTGTGAATTTGGGCAGCAAACCATTGTTGGATTCCTCCTTCGTTTGTTGGCTTAGTTAGAAAGATGGCAGTAGGTCTCAAATTATGCAAGGATGTGATGATGTTGGATGTGGGAGTGGATTGCAAGGACTTGTTGAGGTTGGCATTGCTGAATTGATCTGCCTCAGTCCAGGGGCTGGCTTTGAGAGGAGCAAAAATGTCAAGGACTTAATGATAGCAAGGAACCTGGTAATAGTTGTGCTTTTATCATAATGCTACTTAATGCTAAGTATCTGAACAGTTGTCTCCGAGCTTTCAATGGACAGCTGAGGTGAAGCTAAGCAGATGGCTTTCAGCTTGATTTTTTTTTGGAATCGCTTTTTGTCTGAAAAATGACAATTACAATAACCTTGATACTAGCTGTCCTGTTAAAGTGCATCCTTAATGCTTGAGGAGTATTTATGTGCTATGGTAAAAAGGTCTGTCTTTAGACAGATTAATATATGTGCAGTAAGTGAGAAAAGGGTTGTAGTGTCAATAGCAAGAATGATGCTTAATCCATCCACACTTTGGCAGGTGAGCACTGGCTATTCAGTGTTTTTTCACTGTTGGACTTGGCAGCTTTGATTTTCTTTGTGATGCTGAAAGTTCTGGTGAGCCTTGTAGTATGTGGTAGCCTTTTGTCTGTAGTCCTTCCCTGTTGGAATGGGGATCTGTTTGCAATACGTTCATCACGTAGACGTCTTGATATTCTCTCTTACTTTTCTGTGTTCGTGAAACTTGTGTTTATAATCTATCCTCAAAGCACCTGTCAAGATTTGTAATTATCAGGAATTTGCTATAAGAAGCAAACTCATAAATTATAGAATCACAGAACGGTTTGGGTTGGAAGGGAGCTTAAAGATCATCTAGTTCCAACTCCCCTGCCATGGGCAGGGCACCTTCCTCTAGATCAGGTTGCTCAAAACAATAGTAAAAAAAAAAAAAAAAAGGAGGAAAACAGGCAAAAGACTAATTAACCATTAAGCATGTCTTGATTTAGAAATATTATGCTGGGAACATGAAGACCATGTGATCTTTCTAGCATTGTCCTTATTTTCTGCCCTTTGTTTTTTTTTTTTTTTAACACATATCAATTTTCTGCTTCAATGAGAAATGCACATCTTAGGGCTACAACACCTTTCCTTGAGGATAGCCTGGATTCTGGAACCATCTGATTTGAAGCTATTACAGCGTAGAATGAAAGGAGTGTGTAATCTTCACCTATTTTTAAGCTTTTTGTAACATATTTAGTTCACATTTCCATCGTGAAGCTTGTAGAATGTACAAAAAAAAAACCCTCTCAGTTTGTTATATGTAGAATGTAGTAAGGTAAATCAGTACAAGCACTTCTCTCTGTCAAAGCCAGCCATTTCTGCAATATTTCACTTATATTCATCCTGTGTTAAATCTTGATATTTTACTGGAGCTCTTTGGGTCATTACTGCTGGAAACTAGTACAGTGCAAATTCAAGATCTATATTCATATGTTGTCAGTGTGTTTTATGGGTATGCACTTCAAGGAAAAAAAACCTCTAATCATCCTAATACTTAGGTATAGAATCAGTAATGTTGCTTTGATTTTTAATTATTTTGTTTTTAAAGGTCTTCCATATCTCAAGTTGAGAAGTTCCATATCATACTAAAGATGGAGAAAGAAGAAAAGAAATTTGTCAATAAAGCAGAGGAGGACGAGATGGTAAGTAATTCTGTACTCTATTTTTATACAGTGAAAGAAACAGATTATGATTTTGTCTAGACAGGGCATATTCCACCAGGAAGCATACTGTCTCAGTTTAAAACAAGAATTTTGTACTTCTAATCTTTTCAGGTATTATGAAATCTAATCTTGGGATAAGGAATGTTTTTGCTGAAAGCCTTTGCAAAGGTGCTGGGTTGGCTGTGTTTAGGTCAGCAATCCAACAGATAACAGATACTGTTATTTAGCAATTTTTTAAAGGAAAATGGACGTGGAACAAGGTATTTTTTATTTTCTCCAAACTCTGGAGCTTTTTTCTTGTTGTTTAAAACAAATTAATTATCCATAATCTAGTTCTGCTTACTCTTGCATATTCATGTTTATTCGGGTAAGACCCCACTCCCTAAAACGTGGAGAGCAGTTTTATGGGTGTTTGGTAGCATTTAAACTTTACTTCCTGGTGGAGCAAAGATATCTCTTATTGTTCTTCCTGAAAGATGCCGCAGTTAGATTTGACAAATACAGCACCAGCTGAACTTTAAATTTCCAGTCCTTTTTACAGACAGCAGAAAATACTCGGGCTATATAGGGATTCTAGTTTTTAAAAAGATGAATTCCTGCAAGTTGAATTCCTTGTTCTTTCTTCATGCACACTGCTAGGAAAAGTTGTTCATTAGAGCACCTTTCAGACAGAGTAGGTAAATGCACCTGACATCAGAAAGTCAAATTGCACTGCTTATGTCTTGATCGTTAAAATAAATGCTTTTTGGAGGGAATAACTTTGTTTTGTCCCAAAAGAAGCATTAACCTCTCCCTCTATCTTTCACCTCCATGTTTTTCATGGTAAGAATTTAATATTGCCTCCAGTGTTTTGGGGGTATCAGAGAATAATGGGCTTGGTCTCTGTTTTTCGTAAGCTGAGAAGGCTACGAAACAAACATCTTGAAAAGTGTTTTCTTAGTAAACATAATATTGTTTAATGAAAATTCTCAAAAGTATGCAAAAAGTTGATGTTAATACAAACAATGCAGATGGGACTCAATGGGAAACTTCATTGCCATTTTGCAGCAGGAAATATAATCTAGTGATGTAATGTGAAACTCAGGAATGTAGCACGGCATCTAGTAAGCCACTGAATTATGTACTGTTCCCAGCTGTCATCAGGTGAAGTTGGTACATGCCTTTGACCAAGGCACACTTAATACTCTGCGGGTTTTTTAATAGGAGAAGAGGATTTTTCCGGCTGGTGCAAGGTACATAACCTTGGATAGTGCTGCTTGTGGTCTCTTAATGTTTCACAATAGCATTTCTTGTTAAATAGCAGACAAAATGATCCAGTTCCTTTACTAAGAAGTAATATTTTACAAACGTACAAGTTTACAATTTTTACATAGCTTTTTAGAAAGTATTATGAAAATCTGTTCTCACCAGTAATCCAAAACTGTGTATGTTAGCTAATCAAATGCTAATCTGCTAAAACCTACACTTGAGAAAAACCAAATGTGCTTGCTTTTATTTTTTCTTAAATGCCTAACTTGCTTGTGCTGTGTGCTGGTCATGGCCAAAAACATGATGTTTCTCTGAGACTTATGGTGAGGTTTTCAGACTACATCTTAATGGAGCAGTCCAGAAAGGAGATAGGTCCTATAATGAAGTGTTTTAAACAGTGTGTATGTTCTGCATTTGCGGGGCTTTTACAGATCTTTGTATTGCTGACTGAGCCAACCAGTCCTTTTTGTTACCTCCCCATCATGTAGTAAGTTTTTAAAAATCTTTTCCTCCTCCAGAAGAGGAAAACGAGAAAATAGTTTTGAAATTTGGTTCCCTTTAAATATTGCATTTTATGAAAAATTAATGTTGGCTTCCCAAGCTGGAACAATTAAGACTGAGTCATGTACACGCACACACTGGCTGAGGTTGGAAGGGACCTCTGGAGATCAGCTAGTCTGAACCCCTGCTCAAGCAGGGTCGCTTGGAGCACGCTGCACAGGATCACGCACAAGTGGCTTTTGAACATCTCTAGGGATAGGGACTTCACGACCTCTCTGTGCAGCCTATGCCAACACTCTGTCATCCTTACAATAAAGAAGTATTTTCTCATATTCAGATGGAACTTGTTGTGTTTGTGCCCGTTGCCTCTTATCCTGTTGATGTGCACCATTGGAAAGGTCCTGGCCCCATCCTCCTGACACTCTCTCTTTGGTTACTTGTATATGTTGGGGAGGTCCCCTCTGTCTTCTCTGCTCCAGGCTCATTGCTTGTTATTTGTTTCTGTTTCCATACAGGAGATCTATGGTTATGAGCTATGTCGATGGAAGTTGGTGCTAGTTACTGTAGGAGTGATCTGTTCTGGTGGCTTTCTTCTCCTCCTCCTCTACTGGATGCCTGAGTGGCGTGTGAAAGCAACGTGCAAAAGGACAACGCTTAAAGACTGTGAAGTGGTTCTGCTGAGAACAACCGTAAGTCTATAGATACGGGGGTGTGCTTCTGCAAGTTGGGAGTTGTTTCATGTCTCTTGCTGCGTGCTAAATTGTACAGATTCTTGCCTGCCAGGTAGATGTGATTTAACTTCATAGTTTTTTATATGATTTTGTTTTTATTATGTTTTATAGTAATGCAGAACTATGCTCCTTGCTACTATACATAGCCTTGCTGCCCATATGGGAAGACTAACAGCTGTTTGCAGAGAACATGGTGAAAATAAAGTGTCTTGATTTTGATTCTAAGAATTAAATGAATGGATACCATTTTCATCAAAGGTTACAGAGCAGTTACCTTGTTTGTATAACCTGATACACGATTTTCAGTTTTTTTCCTGTCTTGGTCAGCAATGTTATATTTGCCAAATTAAGGTAAAAGAACAGGTCCAAGTGTGGTATGATTTCAGATTATATTTTTCCTCCACTATTGCTATGTGCAGTCCCTTGTTACATTATAATCATCAGGTATATCCTTAGTTCTTTTAAGTTGCGGGGTGGGTGAAGCTGCATGCATAGAAATCTCGTAGTCCCATCTACTACAGAACAAATGTAATATTTTTCAAGGGCTGAAAATGTCAAAATTCAAGTACTAAGATTCATGGCTTTAAAAAAAGAAAAAAAAAACAAAAAAAAAATCAACCCTTTCAGTGCAGAAAACATTCTTTCAGAATTGTGGAAAGAAATGTATTCTTAAGTCATCTAATATTAATTTGAAGATAACTTCTTTAGTTCTGTATAGACTGTCACCTGTTGACTTGTTTTGCTTGACTTTACTACAGCCACTGCAGTAACGTGGTGTTGAAATGCTCTTTTAATCAACCTTTTCTCATTTTTTTCTCCTTAAGGATGAATTCAAGATATGGTTTTGTGCAAAAGTTCGCGTTATGCCTTCCTTGGGAGCCAGTCCTTTACAGAATCCTAACCCTATTGTACACAAGGTTTCAAATGGCCATGCTGTTCATTTCTGTGAATCTGCTGCAGAAGAGAATAAAAACGATTTGAAAAAATACTTGCCTGTAAGTAGACCTTCAGTACTACAGTTGATAACTTTCAAAGGATCTGCAAATATTACCTAGAGTAAGCATACACAGTACAGTATGTGAGTTACTTCATTTGTCTAAAAGGCTAACTGGCTCCTTAGGTGGAACAGAGATCTTTTCCTCAGTAACTCTTACTACTGAACCTTGTGGAATTTCTGAAAGATTATTTTGAAAGAAAAATTTTCAGTTTTCAGTGTAGGTTTTCTGAATTCAGTTTCTATCACTGTCCAAAATAAAGTCAATCAGAAGAGAGGTGCTAAGTGGTGCCAGTTTAATATTGATGTCTGTTGCCCTTGCAGATTCGTTATTTCACGCATCACAGTGTGAAGTATTTCTGGAATGATTCAGTTCAAAGTTTTGATGTTGTACGGTAAGAATATTTTTTCCTTCTGTATTTTACTTCAAACTGCATTTTTGGTAACTATAACTTACCTAAAAACATGGTGAAAAATAATATCATATTCTGACTAGCTGTTTCAGCTTATTGAGTCTTTGAACCACTCTGAGAGGAGAGAGATTTTCCAAGAGTCACACTGTTAAAGAATGCTTTCGCTTAATTTACCGTTATTGAGCATGACTTACATAGGGTGACACGCGTCATGCCACTGCAGGCTTCTTTCCTGTTCTAGGTGTGTATGAGAATCTGAGCAACTGATTTTAGGCAGCAGTTCTTCTCCTATAAACTTGTAAAAACTTCCCTTTTGATGGAATATGTTGTTTTTTGAGTTGCTGCTGAGCTAGATCCAGAAGGAGTATCTAGGAAGAGGGGAATTCACTTGCATACCTTGTTGCTCACCTTTGTGTAGGTCTGTGCAGCTACATTTAGTCCAGCTGAGCTGAAACTGATGGCTCTTCAGTAACAGTATCAGGTGTGTTGCATTGATAGAAATGCCTCTTAGTGGCTAAAGCAGCTGTGCTTGCTGAATGTGAAGTGCTGTAATTTCTCTTACCAGCAGCACTGTTGCATGGCATCAGGGATGAAGAACAAAGTTCTGTTTTCTGGTGCTGCTGCTGAGGCCTTTCCATAGTGCTAACAAGTTAAATGAACGCAGGCTTCTCCACTTCTGACAACCACTTTTCAAAAGCAGAAGTCCAGATGAGAAATGTAGCCTCTCCTTTTGACTTGAATCATTGATCGCTGCACTGAGCCATCATGTAGAAAAGCACTGCATATAGAAAAAAATTAATGACCAGTGACTGAAGGAAAAGCAACCAAAACGTTATAAGAAGAAACCTGCTCTGTCAATGTTTCTTCTGTTTTCCAAAAAAGTGTGTGCAAATATTTCAGAAAGTTATCAGCAATGACAACAATTACAAGAAACGATCATAATACAGGCAGTTACGAAATTGAGAACTCATCTGGGAGGGTGGAAATGTCTCACTTTGTGTGTAAATAATTAATAGCTTTGTATACATTTTTTATGTTAAGCCTCATGAATTATACCGGTGCAGGTAGTGATGCTTGTCATTTTACATTATGGGGCCCTGTTTAAATTTAGCAACACTACAGGTGTATAAACTGTTCAAAAAGAATATTTCCCATAGATGAGATTAAAAAGACCAAATTGAAACTACACTTTCTGCTGAGAATGGGTACAAGCGAAATTTTTACAACCCCACAAGTTTAGTAATAAGCGTTGTTCCTTAGCATGAAAGCTGTGACTTGAAATTTGGTATTTGCTCACTGTTTGACTGTGCCTTTTGATGTCCTTGTGATAACTCAGCCAAGTTGTAAGCCTCTGAAAAATCTTAGATATGTCTGTGAAGTTCTGTGAGCATTCATTCAATCACATTCTTGCTAATATGCCAAATTCTCACTTGTGTGATGTGTTAGTAACCATTCAGCCTGACCACTGGTTGAATCAGGTACTGTAGCTGAGCTCTAGAAGCCAGTATTTAGCAGCCGGATAATGAAGAAGGGAAAGAGCCTCATCTGAGACACACCTGAGACTTGTAGAGTACTAAGTCACTTTTGTACAAGGTCATATATGAGTGAGTTTGGTGTAACTTTTCTCTAAAGTGAATTAGGTATGATCATGTAGTGAAGTTCTAGATACCACCTGGGAAATAATAGCTGAACTTACGAGTATAAATATTCTGAGAAGCCTTTCAGAATTACATCCAGACTAGATGCTTTCACTGAGATACTTTTCTTAAGCTACTCTTCAGGTTCTTACGTAAAAACAGAAATCAGTGTTACCTAATAACCTGATAGAGAATCAGATTGTAAAGAAATGGGACACTAGACAGAGGGCTTTGTAATAAAATCCCAAGGCAAACAATATAGTTGTAGTTGGCATCCAAGCACAATACGATATAATGAAGATAAGTTTACTCTGTGCAGTTAATTATGGAGGTATCCAGAAGACAGAACAGTTTGATCACATAATTAAAGACTTATCACAATACAGAAGGGAAGCAAATTAAGATTTCTTAGGCAGCTAATTCAGTTATGAGAGCTTGAGTTTTGTATCATTGTTCTTTTCATAGTGATGTAACATTAAGGTCCCTGTTTTAAACACAGGAAACGCAAGTGTAATTGTTCTTAAACTAAATCAGACCTGGCCACATACCAAAGAGGATGCAGCTTTGACCCTGTATGTCTGTTTTGTTTTAGCTAATGTCAAATGAATCCCTTGGTGATTTGATGAGTATTTTATGTAATAAAGTATGTGCCCAAAGGGGTTTATTTAATGCCTTGGGAATTCAGTTCTGTAACACTTAGGTGGAGATACTTATTTCTCTCACTGTGGACTGAGAATTGAAATACTTTCCTTTTCTGGGCAAAACTGGGAGAGAAGAGCTTCTGAGGAAAAATTCCAGGAGAAAATAGAGTAGAAGGCGGTTCCGGGTCTAAATAGCGAAAGGGAGAGTGGAAGATAATGTGTATGCTGAGAACCGGAGCTAGGGACTGAGATAACACCCTGCTAAAAGCTTTGTCATAGCATGAACGTTGCACATGCAGATATGCACATTGCATATAAAGCACATTGCATATAAAGCACTTTGTTTCAGGGGCCCTTCCTAAGCCCACTTCCCACTTTTCAGGAAAAAGAAAAATTGTTTGAGACAGAATGGGGCAAAAGGCACAGTTATGAAAAGACAATTACATATTGATATAAAAATATTTAAAATCCTTGACCTTGAAATATTTCAGGGAAACCTGGTAAACCTGTGACCAGATTTACACACACAAATTGTTAAGAGAATATGAAGGTGTTACCAGAAGCTGCCAGAAACATGGTCCAAGTCTTTGCAGTAGTGAGGCTATTTAACTTCTTTCCCCATGTTCTAGAGAATGGAAATAATTTGTACTATCTATGCACAATATCTTTTTTCTTCACTGGGACATCTCTGAATCCTTTTTAGTAGGTAACTTAATGGTTACACAATATAAAAAAAAACCACAAACACCTTGTGCTGTTTTTTCATGTCTGTGAAAACCATTTGGAAGGCAATGATGTTTTCCTGTGCATCCAAAACATATCTGCTAGATAATATATCTGAACGTTGGACATATGTCCTTAATGAGTTTGTTAATTGCAGCAATCCCATAACGGTGAACATGATATTGTTTCAGGTATGCTTTCTTACCTGCAGGTCTTCTAAATCATAGTATTTCCTCTTGCACCATGTAGGAGTCCTATGAAGATGAGTCTTCCAGTGCTGAGGAAGCACTTGAAATGTAGACTGTATTTTTACCTAGTCATGGATAAAATTTGGATAGCAAGAATTGTGATAGCTGCAGAATTGCTTCAGTATAGGGCTATCAGATAAATTGATTGATACTGTTTCTGAAATGCTTCTAGTACTTGTTAGAAGTAAATGAAGTAGGTAATTTGAAGAAACAATAATACCTCTTGGTTTCATATGTTTTATATAACTTGTTCACATATTCTTTTAACAGGCTTTTGAATGCCAGTTAGGCTAGTATTTTAGTTAGTTTTTGACATGTAGCTCATAACTGAAATGAAGGTATGACTATCCTTCGGTGTAAGACATGTCAGTAAGAGGAACGCTTCTAACATCTCGCTGATATCCATAGGAACATGACAAAAATAGCTAGAAAAGCATTAATCTATAGACTGTTCTTTTCTAATACAGTGTAGCTCTTGGCAAGGGCCCAGCACTCTCTTGTTGCTGTACACTTGATTTTAAATACCAGGTTTCTGAAATAACTCATTGACTTTTTCCGTTACTTAGAGGACTAGATGAATCTACGTTCTGTTCTGCAATTCATAATGAACACAGCAGAGGGCTGACGAAAGGGATGCATGAGTACAGGTAATGTTACAGTACTGGAGGGAAGAGTTGTTTTCATTCAATTACCTTTGCTTCAAATGTTAATAGCATTAGAAGGCAACTGAGAGTGGTTAGTATTTACAGACAGTCTCTTAAACTTCCTTCAAAGAAGGCTGTCAGGAGATGTAGGGAATTCTGCTTTTTCCTATGTGTACGCTGGGTAAAAACCAGTCTCTGAGACCATTCTGAATTACTTCTGGGTTTTGTTGCCTTCCTTGTTGTTCTTTTTCCAAATGAGACTTTCTCAGAGTTTTAAATATGGAAGCATCTGCTTGATCCTTCCACTTTCTATTGATTTGTGGCTTTTCCTACAAGTCCTTAAGAGCACACTTTGACATGATGAAGCTTTTCATGTCATTAAACCAACTCAGATCCTATCAGAATGTTTCTTGCTTCCCCTTTTCATGATTTGCATTTCGTTATGCTAAGGATAAAATTAAGACACAGAACCCTGAAAACAGTATCTTACTTCAGGGTAGGAGTTAACATTTGTTTGAGCTTTAGCTAGAACCCCATACTGGCTTTCAGAATGACATATTCATTAAGATTGGACCTGTGCACACTGTATAGAGAAATCTCATTGTGAAAGAACCTAAAAATGAAGGTGCAGTTTCAATTGAAATAAATATTACTTTCATATTTGAAATGTGTAATATCTCACTGGATAGACCTTTTATGATGAATGCCTTTTGAAATGATAAATGTGGTAAAAAGGGCCATGGGTTAAATGATATTTTATACTTTCTCATGCTAATGGAATTTAAAAATGAATAAGATCTTTAAAATTTTAAGTGTCTTTTTGATACTTCTTTAATGCAGGAAAGCATTCTATGGAGTAAATGAAATTGCTGTGAAAGTGCCTTACATTTTTAAGCTTCTGATTAAGGAGGTAAGATCTTATATTTACAAACACACAAAAAAGTGTATAATTAAAAGTTACTTGGAGTACAGTGGCTCTTAGAGTAGTCCTCAAATAGTAACATGAAATGAAAACCTTCCTCCAGAGCCCGGCAATGTAAAGCCAAAGGATATGGACTTTTTTTTCTCAAGAGCTCCAAACTTAAGAGGCCTTTGCTGCAAGCTCTTCAGAGTTTACAATGTACTGCCTTACTAAGGACATTAAAGAAGTGTCAGAATTATTTGTGAGGCTATGAATGTTATTTTCTTATTGTTCATTTCATACTTAAAACCACTGACTGTGTTTTGCACTATCAGCCTGGAGATCATGCATTACAATTTACTCATTGAATCAAATTTATTTTTCCATATACTCTTGTTTGTTTCATTTTCCTTGTATTAAATGGATTTGAGTAACTGACACGTTATTCATGTGGTAATACATGTTAGAACATTTTGAACAAAAACTCTCAAACCTGAGCTGATGGGTAAGAATATATTTACTAATAAAAAGTAAATATCTGATGTGTTGTAAGTTACAATTCTTAAAGTAATTTGGAAGTTGTTATCTATAATTTTGCTTTGTGTAGGGGAAGGTGCATGCAATCTTAAAAGTATGTGTTCATGTGCTATTTTAATGAGAACTGTACCTCCGAAGGGTTGAGGAGTCAGTGAAACAGAGGGAGCAGTTTGGCAAAACAGGCAAAAATCAGGTGTAAAGGACTGATAGTTTTCTGTCTTCTGTTGAGGAGGATTTGAACTCTTCTGACTGAGAAAGCATGTGACCTTTTGGTGTAACTTTATTGTTCTGTCATTCTTCCAGGTTCTCAATCCTTTTTACATTTTTCAGTTGTTCAGTGTGATATTGTGGATCACTGATGAATATCACTACTATGCATTAGCAATTGTGATCATGTCTGTAATATCCATTGTTAGCTCGCTCTACACCGTTAGAAAGGTAAGTTCAAATAAAACATGCATCATTTCAGCTTTTATTTATCAGGCTATTTTCATATGAAATTGGTTGCAAATCTTTAAGAATTTTTCAGAAGTATATAGGTAGAATCTTGTTAGGGATTTTCTGTCTTTGATCTGGAAGAATTTGGACCTGTGGTACTCTTGAGTCCCTTTTCTGCTGACTTCCCATGCTGTTGAATCAGCAGGTTGGCCTGCCTCCTTCTCAGATAACGGAAATATTGCCTCACTTAAGTAAAACTCAGATGCAAATCTATATAGGAAGTTGAATTTGATTGTATTGGTTCCATCTTGCATAGTTTCCTTCTATGTGAAAAGTCTGATGTAATTGAGCACCAGCCAAACTTGTAGATGAAGTTAGTGATGCATTTTCTGTGTAGACTTAGGAGTAGGCAATAAAAAAGAAAGTAGTAATTATCCTTACATTGCAGCCCATGAATTCAGACCAGAGACACATGCACACACATGAAAAAGATAAATCATTTCCCTCATTTAAGTTCATACAAATACTGCAGTTTTTGCTTATGTATGTTAAGGAGCAAATTTTTTAATAATATTTTGTGACAGTGTATTTTTTGCAGAATGCTCTTAAAAGTAGGAACCTGTACAGGCTGATGCACTTGAACCTTATTTGCCAATAGTTTCATAAACAATTTTAAAAAAATGTTTCAAGGAATATTTTGTTCTAAAAGTATTAGTAAAGAATCTCGTAATTTTTGCTTGTAGAGATATAATGTGCATTTAGAAGAAGAGGAGCTGTGCTTCGAAATAATGACATGTTTTCTTTCCCTTGTAGCAATATGTTATGTTACATGACATGGTAGCAGCTCACAGCATTGTCAGGGTTTCTGTCTGCAGAGGAAATCAAGGTAAATTTCACAGGTGTTTGGACTGTTGAGTTTAAATTGCCCATTACGTGTGAGTGTTATCATATCTGTTCTTTGATCAGCTTGAAATGTTTGCATTTCTTAGCAAAACTGCATGAGAAAATAAGATCTTGTGAAGTGGAATTGAGATAGGGTAGTCATCTGTTTAGCGTTATTCTTCTGGATGGTATTTTTAGAGACTATTGGGTTTGCTCTAGATGAGGTGCTTTTCCTGTTCTCATACCTGCCATTCCAGGTATGTGGTTATCATTGTAATTTCTTTTTTGGTCTACAGAATGTGCATGCTGTGGGTTTCCATTACATTTTATTACACAGCAGAGGCTTCAAATTAATTTCTGGACGTCTGCTCATTTGGATGCTGCAGTAGCCAAAGATGGTTAGGCTGTGATGTGAGATTCCATTTTGTAAGGCATGCCTTTGTATTGGACTTCTGTCTTTACAATGAACTTTATTGCTAATATTTTTTAAATGATCTTGACTACTTTTTTTGTTACGATGAACTATACTTATGTACTCTAGGGTTTAATCCCTGATAAAACTGGTTTTATCAGTGGCTATTGTTTGATCTTTTTAAAAACTTTTCATAGTGCAATTAATAAAGTGGAATAGAATCTTATATATCACCACCTGGATCTTATCTGTGAGGATCTATTGGGTTCTGTAGCTGGTGGCTATTTTCAGGTAAAATTGTTTGTGTTCTGATGCTTAGAAATAGAAGAAATCCTTTCCACCGATCTTGTGCCTGGAGATATCATGTTGATTCCATCTAATGGGACAATTATGCCATGTGATGCAGTACTTCTCAGTGGTACTTGCATTGTAAATGAAAGCATGTTAACAGGTAAAGTCAATTTGGTACGCTTTTGTGTGGCTAAAAACACTATTTCATATCTGTGCATGCTTAGCTTGCAGCGTGCTCTAGTAGAAGTGCTTATGTTGCTTCAATTGTGTATGTTCTTGCAATTAGTTACACTCATAAGTACTTAACGTATTTATGTGTATCTGCAACAGCTGCCTGGTAGAGCTTGGCAACTCCAAAAATGAGTGGTGGTTTCTTGTTGAAAAGCTTTCTTTTTAATGGTATATCTTCCTGCCTCTTGACTTGGTGTTCTCAGTGCAGATTGAATTGTGCAGTGTGTTTCTGTAGAAAATTTTAGCACAAACTTTTTAACCACTGTCAAGAACGATGGTAGCGAGTAGGCTTTTCTGCCTACTTTTTCTGCCTGTTTTTATAAAAACAAAATAATTATCTCAAGTTGGTGCCTGTATATTCTGAGACCAGAAACCTGATGTCACTGCAGAACAGCTTGAATGAATAGAATGGCCTTTTTGTTATTCCTAGGATAATCTGTCGAAACTGGCAGCGTTTAGAAAATTGTACTTCAGAGATTGTGCATTTTATCACATTCAGTTCTTTTAATATATTTGAGCCTCTTCCTGCTGCTAGCAACAGATAAAATTGTTGTCCTGGTTTGAATATACTGAGTCACTAAAGGAGCTCAGAATAATTTCCATCAGCTTCTAGTTTTTCTTACTGAAGATGGGGTGATGCATTGCAGTAGAAGGAAGCTTGTTCTGTTTTTCTCTGAGCTGTATTTTGCACTTGTCTAATTTGAAGTAAGGGTTGGGTAAGGAACTTGATGAGCTGAGGTTAATAGGTGAAGGATTGTCTGATAGTTTGCTGTAAGGAAGAAGACTTCTTCTGTAAGTCTGTATCTGTGCTGAAGTGAAATTGTATTGTTCTAATTGAAGTTGTGAAGGGAAAAGTGCCTATTCTTATTTGACTTTGCTTATAGACTCCTTTTCCATTTAAGGTGAAAGTGTTCCTGTCACGAAGATTAACCTGCCAAATCCTTCGGAATACCCCAAAACAATGGGAGATGAAATATACAGTCCAGAAGTGCACAAGCGGCATACTTTGTTCTGTGGAACCAATGTAATTCAAACCCGTTTTTATACCGGAGAATTAGTCAAAGCTCTAGTAGTGAGAACAGGTATAGACTTTTAAGTTTACCACTTGTTAACCTAATACTCAGTTTTCTAGGTGTATGTCAACTGATACTTCAGTGTATTGTGTTGAATGTTGCTACGGGTGGATCAATAACCCAATTAATGTGATAAATGTCTGTTAGAACAGTAACAGAGCTAGATAATGGTATGGGGAGTATCAGCTGGCAAATAGGGATGTGAATCAGTCTCCAGCATTAATTTTAGACCCAGCTTTGTGCGTTTTCAAGCCCTTTAGAAGTTTTTTTTTTTTTAATGGGTTGGTTGAACTATGTATGCCTCTTTTCAAAGGCTTAGTATACTATTGGATTGGCTTTGTGGTGGACTCCACTTATTTTAATGGAGTCATTGACAACACAAAATGCTATTCTTGGTCCATGGTTTTGTCAAAGCACATAACGTTGGCCTAAAATCTGCTCTGTCTAGCCCTTCTTACAGAAGTGTTTACTCATACTAATATTTTAAAGGTTTAGCTTTAGATAAATGTTTTTTCTATTTAAAAACAATTATGCAGGCTGCAGTAGTTAGGGATTCTGTTTTACAAAGATGGTATTCAGAAAAAAATCATGAAATAGGATGATAGTAAACTATAAACCACTTGAATGTTTACTGCCCCTGTAGAGGAAGAGTTGATTTACATCAGCTGCATGTCTTTGTCACAGGAGAGGAGCACTTAGTATGACATACGTGTACATTTTTGAAGCACCTTAATTATAGTATTGCAAAACACGTTACTGTATGTTGAAAAAGTCTCAATGAAATGAGTAGCTTAACGGATTCATTGAAGACTTTAATATTTTTGAATAGCTTTTTTTCTTGTTTATACTTCTGATAACTCATTCATTTTTGTTTCTAGGCTTTAGTACTGCTAAAGGACAACTTGTTCGTTCCATACTATATCCAAAGCCAACTGACTTTAAACTCTACAGAGATGCCTACTTGTTTCTCCTCTCTCTGGTAGTGGTGGCAGGCATTGGGTTTCTTTATACGATTGTCAATAGCATCTTAAATGAGGTATGTTTTTGTTTCACTATATTCTTGTCCAGAACCACCTTATTTTAAAAAAACATTTGATTATGATTTCCATCACACTTCAGATGATGAGAAACAATTAGATCTTAAGTGAAAATGTCTTTGCTTTATTTTCTGTTGATGGAACAAGTAAAGCAAGCTTAATGAAAATAAGATTCAGTAGAAAAGCAGAATTTTGGATATATTATGATGAAATTTGAGTTTGTTACCGACCTGATCTTTTCTTCCTTTTTGGACGTAAGATTGCCATCTGACTGATAATCAGTTGGAAGAAATTGTGTACGGCAAATCTAAAGTATGCTGTGGGTGAAGAAGTCTCATCAAGAAACTGATAATTGATTAGTTGATAACTTCATTTTTTTTTCTTTTAAGTTTTTGCATTATTCATTTGCTGTTTTAAAGTTTTGCAGGGAAAAGAGTGGAAAGTTGAAGTTATGGACTGTGTGTATTTTAGGACTGGATTATCATGGTTGATACTGAGTGGGTGAAAGATGTGCTAGTTTTCTGGGCACTCCAGAACCCACTATGCTAGTGAAAGCACTGCGTAGATTTTGCTTTTGGTAACGGTGATGTAGCGCTTCATTGAGACAGTGACACTCTTGAGTGTTGAGTTCTTCATTAAATTTGACCCGTATTGCAGGTTCCAGCTCATACCATCATCATCGAGTCTCTTGACATAATCACTATCACGGTGCCTCCAGCACTCCCTGCTGCCATGACTGCTGGCATTGTTTATGCACAAAGACGGTTGAAAAAAATTGGTATCTTCTGCATCAGCCCACAAAGGATAAATATTTGTGGCCAACTGAATCTCGTGTGTTTTGATAAGGTTGGGTAAACTTTGTAACTTTGTGTTGCTACCTGAAAAGACAATGTGTAATAAAAGGGATTTCGTATATGCTAGTAACTACAGGGAAATGCATTACTTCTGCATAAGTTAGGTTGCTATTGTCCTTTTAACTTCCAAGTATTAAATGTTTAGCATCGGCTAACTTAATTAATTTACAGTGTGCTCTAAAAAGTTTTTATAATATGCAGTTTGTGTTTTATCTCAAGACTGCTAAGTCCTGACTTACTGGCGACCCAAAATTGCGAGTGTTGTGGATTTTAAGAGCTTTTATTTTGCACACAGGCTTCTTGAAGTCTGAACTGTGAGGCCAGACTTGTTTCTCATTTACATTTATTTCAATGAAAAGCCAATCCAGTGTATTATTATTATTATTATTTAACAGAGACATGATTGAAAGACAGTAATGCCACCATCCAGAATCCACTGGTTTCTTTCATAGAGATTTTTATCTGAAATCTTAAATATCCAAACATAATTTATTATTTCCCTTATAAATATTTTTTGTAATAGTGTTGTAAATATATTCCAGTTAATGTTTTAACTATGTAAGAGAGTAGTACTAAGGGTTAAGTAAGTCTTCTGGTGCCCTCACCCCCCAAATACAGAGATGTTGAGCTATTGAGTGTGGATTTTATGGATCTGTTTCTTGTGTCCTGCCCCTAAGGTGGGGCACAATTGCTTTGAATGTTTTTTAAGGTATTTAACAAAGTTGGAACTTAATTACTAGCAAAAAAGTTAGGCAGATATTTGTATCTTCTGTCCTAAATTCTTGATTTTTAAGTGAAAATGAAATAAAACATTGTTCAGATGTAATATGTCTCATTAATTGTAAATTTTTTGCTCTGCCCAAGGATAACTTGGTTCTGAAAGCTCTTTTTTTTTTCTTGCCACTCCCCTTGGTTTGTTTTGCAGACTGGCACGCTTACTGAGGATGGCTTGGATCTTTGGGGAATTCAACGGGTAGAAAATGCTTGGTAAGGAGAAAAGAGTTGATAGCAAATTTGAGACGTAGTTGTGCTCTAACAGCCTCAGCAGAATAGAATGGAATATTCAATGTGATCAAATGTTTGTGTTTCTGCAGTGAGCTATAGAAATGCAACTGAAAATAAGATTGAGATGTACTGAAAGTTATAACTCTTAAAAAGCTGAGGCAGAATTTAATTGGTTAAAATCTGAGATCCTGTTAATTTCATACTGCAGAAATGATGCAGTTAAAGTACAGCATGTTTCCTTAATCCTACCCTTTTAACTCTTGACTTTTTGGGCTGCTGAAACAAATTGACTTAGCTAATTGAATTGCATATAAAGTGCTAAGAAGCCTTTGTACAAGGAAATCAAACTACAGTGTGAGTTAACAGAATTTTTGAGTGAAAGTTTTGACTATTTCTGAAGATTCCAGCGCAGAGTCTTAATCTGTTTTCTGTGATGTGTAAAAATAGAAGTGAAGAGACTTGTACAGTCAATTCTTGTCTGTTAATCTAAACAAACCTTTTGGATTGGCTCATACTAAATAATTATGGTGCTAAGTATATTATAACTTCATTGTTTTAGTTTCCTTTTGCCGGAAGAGAGGGCTTGCAGCGAAAGTTTGCTGAAGTCTGAGTTTGTTGCTTGCATGGCAACTTGTCATTCGCTTACAAAAATTGAAGGGGTACTTTCTGGGGACCCACTTGATCTGAAGATGTTTGAAGCAATAGGATGGGTAAGTGTCTCTTTTCTTCAAGAGAAGTAGCATAAAGTCCAGCAATCTGGTGTTTCCTGCACTTTCAAATACAAGATATGTCGTTATGTGACTTTGAAAGCCGTAACTTAAAAACAGTAGGCTTTTGAAAATGCCTGTATGTCAATGTGAAAAGGAAGTCTTAATATGTAAGTGTTGCTAAATTTTATTCTGTGCAACAATTCATAGAAATGAGAGCCTCTGAACAGCTGATTTTACTGCTTTCTGATGCTTGGCAAGATTTTACTGTATATAATAAAAATGTAAAATAACTAAGTGGATCTCAAGTTAACTGCTGAATTAGAACACTTAACACTCATGGTAAATCTTGTTTAGAAGGATTATTGTGCCTTGGGCTGATTTCCAAGGCTGTTGTTTTCCTGAAAATTACATTATGAGAAAATCAATGTTAATGAATGTATTAAAAATAACCAACTAATTCATACAGATTTTAGAAGAAGCAACAGAAGAGGAAACAGCCCTTCATAATCGAATCATGCCAACAGTGGTTCGACCTTCAAAACAACTTTTTCCAGAATCCAAGCAATCAACTGATCAAGAAATGGTATAAAAATTCAAAGCAATTTGTTAAATTAAACTAATCCTTTGTGTTTAATGAATACCTTTTACTATATGGTGTGCTCCTGGATGATATAATTCAAACATTATCAGAACTGGGATTTTTTTTGATGGCAAAGATAGAGAAAACATTTAATCTGTTGTTGAAGATAGTGCATAAGTATATGGCACTTTCAAGATGAGCAGACTGATTGCCAGCACTGTTACCCTTATCGACTGGTTATAAGGTTATGCTGGTTATGCTTTTTGAGCCTAGGCATTTTATAGTTAGTATCATTACCAAATTCTTAATGTGCTAATAAAGTACTTAGGTGTGCTTACCTTGCATCTTCAGTTAGAATAATGTTTTGTTAAAGTCACTGCATGGTATGGAATTTGTGCCACCCCTGTACTTTTAGAGATGGATGTTTTAAGTGCTAGGTTAAATAAAATTTACCTAGCAGATTTTTTGTAAACAGGGAATTGGAGTGAGTGACTATACACAGATTATGACAGAGTAAATTAGCAGGAGGGTATAGCAGGATGGTTGTTCTATGAGTCTTCTCCTGCAGTGGATAGAAGCTTGTTCAGAACTCAGCGTACGTGCACAGCAGTCGTTAACGTGCAGTAATTGACAAATTATGAACATTCTTAAAATTTACTACATGATTTTTCTGTGGTATAAATCAGCAACCATGGCCTCATTCTGAAATATCCTGGTACTTCTATAATTTAGCATTGTGGTTTAACCCAAGCAAGGAGCTACGTACCACACAGCTGCTTGCTTGCTCTCCCCCAGGCAGGATGGGGGAGAGAATCAGAAAGGTTAAAAGTGTGAGAACTCGTGGGCTGAGATAAAGACAGTTCTGGGTAAAGCAAAAGCTGCATGTACAAGCAAAGCAAAATAAGGAATTTGTTGCTACTTCCCATTGGCAGGCAGGTGTGCAGCCGCTTCCAGGAAAGTAGGGCTCATCACATGTAAAAGGTTCTTGGGAAGACATACCATCGCTCTGAATTTTTCCCCCTTCTTTACCTTAGCTTTTATTGTTGAGCATGATGCCACGTGGTATGGGGCATCCCTTTGGTCAGTGTGGGTCCCCTGTCCTGGCTGTGCCCCCTCCAGCTTCTTGTGTACCCTCGGCCTGCTGGCTGGCAGGGCAGCATAAGAAACTAGAAAATCCTTGGCTCTGTGTAAACACTGCTCTGCAACAACTAAAACATCGCAGCGTTACCACAGTTTTCATCAAAAATTCAAAACACAGCATCATACAAGCTTTTACAAAGATAACTTTATCCCAGCCAAAACCACGACATTTGCACAGGCTAAGCAGACACGGGTTGGACTGTGAAAGGTCTTGAAATTTCTAATCAACAAATCAAATTCTGATATGTCTCATTTAATCTAAAAGGTACTAAATAGATGTAGTACATTCGTATTCAACTTCTATGAAATCCATTACAGAAGCAGTGCAACTATATTGGGAATGTTGTATAGATTCATTTATTTAACGTTTTATGTTTAAATACTTTGTATCTGGAAAAATACTTCAAAATATTTACAATAAATGTTTCTCTTTTTTTTAGGAATTGTTTGAGCTTTCAGTAAGTATGATTTTTCAGTTAAGCATCTACCTCTCTTCTTATTTTTTTCAGCATTTATGTATATAACCTTTTTCTTCTTCTGTCCCATATTACACAGACCGGTTATGAGATTGGAATTGTGCGCCAGTTTCCATTTTCTTCAGTTCTGCAACGTATGTGTGTAATAGCAAAAACTCTTGGGGAAAAGAGAATGGATGCTTATATGAAAGGTGCCCCTGAAGTGATTGCCAGCTTGTGTAAGCCAGAAACAGGTAAGGAACAAGCTAATGTTTTTTTTTCCTGTGTAGCTCAGCTGTAAAGTGACTAATTTTAATAACTCTAAACTTGACCTTTTTTTTTTTTAAGTTCCCATTGACTTTGAAAGTGTCCTGGAAGAATACACTAAGCAGGGCTTTCGAGTTATTGCTCTTGCTCACAGAAAATTGGAGTCTAAGCTTACATGGCACAAAGTTCAAACTATTAATAGGTAAGAGTGATTTCACTTTATTTTATTTTTTAGCTAAGTAACAGGCTTTAAATGCTGCATGCTTTGTGTTAATCACATAAAGTTTACTTTGGCTTAAACCAATTATTACTCTTCTTTAGCTGGCTTCTGTCTTGACATGTTGTTCTGTGTATTCATTATACGTGCTCTGCTCAGAACCTAGGAATTTAAGATAAGGTGTTAAAATCTACAGTAGCAGTGGAATACATGAGACCTGTAAATACACTGAGTTTCATGTAAAATAAAATTAATAAGTCGCTTTACTTAGTGTATATTAATCTGTAGCTTTGGCAATGGAATTTGGTGTCTTTTTACGTTAAGGTTCAGCTAATTTGGAAAAGAAATTAGCTGTGCATTCTAAACATCTTAAAATTTGGTTGTAAATGCTGTTTCAGAGCATTTTTTTCCAGTAGTAACCTTTCTTTTTGAGAATGTAACTTCTAGAATGAGTTCTCATTGAAAAAACATACAGTTATGCTTGAGTAGAAACACTGCTTTTTTATACTGTTTTTTGCTTTTATTTTAAATTTAAACAAAAGAAATGAGTAGAAGTGAATGAGAATGATGGTCTCTCTTGGGTCGCTTTTTATAAAGTGAATTCTTCACACCTTTTCACATTAAAATAAAAATTTCTCTTTAATTTGATAACCAGAAACAGGTTCTTTAGACTACATCGAATAACTGTAATTCTTCCGATGTTCTTCTCCTTGCCTCCTTTTATACAGAGATGCTATTGAAACCAACATGGATTTTATGGGGTTAATCATAATGCAAAACAAACTAAAGAAAGAAACCCCTGCTGTACTTGAAGATTTGCGTAAAGCCAACATTCGCACTGTCATGGTTACAGGTTAGCATGTAAACGTTCATATTCCAAATATAAAAATTAGTCTTTTTTTGGACTGACTTATTTTAATTCTAAGTGTATGAAGTAAAATTTTAGTGTCAGTAGGCTGGGATTATCCTGTATGTATGCAAGAATGAAGTTTGGAAACTATTGTGAAACTATTCAGACCTTTCATTTTGGTTGAAAGGTGTTTTGGCAAGTCAGAGGCCTGAAATCAGTAAAAGGGGTTAATTCCAGTTCTACTTCATAGAATTCACAAGTTACTTTGTATTGAATTGAAGGGTGAAAAATCTTTGGAGGTCTTTGGTCTAGGGGAAAGTTCAGGTCTAATCTCATAACTAGCCTTGAAGGGGAGATTGAACTTCATGACCTCCTGAGGTTTTGTCCCTACTGTTTTGACTTATGTTATGGTAAGTCACTCTGGATTTTTTGTAAGAATAGCTTCTTATCCTGCTTGTGGGCTGGGTTTATCTGTGCTAGGTTTTCCATGAGATATGAGCTTTGGCTTTTTTAAAATCACAAATATTACAACTTTGGAACAAATTTATAATGGGTAGCAACAGGACTGTGTTCATTTTGCATGACCTATAACCATGTTTAAAAAGGCGTGATGCTAGTGCAGGGGAGGAATTTAACAGATAAAACCATGACATCTGTACCTGTAGACTTGTTTGGCCCTAAGGGTGTTACTGGTACGTTCAGCAGTTGTCCTCCTCCTGGCTTAAAACTGACTTTGTTACAGCTTTTTCTTTTGTGTTAAATATCATTACGTGCTATAGATCCTTTTTTAACTCAAACCTTTTACAATGCAATTATTTCACAGGGGATAACATGTTAACTGCTATCTCTGTGGCCAGAGACTGTGGAATGATTCTACCTCAGGATAAGGTCATTATTGCTGAAGCACTACCTCCAAAGGATGGGCAGGCTGCCAGAATCAACTGGCATTATGCAGATACCCTTGCAAGATGCACTAGTTCATCACCAGCCATAAACTCAGAGGTAATTTGAGCATTGTTACACCCTTAAGAGTATAAACAATTAGTTTTCCTGTTCAGTTTTTTTCCCTTATTATTATTCCTTTAAATAGGAAATCTGCCATTAAGTAGCAACTCAAAACTGTTGTACTATTTAACTTACAGTTTTTAAAATATCGAGGCATAGTAAAATAGCTTGAGGAGCTACTTTAACTTCAATAAGAGATTTGACATTGTAGCTGTGCAGAAGGTTTTTTCCACATTTCAGTCTGTCAAGACTGCTTTAGCTACATGTAGTGGAAACGTGGCGCCATGTATTCTTGTTAGTAAATAAATGCTTTAGTTGTATGAGGTTTTCTTTCAAGTACAACTTTGGGAAGCCTGCACTAGGGTGGTATCTTGAGGAATAGTCCTATGTGTATTGTCTTGAAATTACAAAGTACCTATTTAAATGCACTACAGCTAGAGATTTAAACTACTTTTGATAGGATATTCCAGTTAAATTGGTCCATGAAAGCCTTGAGGATTATCAGATGACCAAATACCATTTTGCGATGAATGGAAAGTCATTTGCAGTGATTTTGGAGCATTTTCAGGACCTGGTACCCAAGGTGAGCATTTTACTTGAATGTGAGCACTTTTGATGGTGAACAGACTGTGTCCTGTAAGCACTAAGAAATTTCTGTCTTCCAGCTTGTGTTACGTGGCACTGTGTTCGCTCGCATGGCACCTGATCAGAAAACTCAGTTGGTGGAAGCTTTACAAAATGTAGAGTAAGTATTTCTTCGAGTATAGAAAAGGATGGTGGGTTATCCACATACAGGGTATTTGGTGTGATGAGGAGAAAAAAAAAAAACAACGTATGCTGATAACTCTTATATCAAATGAAAGACTGGGCTAAGATCACTTCCCAGGGTTGGTAAATAAGCCTATTAGCTGACCTAGAATGAGAGTACCACCATCTACTGGTTAGCTGTGGGTATCTAAGTTGTGTGAGCTTCAGACTTTTCATTAAACTTTGTGTTGAATAACTAAACTGACTAGCATGTTTATTTATCTGATTGTTTGGCTTAGTGAACAAATGGATCAAACTTGCGTATTAAAGAAGTACTAATGGGATGATTTCCATTCACTTACTGTCAATATATTGTCAGTCAGCGTCAAGGCTCAAACTGTTAACCTAGAGACTGTTACTCCTTTAACTACTTCTTTCCTTCATGATTTTTCAGAAGCTTTATTTTATTCTTTGACACTTGTAGGATTATTTTTTTAAAAAACTTCGTAGCTATACAAAATAGTACAAAAGTCTGTCCTGCTTACAGTAAAGATGCTATAGACCTTCTCGGAATGATAGAGGGCTGATAGCCAGGTTAATCAAATGAATAATGAGTAATATTACTTTTCAGTCTGCTTCCTTATATGTATAATAGGAACAGTAATTGCTTTTAGCACCAAGAATTATTTGTTTGCACAAACCCAGAGCATGTCAAATAATACAGAAGTATTTGGTGAAGTGAGTTAAGCGTAGTATGATTAGGGAATAGTCCAGAATCCTAACATCTGTTTGTTTTTTATAGTTACTATGTGGGCATGTGTGGTGATGGTGCAAATGACTGTGGTGTAAGTATTTCTATTTTGTGTGTACAACTGCTCAGTTAAGTTTTACAGCTCAAAGCATGTTTTAAAATGTTCTCTATTTCAATACTAATTGGCAGGCGCTAAAGAGAGCACATGGTGGTATATCTTTGTCTGAACTCGAGGCTTCTGTGGCATCACCGTTCACTTCCAGGACACCTAATATTTCCTGCGTGCCAAAGCTGATCAGGTAATGCCACTTGCTGTGAGCTTAAACGTGTCTCTGTAGCTCATTCTATTTACGCCGTGTTAGTATATATGTTTGATATTACAGGAGGTCTATTTGAAGGAAAGGTCAAGCAGTACATTTTAAGTAAATGTTTCTTTACTGAAGGTACTCTGAGTAAGGACTTGTAAAAGTATGCTTTAGTATTTTGTTTTAAATCCTTTAGTCCATAGAAAGCTCATTTCTTACAGCATGAGAGAGGGTTCTATGTGTTAGTACTTAATTTGATGTCTTAATGACTACTTTAGTTTCCACAAAGGCTGTGTGTAATTGCAAGCAATAAAATTCTTCCTATGTCTTTGCTTTTCAGCACCATATTAAATAGAAAAAAAAATTCCTAGGTGGAGTTTGACCAATTTTGATTCTAGAATTGTAAGCTAGATAATAATTTTGGACAGAGGTCCAGAGAAGAATCTAATTTAATCTATGTGGAACTAACGAAGTAATGAATATACAGAAACATTTCTGAAGTCAGTAGTTGTGACTGCATGGTCATTTAATACATGTAGTAAATTTATGTTACACAGAAGCATTTGCAGGCCAACCTTCATTTCAAAACCTCTGTTAGAAAGCCATGTAAAAGCAGAGAACACTGCAGGATGGTGGTGGCTCACTTCAGTGGGCATACTAGCGACTGTATTTGAAATTGTACCATTCTGAACCCTGTTTTTTCTGTCTGAGCGCTTGTCTTCAGTCTAGTGTCACTCAGAAGGCTTGAGGATACATTTAATTGCAGTTAATGTTTTGCTAAGTGGAGTGTAACTGCTTGCACAGAAAGCTTTCAACTTATATGATTGCATTTGTTTTGACAGGGAAGGTCGTGCTGCTTTAATAACTTCCTTCTGTGTATTTAAATTCATGGCATTGTACAGCATTATCCAGTACATCAGTGTTACTCTGCTATATTCTGTAAGTATTTAATTGTGGTTAAAGCACAGTGTCAATGTATTTCAGATTCAAAAGTTCATTAAATATTTAAGAAATAGTTGCAAGTTTCTTTGCGAATGTGCAACATTCACATTCTAAAAACTGTCTTTGGATTAAAAGTAATGTTAGTCTCAGCATTGTTTGCATTCTTTGTGCTAACTGTTGGAAAAACACGATATATTTTAAAAAGGCAATAATTAATGCCTGTGAATAGAGTCTCTACAGTTGGAGTCCAAATAAGCATAAAAGTTAAATATACATTTTTCAATTACTTAAAAATGGTCAACATTTTAAAATATCCTAGCTTTATTTAAGAATGGTATGATCCCTTTAAGCAGGGATTGAAATAGAGCAGCTACAGATATAATGTTAGGAGGGAGAAAAAGCAAGCAGTATTTCCTTTTAATGCGATTAGACTCTCAGTATGGCATGTGACCTGTTTAACTTGGATCACAAAATACAAATGGACCTTTGAGGTGGAAATTTTGACAACTGTGTGACTCCATACGGAAGTTATGGTATTTAGAGAACTGTATGCCTAAGCTAATATTTCATGGGTTTATAAGATTCAGTAATGTAAGTTGTAATTGAAACAGCTTTCAGTTACAAAAAAGCTTGTGCACTTTGAAACTGAAATTTGCATACCTTCTTAATCTATCAGTTGTAGAGTACTCAAAATTTGCAGATAAAGGAATCCAGTTTGGCAAGAGACTGCCTGATGTATAGAGTAAAATTTAAGCAATTGATGCAATGAAGTTTCTCTGTAAGATACTTCTTGGTGTGAAGAAATTACCAATGTTTCAGTTGTGGTTTCTGTCTAGATCCTGAGCAATTTGGGAGACTTCCAGTTTCTCTTCATCGATTTGGCAATCATTTTGGTGGTTGTCTTCACTAGTAAGTATTGTGCTGAACTACCCCTGCTGGCTTCAATGAAGCAATTTTTATGTGGTCAGATTCTCTTTAACATTTTACTGTTCACTGGAATAAGCACTGGGTTGTGTACAGTTAAGGTGTTACAGCTATTACAGTATCTGCATTTAAAAACAAACTAACTAGACACCAAACCTCCGTATTGGATCAGATTCAGCTGATGTTTGTGAAATGTCCTCATGCAAAAAGCAGGTCATGGGCATGAGCTTAGAAAAGTAGCTCTTTACAGTACAGGAAGTCACAAATCTTACCTGATGTGAGGAAGCTGTTTTTGGAATCCAAAACAGTAATTGTTCCAACATGATCTTTCTCAAATGTTTTGACTTCTTGCATTTTTAGTTGAACTTCTGTCCAGAAACTGTTACACTTGCAAACTATTATCTGGTGAAGTATTTAATTCCACATACGACCCTGGCACTCGTTTCATCAACTAACAGCAGAATTCTGTTTTTCGAGTTTAATAGAAATTGCTGCGTTGAAGCAATGGGAGACCAAGATCAAGGAAGCTAGCTATAAGCTCTTGTGCGAAACAAATGGGAAGTTCACCCTAGAATTTTATGACTGGCATATCTGGAGTTTGGCCAGACGCACTAATTCCTTAAGTCTTATGGTTTATATTATAGTCTTGTGCTGCAAGGAGTAACTGGCCTATATAAGGCACGGTGGCATTAATCTAGGGATGTATAATCTTTTCCAGGTGGTCTCTCACTCCTAGTTTGGGACTATGCAGGTAAATTTCCAAAGTGTAAAGCTCTAGAGGTCATCAGCAAGTCATTTTAATTCCACAGAATGTGAACAGGCTAACTGTTGAAAGCCGTTATGATGCAATATATATTTTTTTCTTTTTACAGTGAGTCTGAACCCTGCTTGGAAGGAGCTTGTCGCACGAAGGCCTCCATCAGGTCTTATCTCAGGTCCACTTCTGTGTTCCGTTTTGTCTCAGATCATCATCTGTCTTGCTTTCCAAACCTTTGGATTTTTTTGGGTCAAACAGCAGCCCTGGTATGAACCTTGGACAACAGAATCCGAGTAAGTGTTTCAGTGATGCTGTATGTGATATAGTAATGATCAGAAAGGGGTCATCAGTAATGCTCTTTCTTTATCTACCTACTTTGGAGATTTTGTACATTAAACTTCTGTATGGCAACTTGTTAGTCTACTGATCATTTCTTTTTGTTAAAAGCATACTAATAGATAGGAGCTATACAATGACTGAGATGCAGGATTGGGTCAGAGCCAGACTGCAGGGTCTGAAGACTCTTCATCTTTGGGACAGTTGAGATTGAAATTTTAAGTTCATAGTTCAGATCTACTTCAACTTTATAATATAAAGTTTTGTTTTCCTGTTAAAGTTCCAGTAAATCAAATTCATATTTCTGAAAATGAAGAGGTGTTTTCATTTTAATATTTTTTTCTAGTTTACAGTATTTTCTTACCTGTCT
This sequence comes from Anser brachyrhynchus, assembly GCF_964034855.1. Taxonomy (NCBI): domain Eukaryota; kingdom Metazoa; phylum Chordata; class Aves; order Anseriformes; family Anatidae; genus Anser; species Anser brachyrhynchus. The sequence continues at coordinate 13,041,419 of NC_137703.1, read as the reverse complement.
TCAGAGTCTATCCACAGTGACAGTCCCTATACAGTTCATGTAGTGAACTTACAAGCTGGAAGCATAAAAGAACTTGAAGCACAGAATTCACAAAAATTGTTACTTCCCTGCCACAATCTTGAGTTTAATTCTCATTATGTATAGTAGGTGTTCACGGATATGCTTTTTTAACTACTGCAGTAATTTGTTCTGCCATTTCTTTTGTTAATGACTACAGTTCAGCCTTGTTTGCCTTTTCTCCTTAACTCAGTGTTAAATGTTTGTGTTGTAGTGCGTGTAATATATTGGATGCCACAAACACCAGCTCTGCACATGATGGGAATGAGACTCATCAAGATGAACATAACATTAAAAATTATGAAAACACAACTTTGTTTTTTATATCCAGCTTTCAGTACCTCATAGTGGCAATTGTCTTTTCTAAAGGAAAGCCCTTTAGACAACCATGCTACAAAAATTGTAAGTCCTTTCTTATATACAGCTATATAAGATGTTAGCTTATTATATACGGTTAAGTAAAACTCCAAGTGAATTACTTTACACTTACTCATCCATGGCTTGCTTGCAGTTCTGATGTGCTGCTTCAGCAGGAATAGGGTTCCTAGAAGAACATAGTATAATTGTCCTCTGGTAATCACAGACAGAAATAAGGAAGTATTAAACAATGGTGTAATAGTTATTTTGTTTGTATAAGACAAGAGTATCTATGTCTTCAAAGTTAATTATGTATAATATACTTTTAAAGAGAATGCAGCTGGGAAATGCTGTAAGCGCAGGCAGGGCCATGGCACTGTCTGAAGTTTTCTCATTGACTCATGGCATTTCTGGCAGGTTGATAAGACTGAACTCTTTGCTTTTTGTAATAATCTAATGTTAAATTGGTTGGCCTGTACGTTTGCGGTATTTGCTTGCTAATGTTCTTATAATTCTGTTGAAAAGATATCTGGTATATTTTAATAATCAGCTGGCTAGTCTTCAGAATCTTGAACTCATTACTCTGTTTTAAGCTTAACTGTAACAAACTGGGAAAAACTGCTCAGTAGAAAGTTGTGTGCTTAGTTGTGGTCTGTTAACAAATACTTCTGTTTACCTGTGACTTATTGCATAACTAGAGACAAAGATATAAGGCTGTGTATATCTGTATATCTATATATATATATATTCCAACAATAAGGAGAGGATAAAGTACTTTGGGAGAGGGATAATGGAGATACTCAGCTGAAAGCTTGCTGTGAATTTTCTCCTAAATCACTCTGGCTTTGTGGTCTTAACCTGTTTCAAAAGAAAAACAAACAAAAACGAAAAGAAATAACAAAAAAAATCCCAACTCTTGCAAGTAGATACTTCAGTCCTTTTTTGTTCTGTCTCTATGAATATTAGCATAGCTTGTGTTGTGGAAAAAAAGTATCTTCATGAGGTTTAGATGCTGATATTTAGAGGGCAAACCTATGATATATGTAAGACCTGTCAAACTCTGACTGCGGGATGGTCTGAATAAAATGTTTTTTTTTTTTTATTTACAGTTCTGTTTGTTACTTCTGTGATAGTTCTTTATGTATTCATATTTTTCATCATGTTGCATCCCGTTGAATCTATTGACACATTTCTTGAGGTAAGATTCAGCAGACATGTGGGTATTTGTACTTCTCGGGATAACTGGCTGGCTGCCTCTTGAGCAAACTTGACCCTTTAGAGTTTTAATTTCTAATCTCTGGGGGAGGGGAGGTAATTTATTCAAAATCAGGATGTAGAGACACAACTGAAATGCTTAAATTAGCATCCCTCTTTTTTGATAAAACTTCACATTGAATTTTCAACTGGATGAGTGTTTAAAGGCATTAAAATGTTCTCAGGGAGACAAGAAGAATGAGAAGCAATGTAACCTAATGGACTTGCATTAAGTATTAATATGTTTTAATACATCTGGGTTTATGTGCATATGTAGTTATATATTTACATGTGCATATGAATCCATAACTTGGAGTCAGTTTTGAATAAGTTTTTAAATGTTTGCGGTGTTAACCTCTGGCAACTTTTTTCACAGCTCGTGTGTGTGCCATACGAGTGGCGCCTAAGAATTCTCTTCATTGTTATCATCAATGCAGCTGTGTCCGTGTTGACAGAGGTAAGAAATTCAAATGGAAAAAAAAATACTTATCAAGTGTTTTTCTTAGGGGCTTGGTTTGTCTTTTGTTTATAAAGTTTCTCTTCACATAACATCAGTGGAAGTGGACCACTGTTTTCTTTCTAGATTTACATTTCTAAAAACATCCTTCCAGGCTGGATTTAAGGTGTCAGTGTTTTCCGTGTTACAAGCATAACTTTAAAACCCTTTTTAGTCACAAGGAAAAACTCAATTTATTTCAACTAGTTCATACAAGAATACTCTCCATATTTATTTGCTGCATTAAATCAAGTCAGAATAACATATTACTATATAAAATCATTATGGGAGCCTATCTTCATTCAATTGGATCATAAACATAGCTTAATGTTCAGAATAATGCAAGTCTGTCTATATAACTTGATCTGGTCTAAGTGCAGAAGTTTGTGCAGATTTGCATTTTTTAGCCCTGATCTTGTCCAAAGTCAGTCATTCAGGATATTTTAACCTCCTCTTCTGTGAATCAAGAGTTAACATGGGCAGAAACACTCCCTGCCTTTTGTCCAGGTACACCCATGTTGTTTCTGAGAATCTATGTTAAAAGAGACACATCTTCTAGGAAGTCTGGATGCAAAGCTAGTCATTTATTCCTGTGGTTAGTTCTTCCTGATAAAATGATGCCTTATTTCCAACCTGAATACATTTGGGTTTTGGTTGCAGCCATTAGTTATTGTTTTTCTTCTGCAAGATGAAAAAGCCTTTTAACATTATCTAGTACTTTACAAGTATACATTTTTACTATATAATATTATTTGCACCTTCTAGTCAGTGTTTCTATTACGATGTGAGAGATTGCTATCAAGGTAACCAGCATAATGTTTGCTTGGCTCATACCACTTTGGCCTTTGAAGATTACTACAGCATTAATACTTTTTCCAGTTGACCAAGTTTTCCCTTCTGTTCACATCATTAAAAGTAACATCAACCAAAGTTTTGAGGATACTTTAATAAAAGCGATCAAGGCTTTGAGATCAAAATGTGTTCCAAGTATAATGTGCAATGTATGCTATTACATTCTTCCTGATAGGAACATATATTTCATCGCTTTCATGTAAGTGATAACCTGTCTTTTCCAAAAGACGTGACAGTAGATACTAAATTATTTGGCCTTTGCCTTGTTGTTCACAAATTTATCTTTCTTTAATGATCCTGTGCCTTTCTAAGATTTTTCTGTAGTTACTTTAACCCTGTTTGTGATGGAGCCTTCCCTTAATGTTCCCCTTCATGCTTCCATTTTTTTTGTGCTACTAAACTCTTAGTTTTCTTCTTTACCTCCCTTTTTGTTTGTTGAATTTTGTGTATATTGCCATCTCTGCAAATATATAGTTATTCTGCAGAATCATGGCTTTTTGGTTTTCTGATAAATTGTAAACCTCCTAGACTGACTTTTTTTCCCTTCCCTCTTCCCCTTCCCTTTCTAGTAGAAAGTCTGATCTAGCACAGTGTGTTCCTCCACGTATTAGCACGTGTCTCTTGAGGACAAGTGATTCTCCTCTGGCTTAAATGTTTGTAAGGTTCTGCTCCTGGGCCTTGTTGGTAGCCGCATCCACCTGTAAACTTTGGAGTTCCTAGTATGCATGACCTAAGCAATATATTTCCTGTAAAGCATTGCTTTCACAAAGTATTTCAAACCCCAGACTCTCTTCTTCCTCTGCAAGTTTTAGGTGGTATCTTACAACATTTTAGTTAATTTCATTAGCAAAACTGGTGGGATGATTTGTCACATTTCTTTATGTGGAATTTCCTATTTATGTTGTTGCCCATGCTTTAGTAGCGGAGTAGAATTGTAAAATTTGGTTTTTGTGACATTAATTGTTTGGGACATGCTGCATTTGACTTAAAAGCCTGTTTCTTCCACTTTCACTGCTATCTTAGTGCTTTGTTTAGTCAAAGAGAGGGGACTCAACAGCTCCTCTCAATTTAGTGTCGTTGGAAAACTTGCTTAGTATTCAAGTCCTGTCTAGTGATCCTCAAATCCCACATCTAGTTTTACAGTGCACACTTCACCTTCCATAATTTCAGCCTTCTTATGTCCCACCTTTTGAACTGTATTTGTCCACCTCTAAGTGTACTACTCTGGGCTTCCTGAAGCTTTTTAATGTGGTGCCAAGTCATTAGCTCCAGTGTGTCATGTAGAAATTGCAGTCTGTTTCGTTCCTTTGCGTCCAGCATAGCTCACTGCCCTCCTGGCCTTGTGTCCCTGCCTGCATTTTCTTCTCAGACTTTTCACTACAGAACTATTGCGTGCAACAGTCCACATTCTAAGTATTAAGGAAAACCTGCTCTTGGCATATTATTTTTCTTTCAACAATGGACTGTGTAGGTGTATCACCTATACTTGGTTCTGCTCAGGCTAATTCTTTGGTAACTGCCCCTCAAGTGCCTCACAATGATGAGATACAGGGAAGGATTTGATCTCTTCTTCTGTCAGGCTTCCCAGTTTGACACTTTTGTCCCTGCTTCTGTGTAGTTTTTCAGTTGTTTCTACAGCAGGAGTTATTTCCAAATGTGGTTGTTACAAACCTATTTACTGAAATGCTGTGTGAAGCTTTTGCTCCTTCCATGTGGATGCCAGACTAGATTTGCAACATATGCACATTGTTTCTACCAGGTATTAAAGCCCATTATAGAAGTCTAGTCAATCAGCTCCGCTTCTTCAATGGCAGAAGTCAGTCAGATGTCAAACACAGATTCTGTCTGAAGATCAGAGAGTCATAGACTTCAGGCCTGTATGGCTAGATTTGTTCAAGGCTCTGAAGTGCACCCACACAGTCATAGGAAAATAACCAGATGTACAGAGCGTACTGTTCGACTTCCACCCTCTTTTCCAAAATCCGGAACAGTTCCTGCTGGTGAAGCTTCCAGAGCCACCAGAATTCCTACTGATGGCTTGGCTTTGCCACACGAAAAGCTTTTCTGTGAAAGCCATGGGTTTAAAACAGACAAAGCACAGCTATAGGATGAAGTATGCTGTAATGTTAAAGATGGTTTGAGGGGAAATGGCTTTAAGGACTAAAGTCTCTGGTGCTTCATGTTTGTTTTTTTAAGAGTACTGAAGCACATTAACAATGTGAATTAATGAATTTTACTTGTATTGGTGGATGCAGTTTTGGTCGTTACTGCTATTGGTTTAAAGTATGTGTTCATATTCTTATATCTCATGTCAGCACTTGAAAATGTTTATCACTTAAGTACTGACAAATAACGTAAGCTCTGTTTTGCCTGGCACTGAATTAGTCTATCCTTAACACGCTATTTCAGGTTTTATTTGTAATGTGCACACTAACAACCAATGATCATAAACTTTTTTAATTCTTCCTACTCACTGCAATGTCTCACAGACTGTCCTCCTTGATATGATCCTTTGGAAGGTTGTGTTCAATCGAGACAAACAAGGAGAATATCGCCTCACCATACCCCAGCCGCCTCAGGTTGGAGACTAGTTTTTTGCTGTCGTCATTTGAGTGCATGCACATTAATTCAGTTTTGTCTTTTTAAGATCTATGTGTTTGTTGTTTTATCTTAAGATTGTTTAGATTTCTCTAGCTTGGATATTAAAAGGAAAGGTTTCTGGTTTCATATTTCTCTCCTTGTTGACACAGACTTTAGCTCTGTTTTCCAAGAATCAAGAAGCAAACCCAGAGGATGGCCTTTAAGACTTTCCCCACTTCATCATCAGTTTGCATGTTAGCAAGTTTTGTTTGCATTGTCGCAGATCAGCATGATAGGGCTGGAAGTATCTTGATTTGCATGGAAGCAGAACTGCTGACTCTGGGTCTTACCCAGTTCTTTATTAAATTAATTTGATTTAGTATCTTAGAACACTGTGAGCAGTAATTTACAGCAGGTAAAAATGAAACAAAGAAGGTGGGTAAGTTAGAGTACTTTATTACTACCCCAGGTGGTTTAGGAGAATTCACGTCTTAGTTTCTGCTTTTCAGGTGACCGTGAATTTTAGCTGAGTCTGCCCCTCTGTCATTAATATGTGAACGAAATCTGTGTGAATTATGTATAAACTAGCTTTTTCTTTTTTAAGCCTCTGACTTACTGCTCTTAGCGGGTTGTATGTGTGTTCTTGCTAAGCATTACAATGGGTTATTCTGTAGCACTAAATTTTATTAAATGTATTCACTTCAGGAGTGTGTTTGCCTTTTTGAAGCTGTTGAAGAACATGTTGATGTGTGGTCACTGAAGAATGAAAGTTACGCTTAAGACTCTGATTTGGTTTAGATCGCCGATTTATATTCAGAACATGAAGAAGACCTTAGAGAATGTCTCTCCATTAAAATGTCAGGTGTACAGACTGTAGGTGCTGTCTGGGAAGTGAGAATAGTCCAGTCCTGAGAATGAGGAATAGTGTTTTTCTCCAGCTAAATTACATGTATTGAGGATTGAGAGAATACTGACGTTCTGTAATTTGTCTGTTTTAATAAGGATTTTACCTGCCTATGGGTCTTCTTTCCTATTATTGATGCACTGTCAGGTCTCACTGTATCAGCAAGTTAAATTCTGCCTCTTGTGGCTGGCTGGATGCCTTCAACTAAAAAGAGTTTTGAGACTGAGAATTTGACTTAATTTTCTGGACTAGGTTGATACTCTTCAATAGTAACATCACTTAATGGTTGTTGTTTTACCTGTATTTATTTAAACTATTTTAAAATATGCATGAAAGCTGTTGGTGACCTTAGATGTTGCTATAATACAGAATACTTGGATTTTCTTAGTGTTTTTAAAATGTCATTGGTACTGCATTATAGAAGGGATGACCCAACGGAAGAGCTTCTTTACTATATTTTCTACATCCCACGTGACAATGGCACAGTAACTTAGAAACTAAAATACTAGATTTTTTTTCTAGTGATTTACTGTATTGTTGCATTATTTTTTTTCTATGATAATCTAACTTTAAAATATGTTCACTTCTGCAGGAGGCTGTGGATCGCTGTGGAGTCTGTTTCCTTTCTTCCCTGTTTGGTTGCAGAGAGAAGGCGCCAAAAGCCAAGTATATGCATCTAGCTCAGGAACTGATGGTTGATCCAGAATGGCCACCGAAACCCAGAACAACAACAGAAGCTAAAGTACCATCCCAAGAAAATGGTTCATATCAAATCATCACTTTAACGTAACAGTGGATCTTGGTGGCATGTATCTTTGTAGTATTGAGAAGAATGTAATTTTAAAGCTTTATTTGAAATCGCAGTATACTAAATGTCAAGTTCTAATGCAGATTTTTCCAACTGCTTCATCTCTCTGAATACAAAGTTCAGAGCCAGACATCTTACGGATATACATTTTAAAAATGTAGGTTACTATAGGCAGAAAAAAAAGATTGTGTTTCCTTCTACCTTTCAAATTTCATTATTCCTAAACAAGATGCATCTGAAGATTTAAACTGCAGGGCAGTTAAAAAGGTTCACTTTATTTGCCTGGAGTATCTTAACCATTGTTCTAACTTGCTTACCTGGGCATGTGTTAATATAAGGTCTATAATGTAATGGTTTCATGATAGTACTAGAGGCACATAATAAGCAAAACCTTGTCATACATTTTGTTTTGGTTTGTTTTCTGTTTAATATTCACTGCTGAAAAATTTTGTGCCTCAGAACGGTTCTAAAGTTTTGGTGTGTGTACCTCTAAATTTGTCCATGCTAGTAAGGAGTGTTTCCAGGTATAACGTTTGGATTTTAGTACTTCAGTCTGCCACAGCAGGAACTGGAAATGCTGTAGAAGCAATATGCCCCATCCTTAAGAAGAAAGCACATTGCTTTCAAGTGGGTTCTTAGCTGCTTTTCTAGCTAAACCTGAGGAAGGGCTTCAGTAGACTTCAGAGGAGGAGGCATTTGGCTACACTCTTAAAACTGTTGGAGAAGGAAGGCTGGAGAATATAACACTTCATTCTGTATCATGTTTTATTACATTTAGCTATGCATTTCTCCACAGACCTTGCTTTTGCCAGCAGAAGGGCTGGTTTATCACTTTGTGGACCATGTTTTATTTGTAAATCTTAAGGTAGTTTTCCTATATTCCTGAAAGTAGCAAGGCCAGAGTTACTGCTGTGTGTGGGGTGGGGTGGGAGGAATATTTTCACATGCCCGTGCTTGGGATTTGTGCATGTTGAGAACATCTGCATTTCAAAGAGTCTGCCAGCGTCTTAAGCACTATATGTAGCTGTATAAAACAAAACTAAGAAATAATACATGAGCTAAAGTCTGTCTTGCTGCAGAGCGATAAGGCTTATGTCGACATTATTTTCCAAAAAAAACCACATACACACAAAGTTGTATCACTAATAATGCTGCTTAAGCACTTTGGATAGCGATACATCATTTTGCCATTAGGTGGTGTTAAAACACAAGACCACTAGAAAAAATAGATCTACAGCAATGTAGAATAGGGCATCGTCTTTACATGCAAAGTTTTTAAGTCTTTTTCCTTTTTTTTTTTTTCAAAACCACAAATTACTTATTGCCATCCATCTTCAACTTGCTAAACTTTCAGAAAAATCTTCTTTGGTGTCTTTGGGAAGATGATAAAAGTACTGACTTCTGATCAGTCTGTTCCGACCAGATAAAACTGACTTGTTCAGTTTTCTGTAACATTTGGGAAGGGATCTTGGATCCAGATGAGTTGTGATACTTTAGAGACACTTTAAGGAAGGAAATTGGGTCCTTTAGAGCACTCGTGAAGAGTGGAAGGAGGGCCCTGAGCTCCCTGACTAGCTGGGATTAATTTGAATTGTGTGTATTTGGATTATATTTTATTTTTTTAATTCCTGTGGAAATAATTCCTTTCCAGAATTGTTCTCATAAGTGGAATTTTTCAGGTCAAGCCTAATTTCCTTGTGCTTTTCTGTAAGATAGTATAGGCAGCATCCCCCACCGCTCATGTTATGGTTTCTGCAGTGTCGGACATACTGTGCCAGTGGGGAATTTAAAGTGGTGCTACGTGGTTTGGAAGACTTTTTTCCTGGAACTTGGGGATTTAAGTTGTTAGCACTTGCTGCTCATAAATAGTGTGCTTATGTGCTATCCTCCAGTCCAGCTGTTGACTCTTCCTGATTTTTTTTGTTGTTTGTTTTCTCGGGGGTAGAATAGGAAGAAGGGGGAAGTGCTTTTCTTAGCATTCATTCAGCAGAGCGATGTACAAGCCTTGTTAGCCTGGCTTCTCGGGGTTATTAACTTCGGACAGCATTGGTAGCTTTTAAGGGGTCTGAGATCATGGACTCGGATAAACTTGTTAATCATGAACTTGAGTCAGTTGGCTGATTTTTGTCAGTGTTGATTTTATGAAATATTTGTAGCATGGAATAATTGATGAAGAATTCTTGGCTGCGTAAGTAGTATTCAGATTTAAAGAAAAATAATACTTTAATTGAAAACTCTTGTGAAGCTATGCATCTTGGACCTGGGAGCTGTGACTTATCCTTAAATGCATAAGCTTTTTTTTTTTTCCATTTCATTTCTTTGATCATTTTAGCTTGGTTGTTCCAACAGAAAGTGAAAGAAAAAAAATCTTCCCCTCTAATATGCTTTTGCTTAATGCTTTCTCTAAACTGGTAATTTCTCTCAGCTCGTTTGTTTTCTGCAGCTAATCTTTCAATCATTCTAATTCATTAGACTTATCTACAGGGTGAAGAGGGAACAGCTTATTAAGGTGGGCTTGTCTTCAGAGAACATGTTAGGGCACTCAATTTAAAACCAAAATTGCCAAGTGTCTCCACTTGTTTGAGTGGTTAATAGGTCATGAACTTACTAAACTTGAAAATTTTGCAAATGGGAGTTAGCTTCCTCAAGGTTTGCATTCAGAATTAGTAAAAAGTTTTTGAGGTTGCGTGCTTGAGCTGTGACCTATTTGCTTCTGACGTTTAGTCAAGTATAATAAATCAGCTTTTCCAAGAATTTTTCTTCTTGCTGTAAGTTCAGCCACAGAATGAGCTTTTGCATCTTCTGCAGTTACTGGGATCGATGCCTTCCTGCCCAAAAGCTGAGCTTGGCCACCTATAATTTTTCTCATTTTGAGCAATTTAGTTTTTCTGGTTTTCAGAAATGCAACAAACTAGATCTGAACTAGCATATTCAGTTTCTGCTTTGAAGTAAGATGAAATTCATATTGTAGTGAAAAATCTCTTCACGTGTTCATCTTGGAAGTCTGAATTCAGGTGAACAGACCAATTTAGTGAGCTCCACTAGATACTTGGTAGACATTTTTCTTCCTGCTGTATATTTTGGCCTTACGTTGAGGAGTTTGATTTATTAAATTATTTGTGTATGCAGACTTCAATCTGTACGTATTTTGCTTTGATGTATTAGGATTTGTAAATATTTTTTTAAAAAATTAAATATTATTTATGCACATACATAAAGGACTGGTCTACCCAGCAAAGCAATTGCTAAATAATAAATGTTACTTTTTAGAAGTAAATTGCAAGATCATTAAATTGTATATCCCTCAGGGTTATTTTTAAAGTTTTTTTTCCTGTTCCCTTCAGATTTAATTAGCAGTAACTAGTTTCATGTAATATAGAACTAAATCTACTGTAAAAAGAAAATGCTGCGAATAATGCTTGAATAGAAATGGCTAAAACACCCACAGAACTGACTGGCCATATTCATTGTAACTTTAAATTGGGAAATTTTACTGTTGCACTTTTTAGAAGTTGTTGGATTTTTAATTCTATTTATTTTTTCTTTCTTCATGAAGGTTGTGCTGAACAGTCATCCCAAACTGGGTAAAAAAAAAAAAAAAAGAAATCCTGTACTGTATCTGTGTATACAGTACAATACTAAGCAGATGTGGAGTCCTTTTTTATGCTGCAAATTTTTAATGCTTATGTTGGTCATCACAAATTGCGAGAGCTAAAGTTCTGTAGGATTTCTCCCATGAAATTCTGAATTGTAAACTTAGGTTTTTGTATGTCTAAGGGAAAGCTGTGGGTTTTTGACAATTTTTAAGAGTCTTGAATATGTTGATTTTATACAGTAAAGCTTCAGGTTTTTAAAGCTATTTTCAACAGACTGCATCTTCTTTGATAATTATGTGAACGAGAAACTACTTAGTTTGTCGTGAATTTCTGAAGCCTAACACAGATAAAAAGATTCATCGTTACAGTGCTCTCTAGAAGCTCAGCTTTGTTTTTATTTTTAAATCTGAACTGATACAACATCTTTGTATTTAAAATATGTATTGCTGCTCTAGAATGGTACCCTGTTGTCAAGAAGCATACATAAAGAACTGTACAATAGAATTGTAAATAGCCTTGTAAATCATTTTTGTGACTGAAGCTCTTTGAAAATAAAATTAAAATGAAAAGATATTTTAACTCTTTTCATTAGTCTCATGAAATTGTTTTTAATTACTCTTACACAGTAAGATCTACTCCAAAGCTTGCTGCAGAACATAAGCTTACTCCCGCTGCTGTCATGGGTTGTGTTGCTCAGTGCCTCTATTTTTGAAGATAGGGGTGGTGATGTATGTATGCCATGTGTTAGCAGTGCAGGTGGGAGCACTGCTCTTCTGCCGTATGGTAATAGCAGCCTTAATTTCACCTGCTGCCTTATGAAAGCCATTTTAAAGCCAGACCTTTTACACATGATAGAGACTTGTTCCTACCCTCTGCCATCCAGATAGTCTTTCTGTTCTTTGATGCCTGGGAAGTATTATCTTGCAAAGGCACTTGAGTGAATGATCCTGGTTGTGAGCTGTCACTGTTGTCACAGTCATCTTCACAAAAAACACACAGAAGTAAAGACGTCGTTTCCATCTTGCAGCTTACCTTCGTTTAAGCACTCATTATTTTCAACTTGAAGACAAGGCGTTTGAAATGCCTGGTTAACAAATTACTTAATTACAAAACCTTAATCATTCAATTTAAAGCTAAGATTATGGTAACATAAAGCTTTTCTCTCTTCAGCGTGCTTCAGACTTTAGGTTTTGCTGGTCTGTGACTGCAGAAGACTTGAACGAAAAACAGAAGCCAAGCGGGTCAACCCTGGACTATCTGGCCAGAGCATTCAGTAGAAAACTTCATTCCTTCCTCAAATTGTTTTGATTCCAATCCTGCATGAAGGGGAAAGAGCAGCCTTGTGAAGGTACATATCAATTGCACTTGATAGCTTAAAATTAACATGTCCACTCCTATGACATCTAATGTGTCTGTGTATCAGACTGCTACACGTTTGAAATTTCTTACCAACCGTAATTCATGCTGAAATACAGATTTTTGACTCTTAACCAGATCTGCGTTGTGCTAGTTGAGGTATGTACTCTACTCTCACTGTTGAAGAAGCTACAAGTGTCTTGTGCTCTTGCATTTGTTGAGACTTCGGATTTTCTCCTGTTTTGTAGTGGTCTCAAATTCTAATGTAGGAGCTGTGTACAGCCTATGGGAACTAGTTGCTCCCACAGCTGAGCGTAGGCAAAATCTGCTCTGAAGCTTGTAATGTTCTTGGGCTGTTCATGGTAGCTACACAAATACGAGTGAAGTGCTGTTATCTAGGGGATGCGTTTTGCTCTTTTACTTCCCATTTAAAGTGCAGAATCATGGTGAAGCCCAATTGCCTGCTATGCTTCTGAGAAGTTCCCTCTTATCTGCCTCTGAAAAGCAGATAAGTTTCTAAAGTACAAAGGTTCAAAATCATTTTTACAAGCTTTTACATTCATCTGAACATGAAAAAGGAAATTAGGCACCATGTTAAATTACTGAACTATTACGGGTGGTGGCAATTACTTGGTGAGACGAGATTCCCAGATTGTCCTGAAGATTGTTTGGCGTGGAAAAGTACTTAGGAAATGTGAAATCTTCAAGCTTCTTAATTTTCCTGACGGTGTCATTTGAGGAGGTTTAGAAAGCCCAATGAGAGCTAGCTTTGCAGCACCGTAGTGCCAGCAGTTGATATCACTGGGTGCCATGTCCATTCCTTCCCTAGGAAGGGATGCTGATTTTACCAGTCTTCAGTTCTCTGAATCTAACAACAACAACAAAAAAATTAATACTTCCTGTTGCTTTTTTTGACGCAGCAGTTGTTTTTATCCATGGTTTTATGCTTTTGTCAGCAGTTCAGGCACAGGAGAAGCTCAGCTGTCCTACCTGACTCTTTTTTAAGTGATTGGCTTTGTACACGTCTCTCAGGTTTATCCATGGCCCTAGAAAAGGGTATGCTAGGATGGAGCCCTCCTCTCTCCCAGTGTTCCCAGTACTGAAGACTGACACAGTTTTAGCAATTCCAGTTACATCTACAGCAGTCCCAGTTGCTGCTTCTCCTGCGGATCAGCCATTTCCTTGACTCTCAGGTTTCTGATGCATTTGAACTTGCTGGTTTCACTAAGGGGGGCAGTTCTAAAGTAATTCTAAACTGTGAAGGATTTCTGTTTGACTTGGTCTTTGAAATATTATCATTACAGCTACAATGTTTTAATGATTGCTTTCCTGTACCTCTTTGGTTTGGGAATATATGCAGCTTTCAGACTGCGGGGTATGTTTCATGCAGATCCACCTTTACTGGTGCAGCATTCTAGCTAGCATCATAACAATTCATTCCTCTCACTTTGTTTCATTATTTCTAATACTTCTGATAATTTAGTGTTGTGTTAGGTTGTAGAGATGAGACTCGTTCATTGTTAGAGGCTCACTGCTGTCCTTTAATGGATGAGCTCTTGGGTGTTTTTTCAGGCTACATCAAAAATAGTCTGTCTGCTTCTTGTGTGTTCTTGAGCTTTTCCAAGAAGTGATCTCTTACAAATGCTGAGAAATGGTTTAGCAGAACTGTGTGGCGTTACTTAAAATATCACGGGAGTCATAGGATGCCCTTTTTACCTCCGTTATCTATTTTTGCAGGCTAAACTTTATTTTTAAATTTTAGATAACCTACAAGAAAAATATTGTTGTTGCGGGACCTTCTGATCTTTTAAGATTTTCTATGTATAAAAGCGTAGTGCTTTTCTGTTCAAATAAATACACGCCTTTTGATTACTTAAGCAGTTTCATTTTGATTTTCATACACTTTAATTATACTTGACGAGTACAAATATTAATAGAGAGTACTTGATTTACAATAGGGCTTTGTCTCTACTCTCCATGTAAGCTGAGCGCCTTAGAAATATTTGCAGTCAGCAGCAATAGGTTTTTGAAGTTTGTTTTCAAGCCAAGAGAAATTTCATATGTATTTCCACATTTTGTGGTATCTTCACACAGTTTTGTCTGCTTAGTTATTAACTACCTGTGATCAAATCCTGACACTCTCTTATCTTTTGTAACAGCTAATGTTTCTGGTGCTTCAGCAAGGATGTTGATGTTTCATTTGTCAGTGATGATCAAGCTTTTCTTCCAGCTGGATGCATCTGTTTGTCCTGAGAAATGTGACTGCTCTTTCAAAAACGCAATTCATTGCTCTGGCCCTCACATAAAAGACCTGGAATCATTAAATCTGCCTCGCAACGTGACAGAAATTCACATAACAAACACTAACGTAACATACTTGCAGGATGTTTTTTCTAGGATGGTAGAGCTGCAGCATCTCATCTTATCTTCAAACAATATCACTCTCATTTCACCAGTGGCTTTTAAAGGCTTGAGAAGGCTGAAAGCCCTCGGACTGCTAGATAACAAGCTGGTTGAACTTCCTCCGGAAGTGTTTGATGACACGGTACACCTTCGGCAATTGATCATTAAAAGTAACAGGCTGAAATCCATCAAAGAGAATCTGTTTGACAGACTAGCCAGTTTGGAGGAGCTTTTCTTGAACAAAAACCAACTAACAGCACTTCCTAGTGGCGTGCTGAAGAAACTTGCCAAACTCAAAGTACTGAACTTGTCAAGAAATTTTTTGGCAGTACTGCCTAGAAATATATTTAGTGCATTAACCAGGCTTGAGAAGCTGATACTGTATTTTAACAGGCTGTCTTCAATTGAGTCTGGTTTGTTTGATAGCCTGAGGGAACTGCTGGAACTCTTCCTGCATTCCAATGACATCCAGTCCATCGCCCCTGATGCCTTTCATCGACTTCAGAAGCTCAGAAGACTAACGCTCTCCAGAAACAAACTTGAGGTTTTGCCTCCCGGGCTCTTTCTGCACTTGCATGACCTGTCTAAATTGACCTTGTACAGGAACCCACTGAAGTCTCTTCCAGAAGTATTGTTTGGAGAAATGAGGAATCTTGGTAGCCTGTGGCTGTATCACACACAGCTCTCAATGATACCAGATTTTGTGTTCAGTAACTTGACAAACTTAGAGCTTCTCGTGCTGAGTTTTAATCCAGAGCTCAGTGTTCTTCCTAGGAACGCATTCAGTGGTCTGAAAGAACTGCGGGGCCTTTCTCTGCATACAAATAATATTTCCAGTCTGCCGGAGGGTATCTTCCTGGGCCTTCAGAAACTGCAGAACATTTCCCTTTTTGATTCCAGGCTTGAGTTTCTTCCGAGAAACCTCTTTCATAATCTCAAGCACCTTCAGAAAGTTTACCTCAATAGTACCAAGCTGCAGTCTCTTCCTGGAGATTTCTTTGTCGCCTTACCTGAGCTGCAAGAAGTATTCCTTGATGGCAACCCTTGGAGATGTGATTGCCAGATTCTTGGCTTCCAAGAGTGGCTCCAGAAGAGCAAGGAGATAGTAAAAGAAGTGCAATCTCTAGTGTGTGACAGCCCACTCTCTCTAAGGAACATCTCTCTGGTGGCTCTAACAGATCAGCACCTGCAGTGCCTGCCAGCCACAGCCACCGCATACCAGACGTTTGGGTCAACTTACTCCCAGGCTGTGACTTCTCTTGTGACAGAGCACTTGAAATCATCTTGGAAGACAACTGTGACAGCAGCGTCCAACATAGGTGCCAGCACACCCACGTCAATTCCTCTTGCAACTCCAGGTTTTACCTATTCACAGGCTCAAGGTGTTGAACAGTTAGGCTTTCATGTCTCAGGTGTTCCAACCCGAACTTCTCCCAGCACCATAGTAGAAACCAACAGTGTCAGAGGAACAGATTTAACTACTCTTGCCTGGTGGGATGAGTTGCCAGCCCGCAAGAGTGCTGAGCCACTTACTAATAGCAGGGTTGTCTATTGTCAGCTATTCTTCTGCCTTCACAGTTTGGTTTTAGCACTCCAGACTGTCACCGTTGTGCTCAGTCTTTGTGTAGTGGGCAAAATCAGGCAACTCTTCCACTCCAGAAAGATTTCTGCTCAGCCTGTAGTTCTGACAAGTTTTTTAAAAAGGTAGAGGGTACCAGCCATGGAGAGGATTAGGAGCGTTGCTCTGTTCAATTTGAGCGTTCGGACGGTTCACATTTGGTTCAGATATGGATTACAAATCTTCACAGCAAGAACCATAAATGCTGTGTCTGTACAACGTAATTAAAATATGCTTTTATATACCTTACAGTGTTTGCCAAAGCTGATTGTAATCACTGTACGTTGCTACAGCACTTGGTGTACAAACTCAGAGGGAGAGCTGACAGAAAAGCTGTGGTCACCTCTGCACAGAGCTCAGGCCTTTGGTCGACGTGCTGCTGGCTTCCTGCAGCCCTGTCCCTGCCAAATGCCCTGCTTTGCTGCTGTGCTTGTGCTGCTTCGACAGGAGAGGTGTTTCTGAGTGACTGGCTTGCGGGAACAAGTTCTCCATTTGGAAGAAAAAAATGGGATCAGCGTAGGGAGGCTTCTGTGGGAGCACTGCTGTAACTTGTTTAAAGGTTGCCTATAGGACTCCAAATGCTGTTTCGCCTCTTATCTCTTTCCTGAGAAAGCAAATGGTGTTTTGGGGAGGACGTGCTGGAAAATAGCTTTTAAAAAGGACAGGGGGAGGGAGTGGAGGCGAGGGGGGAGAATGGTATGTCCTTGTTTTCGCTTTCTATTCTCAGCCCCTTTCCAGCATGTAGGAGGAAGAAGGTGATGTCTGTTACCATTCACAGCTGATTGTGTTTTCCTGTTAGCCAGAGGAAGCTAAGAAAGATGTTGGTCTAGAAGTATAACCTTGGTGAATTCTGTTGTTTGGTTGGTTTTGAAACTTTGTACCATCACTACAAATCTGAATTTTAAGTAAACGCCTTAATCCTTAAATTCTGACCGGACGTCTGAAAAGCAGGGCTTTATTCACTGTGCGCTGCAGTGTCTGGAAGCTGGAATACAAGGCAGATGCACAGGACCAAAGCTCAGCTCCGCAGCAGCATGGCTGGTCACAGAGTTGGCACTGATGGTCCCTCCTGGGCTCGGCTGCGAGCCGTTGGCATGCAGCACAGCGTAGGAGGCTGGCCTCATCTGAGGCCCTGAGGTGTCAGCGCCTGTTTGAAGCTGGCTGCGGCGCATACGCCTGTCTGACTTCAGGAGGCAATAGCTGTGGCTTTGTCTCTGCAAAGAGTCAGAAGCGAGCTGTGCTTCGTCAGAGTCACCCGGCGTGCAGGCGTGAGAAAGGCATGCTCAGTCCCAGGGCTCCTTACACCTTCCCGGGACGCAGCCTTGCGCCCTGACTTCCAGCTCTTTCAAGTGTTTGATGTACAAAGGCAGCCACTAGACAACAGTGTGGGTTTTGGTCTTCCTACTGAAATGCTGATGAATATCTCGAATTATATGAATATTCTAGGTTGTAAGTAGACTGGTAGCTGTTGGGTGGCGTGTGCTTCTTTGGTGGCTCTTAGATTTAACTATTAGTTTTTATCTTAATTACATTACTTAGCTTGTTCTTAAAAGCTCTGCCCTTGCGCTCAGAAGCTAGGGCTGGATTAAAGAGCCCCTGGATGTGGCTTGCCTGCTCAGGTATGAAACCCTGTTATCTAGGAGTCCTTTTGTAGCCTTGCTGATATTTGAACTAAGAGGCCTTTCCTGGGGTGTTAAATAGCAGTTGTCTTGCTTGTGAGGTCTAAAATTTAGCAGGCCTGGCAGTAGTTAGAGACATCTCTGAAGGAGGAGGAATGTGACTGCAGTTAGTGTGAAGCAGACTGGGGTTAGATTCATGAACAGAAGCCCCAGAATATTTTATTGCAATGTATTTAGATGGGAAGCACAAAAACAACATGAAAGCTTTGGGTGGCGGTTCTGGCTCGTTGCAAGTTAGCACTTAAAAAGAGGCAATTAGTACAAATTTAGGTTCCTCTCGGACAGCTGTAATGACCACTTAGGGTTCTGCCAGCTCCAGGGCTGTCATATTGGTGCCACGCAAGCATCTGCTTTCAGCAGGCAGGAGATAAGTGTAATCTGGGCTAGCGAGGAAATTGTACAAGCTGTGCTGGTCGCTGCTTTCCTTGGTGGAGCACTGAAGGAATGGGCTCACAGCGTAAGGCACTTGGATGCGTGCTGGTTTCTAAGAAAAAGCGAGAGTTTAATTGCTGTGCTGACATACAGCAGGCTCTCTGCTTGTCCAATCTGTCCTGAGTGGGCAGGGTGCACAAGAGCAGCAGGTAAGGAGCAGCTCCCAGCTTTTTTGAGTCTTCATTTGGCTGCCCCAGCCCCCAAATGAGGCCAGCTCGGTCTCCTTTGGCTCACTTGCTGCAATCGCTCAGCTCTGGCACGTGGGGGCTTTGGCATGTTGCTGTGTACAGTCAGGCACTAAGAGGAGGATGATTTGTCTTTGCATGCTGTCATCGGGCTTTCCCCACTCTTGAGCCAGACAGGGGAAGTGAAGTCAGCAGACAACAAAAGGCTGGAGCAATACGACCTTGGGGTGTTTCACCAAGCCTTCCTTTCTCCCCTGTGACAGGGATGTCATGTTTTGTCCTGCTTCTGATTCACTACTTGTTGCCCAGCATAGCTCAGCCTGTCCTGGAAATCTCCTCTGGCCTGGAAAATCCAAGGAAATCCTTATTTATATCCTGTATCCGTCTATCCTGGCAAAGGGACTCTCCTGCAGGTCAGCGTGACCGCAGATGTGGCAGAAGGGCAGGCAGCAGTGAGGGCTCCCTGGGGAAAAAAGCACACGGCAAGGCTTTCCTGAGCCTGCAGCTCCTGAGGGGGGGACCGAGAGGTGGAAGAGGTTGGGGGGGCCCGATCCTCTGCCAGGCTGGGTGCAGGTGGGGGTGAGGCGTGACTACGTGCTGCACCCGGGGAGCGAGCCCCACGCCCCTGGCTGCGGTACAGGCAGGGGACGCAGAGCCGTGGTTTACAGCTGTGCGTTAACCAGACCTCTGTGTCCAGGAATCGCCTCGGGGTCTGAATCCTCACAGGCGTGCTTGGAGTACGTCAAGTGGGGCTTGTCCAAGGTTTTCTGTAATGTACTCTGAGGCTTTTTTTCCTGTGGCTGCGGCTCCTGCTCTCTCCACGCCGCAGCAGCCGTGCGGGGCAGAGGGAGCACGCAGCGTGCTTGCAGTGCGATGTCACTGCAGGTGCTGTTCTCTGCTCGGCGGGGCCGAGCCTGCTGCGTCCCCTCCTAGCAGCCCGACGGGTGAGGAAGCCAGTCCCTGTTGCCTTTCCTCTCCCTGTAACCTGCCTGGTCCCTGGCTGCTGTCCTGCATCCCCTGGTGCCTCTGCCCTTCCCATTTTGCCTCTGCCCCATGAGATCAGCGACTGTTTGAGGGCCTTTGTTGCTGCTCACAGAGGTGAGCGAGCTCAAGTGCCCTGCTCACTGCAGCTTGCTCGGGCACGCAGCCTGGTACAGGTTGTTCCCTTGGTGCGTCCTCTCCTGTGCCAGCTCTCCAGCACACAGCCGCTGGATCGGGGGCTGCGTTCACATCCCGCTCCTCCCTGTCCCAGGGGCAAGGAGGAGCAGGGTGGTGGCAAACGTGCTCAGAGGCATTGGCTGAGAAGACACCCAGCAGCGCTCCGGCGTTCAAGAATTCGTGCAAAAGCCAGCTGAGAGGCAGGAGCTCTGGGATCCTCTGGCTGATGTTACAGAGAATTGGCTGTGTCCCTCCTCCAGGCCTTGGACCAGAGCATCTCGCCTGGGGGAGCTGATTCAGCAGCTGGGAGAGGGGAGCGCAGCATTTCCTAGGGATTACAGAATCGCCGGGGAGGAGATGGGACTGACGCCACGCACCCAGGGGCTGAGGCTGTAAGCGCCAGTGTTTACAAACTCTCAAAGTGAGCTGGAGGCCTGAAGCTCCACTGCAGAGGCGAGCAAGCCCTGGGGTCAAATTGGTTGAGGTCGCAGCCCCTTGCTGGGTGTTCCCAGGCCCGTGAGCCCTCACCCAGCCGTTTGGGCTGCTGTGTGCTAGCTTTGTGAGGTGGGGGTCTCACAACTGCACCAGGGGGCATCCTGCCACCAGGCTTGGCCCCCCCATGAGCTATTGCTACTGTCAGACCCTCGTCCTTCTCTGTGCTGTGCCAGATGTCAGCTGTGCGTTTGTTTCTCTCTGGATGGAAAAAGGCCCAGGGTAGGGAGCTGGGGCTTGCTGGGGCCTTCCCAGAGAGGTGGGAGAGCTGAGTGGGTGACAAGGGGGGCCTGAGGCAGGGCCTGGCCCCCTGCGCTGCTGTCAGGGCTGGGAGCAGGGTCCGAAGCCCCCCCGGAGCAGCTCCAGGGACGACCTCACAGCACAGGCCTCCCCTGCCTCCTGCTCTGCCCTGTCCTCCCCCGGCTCTTGACGCCCGCGCCGCCATCGGACAAGCTCTTTCCGCTTCGGATTATCGCTCCTCCGGGCGGCTTTGGCTGCAGGCCCCGCATTCCTTCCAGCCTAGCGCTGCCCTGGGCCCGGGCCAAGCCCTGCGTGCTGCTATTGCAGGGAGGAACCGGCCCCAGCGCTGCCGCGGTCCTGCCGGCCAGGCGAGCCCTGCTGGGGCTCATGTTTGTAAACGCTCACCTTGAGGGGTTTGCTGGGTCTTAGGCTGGTGCCTGGGTGGAAAGGGCAAGCCTGAGGCCCACATTGCTGCTCCCCCAGAGGGAGGGATGCTCCTGGGTACCCCCTCCACAGCCCTGCCCCTGAGCGCCCTGAAGGCAGGGTACGTGCCTGTCCCTCGAGGCGGCCGCAGTGGGATGTCCTGTACCGTGAGCAGTACCATGAGCCCTGCGTGCCTCAAGCAGGTGCCCAAAAATAGCCTGGGGCTGGATCCCTGGTCCTGTGGAGGAAATCTCTTGTTTGGGCTCTTAAAAGGGGTGTGTTTGCGTTGGGGCAGGGGCTGCTAGTGCCTCCCGCATGGAGGGTTAGGGCTCAGCACAGCTTTCTGAGGACCCAGTGCACTTCACCCATCGGTCGCGCTCAAGCCTACGTGAGCTGCAGCACGGCTGGGGCCGTCTGTCCTCCCGTGCTCTGGGCTGGAGCACGGCGGGGACCCTTCCCCTGGCCCACGGCCCAGCGCTCAGCCCTCCTCCTCCTCTGCTTCACAGAGCAGGCCCTGGCCCCGTGCCCTCAGCCAGCCGCTCCACGAGCACTTGGGGAGGAGGTGGGGGCTCCTCTGAGCACCACGGGTGGTTTGCAGGAGTACAAAATACCTGGGGGGGTCCCAGCCTGGTGCTGTAGAGGGCAGGGGGTCCAGACATGCCCGATGCAGGTTCCTGCAGGTCCCAGGGCTGTTCAGTAGGGAACCCCAGGAGCATATCCCTGCATCCTTCTGCTGCAGAGGGGGACCCCAGGACTGGGGGGGGGGGGGGGGGGGGGGGGGGGATGGGGACGGGGACGGCAATGAGGCCGGCCATGGGGTGGGGATGTGGCTGCTGGGCTGCACAGCAGTGCTGTGTGGGTGAGCATGCTCAGCTGTTTGGCAGATGAGTAATGCTCCTTTCTGGCCAAGCCCACAAGCTGCTAATTTTAGTGATTACTTGATTTTTTCCAAGCTGTCTTGAGTCCCTTGGTGATTCAGAGCCGCCCAGCTTTGCTGCGCCCGCAGCCCCGGCCGTGTGAATGTGCTGGGAGCGTGCCAGCACGGATGCAGCCGGGACAGTCCCGCTGTACGGCTGCGAGGCTCAAACCTACCCAGCCATGTGTGATGCTTCTCTGCTGGGGCTTGGGGGTACCAGGAGAAAGGGGCTGCTTAGGGCGAGCTCCCCTTCCCTGCCTGCATCCACTCCTCTCCTTGTGTGTAGCCTGGGGCTGTGTGGTGAGGCTGGCTTCTCCTCATGCCGTCCCTCTAGGGGTGCCCCACAACTGCCCCTCCCGGCCCTTTACTGGTTCATGCATGAACATCTCTGCTCTGTTCCCCACCTATCGTGTAGGTGCTGCTCTGCACTAGGATTCCCAGCTGGGTGTCCCCTGGGGTGGATGGGACTGTTCCCTGTGCGCCTGGTCCCTGGGGTGCAGTGTGGGGCTCTGGAAGCTGGCAGCTCTTTGCCTTTCCTCCCGCTGGGAGAGCATACACGAGCCCACAGTCACCCCAGAAGGAAGCTTGTCAGTGCTGGGTTTCAGGCAGTGCTGTTACAGGGCAGTCATCACCATAACCTGTGATTTATCTGCTTCCCCTGCTCCTGGGAGCAGGGTGTTTGGGGATGCAGCCATCCCATGCCCCAGCTCTCACGGTGCAGTACCCATCGCTGCATCCCCCCCCATCACTACTGCTGGGGCTGTGCTGCTGGAAGGAGCTGAGTCCGACATTCTTCTGTCGGCCTGGGTTCGGAGCGGTGGTTTTCCAGCAGCGCTGGGTTTTGATTTCTGTGTTGTTTTGCTGAAAAGCTGTGTGCTTCGAGGGTGAGTCAGAGCAGGCAGGAGCCCAGCAGCGCTGGCGCTGGCGGTGGGCAGACAGAGCTGGCCGATAAGGGTGCGATAGGGCTGGGCGAGCCCTGCTCCGTGCCAGGGCTGCAGGGAAGGGGCAGCTCCCAGGCCCGCTGCCTGACCTCCAGCTGCATCACTCTGAAGGAAACGGGGAATTTAGTTTGGGAACTGTGGTGCTGGGAAAATCTGCTGTGTCAATGGCACGTACAAAAAGTACTCGTGGGCAGTGTTTTCAAAATGCCCCTTCTCCGTGCCCAAATCCCCAAGTTTTGCCCTGGGAGCAGGCAGACAGGCACCAGGGGATGCTGTGAGGGTAGCACCAGCCTGGGTGCCCGCTGCCTGGCAGGGAGGGGCCTGCGGCCACCATGTCCCACAGCCGCCGGGCCCCCCACGCTCGGCTCCCATGGGGCACCTATTAGATCTGGCATGTCAGCGGCGGCTGCCTCCAGCTGCGGTCCTGCTTCCCACCCTCTTCCCACGATCCCTGTCTGAGTGTGGCTGGAAACTCCCCTCTCCGGCCCTGCAGTTTGTGTTGTTTACCTCATTTTTGTCCCCACCGTGAGCAGGGTCCCTGTCCCCTGCGTGCTGCCAGCCCTGGCCTCACAGCACCCTGCTGCGCGGGATGGGAGCAGCCTTCCTCCCGGGGCGGCAGCGGGCAGGGGGAGGCTGCACCCAGCGCCCGGCCTTCGGAGCCAGCACCGCGTGGTTCCCATCTCGGGCAGCTCTTTAGGGCCGGCTGGGGCCTGAGCAGGGCCTGCTGGAAATGTGGGTGGGCTGAGACGGGATTAGAGGCTGTAGGGAAGTCCAGCTGCCCCGTGGTTAGCACGGGGCTGCTGCTGGCTCGGAAAAAGGGGCCACGCACATCGGTTTTCCCTCGCTGTCGGCTCCCAAACCTCCGCTCTTGGCTGCTGCTGGATCGGGCCTATGGGGCTGACAGGGACAGGTGGGCAGGGGGCAGCTGGGGACAGTGGCGGGGACCAAAGCCACCCCCATGGGTCTCTGTGGGCTGGGGGGCACGGGGAGGGCTGGCAGTGGGCACCCCGAAGGAAGGACGGGGCTGGGAGGGGAGCTTGTTCCCTGCTCCCCAACCCCTGGGTGCTGGTCTCCATCCCCCTGTGCCGGGGCTGCTGAGGAAGGAGAGCAGCGTGGGGCAGAGCCTGCGGGCACCCTGTGGGTTTGCTTCTCCTTTTGGGGCAGCAGATGAGAGCTGCAACCCCGGGTGGACGTGACCTCGTGGGTGGGTGATGCTGGGGCACCTCGGGAGCTGCAGGGAGCCCAGCTGCTCATCCCAACCCTTTCTGCTGTGGCGGGATAGCCCCAGTGTGCTGCTGCGGGGTGGTCCCGGGCATGGCCACGGGTCCTGAATCTCGCAGGGGCTGTAGCAAATGAAGAAAGCACTGGGCATACACCGAGGTGATGCCGTGGAGGAGCCCCGGTGACTGTGTGACAGCCAGGGGCAGGACGGGGCCACGGGGACCTGGCCTCACCTGCCTCCATGGGTCACAGCCCCCAGCTGTGTTCTGGGGGCTCCCGGGGCCGAGCTGCACCCTGGGCACTGGCTGACGTGTGCGGCGTGTTCTCGGGGCTGGCTGCTGCGCTTCAGGCGAGGGGCCTGGGGCTCACGAGTGAGAAACCAGCATCTCCGTCTTCGAGACAATTGCTCTGTTTGCTGAGGAAATGCGAGTTGGAAACGGCTCTGCTGCAGCGATTTCCGTAACCCCGCCGCTGCCCCTGTGCTGATTCATTGATTTGGACGGGTTATATACTGGGAGGGGAAGCGTGAACCACACTCGGCTCTCCTGCCAGCACGGAGCTGTGCTCACTCGGCGCTCGCGGCTGCAGGACACTCGGGTAAGTCTCCTCTCCGCTGCCGGCCCCGCCAGCATCACCCCGGGCCCACGGACCCCTGGGGCAGTTCTGAGAGGTGGGAGCGTGGCAGAGTGATGTGCATGCTGAGCACCTTTGGATTAGATGGAGATGTTTGTCTTGTAAGGGGTTCTCCAATAAACTGAGTCTGCTTACGCATTGTGGGAGGTGATATAGTTATAGAGGCAAAGTATATTAAATAATAACCTGTAAAGAATACGGAGTGGGGGCAGGATCAAAATTTAGGGGGCCTGCGGTTAGAACCACCTGGATGCTGAGGGGCTAGATATTCATCTCCTCGGTCTGTAAGTTTTTGTCCCTAAAAAGAGAAAGGGAGAGAAATTGTTTTCAGCTGTCTTTCGTGAACCGTGCTCCAGCTTGGATGCTCTGTACGCTCGCTTAACAGGGAGTGACATGAGCAGGGCTTTTGATGTGCAAAGCGTTTGGTGAAGTTTATAAACGGCTTGCCATAAACAAAATTGTTCTGGGATGCATATTGTTTCCATATGTGAGACACAAGCTGCGCTGGCTTTCCGAGGGCTCCTCCCTCCCCTGCAGCAACAGGCGCTTCCCCGGCGCTTTGCGCTCCCAGACCTGCCTGGCCGAGCCCTGCTTCGTGCCTGGGGGAGCCACGGGTTTCTTCCTGCCTTGTGCCACTGGGAGCTGCCAGCCGGGCACCAGGCTGATGCCCTACTCCGTGCGAAGCTCCCAGGTTGGGGAAGGTGCCCCTGGTGCGCTGAGAGATGATGGCTGTGCTCAGGGACCTGCCCATGGCAGGGGGTTGGAGTTGGATGAACTTTAAGGTCCCTTCCAACCCATCCCAGCTGAGGCTGGTACCCGCTGGCTGGGGGCTCCCCGCCGCTCGGGGCTGTGCTGCTGGGACCAGCTCACCGCGCTCACTGCAAAACAGGAAACCACACTCCTGCCGCTGGGAGAGCAGGCACGGGGGACGCCAGGGATGCCACTAATAGCTGTGGTGTGGCAGCGCGGCGCCGCAGCCCCGGCTCTGCCCTGCCTGTCCCCAGCCGTGCTGGGAGGCGTGCGGCCAGCCCCACTTCGCAGAGGGAGGCAGCACCATCCCTGGCGGGGCTGGCAAAGCACTGTGCTGAGCCTCCTCCTTTGTTTTTGCCGCAGGCCCCATGGAGCAGGGAAGCTGGCGGCTGCTGCTGCTGCTGGTGGGCTTCCAGCTTGCCCGCGGGCAGTGCCCGGAGCAGTGCCAGTGCATCCGCACCGCCCAGGTGGAGTGCTCCGGCGCCGGCATCACCACCGTCCCCAGCCCCATCCCCGCCAACGCCATGACCCTCCAGATCATCAACACGCGCATCACCGAGCTGGGCGAGGCATCCTTCGGCAACGCCTCCCTGCTGATCGGGCTGCGCATCGAGAAGAACGACCTGTCACGCGTCAGCCCCGGGGCCTTCCGGCACCTGCCCGACCTGCGCTACCTCAGCCTGGCCAGTAACAAGCTGCAGGAGCTCCCGGTGCAGGTCTTCCAGCCCCTGGGCAAGCTGGAATCGCTGCTCCTCTCCAGCAACCAGCTGCTGCGCGTGGAGCCCTCGCACTTCGCCCACCTGAGCAACCTGAAGGAGCTGCAGCTGCACGGGAACAACCTGCACGAGCTGACGGAGGGGGTGTTCGACCAGCTCGCCAGCCTCACCAAGCTCAACCTGGCCCGGAACAACATCGACCGCCTGCCGCCCCAAGCCTTCGAGCGGCTGCCGCGGCTGCAGGTGCTGCGGCTCTACGAGAACCGGCTCCGGCAGATCCCGGCGGGCGCCTTCGATGGGCTGCCCGAGCTGCAGGAGCTGGGGCTGCACCAGAACCAACTGGAGACGCTGTCCCCAGAGCTCTTCGTGCACAACGGGAACCTGCAGAAGCTCTACCTCTCCAACAACCTCCTCACCGCCCTGCCTGGCGGCGTCTTCCTGCCCCTGCGCGCGCTCTCCAAGATCACCCTGCATGTCAACCGCCTGCGCGACATCTCCCCGGCGGCCTTCGGCCCCATGCCCAACCTGAGGGAGCTGTGGCTCTACGAGAATGAGCTCGCCTCCCTCCCCGCCGCCGTCTTCAGCAACCTCACCCAGCTGCAGCTCCTGGTCCTGAGCAAGAACCAGCTCCGCACGCTTGCCCCGGGGGCTTTCCGGGGCCTGGGCGAGCTGCTGGAGCTGTCCCTGCACTCCAACGCCCTGCGCCGCCTGGACGCCGAGGCGCTGGGGGGGCTGCCCAAGCTGCAGAACATCTCCCTGCAGAACAACCGGCTGCAGACGCTGCCCCGGGGCCTCTTCGCCGCCACCCCGGGGCTGCGGCACCTCCAGCTGCACGCCAACTCCCTGGAGAACCTGCCCGCCGGCATCTTCTCCCCGCTGGCCGCCCTGCGGGAGGTGAAGCTGCACAACAACTCGTGGCGCTGCGACCAGGGCATCCTGCCCCTGCGCGCCTGGCTGGAGGCCAACCCCCACAAGGTGGGTGAGACCCCCCCGCTCTGCGCCCAGCCGCCCGCCCTGCGGGGAGCGCCCATCGCCGGGCTGCGGCAGGACCAGCTCCCCGCCACCCCGCCCGGCCCCACCGCCGGCACCCCGCTCCCTGCCCTCCCCTCCAAGGGGACATCGCCGGGGGGCACCCAGGCGGGCTCCCCCACGGCACCACCGCCGGTCACCCCCAGGCCCCAGGAGGAGGAAGAGGAGGAGGAAGGAGGGGGGCGCTGGGGGCTGACCCGCCTGCAGAGCGGGGTGGTGGTGGCCGTCATCGTGCTGGTGTGCGTGGCCCTGCTCTGCGCTCTGGTGGCGCTGGTGGCTTACAGCTGTAGGAAGAAGAGCCACGTCGTGCTGATGAGGATGAAGGCGCCCAACGAAGCCTGAGTCCCCAGCAGACCCTTTGGGGAGCGGTGCTGGGGGGGTGTCCCCTCCCCGTGGGGACAAGGGACCTGAGAGCTGGACGGGCCAGCATCACCCCGCGTGCCATATCCCCCTCTGCTGCTCTGCTTTGCCGTGTCCCTGCTCTGCAGCAGGGTGTCACCCGCCGGTGTCCCCCTTGTCTGCACTGTCCCCAAACCCTCCTGCCTCCTGCGCAGCCCCTGTGCTCGCTCCCTTTCTGGGGGCCAGCAGCCAGGGCGTGGGGGCTGAGCTCTGAGCAGGGGCTGCCCGGAGCAGAGCAGGGAGCCGCAGCCTGGCCATGGAGCACTGGGACTTCTCCTCCTTCACCTCACATCGTCCCTGGAGTGACGCCTGCTGCTTGCCCCGCACTGCCTGTTGTCCCCTCGTCCCCCCACGCCTTCAGACTCTGCCCGTGCCGGGGCACACGGGCACGAAGCCATCACACAGGGCCGGGAGCCGGGCGCACGCCCTCGCCCCGAGGAAGGCCGTGTGCCTTTGTAGCTCAAAGGGGCTGGGCGGCCTCCGCTTGGCCCCCAGCCCAGGCGGGCGCCACGGCAGCACAGCCGAGTGACTTGGCCGCGTCCACGCCGCCCGCCCTGCCTGCAGGCAGCACGGCAAGAGCAGAGCGCCCTGCCCTGCCCTGCCTCGGGCGGCCTCTCGGCCCCGCACACTTGTGCTTCCCCTGCCAGCAGCACTGCGGGGCTGCCTGCGTGTCCTGGGTGCTGCAGCATGGCCACAACCCAGCTGCGCGCTGCCACCAGCCCTCCTGTGTCCCTGCCTGGCAAAGCTGCAGCCTCTCCTCTCCCTGCTCCCGCCCCGCGGTGCCCCTGCTCCGCGCCTGGCCCTGCCGGCAGCCTGAGCGGTGCTGGGGCACGGGGCAGCACGAGCGGCACCGGGCTGCACGGGAATGGTGCTACAGGACAAGGGTCGCAGTGGGTGCGCACCCCATCGTCTGGGCTGCCCACGGTGCTCTGTGAGGCAGTGTTGGTGCAAACAGACCCGTGCTCGTGTATGTGATGGGATGCTTCTTCGGGCTGGGACCTGCACAACGGCTAGAAACATGGGACTGTGCCTTGGGGCTGTTTGGTACTGCTCTGTGATCGCCCATTAAAGCACGGTTGTCCATCTCCAGTGCCAAGAGTTCTTTGTTTGCTCCTCTGCATTGAGTGGCGTCCTTGGAATAACCCAGCAGGGACAGGAGCTTTGCTTTACTGCCTCTCCAAGGTGATTTTTTTTTCATGTTGGGGAAAAGCAGGCTGCTGGGGGTGGGAGAGGGCCAGAGGTTTGTGGCTGCAAAGCCCAGGCTGGCCTGGGGTATGGGAGGGCTTGGCCATCCAACGGCAGCAGGATGGCTTTTGGAGAGCAAGCTGAGACCTCAATGAGCTCCCTGATGGAGCCGGAGCTGCTGACCGCCTCCTGTGCAGCCCTGTCCTCAGATCAGAGCTCTGAGGGTTTGCGCTGAGTTTCCCCACACATCACCGTCTGCCCAGCTGAGTGCATGTAAGTGTTCCTCCTCTTCCCCGGGGGTCCCTCCACGTCCTGGGTGCGATCCCAGCCCATTCCAACCTTTGCCCTTGCAGGGCATCCCTCACAGGGTTGTACACTGCTCCTCCAGGCAGGTTGCCTCTCCTGGGGAGTTCAGCCGGTCTGCGGGTCCCTCTGGCCACCCCACCGCTGCCTGGACGCACCGGCTGGATCCTGGGCTGCCAAGCACTGGTGGCTCTGCCCTCCACGCCGCAGCACGGTGGTCCCAAGGTGGGCTCTTTCACCAGGGCATTGCTTTGCCTCGCTGCGCTGTGCCTGGTCCCCTCTGTTGTGCAAGGGACGTTTGCCAGCCTCACTTCTCAATGAGAATTAACAGAGTCCGGGGAGGCTCCTGGGGGGCTGCAGCAGGCTGACACTGAGCTCGGTGTGGGACCGGTGCCACTGATGGCAGCAGGGCCCTGCCATGGCCACAGGGCACGTCCAGGGCCACGGCCCCGCTTCCCTGCCAGGACATGCTCATGGCAACTGGCCCGTGCCCTGCGTGCGTTCACCTCCGGTCCCCTGGGGCCGGGCTGATTTTTGAAGCGCTCCAAGGACACGGGTTGTTGTTGCCGATAAGCAGAAAGGGGCAGCTCCGCCCCAGCAGGAACGGTCTGTCAGCTGCCTCCACATCCGCCCCACAAAACATCTTCCCTTCTCGGCGGGGTTCGCTCCTCACAGCGGGCTCAGCAGCGGTTCCCGTGGTGGCAGTCCCCGTGGTGGGGGTCCCCGCGATGCCGCTCACGGTAAGTGGCAGGGCTCAGGGGGTTTGGGATGGGTTTGCTGGGGGCCTGGGGTGGGTGGGAAGTGCTGGAAACAAGTCAGGTGGCGGGAGGGAGAGGCCCGACGGTGCTCCGGGGCACGGCTCTAAGTCCAAAACACCCCATGGCATGGGATGCCCCAGGTGGGTGTCACAGCGGGATGGGCACTGTCCCCCATCACCAGGCAGCACCAGCAGGTGTCCCAGGCATGGAGGAAATGGTGGTGGTCTGGGTGCTTCTGCTCAGCCCCTGCTTGTGCACAGGCACGTACCCTCCCTCCTTTAGCAGACAGTCTGGCTCTGAAACATTCCTTCCAGAAGGACGTTCTCTATGGGCAGTCAGAAACACAACCAGCAGGGCCCCCTCGTTGTGTGGCTGGGTGCAGGTGAGCCTGGTGGCCCTGCTGCAGCAGCCACAGCAGCTGATGCTGGGCTCCTTCTCCAGCACAGGGTGATGGT
Organism: Anser brachyrhynchus; assembly: GCF_964034855.1. NCBI lineage: Eukaryota > Metazoa > Chordata > Aves > Anseriformes > Anatidae > Anser > Anser brachyrhynchus. The sequence continues at coordinate 13,011,223 of NC_137703.1, read as the reverse complement.
CTACGTGGTGCTGGGACTGGGGTCCCTGCTGGTGGGGGGGCTGCCCCTCCCCTGCCCCCCACCCTGCCAGTGCTACGACACCTCCAAGGTCTTCTGCTCGGGGGAGAAGATGAGGGAGATCCCAGCGGGCCTGCCGGGGAACGCCACCCAGCTCTTCTTCGTGGAAACAGCCCTGAGCAGCATCAGGAGCAGGGCGCTGGGCTCCAGCACCACCCTCACCAAGCTGGTCTTCATCAACAACCACATCCAGGAGCTGGAGGTGGGCGCCTTCTGGGGGCTGCCCAGCCTGGCTGAGCTGGAGATCTCGGGCAATCCGCTGCCAGCCATCAGCCCGGGGCTGCTGGCAGGGCTGCCCAGCCTCACTGTGCTCTCCCTGAGCTCCAACGCCATCCACTCCTTGCAGCCGGGGCTTTTTGCCACCGCCTGCCGCCTGCAGGACCTGCGCCTGCGGGGGAACAAGATCGAGGTGCTGCCCCCCGCCATCTTCCGCCCGCTCCGCCGCCTCCAGGCCCTGGACCTCTCGCAGAACTTGCTGGCCGAGCTGCCCGACGGGCTGCTGGCCCCGCTGGCCACCCTCCGCATCCTGAAGCTGAGCGACAACATGCTGGCACGGCTCCCACCCGGCGCCTTCAGGACGCTGTCCCGGCTGGGCGAGCTCCACCTCGACGGCAACCAGCTGGCCGAGCTGCCGGCTGGGGCCTTCGCGGGGCTGGGCGCGCTGCGGCGGCTGCAGCTGCAGCACAACGCCCTGGGCAGCCTGCGCCCCGACGCCTTCGCCAGCCTCCCCAACCTCACCTTCCTCAGCCTGGAGGGCAACCAGCTGGCCTCCCTGCCCGCCGCCCTCTTCCAGGGCACCCCGGGCCTCCTGCACCTCTCGCTGGCCCGCAACCAGCTGCAGGCGCTGCCCCTGGGCGTCTTCGCCAACCTCTCGGCGGTGCAGAGCCTGGCGCTCTCCCACAACGCCCTGGCTCGCCTCCCCGCCGAGGCTTTCCGGGGGCTGGCAGGGCTGACGGCGCTGCAGCTCGGCCACAACAACCTCTCCAGCCTGCCGCCGGGGCTGCTGGATGGGCTGCCCAGCCTGGCCACGCTGGGGCTGGAGCACAACCGCCTGTCCCGCCTGCCCCCGGGCTTCTTCGATGCCAACGAGGAGCTGGTGCGTGTGGAGCTGGAGGACAACCCCTGGGCGTGCGACTGCCGCCTCGCCTACCTCCTGGGCTGGCTCCAGGTCTTCGCCGACCCCCTCCTCCACGTGCAAGCCTTCTGCGCCAGCCCGGCCGCCCTCCAGGGCCGGCCCCTCCTGGAGGTGACCCACAGGCAGCTGGCGTGTACCAAAGATGAGGGCTGGGATGCGGTGCCCGGGGAGGATGTGCCAGGGCAGTGCACCTACAGCAACCCCGAGGGCACCCTGCACGTGTCCTGCAACGCCACGAGCTGCCAGCGGCTCAGCCTTCGCCTCCCTCCTCCTCCTCCCAGCCGGGCGGCGGGGCCGGGGACCGAGTACCGGGGCGCCTGGGTGCTGCGCTCCCCCTGCGGCACGCTGCAGGTCAGCGTCCTTGTCACGGCGCAGGGCCCGGAGGTGACCACACCACCTGGGCTCCCTGCTACACCCTAGGACTCGGGCATGTGCTGCTGCTCCTCGTGGTCATCGGGCTGGTGCAGCAGCTACACTGAAATCAGCCCGAGAAACAACGCCCCGTGTCCTGCACTGATGTCCCCGCCGTGGCCACCGTCACCATGCGCTGTGTGGGAGCCGGACTCGTGGTGCCTCTTCACCCAGCCGTGCGTTCCTGTGTGTTTCAAATATTATTAAAGTGTATGTATCACCTCCGTGCAGCCCGTTCCCGAGGTGCAGAGGGGGAAGACGCCGTCTGTCTTGCAGGGGAAGGTGGCCGTGATCCTGCAGGGCTGTGGCTGGAGGCCCTGGGCCGGGCTGCGAGGGGCGCGGGGGTGCTGCTCGCTGGGTGCTGCCCGCAGGGCTTGGCACCCGGGGAGATGGGGGTCCGAGAGGACACCGGTGCTGCCCTAAGGGATTAAGTGTGTGTGTGTGTGAGTGTGTGATTGTGTGTGAGTGTGTGTGTGTGTGTGTGTGTGTGTGTGTGCGTGTCCGTGCACACGCGTGGGTGCGCGCCCAGCCAGCTGAACCCTTCTCCCCGACGGCGCTGCGGCCGGGGCTGTGCCGCGCGGTGCTGCTGCTCCATCTGGTGGCCGGCGGGACTCGGGGTGTCCCGGGCCGGGGACAGCCGGGGGGGCCCTGCCACAGCCCGGCCGCCCTCCCCCGAGCCGTCCTGCCCGGCCTGCCCGCAGCCACGGGGCCCCGGGGTCCCCCCTCGGGGGCGCGCTGCTTTGCTGCCGCTCCCCACCGCCTCAGCCCCACCGCTGCCCAGAGGGAGAGGAGGCAGCAGGGGGGAGGTTTGTGGTCTCCCAGCCTGCCCCATCAGCAGAGTGTGCTCAGCAGGGTCCCCGGCTGGTGCCCAGCGGAGGTGAGCCCCCCGGCCAGCCACAGCCCCGCGGCCAGCCGCCAGGACGGGGCTCTGTGTCTGCCCAGCAGGGCCACAGAAGTCACCGCCGTTACCAGCCTGACCAAGCGGCTTCACAGCAGCACCTTTCAGCTACATAAGCCTCTTCTCGAGGAAGGAAAAACAGGCTGGCCTGAAGATCTTCGGGCTTCCCTTGATGTGAGCTGCTGCGTGGTGCCAGCAGATAACACCTGGCAGCGCGTGCATCCTCTCCTGGGGTGCGTGGGACTGCTCCCCACGGCTCTGTGCTGCGTGCTTATCTCCCCGAGCAGCCCTGCAAAGCCAAGCCCCGTGTCTGGGCCGTGGATAAAGCTCCCCAGGTGATGGGACCCCTCGTCCCCTGCCTCACACAGCACAGCTCCGGCGGCTGGACGCGTTCCCGAGCGCTCAGGCAAGTCGGTGGTGCGAAATGCTTTAAAGTGTGCCAGGAGGGTGGTTCTGGGGAGCTGTTGATCTGTGTCCTTGCTGCTGGGGAGAGGGACAGGCAGGGACACCGCAGCCAGGGTGTGCAGGGAGCCAGGGTGTGCAGCCCCGTGGGGCGGCTGGCGCACACCTCGCCTCTCAGCCCTTTCTGTCCAAACCCAATGGTTTGCAGCCTCCTGGCTTTGCTGACCTCTCGACATCTTTCAGAAAATATCTAGGTCTTTTCAAAGCAAATTTAGCCTCCTGGAGTTAGCTTTTGCGTGGTTAGCTTTGATGGATGCCTGAGAAGCAGCCCATGGCTCTTTCTTTTTTCTGCTGCTGGTGGATGTGAGCCAGTGAGCTCAGCTCCTAGCTGCTGGTCGGAGCCCTAGATGCTGGGTTTAAGACAGGAAATCTGCGGACATCACCAAGTCTTTTAGTGAGCCTAGTCCTAAACGTGGTTGCTGCTTACAAGTCAACCATTTCTACCTGACAAAGCTGCATAACTAATGCCAAAATATAATGTGATTAGCAGGGGTCCTGAAAAGGACGCATTTAAAGTAATGTTTTAACTAACCCTTTGGAACTGAGAGAAGCACCTACAGGGAGCCCACCCAGCACAGTGCTCTGTGGAGCTGTCTGACCTGGATGGCCAGAGAAAATCCAGGGATTTGCAGCGAGGCAGGGGGAAGAGGAAGGCAGAGGGATACACCAGGCATCGTCGCTTCAGGTCTCTGCTCCTGGGGACACCGGGCAGCCCTCCCGTGTGCTGTGCCGAAGGGCTGTGGTGGCACCACTATGTGCCGTTGTGAAAGACGAGGGAAGATGTGTCCTGCCTCATGGAGAGGGACTGGTGCTTTCACACCTGTGCTGGGGCTTGGCTCTTTTTTTTTTTTTCTTTAAATTACAGTAATGCTAGATTTTCCAAAGTTACATTCTGTGGGGATGCCAGCTGCTCCACAGGCTAAGTTTTTTTGGCATATGCTGTGTAAACAAGGTCGTCTGGTGCTGGCTGGCTGCTGGGACCATGTCTGATCTCAGGTTTGCTGCCAGCAAGCAGAGGGCTGGTTGGCGCTGCTGCTGTGTGAGCGATCCGTGGCCCTGCTGAGTCCTGGCCCTGCTGGGGCAGCACTAAGGGGCAGCAGCTCTCTGCCTGCTTCATCCAGACGCATCTGAGCCTACAGCCCAAACGCGGGGCGAGCAGACTCAGAGCAGACACCACCCAGCTCTGCTGGAGCCTCCCCCACTGCCATGCTGTCAGCTGGCTCTCTGCCTTCCTCTCCATCCCTTGGTACCAACACAAGTGAACTCTTGTAAATGCAGCATATTCTGGTTTCTACAACCTCTCTCTTTCAAGTAAAATGACTTGTGATATGTGAACAGAATGGTTCTGAGAGCTGTGGATGCAGGTCTTACTGTTCTTCAAATCTGACATTTGAAACCCTTTTTCAGGATGATGTACCAGCATTTCCTTTTCATTTTCTTCCTCCTCTTCCACCCCCATAAATGCCAAGACCAAACCCCGGGTGAAGATCCATACGAAATGCCCAAGGACTACCAGGAGGTCTACAGAGGGACAAAAAATGATGTCAAAGAGATCCCCAAGATTGCAAAGCCCTTCATTTCTGAGATGGTCTTTGTGCAAACCAGCATTACTGCTGTAAGGAAAGGTGCCTTCAGGTACATGCCCAACCTGACCAAGATTTTGTTTATCGGCAACAAGATCAAGGCGGTTGAACCTGGAGCCTTTGATGGTCTGGAGAAACTGAGGGATTTGGAGATCTCTGGTGCCTCCCTGGAAGAACTGGCCGTGGGCACTTTCCAGAACCTCCCAAGCTTGCAGAGACTGGAGCTGAGGGACAGCCACATCAGCCACATCCCCAAAGGGCTCTTTGAAGGGCTGGAGCACTTGGGAGAGCTCTCCCTGTACATCAACGCGATCTCGTCTCTTCCAGAAGGTATTTTTGATTCTCTTGCCAATCTAACTTTTTTGGACCTGGCTAGGAACAGGATCGCGGCTCTGCCTGGAGATGTCTTTAGCAAACTCCCCCGCCTGCAAGTCCTGCGGCTGTACGAGAACGAGCTGCAGGACCTCCCGGAGGGGCTGCTGGATGCCCAGCAGGAGCTGCTGGAGCTCAGCCTCCAGAGGAACAGGCTCAGGACACTGCCACCCACGCTTCTGAGGAGCCTGGCCCACCTGGAGAAACTCCTCTTGGACAACAACCTCATCAGGGTTCTCCCACCCCAGGGCTTTTTTGGATTAAACAAATTGAAGCTGCTGACTCTAGGCTCAAACCACATTACGGAGCTCCCATGCTGCCTTTTTGACAGCATGCCACACCTGTGGGAGCTGGACTTGAGCAGGAACAGCTTAGTCACACTTCCAGTTGGCATCTTCGTCAATCTGACGTCTCTTGGCAAACTCATTTTGTCCCACAACCAGCTGTCAGCCCTGCCGAGAGGAGTCTTCATGGGGCTCAGCAAGCTCTCGGACCTCCAGCTGGAAACAAATCAGCTCTCTGCTCTTGATGACAAGGTCTTTGCTCCTCTCCCAAATCTGAAAACCCTCAATCTTCGAAAGAACCAGCTAAGGAGTGTCCCACGAGGACTCCTGGACCCGCTGAAGAGGCTCAGCTCAGTGTATCTGAGCGGGAACCCATGGAGGTGTGACTGCAACCTCTGTTACCTGCATGTCTGGATCCAGGAGAACAGTGAGAAGGTAAAATTGTCCGCCCAAGTGTCATGCAAGACTCCACCCCACCTGGCAGGGCAAGCGGTGGCATCCCTGAGGGACGACCAGTTGATTTGTCCAGCCACTTTGCCTCCTTCAGTTTCCTTCACCCCATCTCTGCCATTCACCTCCGCATCATCACAGAGGATGTCAGCCTTGCTGTCACCCGGAGCCTCACCCACTGCAGCACAGACTGCACTGCCATCGGTGACCTTTCCTGTCATGGCACTGCCAGCCATGCCATTACCTATGGCCACCTCCTCCATGTTGCCAACTGTACCAACTGAGGTCTTCCACACTGCTCCATCACCAACCATGATGTCTAAAGCCTCCATCATCACCCCATCATCAGCTGTGACACGGGAAGCCTCCATCACCACCCCATCACCCACTGTGCTTCCCGAGACCTCCATCACCACCCCATCACCAACCATGTTACCCAGGACCTCCATCACCACCTCACCACCAATTGTGCTACCCAGGACTTCCATCAACATCCCATCACAAACTGTGCTTCCTGAGACCTCCATCACCACCTCATCACCAACCATGCTACCCAAGACCACCATCACCACCCCACCACCAACTGTGCTGCCCAAGAACTCCATCAGCACCCCACCACCAACTGTGCTACCCAGGACCTCCATCAAGACCTCATCACCAACCAGGCTGCCTGAGGCCTCCATCACCACCCCACCACCAAATGTGCTACCCAAGACCTCCATCACCATCCCATCATCAGCTGTGCTCTCTAAGACCTCCATCACCAACCCATCAACAGCTTTGCTCCCTGAAGCCTCCATCACCACCCCACCACCAACTGTGCTACCCAAGACCTCCATCACTGTCCCATCATCAACTGTGCTGCCTAAGACCTCCATCACCACCCCTCCAACAACTGTGCTGCTTAAGGCCTCCAACACCATCCCGTCATCAGCTGTGCTACCCAAAACCTCTACCACCATCCCATCACCAACTGGGCTGCCTGAGGCCTCCATCACCACCACGCCACCAACTGTGCTACCCAAGACCTCCATCATTATCCCATCATCAGCTGTGCTACCCAAGGCCTCCATCAGCACCCCGTCACCAGCTGTGCCACAGGAGGCCTCCAGCCTCTGCTCAGCTCCAGCAGCCATAAGCCTGCAGCCTCCTGAGGCCAATAGCCCAGATCTTGCTCTGCCTACTCCGGCTCCTGCCACCCCACCGATGCCAACCACCCCACGGGCAGCTCCCACCATACAAGTGCCTCCTGCTCTTCTGGCACCCACGGCGAGGCCAGCACCCCCTGTACCCCCACTGCGAGGCCACACAAGCCCCCAGCCGGCCTCCTCACCCACGTCCCCTGGTGGGTACCACCCCAGGGCCTTCTCCCTGCGGCCCAGCCCGCGGCACTGCCGGGTCTCCCTCGCCCTGGGGCTGGCTGTGCTGGCGCTGCAGGTGGGGGCCACGCTGCTGGGCGTGAAGCTCGTCCTCCTCCTCCACCACACCACCCGTGGCCGTGGTCCTCCCATGCCACCGGTGAGGCTGCTGAGCGTCCGAGCGATGGCCACCGTGCGCCCACGCCGGGCTGTGGAGAGGTATCAGTGGGGTGCCGTCCCCCAGGGGTGGGTGTCGCAGGACCCGGGTGGTTTTGGGGTGCCTCCCAGGTGGCCCCCGGAGATGCTGTGAGCCTGGGGAGCCTGCACCACGTCGCTGCTGGATGGGACCTTCTGCCGAGCGACACTAGGTGGCATCCCGACACAGGCAGTGGCTGCCACCGCCTGTCCACGGCCACGCGGGGCCACGGGGGGCAGAAGGGCGAGCAGTGGCCGTGGGGCACCACACCGAGGTGGTGGTGGCACCGTGCCCAGCCCCGGCTGCCTCCCAGCCCAGCACCCCGGGACGTGCCGGAACCGCTACGGCCACCGCAACGCTCCTGCCTCCTGCCCGCTCTGTCTCGGCTTCCTCTCTGCTGATATTAAAGCCTTCCCTGCGGCTCTGCCACGCTCTGAAGGGCTGACCAGAGGAGTGTTTTCACCCCAGGGCTGCCCTCACCGTCACCTCCAGCGGGGATTTTCTGCCTCCCGCTGGAGCGCGCGGTCCCCAGGTGGTGCCGGCGGTCAGAGGCCGGGGTGGGAGCAGGTTACACACTGCGACCCAGTGACAAAACAGAGATGCAATTTCTAAATCTTGCATCCCCAGAACCTCTGTAGGATGCTGCCTGCCCTGTCCCCTGGCAGGGTGACATCTGAGCACAGCCAGCCACTTTGCTCGCACGGAGAGGCTGCAGCTGAACCTGTCCCCAGCGTGGGCCGCTCACCAGCGTGTCACTCCTCGTAGTGAGCCTTCCCCTCGCAGACCTGGCCTGGGGGCTGGCTGTTACCTCCTGTCGGGCACAGAAACACCTTCCCTGCCACTGCCACCCGCACAAGCCCAGGGAGCCGGACCCTGTGGGCTTGGAAGGCAGCAGGCAGCAGGGAGCGGACACTTCTCACCAACATAGTGCAAGAGCAAAGGAGGGGGACCGGTGCTTTGCATTAGGGTACGTGCCCGTGGCGGCACGCTGGGGACCTGCACACACACCTCTGCTAAGCCTGTGCAGTGTCACGGGCTGCTCCGCCAAATCCCGATGACGGCTGTGAAATAGGGGAGGTGAGCAGGGGCAGCACATCTGCACGGGCTGCAGCGAGCGGCCCCAGAGCCTGGCACTGCGGGTAATGAGATGCAGGTGAGGGGAAGGGAGTGTTTTTCCTGGCAGCCCATATGGGCTCAGCTTCGTGCTTGATTTAGAGGGTTTGAAAGCGGGGCCGGCTGCCGGGGAGCAGACCCCGAGCACCTCCCGTGGGATTGGAGGGGGGGCTCCTTTGGTTTGGTGGATATTTAATGGCCCGGTGCAGTCTAAACAGGGAAGTACTTGGGGGTGAGATTAGCACAACATAATCACATCTTAAAAGGTCTTCAGAGACATAAGGCACGTCTGCTCTCCTATTAATTACTCGTTATTAATAAAGCCGGGGTCAGGCTGGAGGTGTTTGCTCCAGAACGCACCGGTTCCCTCTCTGCGGAGCACATCTGTCCTCTGCGTCCGTGGGTCCGGCAGGGGCACAGCCCTGCCGAGCTGCACACCCCACGGCCAGCATCCCCGCAGCTCCCCGGCCACGTAACGCCCCGCCAGGGCCCTGCCTTCCTTCCTGGAACACCTCCGAGTGCTGTAAAACACAGCCAGGGCTTCCCAGCGGGGGAATTTCCTGCTGTGATTGATTTCCAATTTGCAAGGAAAATACAGGGCTGGCCCCACCGGCTCGCAGGCAGCAGGCAGCTCCCGGCAGCTCCCGGCCAGGCTGTGGCAATGACAGGGCTGTGGCTGTGCCCAGCCCCGGGGCGTGCTGCGGGAGCACCGTGCCCAGCACATCCTGCCAGGCTTGTGGCTGCTGGGCTGCACCTCGCTGCGGTGCCAAGGAGAGGCTTCCCCCAACATGTCCCCTGCATGCCCTTCCCTGCTCTGCTGTGGGCAGCCCAGGCATCTCACAATGGGACAGCCATTGTACTGGCCAGCTCCTGATGATTTTTTCACCGATTAATTTTTAATATTTTTTTTCCGAACTCAGAAAAGATTTTAGCACCAGCAGCACAATGCAGCCGCACCACCCTTTGCTCTCCTCCTGCTTTCTGCTCTCTTTGCACCTGATGCCTCTGGTTCTCGGACTGGAAAAAAAGTACTGAGCATCCCTGTGCAGCATCTCCAAGCTGCTGGAAGTCCTGTAAACCTCTTCCTTGTTGCCGTGACTGCCTGAGCTCCTTGCTAACCTCAGGTGATGAGCAGTTTGAAGCAGAGACCGGACACCCTGTGTGCCCCCAAGCAGTGTTGGGCCTGCAGGTCCCCAGCATGGCCTGGGGACCCCACAGCCCTTGTTGGCCCCTTTCCTGCTCCGTGCAGAGGAGATGTTGGCCCCGCAGTCTCCTTGTCCCATCACTGTGGGTACAGTGCCCTGCCCCTGCCACCTGCCTCAGTCCCCTTGGAGGAGCCGTGGGGACCCCAGGGGACAGGAAGGGGGCCCTCGGGTGACAGCCCTTTCTTGTGGCTGGCGGAAAGGGGGGAACAAACACCTGCATGGGGGGAAATCGCAAAATAACCCCAGCCCCCGTGGGCAAGTCCCACTGCTGCTGCAGGGAGCCTGCCCCTGCTGTGGTCGCAGCTCCCTCGCCACGTGCCCACCCCGTGTGCCCACCCAGCACGTGCACGTGTCCCCGGCACGGGCTCCTTGGCCTCGCATCCCTGCCGGAGCCTGAGCTGCCCTCTGAGCCACTGGGGCAGCGAGGGGATGCCCAGGCACTGGGACCAGCCCGCGCTGCATGCGGGGTTCGGGCATGAGAGCGAGAGCGAGGCAAACCGGCCGGCACATCCTCCCTTGGGGCAGCGGGAGAGCCGGAGGGGCGGAAGCTGCCTATTTGTTTAAGGTGCAAACAAGTTATGTTAATCTGCTGCCTGTTTGTATTTCTTTAGAGCGCCCGTGTGAGAGGGGAGCGGAGATGGAGTCTCCCCTTTGTGCGGGGGCACTGCCGTGCCGTTTGAAGTGGAGGTGAGAAAACACAGAGGGGCAGATGGAACCTGCTTTTGGAGTGAAAGATTTTTTTCGGCTATTTATGATAATTAGTGGGAAACGCTCCTCAAGCGTTTCAGATGATTCTGTAATGAAGTTGGGCCGAATGTTCCCGCTTTGTTCCCGGGGAACCATTAAAAATCCCCCTTCTTTGGCCGCCTTAATGCAATGCTGAAAAGGCACAATGGCATAAAAGTCGCCCTGGGCAGGGCGGAACGCCTCCTTCCCCCGCGAGGGAGAGCCCTTTAGAGCCCGGATTTTCTGGGTTATAAACCCCAGCGCCCGCAGTGTTCGTGCGAAAGCTGCGGGTCCTGCTGCTGGGCGCCTCTGCATCGCTAATGCCGTGGGGTGCGTGTGAGCTGGGAGGACAAAGGCTGAGACAAACAAACAGGGATGAGAAGGAGCAGGCGCAGTGACGGATGCCGTCACTCGGTGCGTTTAGGAAAGCTGCCCCTGACTGGGGCTGGGGTTTTGCTGCGAGGGGCAGGGGACTGGTACTTGCAAGGTGGGGTCCAGCCCCCAGGAGAGAGCCCTGCAGCGCTGGTGGCCAGGGCCAGACCCTGTCCTGGGGATCCTGCTGGTGCCACCAGGCCCCTGGTCACCTAAGTGAGGCAGGAGGCATCCAGCATAACCCCGGGGTGATCAGTGCCAGGGAGCGAGGGCTGGCCACGTCTCACAATGCTTTTAGCTCCTCCAGCACGAGCGATGTCAGGAGGAGGCACCTGCCTGAGATCCCGCATCTATTAGTGCCACTTCCCTGGGGACGATGTGTAAGGATAATGTGAGCCGTCCTGCTGAAATGATGACAGGGAACGTGCCAGGAGCTTTTAGCATAATGGTCAGGGCTGAACGCGATGGTGGGGGTTTAAGTGTCCCATCAATATTCCCTTCTCGCTGGCAGCCGTGCTGCTGGGGCTGGAGCAGCTCCCTGCCAGCCGCCTCCGTCTCCCCGCGCCGCCCGCCCCGGCCCTAATCAAGTTCTCCTCTCAGCCCGTGTCCCGCAGGGCCCTCGCTGCCTTCAATGAGGGGAAATTTGCAGACAAATTTCTGCCAGCAGGACGCTGGAGCTCTCCTGCGTGGCGGGATAAAGATCCCTGCAGCCTCCGCACGGCCCTGCCGGGTTTGCGCGTCCGGGCAGCCTGGGGCTGGTCACTGGGGGGTGTGGGAATAGGGCCGGAGGCTCTTTGAGCGGGGCTATTCTTTGCCTCGAGATAATGCACGGCCTGCGGCGGCACCGCGACACAATGAGCCCATCTGTGAATAGGCTGGAACTGTTACCTCCGGGTTCCCTTACGGCAGGTCCTGAAGTGCCACTTGGGTTATTATGATGCCTTTGCCAATACCTGTGTCCCTCCTCGAGGTCTTTTTGGGGAAATATCTCTAGATACACCGTATATTTCCTTTGGGGACAGGGGTGCAGATACTGGGACGTTTGCTGGCCCTGGGGACGGAGCATTTGGCTGGTGCAGGTTTGCAGGAGAGGCACGGTGTGGCTGCTCTCGGCAGTGGGGCACAAGGAGCACCAAGCCCCACGCTGAGCCAAATCACTGTCTTTGGAGAGCTCACCATGCAAAACTGGCTAGCCTGGTGCCCGAAGGCACAAGCCTCGAGCCCGTAGCTCCCTGACCAGCACCCTGTGGACTCGCACTGTCACGCAGCAGCACTGCCCAGTTTGCTTTTTGCAGGCGATGGTGGCACCACCGGGACCTACCATGCACAGCAGCACCACCGCCAGCCCTGCCAATATGCCATCCCCTCTGCCTCCCATCCCATGCTTTATTATTTTTCCTTATTTTTAAATCAATTTTTGTATTTTTTCCTCCCTGCCGTCCATTGATTCCTCTCCAACCAGCTATTTCCCAGCAGGACAGCAGCCCAGGTACGCGCGGCGGCGCGCTCCCGACCTTTCCCAGCGCGGTCCCCAGGGGCCGGCAGCACGAGGCGGGCGCACAAAGGCACCGTGGCGGCCGCGGCGCTGACCCTGCCGTGCCACAGCTACCTGCTGCTCCGCCACAATGGCCCCGCGGCCCCGGCCGGCCTGCCGGGGCGATGAAAAAGGGCCCGAGATAATAATGAGGCTGGCTACTACTGCTCTCTTCAGAGAGCCGAGTCAACTCCTCGGGAAGAAAGGAAAAAGGAAAAAAAAAAAAAGGGGGAAAAAAAAAAAGAACCCCCACTCTTGGATAATAAAGAAGTAACAAATGAAGAATGAAAGCCTATAGAAGGCGTCTTAACCCAGCGAAGAAAAAAAATGTCAACATCTGTGGAGCTGTCTGCAAAAACAGACCGAACCCCTAATGAATACCCTCTAGAAAAGGCATTCAGTCGAGGAAAGGCAAAAGGCTACATTTTTCTATGGAGGTATAAAGATTTTGATGAATCTGCCCTTTCCCTTTCCAGTGCAGTTGAACCAAGCGCTAATGTTCATCTTCAGCTGCATTAAAGGATCCGGAGGGGGGCAGAGGGGGAAGAGTCTTGATCTGAAAGCTTACGAGGAGGGTGGATTTAGGGAGCCTGGATAGATGTCTGAGCACTAAGGCAAGGAAGAAAAGCAACAGGCATTAGAGAAAACACTGTTTAACAAGAGTTTCTTTAGTCAGCCCATTTGAGCAGAGATTGGTGCGCCATAAACGTAATCCTCTTAGTGCTGACTTAAATGTGTTTGTACAAAACAGGGAAATATAATATGAATGTAATAGTCACGTTTACTAAAATGCTTAATAAAAAGACAAAAGTTCTTTATTTTGATCTTCGGCTCTGGTGCAGGGTGGGGGCACAGCAGATGTTTCCTTAGAAGGCTGTTCGGGGGAAAAAAAAGCCATGCAGAGTGCGGCTGTGCAGCGGCTGTGCTGTGCCATGCTGTGCTGGGCTGTGTCTTGCTGTGCCATGCCGTGCTGTGCTGTGCCATGCCGTGCTGTGCCTTTCTGTGCCGTGCCGTGCCGTGTCTTTCTGTGCTGTGCCGTGCCATGATTGCCTTGCCTTGCCATGCCATGCCATGCCGTGCCATGCTGTGCCATCCTGTACCATGTCCTGCTGTGTCATGCCATGCTATGCCATGCCACGCCATGCCGTGCCATGCCGTGCCGTGCCATACTGTGCCCTGCCGTGCCGTGCCATGCCTTGCCGTGCCACGCAGGACCGTGGCTCCTATGTCAGGCTGGGTGCCGGTGGGTCATCCCTTTTCTCACCAGCCCTGGACACGGCGAGCTGTGTTGGCTCTGGACCTGCAGACACTCGAGGAGCAGGAGGTGCTGTGGCTCATGTGGGAAGGCACAGGCAATTTTCCTGATTGCCCCCCTGAGGCTTTGCTGTGACGCTCTGTGTGGTACTAGAGGATATTCCCCAGCTGGGAATGTTGCATCTCCTCCCAAGGGCAGGGCTTAAGCCCCAGCTGTAAGGTTTGAGCTGAGCTAGAGCTATTGTGCAGGGACCACGACAGCCACCCCTGGGTGCTGCCTACCTCGTGCTGCACAGGAGCACAGACCCGCAGGGGTGCTGCCGTCACCATCCCTGCCTTCGTGCTAATGGCAGGCTCATTTTAAGGACAGTAGACTCACTTTTGAGCAAAATTTTGTGGCTTTTCCCCACAAATTAGAACAGAAGCGATGCAGTTTCAGCTGGAAATGTTTGCTGTGTCGTTGCACAACCACTGTTTTTGCTCTGAGCACAGCCTGCCCAGCCAAACAAGTACAGATGCCCTCGCGCTGCTGCAGCGCTGCAGTCGGGCTTGTGCTCTTTGAGGCTTCTTCTGTGGGCGCTCTCCACCCTGCGTGCCACCTCCGACGTGACTCAGTTGTTGGAACAACTCATGTCAGCTGTCTCCCCATAAGGCTGCCTGTTGGGACTGCAGAGGAAATGTTTGCCAGAGCTGCCCCGACATTTCCAAGCAGTGTAAGGCTCCACTCAGAAAGTTGTTCCTCTGAAGGCAAAGACTGAAGGTAACAGGTTCATTTCTACAGAATAATCATGGAAAATGCTAAACTGAAAGGTAGTGTTGGGTTTTGGCTTAGTTTCTAAGCTTTTGATTTATGTTGATACTCGACAGCTGTAGTAGCTGATATAAATACGTTAGATATTTATCACCTGCCCCGTTGATACCTTACATTGTGAAATGCTGGTAACTCAGGGACACAATCAGTTCAGCTTTCCAGATCTGATAGTTAAACATTTCTACTCCACAGCACAGTTACCTGCCAGACCTTCCTCTGCTCTGGGACAAGGAGCAGAGGTACAGCACCGGGTGGCTCACGTGCTAGGGCTGAAAAGGGCATTTCCAAAACCGTCCGAGGTCAGCCCGACCCCGGCTCATACTGGCAGGCTGGTGGGTGCGTTTCATTGCTCAACGCTTGTTCCTCGCACCATGTATGGCCTAAAACAACATCTTTTCCTCCGTCTTCTCACCCCAAGAGGGCAGCCAGCCGTGTTTCCTGCATGCTGGGATGAGTAAGGCCACACGATGTCACCTCCGGGGGGTGGAGGGTGCTCTGGGGACAGTTTGCTTGGCGGAAAGTGTCAGTGCAAACTAGGTAAAACTGTGTTTTCCAACAAAAAAATTCCACTCTAATAGGAAAATAAATGCCCCAGTTGTTTTGGAAGCACATCAGATGTTTTCTGGTACAGCCCACAACGTGTACAGTGAGGACGAGGCATTTTCCATGGAGAGCAGATATTTTCCACAGCAACAACATTTTTTTGGTTGTTGTTTAAAAACCAGACCAAAACAACAACAACCCACAAGCTGCCTCCCAGTTAAGCAGAAGGAGAAAAGCTTTGGGAGCAGATATTTCCTGCCTGCCCGCGGGGGCTTTGGAGACCGGCTGACGGGGCACGTCGTAACACCAGGGCCGAGCAGCTCCCGTGCGGGTCTCGAACTACCAGCCATAGCTTTTGTGTGGAAAGGTGAAAAAAGATGCTTAAAAAGCCCACCAAAAATAGTGCATTTGTGGTGGCTAGAAGAAAGGAAATAGGTTGATTGTTTGGGTCTGCCACCAGTTCTCCTGGAGGCTGCTTCCCTGGCAGGGCAGAGCAGAGGCCACCGAAGCCGTGTGGGACAGAGGGCAGATGCCGGCAGCCTCGTGCTCACTCACCCAACTGGCTAAAAGGTCCCCCAGCCCTGCAGGTACCGCCAGCACCTCCTGGGTGCCTCCTCCTGCTTTGTCCTGTGCCTGTTTTTTCTCCCTCTGTTATCCTCAGAGCGACAGCAGAGCCTCCAAGCCCCCCGTGTTCCCTCCCGGCACACCTGGCTCCCGAGCCCCGTGCGCGAAGGGCGCCTTTCTGCACGGCAGCATCGTTGTTGTAACGGGGACGGCGCGCTTTACAGCCCCATAAACCCCACATCCTTCTGTGCAGGCTGCTCTTACGTGACGCTAATGCTTACAAGATGTGCAGCGCTGCGGGATGGCCCCAGTACCCCACGCCACAGCAAACAGCTCGTGTTGTACACAGCTCTGCGCCTGCAGCCCTTGCTAATGAGTCCCAGGGACAAGCCACCCGCTATCGGCAGCCCCGCTGAGGCTGCTCCCTGTCCCTGCTCGCGTGCCTGCACTCCATGCACCATGCTGAGTGCCTGCTGGGGGGTGGCTGAACTGGTGTGCCCCGCGTGTCCCAGTGTGTCCTGGTGTACCCCGGTGTGTCCTGACTCGTCAGGGTGCGTGGGCACCGTGGGGACACGGCATTGTCTGGCATGGCGTTGTGATCACGCAGCGCGGCTAACGTGATTTACATCCCATATTCGACCTCTGGTGACTTCAAAGCTCTGGCGAGCAGGGGATTAAGCAGAGGGGCTGGGGCTGGGGGGCCAGGGGGGCCGCTCACCTTTGAGTTCCCCGCGTCCCCTCCCCACCGCGCCCGGGACAATCACCTCCCTTTGTGCTCCCGGGGAAAGCCGGGGTGCAAACACAGGGACCTTGTCAATATTGGTTTTTGAGAAGACTTTTTTCTATTCTCCCACGTCTGGAGTTTTTGTACCAAATCCCCCTTGGGCTGCCCAGCCTTCCCCTGGGAAATCGGGATCCCAGGGGTCCCCGCTAACACCAGCCATTGATTGAAATTTCACACCCACCTGTTTGCACACAAGATTTAATTTGGCTGATTCTTCATGCCCTTTTCCTGCTTAATCATCAACCTATTGACCTTAATATTAAAAGGGGCTAAGGACAAGGGAGAGAGAGAGAGAGAGACTGTGCTTCTGCAAGGGAACAAAAGCTTCCGGAGGCTAAATCAGCCCTAAGCCCTCTCGGTGTGCAGGAGGAGCCGGACACGGGGTGCACCGCATGAGGCCCCGCTGCGGCGCTCCTCTTCCTCACCGCCCACGAGCTTGGGCTGGGATGGAGCTGGCAGCAAATCTGCACATCCTCGGCTGGGTATGAGGCTGCCAGCGGGGAAGGGCTGACCCGGCCATGGGGCTTAGTCCTGAGACAGCATCCCCGGGGGCCCAGCCGCTCTCATGCTCCGCTCTGCCTCTGGTCCTGGAACCCCCCGGGTGGGGAAAGGGAGGTGGGAGCAGGAGGGAAGGCTCCAGGGGAGAGAAGTCAGCTTTTAATCAGCCCTGGGGGAGAGAAGATGGCTTTTAATCAGCCCTGGGGATGGGAGGGTGGAAGGGTGGGACCCTCCATCCCTGCTGCTTTGCTTGCTGGATGTACAGAACCCCCTCAGGCAGCGCGCTGTGGGTAGAGCTTCAGGAGGTCTCCGCACTTGCAGCTGTAATTTGCCTGCTGGAAAAAAAAAAAAAAAAAAGGATTTTTTTTTTTCCCTGCCTGTCTTAACCGAGGTGAAACCCGAGCCGTGTGGGAGCCTGCAAGCGTGCGTGGCCGTGCACACACGTGTGCGGCGAGCAGCCCGCTTCCTGCGCCCTGGCCGTGCTGTGCCGCAGCGGCACGCCTGTGCGTGCGCATGTGTGCTCCCCCCCGGCGGGACTGTTTTGGTCTGCAGAGTGCGGTTGTGTTTATTTAATATCTGACGTCCCTTCTGTCTTCAGCGCTGACATTAATTGCCAGACAATGAGCAATGGAGCCCAGATGTTCCCCGGCGGTGGCCTCCCTCCCCTCGCCAGCGCTGCGCGGGTGATAAAAAGCCAAGGGGGAGCCGTGTTTTGGAGGCTGCTGCTGCAGCGCTGCTGGTGAGAGTGAACCGGGGGCTCTGGCACGCAGGGAGGTGGCTCGGCCCCCACAGCTGGGGCTGCCCAGGCAGCCGAGGCTCCCTTGGAGCACCCCCCCCCGTGCTGCAGCCCGGGGCCGTGCATGGGCATCAGGGCCCGGGGCTGTGCCAAGTGCTGGCGCTGTGGCTCAGGCTCGCCACTGAGCTCATTATTTTCTTGCCCGGGGGGTGAGCCCCAGCAGAGGAGAGGCAGGCTGCCAGCTCCTCCCCAGCGCCCACCTGCCCTGGCTGGGGCAGAAGGCTGGGGCCGGCCGCTGGGTGGCTAGCACGCTCCCCGGGGAGCACGGCGAGCCTCGCTTGCCAGCGAGAGATTAGCACGGCTGTCTGTCATTTCATAAATATCCCTCCTCACGAAACACAAGGTCGTTTTACAGCAGACATGGCCTTATCAGAGAGCCGCAGTGCTGCTGGGGCCCCCGGCATCCAGCCGTGGCCGAGCGCCGTGCCGTGGTTGTGCACATGTGGGGGGCTCTGGCTGCACCCAGGGTGTGCCTTTTGGGCACGGGACTGGGGGCTGGATTGGTGAAAAACTATGGGTTTGTGAGGGCCGGGGTGGGCAGGGGAAGGCAGTGTCCCCTCCCTGTCCCCCGCTGTCCGTTTGACATGCCACACAGGAAGGTGGTGCTGCGGTTTGTGGGGAGGCAGCCCAATTTCCTGCTCTGCCACGGGCTTAATATGCACCCAGCGCTAATCATTAGCTGTTATTATTTAATTGGGAATGAATTATTAGAAAAAATGGAACTGGAGAGGGGATAGAGTTGTTCTGAGAGATAGTGCCTGTCGTGGTGGCATCACTTCCTATGGGAACGTGCGTGACCGGGAGCACAACCAGCAAACCAGCCTGACCAGCAAATAACCCCTCGCAAGGTTTCCATATTGCCTTTTTAAACAGGAAGGGAACACGATACAAACGCTATGCGAATTATGATCTGAAAAGTTTTCCTGGCAGGTTGTCACATGAGTTGTTAGCGTCAGTCCTTGACAAGAACACTCAAAGCCTTTCTGTACGGCGGCTTTAATCCCCTCACCCCCCGGCAGGGCTGCCTGCTGGAGCTCTGCTCCCCCTCTTTGGGGTCAGCCCTTTCCTCAGGTACCTCCCAGGCGGGATTTCACACCAGCACCTGCAATTTCAAGCACATCTCGAGGGTGGTTCATCAGCAGGGAGCTGTGCCACCCGCTGTGGCGCTCCCCGTCCCGTGCACCCCCCGGCCCAGCACCACCAGGACATCCCCGCCGAGCACGGGGGTCCCCACCCGTGCCCCCCTCCTCCTAAGCTGCCGAGGGTTTCGCCGGAGCCCAGCTGCGCTCTGGCCGGGGAACATCCGCTGTGGAAACCTGGGAGGAGCTGACAATCCCCAAAGATTGGCTGCACACACGGCCAAGCAAGCGCTGCTGGCTCCCGGCCTAATTCGTTGCAAATGTGCCTCAATGTGGTTCCAATCTGGAGCTGCCGCCCCCCCCCCCCTCCCTACACCACCCCCCCGGGCTCAGCGGGGGCCGGGGAAGCGTCTGAGGGGGGCAGAGCCGGGAGCGACCCCGCTGCTGCCACGGGCACGGAGCGTGGCCTGCGGGGCCCTGCACACCGCCGTCCATCGCGCCCCGGTTTCCATCTGGGTGATTTGTGGGGCGAGCAGCGGGCGGGTGGCCAGGAGCTGCCAGCATCCTTATTTAGTCCTCACGGGGCCTCCCCGGCTGTGAGCGGGATCGGGGCCGCCCGCTCCCCGGCCCCTGGTGGGCACGCACCCGCTCAGCGCCCTCCTGATGCTGCCTGGGGCAGGGCAGCGTGTGGCCCCGTGCAAGGCCCTGCTGCACAATGCCCCCACGTGCCCCCCACGGCCTCCCTCAGAGCCGTCCCCCTGTGCCCACCCTGCCCCTGAGCTCCCTTGCCTGTAGGGACAGGGCTCAGCACCCCAAAACCGAGCTCGGGACTAGCGACCTCCCTGCCGAAACCCCGGTGAGCCGTGCCAAAGCCTTTCCAGGCAGCTCTCCCCTCGTCCCATGTACACAGCTGGATTTAATGACTCAGAGTCATAAATGATAACACAAACAGCACATACGAATTTCAGGTCCTCCATCCGAGGGCCTCCACGACTTTCAGGGTTCTTACACGAGTCCTGTGATGCCCCTTTTGGTGCAGCCAAGCAATGTTAAGCTCGGTTGTAAAATTAACCCAGACTCAACCCTGTTGGGGCATTCGGAAGGAGGTTGATTCAAAGGTTCAAAATAATCGATGAAAATTGCCCCATTAAGCAACCTCGTGGCCCCTCTCCTGTGTTTATAGCTGGATTAAAACTGCCTGGTGCAGAGTTAACTCCCGGAGCATTGAAATGAAGTGGCACAGACCGAGCACGGCTCTTCTTGGGTTTCAGGAGAGCCAGCAGCTAACAGCA
Source organism: Anser brachyrhynchus (assembly GCF_964034855.1). Taxonomy (NCBI): domain Eukaryota; kingdom Metazoa; phylum Chordata; class Aves; order Anseriformes; family Anatidae; genus Anser; species Anser brachyrhynchus. The sequence goes on along the minus strand of NC_137703.1, from coordinate 12,991,446 downwards.
CCTGCAATAACAGCGCCGCTGTCACCGGCTGACGGCAGGAAGGGAAACGAGCAGCAAAGGAGCTGGAGCAGCAGAGCTCACACCGGTGCTTCTGGGAGATGGGCACAAAACCAGTCTCCCACCAAAAAAAGCCAAGTGACCCCGTTGGGTGCCCCAGGGCTGCTGCTGGCCCCGCGGGAGCTGCAATGGGGCAGCTTTGGCCCCGCAGCAGGGGACGTGCCGCCGGGGCTCGAGCACACAGCCCTGGCCGTGCCGGCGCGTGCAGCCCGGTGCCGGGAGCAGCGAGGCACCGCGCTTGGCCTTTTAAGATCAGAAAGGTTTTTGAACTGACGTTAGCTCTGGTGCGCGGAGGAAAGCATACAGAAGGGTAATTAAAGTGTAAGAGCGAGGCTGGGTTTGCCTTTAATGGCTTGCAGCTGCAAATATTTTTCTGTCTTCTCTAGCCTGCTTGTAAGCTGTCTGGCTGTATTTCTCATCCCGGCCAATTAGATTCCCATGTGTGCTGCAGGAGTGAAAATATAGAAAGTGAATAATCCTCCGGTGCTGCTCCTCGTGCGGAGCCCTTTGAACCTCTCGCTGCTGCGGCTCTGCTGCCCCCGAGCCCCGCCGGCTCCCCGGGCAGCCCCCACTCCCCTCTGCAGCACCGAGCCGAGCCTCCAGCAGGCCGTCCGGGCACCACCGCCGTTCATCTTCAAGCCTTTCTGATCAAAGCCGTTTTTTCCCCCTCCTTTTGCTGAGTTTTACAGCCATTTTCCCTTTTTTGAGGCTGGTTTTCTGCCAAAAGTTCCACTCTAAAATCAAAAGGGGTAGTCCATTAATACAAGGCAGCTGTATCGAGTTCACCATTGTGCCGGCTCTTCCAAGGTACCTCGGGTTTTTAATAAACTGCGGAGCGAGGGGAGCTGGTTGGCTCCAAGAAGAGGGAGGCAGAGGGGGAAGAGGCAGCCGAAAGCCGCTGTGCGGTACAGGGCAGCACGGGGCCGTGGGACCGGCGGCACGGGCAGGGAGATGCGGGGCAGGAGGCACCGGCAGCCCCCCGGCTCCCCTCCAGCTCCAGGATCAGGTATCGGTCAGCTCGCTTTGATCCCTGCCTGCTGATGAGGCTCTTGGCCAGGACCCATGCTGTGAAAACAGGCTCACCGCCCCGGCTGCCCTGCGTGGGGCTTCTGCCACGGCATCTCACTGCGGGACGGGACCAGCAATGGGGTCAGCAGTGCTGGGGGGAACCAGCTCCTGATCCCCAGCACAGGTCCAGCATGGTTGGTTAAGCTCCTCAACACTTTATCCATCTCAGCCCGTGTGCAGGGCTGCAGCCAGTGCACGGCAGGGCCATTTGTGAGCCACCCCATCCGGCTGGGAGCCATGCCGAGTGCCCCTGAGGTCCCCAGGGCACGTGGCCGAGCTGCTGGCTACAGGGACCTCAGGGGCACTCGGCATGGCTCCCAGCTGGATGGGGCAAATTCCCAGCTGGAATTTGCTCCAGCACCACTTGCTGCAAATCCTGGTGGCCCCTGTCCTCTGCTCCCCACCTCTGGCCACGCACGGAGCATCCTGAGAGCCAGGGGCAGGAAGGCGGGTTCCCGTGCTGGGATTTGGGATCCACGGGGCGGCGGCGCTGACCCCATAGTGGGCAGGCAGGGATGCCTTTGGGAGTCAAGGTGAGGACGGGCTGGGAGCAGATGGGACCTGCTCCGTTTGTGAAAGAGCGTTTCTGCTATTTATGCTAAGCGGTGGGAATGCTTCTCAAGCATTTTGGATGGCTCTCTAATGAGGCCGGCCTAAATATGCCAGCATTGTTTGTGCCGGACAATTAAAAACTCCCACTTGCCACATTAGCAGTGTCTCTGGTCGGGAAGGGCCCTGGAAGCAGCGCAGGACGAGGGGCGACCACAAAGCCTGCCCTTTGTTTTGCGCTCCTTTGAACCTCCTCAAAGACCCCGTTTCAAGGGGTGGCTTTTGTTTTCTTTTCAGCAGGACCAAACCCAGAGCTGCCTGTTGTTTGGCGACACAGAAATGTGACCTTAATTGACTCTGCTGCTGGGCACACTGTGTAAATCACTCCTGGCACCGAGGGAGCTGCCCCGTGTGCCCCAGCCCCACGGCAGCACCGTGTCCGGGGCTGCTGCCGGCAGGGCAGGCGTGGTGGCACGGGGTGGTGGCACGGGGTGGTGGCATGGGGTGGTGGTGCTGGGTGGTGGCGCTGGGTGGTGGCGCTGGGTGGTGGCACATTGTGGTGGCACGGTGCAGTGCATGCCCTGGTCCACAGAGGCAGCAGCAGAGGCTGTGATGCCCTAAACGGAGCCCAGGCTGAGCCTGCCACCGGGCTTTTGAAAGCTCTGGGGCCTTGGGACTAGGACTATGCTGAAAGAATTTGGGGTTTTTCATCTGACACACAGAGGAAAAACTGTGCGCCTCGAAACCCTTTAGCCTCCTTCCTCCGCCAGCTGTGCTGATAAGGCTCCTTACCTGCTGTCCCCGGGACTCACTGGGTTAACATCATCGCAAGATAAATTAAATGCGATGACAATGCAGCAAATCCTCCTGCAAATGCCTGCCTTGCACTTAGCCAGACGACTTATTGGTAGGGTACCAGGGGGCTGGACCATTAGCAGATATAATTTGCAGGCTCCCGAGGAGAGGTTAAGGGCTGGAGCAGCTCCCTGCCAGCCGCCTCCTTCTCCCCATGCCGCCCGCCCCGGCCCTAATCAAGTTCTCCTCTCAGCCCGTGTCCCGCGGGCTCCTCGCTGCCTTCAATGAGGGGAAATTTGCAGACAAATTTCTGCCAGCAGGATGCTGGAGTTCTCCTGCGTGGCGGGATAAAGATCCCTGCAGCCTCCGTGCCTGCTGGGGAAGTGTGTCCAGGCGTGGGGGGACGAGGGGACAGGCGGTGGCCATCGAGAGCTGTGCCCTCAGGAGAGCTCTGAAGTACCTGCCCTGTTATTTCTGCCAAGGTACTTGTGCACCCAGGCCCTTGTGGCTGTAATCAAGCTGCCTCTTGATCTTCTTCCCGATAAGCAAGAGGCTGCTGTGTGCCTGCCTCCCCCCAGGGCAGTGCTGCAAGCCACGGGGGGACAGATGGGGGGACCGGGCTCCCCTGGGCACAGCGTCGATCCCCTGAGCCCACACCCAGCCTCAGGCACTCGGTGAGCCCCTGCGCAGGCAGACAGCTGGAGACATGCCACCTGGGTGGCCACAGCCCAGCAAGGAGGACATTTGGGTCCGTGGGTGTCACCTCCCTTGGGCCCAGGGCACGGCGTGAGCAGCAGGCACCAAGGAAGGTGGGAGCAGGGCTCGGTGCAGTGGGCACGGTCGCCTCGAGGAGCCTGCTCGTTTCATAGCCTTATTTTAATTTCAGGCACCCTCTAAACCAATGCATTTTAAAGCCCTTCCCTTCCTCGCCCATTGGGATGAGAAGGTTTCCAGGGGACTTAGGGCCCTGCCTCCAGCCCCGTGAGCCAGGCGGCCACTCCGTTAGCAAAGCACTGGCAGTGACAGACATGGCAATTTTCTGCACCAGCGCCGCAAACAAACAGGCAGCAGCGGGGCAGGGGAGCCAAGAGCACAGCACCCTGCACAGAAAGGGAAGACAAACAAGACTTTGTCCTCAGCTGAGGCTGCAGGCAGCCCCAGGGCTGGCCGTGTGTCCTCCCCAGCGCACAGCCCTGGCGCAGGCTCTCCTAACGCCTGGTCCTGGCGAAGCAGACTGGGATGGGTCCGAGCAGGAGCCTGCCCAACCTCCTCAGGACGCGACCCCAGCAAGTGACAAACCAGCCCTGCTTTGGGAGGGGGGTCTCAGTGGGCTCTAGCAGGGGGGGACAACTCTGAGCTGTGAAACTTGGCTGCTGCTCCGCCTCCCCCCGTGAAAGATGGAGGCTGTGCACTGCCTGTCCCACCAGGTCCTCTCGTCCTTCTGCCAGGGGGTGATGGTTAAAACCAGCCTTGTCTGCAGCCTGACGGCCTCTGTGGGATCCCCCAGACAGGGAAATGGGGGCGATAAGGGGATCCTCGCTCCCAGGAGGATGCTGCTGGGCAGGGGAAGCGCCTCTGCCTCGCCGCCTGCCCCGGCAGCTCCCCAGAGGCGCGCTGTGATCCGGCCCTCGCTCCTGCCGTGCCGCTGGCTGAGCAAACACAATGCCGCTCAGCCTGCCGGGGGCCGCGGCACCTCCAGCCAGCTGAGATAAACCTCATTGTGCTCCCGAAAAGAGAGGGCAAAAACCCAGCGCTGGCTCCTCCATGCTGGACGGGATGATCCCGCTGCCCGCCCAGCAGCGCGGGCGGGGAGGTGGCACGGACACCCTGTCCCCGTGGGTCTGTCCCCACGTCCCCTGGCTGTGTGCTGCCAGCTCAGCGCCCACCCGAGCCCCCCAGCCCTGGCCACGCAGCTGAGCCCAGCGGGGAGGCCAGCCTGCGCCAGCGCCGCCTGCGAGCGCTAACAGCTGCTTGGAGCCCGCTCAGAAACACCAGCACGGGCTGTCGGGCTGCCAGCCCCGCTGCTCCCGAGCACAATAACAGCTAGGGGATGGCTGAACGCAGGCGGTCCCGTGGGAAGGGAAGCGCGGAGCTCCGTGCTGTGGGACCAGCCAGCGCCCGCCCCACGGTGAGGAGCGAGGAGAAAGGAAACGTCCGCGTCACGGCCACCGGGGTGCTCGCCGTGAGACCCTCACGCGGCTCTCAGCCCCACCAGTGGGAGCAGAAGGGCTCCAGCTCGCACCAGTAAGAACCTGGCCCTGTGTGTGGATGCCTTCAGAAGGGAAGCACTGAAGGATGCCCCAGCCCCTCCTCTAAATGGAAACAGCTCAGGTGTTGCCCCCCATTCACGCGCTGCAATTGCACCTCTGGGTGCAAGGGGCCACGTGCTCTCTGCCCCTAAAACAATTAATTCCCCTGCTGGGATGAGGGCAGGTTATCCTCCAGGCCTGCAGCCGAGTGCGTTGCCGACGGAGCTGGGGACAGGGCTCAGCCTGATGCTGGAGCTGCAAACAGAGCCAAATATTCCCCGAGCTTGGCGGGACGAGCGTGTTTTGGTCCTACTTTCTATTAGTCACTGGCCCCGGGGAGGATGCTGCGGGGCTGTGGCGGGCTCGGGCCCAAGCCAGCCTCCCCTCGCTGGCACCCGCACGCCTCAGCACTGCCAAGGCTGCGCCTGTGCCGGGGCTGCAGCGGGGCTGCGGAGCCGGAGCCAGGCACGATACGCGGCTGCAGGATTCGGCATGTGTCTTTACATCCTCCTGCCTCTCTCTCTCGGTACAAACACTGTCCAGATTTCCAACGTCAGCAGGAGAGAGAGTAGCCAGATTGTTTTACGGTTTCGAGAACTCATAATGGTTTCCAGAGAACAGGACCGCAGCCCATCTTCTGCAGCAGGAAAAGCCGCCGCAGCCCCACGTCGCTGCCGGGAGCACTCTGACCCCCTGGCACACGGCAGCCAGAAGCACTGACAGAACTCGGGGTGCCCTTGGAAAGGCTGCGGGGCACCCTGGTGCACCCCGTGCCACCCCAGGGGGTGGGAGACGTGGCTCTGAGGGGTGTCACCTGCGGGGTGACCCTGCCCCAGCAGTGGCATTGGGCGCACCAAGTGTCCCCTTCGTATGTCCAGGCTGTCCCAGCCCCATCCACGCTGTGCTGCTGGCAGGTCTGTATGGAAATGCTGCTTTTATTTCAGTGGGGTGCTGCCTTTGTGAGGCTGAAATCACCGGGACCGGGGCACGGAGCACTCGCCCCTGCAAATGGTTCCCGTGGCTTTCTCCCCGTGTGGCACCGATGTGGCTGTGTCCAGGGGGACACAGCAGAGCTGGGGCAGGGGATGCTGCTGACCAGGGGGACGCAGTGCAGCGGCTGGGGGGACAGGCGCCCCGAGGCTCCAGCTGCACGGCTTCCCCCCGCGCCCCGTCCCAGCTGGGAACGCGGCCCCGAGCACCAGCTGATGGCGTGGCCGGCCGCAAATGTTTAATGAAACGGAGCGGAGTCATTTGTCTGGGCTGACCCCACCAGGAAGTCTGCGCTCCGCAAAACAAACCAGGCTTTTGTTTGACTTGTTTTAAGTAAAACACATGTCACCCCTGTAAATCACAGGTCCCCTTCCCCACCCTGCCCCGGGGGCAGCAGCGGAGCGAAGGCGGGCGCTGGTGCTGGGTGGCTGCAGGGGCTGGGGGGGATCGGGCCCCTCCGTGGGGTTAGGGGGGGGCTGCGCACCCCGGCTGGGAGCTGTGGGCCAGGAGCATCCCGTCCCCGAGCACTGCGGTGGGCAGCGGGAGCACCCCCAGCTTGGCGTGGGGGGTCCCCCCCATGCTGCCCACCCTCAGTCCCCCCCTAAAAGAACTCCCCAGCCGTGCCGCCAGCTTGCTTTTCCACCGGCCCCCGGGGCTGGAGGCCTGGACGGCAGCCCAAGGCCGGCGGCCCCTGGCACGAGCGAGGCCGAGGCCTGTGCCGGGCGGCTGAGGCCATGCAGCGCGGCGTGCGGAGGCGTTCGGCCGGCGTTGGGCCACGGCGCCTGCCGGCAGCGGGGGCCGGAGCGGGTTCGTGTGCCGCGGGCGCGCTCCCTCCCTCCCCGCCGCCTGGCAGCCCGCCACCGCGCCGGGGGTTCGCTCCTTTCTCACGACCTCTCAGGTTCCTGAGCTCATCTGGGAGCTATTCATTTCCTGCCAGAAAACAGCCTTGCCTGCTAAAAAAACCACCTTGGCCGCAGCGCGGCCCAGGGCTTGGTACGAGGGCTCTCTCGGCTTAAATCATAAAGCCGGGGCTGTCTGGCTGGAATCAAAGGCAGGGCGGGTGCGGGGGGGCCGGGGCCCGTGCCATATGGTAGCACTTAAGAGCCAAGGAGGAAGCGAGGAGGGGTTTTGCGCCGCTCGCGAGGAGTGTGGGAAAAGTTAATTGACTTTAATGACAGGTTTCCCGGGTGGGCGGCAGCGCCCGGCGGGAGCGAGCGGCCGCGGGGCAGGCGGGGAGGCGAGGGCAGGGGCACGGCGAGTGCTGGGGGCACAGCGGGGTGCTGGGGGCACGGAGGGGTGCTGGGGGCCGCGGGCAGGTGTGCGGCACGTGTGCGTGCAGCCGGCGGCAGCAAAGTGAGCTGGAGTGCAATCAGCAGCGAGGGTCGGAGCTGGTCATGGGGCTTTCTGCTCAGTGCCTCTGTGCAGCCCCGCTGGTATCTGTAGGAAGGCGTCTGTGAGACCTCCAGGGGTGAGGGTCCTCAATGAGAGGCCACCGTCCAGCAGCTTCACCCTGTCCCTCCCCAGCACCCCGTCCCTCCCTTCCCGTGGAAGCTCATCCCACGGCATTAGCGTGATCAAGGGCGAAGGCACTTGCTGTACCTGAAGGGTAACTCCTAAGCTTATGGGCCCACAGACCCCCAGCCCTATTTGTCATCCAAATTTGTCACGGTCTGAGTGAGCTGGCATCAAGAGCACGGCTCCTGGGAATTGCTCTGATCCCCTCAAATCTCACAGACTCGAGCAGATCTCTCATGTCAACAGGCTGTGGGATAGAACAAACAAAGCTTTGGATGAACCGGTACAAGCACGGCATATCTGCTTTATGCTAGGCTATTTAAACCCCATCAGCAAATGGGTTTGTCTTGTCTTTCACTCCTGGATTTGCTGTATGTTCTCCAGGAACCTACCGCAAAGCCCTTAAAATGCTTTCCAAACCAACTGCTCCAAAAGAAGGGGTGGCCTCGAGCAGCCTGGCTGTGGCAGGTGATGTCCTACAGCCCCGTGGTGAGATTCCCGGATGGACAGGTCCCACTGGTGTTTTCCCAAAAACAAGCTGGGCTCAGGCCCGCCCACGTTACCTGCAGCGCAGCGAGGCGACCTGCAGCCGGTGGGAGGCTGCACGCCTGCCTGGAGGCAGCAAATCCGGTATTCCCAAGCCTTGCAGCCACCGTGAAGGCAGCACTAAGACAGAGCAGCAAAGGCACGAGGAGATTCAGGAGGGGAAACTATCTTAAAAAAAAAAAAAAAAAAGAAAAAGGAGAGAGGAACATTCTTCATCACCCAGGTGCTCAGGAGATCATCCTCTGCAGCCGCTTTTAGAAGACAACCATCACCAGCCACGTCCTCATTAGCAAGCCCTGCAGGAATGGATCCCAGACACATCCCCCTGCCTCCCCCTCCAAAATCCATCCCAAGGAGCGTTTCAGAACAGGAGGCTCTGTTTGTACACAGGGGGCAGGGAGGGCTCCGGAGCCCAGCAGGTTTCATCTGCCTGCTCCCCTGCTCTCCACGGCTTTCATTTCCCCAGCACCTGGCTGCAGTCATGCACCTGGCTGAGCCAGGCAAAACCCAACAAGCTTTTGCGGTGGGATTTGGAAGGAATCCCCAGTGGATCCTGGCACGGTTTAAAGCTGTCCGCTCTGAGTTAGGACTTGTTAGGAAGGGTGATGCAAGCTGTAACCCGAGACTACCGCTTGCCTCTATCTAGGGCTCACATCTTGCCTGGAAATGGGGCATGACCAAGTCAGAGGGGTCAGCTGCCACTCGCAGTTAGGAGGGGAGGTAGTCCGCGCAGCCCCACATCGCTCCCCCTGACATGTGTTTTCCATATTAAAGCAGAGGAAATGCCCGACTCTATCAAAACCACATGCAGAGCATTAATCATCCAGCACAGCCTGCCTCGTGCCCAGGGCTGGGAAGGGCTCTGCGCTTTCAAGTCCAGGTGGAGGTGGTACCCAGCGCCGCGCGAGCGCCTGCTGCAGCCTGTCAGCCTGGAGACGGAGCCCTCGTGTCAGTTTGTCCCGCAGAGCCCGGCGTTTCTGTAACATGAGCCGCTGGCAGGCACCCTTCTGTAAATCAACGGACTGGAGTCACTTGTGATTTACACCGCGGCTGGGGAGCGGGCCCCTCGGGGTCCGGGCAGGAGGATCCTGCAAGCAGCTCCACCTCGGGCCCGGAGAGCTGGGCTCCGTGCCGAATCCGTCTCGCTTTACCTGGGCTGCTCCGCCGCGGCCAGCCCCGGGAGCCAGGAGGAGAGCGGAGGTGCCTCCCTCAGCGCATTCACCAGCTCTGCAAACATAAGCTCTTTTTAACAAGTCTGATCAGCTGGACTGCTCCCAAGGAAGCAGTAATTACATCTGCCCCGGGGGCAGGGAGAGGGGCCGGGTGGTTTCAGAAGGCGGCGAGGGGACAGAGGGTCTGACTGACAGCTCCAGCCCTGCAGCAGCACAATCAATCCACGGGCGGCTGGGAGCAAGCCAGGAGCCAGGCTCCCTCCTACGCACACACGCCAGCACTCTGACTTATCTCCAAAGGCCTTCCAAAATGGAAGAGACTTTTATTTTAAGAGCATTCAAAAAAAAAAAATCTTTGGTGTCACATAAGGAAGGGGAGGGAAGGGAGAAAAAAAGATCTCGTGTAAAACACGAAACGCTGTTGAGGGAGTGCTATGGTACAAAGGCACAATCCAATATGAACATATAACCTATGTACAGCCGTGCCAGCAGCACGGGGTGCGGTGCTCAGTCCAGTCCGGTGCCCGCCACCCTCACCAGGGTCTCCACACCGAGTCGGCGGTGCCGGGTGGCGGGCCAGGCGGCGAGGCGGCAGTGGCAGCCGTGGGGGGGCCGCCGTAGAGGGGCAGCACGGCCCCGCCGGGGGCGAAGGCGGTGCTGGGGATGAGGAAGGCGAATTGCCCGTCGGAGGCGGGCAGCAGCTGGAAGCCGCCGTACACCTTGGCCGCGTCGGTGCCCGGCTTGCAGGGCATGCCCGGGAGCGGCCCCGCGCCACCGCCCGGCGGCACCAGGGGTGGCCCGAAGGCTGCGGCCGGCGGCAGCGGGGGCGGCGGAGGGGGCGCGGGGTAGTTCATGGCGTTGATCTGGGTCATGCAGCTGGCCAGGTGGCCCAGGAGCCGGGTGCGCACCTCGGTGTTGACGCCCTCGCAGGTGGAGAGGAACCGCGTCACCTCGTTCATGCACTCGCTGAAGCCGGCGCGGTACTTGCCCAGCACCGTGGGGTCCGTGCTCAGCGCAGCTGCGGGGCGAGATGGACACGGGGCGGTCAGCGGGCTGCACAGCCCCCCAGCATCGCACCCTGCAGCCTCCATCGGAGCAGGGGGATCCAGGCAGAGAGCACCGCGCCCCCCAGCACCTCGGACCCAGGTGGCGAGCAGAGACCCCTGCTGCCCCCCCCCGACCCCGTAGCACTGGGGGACCCATCCTGTGAGCACCGCCCCCCCAGCACCCCTGGGCAGGGGGCACCGGAGCCCTCCCAGCACCAGAATCACGCATGCAGGGTGCAGCGGGGAGCACCCAGGGCAGCAGCACGGCGCTCCCACAGCACGGGGATGGGGTCGGACACCCCGGTACCCCCCGCCCAGCACCCCAGCACCCCATGCACAGCACCCCAGCACCCCCCGCCGCCTCCGCCCCCCCCAGCCCCATCTCTCACCGGTCATCTGCGCCCGCTGCAGGCTCCGCAGGTGCTTGACGGTCATCTCCAGGATGTCAGCCTTCTCCAGCTTGGAGTGCCGCGAGCTCTGCGGGCAGAGGGCGGCTCACACCGGCACGGCTCCCCCCCGGCACCCCGCACCCCCGGCTCTCTCCCCCCCACCCCAGGGCTTACATCCTTCTTCAGCGCGTCCAGGATGAGCGTCTTCAGCTGCCCCAGGCTCTCGTTGATGCGCGCCCGCCGCCGCTTCTCCATGATGGGCTTGGACGACTGCAAGAGAGCGGCGGTGAGCGCCCGGCACGGCACGGCACGGCACGGCACGGCACGGCCCGGTACGGCACGGCCCGGCCCGGCCCTTACCTTACGGTGCTCCGCCGCCGTCTTGGGCTTGTCGGGCGTCGCGTTGATGCTGGCGGGGGTGGCGGCCACGGGCGAGGCGCTGCTCTTCTCCATCAGGTCGGCCGGCATCGTGCGGCCGCGCCCGCCGCCGCGGAGGAGGCCGTGCGGCAGCGGGCGGGCGGGCGCTGGGACCGGCGCGGCGCGGCTGCCGCGCGCCCTTGGCCGCCCCTACTTATAGCGCGCGCCGCACGCGCGCGGCTCGTGTGAAACGTCCCCCGCCGCCGTTCCCACACTCGCGCCCAGCCAATGGGCGCCGCCCGCACGCCGCCCCGGCTCGTGGACGGCGCCCGCCCATTGGCCGCGCGCCGCGCGCCGCGCGCCGGCCAATGGGCGGCCCAACGGGGCCGCGCGCGGGGCGGGAGGGCGGCCGCGGGTTTAACCCCTTAGGCGCCGCTCCGCTGGGAGGGCCCGGCGCTAATTGCCGGGTTAATTGGAGCCCGCGGGGGGCGCCGGCAGCGGGGCGGGGGGACGGGGAGGGGGGAGCTGCGCTGTGGGGGGCCGCTGCCTGCGGGGTGAGGCGGGGGGCGGCAGGGCTCTGTCATCACGGTGCCCGTCACAGTGCCTCAGGTTCTGTCACGATATCTCAAGTCCTGTCACGGTGCCCGGAGCCTGTCATGGTGCCTCAGGTCCTGTCACGATATCTCAAGTCTTGTCACGGTGCTCACGTCCGGTCACAGTGCCTCAGGTCCTCTCACGATATCCCAGGTCCTGTCACAGTGCCCACGTCACTGTCATGATGTCACAGGTCCTGTCACGATACCCGGAGCCTGTCACGGTGCCCCAGACCCTATACAGTTCCCAGGTCCTGTCACAATGTCCCAAGTCCTGTCACAATGCCCTTGTCCCTGTCACGATGTCCCAGGTCCCGTCACAATGCCCATGTCCCTGTCACAGTGCCCCCAGCCCTGTCATGATGTCACAGTCCCTGTCACGGTGCCTTAGATCCTGTCACAGTGCCCCCGACCCTATATATACAGTGCCCAGGTCCTGTCACGGTGCCCTGGGGCTTGTCACAATGCCCCTGTCCTGTCATAGTGCCCCTGGCCCTGTCACAATGCCCTTGTCCCTGTCGCAGTGCCTCAGGTTCTGTCATAATGCCCCTGTCCCTGTCACGATGCCCCTGTCCTGTCACAATGCCCCTGTCCTGTCACAATGCCCCTGTCCTGTCACGATGCCTGTCACACCAGCAGCTCTGCCCCCCTTGACCTGGAGCAGACCGCGGGCCCTCACACCTCCGGCTCCCACCGGTGCCCGCGGTGCCCATCTCCATGGGGCCACCACCGCCACCGGCACGGGCACGGGCACGCCGAGGTGACCGCGGTGACGCTGCTGGCGCTGGCACGCCGTGCTGTGCGGGCGGCGCGGCCGCAGGTGCACCGGTGCGTGCGCTCCCGAGGGCGCCCAGGCGAGCGCGAAACCGCGGCGTGGTGCCCGGCGCTCGGCCCCGCTGCAGCTGCGCCTCTACCACCTCCGGCTGGCCCGCGCAGCTCGTGGGGTTACTTTAAAAAAAAAAAAAAAAGGTATTTTGCCTGGGGACTTGAATCTTTTTTTTTTTTTTTTTCCCTCCGCTTGACTGGCTTTCTCACACTCCTATTCCCATAGTCTGCCAGCTAAGCCTGAGTCATCCTGCCAAGAACTAGACCTGGCCTATTCAAAAATGTGCTCGCTCGCTCTTTCTGTCTCTCTTTCTTTTCTTTCTTTCTTTCTTTTTTTTTTTTTTGAGTATACACAGTAATGTTTTTCCACCTCCTCCAGTACCTGATCTGCACCTGTACAGGGCCAATCCCACACATATCACCTGATCTTGCCTTTTCAGAGACCGTGAGAAAAATAAAGTTCAAGAAAGAAGAGACATGTTTGCAGATCTCACCGGGGCAAAGCCCTTGTCTCTGCAGAGGCTTGCCTGCACAGCCACGAGAGCTTTAAAAAGGAAAAATAAATAAAAGAGAGTGTCATGTTTAAAACTACAAGAAAAGCACAAATCCAGGCTTTCTTTCAGCTCCTTGGTCAAGCCACAAGTCGTAATTTAAAAACAAAAAGCAGCCTTCAGCTTGTAAGATTTAAGTTTGGATGAGCAATATTTGAGGTAAGCTTCAGTTATCTAGGCATTCGGACAAAAAGGAGCGGAGAAAATATTGAGACTGCATCAGGGAGCTACTGAAAAGTCTTTTCTTGCCGTCATGCAGCAGTCTGAGACAACTGGTTAGCATGAAAACCGCAACACATTATTGAACAGCCTAAAAGGTTTGGGTGGGCCAATATTTTTTTAATACTTGGGGGTGAAAAAAAATAAGGTCACCACGATTCCTGAGCGAGTCCTCTCCCTCCCACGGGGATTTGCAAAGGAAATGGGAAGCCGGGCAGCCGGTCCCTCCTGGGCTGGGAGTGAGAACAGGCTGCAATTACGTCCATGTTTATGGTAGCCCAGGAGCTGCTAACCACCTCTAATTGCTGGCAACAGGTCGGTTTCTCTGGGGATGGAGCGGGGCAGGCGGGGAGCGCAGGCTGTAATTACGGGCCGCCAGCGCTCGCCCCAGCCGGGCGAGCTGGCAGCAGCTCCCCTCCTGCAAGTGAGGGCCGTGGGGCCTGGTCCCGGCCCCATCCCTGCCCGCTGCAGCCCACAGGAGGTTTTTTTCTCATGGGGAGCTTCTCTCGGGGCCTTGAAATCCTGCAGCCCCGACCTGGCCGCTGCACGGGTGGCAGCGGCGCTGGCGTCCCCGCTGTGGGTCTCCGCCTCTGCCTGCCTGCTGTGAAATGCCGTACACGTGCGAGGGCTGCGGTCCCGCAGCGGAAGCGTGCCTGCGTGTGAATTCCCTGGGGATCAGGAGAGGAAGGGGAGGATTTACATGGAAGGATGTCTCTGGAAATGAAGTGGCCAAGGCCAAGCTCCAGCTGGAAGGAGGTGGCGAAGAGGCTCGTAACCACCGGGGGATCTGGAACAGATCCTCTGGGCTACTCCAGCCCTGCGTTTGCTTGGGAAAGGGCGGTCAAGGGGGAGAAGTTGTCCCGAGATAAGGGGCTGCCCCAGGTACTGGCATGTTCCTTGTCCTGTGGTCGTCTGGCAATGGTTTTCTTTGCTCAGGCGGTAATCTTGGGTTACAAATTGGGAATTGTCCAAAGAAGATTTGGGAGAAAAATGTAGACAGCTCATCGGGGCATTACTGACTCGCAGAACATCTTGGAGGGAAAACGCCTTGGCAAAGAAGTTTAGACTAGTCCTGGGCACAGGCCCAGGGGCAGGGAGGTGGAATAAAACAGGGTGCTGCTGCCGGTGTGGCACGCAGGAGGCGAGGAGGTGGCAGAGCTGGCTGTGCCTGCTCTCCCGTCCTTTAGAAAGCAGCCCAGACCTGACCAAAGTGTGCATCTGGAAATCCAAGAGCATTAATATCCAAAGGTAGCAGGAAATATAGAGAATACAGAAAGCAAGTTGCTTGTAAGACCTGGGGTATGGCAGGGAGAACCCCTGGCACAAGCTGGGGACCAGGAACGGCACCGAAAGCCTTTCACCTGCAGGTCATGGACTGAAATCCTAGCCCGGCCACAGCTGGAAGTCGTCACCAGCCTGAAGGCTGGAGAACAAGTGCCGCGTCCCGGGGACACGTGGCCCTGCTGCAGACGGCTCCTCTGGGCGGCCCCGCACACGTGCTTCCACGTGGGCTCCTGCGCAGCCACCCTGCTGGCAGACGCGGTCTCGGGTAGCTTCGGGACAGCTTTCAGGGATTTTTCCCCTCCGTGAGTGTTTGCCAGATCTCTGGGCAAGGTCACTTTCAAACTGACTTCCTGATGGAGCTCCCTAGACAAAGCAAAGCTTTCACGGACGTTGCTTTCCTGCACACCGGGTCCTCAAGGTAAAAAGGGCAGAACAGCTTTCAGCAGCAGCACCGCTGCCTGGTCCTGCTGGCAGGAGCAGCTCACTGGGCGGGCCGGCAGCCCCCTTTTCCAGCAGATCCTGCCTTCTTGGACGCTGGGGACCCGTTCCCAGGATCTGCTGAGACCCAGGACCCCAGGGGCAGGGGCAGAGGAGCCTCGGGGCTCTCAGCCGGCGGCTGCTCCTTCGGTGCATGCCCTGCAGGAGCGGGGTGCCTTCAGCTCTTGCCTGGATGCCGCCGCAGAGAAGAGGCTGACGTGTTTGTTCATCCTGCTCCAAGCTGTGTGACTCAGGCTGGGTGTGGGGAGGTGCAGCCATCCCACAGCAACAGCCCTAGCTCTGGGGAGGGCACCCGTGGGCTCCAGAGACCTGCACCCGTCCTTCGGTCACCCACATGGCCATCCCGATGCAGAAAGCCATGGGGTGAAGCAGCCGAGGTTTTGCTGGAGTAGCAAAGCACCACCCTGAGAAATTCGGGTGACTCGCAGGGCAGGAACCAACCAATTTCCACCTCCCCATCCGGGCTCGGGCTGCTGCACAGCTCCGCACCAGGGAGGGCGCTGGGACACGAGCCAGGGTACCTGGATCTCTTTCTGAGCTGATTCCTCTTGGCAGGCTCCTATCCTGCTGAACCAGGGAAACGCTGCCCTGGGAGCTGGGGAGGGCCGGGGGGGGGGAGTTTTGGCAGCTGCGGCATGCCACCCATGTGGATGGGAATTCCCTTCCTGCCCTGATAACCATCACGATTTTCGCAGTGCTGGTTGGGCTGGAGCAGCCTCACGTGTTAACGGGCAGAAGATAGTGCAGCCCCAGCTTTTTCCCCTTAACCCCAGCCTATTTGCAGGGCTTGGACCTGTATCTGCCACCGCCATTGCCAGCTGGAGGCTGTGAGCTGCCTTATACCCTCCTCTCCAAGATGCTCTTTCCATGGGGTATGACCTGAATTCACCGGACCATGAATGTGCAGCCTGCTGGCCATGCCAGGGCGGCCCTGCTCCAGCACAAGTCTGTGACTTTTGCAAGATGCAGCTCCAGCTGGCAGGACGCACGTCTTAGCCTGCAGCCCTCTGAGAGCCACAAATCCCGGAGGAGAGGAGCGTCTCTCGGTTGCTGTCCTCTCCGTGCGTGGTGGGAGGTGTTGGCAGCGCGAGCCGACTTATTTATTTACTAGGATCCCACTTGTGTCGCTGCCTGAGGCTGCCGTCTCTGTGTCACGGTGCCTGCGTGCTTGCAGGGCTGATCCTCATGGGGTTCCCTGTGTCAGCCCCTTGTCTGCCAAGCACCCCTTTCCTGGATGCTGTTTGCGCCTCCGTTTTTTGAGCAGCTGGATCAGCAGGGCCAGGGGGCAGCGTGGCCGGGGGGGGAGCTTCACCAGCCTTTGTGGCTCCGAGAGCAGGCATACATCCTGGCTGCCTCTGCCGCGGCCTCATGGGTGCCCAGCATCGCGGCTCCTGGGCCCTTCAGCCTTCCCCAAGCCCTGGTGCCGAAACTCTACAGGGTCTAGCAGCTCCTGCCCGCAGCCTCTGCGCTCCTCCGCAGTGATCAATCCTATTCTCCAACACGTTTCCCTCTCCTCATCATCAATCAGTCCGAGGAAAGAGGCTGAACTTATCGCCGCCCTCAGCTCCCCGTTGGATTCACCAGCTGATCGTCCTCTCGTATTTATGAGGCCATGAATCAGCACAGGGAGAGCGGTGTGCAAACCGCGCCTGATCCTAAAGCCCCGGCAGCAGCTGAGGCACAGACAGGAAATATTTGGGTTCCCTGGACCCTTTGGGAAGTGCTGGGGCAGGATCCTGGCCCTGCAGTGGCAGCTGGCAGGCAAATGTCCTTCACAGGGCAGCAATCGGGTTGCTGCGGTGTAACAAATACATTTAGCATCTCTTCATCTGCACCTGGAGGGCACGGGATGGGCGCAGATGCAGAAACAACCAGATCCCTCCTGCTGGACCAAGTCCAGCCGAGTGCCAGCCTGCCGTGGAGGGCAGGGACGAGGGTGCCAGCCCCCCGGCCTGGGGACATAAGTGCAGGCAGCCGAAGGAGCAGCCGGGCACCCACCGGTGCTGGGCGGCTGCTGCTGGAACCGGTCCCTCTGTGGGCGGTCAGGGGCCCAGAGCATCCCTCGGTGGCTGCACCAGCCCCCGGCTTCTAAAACCTGGTGGTTTTTAGAAGCAGAAACATGTTTTCCCCCCACCTCTTCTGCTGAAAGCAGTGTAGCATGTCACAGATTGCACCAATGTAATAAAACAATACAAATATATATCTATTTCATTTTGGCCCCCTCGGTCCTGCTGCTCGTTCCTGCAGGCCAGCTGTGCTGAGCAGCCGGGGTCAAGCACTGACACACCGGGACACCTCTGAGACTGTCAGCAGGCTGCAAGTTATAAATATTGATTTTCTTATTTATAAATCAGGGCTGACGGGCTAGGAGCGGTGGGAGAGGGCTGCTGCTAGGGAGTCAGAGAGAGAGCTACAGGGTGACTTTAGTGCTTTAAGGGGCAGACACAGGCTGTGAAAAGCAAATATCCTCCTTCGGGGATGGTAAGAAGGATTTTACAGCGTTCCCATCATCAAGAGCTGCGCCACCAATGTCCGCTACCTCCAGCTTTTCAGTTTAAAACACTTTATTCAAGAAAACACGGCATACCTCAGTGCGGCACCTTGCTCCTGTAGGATACAGCCTCTGCACAGCCAGCGCCTTTCTGTAAGTGGTGAGCAGATGGACTCCGATTAACCTGATCAATCCGGGGCCTCTGATCAATCACCTGCACTTGGCGCCTGATCCCACTGATGCCTTCAGTGCTGTTTGAGCTTGGCGGTGTTTCGGAGACCAACTAATATCGTAATGTGCATGTAATTTGAATGCTACATCGCTGAGATCAATACTTATGATTCGAGGTGACAGCAGAACTAAAATTAGTCCAAGAATATGCGGACGGTCGTATGTCATTTAGGTTGGTGACCCTGTCTCCATGCGTGTGTGCAGGGCACGTGCTTGAGATCTCACCGGAGAACAGTTTCTCTCAAGCTAGCTAATGCCAGGAGAAAAAAGGTGAAGATCTTTTACATGCTAGTCAAGAACTGATGTGTTACTAATTACTGTAATAGAAAACATGATCCCTCGGAGGATGTTGTTATTTTATAAACAAGGGGATAATTTACAGCTTAATTACTGACACCAAGAGCTAATTGCTAAGTGTAATGAATAAATACATTTGCAAGTACAACATTCACTTTGCACTGATTCCAGAAGTTTAGGCATAAAGAGGCAGATCTGGGTACGTAACCTGGAGTGTTGTAGGAAATGACATCGAAGCAAATTCCGAAACGTCCTGCAACAAGGCTCCAAGGGCCTTGTCCTTCCCCTCTGCGGCGAAGGGCAGCGTGTTCACCGCCCTCCTCGGAAACACGTCCGTGCGGGAGCGCAGGGGGAAGGCAGAAATGCCCCAAAGCGGCGCAGGGAGCTGAGCAGCAAGCCCAGCCCCAGCACATCACGCTGCGTTAATGCAGCTGCGAGTTTTTTAATGCTAGAAAATGCAAAGAGAGAATGGAGAGGCAGAGATGGGGGATGTCATTTGGGGTGCTCAGCCACCCCGCTGCCTCCCCATGGCCCCGGCAGCCCGACGCACTGCAGGCACCTGCAGGCTGCGGCTGCCGAGCGGTGCTGGGCTACGGGTGCCCTCTCGCAGGCTCATATCTTTATTGGAGGCTGTTAAAGGCGAGCCTCCCAACAGCAATAACGTGACTACAAAGCAATTCTAAGAAAAAGTACGTGGGAATAAGGGAGATACTGAGATCCCAGCCAATTTCAGTACAATACGAGGCTGAAGTATCCTTATAAAGTTAACAAGTCGAATTTAAATGTATACAAGGCTCAGGAGCATACAGGAAACAGGATCGGCCAGACCTTCAAAGGCCCATCATTGTCTTTCAGAAGGTCCACTGAAAGGCTCATGCCATAAAAAAGGTGTATTCAAGTGGCTGATAAGGTGATAAACCCGGTGGAGAAATGCCAGCAGAGGGTGGGCATGGATGCTCGCTGCAGGGATGTTAGGGTGTCCTGGCACATTGTTACGGAGCGCTATTGTCCCGCTCCCTCCGCTATTGCCCTGCAATAAAACGGGATGTAACTGGGGGGGGGGCTGGCAGGTGATTTCCTCCGGGGCCGGCAGCCGTCCTTGTCACCAGCCCCGTGTGTGTCCTGCGGTGCCGCGTGTGTCCTGCTGTGCTGCGTGCGAGCCATCGCGGCCCCAGGCAGTTGCGGTTCCCTGAGATGTGAGCACCCCATATGCCAGAGGCAGGAGAGGACAAGCAAAGACTTCCAGGAGCCAGCCTGCCTGTGCTGCCTGCCCCCAGAGCTCCCCAGGGGCTCTCGCTCAGCCTTGAAAAGCGAAAATCCTGCCAGACAGTCCCATGCCTGCTCCTCTTGAACTCAAAGACCAGATGAATGCCCAAACGTGCTCGGGAGATGCCGAGCACCCACAGCTGGCTCAGCCCGCCGCGGTGGCGCTGGCACATCCAGCTCGTGGTGCCTGCCGATCCTGCTCCTCGTGCTGCTCGGGGACAGCAGGCTGTGTTTGGCATTTGTCGCGTGCCCGTGTGTGTCGCTACGTTTCACCCGTCTGCTGCAAAGCAAGAAGCAGTGCCTCGTGACTCCAGCAACCAGCCACGCTCTCTAAATAGCAAAGCATCAATAACAGGCGAGATTACAAACCATCCCCAGGCTGCAACGTAGCGGCATAGAAAGAGTCTAGAGAATGCCCAGCCACGCAGACATTGGAAAAATCAAGGTCATTTCATGGCTTGTTTGTGAGCAGGAAGCAAAACCACTCCGATTTGTTGACTCTGAAGAGGCCAGCAGATCTGGAATGCGTGTTGCAGGACCTGGCGTGCAGGAATTTACGAAACATACGGCCTGTCAAAAATAATTTCTAAATGAAATGCAGTGTCCTAGCAAAACACATGCCTCACACATAAAACAAACCCAAAGCACAAAATGTGGCGTTTAGAGGCTGGATTCCGTCTACAGTGAATAGAAGCCACATGCATGCATCTGAGATCAGATTTTGGCCTGATTTTAAACTTTGTTCGCAGAGGCTGCGGTGAGAGCAGGCAAATGAAGGCTCCGTCTCCTTTTATGACCCTCTAGCCCCGAGCAACATTTTTGTGGTTCCCCGAGAGAGGAAAACCCTCGGTTTTTCACTGCAGCGTGTGTGCTGGGCTGGTAGCACGGCCGCGTTTGGGGCTGAGGATGCTGAGCACCGGGTCCCACCCGTGCCTGCCTGCTCACAGGGCGGATTTGGGCAGGGCGAGCACTGAGCCCGGGGTTTCCCACAGAAATCCTAGCACTGAGGCTTAGACTTTATTAAGGGGGTGGGGGGGGGAGGACAAAATAACGCTGGCAAAATGTTGTCAAATACTTCAAATTAATGATTAATTCTAGATGGAGTGATAGCGTTTGATGTGGTCTTCACTGGTTTAAACAGGAGGAGGGTGATTCACTCTGCAGGAATTTATAAAAACGCAAGTATTTGCTCATGGACAATAAATACTGGGGCAGATAAAAAGGGGGATGAAGTGTTCGGCTCCATGATAGCAGCTCCGCTCCAGAAAACTTTTGACCTTCTCACGTCTTAAATCAAGGCGGCTCCCCCCCGGCTCTCCTCCAGGCCTGCCCTTGACGCCGACGGGATGGGTGCGCGGCGCGGGCTGCGTCCCCGGCAGGTCCCCGTCACCTCCCCGCTGCCGTGAGCATCGGAGACAGGCTGTGGCAATGGCCGTGACCAGCGGGCAGCACGCGAAGGAGCGGTGGCAGCAGGGCAACGCGTGCCTCGCGGCACCCCGCGGCCGCCTGAAGCTCACCTGGAGCAGGGAGCGCGGCCTGCCGTTCCCGTGGGAATGCACTTCAGCCCGGATAACCCCTGAGCCTCGCTGGGGCTCTGCCAGCGACATGAAAGCGCTTAGGCCCGCTGATTGCTCCGGCACGACGCCGGGTTTATGGGGGTGAGATTAGCCGCTCGCACTTTAAAGGCAGGCCTGGCACACAGCACCACCTGCTCCTGCCCTCCGCGAGCGGCTCAGGGCCTCCTTTCGCTCCGGGAATCATTTCTTTACAAAAATCCATTTATTTTTTTTTTTTCCCCTAGGAGGGAAGGCCTCGCCCTGCAGCAGCTGTGGCTGGGCTCAGGGGACGCGGGGCACGGCCCTGTCCCCCCCTGGGCGCGGAGGCAGCAGAGCAGGGGCCGGGGCCGTCCTGCAGGCTGTCAGCGAGCCTTTCAGCGCCAGCCCCGCTTACAGCATCCTGTGCAAAACACCTCGGCTCTGCGGCCGCTGTGCTGCTAACACTTGGAAGTGACAGCGGCGTATGGTTTCAATTAACCCGGGGGCAGCCGGGGACTATCTGATTGCACGGGAGTGGAGGGGAGAGGAGGAACGGCCTTTCCTAGCGGCAGGGATGGAGCCTGTGGTGAGGAACTGCTAAAAAAAGCAGATGGTTTCTCTCTTTCCTTCCTCCTCCTTTTCCTCTTCTTCTTTTTTTTTTTTTCTTTCCTTTTTTCTTTTTCTGTGGAACAGACAGCCCAGCAGCACATCATTCACCATCAAAGCTTTGCTGAAGGGAATTCTCCACTGCTATTTCATTTCTTCCTGATGTTCACAGATCGTAAAGCAAACGGCCTCTGGAGGATGGGGAAAGCAGTCGTGGCTTGGGGCGACTGCAGAGGACCAGCCCCGCATGGGGACAGGGAACGGGCAGAGGTTTGCAGAGTGCCTGAACCCCTGCGGGGCTGTCCTCACCGCCTCATGTCCCTCAAAGCAGTGTGTCACTGCGGGGCCACGTGGATGGCCCGTCTGTCCCCCTGATGGCCTGAAACAAGTCCTGCTGAAGCCCAGGACATCTGCACCAGGCTGACGATGTGAAGCAGACACCAAGGTCCCTGGGGGGCAGCCCCCCAAAGGGGGCTTCCTCTCGCAGCCTCCCTGTGCCACGTGGGCATCCCGTGCAGGAGCATCCAGGGATCCCAAATCTTCTGTCTCTGGGAGACGTGGGCAGGGAGGCAGTCATCACCCAGGGCACGAAACCACAGCTCACCCTTTGCCAGCTCTTTAAAACACTCTCACTTCTGTGCAACATGTTCAGTGCATTTTGGAAGAAACAAATGAAAGGAAGAGGTGTAAATGGGAAATGGGGGTGAAGGGAAGATCCATCTAGCATGCTGTGTCCTGCTAGCCTGAGGTCTGCCTTCTTAAGGCACCAGTTTCAGACATGGGAAGGTAGACTGCTGTCCCCTGCAGCCTTAGATGCACCATGAAACGATGCTATCTGAAAAGGAGGAGATGAGAATTTGGCCCGGGAACAGCAGGATGGGGAGGGATAGGAGCGAGAGACGGAGAGTTGTTGTTTTTCAGGGCGGTTACGGGGCTGGGGGAGGAGCCCCAGTGGATCTGACCTTCTTTCTCTATGGTTTGGACACAAAAGTGAGCATTTGCTGGTGAGATGTGGATGTTGCAGACCTGGGAGAGGCAGCATCACGGAGGAGGAACGAATCACCCATCGGAAGCAACGTGCTGGGGCAGCTCAGGGACAGTGTTTGCCCTGGGCAGGCAGGGATCCTGCCCTGCTGAGATGCCCCCAGCATATCATGGAGACGCCTGGGCAGGTGAAGGCCGGGGCTGCTCCCTGAAGGCAGCCAGAGACGGAGCAAAAAAACACTGGAGGGAACAGAGGAACTGGTGGAAAGACAAATGGGGCTGAAAGGATCATCCAGACGGGAGTGTCTGGAGCAGCTCCCAGGGGAAGAGCAGCAGCCAGAGAAAAGCCTCATGGGCAGCTGCAGCCCGAGCCACGTGTGAGAGGGACGAGCTGGCGTGGGGCTGCGAGGAGAGGCGTGGGGAAGGGTGGGCATCTTGTGCTCTGTGTCCCCGTGGCCCTCTTTCAACCTGGCTCGCTCAGTGTCACGAGCTCACGTCTCGCTGCGAGCATGTAGAAGAGATGCTGGGGAGCGCCGGGAGGACCAGCCAGACCTGCGCTATTTCTCACAGCGGGTTGTGTTGCGTTTGTCACCTCCTACACCAGCTTTGTGCCCTGAAGATGCTCCTCACCCGAGGAAAAGCCATTTGTGTGCTCCGTACCTGGGCTGGTGAAGGGCGGCTGCCCCGGATGGGGTGCGGTTGGCCCAGCAGGGACCAGCGCGTGGTGACACCACCCTGTGCCCTGTGCTGCCGGCAGCGCAGAGCATCAGCGCTGAGCTGGGTCTGACCCTACGTCCTAGGGGATGCAGGAGCCAGCCTGGCCGGGGGGAGCACAGCAAGGCCCTCCTGGTGCTCCTGGCAGTCAGGGGAAGGTGCTCAGACTGGGCTGCCTGCCTACACCATGCCTGGGAGCTGCTGACCCAAACACAGATGATTTGGGGGAAAAAATGGCTATGCACCAGTGGGATCCTCTGCACCCCCGGGGCTCTCCCCAGCATCTCATGGCTGATGTACCACTGTGGGCACCCCTCGTGGCCCCCGGTTAACAGGGAGGGGGTGTCAGGGCTCGCTGGGAGCGCTGCGCAGCCGACAGGCCGGGAGCGAGCTCCACCAAAGAGTTTATGGCTTTCACACCCCATCAGTCTGATGAATGGCCCCGCTCCCCAGGCGCTCAGCGCCTGCAAGGGTCAATTACAGCGATTACTTCAAGGAGTCAAACCGGCTGCCGGTGGCAGCGCTGGGGAAAATCTTTGTTTCGGGTTCAGCTTTGTCGAGGGAAGGCAAAAGCGCCGGGGCGTGCGCCAGGGGATGACAGGGCCTCTGCTGGGCGTGGGGTGAGAGGTGGCAGCTCAGCATCCTGCCAGGGGCTGTGGCACCCGGTGTCCCCAGCCCGGGTGCCCCACGCCTCCCGCGCACGGGGCCGGTGGCGGCGCTTGCCCGTCGGGGTGGGATTTGGGGAGATTATGCCGGAGGAGTTACAAAGGAGCAGACTTTCCCACAGACGCTTCAATCGCCGCGCTGAGAAAGTGTGTGAGCCGAGCTGGCCCGCCTGCCTCACGGTGCTTTGGGGAGCGCGCAGGAACAGCACACACGGTTTTTAATAATTAAGTAACTTTAATTGTCCTGGGAAAGCGGCGCTTGCCTTGGGGCACTCTGCGCAAACTCATAATTAATGTTACCAGGAGAGATTACGGGAAGGAGAACTGAGGAATGATTCACTTTTGCTTTTTAAGCCTCCCCGTGTTAAAGCTGTATTATCCCCCAGTTTAAAGCCCCGTTTAGCTGTGAAGAAAACCGGGGGGAGAGGCGGGGACAAGGCAAAGCACCCGGACAAATTGTCAGCAGCCGGCACAGCCTCGGCAGACAGAGGGGCCGGGAGCAGCCCAGGACTGTGGGCACGTGGCTGGCACCTGGAGGAGCAGCGCTGCTCGGCGTCCCCAGGGATGCTCGGCACCGGCCCCGCCACGCAGCCCCCACGGGCAGCTCCGTGCCGGCGGGCTCTGGCTTCGTCTCGCCCAGCCTGCAGCACAGGGCTAAATCCCGGGTTAAATCCCTGGATTTGGCAAAGCACAACCTCCTCCTCGGAGTCAGAGGGTGGCTCATCCTTTGGAAATCCGATTTATTTCTAGCAAATAAAATAGGTGTTTAAAATGCTAAACCGGGCTGTGCTCCTGCACCGCGGAGTGCCCAGGTCCTGCTCCGATTCCCCTTGGCTGCGGGAGCTCCCACAGCAGTCTGTGCCTCCCCGGTGTGCCGGGCAAAGCCCTTCCTCGGGCGGCGATTCACCCGCACCAGCTCGGCACCCTGCAGCCCTGGGTGGCTCAGCTGAGTCCTGGCACTTCAGAGAGCTCCGGCCGGCCAAAACAGCCCTGCAGAGGGGTGCCAGCGAGCCCCCTGGGGACCCAGGTGGGAGGTTTGCAGCCCGCGGGGGCAGCACGCAGGGGTGGCACTGATGGAGCGGGGCCGGGGGACACAAATCCTCCCCAGTGCGCGCGGCGCCTGAGCGCTGCGGCGCTTGCTGGCGCGTTTCCCTCTTTAAAACCAACAACCCATTGGACTGGAGCGGCTCTTTTCTTTCTTTTTTTTCCTTTTTTTTTTTCTTTTTTTCAAAGCAAATCACTGGACTCACACAGGACGCAAGGTATTTTACTCTATAGAAATCCTTTTTTCAAGCAACTATGTCAAGAATGTTTTCATACTTTGGGCTGGATGGGAAAAAAAAAAAAAGGGCTTAATCCCCTGAGATGGTTATTTCTCTGAAAACAGACATGCAAATGCTGGACTTGTCAAACCTTAAAATGTTTTCTTTATTCAGGGAATTACTGCCTGCCTGCTGAGCCCGGGTAATGCTGACAGGCTAAGCCCGGGGCCTTGGCAGCCGAGCATGCAGAGTGTGGGAAAGGGCGGCTGAGGCACGCGCCAGATAAGATCATACAATAAATGATACAGCCCCGCGGAGCACACGGCCACTTTCATATGCAAACAGGCTCCCGGTGCACGCACACGCGCGGGCTGCGCCTCACCTTGCGGCGGGGAGGCTGCGGCTGGGACCGGGCGGCTGGGAGCCCCCCGGGACCCACGGCACAGCCAGGCACAGCCAGATCCTAATACAGATCCCGTAGATCCGGCAGGGACCCACCCTGCATTGCCCTGCGCCTTTCGGTGCTCAGGGCTTGTGCTGCAGCTGGGGAGGCTGCGGCTCGCAGCCCCTGCGAGAGGAAGGGGAATCGTGATTTAAGCACGTTTCTGGCTCTTTCTCTTCAGCGTGGGGTAAAAACCTGCCAGCGCGGCCCAAATGGCTCAAACGGGGACAAAGGCGGTCCCAAACGCATTGTACCTTAATTGCATTTTGCTAAACTAGCACACTGCTTTTGGCCTCCTTTACGATTTTCAGTGCACTTGCCCGGGGCCGGGCAATCCAGCGACTAATTCCGCCCTTTGGCAGGGATCCATATATCCACGGGAGCAAAGAGCGTGACCCCGCAGCGGGACTGCCACATCCCTGCCGCCTCCCCGCGCACGGGGGCTGCGGGAGGCTGGCACCACGTCCGCGTGGCGCCTGCATTTATTTTAACAACCCCGTGATCCCGTGTGTCCCAGGGGAGGCTTTGGGCATGGAGATCTCCACACTCGCACGGCCGCAGGAGCCCAAGCGTGGTGGCAGGAGGCTGCCGCGCAGGTGGGGGGCACGGCTGGGCGCTCCCCCCGGCGCTCGAGGTAGCCGGGGGGCAGAGGCAGGGCTGGGGCATCCTGGCCTCTGACTGCCGGCTTAGTGCGGCGCATTCACACAGATAATCTGTCAAGGAAAAAATGAGCCAACAAGCTATCTATTCTTGTCTGCACTACTTTCCCATGTCAGGAACAGGCTGGGCTGAAAAATGTAGGTTTCCCCTTTCATCTTGCCTTTCAGAGCCCCCCGAACAAGATGCCTTTCTTTGCCAGCGCTCACTCAGGAGATCTTGCCTCAAACAGTGGGAAAAGGTGGTGGTTGTTTTTTTTTTTTTTGATTTTTTTTTCATATTGTATTTTAATATCTATGCTCAGGCATCTATCTGGCCACCCAAGAAGCGAGGTGTCAGGGCACTGGGGGTGCCGCCGATCCCCCCCTGACTCCCCACCATTATCTCTCTCTCTCCGTGGAGCTGAACAGGGGCAGCAACATTTCCCTTTCCCCGTCGGGATATTTTATTTTTAACCTCAAAAAGAAGTGCCTGGAGAGGCCAAAACAACAAGGGTGACCCCTGGTGACAACCACCCACCCCGTGTGTCCCCATGCCCCGGGCAGGCAGGAGACGCGCACGTGCTGCCTCGGGTGGTGGCAGCCCTTGTGCTCCTCGGTCCAGGCGTCCCGGGATTGTCTGCTCTTTTCGTACAGTTGCGTTGGTCTAATAAAAGCAAGAAATATGTTTTTATAGGCTTTGTGGTCTGTCTTTCATTAATCATGTTTCTGTGTGTACTTGCTGGTTTGTTCTGCTCCAGCGACTGGCAAAACCACCGGCTCTCCAGCTGCACGGCTCTGCCGGGCTGCCTTTGTTGATCTATGGAAGTGGTTTTTGAGAAATAATATTTGAAATGGCCAGGTAACGGCCAAGTGCAGGAAGAGGACGTATCAGCAGCACTTGTACAGCACAGATCCAGCTATCTGGTTTCTTGTAAAAGCAAATACTTTAAAGGGCTTTAGGCTGCCCTGCTTCCTTCGCTATTTCAGAAGGACTGAAAATTGCGGTCCTGTTTGCCATGGTTCCCCCGGTCTGGGGATCACACGTGGCAAGCAAACAAAACCTCTCTGAGACCCAGCTAGCAGTGCCAGTGGGAACCCTCATCTTTTTTTTTTTTTTTTTAATTACATCTTTAAAAAAAAAGGTAGCTGCTCTTGCCTCCTCCAGATCCAGGGAATGAGAAAGTCATGCTGTGCTCCTCCAGAGCCCGTCCGCCCCAACGCTGGGCACTGGAGACCAGATGTCTCTCCAGCTCGGCACGACATGCAACCCCTCCGTACTTTTTTTCCCTTGGCTTTTCTTGGAGGCTTCCAAAAGATGGGCAGAAAGAGGAGACAGAGCGCCAGGAGGCAACGGCTGCGGACAACCTGCCAGGGTTGTCCCTGCTGGTCCCTGGGGGCCCTGCTGGTCCCTGGGGGCCGCATCCAGCCCCCAGGCCCGGCTGGTGTCCCTCTGCAGGAGGGCAGGGAGAGGCTCCATCCGCAGGGCTGGGGCAGGAGGCTGGTGGTGCTGGCAGTACCCAGCCTCGCCGTGCCCGCAGCTCAGCCAACGCAGCGCCCGCGGCCACCCGAAAGCTGTCGGAAGAGCTGAAGGGCACAGGATGTGGCTCTCCCTCCTGACATTTCGGGGGCAGGGCTGCTGGGAGGAACTGCAGGGAAATGGGGAGCAGACAGAGCAGGCGGCTAATTGCAAGGAGCGAAAAATACATAGGTGAGATAAAAGAGAGCGTTTGCATTGTCTGGGCTCCCCCAGACATCCCAAGGTTTGCCTCCGGCTGTTTGGCACAAAACTCCTTCCAGCCTAGGAGGAGGTCATGGTTAGTCTGGAATCAAGCACAACCAGCAGGCGACGAGAGCAGGCGGAGAGGAAGGCACGAAACCAGCTCCTCTTTATTTGGGGGAGGACTGGGAAACGTGTGAATGCGATTCCTGGTGGTGCTGCAGCTCTGCCGTTGCCACAGCTTTTGCATTACAGCACCCAGAGACCCCACCTGCGGCTGGAGCCGCTCCAGGCTCCGCAGAGAAGAGCTCCTTGCCCAAACACACACGGCAGGAGTGGAAACGAGCACGAAACCACTTTCCCACAGGCAGAGTGGGCCAGGGCTGGATCAGACACCCCCTTGCTCACGTCTCCAGCCCTGTGGTGGAGCAGGGTTCTCCAGCATGGGAAATGCCGGGTGTCCTCAAATCTAAGCCTGGCAGAGCCCCCCCAGGACGCTGCTGGTCCCCGTGCAGGCTGCAGGCTCAGGAAGCCAAGCAAAACCCGTGGGGGAGGCTTTGCTCTGGCCCTCCAAAGGGTTAAACATCTCACGCGAAGCCACCCCGGAGCCCCCACGCCTGCTCTGCCCCCTCCGCCTCCTTCACCCTCCGCAGGCCGGTGCCAAAGTCGGAACCTGCTAATCAGCAGCTCCCCGCGGCAGCCCTCCGCCTGCCTTGACTCCTGGCCAAGCGCGGCCGAGCCTGCCGGCGCAGGAATGTGTGAGAGCCATGTGTCACTCCTCCCGACTGTGGGAAAGTGCTGCTCCAGTGAACTCGCAGCAGCTGCCCTGCCCCGGCCTGGCCGTGCAGCGGGACAAACAGGAGCTGGGGCGCGCAGCCCTCGCCGCCGCCGCCGCCGCCTCTTCTCCCGGCCGCTTCCGTGCGGGTGCCCTGCCAGCCCCCAGCCCCGCGGGTGGCAAAGAACATCTGAGCCCCCGACGGCTGCAGGGGCTGTGGGAGGGATGGGGAAAGGAAGGGCTGCTGCCTTGTTTGCTTTCACCTTTTCCCCCAACTTTGTTGCTGGTGTTATTTTTTTAAGCAGAGGAAGCAGAAGCGGCTGTGGGGATGCTGCCAGCAGGAGCCGCGTGAGCCGGGAGCTGCCCCAGCGCCGTGGTGCGGCCGTGGCCACCCCACTGCCACCTGGCACGGGTACAAGGCCTTCGTCTTCAAAGCCTGCGGCACACAATGGCCCCTTTCAGTGCCTGGAGCTGGCCCTGGTCAGCCCGGCTGGCTGGGGCTGAGCTCAGTGGGGCTGCGGCATGGCATGGGGGCAGGAGAACGGCACCCACGGGTGCTCCTGCAGCCCCCCCAGCGCTGAAGTTGCACACAAGTGGTACCGAAGGGGATGGAGGGTGGGGGCTACCCTTCCCTCTGCCCCGGGGGATTAATGGCCAGCGGGGGACCAGAGGAATGGGGTTTGTGCTTGGCAGGGGGCAGAGGTGCAAAGCGCTGAAGCCACACATTCGGCAGCCACCTTGTGCCCCCGCACTGCCCCAGCCCTCACCGGCTCCTCCACGCCCCGCTGGCCCCGGTGGATCAGGCTCTGCAGACAAGCCTCTGTTCCTGCCCTCATTTTCATCTCGTTCCTTTAAGCCTGCCGTGGGCTCCTGTTAAAGCTGCTTGCTGGGGACTCATTAACTTGGCAGGCTCAGCGAACTCGGATCAATTAAAAGGAAGCTCCTCAGGTTCTCTGCCCCTTGCCGCAGTGCTGCCCCTCGACATCGCTCGGGGGTAGGTACTGCCTGCTTCAGCTCTGAGGCCGTCCTGCGGCTCTCACTGTGCTCAGTCAAATATTCTGACCTGCCCATTGCCAGTGGCAGTGTTAAGGGTATAAGAAGAAAGGCAGTCACCCCTTTTTCCCCCAGAAAGAGGTCTGGATGCCCCACAGCCTGTGAAGAGGTGGGTGTCCGTGCTGTTGCCCTGCCACCCACTTCTCCGTCTGCCTGTGGTGCCCTGTTGTGTATTTCAGGAACCCTCACCGAGAGGTGCTGGCTATCCAGCCAGAGCCACACAAACCCAGAAGCCTCCACATCCTTGCTTTCAGCTCCTGAAGGGACCCAAAAGCTGTTCCTGGGTGGAGAAAACCAGCTAAGAGCTGAGAATCCCAGCCCTTTCATCCACTGCTAAATCTGACCGAATCAAACCAAGCAAAGCTCTAAGGAAATGTGTTGGGACTCTCCCCTGTACTGTGTCAGTGCAAAATGGGCATCTGCTGCAGGCAGACGGTGGTGTTTCTGGGTACACAAGGATGAGACGGGGTGGTAGAGACCACGGGTCGAGCCGAGTGTCAGATGGGAACCCTCCCCTGGAAAAGCTCTGGCCCAGACACCGACCGAAGAGGGTGACATGGCCTTGTCTTTGTGGACCTGAGACCACAGCATGGCCTTTCTGAGCCCCGTCTATCTTTACAGGATCCAGCACAGAGAGAAAATCTGGGGCTTCAGCACCTTGCCACACTTCTTCACCACTTGTTATGGCTGCGACCACTCCGGGACTTGCTCACCTCTCCTCGGGCGAGAGCAGCGCCTCCTCACTCTGCTTCCCCCCTCCCAGAGATGGGTGAGGAAGAAGGGCTTATCCTCTAGCAAACACCGTGTTTATAAAACAGAGCGGATTTTATCTTGGAAGGACGTGAGGACAGTGTCAGACAAGACCTGCTGCAGCACCTCTTGCCAAGCTGCGTCCCCTCCCAGTAGGTCCCCCCGGCAGGCTGCTCGCCACGCCGCCTCTCACCCGCGAGCATCCCCGCACGGCCTCTCGAGTGGGGAAAACGCTTACAGCTGGCTGCAGGCGCGGACCCAAACCCTCCCCTGCAAGCCCTTGAAGTGGGGAAGTTTGCCTGTGGAGGAACTGAACTTGGAAGCCTGGGGTCAGCAGTTTCTGCTTGCCAGAAACGAGCAAGAAAAGCAAACAACCCGTGCGGCCCTCCTCTCCTTTGGGTTTTGTTACACTTTCCAAACACATCAGTCAAATCTTCAATAAGCACCAGCCAAATCTTTCCGAGGCTTTGAGGCTCAGTTTCAACTGAGCGTTGGCCTTATTGACACTTCGCAGAGGTCTGACTGCAGCCACGCAAGCTGGGTGCCAGCAGGGCCCAGGAGCACCCTGCTCAGCACCACCCAGGGTTTTGTTGCCTCCAGCCCCGCGGGCAGCAGCTTTCCTCACCCCTCGCCTCGATGGGTGCGTGCATACACACATGTGTAAACGCATATAGGTGCTAACGACCTTGTTTTTGTACCGGTTGTATTTGTTGGGCATCATTTGTGGGATGCAAATGTGGGGAGGGTGAATTAGCTCGCTCCGGCTGCAGTCCCATGGGAAAGGCGACGGCCAAGTGCCCACGGTCGCAGGGAGAAGCCTGCAACGTGAGCTGCAGGCTCGGAAATTAGGGGCAAGGGCAAGGAAGCCCGGCATCTCCCTCAGCTCGAGCGGCAGCAGGAGCCAACTGGGAGGCAGACAGCTTGGCTGGCGATGCACAAAAAATGCCGATGGGGGCTCAGGGCCTGGCCGGCTGCGGGCAGCCTCCCGGCCGCCCGGCCTCAGCTGCTGCCCGCTGGCTGGGCAGCTCCGGATAACTCTGGATAGCGTTTCTGCTCGCTGCCGATCCCTGCTTAGTGGGCACATTGCTGGGATGGCAGAGCCGCCCCGAGCCCCCAGGCACCGGGCTCAGCCCCCGGCTCGAATTCAAGGCACCTGCTGCCTGCAGGCAGCCCGGGGCTCAGCCAAGGAGCGGGCTGCGATCGGAGCCCCAGCGGTGGGTTCAAGCCCCTGCACCGCCACACACAGCTCAGGGAGAGCAAGGGGGCTGAGCAGGACTGCGGCTCCCAGGGCCCCTCGGCTACCCCAAAATTATGAGGGACCTGTGGGTGTTTGGCTGGGTTTGGCAGTCCAGCCCCCGCACTGGGATGCTGTCCCCAGGGGGCGGGGGGGGGGTTTGGCACCCCCTGGCCCTACGAGAGGTCTGGGGTCACCATCTCCTTCCCACCATAGCAAGGGAGGAGCAGGATGCTGCGACAAAGACCCTGCCCTGCCACGTGCAGGGAACTCTCACTTCTTTGGGAAAGGAGGGCATCAGCCCAACTGCTCAAAACCAGCCATTTCACCCAGAAATTTTGGTTTTTAAAAAGTATTTCCTACTCTAGTTTCTATTTTTTTAAACGAAAGAGTTATTGTTGAAGAATATCTCTTTTAATTCCAATACTAGTGTGAAAAGACAAATGCAGTTTTGTGCTTGAAATTTTTGCCAAACACTTTCTGCAATGATTTTTTTTTTTTTTTAAATACCGAAATCATCAAACCAAAAGCTGGTTCTTTGATGTGGAATTTTTATTTTGGTCAAAATTCCCTACCTGTAACCTGGAACCACTTCAACAAAGCACTTGCACATGGCTCCTGCCCGGGTCGGCCCGGCTGGGAGCAAAGCGGCGCGGTGGCAGCGAGGGCAGCGCTGGAAGCCGGAGCAGCAGGGCTGCGGCTCGGCCACCTTCACCCGCACACCTCCAGGGGAAGGGAGGGGAGGATTTTAATGAATTAGTCCTGGGCGCTCTGGAGCATTTCCAGTTTGCAAATTACCACTGCTTTATTAGGCTCTAATTCAATCCGCCCCAGGGCATCGCTTGCGAAAGCCTTTACAAGGAGGAGCGGGGTGGGGTGTGCGGGTGCTGTGCGCCCTGCTGCCCTGCGTCCCAACGGGTGCCCCCCCGCCACCGTCCCTGTTCCCCATCCAGCAGGAACAACGGGGGAGGAAAATGTACCCCGAGGGTTGCTGGAGACGTGTAATTTCACTGAGTGCCCCTGCTGCATGACAAATCCCACGACAAGAGCCATGGAGAGGTTGGGATTGAATTGTGAGGGATTAATGCCTGCCTCCATCAGCTGAACCTTGGGGGCTGAACCCCCCCAGCTCCCCGGGACCCTCAGGGTCGTCTCCATGTGCTCAGCACCATGCAGAGGCTTGCAGGTCACCACTGCTGGGTACGTGTCACCGATGGAGCAGTCACACGTCTCCGACCACGACCACCGCGGCTGGCGAGATCCTACAAGGGCACTAGTATACAGTGGAAGACTGGAATCCCCTCCCCTAAGCCCTAAAACCACTCAGTCCTGGCTCTTTTCCCCTGCACACTGCGCTGTGAAGAGCTCCCAGCAGGGTGAAAGCGGAGGGCGGGGGGCAGGAGTGAGGAGGATGAATGGGGCTCCTCCAGGGCCGCTCTTATCTGATGGCTGCTGAGTGAGGCGTGATGGGTTCCCCCACAACGGGGCTGGTTTGTCATCTTATCAGATGGCACAAGCCCCGAGCTCTGGCAATGGCCATTAATCACCTGGCTGCAGCTGCTCCTCCAGAAAGAGCCGCCCCCGCCGCCCCCCGGCCGTTTCCCATCTGGGGGCTGCCATCAGCAGATGGGATTTGGTGGTGGGGGCATTTTGAACAGCGGGGTGGGTTTTAATCCTATCCATCCCATTTGGGCCCTGCCAGCGTACCACAGGGCAGCGTCACCTTGGAGGTGAAGGACGTCCTGGCAGCACCCAGCCCAAGGGGATGCGGGTGGCCGGTAGCCCCGCAGGGCCGTCGCCTGCTGCTGCCACCAGGCTGTCCCCAGGGGTCACCTCGGCCGCAGACCCCGCAGGAATGCCGCCCGGCAGCCTGGCAGCGGGCACAGAGCCGGGCTGGGAGGGAGCCACTCGCAGGGTCTGGCTTCTCCGCAGAGGACGAGCATGGTGTCTGCCCCTGCAGGCTGGAAAATTTCAGTCAGGAGGCACAACGAGGGGCTGGTGCCAAGGCAGCGACCCGTGCGCGGCCACCGGCGGGGTCCTTTTACCTCCCCCCTGCAGCCAGGGCGGCCAGCGAAGCCGTCTGCGTGCTCGGGCTCTGGTGCCATCAGCGCGGGTGGCATTTGTCCCTCGGTCACACTTTCCCCGTGCCCAGATGGTGCAAAGTCCTCGCTGTCCCCGTGTCAGCTGAGCCGGCGGGGGGGCAGCCCGGTGGCTGAAACCGAAGCTGGGGCGGCCGCAGGGCCACGTGCACGTCCCCCTCCATGGAAACTTTAATCCTGGTGGGAGCTTTCTCTCAAAGGGACCAAGGAAGGGGCTGGTGCCCTCCCCTAACAGACATTTTTATTTTCCTTTTTTCATGCAGCCTCACATGGGATGGCAGCAGCAGTGAGCCACCCTGGGAATTTGTTGTCATTTAATGTCATTGTGCTTCTCCCGGGGCTGGCTGGATGTGAGGGACGTTTCTGTGCCTGGTGACACTTGCTCGGATGCCGGGGTGTCCCTGCTGTGCGGGGCAGCCAGCACCAGGCCCGTGGGGCCACGGGGGCATTGTGTCTCAGGAGCTGTGAGGCAGTGAGCAAGAGCTTGTTCCAGTGTGTAATGGATAGCACTTGTCCCTTGTAACGTCGTCTGGCCATAAAATGTCAGGTAGATGCAAAAGTTAAAAATACAGCAGAGCAAATAACCACAGAGCAGCACTGACCCCAGTGCCGGGGTGCTGCTCGCCCCCCCATGCCCAGCATGGCAGAGGGGAGCAGAGAGCCCCCCAGGCACAGGGTGACCCCAGGGACAGCTGGAACAGAGCAAACGCCACCTGTGCTGCGTGACACCGCTGCTGCAGCCGGGCTGTGTGCTGCCGTGGGCAGTCGGGGGACATCCCGGGGGGGTTTCTGTGCACTTTGCTCCGCTGACAGGCAATGTGTGCTCCGCTTCACTCCGGGGGAGATCAGAGGGCAGGAGCGTGCCCCGCCATGCTGACCATGGGAGGCAGCAGCCGAGGACACGGCCCGTCGGATTTTGGGGGAGCTGTGTCCTAATGGCAGGGATTTCCCTGCCGAGCCTCCTCGTAGCAGTGCAGCGGAGCACCGTGGGTGGGGAGGCCCACGCACATGTGTTGAAGGAGGAATGGGAAAAGTCCTGAAGATCCCAGCTCCAGCCACCACCACAAGAGCCTTGGTGTCCTGCAGCACCGGCCCAGTCTGGATAGGGACCTGCAGGGCTCAGCATCCCCTCCAAACAGAGCCGAGGCAGTGTCCCAGAGCAAGGACATGCGAGGAGCTCAGCAGCTGGAGCAGGGAACGGCACAGGCAGAGGGGCTGGGGACACCGCCGGCTGCGCGGAGAGGTCACCCTCGAATTGAGCGGGGATCGCTTGCCATTGTGGTGGGATGTCAGAAATGTCCTCCATGTGTATATACCCATACATCTAAACGTGGCTGCGACAGTTGAGGCAGATCCCAGAGCCTCGGAGGACATTCCTGAGAAACCTCTCACTTCTGCAGTGCCAAGACTCCGGAGCATGGTCCCAGCTCCGAAGGTACGGCTTGGAAGTGAAACACGAGCCTGGGAGAGGAATTCCCGCAGGAGAGCCTCACAGAAGGGCAAGATGCGGAGGAGAAGGAGGACTCGGAGGAACAGGTGCAGGCAGTTCTGCAACACTCACCCACGTCTGCAAATCCTCTGGTGGAAATAGTGAGAGGAGCAGGGAGCAGTGGTGCAATAAATCTTTTAAAAGAAACAATGCAACCAGGACAGCTGGCATAAAATGGAGCACGTTCCCTTGGCTACAGGGGGCTTTAAGAATGAAAAAATCGGAGTGGGTGAGACACAATATATTGGCTGGGGAAAAGCAGTGGTCTCAGGGAAATTTAAATCCTGAGATCCTGAGAAAGATTCCTGGGCGATCTGGGTACTTTTCAAAGGATTGGAGTAGAGACGTCTCTGCCACTCTTTGGTTTCTTTGCATGGCTTTCGTCCTCTGGTGCTGCAAGAGTCTCCAGCAGATGCCCCTGCACCCCCCTCTCCTATTCATCACCCCTGCACAGGACGAAGTGGGAAGCAGCTCCCTTTGGTCCCCGTGCATGCCCTGAGCTTGATCTCTCGGCTAACTCACAGCTGAGGAGCCGGGGGGACTCTAACGCCGCCGTAATGAGTAACACACTGCTTCGGTGGGACAGTGCTTCCAGAGCGCACCGCGCTTTACAGCTACCATAAATAATGGGATCAGTGTTTGTAAACTCCACTTTAAAGAATCCATTCTTTTCCAGAGGTTTCAAAAGCATGTCATTTTCCATATCATGAAGTTTGCCAGTTCGTCTATTTTTAGCAATTCTCACTCTGCTGATGTGGTCAAGACAGCCCTTAAACAGAAGAGAGCGGCTGCGTGCCTCGAAGGTATAAACAGCCAGACATGTGATGGGAAATGCTTCAGAGGTGAGCGTGTCAGACTTGCAGACATCAAAGTCGTTGGGTGGTGGAACTGCAGGGACCGATCCATGTGCAGGCTGGATCAACAGGCACGGAAAAACGTCTCAAAAGTGCATTTTCTTGGAGATCTGAGGAGTCTCCAAAAGAGTCTCACGGGCCAGGGAGCGAGACAGATGGCGCAGAAAACTCGCAGCACGGCCTCAGCTGGTACCAGCACTTCCTTGGAAACCTTTGTTTAGTAAACATGAAGATAAAAAAAATAAAAAATAACAAGGTTGTGTGTGAGGCTCGGGGCTATGACTGGGGATCCATCCCGCCAGTCAGGGAAACTTCACTGGGCTCCAAACATTTCTGGGCTGGGGAGTGTCCTGCATGCCCCATGGCCGAGGTTGGGCCTTGCTACTCATTAGCTTTGGTCATTAAATTCCCTGGAAAAACAGCGGTGTGCTCCCTCGTGTGCTTTTGCAGGCCTGCATCACCTTTTCCATGCTTACCTTTGTGTGCTGTGCCCCCCACGCTGCCTCAGCTCCAGGCTGCGGGGACTCATGTGCTCTCCTCCAGTGCCCCCCTTCCTCGCTTATGGTTCCAAGCAGTTTTCACCACATTTAGCATCTCAAGGGCCCTGTTCTAAGTGATAAATTTCCATCCCGTGTACATCCTTTTTTTCCTATTTAAAGGCTGTTGACTCTTTTGCTTTAAGCACGCGTGTATATTTATTAGGTTGCTAGCTGAAACAAGCGGGTCGTGCCTTGCTGCTGCTCAACTCTCAGTTCGATTAAGACGGCAGAGCCTCTATGAGTTTCATTGAAAAAATTCAGTTCCTCCACCAAAGGAAGGCCATCTTGACTTGCAGATGGTTAAATCACCTCTCAACATTGTCCTTTGCCTCTCAGCACCAGCCTGGCCGTGCCAGCCCCTTCCTGCGGCCTCTCCCCATGGTGCCACATCCTGCTCCAGGTGCTCATGTCGGCACGGGGTGTCCTCGCACCCTCCTTGCTCCCTGCCCTGCTCCGGATGGCTTGACTCAATGCTGTGTCCCGAGGGGCCTCCTACAACTTCCTCTGAGCCCTGACCTCCTTCCTGCAGGGTTCCTGGGCCAAGCCAGCACATTTTGGGGAGCTGCTAGCTCTGGCTGTGACCCCACACCAGGTGAGGTGTCCTGGGGTGAGGTGGGGACTTTGGGGCAGCCCCTCTGCCTGTCTCCAGCCACCTGGATGACCAAGCTGAGGCTCCCAGCACCTTGTGGGTGGGTGCCCCTGTGCCTCCCTGTCCCCGCTCTCTCCACGCCACCTCTCCCCAGCTCCCGTGGAAGCTGGCCCTGCTCCAAGGCTCACGCGGGCGGCAGCGGGGTGGCAGGAGGAGGAAAGCACGGAGCAATCCATAACCTTTGTAGCGCTACCCAGAGCAGCTGTCTGGCAAATGTCAAGCACTGTCTAGGGCTATTT
Organism: Anser brachyrhynchus; assembly: GCF_964034855.1. NCBI lineage: Eukaryota > Metazoa > Chordata > Aves > Anseriformes > Anatidae > Anser > Anser brachyrhynchus. The sequence goes on along the minus strand of NC_137703.1, from coordinate 12,954,214 downwards.
TGGGCATTTTATTTTTGTAAAGGATGCTTTGGGGTGGGGGAAGGGCACGGAGAGCTTTTTCCTGTTGCCAGCACCTTGGAGAATAAAACCCCAGAGAGGAAGGTTCAAGGACACTCCTTGGTCATGTGCACAAAACCACGTTTCAGAGAGTCCCTGGAGGCTCTGGGGTGAACAGGACACCGGAGATGGGCCTCAGCTCGTCTCATGACCAGAGACCTCCAGAAGGAGCCCATGGAGCAGAGGTGGTGACACGGGGGTGGCTCCTGCCACGGGCATGACCTCGGTGAGCACCGTCACCACAGGGGGGACCAGCCCTCATGCTGCCCAGCTCCCCAAGAGGACTCCGGCTGACAAACCCCCTTCCTCAGCTTTTTTAGAGGACGTCAGGCACTCCAAGTGTCTGATTTTCGGTGTGTCACTGTGTCACGGTGACCCCAGGGGAAGGCCCAGGCCCCTGCAGCCGTGTCTCCTCTGGAGAGCTGGCAGAGCTGCTGCAGGCCCGAAAACCCGCTGGCGAAGCAGCTCCCGAGCTCCCCAGCTGAAGCGTGGCCAGGTGAGTAACGCAGCCACCGAGTGGCCCTCCGAGGGCTCTCGCAAACACAGCCGTAGCTCTGGATGTTTTCCTCAGCCTTCCCAGGGGCCCAATCTGCCCGGCCCCAAGGAGCCCTCAGACTCCGCCGCTTTCAGCAGAGCCAAGACCCAGAGCCAAGGCATTGCACAAGGAGGAGCGGAGCTTCTAGAGGTCCTCGTGTGAAAGATTGCACAGAGCATAGCTGGAACATCCGACACGAAAACGTTCCTGCTGAAAGAAGTGGGTGTTCTTCCAAGAGCTGAAACAGTTGCGGAGAGTCGCTGTGTTTGCCTCTGAAAGCTTTTCTTCTGGTGAGCCCAGAAAATAAAGTAGTTCTCATTTGCAGTAGCTGGAGGGTTCATTCCCCCTACAACACGCCTCTATCAGAGGCGCAAGCAGTATGGCCGTAGGAGAAACAGCCCCTCGGCATTTTAAAACATCGCACAAAAATGTCAATATTAAAAAAATTGCTGTACAGGGCTGGCAGGTGTGCGGCTTTGAGCAGTATGGGGTCCAAGGGCACCCCTCGGAAAACCCTGCGTGAATAACCCAGCAGCACGCGTTGGGCAGCATCTGGAAGCGAGCGCAGGGATGAGTAACATCTGACACGGGTTTGTCGAGAACCAACATGTCAGGCCGGCTGCATTTCCTCCTCCAGTGGGGTATGGCAGGGACGGGTGTTCCCGGGGGCTCTGCTCGTGCCCTGCCAGTGGGCAGGGGGTGCGGGCAGGGGGTGCAGGCAGGGTGCCCTGGGACGGGCACGGAGCTGCGGGTGATGGCGCTGAGGGAGCTGCTCTCAATGGCTCGCTTGTGGGGAAGCCGCTGCCGAGCGCTCCCAGCGCGGCGGAACAGAGAGCGTATTTATCCCGGCTGCAGACAGAAAAGGGATTGTGGCAGGCTGGGGGAACGGGGTGAAACGCCATGAGGAGTGCTGGGGGAGAGCGGGGACGGCGTGCCGACGGGTGTCCCTGCCAGAGGTGGACATGCCTGGCCGAACCCCGGTGACAGTCCCTTACGGGTGGCCACCACAAGTCACGGTGCAAAATGAAAGAAAAGCACACGCGTGCCCCCAGCCCCTGCCTGCAGTGGGGGCAGGGTGCTGGGGAGCCAGGCGCCCCAGGGCAGCCACCAGCACGCAGGGATGGCTTCCACCCCCAGCAACTGCAAACAGAAATGGAAAATTGTCTTTGTCAGCCTGCGGAACGAGCATGCAAACACCCCCCCCAGATCCTGTTTTTTCCGTGCTCCCAGAAGAATGTAAACTTTTTTAAACAAAACCCAAACTTTTCTAGCAAAGCAAAAAAAATAGAAGAAAACAGAAAGCAGCCCAAGCTATTAATTTGTGGCATAGCCCAACAATCCTCAAACTCCACAGCAGCGCAGCCCTGGGGGAGGCACGGAGACCTGCTGCTGCTTTCGGCCTTCAGTTGGGATGCGAGCCCCTTCTCGCCGCCTGGAGAGGACGTGGCCTCATCCTGCCCCGCCGGGGCCCCATGGGGCTGGGGTGGGAGCACAGGGAGCAGCCCCCAGCTCGGCCAGGGCCCGGGGCCATGCGGCGTCCCCGCGCCGCGGCGGGGGATGAAAGAAGGCTTGGGCGGCTGGCGTGCGACCGCGCGTCCCCCGGGAGCGGCCGCCAGCGCGTGCGTCTGCGAGCGGCTGCTGGCCGTGCGCCACGCTCCCCTGCGCTTATTTACGGCGGTTTATCAGGGGCTGCGGGCTGCGATAAAGTTTATGAAAATAAAAGGCGTCTCCAGCAGGCTGCGGCGAGAGCGGGCCCGGCCGTTTCTTTCCCACACTGATTAGGATCTGGGCAGGCTCCTGCGCTCCAGATCTCCCGATGAAAGCAGCGGGACCGGCGGCACTTCCCTTCCCGGCCCCCGCTCAGGGCCGGAGGCAGCGAGAGGTCAGCGCGCCGCACAGCACGCAGCGTGCGCCCGGCCTCGCACGCCGCACGCCACGCACCGGGCGCTGTGCCATGCTCAGACAGCAGCGTGCAACACGCCAAGCATGCCAGGCACCGGGCACCGTGCAGCACACCAGGCACCGCGCACACCCAGCACCGTGCCACACGGATCGTGTCGTGGGCACCATGCGCCACCTCGATCCCCCATGCTCCCCCACCAGGAGCTGGGTCAGGAGCCACAGCCCTTTCCCTCTGAAGGGGCGCACGCGTGTGGGGCAGCGCCAGGACAGGGACAGGACTGTCCCCTGCGGGGGCGGTGTGTCCCTGCCCCATCCTCACGCCGCCCTCCCCAGCCCCAGGACGCCGAGCCCGTTTCCGCCGATTGTTCGCTGGCGGCAGGGCCACGGCTTCCTCCCGGTCACGAGCCCGGCCATCACCCTAGGCTTCCAGGGCAGGTGGGCTCCGGGGAACAAAGCCTCCTGCCAGGGCACTGCCAGAACTCGCCAGGCTGCCTTTAGTGTGTGTGTGGCGGGGGGGGACAGGCAGAAGCCCTCAGGCACTGAGGGACAGAAACCAGGCGGCATTACAGGCTGGAAAATGGGAGTCAGCTCCTGCTGCCAGCGGGGTTAATAGGAATTTTGGCAACAGCAGCAAGAGGAGAAGGATCAGTCCCCCCAGTGGCTGCTGGGCTTGGAAACATTCGGTTAAGTGTGGGTTTTGTGGGGGCGGTTTTATTGCCCCTGTTACCTCCAGCACGCTCTGGGAGAGGTGCTGGGAACCAAAACCCTCCCCAGCCGCTGCAGACGAAACCTCAAACCACACGGAGCGCGCTCGGCCTGGGCTCTCCTCGCCAGCTCGAAGTGCTGGTCGGTTCCTGGGGGGATCCTGCAGTCCCCGAAGAGATTTGGGTTTCAGCAGGGCTCGCAGCCCTGCCGGCAGCACTGGGGCACTCGGCAGTCTTCATGGGACTGCGATCGATGGGGCGCTGGCAGCACACCAGAAGCGAATTCAGTCACTTACAGTAAAATCAAAGAGGGCAGAACAATGAGCGCGAAGCAAGGTTAAAGCACCTTGTTACAGGAACAAATTGTTCAGCTGGCAGCAAAATAATGGGATTTATGGCCCTGCAGGTTTAGAGCCAGATTATTCGCGGTGATGTTTGTCTGAGGAGCTCGGTGTTGCCAGCTCTTCCCATGGAGGTGTTGGGTTGGACCCTCCACATGCTGGGGCCCAATCCTGCCCCTGCCATCGTGGAGGGCAAGGTGTAACCCTAAGCCCCTGGAAGCCCGATAGCTGTTGAAGCTTTTTCCATCCCTTGCCCAACAAACCCCTGGTAGGTTTGTGCACCTCACACCTGCCCGGGGACACAGCAGGACCCCCCCCGCCCTTCCATGCCCCACAGCTCTGTCCGAGCACCACTTGGCCACGCTTGTTTTGGAAATGAGTTGTGAGGCACTTCATTGCTATGGAGACTTATTTTGTGGACAAATAAATATTTGGTGTTTTTTCCTCTTGCCTTGACAGTCCATCCCCTCTCCCCCTGCATCCCCATGGCATGTTTATATTGCGGTGTCTCTGCTCCTTCAGCCTCGCCTATCCTCCTCTCCTGCCCGTGCAGCACATCCGCTCTCTCTACAGCCTTCATCCCTGCCTCCTCCTCCTCTTCCTTTCCTCTTCCCTTCCCTGTGCCCGTTTTCCAGCTGCCCCTAGGGCAGGACGCTCAGCTACCTCCTCCACTCTTTCCAGCAGCAGCTGATGAGTTTAATTGGGTCAAAATTGCTCCTTGCTCCCTCTAAACACCCAGACAACCAAACATTTGACCCACACTTTTTCCCCTGTACCTGCCCTTGTCCCCGCAGGGACGGCAACCCGTATGCCACCTGGCTCCAGCAGTGTCCCCTGCCCAGCAGCAGCAGGGAAAAGCAGGGCTCTGCTCCTCCTGGACAGGGAGCTGCCTGTCTGGGGAGAAAGGAGGCAAGAAAAAAAAAAGAAAAAAAAGCATACTTTGCCCTGAGGAGCAGCAGTGATGGGGAAGAGGGGAGGCATTTGTGGGCTCGGCCACGCGTGGCACAGGGTGACGCCGCGGGGACAGCATGCTGCCACCTCCTGCCAGCACAAAGGCCCTTTCTGCGGGCAGCATCACGTCCTCACAGGGGACACAAAGTCCCTTCTGAGCCCCTCCACGTGCCAGTGCCCCAAACTCTCTGGTTTTATTAAGAAGCAGGGGAAGGGGAGGCAGGACACAAACGAGCCTCCTTCATTAATAAATCCTCACAGCTGTGGAAAGTTTGAGGCAGCGAGAGCACCCAGACAGAAAATTAAAAAACTAATAAAGTCCTCAGTGTGGGGGCACTGGCATCAGGTCAGCTTTACTTCTCGAGACACCTAATAAAGAGGCATTCCAGGACACTAACTCATAAGGGAAATCTGCAGGGGTCAAGGGGAACAGTGGAAAACTAACCATGGTAACTCCAGCATGCTGGAAAGGCAGCAGAAAGCCAGCAAGGAGCTGGGGCAGGCTGTTCCCCCCTCTCTTTCCCCATCGGTTGTTGGGGGATGAGTTGCTGGATGGAGCCCCTGCGATGGTCTGGGAGGGAAGGAGGTGGAGGGGACAGCTTGCCCCTGGGGACCCAGGGCTGCCAGGTCCCAGCCAGGTGGGGACATGCTCAGGCTGCGCACTGACCACAGAATTTTTGGGGTAAGGGTTAACCAGGGCAGCATCCTACCTGGGAGCGCCTTGATGGGAGTCGCTGTATTTGGCCTGTCTGAGAGCTGCCTGTGGACCTCAGCACCCTTAAAAAAATAAAAATAAATTCCTGCCTTCTTGATGTTGTTTTGATTTATAGCTTTGAAAAATGCATTGTGCTGCAACACAAGGCTAAATTAGCCATTGACAATATTCCAATATTAGCTATAAATCTGAATTACTACATTTTGATTCCTTACAGATAAAAATCTGAAAATTCCTCCACGCTTTACCTTTTTTTCCCAGGCCCATGCTTCATGCAGGCGGGGCTGCTGCCACCGGCACCAGGGTGGCAGGGGGGGAGCACAGTGCTTGTAGCCAGGGACATGGTGGCTGCCAAGGTGCTCTGCAGGGCTCAGCCAGGTTAGGGTCAGGGCCCTGGCTGAGGGAGGGATTGTAAAGCGTTTTATGTAGCTGGCTTAATTGAGCTCCTTGCAGGGGGTGCCTTCTTAATGGGCTGATGGCACCAATTACCTCGTTAGCAGAGAGGGGCAGCTCTTACCGCAGAGTTTATGCTGCTGTTGCATGGCAGCCCTGCTGGTAAGGGGCTGCCAGGTCTGCTGGCCAGTCACTGCCACCCGTGTACCCCGTAGGCACCCTTGGTGTGTGTGCAAGTGAAGGGTACTGTGCAAGCCATGTCAAAAAGTAGTGTAGGAGCAGCCGCATAGAATATTTCAGCAGAAAACCCTGGGTTTTCCCCGCTTGCCGGAGCCCAGCCTGGAGAGTAGTTTCACAGCCAAGCTATAAACATGGAAAAGGGGGTTTCTAATGGAAACATTGACATAACCTGTAGCTGAGACACCAACAGCCCCTGTGTACACCGACATTTCCATCGCTGGTCCCCCCGCTCCTGGCCAGTCTCGGGGGGGACCCGTGCCGCATCCCCGGGCGGGGGCTGGCCCCATCCTGCCGTGTGGTGTGGCAAGAGCACCCCTCTGCCACAGAGCCATGGTCCTCAGCCACCGAAAAGCCCAAAGAAAAAGGCAGAGCAGTTCAGTTGGTTGTAAAAATTAATGAGTTCAGATACAGACTTGCTTTATTCCGGTCCAGCTGCGTAACCACGGCGATTGTGTCCGGCACACTAGACAGTTACATCAGCTCCACACCCCTGTACAATAAGACTCTGTTTGATCTCAGAAACAAGATCAGACTCCTGGGCTTTGCACATCCTGCTTCCTACATATGTAAAATCATTTTATTACCAGCCAGGAGAGTTCATCTAAGCTGCTCTCGCTGTGCAGCTGATGTGGAGGGAACATGCCCCTGTCTGCACTTCTTTTGCCAGATGGAGATCTGTGGAGGGGCTGCAGAGCTGCTGCTCCTCCGAGCTTGGGTTTCCTTCTTTTTTTAATTCCTCCTCTGAGGCTGCAGGCTCCAGGGCAGGAGCTGCGGCTCCTCGTGTGCCTGCACAGCCCCGGCGCGGTGGGAGGTGTGTATGGCTCAGCTCTCCTGAATGTCGGTGGGAAATAAGCGGCCGTGTGCTTTTGCTTGGCTTTATCCCCCTTTGTCCCATCTGCCCAGGAGAGGAAGTCTCTTATAACAAATCTGCTCTGCCCGTGGAATAGCCCCTCAGATCCCCCTGTTTGTTAGCTCTGTGAGACACTGGGGAACTGGGGAATTATCACTAAATAGCATCCTCCCTGTGCTCAGACACCCACCCTGCCCCACCGCCACCGAGGCAGCAATGGTTATGCCCAAGCTGCTGCCAGCTGCGCCGGCCAGCCGCAGCACCACGGCTCTTCTGCTGTTGATGTATTGCTCCGGGGAGCTGCAAGGCAGCTCTGCTTCAACCCCGGCCCTTTAGTGCCACTGCTGCTGTGCTGCCAGCCCTGCTCCTCCCGGCCGTGAGCTGCTGTGCTGAGTGCCAGCGCTGCGTCCCGGGGTGCACCCGCAGCACCGGTGCGCACGGAGCTCCACGGAGCTCGCCCACGTCCCAGCACATTCCCGAAGCAGAAGGTCTCTGCTTTCCAGCCCTGGGTTTCCTCCACTGCCGCTGCCTGCAGGGCTGTGTGGCCAGGGCTCACTGACTCACCGCACACGGCCGGCCGGCAGCTGCCGGGTGGGAACTCGTATTTACTGCTCCGCTGCGGTTGGCCTGGGACCAGCAGCGCAGGCGGAGGGAGGGGAAATCCCCTCCTTCCCACCCCGGCTAACCGGAGCAGTTCCTCCAGCGCATCCAGCTAAGGTCTTGCTTCACCCCTGGCTGCTTTCTTCCAGCTCGGGTCTCCTGTTTTCATTCCATTTCCAGCCTAGGGGTTTCGGGGTGCTTGCAGCTGTGAGTAAAGCTGTGGGGACCCAGCCTCGGTCTCACACCAGCAGCTCAGGGCAGGACGGCTCTGCTCGGTGGCAGCAATGAAAAGCGGTGCCAGCTGGTGCCAGCCAGGCTCCGTTCGGAAAGGAGGAGCTGGTGGCCCTCTGCCCGATGCAGCAACAACCTGCGTGGGCACGGGCATCCCTGCCTGGCACAGCCCTGCTGCCCTCATCTCTCACACCTCCTGCCCTGCAGAGCCCCTGCCTGGCACACGGGCTGCAAGTAACAGGGGCTTCAGACATTCCCAGGGACCTGGGCTGCATGGTTGCCAGCTGATTTCATGCTCCTCACCAGTGTGTATTGCCAAATGTACTACCAAAGCTGTGCATGGCATCCTCCTGGGCTGTGCTCCCTGACTTTCGGCAGCTTTCCCCATGGTTTGCTGCTGCAGGTCTCTCCATCATCTCTAGACCCTGCTTTTTGTAGGCACATTCTGACTTCAGCTCGCAACCGCGTGCGTTTTCACAAGCAGAACAAAACAAAAATTCCAAGCACCCCTCCAGACGTCCCCCTGTAGAACCGAAGCACCTTCCATCCGAGGGGGTTCTCCCGCTGCCGGTGTGTGATTGCCCCGGGTGCCTTCCCCCATCACTGACAACAGGGATGTAAGGCCCAGCAAAACACCGAGCCGCGGGTCCCCAGCCCTGCCGGGCTGCAGCCAGCACCCTCCTCATCCATCACCCCTGTCAGACCGGGAACTTGAGCAGCCCTGGTCCAGGCTGGGACGCAGGAGATGTCCCCTCCCGTCCCCTCCGCCCGGCTGTTTGACAGCCCAGCTCGAATAAACAAAACCTGAAAGGGCCAAGGCAGCTCCAAAGGAAACTGTAAACGATCCCATCTGTGCATCTTGGCTAATATCTCCTCCAGGAGGGGGGTGTGGGGGAGAGAAAACAAGTCGAAGGTCCTTTTTTTTTTTGCTCAGAAGGAAATACCATTGCACTCAAACGTTGCTACTGCTCCAAGTCTCATTCCAGAGCCCAGGCTCCTCCTGGGCGGCTTTCTGACTGCAGATGGTGGCAGGAGAGGTTGCCATTTGCAGGGATAACGAATTGCAAAGCAGCACTACACATGCATGAGCTCAGCATTCAGAAGTAGATCAAGAACTGAAAGCAGATGATATGTGACAAAGTCATGTTCTCTAGTGACAAATGGGTTTTGCCAGGCAGCCACGCAGCCCTGCTTGCACTGGAGAGCCTGAGCCGGCTGCGCTGCTGTCTGGCGTGGGGGCTCCCATAGGGTGCTGGGTGGCTCTGGGAGGGGTCCTGTGCTCTGAGCACCTTCGTTTCATGTAGCATCATGTTGTGTTGTGTCCTGTTGTGTCGTGCCACATTGTGCACTAGACTTGAAGCCAGGCCCCAGCCCTCACCAGCACGGTGAGGAAGCACCGTGGGCTAGGAGGGCCCTGTGGTGGCAGCCCAGGGCAGGAGCAGCTGGGCGGGAGAAGTGCCTGGGTACATCCAGACGCCCCTTGCCCTTTCCCCACTCCTGAAGCCTGCCCGTTTTCAGCTTTTCCCCTTCTCAGGGCTGCTGCACGGTGTGTTGTCCATAGCCCCACCTCCCCATGCTTTCCCCATCTGCCTTCTGCCTCCAGCTCCTGGCTGGGCTGATAATTGATAATCGCAGTTGTATTGGCAGCCCCGTGCATGACAAAAGCACTGGAAATCACAAAGGAGCTTTATCTCCAGCTATGTTGAGGCTGGGGATTGTCAGTAAGGGCACTTTGCATCTTCAAAGAGCAGGAGCAGCTTCAGGCCCAGCCCAGGGCACCCCGGAGACCCCACGATGCCTCCCTGGGGGGCTGAAACCCAGCTCTGGGCCTTGGAGCTGGAGCCTACAGAGAGCGGGGCAGACACGAGGATGTGTGTGGGAGCTGCTTTACACATTGTACAAAGGATCCTGCAGAACCAGGACTGCCTCCTCGGGCGTCCTGGTCAGCCATAGAAGTTATTGGGAACCTTGTGCATCTCCATGACCGATGTGACTGGGCCCTGTAAGCCAATGTGAAGTTACATGTCCAGGAAGAAAGAGTGCAAAACCTGATGTGAGACCATCAGTGTGGAGGATTTGGCTCCAGCAGAGTGGTGCTGTGGCTAAACACCCGGGGCTCCTGGGCCAGATAACGGGGAAGTGCTTACCTCCTTCTGGTGCTCACACTGCAAACTGTGCTGAAACGTTGGTGAGTACCAAAAGGGTCTGAAAAAATGTCTGAAGGCAGAAATGAGTGCTCTGGGGTGAGGCACATAGTTCTCAAACTATTTGGAGCAACACCAAAAAAAACGAGCATCTCTTACACATCCAAAACTCGTGGTAGGAAGGAGAAACAACAAATATTGAACTTCGTAGAGAAAGTTACAACAAGGCACAAAACCAGGGAAGGGAATCGGGGCACCTTTAGCAGGAACCAGGCATTTATCTTTAAGGAGCAGGGTTAGAAACATCTGTAAGAAGGCATGAGGAGGAGACAGATTCTCAGTCCAAGGAGAGATACTTTCCTAGCTCTTTCTGGGCTCAACTCAGACATTTCTGGGCAAAATCTGATGCCTGTGAAATGCAGACCATCCATCCCAAACAACTCCAGCCAGCTCCCTTAGCTGTAAGCAACACAAGCTTGTAAGCCCAGGGGAGAAATGAAGAAAAGAGCCCAGCAGGGAGCTGCCACAGCCACTCTTTGCTGTCCCCAGCCCTGCTGCTCCTCACCCTGCCATTGGGGTGGGTGCGAGCAGCGAGGAAGCCCTGAGCACGTTTGCACCTCGCTGCCCTCACCCCTGCCCCGTGCACTCCTCTTGCCTGTGTCTGCTGTGTGAGCCCTGCAGAGCGAGGGGATGCTGCCCTGCACCTCTGCCCCTGCTCATTAGCTGGCGAGAAATAAATCCCTTTCATCTCCGCACTCATTTTCTAGGAATAATAATCCCTTTTCGTGTGCACCCACTTTAACTGTTCCCAAACTGAGATGTAATTGCTGATAGTAATTAAGTTAATGCATATTTACAGCCGTGTAGAATTATAGAGGGTCTCCTGTAGTTTTATACGGGGCATTTTCTTTAACCTGCTATAAAAGCATTAACAAGTTGTTCGGCATTAATTGCCTCTATTGCGATCCTGTCCCGTGCCGCAGGGCAGGGCAGGGCAGGCAGATGGCAGGGATGCTTTTCCCCCTTGCACTCCCAGCCTGGCTTTAATTCAAGGCAGAGCCTGGTCCTACAGGGACTGTGAAAAGGTCTAGGGTCTGTTGCAGGGCATGCTCAAAGTAACCCTACAGGACACGGGGTGACCGGCTGGGTGCCTGGTCTTCGTGCCATGTGCTGATAAACCCTGGGTGAGACGGGCTGAGCCAGCAGTTTGCAGCAAACACGGCTGCCCATCACCTGTCTTTTCTGCCCCTTTTCTCCAGTTTTGCCACATTCACTGCTGTGCCCACTTCCAAAGGGGGTTGCAAAAAACCCTCATGCACGGGGTGCAGAAGGGCTCAGCCCCTGTCCTGGGCTCTGTGTCCGAACGCTGTCGGCCCCCACCCCCTGCCAGATTTTCTGCTGCTTGCATTTGTGCTTTTGTGCTTGCCAAGAGCCCCAAAGCACTCAGCAAACAGTGTGTGTGGTGAGGGATCACCTCGTGTAATCTCCGGGCGAATCTCCCCATTATACAGTAGGCTAATTAACTCCGGTGCAGGGTCACGACGAGCTATCGGCTCCAGGAATGCCGTCCCCGAAGGGAAGTAAATATCTCTGCGAGAGCGAGGAGCCCCTTTCTATGGCAGTGAATCCTGATAAAGAGCTTCACTCCATTCTCCTGCCGCTGGCTCCAGCTTAGCTGCCTTAAAGCTGATTCTGCCCCGCGCTAATCTGGAGGATCCATTCAGCCCAAAGCTCAGCGTCTGAGTCTGTTTGCCGAGCATGCAGCTGTGTCAATTTGCAAAGACAAAGGAAAGCTCCTCTGTCAACAGGTTGGGGAGCTCAGGTAGCACGAGCGAATTGAGGGCAAGAAGTCAAAGCGGTTTCACCAGGCGGCCGGCCGTGCTCAAATCCCAGCCGGCGCGAGGGGCCGGGGCCGCGCGAGGGATAAAGGGGGAGCGGGGCAGTGGCCGGCTCTGTAAGCCCACCAATTAGTGCTATTAAAGAAAGATAATTAGATCTGCTCCATGGAAACCCCAGAGGAGGCAGAATGCAATTTCCACTCGGGCTTATTTTAATAAAAATTGGAAATGCCAGGGGGTGCCCAAAGGGCGCTGTAGGCAATAGCAGCAGGGCCCCCGGGCATGGGCAGGCAGCCGTGCCGTGAGCAGGGCTGGGGGCACGGGACGGAGATGTGAGGAGGGCAGGGGGCACACCGGTGTCCCTGGGGGAGTGAGAGGGTTGTAGGTAAGTCCTGGGGAGGACAGGGGGCTTCTCAGCCGGTCTCTGTTAGGTTCTGATTCTATCTGCGCATGCGTGCATAGGGGGAAGCACCCTTACCCTCAGTGCCGCCGGGTCAGGGAAATACTTATCTTTGTTTCGTGCTGGAGGAAACAACGTCTTGGGGAAGTCAGGCCTGAGATTTCTGAGTGCCATGGCACAGCCTGGGCTCTCCCCACCACGGGCAAGTGAAGCCCCTCGAGCCAGCGCAGGATCCGGACAGGCTCTGAGGGCAGCAGGGGCACAGCCGCGGGGGATCGCGTCCCTCGGCAGTGAGGAAAGAGGCAAGGAGCTGTCACACAGCCGGTGTGTGAGGAGATCCCGGGCCTCATCATTTCTGATCATCTCAGCTGGTTTCCTGCCATGCAGAGATGTACAGAATGAGCTGTGTCTGAGCAAGGCCGTCTTGTCACTGAAAACTTCCACAAAAGCAAAACTTACACTGGAAATAAAGGAAGTCTTGCTTTTTTCTTTGAATATTTGAAACGAAACACGCACAGGACTCAGGCTCAGAAAGACTGTGCTACAAACGTAAATTGGCCTCTTGGAAGAGACTACATGTGGGGAAGAGGAATGTGAAAGAGAAACAACTGAAAGGCTGCAAACAGCCGACCGAGGCTGATTTTGGTACTGGCCGTGTGCGGTCCTCACCCCCAGCAGCTGTCCCTCCCCTCTGCCTGCCGGGCAGGGATGAAGAATTTAACCTAAACGAGCCATGCTTGGAGGAAATACAGTTCTCAGATGTGCAATAATAAACACTTAATATAGCTTTAATGAGTACACAATGACCGTACACGTCAAATACCTGGGTGATACTACAGCGAGCAGGGAACACAGGAGAAATCTCATGTTTGTAGTATTTTGTGATTCAAGGTTCAAAATAATATTCTGCCCTAAACTTCCTCCTTCTGACGTAAATAGTCCCGGGTTGCAGATGTGTGACCAGATTCTTCTCTTGGAGTTAAGCTTATTTATTTTGATAAATGTCTGGGAATATAACACCTGTAACATTAATAAACACAGTCATCCCTTTCAAATACATTTTATACCTACTGTACGTTTTTATTTTGAGATAATAAATCACATGCATAAACCTTATTAATCATTTAAACAGCCCCTTAAAACACTGCTGAAAAGATTTTCCAACTCAAACACCTTTTAAGACGCAATGACATCATGTCTGTCGGGACATTGTTGTGTGGCAAAGACTGTGAGACATTTTCCCCCCATAAAGCTGCTGTAATAAAGTTTGTCACTGCAGTCATTAACCTCATGTTTTCTCCTCTTGCCTTCTTCCTTACTCTGGCACTACCCATCACCAGGGAGAAAGAGAAAACGTGCCTCAGTGAAAACTTCGGGGGTCTAACCATGGAGTACGCCGCTAAGCAAAATATCCAGTGATTTCAGGAGAGTTACCTCCGTCCCTTCTTACATTAACTTCTGGGGTACCTGCACACCCCTGGGCAGGCAGAACAAGAGTGGGAAGCAGGAGGAAGACAAGACTCCAAGTTATCCCCCAGAAATGGAGGAAAACTAAGCAAATGGTGTCGCTTCATGGAACTGGACATCCCAGGAGGAACCGGTCCTCGCTGGAAGTCTTCACTTGTGCATCTCCTGACCTGGGAGAAGCTGCTGTCTCGGCTGGCAGGCTCAGTGGAGGCTTTGCCTGCCAAGCAAATGCAAAGCTGTGTTTGACTAAGCTAAGAGAGAGGGTAGCAGATGTGGGTGTTGAGATTTTATCGGATGGATCCTGGAGGTGCCTAGGCAGTTGGAGCTTCTCTGTGAGCAGGAAGCCATGCTAAACCTGGTATTTGGATTATCTACCTCTCTCCTGTTGCTGGAGCTGAGCTCCGTGCTTTTTGAACACACAGAGATGAGTGAGGCACGCCCGGTCCCCATCCTTCAGCGCTCTGTGAAACCAAAACCTCAGAAGTGCGGTCACTGCCAGAGCCCTGTGACTCAGCCCCGCTCCCCGGTCCTGTCCCTGGGGCAGGGAAACTTGTGCGATGAGCTGCTGGGCTTGGCTGCTTCCAAAAACGCCTCTCCTGGAGATTGGTCCCAATGGGGAGGGCAACGCTGCGGCATGCACCCCCTGCAAGCAGGGACAGGGGCTGGCGGCACGAGGAGGACTCCTTGCAGGGCAGTTCCAGCCCCAGCTCCTTCGAGCTCGAGGCTAGAAGGGCCTCCTGCATGCACACACACAAATCCAGCTGAACTCAAACATTTCAGTCCATAGAAGCGAGCTCCAGGGCTCAGGGATGTGCGTGCTGCAGGCGGGTCCCAGAAGGGACTGGCACCAAGCATCACCACCGCCCCCCCAAATTAACGCACACGAAGCCCGAGACCAGCTCTGGGACGGTCCAGCTGCAGCCCCTGCTACGGTTTTCCTTCTCAAAAGACGCCCTGGACAACTTTAAGCCAATTACTGGGGAAACAAACACACCTGCCTAATTAGACATGGCCCCAGCCCTGGACCCCGTGGAGCTGCGATGCCCGCGCCGCAGCGGCGTCCCCCGGGACAGCATCGCGCCTCCGAGCCTGGCAGCGCACGCAGCCGCCGCTGGCTGAACAATTAAGCTATTAAGCAACTCAGTTAATAAATTCAGATTTTGCCCTAATACATTCCTAATGACCTTGTCTAATAAATTCGGAGCAATCTGGGGAGAATGCCTGTTGCCGTATTTTAAAGGCAAAAGTGATTTACATTTGCTGAGAGGGCAAAGACAGCCGCGTGTGATTTATTGCTATCAGTCACTGTATCTTTCATCTCTTTAATTATTTTCTCCACAGGCAGCTTCAAAAGTGCTCTTGAAGGCTGAATGCTGAGCATTTTTCAAGTTCAGATACTTAGCATGTATAGGTCGGAACTCTTGTTCTTCCCTTCCTATCTGTAGCTCCAATTATTAACCACAGAGGCTGCGGTTCGGTCTGCTTAGCTTGGACCGAACACGACGGGTGATTTTGCATGCTTGGTGTTGTAAGGAGCCAAATGCCTGAAACCTCCAAGAATTTGTCCATCAGTCACACAGCATTTTCCAGCGGGAAAGCCAGCAACAACCACCAGCCTCTGTAGGGCTGACTGTGACTGTAACAAGATTTACCTCTTGTTGCCAGGCTAAAGACAGTGGATTGGGGAGCGATCTGAGGGTCACTCTGGTTTTACTCGGCACAAAAACAAACTTTAGCATCCTTCCCAGAGAGAGGAGCTCACCCGGCACTGACCACGCAGCCAAAAGGGAAGAGCATGTTGAAAAGCCTGAGTTCAGGAGGGAGGAAGCACAGTTACACAAGGAAATTAATCTGGTTTCCAGCGGGGGAGAGAGAAGCAGGCATGGCCAAGCCCGGGAACCCGGGGGATTTCCAGGGGAGCCAAGCGGAGCTCAGGCTCGTGTCCCAGTAACACGGGAGCTCATGTCCTCTGGGAAACACAGCTTAAAGCAGCGGGGCAGTGCTTGTGTTTGCATCCTCTCTCTCCTGCACACCCCAGAGCTTCCCAAGGTTTGACAAGGCCGGATTTAATCCCTGCCCAACTCCACTTCCTAGCCAGGGCTCCCGCTGCGGGAAGGTTTCCTGCCAAGACCATCTTCCAGCTATTTCCAGGTAGCCCTCAAAACGGGCCTGGCTGCGAGTCAGACCGGAAAAACCATTGCTACAAGATTTCCTGCCTGGCTTTATACGACAAGAACTCTGGAGAAATACCAAGGAATCACCCAAACCCTTGATAAACACCTGCCTGTCTCACGGACGGGCTGGACGTCAGGGACGTGGGACAACGTGCGGCTTGTCCTTCGTGGAGATCCCAAAACTGCTCGTCCTGAGGAGGCCTCGTGTCCTGCTGGAGGCAGCGAGAAGCAGCAGCGTCGGTCCCCCCAAGGCCTGGAAGAGGATTTGTTTCACAAAGCTCTTGCTCAGCAGCGTCACCGTGGCACGTGTGCACATGGGTGGGATGTGACACAGCCCGACCTCAGAAGCTCGTGTGCTTCAAGTGCTCCACCTTGACCAAAACACCCCGTGAGCAGCAAGGAGCTTCCAGAGTTTTCTTCTCCCCCCATCCCACCAGGTCCCACCGCGCTGAAGCACGCACCTTCTCTAATGGCTTGTCTCGCTGCGATTCTCTGCAGCCAGAGGAAACCCTCAGCAGCATTTTTTGGGGTCAGATTTTCATGACTGAGACCTAGTCATGCAAACAAAGATTTATTTTTTTTCTTACCAAAACAACATTAAGGAGAAAATTCTTTCCCATGACTAAAGCCGGGTGGGAATTTTTCAACAGCACGTCAAAGCAGAAAGTTTCGGGGAAAGGGTCAGTTTGGGTGCAATTTGAAATGTGATTTTTCTTTCAGTTTTTGAAATGGGAAAAGGCACACTTCTGGTGTCAAGCGCTTGTCACACAAACGGGAATACAGTTTAGAAATACCCTAGTCAAAAATGCAAACATTTAAAAGGTTGTCGAAGCTGAACTTTCATTTTGATTGTAATGGTTTAAGATTTCTAGTTTGCAAAAAATATAAAGTAATCCTCATCAAGATTTAGTCTTTTAATTAGGTGCAGACCAGGAGAGTTTTCAGCTTTCAAAAATCTGAAATCTTTGCAGGGCAGAGCCATTGCTCCTCCTACTTCAACGTGCCCTTCCTAGCTAGAAATATGTTTTTTCCTAAGGATTTATTTCCAAGTACATCTCTCTCCTGAGTGCAGGTCAGTGGGGCAGACGTCGGCAGCACGGAGATGCAGCAGGAAGCCGTCCTGCTCGGAAATTTCGGGGCAGCATCACTGCTCCTGTCCCTCAAGCACCACACAGTCTGCAGGCAGAACTTTCAGACAGAAGTTGCCTCGGTGTCTTAGAGTTTAATGTCCCTTTGTGGAGCTCCTCGTCACCTCTTTTCTCAAACTGATGACCAGAACTGGGCCTGGTCACTAAAGCTTTACCAGGAGAAGGCTCCTCGCCAGCTCTCTGCTAGCTGCAGCCGGCGCCAGCACCAGCTGGGGCTGTTCGTGGTGGCACCGCCTGGTTGTGTGCTGGTTTTCACAACGAACGGAGCTGGGTGCTTGCTGTGAAATGCAGACACAGAAAGATCAGGATTATTCAAAGGCAGTCAGCATTCAGCTGTGCCGTACCAAGTATCTCAGAGCTCTGGAGGCATTTGAAAAAGAACAAACGTAATCACCAAACCAAAGGCTATGAGGCACCAGAGCTAGGACCCTGCTCTTATATTTGAAGGCAGAAATTCGCAGGGCACAGCATCTCATAACAGGACTGCGTTAAGGACTATGTTCAACAGGGGGCTGGAGTTGAACTACGTTCTCTGTTACTTCAGGGGATACAAAAACAGATAATGAAATTTAAACAAGCTACCACCAATAAAACTCTGAACAACTTGTTGGTCAAACTAAAGAGTGCAGAATATTGTTCTCACCATTTTCTGCAGTTACATCCTCGCCCAGGAGGCTAGCAGAGGGAGAGGGAACTCCTGAGCCGCCGGCAGCCAGAGCCCTTCGGGGGGCGGTGGCGGAGCTGAGCAATCCATCCGACTGTCCAAACACCACGCAGCAACAATGGAAATGGAATTCATTAGACCTAAATAGATGTGATTTTATCCTTGTTGGCCTAACCTTGGTTCCTTGTACAGCGAAGCCTTCCGTCTGTGGGCTCAGACGTTAACAGATGAGTTATTAACTAGCCGTGGCTAATTACAGATAGCTGCATCACCTTCTGAAAAAGGAGCCATTGTCAAGGCCGGTTAGGGCCAAAGTTGAGGTCTCAAGAAGTTAATCTTACCGAAAAAAATCGCTGAATAGAAAATATATTTTTTCTTTCATCTTCCACCGAAAATCATTTTTATGGGAATTTGAACACTTTCCTGAAGTGTTTGCAAAACAGCCACCAAAGCCGGGCAGGAGAAGAACAGGTCAGGCTTTCCCCGTGTTCCGAGCTGGCACCAAACTGCGCCCGTCGCTGAAGAGGAAATCATTACGCCCTGAAACTTTCTTGCATCTAGATGATACACAATACTCTTAATGAACACAGGTCCGGGCATTTGCCTGCCCCAGCTGCATGATTTTTCACTTAGCGCCGTGCTTTGAATCTTCCCACAGGCTGAGAGGAGGGTTGTCCCGGGGAGGAGGGCAGAGCTCCCCGCCTGACGGAGATTTACTTTGCTAATGTGTTTTGATGAGGCAGAAACGCAGAGTGGAGGAATTACAGGAATAATGGAATTATCATTTCTGCCCACAGGAGGAGGAGCCTGCCCTTACCCGGGCTGGTGCCTGGGTGGGTGTCCTGCCCCGGGGACACGGCAGAGCCCGGGGGCTCCCATCGTGTAGGGCACGGCAGGACCTGGATGGCAAAACTTGGGCACCCTGAGCCTGGAGATAATTGTGGGACCCCCAGGCCCCTCCAGAGGGACTGCGAGCGGCGACATGTGAGACGTTAGCTCAGGCTTCCTAATTAGATGGAGAAAACAAATCTGCTCCACCCCAGGCAGCTGCGGCTCCAGCCAGCATGTTACTTATTAGCTCAAATTATTATTATTATAAAAAACACTTGACTTTCTTGTTCAAAAAGTAAAAAGGGATTAGCGGGGTCTCTCAGACGGCTCTCCTCAGACTAACCTCCAGCATCCCAGACAAAGCCCCCACCAGAACAGAGGCTTTCTCAGTGCAGGGACAAAACAGGCCCCAAACGGCAGCAATAGAAAGTCAAAGGCAATACTTGACAGCGCACTCAGCTCTGTTTGCTGACTTTCCCTAACACATACAATAAAGTTCAGCCCAGATATGTCACTGCTGCCAATTACCCAGGGCAACAGCCAGACCCTGGCGCTGGTAAATCAATGGGGGCACAAGGGAAATCTGCTTTCCCCAAACCTGAAGTACGTGGAGGACCATAAAGCACACAAGGGCGGATTAGGGGCTGGGGAACAAAACGCACCGGGAGGGCTCCGGGTCCCCTCTGCCCACCAGCCCTGGTGGCTTTCCCAGCCCCCTGTCCTCCCAAACCTGTCCCATCAGAGGCTGCACCCCATCGGGGGGTTTGGGGAGAAAGGGGCGACCTGCCTGTCAGACAAGGGGGCCAGAAACCCCCCAGGCTTCAGCAGGAGGGCCATCCAAGGCGGCTTTCCCCAGGGCTGGCAAAGCGCTGGGCGGCATGGGAGAGGGCGGCCAGGGCTGGCGTTGGCACATTTGGCTAAAAATGATTTGATTGGCAAATCCAAGCTGTCTGGGAGTCGGTGAGTAATCAGCATGAGCCACAGCTTCGGTGTGAAGTGCTCTCTTTAACCTTATTTTCCTGTCAGACGAACTGCACCACGCTCAGCCCAGCTCTGCTCAGAGGCTGAGGCTTTCCCCGTCCTGCAGGCTAGAATCCCGGACTAAATGGATTTCAGTGATTTGCACGGAAACGCTCAGCTTGGCTGAATAACAACTGGCATTTTTTAATCACACAGCCCCGTGTAGCTGGGTACCTTGAGAATGCCGTCCTGCAGGTAACAACGCTTCTCTGGATACAGCCTGAGGGTGGAAAATGGCCGAGCCCTCGTCCCACCGGTGTCATCAGCACTTCTTCGGTCCTTGCGGGGAAAGCTGTGCCTCCAAGAGCCCTCGGAGGGCCGTGGCATTTGCTTGGAGAGGATTTTGAGAAGCGTGATGCTCGGCCACTCTGGGCTGCCCAGCACCGTGGGCTGTGTAACGGTCCAGAGAAAGTCAATTGGACGCTGCATTTCAGAGATAAGGGCTGGGATTTTATTCCGGAGAACCTGGTGACCCCAATCAATCTCTGTCCCCAAACTGTCTAAAAGTTTGATGCTCTACTCTGCAATTAAACTTTAACAACCAAGAGCTGCAGCAGATGTTCCAGGCAAAATGCATTTATTAACTACTTATTTTTGATGCACATCAGGAGATACCAGCCAAGGCATTTAAAGGCAGACAACTGTTTGCTGGTATACGGTCCCATTAAAATCTAGAGTTATTTTTCATCTCCTTTTTAAGGTTTCCATTACTTTTAAGCTGATAAAAATAAAATAAGCTATGAAATCCCCCAAACTTTCTTCATGACAGTTACTCTGCAAAAAGAACTTAAGCCAACAGTTGCAGTGTAAAGAAGGGAGCTTGAAATGTGAATGAGGAGTTTGGCCACAAACCCAAATGGAGGGGGTAGGGAGTGCAGGCAGGCAGGGAGGACATCGCCCCGCTGCGTGGGTACCTGCCTCACTGCATGTGTAACGTTACTTCCAGGAAATCTTGAAAGAAAGAAAATCTGTTAGGATTTTTTAAAAATAAAAAGTAAAGCATAATTCCTGCCTATGTGGGGGTGCTGTGCTTTGAGCCTATTTTTTTTATGAGAGGACTTCTTCGCATGGCTAGTCCTGCCCAGGGGGTCTAGCAGAGCCCCAGATGAAAGTATGCAGCATCTACTGACACGAGTGTTTGTCCCCAGCACGGTCAAAGGACAGGATTTGGGTCTGTAAGCAAAAGTCAAGATGTGAATTCAGTAACCAGTGTTGGCACGTGCATCAGGTCCCAGCGATCCCCCTCTGGCGAGCACAGGACACAGGAGAACCTTTCCTTGTGGCAGTTCTCGCAAGCACAAGCGGTTTGTGGGATGGGGACACGAGGCATTTAGTGACCCACCTTCACACCGTGCAGCACAGCCCAGGGCACCAGCTGGACCCCGTGCTCATCGGGCAGCGAGAGGGCACCCAAGGAAGATGCTCCTCGGGGGATGCACAGAAAAATCCGTGCTTTCAGCTCTGCACCACGCTGGGCAGCTCAGACAAGGCTCACCCCATAAGGTGGTGAAACAGGGTGCAGCCCTGAAGCCCAAAGGGGAGCTTTGCCTGGTGCCTGATGCCCGTCCAGGCACCGAGCACGCTGTCAGCTCGGCCCCAGCCAAACGCCCTTGGGCTGGCCCCGTCCAGGGCCGGGAGAAAAAAGGGGCCTTCGGCGGGGAGGCGTTTTTCATCGCCCTGAGAGCTGTGTCCGACTGCATTGTCGGAAGCAGCAGGTAGCAGCGAAAGGCTG
Organism: Anser brachyrhynchus; assembly: GCF_964034855.1. Lineage (NCBI taxonomy): Eukaryota > Metazoa > Chordata > Aves > Anseriformes > Anatidae > Anser > Anser brachyrhynchus. The sequence continues at coordinate 12,933,277 of NC_137703.1, read as the reverse complement.
GGGCATTCCCCTGGCCAGCCCCAGCCCCCGTTGCGCTGCCTTTCAGCGCGAGCCAAAGGTCAGCCCGCAGCCACGGCTCCGAGCCCGCGCTGTTTTGTTACGATTGTCACAAGGTAAATTAATCAGATTTACGGCATTAAGCCCGGCCGTATCTTGAGCCTTTCAGTCCTTTCTGCCCCCAAAACTTGCCTCGTATAAAGGGGCTCTTTGTTTATCCTGCACTTACAGTCTTCATTTGGTGACGGGGAGCAGCTAAAGGGATGACAAGTGTAAAGGAAGGGCTGCTGCTGGCAGGTGCCCAGCGACAGCAGCGCTTGCAGCCCCAAACCTTTCCCATCTCCCTCCATACCAGGGCAGAAAACGGTGGTTGCATTGCTTCAAATATTCCTCCCAGGTAACCAGCTGGGGAAGGTCATGTTTTCAGAGCCGCACGCCTTTCGGGGAGGGCAGCTGCCCCGAGATAAGAGAAGCAATTCCAGAGCAGGGCAAAGCACCACGACCAGAAGCACAAAGCTCAATTTATCTCCTCCTGACGCACCCCCAGCATGTGGGACCATTTACACACTTGTTTGCCTTGGTCAGCCGGGCTGCAGAACCACCGGGGAGCTCAGTCTTATTTCATTTTCCGATGGGGATGCCAAAATGCTGGTCTCAAGCACGCAGGGGGCTGCCCAGACGCACTCCCCAGCTGCAGGGATCTTTATCCCGCCACGCAGGAGAGCTCCAGCGTCCTGCTGGCAGAAATTTGTCTGCAAATTTCACCTCATTGAAGGGAGTGAGGGGCCTGCAGGACACGGGCTGAGAGGAGAACTTGATTAGGGCCAGGGAGATGGAGGCACATCAATAGCCCTCCCGCCAGGGGCCCGCCGTGCACTTCTCCGTGCTCTTTCTCACTCGCAGGATCGCATCTACGATCGCTGGGTTTTCAGCGAGTCTCATTTCTCCAGAGTATGCGGCATTAAAAAAACCTATACTTAACCTATCCATATGGAAAAGCAATCTTGAAAGAAATAGCAATGGAACCAAGAGAGGACAAGTAGCTGGCGAAGGCAGCTGCAGAGAAACTTGGAGCTAGAGTGGAAGAGGGTGGGAACTGGCATCAGCGACCTTATCTCCTGCAGGTGCATTTGATTATCCTCAGGGCAGCTCATAACCATGGAACATAAAATAGATTGATGCATTTGTTTTGAGCGATGGCATGCAGATAAGGGGAATTATACACCACATTTGGATGTTTTGCTTGTATTGATTTTTCTGCTTCAAGTTTTTAGCTTTTCCACAAGAAAATGAAAAGCAAGATGACAGGATACGGTCGGTACATTAACATGACCTCTTCGTAATCAGAAAACATTTCACGTGCATTTAAATTTAAATAAGGGGACCACAATGACAGCCTAAATTCCCACCATCCATCACTCTTTGCAAAAGGACCTCTTCCCAGAGACGGCTGGCATGCTGAGCGCCTCCTCTCCCAAAACAAGCAGCGTGGGTGAGTTTGCATATAATCTGCTGGCCTGGTGCTGGTATGTAACCCAAAGATGCCTGTAACTTTCAGAGCGTGAACGGTGTCATGTTGACTGAAAAACGAGACTTCTCTGCGAGCTGAGGCTCCCTGTAGCACAGCAGCACGGATCTGTGCACAAAGCCAGCAGCCCGGCTTCAGGGGCTGCATCCTGCACGCCTCCCAGCCACAATCTGCCTCCCACACCTGCCTCCAGAGCCTGGCCCCGCTGACTCATGAAAGCCTGGAGGGCTTCAAATAGCTTTTTTTTTTTTTTTTTTGTATTTTCAGATGAAAAAGAGTTAACCAGTGTATTTCCTAAAAGAAAAAGAACATAGATGTGATTCATGTTTTCAGGCACAAGTCTGCTTAAATATTTTGCCAACATACATCGGCTACAATCATCGTGATTATTTCCTCAAGATTAAAAAAAAAAAAAAAAAAAAGGAAGAAGAGGGAAGAGAAGGTACTCCCAACCATGCCTGAATTAAAGAAATGGTGTCATTTCTTTGGTATTATCATTATTTTCATTTCCCTCTTCTCCCCCCCCCCACCTCCACAAATCATTAAATCATTAAAATGATTAAAAAAAATACCACAGCAGACGTCTGGCCTGTTTGATCCTGAGCCTGAATAGGAACAAAAAAGGAGTCGAGACTCTGATTATGGAAAAAAAATGAAGTAGAAGAGAGAAGAAATTTGTAAGAGGAAAGCCATTAAGGAGAAGCTCCAGCTTTGATCTCCGCCCTGCTCCAGCTCTGCCAGGGGGCTCTGCGGAGCGAAGCCAGGCCATCAGGCGGAGGAGCGCAGGGGCAGCATTTTACGTGACCTGCACAAAGGAAAACAAGTCACTCGGAGCGAGATTTCCATCCTTCGGGTAAGAGAAAGGAAAGAAAATACAGATTGGATGTGTCTAGATTGAACACAGGAATCAAATCACTGCTGCTATTTTGACTTGTGCGCAGCCAGCCTCTTTTAGCCTACGGAGGCTGATGAACAGGCTGCCAGCCTGGGCTGGCTTGTTCTTTTTAATTCCTGATTTGTATACCCTCACATCTGCCCTGCTGAAGGGAATCCAGTGCTGAGGGAAGGGCCAGTAGAAATCAGAGCGATGGCAGCATCGAGCGTTAGCAGGCACACAAAGCTGACCTGTCACACGGACCTCGGTGCTTTTCAGCAGTAAAATGACACTGGGAACAATGAAGGGTCACTTCCTACGTGTTCCCTGCTAACAAGTCTGTGCATATGCTGGAGACAGGGACATTTGCGTCGAGCCAGCTTCCAGGTGAGGAAGCTAAAGGAGGGCAGTCCCCTGGTGGGATCCACGTTGCCCGAACCGTCCCACCTTCTGGGTGCTGGATGCAAACAGCCCCGCGCTGTCCCCGCAGCTGCCTCTCAGCACGGTGGTGGAAAATTTGCCCTTAGGAGTCTGAATGGGAGCAGACCCGGCCTGAAAATCTGCCACTTGGAGTAAGTACACCAGGCATCTCGTTTTCCAACTGGAAAAGTGTTTTACCTCAGCCCTGCTGATGAGAATTAATTGAAGACACATGTTCACGAGACCCAGAGGACATCTGTGCAAGCGCTCAGTGAGAAGATCAAGCCCAACTCACACCACAAAGTCATGTGCATAACCAGCATCACCTGCACTGCCAGCTGCAGGCACGCAGGAGGAGGGCTTGGGGTGCCAGGCACCCAGCTTCCATCTAACCCGAAGCAGCCTGTCCCCTGGGGATGCACGCAGATGTCACCTCCGCTGAGGAGCGGCCACCCCAGAGCTGAGAGTGGCACCTGAGCAGCGCCAGCAGCCGCAGGGAGGGAGCCCTTGTCCACTGCAGCAGGCCGTGGCAGCAGCAGGGCTCCCCGGCAGGCAGCTCACGCAGCAGGCACGACACCAGCAGCCACCCAGAGCTGCACCAGCTGCGGGATGGTCCAGGGCTCGGTGCGGGCCATGGTGTGACTGCCAGAGGTCACACACGGCAGCCAGCTCTCTCTGCACTGATGGTGTGTGCAGGAGAGCCCTCCGTCGCTGTGTCTGACCAGAAGGGGACCGATGGGAAATGGTCATTTTTAGCTCAGGAAGCAGTTGTTTTGGGTGGATTTAGCGTAAATGTTTTCAATGTGTTCTCCCCTTCCCCCTTTCCAAAACAAGGCATCACAGAGAACAAAACTAAAGTAAGAAAAGCTCAACCACACCTGGTCAAACAGAGCATTTACCTTAATCCACGAGAATCAGTTTCCTTTTCATTTGTTTCACTTGCATATTTTTTAAAAACAGTAAACTCATTCTTTCATGCAGAAATAGCAAATCCCACATTTCGCAGTGGAACACCAGCCCGAAACAATGCAGAGAACTTTCTCAAATCAAAATCCATCTGCTAGTCTGGCTGTTTTGCCATTCATTCTCTGTCTTTTTCCCCTCCCAGATTGCCCACTGAACGTGATCCCAGTTCAGAAACAGTTTCAGCCGGTACGAACGTTTACTTTTCACCGAATAAACTGAGCTCAGTGCCACCCAGCATTACTCCTACCACCAAGGAAATACCGCCTTATGCTTCATGAGCATTTCTGACACCATTTGGGAGGTTTGTCCAAGGGGAGACCAAGCTTTTCAACCTGGAGGGCCCCACGTTGGGCTTTTGCAGAGAGCTTTGGGCAGCTGAAGGAGCTGAAATACGTGTCCGGCTGCGCTGGTGGGTGCTCCCTGCTGAGGGGACGGAGAGGGTAGAGAATGGGGGGGCTGCCTCGTCAAAACACACCAACATTCATCTGGAGGCATCCTTACACAGCCTGAGGGACCTGCCTACATCGAGCTAGTTTACACGTGGAAGTCAGAGCAAGTTAAGTCCAAGTGTCAATTTAAAGCATGGTTGATCAAAGAGCAACAACGCACGAGCGCGTTACTGCTAGCTAGGAATTTGCCCTGCTGTCAAGCTGCCTCCCAGGCACCTCTCCCCGGCGCTGTGATCTCCCGGGGTTTGTCACCAGCCAGCAGCCATAGCGCAGGGGATCTCCTGCTGAAGGCAGGCACAGCACATGTCGGTGCTAAGGGCAGAAATGAGTCTAAAAACGGAGAAGGCAGTGCTGGGCGGATCGGGCAGCCCCAGCACTCTGCCTGCTGCCGCGAGGGAACATGTGCTGCACAGCCCCGGCTGGGAAACGCGGTGAGAAGTCATCCAAAAACTCACTGCAGAATGGGCTGCTTTTAAAACGGGGATTTTAAGGGAGTGTTTTCATTGCTTGAAAATCTTCTAGCTCCGAAACAAGAATTATTGCCCAGCTTTTGTAAAAGAAAGCAGTAAAAGCATTTATGTGCACAAATCCCAAACGTAGTCTTTATCCAACTACGTTTCCATAGAAAATGCTTCTACTTTCTTGTCTGTTTTGATGTTGAAAATACCTGGTCTTGCTCACTGACAAAATTGCACCTCATGGACCCCTCTCTTTTCCAAGGAAAACAGCATCTGATACTCAGCCAGGGAGTATCTTAGCACCTCTGTCTCCTGTGGATTTTGCCTCTGGCTTTAAGGAGAGCAAAACCCAGCCCAGAGCCCCCAGCACAAGCATTTGGAAATGGTTTGCTCCGCATCCCACTCCCACTTGTTTGGGATTAAGGAAGAGAGGCATTTAAAGCCACGGGTGGGGGAGACGAGCTGGGAGGCAGGGGCGGCAGCTCCAGCTCCGTAGGGGGACAGCGGCACCGTCCCTACCTGCTCTGTGTCCCACAGCACAACGCTGCCCTTTCCCCAGGGGGTTGTTCCCCAGCATGGGCTCCAGCATCCTCCTCGGTGTGCAGGAAACATCTCTGCCTGGGGCTGTGCACCCCCAGCTCCTCAGCCAGGCGCCCTCACAGCCTGACTGCTCTCCAGCCTCATCTCCCTGGGCAGCACAGAAGGAAAATAAGATAGTGTTAGGAAAAAGGGGAACAGTTATAAGCTGAAAGAGATTTAAATCAGGTGTTAGGAGGAAATTCTTTGTTCAGAGGGTGGCCCAGGCTGCCCAGAGAAGCTGTGGGTGCCCCATCCCTGGAGGTGTTCAAGGCCAGGCTAGATGGGGATTTGGGCAGCCTGGGCAGGTGGGAGGTGTCCCTGCCCATGGCAGTGGGGTTGGAATTAGATGATTCTTAAGGGTCCCTTCCAACCCCATTCTAGGATTCTAAGAAAACCCTTACTCTGCCGGCTGGCTGGATAAACGCCTGCATTTTATGTTACAAACCTTCTGCCTGCTTGACACACTTGCATCAACAGCTTTTCTGCCCGTTCTCATAGATGTAAATGATGTAAGTGCAATTGTGTCCAAGGCACAGCAGCGTGCTCTTGGGCCAGAGCAGCTGCAAGGGATCTCCCAATGCACAGATAAAGCCTGAGCCACTTGGACCTCAGAGTTGGACCAAAGCTCTGGGAAGACCTCGATACTGATGCTTGCAGCAGGGCCAGAAGCATCGTGGCAGCAGCGTGCTCCTGTCCCCGTCCCAAGCAGCACCTTTCCTGGGCAGGGCTGGGGGCATGGGGCAGCATCTCTGCTGGCCTTTGAGGGGTGTGTTGCAGTCTGCATGGGAGACTTCCCATTTCCACGGCACTCACATCCCTTTGGGGTAGGAGAATGAAAACCAGGTCCATCTTGCCACCTTCCAGCGACCGCCCCGCTGCTCGAGGTGGCATCTGAGCCTGCTTCAGAGCAGAAGCACAAGCACACGAAAACTGAGTTATGGAGAGTCTCCTGACAGGCTGGCAGCGGTCTCGGTGACTCACTAACTTGTGATTTCCTCCGTGGTGGTTTTCCAGCACAGCTGCTGCTGGCCGCAGCACATGGCAAGCGCCGTGTCATTTCTCAGAAGGCCGGGCTGTGTGGGCAACCTGTGCATCGCTCATGCAGAGCCCACCACAACATCCAGTAATTGCCAGGAGGATAACAGGCCATAAATCTGGGCAGCTGCACATGTGAGGCACGCACGGTCTGGCTCCTGCAATCAAAGCGCGTGTGTTTTTACTCTGTGCAGTGGCTGAATGTGTTTCTCATTCTGGATTCCCCTTTCCAGAGGAAACTCCCTCCATCCCCCTCACTTCTCTCATCGTCTTTATGGAAGGACCTCAGGCATTCTGGAAGCGTGGGGAGAGGTTTACGCCATTCCTGCAAGACATCTCAACTGCTCGGTGCCACTTGACAAGCAAGGGAGCTGCAAACAGAGCCATGGTGTAATTTTCTACACACAGCTTGCAGGGGAAGCTGGAGTAAAAGGCAATTCTCTGGCCTCCCAGCCCCATCTTTTCTCTCCAGGCTTGAAATCAGAGCATCTTATTATGCACAAATTTGATTACAAAATGCCTGGGCTGCCTGGGTTACAGGTTTATTTGCAAACCTGAAACCTAGCTCTAGGGTCACAGACTTGTTTTGAACAAACTCAGGCTAAGATTTGACTGGAAGAAGAAAGAAATCTTTTTCTTCACAACCCCATGGAGAAAAAATTGAAATTTAAAGAGGCTTTGTCAAACAAAACCTAACCTGGCCAGCCCAGGAGCCCTGCACAAAGGGGCATTGTACTCTGCTGAAGAAACAGCGCATCCAGGCTGTCAAGACCATGTCCCGTGCTGCCAGTGAGCGCAAGAAAGCTGGACTCAGGCAGCTTGATGACTTCATGTCTGAGAGCCGGGTGAAAAGCATCTTCCTGCCTTCTTTCCCTTCTTCATGGAAGGCACTTGGCGGAACAAATCAGACTGCAAGGAGGGCCAGTAGGAGCAGGATGGAAAACAAAGTTAGAGGAGCACGCCAAGAGCAACCGCAGGATCTGCTCAGCAGTGAAACTGCAGGAGGTTTTGCTGCTCACCAGCAGGGACAACCAGCCGTGCACATGGGGAGCAGGAGCCATCAGAGAGAAAAAAGTACTGAGAGCAATGAAGGAATAGCTCTACCCGCTGGCAGAGCAGGGACAGCAGAAGGCTGCAGGAGCCCTTCCCAGTGCAGGCACTGGGATGAGTCCAGTACGGTGCTCCTGTGAGCGTGGGCAGAGCAGGGGGAGCAGGGTGCAGGCAGAAGGGAGCTGAGCACAGCTCCCTTGGCTGCTGCCCACAGCTCCCAGAGGCAGCACAGCCAGGGGTACTGCCTCCGCGTCCTGGTGGGTTCCCCTCTTATTTCTAGAGGACTGCTGAGTCTTCCTGGCTTGACCTGCTATTGGCCTTCTCTTTCTCCCCACACAACCAGTAATGCACGTTGAGCTCACAGATTTCATCTGTTGCTCACGAGCAGAGGGCACTGGTCACTGAGAACCAAGACAACATCAACCAGCTCTCCAGCTATCTCAGCGGGGGCTTGCATTTAAATGCCTCAATAAGGAAGCATAGGAATGAACTCTGTCCCTTGGAAGCAAAGCAGCGCTGTTCCCATTGGCAGTGGAACCAAACCGGAGCAGAGAAAAACAACGCAGCACGTGTGCACAGCACCACGGCGTCCATGCAGTCTCTTCCTAGCATCCCAGGTGTGCAAAGGGCTGCCAGCAGCAGGATTGCTCAGCCCAGCCCATCGCAAAGACCCTCAAGGAAAACAAGCGATCTCCCCGAGCCGCACGCCACGTGCTGTCTGGTCTCGCTCCCTGCCACGCTGGTTTCCTGGAACATACCTGAGACTTCAAGCCCCACTTTAAATGAAACAGCTGTTCTGACCACTTACAAGGAGGCAGGGAACCCAGCCATGCTTTTCCAGCCATGGAAACCACATGAAAAGCTCTACAGGCAGCTTTCCCTGCCATTCCCAGTCTTCTTCATCCAGGCCAGTCCAAAGGATGGCTTGGCCAGAGAAAGGAGATTTGCAGAGCTGTTTGTCATAAATCCAGGATTTCACTAACATTCACCAATGGATTTTCTCTCTTCTAGGAGGGTGCTTGAATCACCCTTGATGTGGGCTTAGGAGTAAAAAAGAACAGATCTTTACAGACTGCAGGTTTTTTTTGTGTGTGTTTTTTTTTTTTTTTTGCATTCTCCCTGATGTAACTGTTGGTTGCATTTCCAAATCCCTCAGAGGAAGGTGCCTTTTCTAGTGAATTTGTCTAAATCCCTCCTATCCCTTACTTTTCATTCTTTCTGATATTCTTCCCCTTTGGTTTTCAACTGCTCTTTTGCATTTTACTGCTGTCAAACACAGGAGAAATACCATTTCATTCCTAGATATAATTACCTCTCTTGTGTCCATATGAAACTGTTTATCTAGTCTAACTTGTAGTCTGGGAAAAGTCCCCACAGAACATAGCAGGATGAAACCTGCAGGTCAGACAGGAATGATATTAGCTGTCTCAACAGCTGAAAGCAGAGCTTTTTCTAGCAGGTATTAGACAGAAACTATGGCTTTGACAGGGAGTTTCGCCTCCATGGATGAATTTATAGGTTGTTTTAAAAATCTTATGGAAAACCTGCCTGATTTTCCCTGGAGCTGAAAGCATCCCACTACAGATATTTCTCTTACAACCGAGCAAACATTGTACTGAACGAGGACAGCTTGTCTGGTCTGGGGCTTTGTTAGATGTTCAAAGCTCAGCAGAGCCTCAAGCCCTCAAAGGAGCACAGCCCCAGCTGGAAGGACATTCAGACCGTCTGGATGGTTTCACATCAAAAACCCTAAAGCCTTAACCTGAACGCCCCTAATCTCGCAGAAACTCAGGTTTCACAGGACGGAGCTCTTGTGCTCACAGATTGCCCGAGGTGATCCAAACCAGAGCTGAGCACACAAAGCAGCGCTTAGACACTTCACACGTCTGAGGCTTGTGACTGCAGAAAAACCTGCCAAGACAATCCCATATCACAGCTCGGGCAGGGTGGCTGTGCCACCCAAGTAACCTCCTGGAAGCTGAGCAGGGCAGAGTTGGGCTCTCTGGGCTTGATGGAGCAAGGGCACGAGCCCCTGTGCAGCTGAGCGGCAGCAGCAGGGCTCAAGGAGAGGTACAGGCTCCATTCCTGGGAGTCTGTCCCTGCAGGACCCTGGCTGGTGATGCAGATGAAGCGCTGCCCTGGTTTTAGTCCCTCGGGAGACCTGCAGAAACAAGATGCCCCCAGGCACTTCAGCCTGTGGAGCTCAACGGTGCCTTTTGGCAGACTCAGGCCTGCTGCCGTCAGGCAAGGAAATTAAAACAGAGAGGTAAACTACAGAGCTTTTCTCCAGGATGAGACTTTCTCAGAAATGATGCTGTACAACAAGATATTATCCGCTCAGAGAAGACTTTTGCTCAGCTGGTGAAAATACCACGTGTGGGCTTTCAAACGTCTGGTGTAAGAGCTGGCAGGCACTGAGATGCAGGTGAATGCATGGCACAAGTTTCCCCTCGGCTGGAAAAAACATGACCTGGTACAGCTCTGACTCAGCCTTGATTACAAGGAGGTGTAGATGCTGCTGGGGCTCAGCACCCTCCTCCAGCTCGCTCACCCCTGCGTGCCGGAGGCGCCTGGCCAACTCCTGCTGTGCCCTACCCCACACCCTGGCTGTTTCCATCCCTCGCAGGAGGAGCTGGATGAGCCCACAAAGGCCTGGGGACTTCATTTCCTCCTTCCCAGGAGGTGGGAGGGATAGCTTTTATTCCCCCAGCCGAGGCAGCTGGGCTGGATGGAGACATGGGCCGCTCTGTGAGCTGCAGGCTGCCCACACCCTGCCCTTCCAGGTACTAATCACCCCTTCCAAATAAGCCACCTTGCCACCTCTGCAAAAAAAAAAAATAAAATCCACTTGTAAAAACATCGTGGGCTGCTTTAATGAGGCTATTTCAGAGCAGTTTATTTACTTCATTGTGCAGTATTTGCCTTCCCCCTTGCTTTTGGACTGCATTAGTAATTTTTCTCCCTCTGGATTAAAAAAGGTGTGTTCCCGCTCCCCCTCCCGCCAGTAGATGTAGAAAAACTGCTTTTTGTTCCCTACTCTCTGGGCTTTCTATGTGACGCCAGGGCTGCTGATCACTTTTAATGGCTGTTCGTTTTTCTCCACACAACACGGGCCGAGGAGCACTGCCCTGTTCTGAGCAGTCCCGCAGACCAGCCGAGAGCCTCCTCGGAGAGCCGTGCCCAGGCCAGGGCTTATCAATAGCTGCCACGCTGCGTCTGCTGCTCTGCCTCAGCTCATTTACCCCTTTTGTATGTTCAGCCCCTTTCCTATGGCACAGCAGCACCCTCGGCATCTCTACTGATGTGACTAGGGCTAAAAACGCTCCTTTTTTGCCCCAAACTGGTATTACACGAAGCTGATTTCACATTTGGAAGCAAAACTCACATTCATCCCCTTGCATATATGGCTAGCTGTGAGAAAAGCCTGTAAGAGGTGGATGGGGAGGTGTGACAGCAGCCACAGCTACATCCCCTCCAGCAAACCTGGCTCCCGTGTGGGCTGCAGCAGCGCCCAGCTCCCCGCAGTGACTTGCTCTGCCAGGGCTGGCTTAAAGGATAGACCAAGCAGGCGTCTACCCACCCCCAGGAAAAGCTTGTGCTGCTAAAAACCAAGTTTGCTGGAGTAAAATATTTATTCTCAATTTCCTGTTAAATTTGGCAGGAACAATGATTTTTTTTTTCCTGGTAGTATTTTATTAGGAGATAGGGAGTTAATGGGAAAACCCAGCAAAGCACAAGCTGCCTCCTTCCCGTAGCAAACAGGGCAAGTCCAGGGCCACGTTTCCCTCTCCTAGCTCGCACAAGGACACAGCCCTCAGCTTTACCCTTGGACATCGCTGAGAAACCTCGGATCTGGTGGCTAGAGGCAACGCTTCACAGCCAGCAGGTCGTTAGCAGCAAGCCCCTCAAAAGTACCTTGAGGAATGGCTTTTAGGGAAATTAACTGCCTCTGGCAAGAGCAACCACAGCGCTAAGGTCACCACATAAGCCGGCTTGCCTGGTGCTGCTCCAGCCTTTGCCAAGCCAGCCTTGCAGCCAAGCTTTCAGAGAGCAGCCCAAAAGCAGACCTGAAACGGCCTCTGGCCCGCAGCAGGCAAAGAGGGTAAAACACAGGCGCTTGTTTTCTAGCTGGGAAAAAAGCTACACTGAAACACCTTCGTGCTGCTTTGCCAGAGCCCGTAAGTTATTTATTTTCTCTGCTTTTCTCTAAAGCACCAGAATAAAATTAAACCAGGCATTTGCATCAGTGTCCCGAGCGCAGCAATAGGCACTGCAGAGCTCCCTACTCAGGCCTGGTTGTAAACCAAGTGCTTGATATGAAATATTGCAGAGGGATTCATCACAGGGCAATTAGGCTTTAATCCAACTGCAGATTTATCCACTCGATGATTAAACCTGTCCTGGTTGCTAAAGACCTCCTAATAACAGAGGCACCAGTGCTTTTTTTTTTTCTCTTCTCCCTCATTTAGAGCATTTAAATCCCATATCAAGCTATTAACATGAATTGAAGGTTGGTTTATAATATAGGGAAGCACTATAAAGTTATCAGAATTCATTCTCAGTTGGGCATCACGAATATTGGAGCACTTGCCATGCCACCACCCTGCAGGATAGGTCAAACGAGCACAGGAGCTCTGCACACCCACCAGGACGCAGTTCTCAGAAAAGCTTCTGAGAGCTGCCTCCTCTCCTCATCCAAGCACAACCCTGTCCCTAGTTTTTTCTCCAGGAGGACAAGATTACTTGCAGTACAAGAGGATGGTGAGCAAGAGGCTCTGTTTCTCCAGAGACACCCATGAACAGCCCTAGGCCTGGTGCCACCCACCACAGATTTATTTCCATTTTCTGTTTGGAGCCTCACTGGAGTCCATCCCTTTTCTGCTGCCCTAAGCCTGGTATCAGAGACTTTTTCTCACCTCCCGCATTTCCCTTTCTTCTCATTCCTAATGCAGAAGCTCCTAGATTGCAGCTAAAGAGAGACAGACAGACTCCCATTTCCAGACGCGGCTCCCTACCTGAGTACCCCATCAGTGCAGCAGCAAGCCAAGCTGCTCCCCCAGTCAGCATTTATTGGCAGTACAGCCGTGCAGCCCACCCATCTCAGGTGAGATCAACCACCCTTAACGCAGCACACCATGGGCCCTATTTTCCAGCTGCAGTTCCTTCTCTTGGTTTAGAGGTAGCCCTTTGCACCAGGCAGAGCTGGGGGCTGGCAAGGTGTACGCACCCTGGGCTTCTGCAGGCAGACGTGGGGGTGAGAGCGCCCTGTGCTGCTTCCTACCTGGTCCCTGGAGGTTCCCCACCCCTCCAGGGGTATTCCTCTCTCTCTCCCCAGGATTGTTCCCCTGGCTGGTCATGGAAGAGTATTTCTCAGCACCAAGTGAACCCAGAGCACTACCTGTCCGTAGTCACCACGCAAGGAGCTCAGCCTGCATGCACCATGCAAACACCTTTCCTGTGCTAATGGCTAGCTCGTTATGGCCTTCCTCAAGAGATACCACCTTCATACCACCCCAGCTCAGGGGCTGCCAAATACTTGTGCAGAGGGGAGGAAATCCTGCTACCTGGGAGCTTCCCACTCACAGCTGGGGAAAGCGACCGCGGCTTTGCACACAGCAGGTCAGATCATCGCTGGGCTGTCTCCTGAAATTCTGGCTGGCGTGACCCGGGCCAGCAGAACTCCGTTGCCCAGAGCAGCGTGCCTCTGTGGGCACACTCGCAAGGTCAGGCTGTGCCACCCCTTGCTGGCAGCAATCCTGCCTCTGAGCAAGGAGCAGGGCTGTCTGCGCCCTGGGGTGCCTGTGCCCGTGGAGTCAGCTCTCGTGGACCAGATTTTTTTTTCCTACCTTGAACGAGTTTGCCCAGAACTGATCATGAATACAATGGAAAGTTTCATGCTGTGCAAAACGCTCCTTCCCATAAGGCAAACATGCATGGGTGGAAAGTTTTCAGCCAGTCTAATGCCAGAGCCAGAAAAGCAGGGCTGCACAGCTGCACCAACAAAGAAAACCCTGCAAAGTGCTGTGCCAACAATGCAAGGGAGAGTTATATGCCAAACCAACAAGCGTGGCAGACAGAGATCACCCCGTAAGAGTCCCATTTACAGTTGTTGCCCAGTATGCAGCCCTAAGAACAGGCCTTGGTCTTTATAACCTGCATGGGCTGATAACATGCCCCCATTTGAAAGGACACACCACTTTTCAAGTCCATTCATTTTGTGTATTTAATGGCTTCAAAGACACTTGTACTAATGGGCTAAATCCTACCCAGTGAACAAGATAACCATCGCTGTGCACCAAAGCCTGCAGTAAAGTCAATATTGACTGAGCTGCCCTGCTGCATCCTGGTGGCTGGGGCTCCCAGGGGTGCAGCAGGTTCTCTTCTGGCACCCGCTCAGGTGGGGATGGACAGAGATTAAACAACAGGAGCCGCAGAGCATGTTGTACAGGAACAGGGACAGCACCACGGGCTTTCTCAGCTCCTCAGACATGAGCAGTCCTGTCAGCTACCAACGCAAAGGGTGATTTGTGAGAGTAAATCACTTTCGGGTCAATGTATACATTATTTATTTTAATAATTAGATGCAAATGGCAGAGCTGTCCAGTAATTGGTCCCCATGCTACAAAATAATGCATGAGCCATAGGACATGACGACTCCACTGATGGAATCAGGTTGTAGCTTTGATTTCTCTTTCTGCCTCACACTATTTTTCACTTATTCCATTATCCCAAACACTTGTTCATATTTCAAGCGCATTGAGGTTTTCTTTGCAAAATCCCCAGACTGAAAGGCCAGTCTCCAGAGGTGCAGATCCCCCTGGAGCTGGGATCAGCCCCCACCTGAACATCACACCTGGCTGTGGCTCACCTCCCGCACTCACAGCACAGTGCTCAGGCTGTGCTTTCAGCCCGGTCACCCTGCAGCACATGGAAATGCTCCCCCTGGGTCAGATGTGAAACCACTGGAGGCAGGAGGGCTGGGGTCAGGCCCAGCTCTGGCAGCAGCACATTGTGCAGTGGGGGGGGTCTCGTGCACAGTTGAAAAGGAAAGGCAATGTCGAGTGGTTTAAGCAAGGGATCACACCACAAATAGCAAACTTCAAAAAAAAGCAGCTGTTACAAATAGTGTGCAAGCAGCTTCTGTGCTGGAACAGCACTAGAGCAGTCCTGAATGATAAATGTTGAAAGGAAAAGTCAGTTCAAAGAGAAGCACTGATCCTCCCACAGGAAAAAAAAAAAACCTTAGGGGAGAGAGATGGAGATAAAGATCAGAAACAATTAAAGAGCAATGGTTATTGAACACACTACCCCTGTGATTAGGGCTCCAGATTTGTCTTATCAGGACTGGGATGGGTGCAGTGAATACTGCATAGCCAGAAGCACCCAAATTGTCGATGAATTGCAAAGGGCTCTGTCAAAATGCAGCTTGTCTACAAATGGAAATCCTGGTGTCATCACAGCATTGCTGGCTGCTCCAAACGGGAAAGCTTTAGTGTGAATTTCATGGTAAACATCTATCTCCATCATTTAGTTCTGCCCTTCGGAATGAAGACATGAGTTTGTTCAGCCAGAGCCTTTTCCCAGTACACCGTGGAGAACAGGATTTGTGACGAGATCTGTTTGCAGGCTGGACTCAATGGTTAACCAGTCAGATTAATAAATGCCAGAAGGAGGAAATAACAAGCAAGTTAAACAGAGAAGAAAAGGGTCTCTCCACATTGCTAGATAGCAAAAGTTTACAAAAATTCTCTGCCTTTTGGATAATTCTCCCCAGCTCTTATTTAGTGTTATTTTAAAAGAGCCAATGGCAGCATCTTTCCAGTACAAAGGTGTTGGGGTTTTCCATGCTGGCATTCTTGGAAGATCCCAACCATTTCCTTCTCTCTCACCTCCTTCTGATGAAAATGAAAGATGGGCCAGATGCCAGCTGGAAGTAGCTCTTCCTTCAGCAGTATTATCTGATGAAGGATGGTTGATTATAAAACAACAACTTATTTTATGGGAAGGTATTACAATTTTATCTATTTATTGTTGATTTTTTCAGTCATTTTATTATTTCACAGTGTCTCGGGGGAAATACCTTTTTTACAGCTGGTGCAGAACAGAGGTACTCCAGCACTTGACTGGGTTTCTACAGGACTGGTGTGCTGTGCCCTGCAGAAAGGAGGGGAGATTCTAGGTACAACCAAGAAATCCAGTGGAACAGCCAGTGGATGGAGGTTTGGGGAAACTTTTTGCTCCTGTAATTCAAACTAACCTGTCTGCTTCCCTTATTTGAAAAGGTATTTGAGTATTTAGATGATAAAACCTCTGTTCCTTACGTCTGTAAACACAGCTGAAAATAGTTGCACAGGACATGTCTAAACAGCAGCCGACTACAAGACTTTGTGGCAACGCAGGGACACTCATGATGGTGTCAAACTTTCTAGCTCAGTTATCATCAGGGCAGCGGATGAAGGTCCTCCCTGGGTCACCTGTCCCTGTAATAACCTTGTATTTTGGAAGCACCCTGCTGTGCTCTGTGCTGCAGGAACAAGACCACTAACAGCAGCCCCTAATTTCAAGCAATCTGGCGTATTCACGCACACTGCCATCAGAGCACTGCCTGCAACACAGGGCATATTAACAATATCACTGTTAATCAGGTTCTGCAGGTAAATAGAGACTTGGTCCTTATACATATACCATCTTTCATATTTGTTGCAAGGCTCTCTCTGTATAAAAAGATGGAATATAAGAGATTACCATGAAACCTGCTTCCTGGTGAATTTAGACTGGAGAAAATGTAAAAATATGCCCCACAAAATGAAAAAAATCAGCTTCTTTCTAAAGATTGTTCTCCCTATATTGCCTACTTTTGAGTATTTGAGTGTTTTCTCCCAGGCCATGCTAACAGCTGGCTGTTGAGACTTGTTGCTGACTCTACCCACTGAGACACAGAAACTGATGAACCAAAGTAAAGCCAGTGGGAAGTAATTCTGGGACTCTGTGGGCTATTTCTGCGACACAAAACCCTACTGCTCCTGCTCTGTCCTTAGCACAAACGCAGCATGCCCCATCCCTGCATCCAGCAGCTGCCAGGTGCTCTCCCCGCACAGAGGATGAGTGCCTTGCCCGGAGGGCTTGGGGCGACACAGTCCTGGCTGGGGCAGGTTCAATAAGGCTCTTGTCTTTCTTGGGCTTGTGCTCAGTTGTGGCCCTGAGCAATGGAGCCCTCTGCTTATCCTGACAAAAACCTGGCTCTGCACTGAGGAGAACAAAAAGGATGATAAGGCATAGGAAATTCATCCAGCTATATGAGCAGAAAGGACGTGGGGATTACACTGAGCTCATTCAGCTCAAAGAAAGCTGCTAGAAAGGAAAGGGTAGAATCTGTTTAACAACTGCAGTTTACTGAGGCCCCAAATGTAACAATAAACTAGACAACAAGGGCAAAAAGGCAAAAGTCAGGTGTTTTACTTGCACTTTCAGGTGGTGCAGCACATGGAGAGACCAAGCTGGTTACTTAATGAAGAGATTAAGCTGGCCTTTAACGCTGCTGAAAAAGTGACTGTTCTGCGAGTATGAAAGTTGCTGAATAATACGTTCAGTGATTTTTTTTCCTCTTTTCCTCCCCAGGTATGTGAAAAGCTTTTCATTTATTTTAGTGTACCTATTTGAAATATTTCTGTAGTCTGACTGAGCCATGGTTTGGAAGCAGTTTTTTTAAGTTTAGTGCAAGCCCTTGATATTAAAAAATGGAGCAGCCTGGTTATTTTGGACTGTACACGTAAGTCAGGTATCATGATTTCTTTGGCCAAATGAATGTAAATCTTGGAAACACTTCAGATAGTCCTTTTTATAGGCTTCAAACTCACTCTAAGTAAACATTTGCTAATGACTTCAAACTGAACATACCAGTAAGCTCATTTACTAAAATCTGCAACAGAAAGAGAATACAAAAGGATTGCAAGTACTGCAGGCAGCTGAAACGCAGACCTGAGCAGACTGTGACACTGTGATTTCTTCAGATCTCTGCACAAAAATTCAAGCGTGTCCTTTCAACAGGACTTGTCATTCCCTTAGCCTGCCACTGCCACAATGTGCTGAAATCTGCAGCATGCCTCAGTCACACAGCTCTGAGCATTGTACAGCTCTATCATCACATGCCCCAGGAAGGAAGTCCTGCATCAGAGAGTGCTCGTGAACTCAAATTTCCTTCCAAACAAATGAATCCAAAGTAACTGTTGCTCTTACCAAAGTATTGACCTTGCTATTGGTTACAACGCCTGGTAATGCTCCAGGTAATGCCTGGGGAGAATGAACTCCGGTCCTGCAGCAGGGCCTGGATGTCGCCTTGCAGGCTGCAGTCCTGCAACTCTACCATGCCATCCACAGATTTTGTTGAATGAAGCTGCAGGCACCGTGCCTGCCTCTCATTTCAGTGCATAGCACCCACCTAGCTGCTATAAACCCCAGCCCGCACTCCTGTTTCTGAAGAGGAGCTGTGAAATGAACCATGTGCCAGCATTGCAGAGACATTGATACAGTGAGTGCACATTTTACTGTTCCAGCCTAAAAATACTTGTGTCAAAGTCCCTTTGAGGTTCTTTTCCACAAGCACTGCTTGCTCCTCATTGCCTGGCTGCAAGGAAAGGTGGGAAAGCTCACGCAAACACAAAGACGACAGGATCTACCAGGCTCCTACAGTGCTGGGGCTCTTTCTATAACCAGTAAAAAAACCACGGACTGTCTATAGGAACTTTCCAACAACAAGAAATAAAGCAATAGCAATGAAAAGTCACAAGATCTCTGTAGTAAAATGGCCTGCTCTCCTCAGAGGCTCTGTCCTAAAACGCCCATGCTCTCTGCACCCCCACGACCAATGTCCAACAAGCTCCCTTCCTTAGACACCTACTTTTTTTCAGTCTATCTGTGAAAACATGAAGTCCTTTTTTTTTGTGACACGGTGGAAACGAAAGCACACAGAGCCTGATATTCAAAAGTTAAGATATATTGGCTTAATCCTGTCAGAACTTTAATGTAGATTATATAGGGACAG
The DNA here is from genome assembly GCF_964034855.1 of Anser brachyrhynchus. Classification (NCBI taxonomy): domain Eukaryota; kingdom Metazoa; phylum Chordata; class Aves; order Anseriformes; family Anatidae; genus Anser; species Anser brachyrhynchus. The sequence goes on along the minus strand of NC_137703.1, from coordinate 12,914,880 downwards.
GCAATGACCAGAGGGAGGGAGAGAGGTGTAAATAATCCAGAGGAGTGTGGACTTGTTGGCAGGGTGGATTTATGCCCTGTCTTAATAAAGTGCCCTTTCATCTCTGGAACCTGGGCTCAGAAGCCAGTCTAGACAGGAATTAATGGGGCTCCTTCTCCGCTTACAGTTCTGAAGGTTTCCCAACACCCAGCATTCTCATATACAGTGAGGAAGTGCAGATTTACGGGATACACTGTGAGCTCAATCACCCATAGATACTACTTTTTGCACTGAGCTTTTAAATGCAAACTCTGACCATTCATCCAAGAGGCTCTGCTGCTAGGCCAGAAAAGAAATTAAATTCACTTACTACAGCCTCTCTATGTGATTACCATCCTAAAATGAAGCCTGTCAGTTGGGAAGCCTGTTACAAGGAGACAGACTGGAGGTTGCCAGGAAAATGGTGGCGTGCACTGCTTTGGACCAGGACTTGATTCTGCCTGGAGATCACGCTTAGGACAATTACTTACTCGAGGCAATACGGTACTAGGGCCTGCAGACGCAGAATTGCAGCGTCTCCTGTGGTGAAGGAGAATTGCTAACGTTTCTGCTCGCAGTGAGCCTTCCCTTCTCTTTTCTTGTTCCCTTCCTAGGGGTCTGAAAGTCTAGCTGAGGATGGAGCACCCAACAGCCCTTCTCAGTGAGGGATCTGGGATGTCACTGGAGTGTGCTGTCAAGAGAAGCAAGGAAAGCTATGAGCAAAAGTGTATACATCCAATGTGATTTAAAGTATTTAAAGCAAAATACTTTGTAAAAAGTTTTGTTAGGGATTGTCATTTTTTGAACCGTTCAATTGCAATTCCTGGGAAAAGCCAGAAACGTCTCATTTCCAGCCATGCACAAGGCCCCCCAGATACAGAGACATTCAGCTCCTAATTTCAGGAGTTTATTTGAAAATGTTTAATTTTCAGCAAGGGGAGACATGGAGCAGCAGGACACACTGTTGGCTATTAGGAAGCCCTTTATGATGCAAAACTTGCATCTTGTCTAAGTACAAGGACTCCAGCAAGTAAAGACAGAACCCATTAAAGAAAAGGAATCGGAGAACAAAGCGGTCTCTAAAGGCACAATAAGAGGTAAGAGTCCACAGAATTTGATGATGATGGACAGTGTGACAATGTATTCCCAATGTATTTCTTCCACAGACGTTTGGACTGTACAGATGGAGGTGGCCAAAGAACTTGCTTCTGGGAACTTGAAGTTTTACCCCAATAGCTCCCTGCTAGGCAGAAAGGCCAGCCCTAGAACTATGCAACTGGTAGACTCTTGAAGCAGGATATGGCAGTCACAGACAATATATAAGCAGTTGTCTGCATGACTTTTAATTGTTTATAAAGCCTAGCACTCAGACTGAAAACTTTGACTTGTCCTAGTGATGTGTGTCCTGTGCTGCCCAGCATCTTGTCCAGAACAGGAGGAGCCCTCTCCTTCTTTCTCCTTTTCCTTCTCGGGTCAGTTTTATACAAATGCTCATGGCTCTGCTCCATGAGGCTCCCGTGCCTAGGGAGGGAAGGGTGGCAGAAGCTTTGTGTTTGATAAAAGATGGCTGTGGGAACACGAATGATATCCACAGCTGCATCAGTTAGATAGCAACTGCTCTCTTAGCCCTAACCCAAGAATTTCCTGGGCCTGCCTCACAAAGCAGGGGCTGCTACCAGAGCTCCAGGTCAAAATGCAAGCTAGCTCCTGGCCTGGTAAAGAGTACTGTTTCCTCACCACACAAGGGTGAGATCTTGGGAGAGGAAAGACCCTGACTCAGCTAGCTCACTTCAGGAGCATACACCGCACACAGACTGCTTTTTGCCACCTGCTGAGGTGTGCTGTCTATCAGCAGGAAATGTTAAAAGGGGTTAGAAACAAGGAGGGGTGTGGAAGAAGATCAAGGGCTTCTTTGTCATGCAGGGTTTTGTGCGTTAGTAGAATTCATTAGTGCACACTAAGAATAAAGAGCAGTAATAAAGCACATTAGACCAACTTTGCTCCTCTGGAGCCATGGAAAACTCATCTATGGCAGGGTGCAGCTGTAAGCTTGCTTAGCTCAGATCTCAGTCTGCAGCCAGGGCACAGCATTTGTCTGGTAGGAGGTTCAAAACAAATGAAGCCTTTCTGCTCTAAGCAGTGCTAACACGAGCCAGTATAACTCTTCTCCCAGCTTGTTTCTCCCAAGCAGCTTGCCTACATCAGCTGTAGCACAAAGGAATGCAGCCAGTAATGCACGTGCAGGGGGAATCTTACCTCTTATTGTTTCAGTCCAAAACCTTTGTTGTGCCTCACTCTGCCAGGTCCCACTCCACAGACAATTTAGAAGCTAGTGCAGGGTCTCCTGAGACCATATCATGAATGCTCCAGTCTGTCTGGGGCTCTGTGCTGGACGGCTCTTGGTTCTCAGCTTCGTCTTTCCCAGAGGTAGGTGCTGTGATGTGCAAAAAGCAGAGCCAGGGAGGCAATGGAGGTCTGCAGCACAGAGTGAAAATCCCCCATCACACATGCTCTCGTGACAGCTTCTCTCCTTTGTGCTCACACGGTGATTTAAAACTTCCCACTACCTGTAAGGAAAGGAAGACAGAGAAATGGATGGGAGATGGATGGCACCTCATGTAGTGGGACAGCCAGGAAAGCCCCAGGGCCTGACACGGCCCAGCACCCCACGCGTGGCACAGAAGAGCATGCTGTGTGCAGCTGATGAGGGTCTTGCTGTTACCCCCCCAACACACCACTGCTCCACAGCTCCTTTCATTCATGCAAGAAGACTCGATGCTATCTCAGGGATGTGTTAGTACAAGACCAGCCTACAAGGTCTCTATTTACAGACCGTGGGGCACCTGCAGCTTTTCTCTTCTGGGTGACTGAAGGTGTCAGGGACAAGACCAGGGCCTCTTTTTTTTTCACACCCCCGTCTCTGCTGTTTTTGAGCCCAGGTGCCTGCCATTAGCACACGCACACAGGGCAGCCTTTCCTGTCGCTGCCGCTGGGAAGCTGTCACCTGGCATCCAGCACCGCTGACACGTGCTGTCCCCATCTGCCCCACTCCCTGCGGCTCTGCCACCCGCTCAGCGCAGGGCTGAGCCTTGCGCTGAGCAGGGGAAGGAGGGGCTGGGCTTTTTGAGGAGCAATTTGGGCTTACGGCCCCCCGGAGTGCACGGGCAATTTGCACAACTGAGAGAGATGCCGCCTATTGTGGAGCAAATGGAACCGGCCTGAGCTCTTCCTCCCACCTGCACTGTCCCCTGCCAGAGCCTTGCAGATGCTAATCAGCTCCGGAGGAGGCTGCTTCTGCGCCGGGGATGTGCTGCAGTGAACCTCCCTGCTGCCCCAGCTCCAGCAAGCATCCACCAAGGAAGACGTGGGGCTGCGTGTCCCCAGTGGCTGTGAATTTTTGGAGCCAGTTCCTGTGGTGGACCCAGTTCTGCTAGGCTGTTGGTGTATGCGTAAGGAGGACGGGGGAAGATATGGAGTGGGAGAATGTGAAGACACCTAAAAAGTGTGAAAAATCTGGGGCTGGATGGGATAACCCTGCACCTTAATGAGACAATCCTGGCCTGTGCCCTGGGAGCAGAGGGGGCCAAACCTAGCCCAGCAGAGGAGCCTGCTTTTCTCTGGGTTGGCCACAAGTAGAAGTCTTCAACCCATGGGAAATCCTACAAAAGCCATGAAGCTCTGTGAGCTCTGAACACTAACAGCCCTTTACTTATCAGAGCTAGGTAAAGGGAGCCAGGAACAGAGGAGTCCCACATGCAGCTTCTTTACAACCCCTTAACAGCCCTTGCACTTCAGTTCTGCAGCTAACTGTCCCCTGCCTTTTAGGACAGTCACCACCAATTCCCACTTTCACTTAAGTGAAAGGTGCCAGAGTGTGCCAGGGAGGGGTGTGTGCTCCCTGGGGGTGTCCTTCAGGCACTGCGGGGTGCCGTGCCAGTGCTGGCGCGCTGCCCTGAGCACAGCATAATGACAAGGCAGGATCCCAGTCCCGGGGAAGGGACTGCTGGGTTATCTGGGGAAGCAGACAGAGCTAACACCACTGTTTGAAAAAGGAGCGGCAGATCCGCAGCACGTGGGCAGCAGTAGGGCCTCTGCAGAGGGAGCTGCCTTCAGTCAGCTGCAATCGAACCTTTGGTCCCAAAGGAGCAACTATTTCAGGAGCTTGAACCAATGTGAGCTAAAAATTACTATTAATTACTGACCCTTGTAAAGCCGAAAGCGCTGCGTAACGGAGGAGGTGCATGCACCAAACAAAAGCCTACAGTTCAATCCCAACAGCGATTAAATTGGCGGAGGTTATGTCCTGTAACACGGCATTACGGAAGACAAGGCAAACAAGATTAACCCGCATTGACAAGGTATTTATCCACAGCTAAGAGACCCGCGCCACAGCACCTCTGTCCCACAAGTTTACACCAGCCCACAAGAGTCTAATCCCTCACGGCCTGTCAAGCTATTAGGGAAATCTCTGGCTCTCATTTGCCTAATCCAATAGGCCCCAGCTTCATAAGAAAGACCTCCTGAGGGGCCTTAACAACGATGTTTGTTAGGTCTCATATAAGTAAACAAAGCTCTGAAAGCCAAACAGCTTCCTCTTCCATCTGGGATCCCAAGACCCTCTTAACCTGGAGATAAAACCAACCACACTCAAGAGAGGAAGATGTGTTTGTAACAGGTTGAGCTCTGCCTCCCCACTAAGCAGCACCAGAAGGATTTTACCATCAGTAGTTCTGCACTTAACACCTGGTGCAGAGGTGCCAGGTGCCGGATTTCACCCCTGAGCCCTCCTATCATCAGGGACTTATTGCAGAGCTGATGGGATCACAGCACTCGTTGCCTTCTCTTCTAGCTTCAGCGGAGGAATAAGCAGCGTTAAAGCATCCCTTCCAGACCAAGACGCTTTGCCTGCCTTTGCTAGCATTGCTAGGCAACCAAACACTTTTACAGGCTTTTACACCCAGATCTACAAATGCTGTCTTAGAAGCCCTCTAAATATTGTTCTGAATCTGGCCACTGGCAGTGCTACCTCTAACATTAAACAGAGTGCATGTATTTTTCTGCTCCTTAGATTTCAGGGCACTACTGCCTCTGCTCTAGGGATATGGGCCTCCCTGGTGCTTTAGCTAAGGATCCAAACCATCTCAAGGCTCTCTCTGGGCTGAGAACTACTCTTATCTCTGACGCATCGTTAACAATGCCCTTGACGACGTGGTTTGCTCCACAGACAGGCAGCCCTACAGGGAGGGTTCAGGCAGATGAATAGTCACTCAAGGCTTGGCTGCCTACCAGTCTTTGCCAGGCCTCTGTGGGTTTGGAAACTAAGCTGAAAATATCACAGAAAAAAAAGAGTTTCCCAAAGGGCCTTCGTCTACAGCTTGAGTAAGGCAAGCCCTCATCACAATTTCTTCCACAAGCAGCATCTTAGGATGCAGGACAGACCTTTGCTATACAGTTAGTACTATCCCTCTACACGCAACTAGCTTGGTGCTATATGGTCAAAGGAGGTGTGAGCATTTTTACAAAGCTGTGCATGGGCCGGCAAATCCATGGGGCCAGAGAACAGTGGCAGTCAAAGCCTGGCTGCTCTGGGCGTGATGGAGGTGGACTGGCTGGGTCCTCAGCTCATCTCTCAGAGGCAGCATCATCTCTCTGGGCACGGACAATGGGCATGTGCAACACATGGAAAATAAAAATTGCATCACTTCCATCATATGCATGATAATTTCAAGGAAAAGAGAGAGACTGAAAAATGAACATTTTAGCTTTAAAATGTAAAAAGGCTTCAAGATGTTTTTTGGCCATCTGGTCCCCCAACCTCTGCCCCCTGCCCAAGCTGCAGACACATAGGTATGAAAAGTTGCATGTTTTCTAGCAGCCCAGAGCAGAGTTCCCTTGGAGACTGGTGGTGAGAGGGGACCTTACCCAGCACTGTAAATCCTTCACATGTACCAGTTGAACAGCTGTTCAGGTTAGGTCTCATTTAGATGCAAAGCAGTTTAGCCATCAGCAAGGATCTCTAATGATGCAAATCAGTAGTGTGTCATCCTAGCAAAGAAAGACAAGGGAGCTGTTACTTGCTTGAATCCAGCACATTTCAGTGAAAGTGCCATTTGATAAAAGAAAAGGGATTTTTACTGTTGAGTATAGCCCACCACCCTCAGTCACTCTGCAGCTGAGATCACAGCTAAATCGCTTATCTTTACATTTCCATACAAATCAGATTATCCATGAACAGCTAATTGTTTCATAAGTGTCACTTGGAAGCTATCCATTTCCAGCACAAGTAAAGAAATTGCACTATAAAACTGTCTGCCTTTACCATGACTCACTTTAGCACATAGGATGAATATTTGGCACTCCTCACTTTTTCAGATTAACTCGCATATTTATTTGGGAAGAAAAAAATGGACAGCTTTAATTCCTTCCCATCAGAATTCCTCATATTTGCTTAGCTTATTGAAACTTTTTAATAGACTGTACAGTATGTGAATATGTTATGCAGTGACTGCTGATGGAGACGACATTCACATCTCCTTTCATCTAAAGGAAAGGCAGAAAAAAAAATCTATAAGAGCGTTTGATACTTTGTTAAGACAGTCAGTAAACCTACAGATTAAGTCACCTGCCATGAAGAAAGGTTTCATCCCTCTGGCTGAGGCCATGGAAACATCAAGAGAGGGTTTAAGTTCAGTGTTTCCTGGATGTACTGTGTGTTTCTCTTCCAAAGAGAAATTCTAACATGTTGCAATTAAATTTCTTGAAGATCTGTTCTAAGCCAGGCTGGGAAAACCTCTGAGAAAGAAAAGAAGGCTTTGGTCTTCAGAAAGCAAGTCAGTTTTCCAAGGACAGGAGTCAGTAACAAAATTCTTGTAAACTATAATCAAATGATCATTTCCATATTACCACAAAATGTTTTTCCCCGTATAAAACAGATATTTCCTCAGCTGCTCAATCTCACGAGAAAGCAGTTATATACCTTTGCAAAAGGATATTGCTTAGCCTGCGGAAAAAAATTCTATGTATTCTCCCAAGCGTGTGGCCACATACGTCACCTAAAGGTTTTTTTTTTTGTTTTTTAAAGCCTAGTTTAGCTCAGCATCAGTTAATTATACAGTTTGTTAACATCACTGGAGTACTACATCAAACAAAAAGTAATGTCCTTTTAGGTGGGCCTGATCTAAATGTCATACCCAGAAACCAAAATCAAGACCTCTGCTTTTAGTTTTGCTTTTTGCTAACTAAAATCCTGCAGCGTGTAGGGACTGCAGGAAGAAGAATCAACAAAAGTCACGGTCATCTCCAAAGTGCTATTGGAGATTCAGCATGAGGAACATGCCTTTTCCCCCCCACTCAGGAGCGAGGTTCATGTTATAGATCCTTTGCCAAGTCACTTATCCCAGGCTGCAAAATGTGGTATTAATTAGCGAAGGGCTAGTGAAGAAATTGCACAGCAATACAAGCAAGTGGTGTATCATTACAAGCAAGGTTTGTGTCAAATTCTAATGTTTCTGTAAATGTACGGAAAATGGACCTATCCAGTGACCTAAGCAAGGACTTGAAAGCTAAAGGAAATTGGAGGTACTTCACGCAGGCAGGTCCTTCGGTGCTAAAAGACCCTGCCTCTGCAAGGCTCTACGTGCCCTCCATTCCTATCAACCAAAATGAAGGCTGCAGGAAGTCCTCCCTCCCTAGATTGAAGCCTAAAATTGTCAAATAGGAAAACAAATGTAGGTACTAGACATCTTTTTGTGAGTGTCAGTTCAGCAATCACTTTATTACAAGTAATTTTAGTATTGAATGTAGTGCAATTTCAGTAATTTAGCCAAGTACAATGATGGATTAAAGTGCCTGGTGATCGACGTTTATTTCACCTCCTGAAACACAATTATTATGCACTTTACTCAATAATAGTGTCTTGTTCCAACTAAAATACACGTCGTGTAATTCTTTAAACCATACAATCAAAGCAATTAGAGAGGGAAATGGTTGATTAGGTCACTGATTCTATCTTGCTGCCAGCCCACAAGTGCTCTCTGCCACATATCGGCTAGAGTTACACCCAAACTCCTTTGCATTTGCATGTTTCAATGACACGGATATCGATCAAAAAATGGAGACTTCATCCACAGGTGAAAGATGCAGCCTTTTACTGAAGAAAATCCTGCATATTCACAGTGGGAGAGGTCTGAGAGGTTTTAACCTCCTTCATATGGCAGATGGCTGAAATACTTTTAACCATAATGTTCTTCAGTGAACTTTTTCCATGGAAGCAGTTTCACTGGAAAAACCTCCAGTTTTCCCCTCTAAATGAAGAGTTTAAATCCTGCTTTTAAACCTAAAATTCCTCTCTTTACACAGTGAGAGCTCAATATTTAGTATTTTTTAAAACAGAAATGAAAAGAAAATTAAGCCTGACTGAAATTTTACTCAAGAAAAGCTGCAATTCCTGATCTGTTCTGGCAAAGGGGTGCTTGAGATGCAGTTTTGAACTCCTCTTTTAAGGGAGCTCAGCCACCCAAGCAGTCTCCATGCTCTGGAGACTGGGTGCTCATCGCCACATCCCAGAGCAGGGGAATGGAGCAGACACCCAGAGCCTGGCATTTTACTCCATGTAGAGATACCTGCCTGCATTTCCCATGGAAACTGCACTCACGCTGCTGGCTTTGTGCCCTCTCCGTATTTACCCTTGGGTGGTATCCTTGAGAGCAGGTGCAACCTACGGAAATGGCACATTTTAAACAAATAACAGAGAATGTCTTGAGAAAGTAATCTTTGAATGTGAACTCATGCAAGCTCTAGGCCAGAAAAGTCTATGCCATGGAGTTGCTCCCATCCAAACACGGAAAAGACAGACCAGCGGGGAGCTGCTCATCCAGTCCATTCCACAACATGTGGCCGTCCCAGCCTTACTAATGTCACCCAGCTGCAGAAGGGCCAGCGAGGCATTGCCCACGCTTGGCAGCCCCAGTGCTGCTCCCAGGGTTTGCCATATGGCCAGCACAGGCAGGGGATGTGACATTCAGACGCAGCACATGACAAGCTCTCCCATTACGGATAAGCTCAATTAAGGAATTAGAAAGGAAAGAAATGTGTGATTCTTCTGGAAAACACACAAGCAAGCAAAACCATTCATAAGCCCAGTCCTCATTCCACTGCTCAGCTAAGAAAGAAGCTTTTTACGTACTGTTGGAGTCAACAGACTGCTCCTGGTGTAAAACACTCTTCTGTGAAAGCTGGTATTAAGATCAGCCTTACGATGTGCTTTTCACTTGTGTCTCACCAGCCTTCCTGCCAGGTTATCCTCCAGGAAGGCCATCCCATAGCTGAGCTGCACACAGAAACACCAGTACCCTCTCGAAAGATGCGCTGGCACAACTGACCCAACGTGAAGCACCAGCCTCCTCCTGCTGAATTTCAGAGGCTTTGAGGCTTTAGCCACAGTGCAAACCCCTGTGAGCCTGGAAAGAAGGAAAAATCCCTGGTGCAACTGCTGGGTGCCATTCAGCTCCCCCTGTGAAATCACAACATTTACTTTGCAGGGCCGTGCCTGTGTCTTGTCAGACACACAGCCTCCTGCAGCACAGGAACAGGCTCTGTTCCCAGCTCTACCACAGACTTCCCGCATCTGTCTGGAAAAAAATCACTGAGAAGCACATCTGAAAAAATGTTACACTCTCAGCTCCAGACATTTGATCTAACACCTGGCCCAGCTCTCAGCAGTGCTGGACAGTGCAAACACTGTTGGCTTCGGCTGGGGCATTTCTGAAATCCAGACCTGATGGGCAGCAGGGATGGAGGGAACATCTGCTTCTTCACTGTGCTACGCAGACTTCACACTAAGGTACCTTTTCAACGGAGCTGTGTACAAGTCAAACCAGTTAAACCAGCGAACAGTTGGTCTTTGTTCTGCACACATGCCAGAACATTAAAAACTCTCACGGTTTGGCACGAAAAAGACAGAGACACAAAGCTAGCGACTGCATTTGGGAATAGGAGTCAAACTCTCTTACTTCTGTTTTCCCACGTGTAAACAGGGGATGCCAACTCCTGCCTCCTGCTTTGGACTCCCAGGCATTTGCAAGGCACTGAGGGCATCCAGCAGAAGACACAAAAGCAGCTTGCAGTACTTCTTGCTTCGTCTGTCTCTTTATAAAGCTTCTAAGACGCTGGCTGGACACTAGGAATGTTTGCTGTGTCAAGCACAAAATAAGACACTGTTGCACATGCTATAAAATGAACTACTGTTGATCTCGCTGAATGAGCTTGCTGCTTTTTGACTTTTCATGCATTATATTCTACCCTAGACAAAGAATAACTATAAGGCTATGATTGAACACTGTACATCTTTAGAAAAAAATATAAAGTTTCAAAACTATTCCCCTGCCTTGCCAGATGTTTTTGCATGCGTTGGTCCCTGAAGAAGTCCCAAGATGGAATTTGCCTGTGATACTTTCCGCATTTGACAAACGCCTTGCTGGAGCAGTATATTTGTGTTGTCTGTGATGCTACACGCAGCTAAGCCAGACGTGTTGCTCTGCGGTAATGGTCTGTATGAAATGAGCACAGGACCTCATGCCCCAGCCGGTATCAGTCCTCCGGATGTGTCATCTAAGCTAAGGAGGCAGAAACAGGCTGATTATTTACCGCTCAGTCCTGATGGCATGATTCTGCCAGCCCCCAAGGAGCCATATCTTGCATTACAAGGAGCAGGCTTGCCGTGGGGACACGTGCGACCTTGGAGCTCCTCCTGTGCAGGGTGACGGCAGGCAGCGAGGATGCAGCAAGCTTGAGGACGAGTCAGGCAGCGGGCGTTCCTCGCTGTCACACCCCACCACGTCTGCTGGAACATGCCCCAGATGGGGATCACTCCTCACCGGGGCTTTTACAAGTAACCTGTAAAAAGCAAAATGTCAAATACAATAGAGTAAGTAAAGAAAAGTGGCATCTTGTGCTCCTCTGGTCTCTTTCATTCCCAGGAGTCTCTAATGCTTTAAAAGAGTGGCGACATTTCTGAAAGCAAACCTTTTTGATAAATGATGCAGTTATTTATTTTGCAGAAAGCCAAGATTTGTCATGATGCCGTTTTCAAAGTAACACAGCATCTAACAAAGAGAATCATAGGCAATTTACTGCGTGACACTCCATCTGTCTCAGAAGAAGAAAGACCTTGTTTGACCCTCTCAGGATTTGAACCTGTAATTCCACTGAACCAAGGGCTTTGAAACCTGAAGCGCAGCAGTTTTCCCCCTGAAGATAAGACTAGGTTTTCCTGTTTTCCATGAATCACCACAAACCCGTAGGCTGCTGCGGAACGTGAATTCCCCACCACACAGGAAACACCAGCATCTGCACATCCCATCAGCCAAAGGTGACCACCACATCTCCGCAGCCATTCAGGACACCATCCTCTCCTGTCAGTACTCCCAGGTTGGGCACTGAGGCTGGAGGAGTGAGATCTTGCACACGGGATGGATGCTGCCTGCTCAGTGCTTAAGCCTGAGCAAGGATGCTTCAGCATCCTACAGGCAAATGGAGGTTTTTTTCCTTGCCTATTATCAGCAAAAGCAGGGAAAAAAATGCTCTATGCTACCTATGCTGGAATGTACTTACTGATTCACTAAGAGCAATGCGTGTGCCTACAGAGGCAAGTGCAGGAGTCACCAGTGCCATCCCAGATGTGCAGGATTTTAAACAGAACAGATTTGGGAGCTCTGCTAAGCTTGAATCCCCCTGCCTACCCTAGGACTCTGGCACTTCTCCTCTGGGCAAAAATGCAAATGCAAACTGGGACAAACACAAACCTGCCAGCAGCGTGCCTTCTCCTGGGAGCATGACCCACTGGTCTGAACATCAGCTCTGATGTAACAGCCAGGCATTGCACTGGCGAGGGCCTGGCAGAGACAAGCCAGGCTTGCACTATCATCATGAGATAAACACATTGAATTGCTCAATAGATCCTATGCTGACCCAAGGCTGGAGGGACCTTGCCTTCATTTGCTGTCCTGCCGAATATCGCACCCAAGACCAGTACAGCCATGCTGACAAGAACTGGTTGCAGCTGCCTGGGGCACAACGTCCATCCTCAGAGGGAGCAACCCTGAGGCAGGCTGCGGGCAGGCATCCCCATGCTGCAATGGAGGCCTGGCACTCGGACCCTGTTACTCCCTCAGCCTCTGGGAATGACGAATTGTGGCAGTGAGCTGAGCCCACAAAGGCTCTCCGGGGCTTCCAAGGCGAGAAGCATGCAGTTGCTGACAGCATTTTCTTCAAGTGTTGCCCAAATCTGCAACAAGTCACAACAGGCTGGTAATAAATTTGCCCTGCCAAACACTCTCCTGGAAGAGTCTCTCCTGACACCCAAGAGGGGAGACCTCGTGCCCTGGAGGAAGAAGGGAGGAGGCTGAGGCCAGTAACCAGACACTGCCTCGGTGTCTCTTTGCTGCGTGCTCAAAGCAGGCAGCCAAGGGCACGTCTTCAGAGGTCAGACACCTTTGGAGGACGGCTGCTCGCCAGGCTTGCGGGAAGCACCACGCAGAGCTGGGGTCTCTGCCTGGGACAAGGCCAGGGGGACGGGGAGGTTATTTCATGCCCTCGGTGCCAAACCCTCTGCTTTTCCCCGGCTCGGCCGTACCACCCGTGCTGCAGTTCGCAGGCCCCCTCTGTAGGCCCAGAGGCAGAGAGGCGTTCTTCATCCACACAGAGAAGCACTGCCCTCATGCACAGCTGGGAGAGTACTGCCTTCACCCTGCCTGCAGGTTATTTTAAAGATCGTACACTCACCTTGAACAGCAAGTGGGGAAGGAGGCCAAGCAGGTTGTTTCAGGCTTCAATCTGCAAGATGAGGAGGACGGGGCTGTGGTTAGAGCACAGGACTGGGCATTAGGACATTCAGGGCTGCAAATCTACTGATAGGCTCCACTGTGCATGGTGGCAATCTGTGTCTGCAGGAGCCTGACCCTGCTTGGCTCAAAGCCTCTCCAGTGAGGTTTCCCATGCTCATTGATGCTGCCACGCTGGCTTAGTGCATCTGTGGAGGGATCCGCAAAGCAGCTCTGAGAAAGACTTATTTTCCCTACCAACTGCCCCCTTTTTAGAGCCAAGCTGAAGGAAAACATTTCCTGATGTTCTGCTTTGAGGAAGCGACTTTCCCCTTCCCATTTCGATGGGTAAAGGCACTGGAAACCCCAAAGAAACCCAGACAGCTCCCAGCACATTTTCAGCCAGAGAAGAAGTGTCAGGGTCCTGGGGTGGTGAGGGGTAATTCAGGCTAAACAGGGCTCACAGATTTGCTCCAGAAGAAGAGCATCCAAAGCAGACCTGAACTGCAGTGTGGAAACAATTTGCAAAATAAGATCAGAGAGCACCTTGCACTACTGCAGCATAGCAATGGAGCGGCATGCAACCTGCCGGGGAGGTGCCTGCAGCATCGTCCCTCCTCTCCCTCTCTGCTCCCTCTGTTAGTATTATCTCCTGTCCAAGTGGGTGAGCAGCAGTGTGGCAAACACCTGCATGTGTGCCTGGGATCAGAGTGATCTGCTTTGAGATCCCAGTGCCTGCCTAGTCCTGGGACCCCAGCGCTGCTGCCCACAGCAGAGCCAAGCCAGGGCGTGCTGGCTATTGACGAGGCTTTAGCAGCAGGAAGAATTAGCAGAGAAGCCTTCATGGCTTTGGGTCCTAATGAGATTCATTTCCAAAAAAGCCCAGGGTCTCGTTGCAGAAAGGGATCACCTGAGGACTTTGAAAGGAAAAGATGTACTTCATTAGCACTACAAGAGCAGAGCTCTGCAGGAAAGGAGAAAGGAGAGTTGAGTCCAGGCCACACGTGTGTCAGGGCAGCATTTTGCTCTATCTGTGGCACGGACATTTGAGTGTACTGGATTCCAGGTTAAAGGAATATGCACGAGTGCATAGTCTTCTATAAGCAAACAGGATGCCACTTAAAGGTCACACTGAAACTGGCCTCTCTGTGATTCCCTAGGAGTGAAATAGGATTTGTGGCCATAGTAAAAAATACCAGAATTGCTGTTTAGGCTGCACATAGCCTGGGATCTGGTTTCAGGGGCTTTGCAGGGACATTCCATGCCACTTCCAAGGACTTGTTAAAAAAATATTTCATACCAACAGAGTTCTGTGGTATTTTTTCCAGCTAGTCCTGCAGGCTACCATGGGGAAATTCACTAGCAGGATTTCTGTAGGACTCTGACTCACACAGGAACTTTTATTGCTGCTTTTAAATATTTGACTGCCTTTTGGCTGCTGGCAGAAAAGTTATTAAATGTTTTACCAGACATGGCCTGAAACTCTTTATAAAAACATCCTGGCCTGGCATACAGCATATGTCTCTACTTATCTCTGTAGCATGTGCTCAAAGCTTTCACATGTCCCCTGGCAGTGGAAGAAACTTGGGACCTTCATGTTTCTAGGCTGCAGATAAATAGAGCATCCAATGTCCTGTGCTCATGTGAGTAAATCTTCTGGTATGCAAATGGTCCTGCTGCATCAAATTTGCAGGACTGAAAAGGATGAAGCCCCAGTACAGACTCTAGGTTGTGGTTCATATGCACAGCTCTGTGGCCTGATATTGCCAGGATCTGTCTACTTAGACACTCAACCCTTACTTGAGGGACTAGATCAAGTGAGGAGCTCTTGCAAGTAGTCCTGTTAATGTCACTGAGTCGGGTGACATTTTTAGTAGTGTGTGACACATTGTTTCTTTGCTCAAAGCCCTTTTCCCTCCATCATTGTTTTTCTCCCTTCATCTTCCTCACACGAATTAAGATGAAACAAAGAAAAAGCATCCCACAAACCAGAGCAGAGAGGAACTCCTTCCCAGCGCTGCGTGGAAGAAAGCAGGAACAAAATCACCGCCTGTTTCTGCTTTCACAACAGCAATAAATCAGGATGTTCTGCTAGAGGGGCTGTCCATCAGAAGTACTTGTGCCTGTACTTTGTTGCTCTGCTCCCTGATTATTTTGCCCTGTGACATAGTGATCAAACGCAGTGGGTTATCACTAACAGTGCCTGCTGCTTACCTGCTTAGCCGTGCTTCAGGAAAGTAACAAATACAGCCTGAACTTCTTTGCATCTCTCCACAGGCAGCCTACAACTGAACGCACCTGCAGAGGTGATAAACATAAGCAGTTAAGTGGAAGGCGAGAGGATTTGCACATCAGTGGCACAGCAGACTGGAAGCAGCCTCGTTCCTACTTCAGGGGGTGTGAGTGTGCCTACACCGCCCCTGGGGCAGCCTGGGGCAGCTTACAGGGGTTACCTCTAAACGGACTAGCTGCGGTACTGCTGCACATCAACAGCTCGGAGGGCTGCCAGATTTGCTGGGGATTTCAGGCTCAAACAGCCAGCCTGCACTGGGCTCCTTCCCACTCTGGTGGGAAAGCTTACAGGGAGTAGCTCAGAGCTAGCTCAGGGTCGTCCCTGCGGGCTTCACAGTAGGCAAACCTCACGTGTTCTACAGCTGTCGGTGAGGCTGAACTCTGGGGTAATGCAGGGCAGATCTAGGCATAGCCCCTGATCTGCCCTGATCTGAACCATTTCATTGCAGGCTAACCTCAAATCCCCACCTTTCGGCAGCTTCTGCTTGGGTGCAGATGGCAGGGCTAGGCCCTGCTGGGCTGGAGGCGCAGAATGGCCACTGGAGGAATCAAAAAGGCTCACAGGTGTCTGGGTGCAAGCCTCCCCTGCTCCAACCCATGCATGTGCACTGCTCTGACACATCTCCACCAGCTGTATCCAAGCCATCACTCCTTGCAGAAGATGATTTGCACGTTATCACAAACACCCACACAGGTCCAGTGGGAGCAAGCTGCAAGCCCCACTGCACACATCTCCCCAGACCTGAGGAGCAGGATGTACTTGGTTTGAAGATTGTTTTCTCCCACGTGTCCGAAGGTGCAGGAGCAGCCCTGCATGTCCTGGGGAGCCAGGGAGGGCAGAGCCCAGCATTACCAAGGGCCGCTGGTGCCCTCTGTTGTCACAAAGAAATATAGGAGCTGCTGAGAGTACGAGTGGGACATGGCACCCAGCATGGGGAGGGGGGCACCTCTTTGGGTTACAGGCATCAGGACAGGGCTGAGACTTGCAGTTCCTTCCTGACTGCAATGGAACTGAATGGATTTAGCTGTAGGTTTGGGTGCCACTGGCACCCATAAAGGGCAAGACTGGCTGCTTCTTACGTGACTCCTTTATCTCTGAAGAGATCTGCTGCATCAACCAGAGGATCTCAGAGCATCCCAGGATATTGCTTTTGCTTTCCTAAAGAGCTACAGGGATGCATATGAACAGTCCCAGGCAACCACACCCAGGTTTCTTAACTAAATACTACATGTGCAAAAGAACCCATGCCTTCTTTTAAAAGGGAGATGCAGCATTGGCATAGGTAAGTTTTGATGCCTCGACACATGTGGTGGCACTGAGTGATCTCTGCTGAGAAGAAGAGATCCCTGCAGTCCGTGCTGCCCAGCTCAGCTGCCGTTCACACATTGTTTTTCACAATGCAATACACCCACGTGTTCCATCACCAGCGCCTGGTTGCTCTGAGTATTGGCCTGGACTGTGCCCAGGATCATATGGAGTACTCGAACTGTAAATTCTGCTAGCAGGAAACCTCACCCACAGTCCTGGCACTGCTCTCCCCCCCTCCCACCTTCGCCCTGAGAGCCAGGCCAGCAGCCACTGGGACAGGCAGCATTTTGCTGGGCTGACTGCTGGGATTTCAGCCTGCCTTCCTGGTCCTTCACACCTCAGTGCTTTCGTTTGCCATCAACAAGAGCTGGTTTCACCCACCATCTGCTGAGTTAGTCTGCTGTAGGGAGAGGACTGGCAGGTAAATAAGGTTTGAGCTATGGTGACGGGGTCAAGTCTAAGTCCAGCTAAAGAACAAAGCCTGTTTTTGTCAAAGGTATTGAGATCTCCAACACAGACAGCTACAAGGGGGAGAATGTGCCTAGAAAACCTGGCCCTATATGCATCATTTGTGACTTTCTTATGTCCTGAATCATAGACACACAGAATTTTGGGCTCTGCAGCCTGTGGCCCCAAAAGACAAATGTGACAGTCTATCTTACAGCACCACCTCTTCCCTATCCTCCCAACGGGCAGCATACCTCACACAAGCCTCCAAACAATAGCAAGGCTCTGGGCATCACTCAAGCACAACGTTTTTTGCTCTGTGAAGTCAGTTTGCAGCCTCCCACCCCATTCCCAGGTATTGCACAGAGCTTGAATTCCCTACTCACCTACTAATAGGGACCCAACCCTGCTGAACAGGCCCCTGCTGTCTTGGAGATTCCTCAGGCTCAGGCACACTTCAGGGCCTGTAGATATGATAATACAGCCATCACCTTAAGAACTAAAATATGCAATCGGGTTCTTAACTGGAGTAGACAGATTTGACTCTATTCAGAGCAGAACAAACATCAGTAGGAAGTGGCTGGATTCTGCCTCTGCAGTGATGGTCAGCAGGAATTTGTGTGCATGTCACAAGGCAGCACTATGGAGAAGAACCATTCATTTTTCTACTTATTTAGTATTTTAATAGCAATTCAGCACCTACCACAAAGAACCTCCTTACAGTCTATAAGTGTTTGTGTAATTAAGTATTAACATTAATTATTATTGCAGATGAAAGAAAAATTGCTACCTGGTCAACTCAGTATAGATTATACTCTTTATGGATCACCTCTGGAGAGATGCAAGTTATCAGTATTTGTTATTAAAAACAGCTGCAACAATTGAAGCCCCTGCTTGCTTCTTAACTTGTTGCTAATAACAGAGCTCAAGAGCTTCAGATATAGCAATTATGTGTTATATTTCTTTCTGCATTCATGAATGATTCACTGACATACAGAAAATCTCTTCTAAAGCCAGCCTGCATTGCTTCCTTCAAACCCCACAAACTCTCCTGCCTCCAAAGTCCTCATCCTGAACATCTGTGGGAATCACAGGCTGCAGAGCAATAGACCCAGCTGGAGCAATTCACCAGGCCCTGAGAATGAACATCAATCAAATGCTCCATGGAGCTGTGCCTCGAGCATAGATGACCCTCCCTAGAAGTCAGTTTTATCTGGGAGGGCAGCAGGACTCAGTTTCTCACCAAAGGGAAGTTTTTCATACACGCTGTTTCAAACTCTGTATCACTGCTGGAGTATCCAGTCACACGGCAAAAATGCAGGGTAACACATCGATCTGGCCTGTTCTTTAGGATCTCACCTGCATGACCAGGAGCAGACCTGTGTCCTATATACAGAGCGAGCTGCTGCATCAGCCCCCGGCCCTGCAGGGTGCTGCCCACAGGCAGCCCCATTCTGCCTGGGTGGCAGCGCTCAGGGGGCAAGCGCTGGTAGGCTGCACGGCCTGCCCGAGGAACTCCTACCTCAGCACGGTCTATTTTATTTAACAATCCCATTTCCTTTTCCTGAATTTCTGGAAAGAGACTGGCGTTTCTCCAGGATTTTCTCTCTAAAGTGCAGCCTACACATGGAAATAAAAACATTTAGGAAGGGATTGGCCACGCTAATTGGCTGAACACCTCCAGCAGTGCCAAGACGCTCACAGGACAGACAGAGGTGCGGAGCTTCACGCCTTCTCCTGTAACCACCAAGACAGCCTGTTTCCAGAGCAAGGAAAGGCAAGGTTGCTTGTGTGTTGTCTCTCTCCCAGCCCGCTCTATCGGTTTTTAATCGATCCCCCACAGGGCAGCAGGCAAGGGCTGTCTGAGGTCTCAGGCCAGACAGCGCTGCACACATGCAAAGGGATAATAAGGTTCAGGAAGGATTGATTTCATTACAAACCCCAAGTAGGAGCATGGCACGCACAGCTTCTGCTCACTGTAGACCACACCAGATATGCAGAACTCCTTCCTCAGTATCATTTAGACACAGCGAATGCTAAATAATAAATAAAAATTAGCTCAACTGCACTGTGAAATTGGAGAGCCTGATATTGTAACAAAATCATTGTGGACATCCCCCATGTATTGGTGTTAACCAAAAAACGAGAACAGGCAAACAACAAAAAAATTAGAAATTAAAAAAAAAAATTCACAAAAAAATTGGAAGCAGCTGTTGGCTTACAGATGTTACAAGATAACTCTGCTTTTTTTTTTTTTTTTCCTGTGGTCAAAAAGCCAAACAGGGACCCAAGGGAATCCTCAATAAAGAAACAAATAAGCAAGCTGGTAGTCAACAAGCAGAATACTTGAGTCTCTCATGCTGCTCTTCTTCTGAATGGGATAGCCAGGCCAAGCCGCTGCTAAACAGATTTTTAGGATGATGATCTTGAAAACTGTATATTTCAAATTTATTTATTTTTTAACCAAGAATATTGATCACGTGTGATTCTTTCAAAGTAACATGCTAAATACAGCCCTTGGCTAGCACAATTTATTCTGATTGACCCTGTATTTCTTCTGGAAAGTAGTATTTATACTCCAACTCAACCTTTTTGTGGACTCTTAGATTTAAAGGTTGAACACAGAATAAAAACATACCTCCCCATTGCAGGTAGAGAAAAGCAAAGTATTCTTGGCATTTTAATCACCCCAGGAAGATCGATGGATGATTTTATACTTTTTTGTGGAGAAGGAGAGGACAGGGAAAAAAAATCACATATATCGATTCCCAGACATCAGTGAAATGAATAATAGGGTGAAATGTCCTACGTAAGTTCTTTGCAGGTCTTGTGAAAGCTGCCTGCCAAGGAAATGTAGCTGTGCATGTAGGTTGTGATTATGCTAAAGAGGCACTAAATTAGTACATTACATGCCCCATTTAGCACTACCGTGCAAAATCTGAGAGTGCTAATACATTTTGTTTCTAGGGTCAAGAATCATTAAAGAATAGAATCATGGTCATTCATTAGCCAGCAAATTAAAGTTTGACAGCTGCTTTTCAGTTCTGATTTCTCTTAAATGGCAGTATTAGAAGTTTTTTTTAATTCCAGGCTGTTGAATGGTCAGTGTCATCCATAAAGCACAGTATCCCCAAGTCATTCAGCCAGACTTATTTCATAAGAGTGCTGTATGGTTTAGGGGATTATTTACAGGGGCTGACAACGTTACTATGTGCTATTGAGAGTGGTTTCTTTCTTAGCTGTAAGGTTGTAAATGATCTGGGCTTGGAGTTTAAACTCAGTTCTGCATGACAAAAGAATCGTACATTGTGTGAGCAGAAACAAGGCCCTGAAGTCCTCTGTGGGCCATCAGTCCCAGGAAAGCAAATGGAAGTTATGCATGTGTATTTAGAGAGAGTGAACCCTTTCATAAAAAAAAAAAGAAGCAAATAAACCAACAGTCCTCTCAACTCTCAGCAACAGGCTCAAGGCAAGAGAAACCCTGCTCGCCCTCTAAGGTAGGCATGCGCGGCTGGGCCCAGGGCAAGTCTTTAGTAACCCTGACAAAATCCCTTGGATTAGGGTCTTCATTCTGCAAAAGCATCTGCACGCGAGAAGTCTCACCGCGTTCAATAGTACAACTCACGTGAATACAGGCCTTGGCACTGACACAAGTGTTTGTCGAACTGTCATCCAGCTGACAAAACGCAGCCCAACAGAGACGAGCTGACACTCAAGATGCCGTTGTTCCTCACTCTGCATCACAGCAGCCACTAAGCAGTAAATACATAAACAGATACATTTCTCTTTTCCAGTTTGCTCCTAGTAAATTTATATCAATAACAGGAGGTGTGTTGCTTCCCCCAGACAATGGTCATCATACTGAGAGCCAGGTTTTACACTTCCATAGCATGGTTCCTTCCTGACACACCTCAGAGCATTTCATAAACTGCAGCCAACATTTGAGCATCCTTCCTGTCCTTCTGAGTTAACAACTAGTTGTGTGCTGATATCTCTGAAAAACAGGTTCCTCTCTCTGCAAAAAAGCAGCACTGAAAAGGAAGCTTTGCAAGGGAAGAAAGCTTAAGGAGGAAATTAAAAAAAAAAAAAAGATACGCTTCGAAAAAAAGAAAAAAGAAAACCCAGCAGCAGTCTTCTATTGATCAGAGTCCATGGGCTGCCTTTGATCAATAATCTCTGCATCAATACTTACAACTGATGTAATGTCCAAATATGTTGTTAAAAATGCCAACATCCAGTTGGATTGATCGAGTTATTTGTACTACAGAGACATTCAGTCCTAGTCAGAAGAACAGTGATAAGACTGACTGTATTGCTAATTAGAAAAATTTAGAAAAAAATTATTTCACATTCCACTCACCACAAAACACTCTTCCTTCTAGGCAGACATGTAAATGAGTCCCCAGACTTACATAGCACATCTGAAAAATTAGAACACTTGCAGAGCAGAAACAGACTAAATCCAATAATTTATTCTTTAGAAATTATTTCCTCTTTTAGAAATCAATAGAATCGAAAGGTCCTATTTTATAGTGATAAAGCATTGTTCATTTCTAAAGATCCTATATTCTGATAAATTTATGCTGACAGTATTTCCCTTTTGGTGAAAACGCTGCTGTCCCCAGAGAACGGACGTTGAGCACTAGCAGCATGACTTCAGGTTTGAATCTCTGTCTTGGAGGTCTTCCACATGAGAGCAACCTACCTCTACCCTCATGGGATTATTCAGCTGCCCTAATGCACCTTGCTTTTATCGCATTCCCAGCTCCAAGGGTTACAAGAAGCAGCAGCTGACCGTTGAAATCTTAAGAGCATGGGCCTGGTTAGAAGGAGCTCAGTGGGGATCCTGCCTCTGCATGAAGTGATCATAGGGTACCTTTGGTGGGCACCTCAGACCCTTCACGGTGTGCAATGTTACCTGGCCCCCATGAATGTATTTCCACTAATGCAGCTGATGGTCTGTCATAAATGAATTACACCAGGAACTGCAGCATTCATGAGAAGACACGAGTATCCAGGAAACACATGAATATCCAAAGCCTCAAATAAAACCCCAGAGAGCTAGCGATATGCAGCTTTGGGTGCTGTCAGCCTACACGCTGCTTGTTCAGTCCATGCTCGCGTCCCAGTTGTACTTGCTGGTACAACCACAGCTGAAAATTGACAGCAACAGCCCCACTGTGCTGGGACCAGTCCTGCACAGACCCACAGTTGGCCACTGGCCTTATGTGCCCTTTTCTGTTCTTGTTTTCTGTTGCTAGCCCCATTGCAGCCATCCTGCCCTGATAGCATCTCCGGGTTGTGTCGCACAATGCTGGTGATTATTCTCTTGTCAGGCTGTGAAAAATGAACTCTAATGCCTTCTGGAGATCCCCCCTCCCTGCCACCCTAGAAAAGATGCTGTAGGAGGCAGATGTGCAAGAACAAGGTGGCGGGGAAGAGAGGAAGGCGCCTGAAAATACTGGATGAGTCCCCTGGGCTGAGCGTTATCTCCCGTTTCCTTTGAGAGCCCCCAAGAGACAGCCTTCCCAAAGCAACCTCTGAGGTGGCCTGTTCTGCTTTTGTCTCCTTCAGCAAAAAAATTTCTGCCCCAGCGGCTCCGAACAAGGCTTCCATTAACTCCGTCCCCGCGAGGGCAGCACGTGGGACAAAAAGCCCAACACTGCGTCCCAGCCCTCAGACAAGCCTGGAAACAAACGGTGCAGGAATTTGTCAGAATAGAATCACCCGCTCGGTGTCACCGCATACATTTACCTACCTCAGTGCCTATTCAGGGCCCTTCCAAAAGGGCAATATTAACAGAGAGGGATCGAACACCATTGCTATAGCAACATCACCGCAGAAAATTTACGGTTGCCCCAGCAAAGGGAAACCCTGTTTTCAGAGCCCTGCAAAGTCTAGGGAGCAGGCCTGATTTTAAAAACAATTCCCCTTCGACTTACTTTTGTTCCTTGCAATAAAACCATTTAAGCAACAACAGAGCAGCAACATGAGAGGAAGGAGGGTGATGGGAGGATGCTTGGTGCAAAGGGGATGCAGCAGAGCTGTGACGTGCAGCGCAACAACACGCACGATTGTCAACCAAGTAAATCACCAGCCTGCTGCAGAAAACTTACAGGCAGGGAGAACTTTCCTGGTGCTGTTACGCTCAGAGCAAATCTGAGGGCACAGAGGACAACTGGATGTTGCACCTGAAAACTAGGAGAAAAAGCATAGATAGGAGTTCTGGTTTTCATTGAATCAACAATCACCCCTTTTTCCTCCAAAAAAAAAACTTCTTGAAATTAAATAAAGTGCTTTTACGTTTGCAGCATAAGAAAGGCCAGAGTAGCAAAGAAAGCTGTTGGAGAGCAAGAACTGCAGGAGAAAAGTCGGATTCGTTGCAATGAGAACTACACAGTGTAGAGGATATGAAACTAAGTATTTAATATTCTTTAACTTTTTAAATCAAGAGGGCTGAACTGCTGTGTGTGGGGTAGAAACTGATGAGAATGTAGGTATGCCCCAAAGATAGAAAGCAAAGAAGTGGTCGTTCTGGCAGCAGTGGTACCTACCCTGTGAAGCCCTTCCCCAAAGAGAATGGATGCCGGGGCAAGTATTCAGAAGAGAGATCTGATCTCCTGAGACAGCAATCTAAGGAAACCCCTGGGTATGAAAACAGATGAGTTAAAAGGTGCAACAGTCCACAGAAGGAGAGTCACATGCACTCATCCTCGTCTTGCTCTGCCCTAGACATCTGCTGCAGAGAGGACACCGGGCCTCCAGACTCCTGCTCTAACCCCACGTGGCCATCCTCATGTAAGGACAGTATAATCAGAGATACATGTATAAATGGAATAATTTACCCAAACCAGTTGATGCTACGTGTCACCTATGGTCTTCCTGTGAAAGGGCAGGCGAGTGTGAGATTTTCTCCGCATATGCTACAGTACCTTGGCACCGCAACAAATGGGAAGTGTATTTGCTGAGCTGGAGAAGATGGGCCTGGTTAAGAGCTATAGGCAGGTATGAATAGAAGGAGTTGGCTGCAAGTGACTGCAGGGGAAGGAGAACAATGCTGAGCAGTAATAGGGAACTAATGGAGCACCTCATCGACAAAATTTGGACAAGATTTCTTCAGTGTTATCACTGGCAACCTTAGTATGGAGGGTGGTCCTAAGGAAATCTGACAGGGAAAAAAAATCTGGGAGTACTGTCAAGAGGGAAAGGGACTACGATGAGACAGAAGTCATGAGAACTGGATGGTTACAAGGAGCATAAGACAAAATTCATAACCATGTACGTAGGGAGCAGCAGAAGGAATTTCTGCAGACACCTGGGCACTTGGAAGGAAATAGAAGGATGTTCCTGGGTGTATTACTCAGACACAGGCAGGCTGTGAACAAAGAAATGGAGATGAGAAGAGACATGACAGCTATCACTCTAGGAACTGAAATAACTTAGAGGCATGTAGTGCAAGAAACCAGAACCCCCATTTATAACCCTGCCGTGAGAATTGAGTCCAGCTGACTTGCTGACTGCAGCCAAATCTCAGCTCATCAGCTGAGCTCCCGAAGGCTGAGCTGCCTGCCCTCGTACTGTGTACAGGGACCAGTAGGGAACCACAGAGGCCCTATACATCTGACATCAGCAGTCCCTCTTCCCTGAAACTCCTCAGCTGGGAGAAAGGCGGCAATGTTTTCCGCTCTCTGCAGTGCAGGGTTATTCAGAGAGTCCTCAAAGTCACAGGGCAGCACAGATGTTTGGCTGCATGCTGCTCTCTGTGCTGAGCCTGGACCACAGAGGGGTTAAACAAGGAGGAGGATGCTTTTTATGCCAGTGTCATGACCTAACCTTTAGCATCTGGTAATGCTTTCAATGCTGGAAAGCATTCCAAACACTTGGAAACTGGAGCCTCAGGTGCTGAACTTCTAAATTTAGTATGCAAGAAGCATTTCTACAAGGCAGTTGGTCCAGTCGCCACAGAGACGCTTTCACTTCATGATTCTTGACAATTTACAGCACTGATCTGCATTAAAACCAAAGCAGAAAGCTTGAAATAGCCCCATAATTATGCTGCAGAGAAGCCTCAGATGACCTTCTATTAACACCTGCTCTGCACTAACTGCTGAACATCAATTCACACCCAGCTACATGCCCATGTTATCCATGTTTAACATGCCAGAGCACTGAGAACCCCGCAGCCACCCTGACTGCAGATTTGTCCACCTGCACACCAGTGCCCTAGCAAACAAAAAAGCATCCTGAATGATGGGGAAGGCTCAACAAGCCCTGCTCGAGGGGTGTTTGGGTGGACACCTAGAGGGAAGACCCTGAAGTGTGCATCTGAGCTGTGTCTTCACACAATGACTTTCTCCTGCTGAAGTAAAGACCTCCAGGTCTGGAACTATCCTAACATGCCCGGGGCTGCTTTGCCTGTCCAGCTGGAAAGTGAAGATGCTCTTCCACCAGGGGTCAAGCAAATGACTCTGCATGGCTACAGACACAGCCCTTCCTCCCTCATGGATTTGCACAAAGAAGAGTTTTCAGAGCAGTGACTGCAGGGCAGTCACATGCACAGTCACCCTTCTGGGAATAACAGCACATTCACAGATCCAAAGAGCGTGGCCAAAGCCTCCAAAATTTCTGTAGGTCAAGCCAAAGACATATCCATGATCCCCACACACCACAGTCCCACTCAGGTTCTGGTGTCAAGCCCCCTTATATCTGTCATTTAAGGGACTGCCAACAGACTCCTGCTGTCCCTTCGTGCCTGTCTGCATGCCTGCTCGTTCTCCCAGGCTCAGGTCTCCATGTGTCCCTCTCTGGGGCCACTTACTCTCACAGTTACACAGGATTCCTCCCTTTACTTACTCCCCTGGCCTTCCCATAGCTCCAGGCTCCCCTAGCTCCATGGCACTGGGCCCAGCAGCAAGCTCCTTGCCTGGAGCTCTGGGATCCCCCAGGAAGGAGAATGGAACAACAGCAAGCAGCCCCATCCGGAAACCTGCCAGATACTTTTACAGCTCAGTATGGTCCTAAGACCTTGGTCTCTGCTTCTGCCCTGCCAGATTTACTGGATAACCTCTGCAAAGTGATTCCCTCAGTCCCAATGGTAAGAAATATTTAGAGGCTGATGCTGCGTGTGATAAACAGCACAACCCTTGGCAGCAGTAAGGCAGACCCTTCCCCTCAGCTGTGACCACAGCTTCTCCTTATTAAGCTCTTTACGTCATTAAGTGGCCCCACTGGGAGCAGCAGAAAGCACAACTGGGAACATTAATGAAGATCTACAGCATTACAAGAAAAAGCTCAATGAATCAATGCCTCATGCCTTATTCCCATGGCCATAACCTGTCCCCATTAGTAACAGGAGAGGGTTTGAAATGGGAGAAACCTCCCCTTCTCCTCTTTCCCCCTCGAGAGGTTTGCACTGCTCAGCACTGATAGCCGCTTGCAGGCCACAAAGGTGGATCTGGCTAACTTTGTGCCCTGGTGCACCCCCTGTGTCAGTCCTCACCCAAATGCTGCCCACACCAGCAGCTGGGAGCCATGCTGGCTCTGTCACACATCCCCTCTGCCAGCTGGCAGCAGCTGTTCCACTCCCAAAGCAACCCCCCCGCTCTCTAGGGACAGAAGTGAGCCATTGTGGGGCACCAGGGCTCAGAAGCACAGCCAGCAAGAGATATGGGGCAGAAAGGGTGGATTAGGAGACTTTAGGCTGCTTTAGGAAAACCCAAAAAGCATAAGACATCAACTTGCACAGATAAGAAACAGTCTTACCTACTGAAATGAAGATCTGAGGCACGTGTTCAAAGCGTACCAAAGGAACCCGGGTGCACAGCCAGGGGATTAGGAACGGGCTTTACACCTGCACGCATTCACTCACAGCTGGATTCATACAGCAGCCAAATAGCTCCGAGCAGCAGGCAGAGACGGCGAGGGAAGAGGCTGGGGCTGAAGCTGTTGCAAGATGAAGACAAAGACCCACATCAGGCACAGCCACAAGCAGTTGTGCTCTGCAACTGCTGCAGGTATCCCACCCGCGGGTCCCTGTCCTAGTGCACAGCCCGAGGGATGGGAAACTGCTGGGGAGGTTCCTGCACCAGCACCCCGAGGGCAAGGGCTGGCTGTGGGAACAGACCTATGCTTTTCTGCACTGGGTCACACACCTTGGGGACATTTCAGTTTCCATCAGCAGGAATAAACGTCGGTGAAAAACAAAGAAACTTGACCAGGTTTTCCCCATATTTCATGTAAATGCTGGGCAAATAAATCAGTGACCTTCAATTGCCCAGTTATGTTAAGTTTTATACTCAGGGTCATTCAGCCACAGGGTGGGGAGGTATACACGTGTACCTATCAATGGCACAAAAACAGCTCCAAGGCTGTCTTGCAGGGAATTACCGTACACAGGCCCTGTTTTTCCTCTGTTCTTCCTAGTACCCACTCTGAGAGTAGTGGCAAGGACTATACAAAATAATGACGTGTTTCTTTGCAACGGATTTCTGTGTAGGGATGAGTTCCCTCTCCAGCAATGACAGTATGAGAGCTCACGTGTTAATGAAGGACAGCACCAAGGGGGACAGAGCAGTAATAAGGCTTATGCAGAGGGTAGATCAAGGGAGCTGTAGAGCTTTAGGGCCTTCTAGTAGGTTTGGCAGGAATCTTTACAGCACACAGCACAGGTCCCATGGCATTGATAATGATTCTTATACCAGTACTAATCAACCCCATCCATAGTTCCCCAAGAGCCTACTCCTTGCAAAAGGGATTACCAATAACACTTGCCTGTGGCGTGGAAGAAATAAATCACAGATTTGAGATCCCTATGAGATCCCTATGAATGTGTATGTTAGGCAGTAACAGCCATCGCCTCCTAGGCCTGTTATGGTTTTGATAGCCAAAAATAAGAAGGGGAGTTGGGCTATGGGGCAGCCTTGTAAGCTTGCCTACACCCCACAGCAAGGTAACAATGTACCTGTGAAAGCACTGACCACCTCCCGCCTTGCTTTCCTTAGCTGCAAACCACAGCTCCTGTTCTCTCCAAACCTTCTCCCTCACCAGCCTGTTGGTGCCCCTTACTTCTCCAGGCTTCTCCTCCAGGCTCCCATGGGTCACCAGCACCATGTAGTTGGCCTTGACATGGGCAGGATGTGCTCCTGCCACTTGACCCAATGTTACTGACGTGGTGACTGTGTCTATTACTCACAAGAGAGTTTTGCCCAGGTATCCTGCTTGGTGACTTGCAGAGCCCGTCTCAGGGAGTTGGGAGGGGACTGCAGCTAGGGACTGCTGTGTACCACACAGACATTTATCCAAGCTTGCCTTGGTCTTGTCACCAGGCAAGTTTAACCTCGGAGATTTAACACCTTAGTGAGTGTCAGCATGACAGTACTTCTCCCTCAGAAGGAAAAGCCCAGAACAAGACAGTGTAAAGCAACCCTTTCCAGCAGCTCCCATGCCAGGAGGGCCACAAATCCCCCTAGGAGGAGGCAACATAGCACGGACCTTGTCTGTCTTGGCCTCTGCTGAAAAGCACAATGAAAGAGCCAGTCAGCAACAGCACATGCCAAAATCTGCCTTTAATACCACTACAGTGACTGGCGTTGTTCCAGTGGTCACCCGCTCCCTTCACAAACACCTAGAGAACAAAGTGTGATACTGCATGCAGGAGCCCAGTTCCAGCTCATGCTGCCTCATTATCTTCTCAGCCTTGTTTAGTCTTTGTCTCCAGCGTAGATGGTAAACTCGCAGGGGCAGTGACCATGACTTAGTTCACTGAGTGCCAGACAACTGCTGGAGTTCAGTTAATGATGAGACAACTCCCATAGGTCCATTGTCTTAAATGGGAATTTTGGCTAAGTGAAGACTTCAGGGACTTACCCAATAATAAGTCAGTAATTCAGGATGCACTTAAAGACACATTCAATGTGCCTTTGCAGCAACATCCTTGGGAAGTGAGCATTTGTACTCCAGAGCACAACTGTGAGGAAGTCTAATATTAATTAGGAAGCAAACTCAAGGGCTCTGAATAGGTCCTCATAACAAAGGACCTTTTATTGAATAACTGTAGAGGAGTGCAATGCCAAAGTTTTCATGCCAAAGTAACAATAAATGAAGTGCAATTAATGCCTTTAAGGCCAGTCTGTAAATTCAATCTTAGTTTAAAGAAAATAAGAAACTTCTGAAAACATCTTTTAAAGACTATAAGAGGGGAAAAAAGAATGAATATAAACTTAAATAAAATACACAGGTTGATTCAACCTGTTTCAGCTGATAAACGGCACGGTACTTGTTCTGTGCCAAAGTGACACTTGACCTCTATATATCTTCTTAATGAAGTCAGCATAGAAAGACACCCAGTGAGCCTTTGTAACAGTGCAAGCAAGTTGCAAGCTGGGCTTCACTAATGGGAGCTGTCACTTGGTTTTTTCCAGGTCACAAACTAAGAAGAGCAATTAAATCAAATTGGAGGCTGCACAGATTGGAGCAAGCCTCAATAGACCAGGTACCTAAATCATTAAAGACATAGTTCTTTTCCATGATAAATTGTGGAGGAGAGTGAAACATGCTGCTGGTCATTAATCTAGGCTAATCAGCTTGAAAGCTGGGTTGTTTTATTTAGTAATTAACTGGTTATTTGAAAAAAAATGATACATGGCCTATAGAGCTGCCATCCAGCAGATAATAACGCAGAGCAACAGGGAATCTCTTGAGGGCAATTCATGCCTTTTCAATTATAGCCATTGGCAAACTCTGAAAAATGGCTCTACGTTTGTATTGACACGTAGTAAAGAAACACACTCCAATGAACATAGCAGGCACCTTGTTGCATGCTGGTAATTGCTCTGGCCTACCCCTTACACAAACCTCCCTAAAGCAAACAAAACGTTTTGGAGGTGTCCTTCTCACCTCATGGATTTACAGTTAGCGCTTGTCATACCCTTCTGCTGGAACTGAGGAAGAAGAGCTCTGATGTGTAGGTGGTTAGGTCTGCAATAAGGGGGGCCCAGCATATTCTTTCATAGCTAGGGGCTGCCTCTCCTCACGCCAATGCACAGTAACCTGTCTGAACTGCTCCAGAAGTGCTCCAAGGGCTCCTCAACCAGCTGAGACTGCAGGAAGTCTTACGTAAAGAAACAGAAACCTATTTCCTGGGGAACCTGCTGAGCAGGAACACCAGCCGATCAGTCTGCTGTCCCACATTTATTGATGGACGAAATACACAGGTCTGTCTGTCTATCTTTGTGCTGCAGCGAAATCAGAGAGGTCTCTTTGCAAGAACACACTGTAGGAATGGTGCAGTTAGCTTCTAACTGGGAAGAACTAACTGGTCCTACCTGCCCTATCAGTGAAAGGTCAGCATCTCCCAGGCCTAGCCACAGTTTTGTTAGCATTTTTCTTTCTAAACACTCCAGTCATTTTGCACAGGGGCACCTAACTCCTTTGCCCTAGACTTGCATACATAAATGAACAACTTTCTCTTGTTGACTGAGACAGATTTTTTTAGCCATGCCAACAATTGCTTCCAGGTGTCCACAGAAAGCCACTCAAATGCAGGGACCATGAAAGCAAAACCAAATTTTTGTCCTTTGTTAAAGACACCAGGGAAGCTACTTCTGCTGGAAAAAGGCTATGGACAAATCTATAGAAGAAAACTCCATTATTAATACATAGACAACAACTCTGGCATAAGAAGTTCACAAGCCACATGTAGCTGGCAGACTATGCTGGAGCAGCATGTACACTTGCCCTGTTTTTCACTCTATCCTAGGTATGTGCTGCTGGCAACTGTTTGAGACAGGATACTGGGCTACCCGGACCACTGGTCTGATGCAGCTTGACTGCTCTTTTGTTAGATGTGTTCTCTCTCTCAAGATTTAGAGGAAGAGAAATGTACGACTGAAACAGCAGCAACAGGAAGGAAGGGCAGTACCATTATCAGGTGAGTAAGCACTGGAAGGGCAAATGGATGGCCGTGTTGCTCAGTCATTGTATCTAACCAACTGTACTTCAAAAATAATTGCTCTTTTGAAGAGTCTTTGATGGATATGTTGGAGGCAAGACGAGAAAAGAAAGCCTGTTCAATGGGGCAGGAAGCTGTATCCACCATGCAGAAGCAGCATCCACCACGCACACAAAGCTTACAAATACAGGCCGTACAGAGTTATTAAGCATGGTTGTGGGGTCAGGAGAGCCCCAGAGCCAGCAGCATCCCACAGTGCAAGCCAAGAAAGCTCCAGCAAGCTTAAAAAAGCACCCGCTAATGAAAAACTTTACCAGGAAAGCAGATCACATCAAGGCCACACAGAAGCCTCAGATCCTTTAAGCTGCGCTTTGAAGACCAGTGGTGACAGACCGACAGATAAAGGCAAGGTCACAGGCCATCGAGACCCCCTCCAACATACCGTGCAGCTGAGTTAGAAAAAAGAAGAAAAATCATTGTTGCTATTTGGCTAAACATTATAAACTAAAAATAGCTGAATATCTCTGATTAGGAGAATTCCTGGGGCTTACAATCCTTGCCACTTGGGGTCCAATTTTTCTCTCTTTTATTATGAGCATTAGGCTTTGGACAATACCAAGGCTACAGAGGGCATATGTTAAGTTAGTCTAAGCCTGCACCACGCGAACCTTTGCACCCTGTAGGCTACTTCGCTGAATATTTCTGTCTCCAAATGAGCTGTAAAGGGTGCAGTTGTTCTGGCAGCAGCCAGCTCAGCTCCCATTAACACGTTTCACGAGAGTAATTTTCAACAGTATTAATAATTGTCCTCATAAAAGTCCATGAGAGGAACTTAACGGACTAGACTGTTTTTATTTCCATGAAATTCCTTCTCTTTTAAAGGCTCTCCTTGCCTGGACTTAATATTTTCTACTTTCAGACCTCAACCGTTTCCAGACATAAACTTTCTTGCTTCAACTGTGCTTATGCCAAATGAAAAGTAAAGTGATTTCAAGTTCTGCCAGACCCCGCAAGTTTGGTTGAAAAAAAAAAATCAAGGATGAAGGGGGTG
Source organism: Anser brachyrhynchus (assembly GCF_964034855.1). Lineage (NCBI taxonomy): Eukaryota > Metazoa > Chordata > Aves > Anseriformes > Anatidae > Anser > Anser brachyrhynchus. Next base: position 12,882,997 of record NC_137703.1, on the reverse strand, counting down.
CACCTGCCAGTCCCCCTCAGATGACCAGGGTGGTGCTCTGGGGAATCATTAGCTCTGAGCAAAGATTTTTATTTTGACTGCACCAAAAATCTCATCAGCAACTGAGAAGGCCCACTGCATGGTCTGTTCCACAAAGGATGGCAGCTGACCGGGTATGTCCACAACAGATATAAAGCCATGATCCAAATCCAGACCAGGATCGTAGGCCCGGGGTCAGGTACGGCAGAGGCAGCAGGCAGAATTCCTGAGCTGCACTTGCACTTTTGGCTCATTCAGCCACTCTTTTATTTTCCATCAGCAAAGCAGGGTACCCTGTCTGCAGGTACAGAATGCTCTGATTACTGAAAAGCAACAGTACATTTAAGTATTATGGCTGAAGCTGGGAGAGTCTACGTAGAAAGCTATCTTCAGTAACTTCGCTTATGCAGAGAGGGAACAGAATTACTAGCCTCTAAGTTCAACATTCAGTCATAAGTAACGCTCTGGGGAAACACATTCAATTCAAGACAGATTCTAATTCAGCACATAAAAGGCAGAATGAGATCTCAGTGCTGGAAGCTACAGAACAAATCTGGCCAAAGCAGGGTGGTAACATTTATCAACGACAGTAATAAGCTTAACAAACTTACCCGTTGACAAGATCCATCACAGAGAGTTGTTAAATCAGTCCTCAATGATTCTTTCTTGCAGGTCTCTTAGCCCAGACAGAAGTTGGAAGCTTGGTGCAAATGATCACAGTGGCATGTTCCGGTTTTTACCAGCTATAAATATTGAGCAGTAAGAATACTTTTAACAAACTGCATATAAGCAGGAAAGGGAATTTTATTTGTTCCTTGATGTCTCTAAATCGCCCAAGACAATCCATTATAAGAAAATAAAGAAGAAATCTAAGATGTAAAATACTTTTATTTGTGAAGTATGTATGTTACACTAGAAATTGGCCTTGTAAAAACAAACAATTAAACAAGGAAAAGCACAAAATCTGATATTAGCCGAAATACTTCATGCCAAAGACTGCTAAGCTCCTTTCACTTCCAGTATCAGTGGAAAAAAACAGCAGGAAAAACTTCATATAAATCAGAGGACCCGTACCCATGCCATAGCAAGCAACCGTGAAAACCCAAGATCAGCGCTGACAGGACAAACCAAGATGACCATCAGCATGCATTATACCTCAGGATCTCTCCCCTGTAGACCAAGAAAAAAACCATCACCTCAGATGTATCTTAGACCTATCAGATATGTTTTCATGTTATTACAAATGCAATCAATGTTTGCTGTCTTGAAAATGTTTGCTTGAAAAGTTATATGGCTGGCTGGCCAACCCTTTCCTCTTTATTGTCACCTTAAAAAAAAGTTTTGTGTGTGGGTGTTTGTCTAGACGGTCTTTTCTGAGTTAATCTTGTCTTGATTGTTCATTACAGTAATTGCAAACAAACTGTACAACACTGTAGAATCACAGTGATGGCTGAGCAATGTGTAACTAATGGGAATGACCTTCTGGGGGACCCGAAAACCTGAATACTGGCAAAATCACTGGAAAGGAATTCTACAAGAGAGCAGGAATTCATGACATAGTTCTCCGAAAAGATTTTTGACAGAAGTCTTAGCACATCCCCTCAGTCCTCTACCACCTAATACGATGTGATGTGATTCCAAGGGAATCCTTTTGTCTCTTTACCCTAAATTAAGCCTTACGTACAGGAAAGCTATTTCAAGAAGGGCTCAGAGCAAGTGGATTTCAGACACAGCATACTGCCACAGAGAGACATTTCCAGAGAAAAAGGCCATACCAAAGCACCGATTTTACAATTCTAATAAGTAAAAAAAGCCACCCTTGTATTTCTCTTCAGCCACGTGGGTTTGTACAATTAAAACTCAATAGATTCTCCCAGGGCTTTGTTGGGGTCCGGAACAGCTCAAAGTGTTCAGCGTGGCATGCCATGCTTATTCTCTCTCTCTGCAGGTCTGTCTGCCCAAGACAGTTCCTTGCAAATGTGTTTCTCCCTAGTCACTGGAAAGAAGCTGTGCTTTTGCTCTGCTGCATTTGAGCAGTGTTTCTGGTGATGCCTAGGATCAGGTGTTGGTAGACTCCAGGAAATACTTAGTTCAGGTCATACGGAAGCCTTTGTTCAGTCAGTATTTCCTTATAGCAGAAGGAAATTTTCACATTAACATTTATCATAAAATTATCACAATCAAGGAACCTGACAAATTCTGCAAAAACCTTTCTACCACGTACTTTGGAATTCCATGAATGAACATTTTTGATAGAGAAAAGGTTTTGTTCAGGGTTTTACAGCTATTTCTCATTCTAAAAATCAACTGATTATTATTCTGAGGAACAAATTTGAAGCCAACAGCTTCTGAAGGACCAGAGATAATGAATTGATATTATTTAGTATGGATAGGCCCAGGTTGTAACATACATATGTGCAGTGCCTGAGGAGGCCACACACCAAACCTTTTAAATGAATAGCTTAATGTTTTAAATGGCAATATAAAGTGTTCTCCACTTTGTTTTATAACAGCACTCAGCTGACCCCATCTGTACAGGAATGGTAGTTTGTCACCGTGCAGAAAGTCCTAATCCAAAGCCCAAACAGAGTGGTGGGCTGCTGCCAGGCTCTTTGGCCTGTTGAGCTCCTACTAACAGGGAAGCTGGAAGATGCTGCCTCACCAAGAGTCCAACTTGCTCGTTAGGAGGCTGTCATTCCCTTGCTCACAGTAACTCACTGCTGTCCCCTACTGAAGTGACAGCCTGTCCTTTTCCCTGCCACTCCCTTCACCTGAAGGGCCCAAAAGCTCCAGCGGAACCTTTCTGGGAATTGTTTCCTTATCTTTAAGTTAGTTGCAAGCCCCATTCTCTAGTGAACAGTGTATGGGGATACATGTCATCAAAAAGCAAGAATTGCGTGAGTTGAGCTTTCTGTAAAGAACAGATAATGTCAGCCTTAAATATGAGAAAAAAACCCAACACCTGAACTGTATAGCTGCTGGGAAATAAGCTTCTGCAGTACACAATTTTGGTAGGCTTAGCCAGAGCAGCAGCCACTTCTGCTGTCCACATTTGCAGGTGGACACGAAAATACTGCAGCTTTACAAAATGGACAGGCTCTTTTCTCTCATAGGGCTGGTGGCTGTTTACTTCCTTTGTACACTTCACAGCTACTGATGGGAAAAAAAATAAGTTTGCTTTTGCAAAAGCAAGAAAACTGGTCTTACTTCTCCCTCCTGGCTGTGATTTCAGTCAAGGCTGGCACAGTGAAAGCCTTGTTCTCCCCTGGAAGTTCAAGACAGTTTTGTTTAGGGGAAATAGAGGCTTCAGCAGCTGCTTTATGGTAAAAAGAGCCTTATAGACAATAAGTGAATCATCCCCAAAAGCAGTCACTTGACATCAGTCACAAAAGCTTCCAGCCTCATGATCAACGAGCCTCTCTGAACTAATATAAGAAGAATTACGGTGGCATTTTCCTGAAGCGTGGAGCTTTGTCTCTCCTTTTTGCTGGGAACACAATTACAATCCCATCTCCCATAGCCCCCAGCTCTGTGAATAACGAGAGACAACCACAGACAAGTCTAGCAAAACGCAGACAGTAGATCATACAACTTGTCCCATCTCAGCACCTGGCTGGGAACAGCATGCTGGCCTCTTTCTTGTTCTTTGACCTTAGGCTTCTTTTTAGCTTGTGACTGCATTAACCTCAAAGGCAGAGCTGTTGTTTTTTTTTTCTGAGACACAGAAGAAAAAGGAAACACCATTAATTCAACCCCAAAAGGCAGTAAGCAGCACAGGCCAACCTATCTGTGTCCCCACTAGGGTTATAAAAAGCTGTGGATTAATTTTTGAATGTATCTGTGGAGGGGACCAATCCTGCAAGCTGGTGGACATCTGTCGAGAGTAGCAGGATCCATCATCCACAAAGGCTCCCTTTCTTTGTAGATTCACCTCCTAACAGCATTTGGGTTAATGTTTCTTATGTAATATCTTAACAGCAGATGTACAGTAGACACTTGCCAAACAGATTCATTCTGATTAGGGTTCTCTGCCATTTTAGCTTGCAAACCATTGCATAAACAAAGATTCCACACAGTTCACATACAAAATAAAAACTGTGGGTGAAAATGGAGGTGTGAAACAGAAGAAAGGTGGTTCTGCTTTAAATCCTCACCCTGGACCTAAACATGAAATAAATAATAAAGCTATAGCGAACAATATAGCACGGAAAGGTAGCACAGAAGAAAATCTGTTAATGACTCCATTCTCCTGGTGCATGCTACCATTGAATTGCATGCAGCTGAATTATTCTAGTCTGATCCTGAATGATGACTCATGTTAGCAAACAAGCAAGCCAGAGATACTAGTGAAGCGGAAGGGAGAGACCCTGAAATGAAACTACGGGTGGCTGGGACTAAAGTGACGCCGGACCTTCACAGAAGCAGGGCTAAAGTTTAATTTTTGAGAAGATAAGGAGGAGGCAAGGAACAGTGCTCTGCTCAGGTAACAGGATGTGTGTGATGGAACCTCATGTCAGCTGCATTTCCTCTAATATGCTATTATGGAAAAGAAAGAACAGATAGTGTGTTTGCAACAAAGCATTTCCTTACCAGATAGACCAACGTTAACTGTACTAATTCAGTGGGTTTTTTTAATCTTTTTTTTTTTTCTTGCCAAGTATTTTTCTCCACTTTCAGGCTCTTGAAGCTTAGTCTGGACTCCTCAACATAGACCTGCAATGTAATAAAGGAGTGTGGTAAGGACAGCATTCCAAACAGAAAAGAACTTCAACAACAGCTTTGCCATTGCCCTCCAATGTTTTCAGGAAGAGAGTGGCTTGTTTCATGATCAGTTTGAAGTAACCATGGCAGACACAGACTGTTTGGTTTCAGAGAGCAGGCACTAAGTTTATATTGTCAGAGCAAACACTTGCGACTCCAGATGACAACATCCCTTGTTGTTTACAGAGTGTGTTATATGCCAGAATCAGATGCAAAGATGCACTTCACAGTAACAAAAGAGGACAATGCCATTATCCTGCAATTGTCAACAGTGTTACAGTGCTGAAGACTTTAGTTCAATATTTGCCAAGCAGTAAAATGAGCAATGCCTGTCAATTTGTTGACCTAGATGCATCAGTTACTAGAAAAACTATATTGAGCAGGCAGCAGTTCAGTTTCAACTGCTGGGGACTCAAATCCAACCACAAAAGCCAGTGCTGTTGAGTTACATTCAGATTAACATCAACACTGTTGAAATCTTGTTCTGATGTTGTCACCAGGATACAACAAACAAGTGTCCTTATGCTTAGACACTTCCAAAATAAGTGTAACAACAATTTTGTCAGAGTCAGGCACTACTGCTCTTGCAGACTGAAATTTCAAGGGGGATTTAAAATGCTGTAAAGAAGCCTTCCTGGGAAGGCTGAAAAACTTACAAAAACGTTACCTTCACCTTAATGCAGCTTCATTGACAGATGTTCTGCAAGCTTCAGGCTACATCAGATGTTGGCACAGCAGTATATTCGGTATGTTTGTACCAAACCATACTTTTTTTCAGTCATCTGTGTCTCAGCACAGCCAGAAAGGCTTCACCTGAGTATCCCTTCCAGGAAGCCTAATGAACCTGGGAAAGTGCTTGCACTTGCCTTACTCCAGAGGCAGATATATGGAGGACTAGTACTCCAGTTGTGCCCAGCCCTTGGTAAGTGGCACAGGTCCTAGACTGAAAGCAGCCTAAATGTCCCTCCCTTGCATTCATCAGGACACCTCCCACTGTCATATCACTTTGTCACTTACCTGCTGCTGCAATCCATGGACAGGAGAATGAAAAGTTAGTAGAATGGGGTTGTGCTAGATCAAAGGACAGAGCAAACAGTACAGACCCAGTTTTGCAAAGAAAAAGCAGGAAACAACACTGAATTAAAACAAAATCAAGCACGTTCTTCTCTTTTCAGTGCAGTCACTGATTCAGGCCTCAAAGGGCTGACAACACCCAGGCTTCATCTAAAGAGCTGACAGCCATCCCTCCCTCCCCCTGCTACACTGAGCGTGCTACTTTGTGCCTGCAGGTGAAATCTGTCAGAACTGGGACAAGATCAGCATCCATGAGAATCCCTCTTAGCCCACACCACAGGGAAAAAGTGAGACAATTTTGCAAAGTCTTAATTTGTGAGAACTACTATTGACAGCATCTTTGTGTTTCACTTGGGAGATGCAGTAAGAATACTTTGCCCACCTTGCCCAAGGAATCAATGTCCCATACAGTAACCCCTGCCACTCACTCTCTGTAACAGTGTGCTGCATCACATACTGTCACTGCACGGACTCTACATGCTGGGTGTTTACTGGCTAATAAATACACTAAAATAGGCATGACAAATCCCTAGTGTATTAAGGGCTGTGTCCCACCAGTTGGCTTTATCCTACACTTTCTTAAGACAATGCACATATGTCACAGAGATTCCTCTCCAGCTTATCCAAGCTCTAAGGCAGGCTTTTCTTTATGTTTTAAATGAGGCTTTGGATGCTAAGATACCATTCTGCTTTCTTAAGTAATGTCACAAGACTTCTGGTTCGGCCACACAGTTACTCTTTACAAATGAAAGGAAGAGTCCGTGCTTCTGCTTGGGACAAGCAGCAAAACCACTGCAATCTTCTTCACCCCCCTCCCTCACTTTTCCTCTATTCTTTATTTAAAAAATAAAATAAAAAAATCAGGAACTTAGTTCAGTCACTCTGGGAACCCAGCCTTTATGTACTGTTTACCAAAAGGATGAACTGGGGTAGGGGTAAGGGACAAATGTGTGCATTAGGTCTCACCTGCTGATTCTCAGGAATCATTAATATTCTTATAATCCCCATCTCTTGTCCCAACAGGCTACAAGTCTTTTCATCACGACGCTCAATTTCAGTGAGGATCCGGGAGTTGTTTTAAGCTTCAGCAAGTGGTATAATATTCCCTTGTTTCCACATGAAAACAGCCTCTTGCCACCAACCCATCTCCAATGCTTCTTCTCTGCTACTCTTTATTAATAGCATTTGTCTTTCAGACTGGATTATACACCTATATAAATTCTGTTCTGGGTTATGCATAGACCATGCAGAAAGTTAGAATTTCTGATGTAGCATGTTTCTTTTCATTGCATACATAGTATGTAAGTTGAGATATAGGTATATAGGTATATTCACAAAGTATGTGCTACACACTTGCAGCTAAAACCAGGATGCCAGAAACTAAACTGAAAAGGGATGTGAGCAGTAGCATGAATCACACTGTATACATTTTTCAAGCCAGGTGGCTCTACTGTGAAAATCTAATCTGACCTTCAGCACATCACAGGGCAGAGGATGTCACCTGGTGTGGGAGTAATTTACATGCCAATAGGACAGATGAGAACAGGGAAGAAAGTTGTGCAGGCAGGAAAAGCAAACAGGGTGGGTAAAAACCTGTAACAAGCAGTGCACTGAGATAAACCTTCATAAGATAACCTATTGCCAGCTGCACTTCCATAAGCCCTGTTGAATTCTAATTTTCAGGCACCGGGCAATGGAAAATCATTTTCTTTTATTGAAAAGGGAAATGCTATCTTCTCCAGCTGAATGGATGGATGGACCATGCATAAACTGACAGGAGGTTAAAAAAAAGTTTGTTTTTTTTTTTTTTGTTTGTTTGTTTTTAGGGTATGCTTTTATTTTCCTTGGGGAAATAGTATCCGTTGGCAGCCAGTGAAACAAACATTTAATAGCTTAAAAAAGCTTCTGTGCAAAAAAGATCCAATTGATCAGACCAGCCATATAAAAGTCAAGACAAAAATCAGACTTTTTTCCACTGGTTAGAGCAGAGGTATTACATGATAAGAACAGAAGTGATGGCCTTCCTGGTTACTGGTGGAGGATCATTTTTTGATTTTAAGGGCTTTATACAGCCAATATTCATGCTGGCCTTGCTAGTGAGAAAGTAGACAAGGACTTGCACAAAGCTATGTATCATCAGCACTGGAGGCCTGTGAAAGTACAAACTCCTTTAGCAATGGGGGAGGGGTCAGGGAAGCTATCCTATTTGGCTGATATAATTAGTCTGTAATTAGTCCTAACTACAAAGATAATTTGCACATGCAAATAACTTTCAGGTTAGGTGGGTTTGGGATTACAACTATTAGATAAACTCATCTCCCACCTGAGATACATAAACATGCCACAGAGGAGTCACAAATGAAGCATGAACAAAGAGTTTGTTTTGGGAATGCCCTGAATCTGTGCAGGATGTGGAATTTTGATTTCAAGAGTAACACTACTTGTATCATAAAATGTCATTATCATGAAGTTTTACAAGCACATGCAGAAAATCTGTTAATATGTACAGGAATCAATATGATAAACATCCCTTCTGTCTGTACACTCAAGCTACGGAACATCAACATAAAATCATTAACACATCTATGGTTTTAAGGCAACACCCTTACCTGGGATACGAACATCCTTTTTCAATCCCTTTATGTCTGTATTTTTCACATCAACTGCGAGACTAGACTAGCTGAAGTTCTAGCAGACTTGTTCCAATGTCTCATTTGGCTTGTGGGAGCCTTCTGTAAAGCATATGTGCAATATAAAGCGATGAGCTCAGATCATAAGCAGGCCTCTCATTATATTTCTACTAGACTAGATAGATGGAGGTGGTTGTACATCTCCCATTTTCCTCCCACAGATACATGCTACTGTGGCAGCTGAAATTATCCAGAACATTTCTCTTCAGCCGAATACTTCCAAGAACACTGAGCGTGAAATAATGTAAATTGTTTCCTATTGTGGTTTAATCATGATTTCACACTTCAGATACTGTATACTTACTACTACATATACTTAAGACTTAAGGGTGTTAACGTTTTCGTGTTATATATAACATCTTCATAATATGTTACTTCAGAGGCAAAAAAGATCTTCCAAACATCTTCCAGCAATGACTGTGCAGAGGACAAACTCCCAACTATGCAGGACAGCTATAATGATATTCCCACCTCATGTTCTCCTGATGGTCACATTCCTCTATTCTTCCTTCCACAGAAGTATCTTTAAGGATGCACAGTGCTGGCAAATCTCTGGCATTAGAAGATTCACTGCTTCACAAATTCAGTCTTAGTATGTGGGAAACCATTGCTTTCCTTACCATGAAACACAAGATCCAAGATCAATCCCTAAACAAACCATCATGACTCTGTTCAAAGCTAAGAACTACCTTGCCAATTTCAGACACTGATCTGAAATGCCCCTTTGCAAGCCACTGTTCAGTGTACGCTGTACTCAGCTTGTATCTCAGCCTCAACAACTTCTTCCCGACTAAAACAAGTTAACACTGGGCTGTTCAAAGCTTGTTCTTTGTTTGCTTCTTGCGTGCTCTTAAGACGGATGTTTCAAAGCATAAAACAGGATATAAACACACATGCATTGGGGAAAAAAAAGAAAAAAAAAGGTGTCCAGGTGTTTAAGCAATGCCAAACATTAAAGAATTCCAATTCACAGTTTCCTCCTTTAATGTGGCAATTCCAAGGGACCAAGCGTGTCAGGACATGTATCCAGAACACTTTCTGCTCGGGTGAGTTCAGACAAGGTCTGCATTAACTCCCCAACCTGCAAGAAAATTATTTGAAACAAAAGGTTCAGATATGTCCCCTTCCCTCCAACAAGCCTGGAAACAAATGGTACAGGAATGAGGTCAGAAAGGAATCATCCGCCTACCATACCGCTGAATTCATTTACCTACCTCAGAGCCCATTCAAGGGAAAGGGTGGGATGGGGAACAAGGGATGATATAAAGCAGAATGAAGCTCTGGGGTCGCTTGCTACATTACAAGATTTGACAGGCCTTTGCCAGCCCTCAGCTTCTTTGTGTCTTTCACATAATAGAGAAACACAAACTGAGCAGCCTGTGATCTGGGGGTTGCACTATTAGACGGAGTAAACCCTTTGCAAATGCTAATAGTATTGTAGCATCCTGTCAGGCAGCAACACAAAAAAGGATGTTGATTTTCACATGAACCAGAACAGGCTCATTGAACGGAAGGTTGCAATGAATGTTCCATCTCTAAACATCAAAAGTCATAGGCAATTGGCTTGTGGAGATGAAGCAAAACATTGCTTTGAATGCTCTTAAACATACAGGGCATACTGTTAGCTTGACACCTGTTTTGTAAGGCTAGAAAAGAGAAAACACTTTCTTGAAATGGAAGTGAAAATGATCTCTGGTTATGATTTTATGATTCTAGAGCTGAAGAGGCTTATGTTATCTACTGTATTCTATTCTACATACTGTATTTTAGCTATTTCTTTTATAAAGTACTCTTTTAATTGAAACTTCAAATATTTACCTGCATTAGGAATGGTTTAATCCAAGACGTTAATAAATGCACCACTCTGATTAACCTTCAAGAGGCTCATTGTCATTCTTGGGGTGAAAAACTTGAACTAAGTTTATCTTGTTGGTTGTCACTATCAAGGATAGAAAACCATTTTTGAGTCAGAAAGTGACATTAACACACAGAATAGGATGCACTGCTCCTGAAACTGTCTTACAACCTACAGACTTCCAGCAGCAGCAGCAAGAAAAAGACTTCTATCAGTGTTCTGTAACACAAACAAACCATTTGTATCTATGCACAGTAAACAACTTTTCAGCGGAAGTGACTAGAAATAATTCTGGAACTGGTTCTAGAAGTGCACCAATAGAACCGATTCCAGAATAAATCCCACAGCCAACTGCAGGCTCGTTTCTGGATTCAGCTCAAGAACCATGCCTGGATCCCCCATTGAGAGTTGATTCAAAAACACTGCTACAATATCTGCCAGACTCAACTCTCAACCTTCTTGCTAGAATCACTTCTAGAGCCACTTCTGGAAACCTTTCCCAGCTAACTTCTGATGCCAACCCAGGAAGTTTGCCTAGAGTAAATTCCAGAAATGGTTCTCAAACTGTTTCTGAGGTTGACTCTGCAGTTGTTTCAAGAGCTATTCCAGAAGTACTGTCAAGTACTATTTCTTGAATCACTTCTATAGTCAAATTAATGTCACACCCATAATTTTACCATTCATTTACAGAATGACAGCTTGGATATTTTCACTTTCTGACTTGCTGCAGCACAGAGGTGATGGCAGATGTCAACAAGATTTGTATGCACAGAAATCTTTTTTTTTTTTTTTTTTACATTCCAGCACACAGCATAAATAATTGTTACAATTTCTGTATCCTTTCAGCTTCTTCCCTTTGTTTCTGTATATATATTTTATACCTTTTTATATACTTAAATATTGAACTACAGCCTTGTTCTATAAAAATAATTATGCGATAACAGGCATATAGAGCAAATAGCAGTTTTGACAAACCACATCTTTAAGAATTATCTGACTGTATAATGTATCTTGCAAGGGATTTACGATGCATTTTATTTATGTTGTTGAACGAAAACTAGCAAGTGGTTGATTAGGGTCTGTAAAGATTTCTGCAAGGGAAGATGGATTACTGAATTAATTACAAAATAGAACAAGATCCAATAGGTCTAAACTAAAATAAAAAATAAACAAGTACCTTGGAGATGGTAAGTCACTGCAAAGGCATCCTATCAAGGAAAGTGACAGAATCATTCAAGATTTAAGATTGCTCAAAATCTTTATGTTAAGACTAAACTTTTTTTTTTCTTTAAGCCAATATTAAGCTCTACAGAAAAATAAATATATTTCCATTGTGTGGGTGATCAGAGAGTGCTCATAAAAGGACTTGTAGCCTGGAAATCAAGCTTCTAGAGTCATGTCTATACACGAGACAGCAATAACTGGAAAAGCAATAGTTCATGCTACCAGGCTAGTTTGTATCAAACCTCTTCTTTCTCTCCAGGCTTTGGAAATATGCAGGTTTCTACTTCTCAGTCAATGGAGTTCACTGCAGTCAATGGAACTGCATCCTGCGGAAGTGAAAACAAAAGGAAAATAGTAAGTTAGTTAGTAAATAGGAAGTTAGTTTATTAGCTGCCCTTTTTTTTTTTTTTTTTTTCAGATAGCCATACATACCAAGTTCTTGTGAGGTACCCCACTATCTGAGTAATCTTATCGATGTGCATCCCCTCTTCCATGTGAGGGGGCATGATTGGAACATTTCCTAAAACATCTCAAAAAACAGAAACACACCCCAAATAGTCAAAGAAAATTTCTGCTGCAACAATGTGGAGACCATCACAGACCAGCAACACCTTCTCTGGCAAAAGGATCCTGCAAACATCTCCAGAACCAAATTCTACCAAGAAGGGAGAGTTTTAAATGACTCAAAGGGCATTGGGTCAGATTTCTAGATTCCATATTTCAACGTTTCTCAACAGAAGTGATGAAATCTCTTGTGCCCTTTTAATATGACTGTTGGAGTTAAGTTTTAAGATACATGAAAATTCAGTGCTCTAAACCTTAGCTCTGGGAATACAAGATCAAAACTCGGTTTAGGTTCAAAACATGCTCAGAAAAAATGATCCTTAATGTTGAAATAGAACATACTAGTAGGTTTGGAATAAGGGTTTTGATTGACATTTTCACTCTCTAACTTACTGCACTTACCAAGTTTTTCGTATGTCTCATGGTCTGGTAACTTAGTATGAGGTTACTTGAAACCACTAAGAAGGAAGAATTCTGTTGACACGTGAAAAAGCACCATCCGTGCCCTTTTCATGAAGAAATGACAGAAAAAATATCCTTGGCCATTCATATTTAAACCATGGCTCATAAACTCAGTTTATAGAAAATTGAAATATATTACCATATCTACATGACATAAGTAACATGGTTTGGAAATGAAATATTCATTTATGTAATAATGATATTCACTCATGTAATAATGATATCTGCACTCCTTGATGCCTCCCTCTCAAAACTTAGAAAACCACAGAAATTACAGATTAGTCTTTGCTACTTATAACAGACAAATTGCTTTACGTAGACTATGATGGTAGTTTATGTAATATAGAAAAATATCCTGAATTTGAAAAATAAACAAGGAAGGTTTTTGCAGTTTTACTGGAAAATAATCTGACACGTTAATTTTCCTAATTTTAAAACTGGTTTGTGTGGCTACAATGATTTTGCAAGACCCACAGTCTGGAATGACTTACATTTCTCTGTATCATATAAATCTTAAAAGACAGTTCAAATAATTGTGTTTGTTATCTAAAAATATGTGTAACAGCACATGCTTCTCATGCTGCTTAACATGATTACACATAACTATTTATTACAATAATCCTTACAAAGAGTAATTTTAAAGTGTCTCGCTAATAGTGCTTACCAACTCTATTTTTAACTTTGTTAATTGATGCTAACTTACTAGATTTAAGCATAATTTATATTAAGGTTAGAGGAAGTAAAAAGTTATGGTAAAGTCCTATAAAAACAGCATTGAATTACCTCCTCCTTATTTGCCAAGATCACTTCTGGTTAATTGAATCTAATCATGAAATCAAATTACTGCAGACTTATAATTCTTTACTGCTCCCGATAAGCATGTCTGCAATTTAAGCTTTGTGGAGCAAATACACAGCACCTTCCATATCAGAGTTTTACAGTATTTCTGCAATCAATTTTTTAGTATTCTTCTTCATCTGAAAAAACCAGATATACTTTCTGAATTCATGCATGGGTTGGTAAACTAAATACTCTATATTTCTCATAAGCATTGTCCCATTAACTATGTTTAACTTCCAGCATACATTTTCACAGTTTAACAAAAGAGAAAAAGAAGGCCAAAGTGACTTCGTAAGTTAGGTGCAATAGCACTGTGTTCAAAACCCACGTTTTATTTTTCCTTCGGTTACATTTTTATTCAATAAATACCTAGTTTTCATGGAATACATCATGCTAAGTCTTAGATGAGCAGCACAGAGAAGTCAGAACTAAAACTATAGGAACATCACACTGAAAGAGATGAATGCTGGACCACTGGATGCAAAATTTCGCAACATTTACATTACACAGAAGTTTCAAACAGTGATCTCTTGAAGTAATGCAAAACTTGTTGTTGTTGTTGTTGTTTTTTTAATACAAAGAGGAATTTAACACAAGTACAGACTTATTTTGCTTGCTATACAGCCTATGGAATCTGTCTTCTGTCTTCACAATTGTGCAAACATACATTTCTAAAGTTACTGTCAGAAAATGATGATGATACAAGCTTTTTCTTCATTGTTTCAACGCTTAAAAACTCATTTTCATAAAGCAGTTTTAAACAAAAACAAAAAATCCCCAAACATAGTTAGATCACCTCGAAATATTTAACCTTTCAACAACATTTTATGAATAGCTCTATATTAACTTTTTGTACAAGGGACTAAATACTTTATTGTCTGAATATTTAGGGAAAATTTTACCAAAATTTCACAAATTTTACCAAATTTTACACAAATTTCTCTGTTTTTCAGTGACAGCAAACAGAAAAAGTATCTGTCATAAAATATTTGGAATCCTCTCTTTTAATTGCCGAAAGTTCAAAAACCAATAGCCTTTTCAAGAAAGGAAAATAAAGCTATGTCCATTTTTTCAACCTTCATAATCAGACAACTGCAAAACAAATTGTTGTAAGCCTAATAAGCCTGATATCTTCTTCCACAGAAGCATTCAGAAGTGTATCCAGATCATCTGTTGCAAAGTGTGGGCAGAAAAACACTGTGGTGATTAATCACCAGGCACCTATGACACAGAGCCTAAATCATGCTTAAATTTGTCAGAAGTGACATTTCTATGGCAAAACTAAAACAGTAAAAAAAAGACTATATTTACTGATTATTTTTACTGTATTGAATGATAGAAATCAAGTGGGTACGGATGGACCTTTTGTTTAACTTCAATATAAAAGTGATTTTGGTCTTAGAGTAGCTATTAGAAAAATGAAATTAATTATATTTTTGCTTTTTTAGTTAAGGAGGTTGGACAAGTTCGAGTTGTACACAGTATCTTTCTACATTTTCCATGTAATCAATTTACTTTGTACCTATGGGGAAGAGAGGAGTTAAAAAGGAAATCAAAGTCTGTGCAATCCCAGAAATGAAATGTAATCGGCTATGATTCAGAGTAACAACATGTATTAGGAAAGAATTGGTAAAAGGAACAGCTGTTGACATTATTTCCTGAGCCAAACCTTTTAAGGTGTCAGTGAATAGCAGTCTGTACTTTCACTTGAAAGCACTAGAAGAATTCCTTGGATGACGTCTCTCAGGAGGTTAGGATTTTAACAAAATCCACAACTTCCTCTCAAGATCTCAATGCCATGCTTTAAATTCTGTACCAGAGTGATCACAAATGGTTTCAACACAGCTTAACAAATAGAAGTGGCATGACTTGGAAGGGTGGTTTAATGTACATACAAATACTAAACTTTACGTCAAACTTTCAGGATCATTTGCAGGCAGAAAACCAACAACAGATAAAATCACTTTATCAATCTGATCCAGCTCCACTGTACAAGACAGATGCCAAAAACGAAAGCCTTTTTTCCTATCAGGAAAAAAAAAAAAACACCTTAAATGTACAACTTCAGCGAGCTCTCAGGCTATCTTACTGAGACACAAGTCAGATTCTTCTGCTGTATACATTTAGCTTCAAAAATTAAAAAAGCAGGTAGGTTTTAATTGAACTTCTCAATCCCATAAGACATTATTTTCTTTCTCCTCCAACATTTCAGGATGCTCCCCAAAAGATAGGAAACAGAATGGGACACAAAAGCCATTTTTATTCGGTCTTCTTTGTGCAAGGTATCCTGGAAAAGGCTGCATTCTTGTGTAAAGTTGCTTCTGAAACAGAAAGGAGATTATTTTAAAATGCATGCAAATACATCACAGCACATAGGCTTTTGTTTTTGACAATTAATACTGAAGAACAATATTTGTAAGTGACCTGAATGTGTATTATTTTTGATTGCAATATGCAGTGCCTATAAGGAAAAGATTTTAAAATGCTTTACAGACAAGAAAATTGCTTCCTTAATTTTCATTCCAGCTAGTTACAGCCCTTCTCTTAACATGGACAAAAATAACAAACAAAGAGTAATCAAATAGCTTGAAGTGTTTCACAATATCTGAATAACTAGCCATTAATTGTATTTCTATAAAGTTTCACTTTCACTTGTGGTGTAAAAGCTGAAACTATAGTTTTGCAGATTAGAAGCAAGAAGCAGCAGTAGCCATGCAATGGAATAAAATAAAAGGAATTTTCACAATGTCTTTATGAAAACGTGCATCTAAGAATGAATAATCTATGAATAATTGTTTTATATTGAACAATGAGAAAAGTATAATAATTCTTTCATGATCTAAACATGATTACCTGCTTGAACAATTGTTCGTCTAAAATCTATTTTTCTTGATGGAGGGCTTCTATGAAAGCTTCAAGTTTTTCCTGAATTTCCCGAACTTTTTCTGAAGAAATAAAAAAGATGGTAATTTAAATATCTAGCTACTTACATTTTTCCACATCAGAAGAAATGAAACTGTTCCCTTTGAACAAAGAACTTCTACAAATACATTTCATGATTATCATGCTAATAATTCCATAATTTACCAAAGAAATCCCATATTGTTGTATTTCAAAAACCTGAAACTTCCATTACGTCATGCACAGCAGAACTACCGTACACCTGTTACATGTAGGGAATTGTTACCCTTTAACTAATGTCCACTAACCCACCTCTCTTTTAATCAAATATCCTTATTATCTACAACAAGCGTCACAAAAACCACAAATCATCCTAAAAAGAGTTAAAAAGAAGCGACCTTTCAGCAGGCAGAATTTCAGGGAACCAACCAAACAACAGTATTCAATACCCCTATACAAAAGGGCATATACAATATTAAAAATGTTTAACATTTACTCTTTATTTCCTTGCATATCGGTAGTAACCAGATGGATGTAGGCAGAACCTTATTTTATACAAACACTAAAGATGGGAGCTTATTTCTAAAAAAAAAAACAACAACAAAAAAAAACAACAAAAAAAAGACTGGAACATCACTGCAAGTAACTACTATGAATAAAAAGGTAACATTGGGAAAAATACAGGATTTTAGGCATTTTTCCACTCTTTTCTGAATTCTACACAATACTTGTCATCATATAGCCTATTTGATTTATTAAACAACTCATGAACCAAGGTTTAGAACCTAGCTGGAATCTAAAGCCTACAAGATTTCCTCCTTCTCTCTCACCACATCCTCATAGAAGCTCCTTCTGTGTGTGATTATAGCCATGAAAAAAAGCACACTGGAAAAATGAGAGGGGGGACAGACAAAAATAAGTTCAATGAGAATAAACATGTAAAAAATGTCCTGTCTCTCCCCTTTCCCCCGCATTCCAAGATAAAAAATACTGTTGGATTAAACCTGTATGTTGCTTGATATACAAGGTTTGGGCTTTTCTTTCCTTTTTTCTTAAATCTATCTTCTATTAATGTTTTCTTCTCTTTGCCAATACCATACGTTATAAACTTGCTTTGCTGAGCTGAAATAACAGCAAAACAGAACGAAAAATACAGCTATTATCCTTAAATGGGGATACATAAGCATTATGGGAGAAAGAAGTAGGTCCTCAAACAGGAATATCAGAATGTAGCCAAGGGAACTAGAAGTTCATCTAGTAACAAAGTGCCAATCCCACAGATAATTATGAAAACCATTTTAGAGCAGTACTAATACCCAAACTCAACAAAATCCTGTAGTCCTGTTCTAGCAGAAGTACAGAATTTTAGTTAGCATTTAATAAAATATGTAAAATAGCCTGTATGGGAATGAAGAAATCTCTAACTTACATCTTTATCATGCAATTTTTAGGTGATGAAAGGCAAATCACTTATACTTTCAACACTTCAGTGTCCCCTTCCCCAGCAGTGCTTATCTACCAGCACAGAGGCACAGGGAACATGAATCCTGCTCTGGGTCCTAAAGAAAACACCAAAGAACTTTCTCTAGTTTCAGCTGCCTTCATTTTTTAACGTACTTTGATATTAAATGAAGATTACAGTCAGTTTGAGGGTGAAAGCTGTATTTTTGGAAGTTACAGAACAGCAGTAGCCGGTTTTTATTTTTTTTTAGCAGAAAAAGTCTTGATCCAGTTCAGCAGAGACAACCTTTGAACGCTGCCAATGGAAAAAAAAAAGAATTCACACAATCACTTCTTCTCACTAAGTCTGAAGTGTTCATTTGCTATCCTTAAGTCAGAAAAAAGTAGTTTGATTTTTTTGGCATGTCAGGATATAAACCTCTCATGTAACAAAAACAATAATTTGGCATTTATTAGGCAGCTGCTTAGCACAGCTTCTAATATTGCTGCTGCGTATGTTTACAAAATTAACATTTGAAAAAAGTGTCCTATTATCTTGGAGAGAGTCAACACGTTTTTGGGAATTGTTAATCCTGTATCTCCCTCTCCAAAATGAACAGCAGTTGCCAGTGATAACTGGAGATTCAATCTCACCGCTCAGATGGTCTCTTCATGTTGTTTAATAGCTTTGTTTTTGGAGTGGATATATATATATTTATATAGTAACTATAAATTAGTACATTTTTCCCCAAATATACTTTTCATATTGATCAAGCTATTAGACTCAGCGAAAGCAGGCAGATTTAGCAGTATTAAATGAAAATATTTTCCCTTTTCAACTCCTCGCTAATGAAATATTCAAGTCTTGAAAATTAATAGCATCAGCAAAAATCTGTAATTATTATTTCACCCTTAAAAAAAAAAAAAGGTTTGTGCCAACAAAAGCTATTTTAATTTTCTGATTAGGGCATATTAAAATAACAGGATAGAAAATATTTATTCCACCAGAATGTACTGAATCAGCTGTGGTTGCTCAGAGAACAGACACACTGAAACTGCCTCCATATTATGAGAACTTTATTAGTTTTTATACTTGGACTGAATTGAAATGATTGCTTAACTGTAATAATTATGAGGTCTTGGGGTAATTTAATACTTTGAAAAAACATGCTAGCTATTCTTAAGAAACAACAGTTACAATGACTGCCAAATAGCTGCAATTACTCATGCTATGCCTTGCATTCCTAGCAGTAGGAAAGCCTCCTGCCGCAGCAGATACCAGCCAACCTGTAAGACTGACCCCACAAGTCCATTCCGTACCACAGAGAAACGGTATGTTAAATCAGCTTACCTTTTAAATAGGGGAACTGCAGAGTTACACATTGACACTGCACACATCTTAATAAACCAGTAAATATAAATGCTTGGCAGAACTTTTCTGAAGAGTACAAGTGCAGGGGCTGCAATTCTAGGATAGATGCCAGTAGGTTCCCCAGCACTTTATGACACTGCATTTGCCACAAAAATGTATTGTTGCAGTTCAAGAGTCAGATTTTACCTGCCTTTAGTTGAGGAAGTTTTTGGATGCAGTTCTCTTCTCTGTGAAATACACAATCTGTGTAGTCAGATTTGCAGGGTTATCGTTGACAGCTTCACCAAAATATTATTGATAGAAAACTTCCTCAAAAAAAGTGCTTTAATTTACAAGTATGTATGAACATGTCAAACCCGAACATCACTTGGGTTTCAGGTAAGAACACTTACTACAAAAGGTAATTATGAGACAGACTAAGTGACCTGTTGCCCTTCCCGTGTGTTCTGATTGTGTTTTTCCATGTAGAAGTAAATCTTGGATTAAAAGCATTCAGCTTGCTAGCAAACTTCTGTAAGATGTTAAACTAGCTCAGTACTGTTATGCCATGCTCCAGTGTCACAGAAGGCTTTGAAGTACTGCAATCTTATTATATGGTATTTCAGAAGTTTAAATATGCACTATAGTTTCTAGAAAGAACACAGTGTCTTTGACAGTTTTGAGGCAGAATTGAAGTTACAAATAAATAACACTTAAGCAGTGATAAAAAAAATCAAATGGTATCAATGAAGAATAACTGTAACTGAACCCTTTTCTCCATCTTCAGACCAGTAAAATTCACAGGCCTAGGGGCAATGAATGGCTATTCTATTTCCCATTTACCCTGTGTTTACCTAAAAGATAAGCTGTTCTTACATCGGCTCATTATGCGTCTTGATCTGGTCGTGAATATTCCCATAATCCTCCTTCCATATCCCATAAAACTTCACTGACAGAATGAGGAAATTCTTTATTCGGATGTCTTGAGATCCTCATTCATGCACAGTCTATCCTTATCTCCATAAGAAATGATATTGCTACCTACTCATTTTCTTTTCATTAATCCTGTGATACTAGATCTAAAAGGCTCAAACCCAGACTAATTGATCTGTAATTAGGATTTGGATATGCTTTGAACACACCAAAAAAAACCCCACAGCCACAGATAAAGTTGGCTTTTCTAACATCATGAGACGTTCAGAAGAAAACCCACTCAAATATTCATTCTCACGAGGACTGCTTGCTCACTGGTTGCAGGCCATCTACCAATTAACAGTACAGAGGCTAGAGAATCGCTGCTAAAGTGAAACAACTAAAATATCAAATCTAACAAACAAAACTCCTGAAGTAAGGCCAAATAATCTTAAAAATAGCGTTAAACAGATCTTAAAATAAAGCCTGTTACTTATTTCAGCAATACTTTACGTAGCAAGAAAAAGGTTTCTAGGTATTTTCCAGCTGCATTAATTGGTTTTATAAGATGTGACCTCTCTCCACAAAATTGATCTTGTTTATGCTTCTAAAAATAAATGAAATTATAGGCATTCAAATCAAACATACTTACACGTAAATAAGCAGTGGATTTAGCACAGAATTTTTAAGATAACCATGTCTCTCTGTCTCACAACTTGGAGAAAACTGCATGAGGATTTTGTTACATAAGGCAAATCAAAATGCTTCCCTTTCCCCTGTTTACACGTCTGCCAATATGGCAATGATTTTCAGTTGCACCATCAAGAAAAATTGTAAATTCTTTCGGGACAGAGATGCATCTTTATTCTGTACTTCGATGAAGCACATAGCATGAAAAGGCATGATAAAATTTGTTAATACTTCATTATAAATCCTGTTCTACATTAAAGTGATTTCTACTTCTGACTAATACTTAAATGGCGTCAATATCTGTAAGCTCATGGTTCTTCCTTTTGCCCTGGATTTTACTTAGGTTTTAGCCCCCCTCCTCTGCTTTTTTTTTTTTTTTTTTTTAATCTTCCTTTCTTCATCCCTTCGTTGCCTATAAACATTGTCACTGCTTGCTGTGCTACTTGTGTGTTACGGTTAATTAACCATAGTGGCAAAAATGTTGAATTTACTGCTGTGAATGCATCATCTTTCCTCGAGCAAAAAGAAAAGCCCAGTCTGTAGTCAGATTTCACCAAGATGCCCAGAAGCACGCTATTAAAAGCTGGAAATGTCATTCCACAGTTTCCTATTGAAAGCTGAATTTTCGCTTAGGGCTACCTAAGACACAGACCCCATACTTGTACTCAACCCCCTACAACCTTCCAGGTGGAGAACTGAAAAAAAAATCTCCCTGATGTTCAACCATTTGCACCACATTCCTGAACTTTCTAAAGGCCACGCAAAAGCCAGACCTCTTGTTGAAACAGCGTGAGGCAGCGTGCTAAAAGGCACTCCAAATAACGTCGCAAGGAGCAGGCTTTCCACCCACAGTTACCAGACCTGCACCAACACGCTTTCTCTTGGCTCACCCCACCGCAGTCTAACAGCTCCTGTAAGTCACTGATCGGGGCAGGGTCATGTCCTGCTGAAATTTAGACAATCCTTTGAAACCACCCATTGCACTTTTTGCCAGTTTCCTCTTGTTCGCATACCATATTTTCCTCTGGTTGAGGACAAGAGGAAAGCTAAAATTTTAAGAGGGAAAAAAACGGCAAAACCACCCAGGCTGCCCTTAAAGAGACAGAACATCATTTATCAGCTGCAAAGACAGATTTATAAGTAGAGGGCCCCCTCTGTTCCTTTAAGGCTGCAAAACAGATGGGAAGTGAATGGACAGTCAAAGGGTCAAGAAAACACACGGGAGGTGCTGCTTGTCTGCTCTATGTATGTTCCCAGCATAAGAAAGAGGTCAAGATTGTAACTGCATGGCTGGGTGCTGGAAAGGCCTTTTCTTTAAGCTGTTACAAAGACAAACGCTGTTCCTCATCCTGCTGTCAAACTGTTATAAATATTGGTTTGTCAAGAGAGTTTCAGCATCTTTTTTTTTTTTTTAAAGGCTGAACAGGAGGATGAGTCATGTGAATGATTCTTAAACAATTGGCTCATTAGTGTAATAAAAGCACTGCAGAACTCGGCAAAGTTTAAATGGAATTTATAATAGTTCACGTAGTCAATCCCTGAATCATTAGAAATAGACAGCCTTTAAAATGCAAGCTTGCAGAAAACAGCTAGCATACTCTTCAGTTACTAGCAGTTTGAATGAAGATGCTAACTGATGCTTGCCTTCACTATGACCATGTTTCTTATACCTACTGCAATCTGTAGTAAGAGTTGAATTTACTGCCAGATTAATTGAATTCTTTCTAAAAATTCTGATTTCAAAGTATGCTCACTGGAACGGGATAATTCTGATACTAAGCTTCGTAAATACATTTATGGATAAGGCTTCCCCTCTCAGACATATAGCCACCATTATATTCACAGTTAGTTACAACCCTTCTACTTGCCGCCTTAAATCCCTTTGCCATCCTGAGCCAACTGGCATTTTAATCCACACGACATCTAGAATCAGTGTACTCCTGTCATCAGTCCCAGAAAGACAGAGACATACTCTAACTACTGAAGTGCATCAGGCGAGATAATTTCATTACAAAATAAAGACAGTATTTCAGCGTCCTCTCAGAAATATTTATTTTAAACCCTAGAACGAGAGAAGGCACCAGTCATATTCTTTCAATACCACTATTAAGATCTCCAAGGGTCAGTCAGAATCTCATTTTCACAGATATGACTTCATCTGTAACTGACCTGGTTGAAAAGTTTCCTTTAGCATGGCATTAACAGGAGAAAACAGAGAAAGTGTTTCTTACAAAGACATACAGAGTGAAAATTTTTCTTTTCCCTCTTTACAGGTGAATCTGCCTCTAAAGCAGGAAAAGATCAATTAGATTGTAAATTTAGCCTGTTCTAAGAACCTAATAAAATTTTAATCTCAAGTCATTTTAGACAGAAAAAAATAAAAGTAAAAATAAAAGCTGCCATCACTGAAGTTGCTTCTGTTGCAAGTATTAATATCATATTCCCCCTACACATTTTATCTGAGCAAAGCTATCAGTTACCACTTTTATTTCAGACTAAAGAGAACCAGGTAGCAGTAGAAGATAACCTAATCTGAAAACACTTCAGCTATTTTTACAAGGTATTGAGCTTTGCCACATTTTTTTAGCATTACTAATAATGCTTTTTAGCACCAGAAACGGGAATTGTGCATTGTGCTGGTGAAACTGTAGGTTACCAATCAATCAATGTCTTGACCTACAGCTGCCCCAGATTCGCAAGTGGGACCTTTGCAGCTTAATGAAATGGCTTCGACAACACGTTTCCCTGCTCCTCAGCCAAACAGAACAGAAGCTCACTGTATTTCTTGGAGCTGTCCCCAGGGCTCTTCAGACTGGCAAGCACGAAGTCTTTCTGTCCCTGGCAGGGCAGGAACATAGAGCGGAGGTATGTGCCTGAAGCAGAAGTGACAACTAAGCAGACTTCTGACTTTATACAAGATGTTTCTACAGGTTATTACACAAGTCCCTCTTGTCTACAGGAAAGAAACTAAATATTACCACTGCAAAATGTGAGGCCACATTTTGAGACTAGTATACATTTCTATACTGCCATTAAGGTTAGCTTAACGTACAAATGCAGCTTAATAAAGATTAATAATCGAGTTTGAGAGTCATGATGTCTGCAGTAGCAAGGTAGGACTTGGGCTCCTTCCAGTCCTCTGTCTCTACCTTAGATTTTTAATTAAAACTGTTCTAATAACTCAATCTTTCAACAGAATTTAGTTTTGCTGCCTACTGGACAGCTAGAAGGAGCTTAGCAGCAGAATGACAAGGAAACCTCATAAAACAGACTCACCTCTTGAATCAGACTTACAGACACAGTTTTCATTTCAAAATCAAGAAAATTAACCTAGCATGTATCAGAACACAATGTCACTCATTATTTTGGGTGGAAATGGCAAAAAGTAGAAGGTAAAGGCAAACCAGAAATATTACCCAATGATTCATCCAGTGTTGTAAAATAATTTACTTTTTTCTAACTGATGCAGAAAAGACACATACAGCTATAAAGTTACTTATGTAAAGGCTACCGTACCCTTGGAGCTATGAAAGTGTAAGGAGACTGTAACAGTTTAAATAACTGATATACATTGGTTCTCCACCCAAAATAAAATGTACGCAGCACTTAATTAAATAATGATCTGATATGCTATCAGGAATATTTATGTGAAACTCTATCAGAAAATTAGATTGTGATAAATTTTTAGATCACAATAATAATGAAGTTAATGACCATCAAAAATGAAGTTTGTCATCATGTTCTGAGGAAAAACAGATTGTTCTGCTATGAGTTTCTTAGTTTATTATCATTCGTAACTGAAAATATTAATCTATTTGTATACAGTTCCACATTAGAAGCAAAGTAGAATCCATTACAATATTAAAAATGCATAGCACCCATTTCACTGATTTCTTCAGGTTCTGAAGCGAACACTCCACAGTCCCATACTAGTTCTAAGCAAATACCCACACCGGTAAGTTTAAAATTTTGCATTTCCACAAGTAGCAATCCCTACATGATAAGTACTTACTTAAAACTTGATTAATAGCTACCCTCAAATAACCAGTTCTGAAAAGAAAATAGCATCCAATTAAATATTTTGATAGTTGCATCGTTAAGAGCATTTTAGGAAAAAAAATAAATTTGGCATAGGAAAGAATGGCCCTCGATTACCAGAAATGTGGATCTAGGCATAGGTCTAGATTAACAGGGATTAAATACGTCATTACTCATGTGGCAGTTTATCATCATTTTTCAACGTCAACTTTAAGTGATAGACTTCGCTTAGTCAGTGACAAATGCGCTGAACTTTGTAAGCACCCGTTTCGGAACCTGGACACCAGTGCCTAACTCTTCATCAATAACTTCAAGGAATCGTAGCAGACGCACTTTGGTCACCTGGGATTCTTAAGTTAAGTAAACCATCACTCCATCACAGGAGGTTTACACGTGATGGATGGTCTCCCTTGAGGATTACTTCCCTCTCTGAGAAGACGCAGCTTTTAAAGCACTTTCTGCCATGATACAAAGCAGGAACTACCTTATCTGCACTTTGACAGAGACCATCCTACACATTCCTCTGGTTCTAATTCGTCAGTTTTGTGCAGCTGCCCCAGAACTTAAAGAAAATAAAAAACATTCAGCCAGGGTCTTTCATATCAAAGCACGCTTAGGTTAATTTCATAAACTCTTTATGTGGAATTAAAATCAATAACCATGTGAAAAACAATTGAATTGCATTCTATCCTAGTAACTGCAAGTTAGCAAATCTACTAAACTAACAGGATGCATTTTAGTTTCATGTTGTTGACTTGCTCATATTCAAAGGAGGGGAACTGGAAGACACGAAGGCACCAACGAATTCCAAGCGTGTTGCCCCCAACTTTCTGCATCATGGAGCTCCAGGTTCTCTACAGAGCTCACACGGAGCCCAGGAGTCACACCGCCACCTGCACGGGGCTGCCGCCAGTAAATCTTGAACTCATTAGACACATATGGCCCACACAAGCACTTTATTGGACTGATTGAGATGTGGGCAGAAATGAACGTGTTCGAAGTGACAATCAGCCTCTGAAAAGATGCAGGCCATATCCTGCATCCTGGTGGGAGCTGCTGGTAGGGGACTGTGAAGACAGCAGCTACCCTGCACATGCTTATTAGGAGCCTGAAGATGTGTTTGATGATTCCCAGGGAGAAATGGCCACTCTGATTTTGTGTGAATAGAAGGCTACAACACCTCCTGGTGCAAGCTTGTCAGCTCAGGATCAGACTGTAACTACACGCTCCTCAGGAACACTGCTACGACCAGTTGAATGGAGCAAAAGAAGAAATGCTGCCTTTCTGTGAAATGTCTCACAACTATGAAGTGACCACATTTTTACTGCAGTAGCTTCTCAAACAATCGTTAGGCATCATGGAAAAAATGAGAGCACAAAATTATAATTCTGAAGATTCTTAAAAAATTATTCCTCCATTTGGATTTCCTAGGATGCTTTCCTTTCTTCTATGCCTTCCTTTGAGAATCCCTTGTGCAGTGGGGATAACATCTGGGCTCTAACTCAAATATCTTAAAAATTATACCTTTTATTCCTCTCTCTTGTAAACACTGAAAACCATGTTGCTTCTCAACAAGCACCTTAAACATTGATTTAAAGACTACTAACAGCTGCATTTTGAGCTGTTTTGTCTGCCTTTGGTTTCTAGGGGAAATTATCTGATATATGCCCATTTGAGAGAAGAACTTTCTTCCTATAGCTGAGCTTTTTCCCCTATGAAACTTTTAACCTTTAAAAAAGGTGAAGCCCATAACAGCAAAGAAAAGAGAAGCAAAGGCTTCAGAAAGCCAAGTCAAAGCTAAGTCATGAGCATATGTCATCAACAATGTCACATAAGATAGAGGTAAAATCAAAATACTGTTGACAGTCATCTCAAAGGACTGAAATTTAATTAGGCTACAGTAATGACCACAACATAGGATTAGTTTCACATAGCATTTTTATTCTGCGGCTAAGAGCGATGAAAGGAGAAAAAAAATAAACACAAAAAACCAACAACCACAGAGCAAGTCATTATCTGCAAAGTACTGCTCAAAGACTTTTTCCTCAACTTCGCATAAATGAATAATGAAAAAAGGAGATTCACTTGGATCTAAATCAGTTTGCTACATACAACAGACACAAGAGAGCCCACTCAGCTTAGCCAAATACATCACAGAAATCCCAGATCCTGAGTCAGCAACTTGAAAGTACCAACCTTAACTACTGTTAGCTAGCTGCATTACAGTTTATTAAGTACACGATATTAAATCATTCATGCTCAAAGACGGTTTGCAAAACAGAATGCAGCACAGCACAACTGCAAGGTTTGCACTCAACTGTAAGGGATTCAACACAAGAAGTAATATGGTAAGGATTTTATGTGTGGACTCTAAAGTAACGTCTTCAGATATAAAACTTGAAAGTATTTTACTACAACGCTGGTTTATTAGTTTTTGTATGCTCTATTCTTTACAAGAAAATAATTAAGTTCCACAAATTGTTATATTTTACACATTACAAATGTATGACAGAATTTAAACAAATCACCCTAAGGTAAGGACTCTCATTTCTTCATGTGAGGGCTCACTACTTACATATTTCAAAAGGCTTTTGTGCAGAATGAAGTCTCAGCTAGCCCAGGACACCTGTACAGGTGTCAATATTATTGACAAATGAACTCAGAGGCTGACCCCTTCACGTTCACACCTAGTAATTTCTGGATCAAATTTCCACATTTCCACAGGTATTCTGCAAGCTCCTTCCCACTTTCTGCCAGTGACTCATCCCATGGAAATGCATGTGGTTTCACATATAATTTAGTGAAGTTCTGCATTTTCTTTCTCTGTTTTTTAGCTTGTGAGGAAACAGGACACTGGATGAATAGCATGCTGGCCTAGGAAAGATGCTTTGCATGTACTGTGTGTCCTACTGTGATTATCCTGTACAGAAATAATTTTTCCATAAATTTTCCATAAAATTTTCCCTTGCATTTTAGTTTAGCTGTTTGAAAGGAAAAAAGGAGAGGAAATACAGGAAGATAGATCACATGTGTATTTTCTTAGGCTCAGTAAAGTATTTTGTCTCCAGTGAAGTAAATGGCAAAGCTCCCATTGGTGGCCTGAAAGTAAGATCCACTTTAAGTATACAACGTACACGTGCACCACCTAGCATGTTTTAAATGCTACTGCAATTGTAGCTCAGATTTAGGATAAAATGCTGGAAGATCCCATTTCCTTTCCGAAATGATTAAAGTATTCAGATTTTAACAGTTATTTAGTAGCAAAGCTTATTAAACTAAAGCTTGCCATACATTTGCTAACGAGAATTATATATCTGAGAAAAAATTATCATCCCTTACAATCTTCATAAATTGTAATCTTCATATACAAAGGAAAAACAAAACAAATAAATAAATCAGAACGTGGAAAACAAGAGGGACAAGGCTAGGCAAGTGCATCTTCCCCCAGAGGAAAAAAAAAAACAAACAGCTTATCCAAGCAACAAATGCCCACTGCGTATGCTATGTGCATGCATCAAAAAACAAGAAATAGTAACCAGGGACAGGAGGCTTAGCATGGCAGCAGAGCTGGTGCCAATCCTCCCCACTCCCACAAAGGTCAATCATTGCCATCTTGTGTTGGAAAAGGTGTAAAGCAACTGAACTACTGTACAGAGTTCATGCTACTGAGGAAGCTTGCTTTGGCCTTCTACAGAAAAGAAGCAAGTCCAAGCAGAGTGGCATTCTGAAAACGGATAGTTCTGGGAAGCCCTTCACTGGGAGTTCAACAAAAACAAAAGTAGCCACGTTAAGTAGTAATCTACAGGAAGTTAAGATTTATTCACGTAGTCAGTTTTGCTCTGAACTACAGAATATTTCTACTAAAATTACTACTCTGTAATTTCTATTATGAACAAAACTGCTAAAAAGAAGACACAGGCAGTGCCTTAAAGCATGCAATAAAAATAAGGCAGTCTTGACATTTTTATGAGCGGAAATTCTCCTTTAAAAGATTAATGTCTGCCATAATACTTTTAGCTCACTCTACCTTATTTTACTTCTTACAGAACCTAGCACATGATGTATTTAAGATACTGATTTAGCTAAGCATGTAGCAAAATACCAAGTCCTGTATAACATAAGTTTCATATCAAAATACTTTGTCCTTTGGCAGCCAGCACAATCTAGAAGCATCTACCAACTGGAAAGCAAATATAAATCTTGTTGTTGCTGATAAGTCAACACGGGGTGAAAGACCTGGCTACAATTTTCAACTGTCAGACGACTTTAGTGAAGAACTTCGAGACAGATATTGCACCAGAGTTGTGAGGGAGATTGTAAACAACTACATTAGAAGAGGTTCCTACCAATTGCTGAATATGCCTCAAGTACCCAGTTATACAAGTAAGAGACAGACAGCAGTTTCCTCTTGTTTCCACATCGTCAGCAAAACAAACATTTCAACTGTCTCTACAGTTTTGAATATAGCATGGAAAATGACTAGGCTGATGGACTCTGAACTGGCTGTTACTTCTCTCAAAATAACCTGGGGTTGTAACAGGTAGCCCTGTGCAATCATCAGCTCATTGCTAAGGAGCAGTCAAGAAAGGAAACAGACTTACTAATTATTAGTAAAAGACCAGAATAAAAATCAGAAAGCATCATAATATAACTGTATACATCTAGAAGGCAGGTACAGCTCAAATATTGTGTGCAGTTCTGCTCTTTCAATTCAAAAAGGTTTTAGTAGAACTACAAAGGGTGTTTCATGATTTCAATCAGCCCTGCCAACGTCCTTGCAAGGAGCAACTACACAGATAAGAATTTTTCAGCCCAGGAAAAAGAAGAGCAAGTGCTGGTAGCATAAGCATCTGTGAAGTCATAAGAGGCACAAAAAATGAAGGGAGAAAGATTACTGAATGTTTTTTTACAGTGCAAGGACTAAGGAAAACCAAATGAAACTGGCAGGTGGCTCAGAAACAAACAAAAGGAAGTACTTTTTCACACAATGTGTAGTTAAACTCTGGAACTAATTGCCACAGGATGTTGCAGATGCCAAAGTTTACATGAGTTCAAAAAGCAATTACAGAAATTCACAGGGGGAAAAAAATCATGAAGGGCTATTAATCACAAAGATATTACCTCAGGATTACGAAATCTTGGAACCACAGATTGCTAGATGCTGAAAGACCACACTAGAGAAGCATTGCTGTATGTTTAACCTGCTCTTATGCTTTTCCTTAGGTACCCATACCTGCTCACTGCTAGGGGCAGGACTCTGGGGTACACCCACTGCAGGCCTCTTTCAAAAGCTATTAATCTGTAAGAATGGCGGAATTGAAAACTTTTTAAAGTCATTTTTTCCCAGTTCAGATATTCATCTTCTGCTCTGCCTCTTTTTATATCTTACAACCATTTCTTCCAGATGTCTCCAGTCCCAGGGCTTCTTTATTTCCATAATCTTAGTATTTGTTCACTGGCACAAGTATCAAAATGATACTCCTGGGGAGGAGCCCATAACAGATAAAGGCCTCTATTTGAAGAAAACCTTCAATACTTTACAAAACATGTAATTTGTCAGAAACTGTTTGAAATAAACACGGAAAGGCAGCAAGACTCAGGACCTAAAGGCTGTCAAGGAAAATTCACAGAGGGCTGAAATACAATTCCAGGATGCAGAATATAGACAAAACCTGCTGAAGTAAATTTTGAGACTTATGTGAGCTCTCGTTATGAGATTGGGTTGCCATGTTATAGTTTGCCATCAAACAGTATCTTGCACAAACAATAAAACACTTTCAGTGCTTCAACATTAAAAAGCTGACAGACAGAAGTAAGGCAGGATTGCCGTATCATCAGTATTAAAAAGAAGCATCCCAACCTCAGGTATATAAAGAAGTTAGATTTATAGATAGAGTTTATAGAGCTTCCTGATAGGAAACTCTATTAACAAGCAGAGCCTCATATTAACAAATTTACAATGGAAAATAAAAGAGTTTGTAGCCATCAGAGGAATGATATACTGGAACAGGTTTTCAGTATGAATAGCAAGCCCCCAAAAGTCAACTGATTTAAAGATGGAGCTCAAAATAAATGAATGAGATGGATTATATAAACGCAGCTGTCTATAACAGAGGGAGACTGGGCTTTATGACACAGTAGATCCCTTCCATTCCATTCCTAATTAAAATACAAATACTTTATGAATGTGCATTGTGGGACTGATGACTTTCTTAAGCAGAGTTCTGATCACCACTCAATGCTGTAAGAATGAAATTACTTGTAAAGCCACCTGAGAGTTCAATGCATTACACTATCAAAGTCTGACTTGGGAGGATAAAAAAACTGCAACACAGACAAGCACTCTATTCACTATGGGAAAGGCAAAGAAATCCCCTTTCCCTGTCATTTGTCCATAAAAATTATCACCACTTAGCCATAAAAGCATGCAGAAAGTAGAGAGAACATTGCTGATTTGACTAACAGAGCTAATCGGTGGTGGTTTTAAAATCTTCCCATAGGTACAATAAAACAGAGCAGGTCATCATACATCATTTTGCACTGAATAATGATTATTTCATTAGAAAAATGTGCCTGGGATCTGTGATCTCCCGAATCTAAAGAAATTTGGTGCAATGATGGTGTTTTTGCTAAATGGTAATTTATGAAATATATACTACAAAGTTGAAGCATACATACTAAAGCACAGATACCTACGTTTATAATCACACAGATAGTGTGCTCCTACAGGTCTAATCTGAGTTTATAAAATAAAAACTCCAGCCATTACTGCTTTGAAATGGAAGGTTGTTCCTTATGCTGGTGAGAAGTAAAACTGACAACACAAAAATCCCAAGTCAATTTGTCAGAAAGCAAACAGCGCTGTTCAGTAATAAAAGGAG
Organism: Anser brachyrhynchus; assembly: GCF_964034855.1. Taxonomy (NCBI): domain Eukaryota; kingdom Metazoa; phylum Chordata; class Aves; order Anseriformes; family Anatidae; genus Anser; species Anser brachyrhynchus. Next base: position 12,851,296 of record NC_137703.1, on the reverse strand, counting down.
ATCATTACCTCATTAAATATCTGTGCTTCGCTGTACAGGTCACCACTAGTTTTACCTCAACATTGGCAGGAAGGGGAGGGGGAAACCTTATTTTGTAAAATACTTTCCATCCAAAAGAATGGCTGAAAGAAGGCTGATACAGGATTTCAAAAGCAATACAGGATGCGTGGAGAGAATTGTGAACCTATAATAAAACTTAGTCACACTAGCTATTTCAGAGACCAAACAGCCTAAGAGACAGATCATTTGTCCTAGATTCACTACAACTCCTACCTACAATTCCAAACTATTACAGCAACACTTTATAAAGGACAAATACTGTAATTGATTGAGATTTCAATAATAACAATCTGTGATCTCCAAACACACATATTTATGTATTCACATGGATTTTACTTATCATAAACTTTTTTTTCTCCTTTTGCACAACATTCTTTTTTTTCCTGCCAGTCTGGGTGTACAGAGAGGGTCTGAGTGGAAGCCTCACAGAACAACAGCAGAATGCTGCCAAGGAAACAATGCATGTGCAAGAGGAAGCCCCAGCAGCTACAAGTCAGTCTAAACCTCAATGGATGCAGAGGTAGCTAGCACAAGTAGCACCCCAGCCTCGATTGTCCCCTTCAAACCTTTCACTGTTTAAGAACTTAATATATTAACAACATAACTCCGTAACACTTGCTGAGTGACTCAAATCACTACACTAACTGTAGTCCTTCCAGAAGGTTATATCTGCTAGATTTTCTTCCTTGTTTTGTCTCTTAATATAACGGTCATCTCAGCTTAATAAGCTGACAGGTTTTGGTTCTGTATGCAAGGACTAAAAACAGCTGGTCAGTAAGTCAAAGGCATTTCCAACTAATCTGCGTTAAATGCGTCAGATCTGTGGGAGGCACCCAACGATTAAAAGTACGTGTGATCAAATCCTCCTTATATAGTCAAGACCAAATGACCCAGAGACAGGTAGGTCTCAGAGGTGTGGATTAACCATATTGTACTAGAAAAACAGCAACCACCCTTTATGACATTACTGTGTTTTAACTATATTTCTCAATATACTGGTGCAATGTATTTATATCAGTGAGTATACGTCTAGTGTAAATTATATTCTTCTATCACATTTTACTGCCCATGTCCACATTTAAATCAGTAAGATCTGACTATATATTTTAAAAAAAATCCATTTTTAATACTTACAAAACACTAGTACGTGAGTGAGCCACATAGCATTAGGTGTTCTTAACCTTACTTTCCCATTCATAGGGACAGAGGTCAGAATCTGTTTCACTTCAAGCAACTTCCCAAAGACTATAAAGCAGGTACTTACTGAGATCCTCTGCAAGCTGGACCCTTTTGCCAGTTAGGAGCTTAACCTTTTTTTCACTGTCCTCAGCAAAATCTTCAAGCACTTCCTTTACATTCTTTTCCAAGCGTCTTACTGGCGGAAAAACAAAGGAGGGGTGAGCAATAGCACTTCTGCAACTACATTTTTTTAAAATATCAAATATTTTAAAATTAAAATATATAGCAACATTGACTTGAGAAAGAAAAATGTAGTCACTATTTATTGAATTTTTTTCTGCTTGGAAAAATAGACAATTGGCATCAGATAAGCTGAAAATACTTTAAATTGGAAAGTATCTTAATTTTTGACATTCCATTTATATTAAATCATTCTAATTTAATGTTGTTAAATCATTAATCACTCTAATTTAATGTAAATGAAATGTCAAATTTTAGTTACTTTACATTCTTTTATTACCCAACCAGGACATAAAAATCAACCAGTCATGCTGAGCATGACAGGAACGGAGAACTAGAGGAATGCTAAAAAACTTTAAACATTTTTTTTTTTATTTCAAACACCTCAATTCACTGTGAGCCTTACCTTCGGTATTAGTAAGCTGCTGCCTCAGCGTATTTGCTGTAATTGCCAGCATTCGCTGAATTCGCCAGAAGAGGACAATATCATTGCATTCAAGCTGAAACGAAGGAAGTCGTACCGTTAGACCTCCGATGTCCAGTAAATATCCTACAATTACAAGGCCCTACGTATATGTATGTACATCCTGATCTTGCATAAAAATCCCACAGAATAACTGCTGGAAGTAACAAAGAAACATACCAAATATACGTCTTTAAAAACATATCAGCCCGATTGAATACACTGTATCTCCTTTCAATCTATTAATTTTATTTTTCAACAGAAACTGACATATGAAGGGATATAATAAAGTTTACACATCCCATAAGCGAGGTTGTGAGTATAACCTAATACCCACTGAAACACCACACTTGTTTGTAACACATTGAAAGACAACAGCTGAATTCCATATTGTAACTCCCTATCTGGTAAATGCTTCTGAAGACAGTGTTGGAGCAAAGGCTGTATTAATTAACAACAGAAGAGACAGTTTCTACACCTGCTAGGAGAACGAACATCACATTAAGGACACCTTAAAAGACAAAAAAAAAAAAAAAAAAGAGGTGGCTGGACATCACAGAGTGGCAGCTCTCTACCCTACAACCTCATTCTCTTGTCTCTCAGAGACAAAGATATTTCTGCAGCAGTAAACATTTCTGGCTCCATGAGGATAGTTGTTTCTCATTTAGAAGCAAAACAAAACTCCACAGAAAGTCAGGAGCTCCACCCTTTCAGTAATTTCTCTTTGACTTAAAATGCAGTTGTTGTTTTTTTCCCCTGTTGATCACATGGGGTTCCAAGCATCGACTCTAAACACTTACTTACCATGCTTATTTCATAAAAACACCTTTACTTAATGTTTTCTCTGAACATTTAGTACCAATAAAAAAAACAAATATCAATGTAAAAGTGGGAAAAATGGATGCCAACAAGATATCACTAGTTGTACAATACTGCTTTTAACAGTGTATTTTCAATGCACATTGACAAATTCGCAGATGCTGAGTTCGTATGTGACCTCTAGTGGTCATTTTACATAATTACCACCAGGGTGGAATTTTAATAAATCACAAGCCTCACAGAAAACATCCAAGATTACCAGCTACATTCAGATAAAGGATACAAAAGAAATGTTAGACTAGTTTGAAGTATCTGTGGGATGTTTTCAACTTAACTGAAAATTTTAAGGCAAAACAATGTGTATCAGTCCTACATTTTTACCTCTGAGTCCACAAAATGCCGTTGATAGTAATAGAAACCTCTTCGACAAAGGTTGCAGTGGTTCAAAGCAGTCTTCAGGAAATATCTTCTATAAATTTGGTGCCACGTGTCTTTTATCTATAAAAAAAACCAGTACTTAATATATTTTTAAATTATATACTACAGAATATGACAAATTATGCTGCTCTTGGCATGATGCAACCTTCACCTTAACGTTAAGAATACATTTTTGAGTCATGCAAATTAATTTGCTAGTTAAACCAGATTAAAGCACAAAGAAATATTTAATGGGTCTTATGTAAACAAAAATGGCTAACTTTTCTTCATTTTCTCCATATTTATGTTCCAGTTCTTCAAAATTAAACACACTTAGAAAACAAGGCTCTTAAAAAAAAATTAGTTGCTTAGCACTCATACAGCAGATGTGGATTACTATGCTGACCTTTAAAAATGAGAGATGATAAATGCTATATAAGAAACAGGTAACAGGTATTTAAATAACTTTTCTACCTTGAATAAACACATGCATGAATATCGAAACTGTAGCTAAAGTTAATGCAGAAAAAAATCACCATTAAAATATCCACATCTATTACTTACTGTTTGAATTTTCATTTAGTTAAAAATTAATCTTTAATTAGATAAAAGGTCTAATTATAGTTAAGAGCCTTACACTGCAAAAAGATAAATCATTCTACAGAACATTTTAAACCCACATTACATTCCCTCAGGGCACTCTAATAAAACTGCCTTTTTGTAAGTGTTTTTACAAATTTCCCCTCTCTTGGATGTAGTTATGAACTGTATATACAACCACAATGAAAGCTTAGGACTGTGCAACATGTTTTTATCATATCTTGCTCATAAGGGCCTTGATTCCACTGTATAACATATGAACAATAATTTTAAACAAGCCTTGTCACAATTCAGGCCTGTGCTGCTGGTGAGAACTCAGCAGATTCTGAGTTCAGACTGAACCGACAGATTCCAAAGTGTTGTACTGCACTTGTCTGACAGCCAACAGAAGTCTGTGAATTGCGTGCAAGCAGTCATTTAGCAAACATCTGCAGCAAACATCTGGACTACAAACTCAGTATTTAGACACAATCTTTTGTATACTATCTAGAAAGAACATCCAAATGTTCACAGGGAGCTTCCATATGTTTTATCACAATGGCATCTTACCAGACAGGGGTCCACTGTTATTCCTCTTGCTTCAAGATTCTTTCTGACAGTTGTCACTTCATCATTTGCCAGATAAGCTGCATGTTCTTCATTGCATTTGATTAACTTCTCCAGTTCATTTTTTGTTTCGTTACGAATATTCTAGGATAAGAATGATTAGTTGGAACTGATTATTGTAGATTTGGAGATCATAATCACCTCCTCAATAAACAATCTATCTCCTAATAAGCCAGTGTCAAATATCTCTGACACTATTACATTTATGTGATCCGAAAGTGTATTTGTGTACAGACATCTAATACAGAGTAATTATAAATGGCTAATTGTCTATTTTTTTCTGTTCATTATGCACAGAAACGTAGAAGAGGAATGGAAGGTTAGAAAAAACTCAAAGCTGTTAGCTTCCTTTCCCCTTCAGGAATATCAGTTAGTGTGGTTCACATTCATATGTTTAATTAAATGATTCTGCTGTTCTGCAAACTCCTGTTTAGTTTTGAACTGTATCTGCCCCCTTCAGTAAACATACAACCAAAAATTTACATGAAATTTTGTGCCGTTTTCTTTTGATACTAACTGGAGGAGGAAAAGAATAATCAAAACAAAAATCAGACCATAGGCTTTCTGAAACCAACAAGAATTGTCAGCTTTGCCTATCAGCTAGCAAGAAGTCTTCATGGTCTTTAGCTCACTGGACTCATATCTTTAAGTCGTTGTTCATAAAATTCAAGTAAGATAGGCTGAAATGACTGCCTTTCTCCCATACCTGGCTGCACAGTTAACTGTAAAACTCCTTCCTCTGAAACATTACTCTCTAGTGTATTCTGTTAAATTTTACTTACTTCTTTAAAGTATGATTCAGTTTGAGAAATGTCTAGAAAAAGTAACATAAAAAGCCCATCATCACTGGGCACTGAAATGAAGGTGCTATTTAAATTTAAAAAAAGCAAATTCCAAAGGAGTAAATGAGAAGAGAGGTTATGACGAAAACAGTCAATCAGAAGATACAACTGTGACAACACCAGTGATAATGCTGTCACATATTAATGAAATCCAAATGGAGCACGATAGAAAACTGCACAAGACTTCTGCTTAAAAGTGACTTCTACCCTGTTTTCATCAATTTCTCTCTACTGAAAGAATAAAATCCAGGTCAATAGTATAATAGTACAGATGTAATTCAACTGAAGAATAGAAGACAGTTTACAAACCAGTATCTATCTGTAAGATAAATATATAGAGGGTGTAATGTTTAAAACTTAATTAAAAGCAACAACAATTACCAAGTATTTAAACCTAAGAGTGTTTTTGAAATCATAAATTCTGTGAAGAGGGTTGGTATTTTTGAAAACTGACCCAGTAATAATCAAAGTTCTCTAAATGTAAGGAACTGGTTTTTTTATTTCTATTTTTTAACTTTATTTTTTTTCCTTTATATTCTTCCCCAGTCCCTATTCTTTTACCTGTTCTTTGGTGCGGCCTATCCAATATATCCACCTTTTTTTCCAGTCTGGACCCACCATATCTTCAATAACAGACTCAGCTACAAAAAGAAACATGGTAGTATCACATGAAATATATGCAACAAGCTAAATTTATAGTTCTAAAAATAGACTCAAGATGAAGAATAGATATTTTGTGCCACAAGTCAGATATCTTTTATTAAAATTAAAAAATGACTGCCAATGGGCACTGGTAGATATTTCAAGGAAGTATATAAGAAACATGTCATCCCTCCACTGAGACAGCGTTGTTTACAGCTTCCATATTTCAAGTCATGAATTTCAAATCATACTTGTTGCAACTTGCATCAAAATTAATTATGCTTGATAACCATAATTGGACCAACTATTTTCCTGAATTTATGCAATCCTCTTACATAGTTCTGTGCCATTTTTTGCTTCTCTGTCTCTCTATCATTTAGCTACTGGTTGCCTTACTTATTGCAAAAGGAAGAGCACTACTAGCTTATTCAGGCTGTATTTTGACCAGTATTTGCATCAGTATCAGTGCCACCTTAAACTGTCTCTACTATCTCAGTTGTACTCATACAAAATCTTGCACTGCAGTGATGAGAAAATTGGCCCAGATTAAAAAGAACACAACCAGAATATATCACACAACTCACTGTCTTTGAGACGACTTTGGAGCGTCTCTTCCATAAAGTGAATAGCTGCATCCCACTGCTGTTTATCAGATATCGACCGGTCTTCTAAGGCATTGTGCTGGATCACTCGCTGCAATACAGAACACATTTTTAGCATAAAATAAGTAATTTATTCAGGATTTAGTAAAAAAAACAAAACCCCCAAAAAAACACACAACCACAAAAAAAGCAATATAGCAACACAGAATTAATTCTGATATCCTCTTCACCTTTTGATGTCTAAAACAACAGCATTTATTGGACACACATGATTTATTCAAAAGGCTTTCAAAGCACTAACAAAAATATTTTCTTGTGCCTTTAATTTGACCCTTTGGTATAGCCTAGCATAAGTAATGTAAAAAAAATTCAACAAACAACATGAAATCCCTCTAGATAGTAGAATCTATAAAAATGGCACTGAAACGTTTTTTATGTGGCTATACTTAACAGAGCAAATAAGCTAATACTGAACGATTCTCACATTTAAAGAATACAAAGATACTGAACATGCAACTTATGTCAAATGATTTCAACAGCACTTAGCAACAATATGAAAAAACCCACTACATTATACCAAACTATCCTCTGCTCTCTCATTCCATTTATGTCGCTTAATACTTTCTTCTTTGACAGCTTGCTTCAGTTTATCAAAGATATCATCATGCTCTTTTCCTTTTGGCTCTGTCATGAAACGGGAAAATTCTTCTTGCAACGTCTCCCATGCAACCTAGAAAGTCAGAAGACAACACCTACTGAAGCAGACCACTATACCATGCACCAACCTGTAAAGGAACACTTGTTACAGTTCCTACAACAATTTACATACATTCTGAAAGCAAAGTACAAGCATAAGTCACTGACTTTTCCTTTGCTGTCTTATCCATTACTACAAGGTCAACTCTAAAGGTTACTTCATTATGGAGCGAGTTAAATTCTGTTAAACTTGCATAAATCTATAAAATATGAACATACCTAGTTTGAAGGAGCTGTTTAAGCTTTTAAAAGCTTTTTTTCCTCCTGTCTTTAACAGAGAAATTCGTCAGAAGAACAAAATATGATGTTCATGCTGTACATTCTTCTTGACATCAAGACTGTGCTAGCTTTCTCTGACATGTAAGCTGGTAAGAACTGCAGATAGCCTTTCAAACCATCAATTTACTTCTCTGGACCTATGCTTGCATTTTAACAGACTTTACACAGATATATATTTTTAAATTTTAAGTAAAAGACATGGTAAATAGGAAAATGAAGCACAACTTTATTTACAGAGCTGAAATATCTTAATCCACTTAAATTCTAACCTCTACTGCTTTATTAGGCAGTTGCTTGTCAGTCCACTGCTTCAGTTTGATGTCCACAGTTGTGTTAAATGTCCCTGAGTTCATTGTCTGTGCTGCTGGAAGGTAGATATTCTCAATCACATGAGTAGATACCCTCTCCCATAATGTCTTCTGAAGAATCTCTTCCCTAAAATAGAAAGTTATAATATCTATGATGGCTTCCAAAACAAAACAAAACTGTCTAAAGGGTGTGAATTCAATTTCTTAGAAACACTGACAAAGGACTATAGAACACAGGAAATACTCCTTAACATCAGTGCACAACTTCATCTCAAATCCACTTGGATTTGAGGACAAAGCTACACAATGTTTTTGGTAGAAAAGACAGCTTCAGAAGTTCAGTTCAACAAGACTTTTGACTCCTACTGCACAATAAGGGTTCCTTGCACCTTTTAACTGTAACAGTATAACCATGCAAACTGTGTGTGTCCATATGCACGGCAGGTGGGGAACATGCCAACAAACATCCCAGATTTGATAAATAATGAAGCAAGTTGAGAAGTTCAACCTACCCAATCCACAACATAAAATGAACTTCAGCACCTATTACATAGCCAATAGCAGCAAATAACAAAATGACAAAACTGCATTATGTTTGGACTACAACAGAAATCCACACTAATACAGCACTTACACCACTTTCTCTGATCACACTTGCATGCCTGGACTTATTTTAATGACATTAAGAGCCAGACATATTACCTTGGTTCTTAATCAATAACCAAGTGACAGTTCAATTCAGGTCACTGAAGGCAAAGGCATTAAAGGAAACTGTAATTATCTGTTATGAAACAGGCTGTCAAAGCAATCCTTTTCATTGGCCATTCTCCTCTAAGACTGCATCTAGAGTGATTTTACTATGAAATGATGCTACACTTAAAATACTTAGGCTAAGTTCTCTCTTTCTCATACCTAAGTGTGCCTTACAGAGGAGCAGGGTAGTATATTAAGGTGCTACTTCATTTTGGCTACCAAGGAGATAGCTGTTTTTACAGGCAAGAATTAAATCATCTTTCAACTTACAACTCTCCAATTCACAGGGATACAAATCATTTTTTCCCCTCGACAAGGTGCTATGTGTTATTTTGACATGCACGCTGGTAAACCCAAAACAGGAAGTTAAGAGGAATTATTGATTCAAACTTCAAATGAACATCTTCAACATGACCATTCCCTTAAATCTCAATAGGTATTTCAAGAGAATCATAAAAATATCTATTGTTCATTATACTGTATATTGAAACAACAAAACAAAACATTAACTGGCATCACATAATTTTAGTCAGTTGATTCTACAGGTATTTGTGAATCTGGACACTTCTATACCGACAAAGGAAATAATAATACATTGTCCTAAGAAAAACAGTTTCCTAACTATATTGGATAATTTTATTAGTAAACCCTTTATATTTTAATGGTAAATTCTGTTAGTTAACTAAAAAACAGAAAAGCTATCTTACCAGTGCTTTGGTGTAACCTGAGTCAAACTTATGACTTCATCAAGAATCTCATTCTTTGCCTTTTCAAATAGTTCATTCTACGCAAAAGGAAAAACAGGAAATAGGATTTTATTTTAAGTACAGTTTGACCACATTTTTATGCAAAGAGTAACAAAAAACTTTTTCTTTGGGCCTTTAAGCCTATAATGGTACCTTCTGATCATGTTCTGGACAATGTATGTGCTTGTCATAAGCTACCCTGGTTTACCATGCATCTTCCCACCCATCTCTTGCATGCCTCTGGCCAGGCATGGCATTTGAATATTCAGGGTCTCTATAAAAGAATTAGAGAACGGGATCATAATTGTTTTGTTACTCTGTCTGTTGGAAAGAGCAGGGAATGTAACGTCTCTTTGTCAGTTCTATTAATCATGATCACAAAGAAACAGATGTATTCCTGTGGGCAGTTTAGGTCAATTAACTGTATACTAGATGAGTGAAGGACTTGTTAAGCATTAAATTACTACAACTTTGAAGTGTGCTATGGGAGAACTCAGTATTTCCTTCCCCTAGAATAGTTTACACTGTCCTCACATTTTAAAGTGTTGGTAATTTATGCTAATTTTAAGAAACCTTTACAAATGAGATTAAAGGGCATGAATTTTAACCCACAGTCTTCAAAGCACTTTGTAGCAAACAAATTAAGCCAGTAGTGTAATTTACCCTGTCAAGCTCTCGCAACCGGGGGTAATTATTCTTCCATTCAGTCTCAAGATTGAAACGTGTGGCTGCAAAAAGAAATCAGAAAACAGGCCTTAACTTTTTAAATTGTCTACATGTGCTTCATGATTATTTTTAGAAATTTATATGTTATTTAGAAATTTATATTTTATTTAGAAATATTTATAGTTTAGAAGTTACTAAAATTGCAACAAATATTGCGTATGACAAACCTTCCAAAAACTTCAAGTGCATCTATAAATGAATGATTTTTTTTCACCATCTGTGCTCATACATTGTTTCTACAAATTGCAGGATTCACACACCACAAAGTGGAAAGGGTGGCAAGAGTCCCATTCAACTTACAATTCTGCACTGACCCAGCTGATCAGATGGTATCTGTACAGAGAATGCCATTTCAAACACATTTGAAGGTAGTGGAGGAATTGTGCTTTGCCCAAAAAAGGCCTGAATTTGTTTTCTTCACAATTATTGACTCCTCCAGCTTTTACAGCAAGTCCTTTACAGCATGAATTATTTTTACCGTGCTTTTGTAAAGATTAAATGAAGCAATTGTCATGTCATGAGAAGTTGTCCTCATACAAAATATATAAAACAATTATCCAAGCATGATGGCTAAACAGCATTACATGCTTGTGGAAGAACTGTTTTAACAGCAAGTTGCTATTTCACTTTGTCTTTTGAAGTCGATGTTTACCTTTAAAAGCATCTGCTTGCTGCTCCACAGACTCTCTCACCATTTTCCAAAAGCAGTCTGACACAGCAAGACTTAAGTTTTTTGTTGTCACCTGGTGTGCCTTCAGCATAGATGTCCTGTAAAGAAAGACAGCTATAGGAAACTATTCCATGCACACCCAAGCTTCCTGGACCCCGTTTTCTCTTCACAAGAAGAAAGCTTTGCTTTTTTCTTTCATCCTCTCATCTCTCTTTCTCTCTGCTCACTGACAGTAAGTATTAGGTAACAAGACTAGCTTTGTCACCTCAACAAGGTGCTTAATTTAAGCAGAAAACATCTCAAATAGCACTTCTGCACTGCAATCTTTATAACATGTTCAACAAGAAAAACTAATGCTAGCATTTACCAGCACAAGCCCATTTTAGTAAAAGGAATAAATTCCAACATACTTCAACAACTTGGAATTTTGAAAAAATTCCTCTTCATACTCTTTAATAGATTCAATGCTTTCACTGCTGTTTCCTGGAGAAAAAAAAGAGTGCTGCAACAGTTCTATTTAGACAGTTTTCTCTGCTATTAAAGAGAAAATAAGCAGAGCCAGAGCTCTCTTTACCTTTTCCAGTAACAACTGCAAAATAACCCAAAGCTTTCATTGGGAAGAGTTTGCCTTCAATTATCTGCTGGATCTATGAAGATAAAGGATAAAAAAAACATGGTGAATTTTGCATAGAGATATTCTTTCCTTCAGTGCAGTTTTACAGCCAGCTGCATATGTATGTAAGCATAGATTACTCTAAGAAGCAGTTTGTCAAGGGACTTTAAGTTCTACTGATATTTAAAAAAAAAAAAAGAAATATAAGAAGGCATAAAACAAATAAGGCATAACATCACAAATCATGAAATAAAGCGAAAAAGCCTATCCAAGAATACCCTAAAGCCTTCCCAGCAGGTTCCACTTCCTGAGGTCACTTACTTGAAAGGAATCACTACAAAAGCATGCTGTACCCAAGCTGTAACTTGACTGAAATCATGTCACTGACCACTAAAAGCAAAGCCTAAGAGAGATTAAAACAGAAACCACTTCAAAAAAAATGTCATATTGAATAGAGATCAATAATTTTGACAGCCTCAAACATTTTTCTGTGTGTGACTTTAGCCATCACAACATGAAAAAAAAATTTTAAACTCACTCTGCTTGGGCTAGCCACATTTTTCTCAGCAAGGTCAACTTTAGTCAGCACAAAAATTGTCCTTTTTCCTTGGGGATCCATTTGGCTGACTAAGTCTGTGACAATACTGCGTTCTGCATCCACTGATCCATCTAAAATAAACAGTTATATTTTAGGGACTATATAAGGTGAGTCACAGTACTGAAGATACGGTAGGCATCAAATAAGTTTCATATTACAACTGTAAAACAGTAAAATTACACATGTATTTAACTTTCGGATACACACAGTGAAAACTTTCTTTGTTCCTAGTATCATAAAAATTTAACTTCATTGTACTAGTGTAAGTTCCCACCAAAACTAAAAGTTACACTACTTGCCAGCTTGTTCAAATATTAATCTCTTTCACTGTCTGTTACCTCCAAAAGCACTTTTGTAGAAATCTTGAATTTGATTACTATCACCATTTTCTTTTTAATGATAAAAATCTTATCAAAGCTTCTGCTGTCACTGATAGAAAAGATGCCTAAATTTACAAACGGGCATTTCATAGCATGCTGCTTTGTACACTGTATAAATTCCATGCATGGAAATAATCAGGAATTTTCCAAAAGGAACGTAAGAATTAGAATTAAAAACAAAACAAACCAAAAAAAATCAAACAAAAACAACAACAAAAACCTGACACTTGGATATCCATCTAGATTCTTGTTACCTTGAATACAAAGGATGATGGCATTAGGATTCTGCATGTAGGCCTTGCTGATGCTAAAGATAGTTTCCTTTGTATCCGGAGCCATACCTGATGTCACAGTCTTTTACACAGAGATATATATTTAAAGGAAAGAAGAAAACAGAAAGATATAAAAAAGGAAAAAACAAACAAAAACAGTTAATGTTCTCAGTAATAACATTACTTTACCTACAGATCTTAAAGATTTTTTTTTTTTTAAAACACTGCATACTTACACTAATTACTCCAGGTAAATCAACCAATACCATTCTCTGCAAACCAGGACCTTTCACACTTAAGGATATAGTCTGTGAAGTAAAATTGAAATTAAATATTTATACATACACAGAGCTACTTTGTATGTACTTAACACACAAAATAAACATATTTACACACACTTTAAGCCAGCAAGTCTGCAATTTTAAATAGGAGGTCCAATTTTATATGCACATATTTGTGATATAAAACTGATTTTAACAGTTCAAACACACTTTGTGTAGGACAAAGTATTAAGTATATACAAATTGGATTTGCTGTAGTCTGTCATTTGAAGAATACTTACAAAAGATATACATGTCAAACATTTAGTAGCAAACATCTGCACAAGCCTTACCTCAGTGCTAACAGTGCACCCTTCCTTCACACTATTTCTCATTCTGATTTCTATTTCATTTCTCAAAGCTGCAAGCTGTTTCAAGAAAAAGCAAAATATCAGACATAATATTTCCCCCAACCATGACAGAAGAAAAATGACAAACATAGAAAAAAACCCTTTACTTAGGGATTGTTCAAAATCTGTTTATAGACATGAATGAGTATGTCTCATACGCATCTGAAAAACATGCTTGTTGAATAACTAGGTTGGTAAATGGGGCACTAAACTGCAGATTACCAGCAGACCCTTGTATACTCCCCAGAATGTCTCCTCCTACATCATTCTACCCATCTAAGTACTAGCCAAAAATCCTATTAAGAGACAATGTAACATCTAATATAATACCTTGCCCCAGTGAACATACTTCACTCTAAATAAACAAGGGCTAACAGCCCATAAAGATACAAAATTTTCAGAAAATTAAAAATCACATTAACTTCCAGTCACCTCTTTTTATACTTACATCCTCTTCCTTAGTCAGATCAAACTCCCGAGAGCTGTCTTTGAATAAAGCCACATGGTGGGGACCTTCGCTAAGGGTTACCTGAATGGTAAAAGCCTTACTTGAGAAAGCATGGTAAAACTAACATGGAGAAACATCAGAAGTACATAACATTTTTATACTTCCCGCTGCAGGCAGACATACGTATGTAATGCTTACTCAGCACAGAACTACTTATACAGTGGGCACTGTAAATACAGGAGTACTTACAGTAAGAACTACTACTACTCTGGCAGTATATACAGATCTCATATTGGCTTGACCAAGTTTTCTCATTAACTAACAACTCACCTGCTTAGATAGAGGCCATTTTATAAATGAATGTTCACATACGCTTCAAGTAATAGCTTAATCAGAGATAGTACAATACAGTAAATACTGATTAAGAGATATGACATTTCTTACCTTAACAGGGGAACGTGTCATCATCTCCCCAGACCCTCGAGGGAATATACGGGCTTGAGCAATCATTTCTAACACACTGGTTTTTCCTGCACTTTGATCTCCAACAACAACCACCTTAAGAGAAAGTTTAAACAACCATTGGTTTTCAGCAGACCATTTTGAAAGCTTAGACAAAAGCTGACTAAATATGTATTAATCCATACCAATGCTGGCTGTGTTATGTTTGACAACAAAAACATTTGTTTAAATATAGAATCCCTGAAGAAATGTTAACTTTTATTCAAGCAAAAATTTTGAATTTTGCTTCAGACAGCACTCTCCATACAGCAGCCTATGGGCCTAATCTGCCAGGCCGTCTAATGACAGGAAGAAGTGCTTGCTGTTCTCACAGCAGCCAGTGCTTCTCTGCTTGTGCATAGTCCTTTCAGTCAGGTGAAAGGCTCAACATTAGTCAACATGGTAGATGCTGCTTCTCCCTGGAGAAGGCCAAGACTTGACGACTTATTGTCACATCCCATCTTACCAGCTCATTATAGAAGCCACCAATGCCAGAGGCGGCTGCACAAGCAGGAAGCATTCCCATCTCTCCACTACACCAGCAGTTAAGACGAGGCAACCTCCTCCGCTCCAACAGCAGCACTACGGTGGGGAATTAGCTGGGGCACCTTTACCTTCTCAGCTCTACTGATACACACCTTAAAAACACTTTTTTTTTTTTTTTTTTAAAGTTGAGAAGGCTGGGATATAGCGAGTGAGACCATTTAAAATAAAAGGTTGATAACAGCAGCTATATCCAGATCCAGACAGGGTTTTATCCGTAAGTCAAGGCAGACTTAACATATTGCACTGGTTACTCTCAAACTTCAACACTTAAAATGGGCAATATGTATTTATGCAAAACCCTTGGAGATCCAAGAAAACAGCCTAACTTTAACTCTTAATTATATTCCAGGATAATCCAGTGTTCTATCCAATTGTAAGATCAGTCTTTAAGTTAAAAGCAAAACAAAACAATAAAAAACCACAACTGACTTTTTATTGACTTACTCGAGGTAGGTGATCTTGAGTGTTATAGCTGGCATCATAATCAGACAGGATATCAAGTACTTCAGAATACATATCAATCAAAGATTTCTACAAAAATAAAAGCAGAAAGAATACACTCAGCCAACTAACAGAACAAATATTGGATTTCAGACAACTTCATCTGTACATACTATAAATTCAACCGTAAAAGCATGTTTATATTCTCCTCAAAGAATAACAGACAGTTAGAAACCTAAACTATATACACTGCAGCACAGATTTGTTTTATGAAATACAATACCATGTAAAGTCACCCCTTGCCTTCTGTGGATAAACATACTACAGCTGCAGATGCATTGTGAAAGAAGAAAATCAGGGCTCTTATATACAGCACAAGAGTCCAACAGGGCTCAGGCTTCACAGCTTCCAAGTACAAAGCTGAACTGAGTTTCTTCCGTTACACACCTAGATTTAAGTTTCCAGTTAGTTGAACAGTAAGCATTAAGGAAGGTATTGAACTATCAACTTCGTTCGGTAAAAATAAAAACTTCTTGTCTTCAGGTTTCCAGAGGAAAGATGAAGACCCATATTGATCAAAAGCAAAAAGCATACCTGGTTAAATCTCTATGGATTTATACAGGACCATTAAAAGATGTTTCTTGACTGTTACTAAATTCCTACCAAACTCAGTAATGCTCATTACAAAGCATGGAGGTACCTGATCGTGTGTGTAAGAAAAACTGGAAGCATATTTATTAGCAAATATAGTGAAGCTACATAAAAACAAACAAACAAAAAATATCCCACAATTCATATTTTCCATTTAGATAAGTTATTTAGAACTGATAATCTTTCTGCTCTTCAACTGAACCCATTTCCCAAAGTAATATAGTTCAAAAAATCTGGTATATAAAAGCCTTAACATGTCAAAAAAGCATAGAAGTGTCATAACAAATGTTAAAAGTTCATATATTAATTAACAGATAAAACTTAGAATACCATCACAGAAAACATTGTATCTCTATACTAATGGTTAACACATAAGTACCTTTAACTTCCTCTGATGAATTCCTTTGTCATCTCTTTGCAGTACCAATTTTCTTAATTCTTTGTTCTCTTTCTCTAGTCGCTCAAGCATTCGTTGGTATTTGAGCTAGAAAACAGTGGTACAAATGTAGTGTCATAATTATGGAAATAGTACATTTTAGCAAAGTTTTAAGTACAGTTTAGCAAAGTTTTACCTATGAAAAACAAGTTAAAAACTGAAATATCAGTTGTAATGAAGCAGCACTCCACTCCTGGCATACTCCACATTTAAGGAATCTATAGCATTGAAAGCAAGGAAGATATTCTGGGACATTATGATTATGCATTTCCCCTACTCCTACACTCCCCTCTTACATTCAGTCAGCCCCTGTCAAAGAAAGAACAGATTATATTGACCTGTAGTCTGGGCCAGCATGGTTAACCCTGAATACTGAAGTGTGGTTTTTAATCTTCCAGTTCTTAATTTTTATCAAATATCTTATATTTCAGATGTATATTAATCTAGTAAATCTGAAACTGCTGCACACAAATAATTACTTAAGACATCAGTAACTCAGAAAGTTACCTGAGTGCGTAGAAGTTCTTCCTGAAGTTGATCAATCTTCTCTTTGTCAGAAACCTACAAAGAAAAATAATCATGGCTACTAACACATCGTTTAGTTAATCCACTGCAAGTAACCAAATCATAAACTGAAAGCTTCATTTCACATAAGATTGATTTTACATGCATTTTAAAGCAACTAAAATTCTTCAATTTGCATTTAAAATTTAATGCTGATGGAAAGTTCCATCTGCAACAGGAGGATCACCTGAAAAGGTCTAAACTCCAATGCATGCAAACACAAAAACTAACCCTTCAAGATTTTGTAGTAGGAAAGTGGGCTTAGGGGAAAAACAAAACTTTGTATGGTCACTAGCCTAAATACAATTATGTGGTCAAACTCCCAGGATCTCTTATGCTTATGTCCTGAATTAGCATGTACTTGATAAGATGCAGTCACTAAAACACCTGCTTGTTACAGAAAGTACTTTTCAGGTGAGTGTTCACCATTTCTGAAACTTTCAGGGGATTTTTATTTCAGATTTGTTTTTCAGAATTATAATCCTAAACATTCATGTTCAACTTCATAAAATATAGTTCTGACAGTCTTGAAAGGTAGTTTTAGATTTATTTAAATTACTTTAAAAAACTGGAAAAATTAGGCTATTAGAACACAAAACATTTTGAAGTTCAAGTCATAAATGCAATAGAGACATTTTTAGTCAGATACTTTTCAAATTGGTTCATCAAGATGTAATAGACAGTTGTTCAAATGAATCCATTTTTAATATCATAGACAAAAGCATGAACTGTGCAATACAAATCCATATGGTGTAAATCTTTACAAGCAACATGAAACTTAATGGTTGACTGATGTAATTTAATTTAGAAAAAAATGATAATTGAAAGATTCTTTCACACTGAAAGAATGAATTAGGTAAAAGCCTTAATCTCTAAATAAAGCTTGTAACATTTACAACTCAAGTTAGCTTCACATCAGAAAGACTGATTATCTAACATGCAGATGACATCTGTCATTTAGAGAATATAAATCAATTTAGTTACTATAATTTCACTCTAGTTGTTACAGATTAAACAATAAATCAAAATTATTCATATTGACAACATTAAGGTATTAAACCTATAATACACAGGATCACGTATGCACTTTACAGGAAGCAATCAAGTTCATATTTCCATCAACATCCAGTTGTTTTCTTATTCACAAGCAGCAAAGGGCAAGTATTGCAAATTAACTTTCTTTTCTTTTCTTTTCTGCTGATTAGTTAAGTGATAGCAAGAGTGCATCAGAAAGGGAAGTTTAGCACACTGACAATTTGATGCTTGCAGCTACAGCACAGTGTATGTAACTGTTTGTTTACATATACACACACTTCAAACACCTAAGAGACATAAGGGGAAAATAAAATTAGAAAGGCAAAGAGAATAGTGTAGTGTATCAGGAAAAGCAAGAAAATAAAGGAAAGAGAAGGTGAACAAAGAGTTTCCATTTGGTGCAGATTTTCAAAGCAGCTAGCATCTTCCCACTTTCTGCTCTTAAACAAGCTCTTTCTGAAAGTATTTCTGGGGCCTTGATGCATCTTTGAAGAGCATACTTACAGGCGGTTTATTTCTAACCACATGAGCAATGTCTTTTACGTGCAGTATACTTATGTTAAACACAGTAAATAAAAATATTGCACTCAGCTACACATTGCAAGATGTGAAGCAAAGAATTACCTAGCACTAGATGATAATTCTGTCAAGGACAATTAGGTAAGTTATGTTAAAAATACACATCATTCTAGAACTGTTCGTTATGTTTCAGCTTTTGGTTCAGGTATCCTTTGAACATTTAGCTGCAATTAGTATATACAATATTTTCAACATACACTTCTTAATCACAGAATCGCAGAGTGGTTGAGGTCGGAAGGGAGCTCTGGAAATCATCTAGTCCACCCCCTGTGCCAACCAGGTTCACCTGGAGCACACTGCATAGGATGGCATCCAGGACGGCATTCTTTCAAGATCTCCAGAGTAGCAGACTCCACAGCCTCTCTGGGCAACCCCTTCCAGAGCTCCGTCACTCTCACAGTAAAGAAGTGTTTTCTAATATTGCTAACTATTTTTTAATTTGCCAATAAAAGTTAAAACTACCATAACATTCTGAAGTACTAACAGTCAGACGTGACTAATCTGGGATTTCTATTCACTTAAAAAACTTAAGTGCTAAAATACCTCTATTTCTCTCTCTCTATATATATATTTACACACATAAAATTTTGTTTAATCCAGCTCAGCCAGGTTTGGACATCGAGATGCCTCCTTCTTTCCACAGTGCCACCATAAAGACTTATAATAGAAGAAAACTGTAGGGCCATTTTTAATCAGATTCCTGCACATAAAGATGCAGATACCTATTTACTAAGATTAGCAGAAGCTCACATTTTATTCTTTTATAGTTGCTCACTTTGCACAGTGATTGCTTTCCAGCAACTTTTGTCACAGGTTGTATAAAATAAGTACGTGCCTCTGAAAATTCAGTACCTTTGAAACTACTATTTATTCTCTAACTAGACTATAAATAATTCTAAATTGATCTTCAACAGAAGAACTGCAATTATTTCCAGTGTTATAAATGAATATATCAATACCTACACAAAACACAAGAAGCAACCATGCGCATCACAGCTATACAAGAATAATCAATTACACTGCTAAATATTTATCAAAAGACTGACAAAAAACAACAGGAAGCAATTACATTTTTGCTTTTAATACCCTCTCCTGATTATAAGTTGAATAATAGTAAGAATTATCTCATAACTGAAGCAGATTTAACATCGAGTAGTTAAATTAAAATAGAAAATGTGCAAGTAAATCAAGCAACAGAACTTCAAAGAACGGAAATGAAACAGTAATTTTCTCTAGCAGGTAGGCAAGCAGAGCCAATTAAGTTAAAAAAAATAAACAAGGTTAGTTTATGCCCCAACAAAATGACATGCAATGACATATTTCAATGACAGTAACAACTTCTTCTTCCAAAGATGAATTTGGATAAATGAATCTAATTTATAACCTCATGTCAATATATTAAAGAAAATGTTTTACCACATCTTTCAACTTACTTCAAGCAAAAAGATTAATGTGACAAAAAAAAAAAAGAGACATTCCTTGTCATTAGGTGTGGATACCAAACACCACACCTGAATGCTAAATTAAGATTTTTTTTTTTTTATATGCAAGGGCAGTTAGATTTCCAACACTCAGAAAACACAAAGAAGTACCTGCCTTGGAGGACAGGATAACACTTACAGGGATAGCCCTTACAGCTATTTCACAGCTTGGGAATTGTAGAATTAATTGCAAGAAAGTGCTAACAAGGTAGAATTTCCAACAGAAACAAATGTAATATCAAGCTCATTTTTTCCCCCAATTCCCTTTATTATGCCAATACATTTTTATATATCAAATAATGTATTGCTTTTACGCCTTCGTATACTTGATCATAAACTTCAAGCTACTATTCTATACTCCAGCGGTCTGAATAAACAGTACACAATCTGTCAGAGGCTGAAGGAGTTACCTCTAATAAAAAAAAAAAAAGAGGACATGAACAGATAGAGAGCATTTAGACCGCTGAAGACATCTCTCCTCTTCTAAATACTCATTTGGAAGGGAATGAATGTGAGGATAGAAAAAAAAATCCCTCTGACTCTTGTAGGACACCTTTTGAGATAAAAAATCATCTCAAATAATTGCATTTCCATTGTATTGTTATATGATCTCTAGATTCACAACTGGTGATGGAATACATAAGAGTTATGTTAAATCCAGAGATAATATTAGCTAACTAAATTTCAAAAATACTTAAATTTAAAATGCTAGTATAGTTTCAGAGAACTAATTGATTTAAGTGATTTCCTCTGTTAAAACACTGCAAGTCATGAAAACTGCAGCTATGCAACTGCTTAAAAGTTTAATTCCCATTTACTGTGTTATTCTTTCTGTGGGAAGTATCTTCAAACATACAGAAGAGTAAATACTGTATCCAGTGCTCAATTCCAAAGCTGTTCAAAGATATGAGAAATCAAATATTTTTGGGGGCACTGAAGCAAACAATAAAGAAACGTGGTTAAGAATTGTAGGCTATAACAGAATAGACTACTAAAATATCCCAAATTAGGAAGTATTTCCAATTCGCCTCAGCTCTATAACAATGAATAGTTCATAAATGAAGTAAGTAAAGTCACTTGTGGATGTTCAACAACCACAGTGTATCAATATAAACTAGGTTTTAAGAGAGACAATAGACAAGCAATATGTTTGATGAACACAGAGTTTTTAACAGGAGTATTTAGAAACAATTTTGCACAGGCAATTAAAGAGCTGCTGTCACTTTCAGATTTGTAATATTATAAGCAGGAAAAAAATGTTCCCAGAGATGTATTGCCTACATATAGCTATACTCTCAAAAGATATAGCTATAGTCAGCAAGTAACAGCAGAGTAAGTAAACTGGATATTTATTCACATACTTTCCTTAAATGCACTTTTTAATATATCAACTTTAAGTAACAGTTTTATAAAGGTAGAGAGCACTCAAAGTGATACAAAATATTTGTTTTGCTTTTAACACTCTGCTTGAAAAGCAATTTGGTTAAACTGAGAGACAGCTATACACCTGTACCGAAGTTGTTTATAATAATTATTTGGGCCCATGATTTAATTAGAAGTTAGATTTTTCTATCTCATATGCAGGAGGCTGAAGCATTCGATTAGTGTGAACACAGTACATATTGTCCCTTAAGCCATCACCTTTCGCTTCTGCTGGTACGAGCCCGTGTTATATTGGCCAGCGGCTCTGCGTGCTTCCTCTTCGTGCTGCTGGATTTGTTGTTGTAACAGAATGAGTTCACCAAGCAGGCTCTGCCATGAGTTTATAATAAAAAGGAAAGGAAAAAATTGGGGGTGTAAGGAGAACAAATTTAAACCAAAGGGCATGACAAAGACAGATGAAAAACAGGTATGAATGGGTCAGTTCAAACAAAAGCGAAATATTATTATCAAGATCTCCTGCTAGCTAGCTGGAACTGGATACAACCAGCACAACCGTGCACCTTGCAAATCCATGAAGAACAAAATAAAAACATTTAGCTAGATTTTAAAAATATTCAATTTTAAATGAGCACCTACATCTAAATAAATAAATTAATTAAAATTCAACCACCATTGCTATAAAATATTGACAAAGGTTTCAGGATTTCATCTCAACTAAATAATATCAGAATTTCTTAAGTATCAGCAATTTTTCACAACTTAACCATGCAGGTATTTAACTAGGGTCTTTTGGATACTCTACACAAATTGGCGCAGAACCGTTAATCAGCTCAACTTTGTCAGTAATGTAAGAGCTCTCATTTTGTTCTTGCTCTCAGCAATGCAGACACTTTACAGAAAGATGACTTCTCCTGCTATTTAGCCTTCAAAGTAAGAGAAGCAAAACAGTTTCTAAAGCATAAAGTTAAAGCCCTCTCTTCACTTCTGTAACAATTTGCAGTTTAGAATAATGCTATCATAATCCTCCCTGATCACTTCAAAATCCCTGCAATGCAATTCTGATTTCTTAACTATTCAGCATTTCTGTGAAGCTTAGATTTCTTCTCTTCTTCCTCCATGCCAAATATTCCTGCAACAGTAAGTTGCCTTTCAGAAAGTCTTCATTGGTTCAAAGATACTATACTACCTTCTACTGGAATCTTATGTACAATTTATCTCAGAGAATGTAGATAAAAGAAAAAATAAATATTCAAATTAAGGTCTTTAAAAAATGTTACATCTTCTAAGAAAACTTTCAGTAAAATGGAGTTTCAAAAATGTACTACAGGAGTCAAAACAAATCCTGGAATAAAACTTTGATGTAAAGAATTCAAGACATCTGCCATTAATTTATACATTAGGTGCACGAAATACACACACAGGCATGTACACAGAAGGATAAACAACACAGGAGAGAATGGATAAAAGAAGAGACAATCAAATGACCAAATGTAAACATTTGTTAAATAGCAATTTGTATAACCTTTCTAGAATAGAAAAATCCTCACATTTGTATTTTATTGAACCACTTTGAGATTTATTAAATCTCTTTATTGGAAGACGGGCAAACACATTTGAACTGTGCCAAGAAATTGAGTGAAACAAAAGCAACCAACTGTTCAATTTCACTTCCATACAGCAACAGAGAGAGACATCCACATAGCTATATTTAGAATAACAACAACAACATTTTACCATTTCACAAGCAAGGTAATTCTCAATATAACCTGGCATGGTTCCTTTAAAAATTATGTTATTGGTCAAGAAAATACCAGAAAAAACACCGAACAAACCTGCCATGAAGGCCTTTTAGAATTTAAATGAGCACTGTAACAGAAGTTGTTTGAAGTCACCAAGTGTAACTATTTGATATGAAATTACTTCCTAGGAGGTCAGGTACCTCTGACTGTTACTCCGTAGAAAAATATGAAAAACCTTTTTAGAGTGAAGTCACCCCACTTAGTAGAGTATTCAAGTTAAAAGGGTAAGATTGCTGCTCAGTAACACTTTCTTCTTTGTATACATCAGCCAATAACATTATTACCTTTGTTTTCTATTTCTTACTACATAAGTTACAAACAAAAAACCAAAACAAAATAAAATCAACCAAACAACAACAACAAAACAAAACAAGAAGCAGCTTGAACAGCACGCAACAACACACACAACACCTAGCCTGGTATGAACTAGGATATAAATAAAAATTTTCACATCTCCCTGTCACTGTTCCCCCCCAGCCCTCAACTCCCTAAATCAGTCATTCCTATGTAAAACTAACTATCTTCTAAAATTCTAAAATAAGAATTTCATCTAGAAAATCAATGCTGACCAATTAATGGGATTTAAATTAATAAATTGCTTACAAGCATTATCAATCATGTTATCAAAGAAAGTAGAACAACACTAGTTGACAAACTTGATGGCACAAACTCTGGAAAGCCATCATGAGAATCTGGGTGCACAATAAATAAAATAACCCAAAACAAGTGCTGATACTGTAACTGCAGATACTTGAAAAAAATCAAAACACATTAGTTTACATTAAGAGTTAAATATGTTGTTTGGCAGCTGGATATTTTTAATTTAAAAGTTCCTCACAACTGTATGTATGCCCCATTTTCAAGAGCATCCAGAGCCCATGCCTTGTTAAATTAGGAATGAAACTGGGCAATGAATACAGAAGAGAAAGTTAATTAAAGTTACGTAAACTTTGTCATGTAATTTACGAAGAAAACAACAACAAGAACAAAACAAAAATGAGAAAGCTAAAAAAAATATTAAAATCATCCTACTGCAAGAGACAACCTGTCAGCTATACAAAGAATACCTGAAAATGGCCCTGGAACTATATAAGAAGGAATTTACAAACATATGGGCATCAGTTTTCCTGTCCAGCATGTGTGTGTTCTGGAAAGCTATCCATACAAGGGAAATAAAGAAATGCCTGATGTCTGCAACTTTGTCCACAGTAATATTACTGTCCATACTTGATAACTACAAAGTTATTTCTTACTACTTTTCAAGAGCTGCAGATTTTAACTTAATTAGTTTTTTTTTTTCCCCCTACAAGCTGTATCAGGATGTAGTTTTGTTTTGATGTAGTTTTTTTTTGGATAGGAAGGAGGTTTACATGGATCACAAAGATTCTGTAATTTCCTTTATTTTTATGCTCACTTGGACATCAGCCAGCCAAGTTCCAGAGAAATAATTAGTGGACAATTAGTCCTTATGGATATATTAATCATCAACAACAAGATAAAAAGAAAATGTACGGAAGAAGCATTCCAGAAGTTGGGTCTCAAAGAGGTCATAATCATACTATATCACAGAACTGGAACGAATTCACAGTACAACATTATTTTCACCCGAACTGCCACATGATGGGTGGAACTGATATCCAAGTCAAGTGACACTCCTTTCCAAAACCTCTTTCTCATGTAGAATTCCTGCGCTGCTGCTTCCACTTACTGAAGGTGACCCTCTGCTGGCTAGGCAAGGCACTTTAGTCATTGCCAAATCCTCCACAGTGAACCAAGTTCTTAAGGCATGAGATTGTGTCAAAGTGACAAAGGCCGAGAAAGGACTGTATGCCTGGTTTTGAATAATATACATTGTATTATTTATTTACCTAGCTTCTAAGCCCCAAATCAAAAGTTGAGTTGCATTTTGGTTATAACCCAGACTATAAAGAAATTTTAAACTTTGGAGCCTGTTTGCCTTAATAGGAAGCTGAAACTCTTAAAGAGCTCTTTTTTTTTTTTTTTTTTCCTGTTTTGGTTTGTTTTCTGGGGAGGGAAGATAGACAAGTACTGCAAAATAATTTTCCAAGAAGGCAATACTGCCATTTCAGTGAAAGTCTGAACTATTCCCACAGTAAAAAACATACAACACAATAAAATGTTTTACTACACTGGAGCTTTGTATAGCTATCTTCTTTCTCTGAAAGCAAAATTTCTTATTGAATCCACATGGAAACAGATTTAAATTCCATTTATTTAAATTACTGATCTGAGCACTCCAGTAATTTTAATTTTGTTTTCTTTTCGAAGAGTTGTACTTCTTGTATCAAACGAAAAGTTACCAACTAAACCACACATTAGCTGTAAAAGTAGTTTGTGCTGGACAATTTTCACTGCTCTTATGCGCTCTCTCATTCTACAGAAAGTTTTATAGCCCTGTCTGCGGACAATGCCCAGTAACAATTCTACAGAATAGAATTCTTTCAAATAACATATCCCTGGATATTTGCCATTACTGATCTTTCCGTAATGAAACGCTGAAAAACAGCTCATCAGCTGATCATCAGACATACTTAATATCATAGCATTGTATGCATCCATACAATAACAATTTTTAAACTGGTATTGATTGGCAGTGAAAAAGCATTGTATGAAAAAAGGCCATCTTACTCATTGTCTAGAAAATGATATTGCTTGCCAATAAACCAAGTGACTGTGGTATGTTAGCTATTCATATCTGTCCTTTTTGAAATGTTATGACCAAAAATGATCATACTAATTAACAAAGCAACATCTTCTAAGTAGAATTTGTCAGATATAATTGGAATTATAAAAATTATTATACAGACTAAATTTTAAAACTCAGACTGGTTTAATATGGGCTGATATTTTCCCTACTGCAACTACATTTTTGCTGGCAACGTTAAAATGCAGTGGTCACTGCATGTGAGAAAATGGAATAATAAGTATCAGTGATAATACTAGCACTCAGTAAAAATCTCAATTAATTTACTTACTGATGACAATAAATTAAGATGACCATTTCTTCACAAATCTATAGTTAAGGGATGTTTTTTGTTTCGTTTTAAACAGTGAAACCTGTGCTAAGCAATCATTCAAGAGAAAATAATTTTCTATGTATGGACAGCTTACTGACAAGGGGGAAACAAAACCTAAATTTATTTCTTATGTAGAAATCTGTCAGTGTTCCAAAGGGGAAAAACAATATAAGAAGTATGCTTTGTACAGGTTTCATTGTATTTCATATTGCCATGCAGAATGAATGTAGAATGTATACATGCCTGCATATACAGAAATGTCTTTCACGTAAAACTCTATTTCCAGTTCAGCAAACATTTTTTCAGTTGCAAAAATAAATATTTCATAATTTACAAATTCCCCAATACGTACCACTTTAATTCTTTAAAAAAAAAAAACAAACAAAAAAACAAAACACAATATACAGAGGAAAAATGAAAAGCCTTTAGAGAATGAGCAACTTGACCATCAAGGATTTAAATAGAAATAACATCTACTATTCATTAAAGCAAAAGATTTAATTTTAACTTCTTTACCTCAAGGAAAAAATGCTAACACTTTTAGTTATTTAAATACAGTAGCATTTTCTTTCCATGAAATTACAGTAATATTTTTTTCCAGGAAATCTTAAGAAAAATGTGATTATACACTTTTTAAATAAATTAAAAAAAAAAAGATTTCTTTTACAAACAGAAATTCTTTATTACAGCAGAGATCCTTCAGTAAGAATCACAACTGTGAACATGGCAACAGAAATGGAGTTGCAAGCAGAAAAAAATTAAAATAACTATAGAAGCCTATAGCAACTTCAGTAATAAGCTATCAGTTCAAATGCTACTGAGAGCGTGTCCTGAGAAATTCCAAATGCACACAAAATAACTAAAATGACTTTCTTAGAAACCAAGTTTCTGAAGAATGTAATACCTAAAGATTTTTGTGACTGCCTAGAATTTTCCTTACACCAAAATGTGTTTAGCACTATACTGTTTATATATAAAAAAACCAATGCATTCTCTTCAAAGATAAATTCTATTAAGCTGCTTCAAATAAGTATCTACAACTAGCTGTTAAAGCACTTTAAAAAAACTACCTGTTATTAAGAGATTCATATTTGCTTGAGAGTAATTACCTTCTTGTACTGCTTGTCATTGTCATATCCCTGGTCTGTAGCTCTGAATGCTGTTTCTCCAGGAGAACCTAGGACACAATTAGAAAAATTCATTACAACATGCAAAACACACTTCAAAAATTAAAAAAAACACCTAATCAATGTAAAACAAACCTACATATTATTATTACCCTATGTATTATTAAATCAATAACCTTGCTATCAACCCAAAGAGTCACCACAAATAACTGAAAACAAAACTCAGTTTGAAACTCATTTGAAAATTTTATATCAAATCTAATTTGCGACTCAAAGTAGTTATTATCAAAAAGGAACAGGCAGCGTCAGCTAGACTATTTAATCTGTAAAAGCTTTTTTTTTTAACTTTACTTTTTTTCTGATACACAAGATGATAATACAAATTCAATTGCATCGTTGTAATGATATGTATATATATATATATATATATAAATACACACACACACATTCTTTTCTACTCTAATGACGTTTTCAAAATAAGCTTCCTACAAAAAGCATCTGCTAAGGACTATGATAAATATCAACTACTCATTCTCACAGGGGCAGATCTAAGAATTTTTTAAAACAGTTGAAAGGTATTTGTAACTCAAAATTAATTGCTGTGAATAGATGTGTTTACACTGATATTCACTCCTCTTAGTACAATAGTGTTTTAAGAGTTTGCTTTAAAGAGGCAGGTTAGGGGCAGTAAAAAGGGCTTTTACACACCTAACAACAGAAGTAGATCAGAAGCTCCTATGACTTCACTAACCAAATTGTAACCTGTGAAAAATCAGCAGAAGAGGGGAAATAAAAATTATAAATACAAAACAAAATGCAAAATTAAGATGAGGGATCTTTATCTCATTTGGAGGACCACAAAACCATAAATGGCAACTATGCCCAGGTGAGTATGCTAACAAATTCCATTATAATAGGTGATACCTCACAGTACCAGTCAATAACACACCACAGTTTTAAACAGGCAAAATATATAGGAGATTGTCATCTACTTGTCAGTCTGTTGATCTTGATCCCTGCTGAGTTTGTAGTGAGATGAATTAACTAATTCCACCATTAACAGTATTTTAAGAAAATGAAAACACACGTCTTAGGCACACTGTTATGCAAATATTCTCAAAAACACCTAAAGCGGTGACTACGATATCCCAGAGTTATCATCTTTCATAACTATGAATTTATGTTGTTTGGTAATTATTAAGATATACATCAGAAAGAATCTTTCATTCTGTTACAAGAAAGACTGGGTGAAGTTTTGAGCTGTGCTAAAGAGCAAGTCAGATAACGATGATGAAATCAATAATTTTTAAATATAAAGTCCATTGGTTAGAAACGTCCTATTTAAATCTAAAATTTGAAAACCTCTAAGTGTACTAGTACCTGGACACAGTGGATTGACAAACCATGCCCCTGTTTTGTGAAGGACTTAGAACTCCCACATACTGCATTGAAATGCAGCCCCTACCTAACCTGAATCTCCTAGCAAGTCTTTCTGCCTGGACACAGCTCCAGAAGATATCACTCAACCCAAAGATGACCCAGGTTACAAATCTCTTATCTCACATGCCTGCAACATTAAGCACCATCATTCTCTTAATTATCCAACTCTGTCTTCCTGTAACAGCTATAGCATAGTACTGTTACTACTGTCCACTGCCACTCACAACTTCTGCAAGTTCCAGCAGGACACTTGCAGCTTCTATGACTTACTGAAACAATTAACTTTCTATCTTTGTTTAGAAGTGAAAAAGAATTCTATTTTTCTATTCACAGTCACATTTTGGTTCCCAGCACTTGCTAACAGAATTCTTCCCTTTAAAAATCCATTACACTTACCTGTGTCCATACCACTTTGAGATGAGAAATTCAATGAAAGGCATGCATTTTGAGGATCCACTTTGTTTTAGCATCAAAGGACATAGCTGTAACCTCATCTTGTAATATCTTATGTTCTCAAAATTAAAACTAAGCTGAAAAATTAGTCTCACCAGGAGAAAAAAATCCTTTCAGTGAAGCGAAGCTCTCTCCAATCTTGTCAAAGTCAGGCAGAAGTTTGGCAAGGTCATCGGCATCAGGAAGGGCTTTGATAATTTTTTCTAGGAAAATAGTACAAAAGCTAGTGAGCAGTTTTTCTCTCCTACTATTGTTGTGAATAGGAACAGCTTAGGCTATAAAACCTTGTAACTGTTCCGAGGCATACCTTTATCTTTTAAACTTTTAAAAATTAAATAAATAATTAAAAGTTGCTTTCCACATACACCTCCCCCCATTAGTGTTGGGAAAGAATATCAGATCTGAAAAAACAACTGCTTTTTTAGACTTCGAACTTTCTGATAACTTGGTTGCCTTATGTACTTTAAATTCTGTACAACTTATTCTTGCATTTCACCACATTTCATGCATTGCCTCACATACTTCAGAGACAATGTTTTTTAAATTAAAGGACAGCATAACTATGCTGTATGTTTTAAGAAAAAGTTATTTTTCAATTTCATAAATAACCCAACTCTGCAATTGTTTCAAAAAAACACCAACGTCATTTTACAGTATTATAAAAACGTAGTGTTCACTAGCAATCACAGAAAGAAAACACTTGTCTCACTTCTTCAATCCCAACATTCAAGACTACCTATGCAATGCTCAAACACGTAGTTAAAACGTTCACAAACATTTTTTAAAAGAACACTACCTAACTATTCTCATATGTAAGAGGTAACTCAGTGATTGTTTTTTAGACTTCTATCTGAGAATATGCAAGAAATCTAATGTAACTAGAAGGTTCAGGAAAATAAAATCTGTATTTTTCTTTACTCTGCATCTTCAAGATAATTTTGCAGATATTTCTATAAATTCCTGTGTTTCAATTAGTTGTTTAATTATACCTACCTTCTACTTGTCTAATTACATTTTTATTTGTTACTCATTCTGGAAGTCTGCTTTGAATAATGGGAGTACATGACAAAAGAAAGGACCAAGAATGTTCTCAAATGAAAAGATGAATTATGGAACTTCAATGCTAAATAATGCTTAATTTCTTCAGACAAACACAATGATACAAGTAACTTGGTAAGACGTACCCCAAACACTTCAACAATACAAGCTCACCCAAATCACTGCTATAACACTACTATTACATTGGAGCCAGGCACTGAGAATCACACCCTTGTGTTTAAGTTGTTACACTAGCACATGCACATTTTAGCTTTTGTAATACCGAAGTCAATATGTTCGTCAAGCTCCCAGATGAAGTCAGGAACAATCCACTTATAATCATCAAGATCAGGCATCATGTCCTTCCACTGATCATATGTCTAATACAAAAAGGAAAAAAAATACAGTAGAAATAGAAGGAATGCACGTAGAGAAGCATATGAGCCATCTATTGAAAAGTGGTACCTACATATAAAGCATAATAACCCACCATCTTTCAGATACGTATAATATTATTCAGGTCTTTTGAAATCTATACTAGTTCTCTCAACAATCTGTTTTCCAATTTCACTCATCTTTCTTTTCATTAATTAACTGAACAACAATATTCTGTATTTTTGTGGGTTACCAAGAATTAGTGTTCTGAAACCCGTAACAACAAAAATAAATATGCGTAGAATATCCTCCAAAGATAAATACCTTTTTAGCTGTGTAACCACCACCTACAGCAGATCCTAATATAATGTAGCGAATTCTGAGAAGCCTTGATGCTAGTCTAGCTAGCCAAAAGTTCCTGTAGGACTGGTATCCGTACTTTACATTTAAAAGTTTTGTTTTGCGAAAGGGAAGACGATTAAGAGAAGAGAACTGCTGAATGGATATCCTTAATGGAGGTCTTTGAAATTTTGAACTTGGATGGTAGGGATGATGTATACTTCGGGAAACAAGATGCAAATTTTGAAGTGGTGATTTTCTTTTTATTCCATAGTTGCTCTTTGCTAGACTCCGGCAGATGACACTGAAAGAAAGGAAGAAAAACTCTCAGTAACAGATATCTTCAACATACCATTAACTCTATAACCTCTTTAGAAGCAATTCACATTACACTGTAGCTGGTTACAGATAAATTAGAGCATCATTCTGAATGTCCAGCAATCATTGCTATGCTACCAGGAAAAAAAAAAAGCTGTAAACAGTATTAAAGGGTATAGCATTTCCAGTAATTACAGAAAGAACACCTTTAATCCCATTTATGAACTCTGTTGTTAGGTGAATTTAATTTCCACACTGGATTAAGACAAATCACGTCAATGGTAAAACACAGTTTGGCAACCATTATCTAAGAGTCCACAGATGACTATGATCAACTTGGATCATAAAGGAAAACTTGATACTTTGGCCTATCTTGTTACCGAAAACTAACTTTTAGAGAAACTAACTTTTTTCAGACTTCAAAAAACAATATGCAGACAAAAACATCCTCTGCAAAATACATGTTACTTTTCTAGCAAAGCTGATCCTCCTGTGGAGTTGAAGGATGCACTTGAAGAAATCTTTCAGTTTCTTTAATTTTCTGTGGTTCTAGGCTTACAGCATTATTGTTTTGTCTTGTGTCATGCACAGACAAGATTACTTGTGGACATGCTTGCACCGTGTTTGTTGAAGACTTCAGTAAAATAATTCAGATTTAAACACTGGGAAATTTCAGTGTGAACAATTTGATTCTGAAAACAGAACTCAGCAATTAATACGTTAAAACAATGAACCTTATCAACTCTGCCTGTATTAAACTACATACACGGGTTGGAATAAAGCTACTTGTACACCTTCACTTATGCTATCTACATGCTTTAGCATTTTGAGGTAGCTTTGCTAGCTTATGGAAAATACAACCGAAGAGTTAACATTAAACCATTTACTGGATGCAAAATACAAGTGAAGTTACAGTTCTTGAAATTAATGCTCGTTCCTTAAAGCTTTTTTCAGGATTTGTTATATTCTCCGGTGTATTTACTTATGAAGAGGACAAATGAAAAAGTAGAAAGTGCTTCAAACTATTAAGAAGGCAAATTATTCATCCCATAATCCTTAATCATTTAATATTGAGGAATTTTAAAGAGAATACATAAGTGAATCATATGAAATTGAAAAAAAGCTCCATAATAAATAGTCCTTTCCCTGAGTCTTTCTGTGTACTACCGATGACATTCTTTCGCAGGCATATTCTTTACCTCCAAACAAGTGGAAGACTTCATTATAAAAGCACTTTTGACACAGAAATTGAGCATTTGGATGAAAAGTTAAAAATCAGTGATGTTTACTTTTCTTAAAAAAATGCAGATGGTGTATGTTTAAAAATTTCCTTTAATGTAATGGCAACATTAAAAATAAAAAAAGAACTCCACCAACTGTTCTGGAAGTCCTCTTTCACAAAAGTCAATGCAATTCTGAAATTTACCCTCTTGCTGCTATAGTTCTGAAGACTATCTATGCTCTTGCAGCAAGAAACTCATTATCTAGCAAAAGCATAATAAGCGGGAACAGAATAACCCCTCAAGCAACATCAAGTATCTCCTCTTTGACATGGAATTACAAAAGCATCAGAAATAAACCGCAGATAGTACCAATACAAGAAGTGGACACACAGATATAAAAAAAGTGAAAATGCCCCATGCTAGAAATATTTTAACTCCTGCTTTGGAAGACAGTTTTGATCAGGGTGTGGCAAGCCACGATGAAGCAAGCTAACTGTGCAGTTCTTCCTTTTGTTGTGTTGTCACTACCATTGCGCAGATATTTAAATTTTTCAGTTCATACTATTGCAGCCACTTCTGGTTATCGGCCTTCACCCTGATTAAAGGTACTTTAATGGTACATAACTTTCTTCTCTGTGATTGTTCTTTTAAAATATACTGTCTTGTATTGCATTCGTTCTGTACTGATTAAACTGAATGAAAAATTGTGTTCCATCAGAAATTGTTATGGCAAGAACTTGATCAACAACAACTGCCTTTTGAGTGCTATCTCATGTAAAGACCTATTCGCTTTCCTTCTACATATAAAATCTTATATTAAAAACAAACAACTCCATTGTTATTCCAGAAGTTCTGTTTACTCTTTCCTCTTCCTGCTGCTAAAAGCTATCGATAAAAGCTGACAAAAAAAATTAACTGAAGATCTTCACTGAAAGTGCAGTGATACTGAAATGAAAGCCAAATTGACAGTACTAAATGAAGCGTTCCATGACTGACAAACATAAAGCTTCTGGAAAACTGCGTTTAACAACAAACAAACCAAAAATTAGCCTTCCGGACACAGGCAGCTCTGCCATTAGAACCTGCCTGAATACAGGCCTGTGACCTGTCTACGTTAGCATCACACAGATTATAGATACCTTGTTAAAAAAGAGCAAAAAATAGCGGTCTGTTACTAGGATATCCAAGCATTCTAATATAGTAGGATATCCAAGCATACCTAACATCTTATGCATTATTCCAGTTTAAGAGTTTAAAATATCCCCCCTCAGCTGGGACAAACTTTCCATAAAGACATACTATATATACTTTTATTAACTATAACTGTGAAAGAATCTTTCATAGAATCATAAAGGTTGGAAGAGACCTCCAAGATCACCTGGTCCAACCATCACCCTGCTACCAATGTCACCCACTAAACCGTGTCCCTAACCACGTCCAGCCTTTTCTTAAACACCCCCAGGGACGACGATGCCACCACCTCCCTGGGCAACCCGTCCCAATGCCTGACTGCTCCTTCTGAGAAGAAATGTCTCCTCATTTCCAACCTGAACCTCCTCTGGTGCAGCTTGAGGCCATTCCCTTTAGTCCTGTCACTGGTTATCTGCAAGAAGAGGCCGACCCCCAGCTCCCCACCAGTTCCTTTCAGGCAGTTGCAGAGAGCAATGAGGTCTCCCCTGAGCCTCTTCTTCCCCAGAAAAAACACCCCCAGCTCCCTCAGCCACTGGAGTGTACCCCAACAAAAAGCACGGGGCTCTTTTCCCTCACTCAGCACTGCCACAACATCTACGGAGGAAGGCCGGGGGCTTCCAGCTGCCCTGCGACATCGCTCCTGTGGTGACACCCCTGAGGGACGACACCCCTGAGGGACGACACCCCTGAGGGACGACACCCCTGAGGGACGACACCCCTGAGGGACGACACCCCTGAGGGACGACACCCCTGAGGGACGACACCCCTCAGGGACGACACCCCTCAGGGACGACACCCCTCAGGGACGACACCCCTCAGGGACGACACCCCTCAGGGACGACACCCCTCAGGGACGACACCCCTCAGGGACGACACCCCTCAGGGACGACACCCCTCAGGGACGACACCCCTCAGGGACGACACCCCTCAGGGACGACACCCTTCAGGGACGACACCCCTCAGGGACGACACCCCTCAGGGACGACACCCCTCAGGGACGACACCCCTCAGGGACGACACCCCTCAGGGACGACACCCCTCAGGGACGACACCCCTCAGGGACGACACCCCTCAGGGACGACACCCCTCAGGGACGACACCCCTCAGGGACGACACCCCTCAGGGACGACACCCCTCAGGGACGACACCCCTCAGGGACGACACCCCTCAGGGACGACACCCCTCAGGGACGACACCCCTCAGGGACGACACCCCTCAGGGACGACACCCCAGGCCCCGTTCCCTCCCCGGGCACAGCGGGCCTCGGCAGGCCTCAGGCCTCCCTCTCCCCCGGCTCGGGGAGCCCCGTTCCCGGCCCGTGCCGCTCCGGGCCGCGGGGCACGATCGCGGAGCGGGGCGCGGGGCCGAGGCTCCGCCGCGGCCGAAGGGAGGCGGCGGCGGCCGCCCTGCCCCGTGCCGCTCACCAAGCCGCCGCCGCCCGCGTCCGCCACATCGTGAGGGCCGGGAGGTGCCGGCAGGAGGCCGAGGAGGAGGAAGCCGAGGAGGAGGAGGCCGGGCGGCCGCCGCTTCGCCTGGCGCCCCCGGGGCCGCCGCGGCCAAGGGCAGGTGGAGCCGCCGCCGGCCTGCCAGGGCTGCCGCCGCTTCCGGCCCCGCGGCCCGCTGCGGAGCGCCCGGCCAGAAACGGCGCCTGCCTGAACGAAGGTTCCGGGGGATGATGATGATGATGGAGGAGGAGGAGGAGGAAGCAGGAGGTTTGGGAGGTCTGTCCCTCTGCCCACGGGCAGGGGCTCCCGCGGTCAGGCCGTGCCTGAGGGGTGCGTGCCCAGGCTGCCCATGCGGACCTCCAGGGTCAGGGGCTTCACCTGGCCCCCAGTTTAAGCCCTTCTTGCAGCAAGTTAGCTTGGACACGAAGAATGTTATTTTCAAGTTGCGCCAGGGGAGGTTCAGGTTGGAAATGAGGAGACATTTCTTCTCAGAAAGAGCGGTCAGGTATTGGGACGGGTTGCCCAGGGAGGTGGTGGTGTCACCGCCTCCAGGGGTGTTCAAGGAAAGGCTGGGCCTGGTGCTTAGGGACATGGTTCAGTGGGTGATGGTGCTGTGTGGTTGGACCAGATGATTTTGGAGGTCTTTTCCAACCCTCATGATTCCATGATTCTGTGATTCTACTTATTTGCAGCTAGGGCGTAGGTGTTTGAAAGCTCCTTGTGACTTTTCAAAGTCTTCTTTTCCTCAGCTTAACCAGCCCCCCCTTCCCTGCAGACCATGTTTCCTTACTCCTTTTCCTTCTCTGTGCTTTCTCTGGGCACCGAGCTGCACCCTTATCGCTGCAGAGCTGTGCAGAAAAATAAATTTGGAGTGTTTTTTAAGCCAGGCTGCTGTTTATACAGTGGGTTTTTTTCAGAGCAAATTAAATTGCACAAGATTGTCAAAGGATGACATGATACATGGATGCTTTTTCAGGACTGAGATTAAAGGTGTAAGAATGAGGTGAGGCACGTGCATCTCCTGCTTGCTTGCTTTTAGGTTTATTGTTTTGTTTTTAACTTTTAAGGCATAATCTTTGTTATCTTTGCTTTTGCATTTTAACTTGACCAATAAATTTTGTGGCTTTTATCTGTGTTTTTAGGCAAATCTCAATTTAAAAAGAGGAATGATGATAACCATCTATAGGAGATAATACAAGGAACTTTTTTATTTCTAAACTAATCTGCAATGCTTAGTTCTAACAGTAGAGGGCATCATTTAACTAAAGGTTCTACTGTAGGATGCTTTAGGGGCCTTTTCTACATCAGAAAATGAATCTCCTTAAGTAAAATGGACAAATTCCACAATCTTCATGGGTTCTAGATTAACAGATTTTACTGGAATGTTATGACAGGTTGCCAGCTTACAGAAATTGTGAATGTTTTACACCTTTAATCTGTTTTCCCTTTGTTTTCAGTTTTGAACAACCAAATCTCCCAAGAAAGGGTGTCCTGTAGGAGTAGAAATTGTCATCAGGAGTTGGACTCGGCCTATAAACAGTAAATAGATTGGATGAGTCCTGATTATTCCCTGGAGGTCCAGGTTTGGTGGGATACCCTGCATGCAGCTCACTTCTCTTCTCCATGAAATGGCAGCTCAGTGACCCCTACTGTACCCAAGCCTTCTACAGACACTACGAGTAGCAAGACTGACATTTGCAGATGCAGCAAAAGCTGACCAGGCAGAAAAAGTGTGTGTGGCACTCCTGTTTTCTGCTGCTGTCACCTCCCAAAATAATGAGTCATTTCCCAAAATCATCAGCCTGCTTTGGAAAAGGTACCTTGGTGGTTGTTTCCTGTCCTTTGTAACTTCTAGGTAGCACTGATCCCTATAAACAGGTTTATCAGAAATGGACTGTATTGCATTTTTTTCTTTTTAATTTTTAACTGAAAATTGTGATTCTCATGTAATAACTGTAGTTCCTGTTGCTGAGTCTCAAAAGAACAAATTGAAATTGGCTTCTCTTGTGTTCATTGGCCTAGTTCCCCCATTTTATCTTCTCTCTTCCCTGCATTTCTCCCATTTCAGTTTCTCTGGC
Source organism: Anser brachyrhynchus (assembly GCF_964034855.1). Lineage (NCBI taxonomy): Eukaryota > Metazoa > Chordata > Aves > Anseriformes > Anatidae > Anser > Anser brachyrhynchus. The sequence goes on along the minus strand of NC_137703.1, from coordinate 12,814,126 downwards.
CACTGCATGGAACAGGCACTGGCCTTCCATGGTACTTGAGGTGTATGGAACCAGTACAAGCCCATGCCCCATGGAAACAAAATACCGGTGAATAGGAACTAACTTGACACCTCTTGATCTGTTTCAGTCACCCTAGAAATAATATTTTAGTTTCCTTAACATATTTTCTGGAAGAACGGGTTTGTCTCTCCTTGCCTCATTCCTACGATATTTGATGTATAACTTCTTGAAAAGTAGCAACGGACAAGGAAGTAGTACTGGGAATGAATCACAAGACTAACAAACAATTCGGCCCACAGTAGTGAAAAAGGAGGTGATTTTCTGATTGCTGTTTTTTTTTCTGCCAGCTTCCTTTTGGTCCTGATTTGGAGGTCAGAGTAATTTGTATCCATCTCACTGACATCAGTTTCCCTGAAGCTCCAGTTTCCCTGAAGAGTGAGTAAATAACTCTAATTACCTTCCCCAATGCTCTATAGTGAGGTCAGAAGACATTCTGTAACAATATTCTTAATAATGAACAAAAACATTACAGACCCTACATGGCTTGATTCCAACACAGTCAGTGCATAAATCCACCTGCACAAACCGAGGCCACTGTTTGCAATGCCAGAGCTTGAATTTTTCTTCAAGGAATATGAGGGGATCACAGCTGGACGCTTAGTTCAGGCTGGTTACTAAGAGTATAACAACAGCAATGCCTGTTTTGCTTCTCGTTTGGACACACTTCTTAGTCCCCAGTAACTCCATAATCTCTCGAGGAGAAATATTCCCCTCTTGCCCTCCCCTGAAAGTTGCATGCCAGCAGCACTTGCTGCACTATCAGAGTTATGACTAGGAGTCATACCGTGGCAAAAACATGTTAGATGTAATTTTTTCTTTCTCCCAGTGCCTTTGAGTGAGTTTTGTTTGAAGGTAACCCCTCAATCTAAAAACCCCAAGCAGCAGAATGAGAGGAGGAGGGATGAATGTTACCTGCTAACCCCACAGAGAGGGAGGAGCTCCATTCTTCAAACATCAGCAAAGTTATAAGAAAGGTGTGTACTTAGAGCACTTCCTCAGTGTGGAAGTTCAAGCCACACAACGCTGAAGACCTGTCCTGAGGGTGCTGTAGAAAGTCTCCAGAGGGTCATTTCATGGGGGAGAATCCTGCCAAGAACCATTATGCACAGCTTAACCAGGGAGAGGAGAACGAGATGGTGAGTTGTTGTATCTTTGTCTAGGTCTTTCTTAACTTGAAGCAGCAGATGGCACATGTTCAGCATTAAAATGCTACAGTCGGTAATTTAGTTATGGATGGTGGAGGTGTTTCCATAGCAGAAACATGCAGTTAGAAAGGGATATATATATATATATTTTTCTTTAGCAGAAAGAAAATTAATTTGTATGAGTCCACTGGATTTAATTGGTTTTCACCTCCAACAGGGGATGGTTTGACAGAGTCTAGAAGAAGATGGCAGAATATTGACGTGGCATTGTAAAATTAGCTGGAGCTGGCCTTGTTGTAGCTTGAGGGATGGCCTAGAGAGGTGTTCTTAACGATTTGACAGCTGAATCTCTAGAGTCAGCTGCAGTTGGATGAGGACTGGGACCCTCGGCTTTCTCTGGAACATAAAACCACATGTGTTATGTTTGCATAAAGTATTAGCATAAGCAGCCTGTTGAATTGGCAACACTATTCTATTCTGCTTTATAAAGCTGCTTTTCTAAATACTACCATATTTCTTCCCAGAGTTTTTCAGGGAGGGCTATGTTTACATGCATTCCGTAACGTAGAAATGAGTCTCATATTTCCACAAAGTATCTGATCTACTGCATGTTGCTGCTTTAAAATAGTAAGCCCAGTGCACAACTGTAGTAAGTTCAGTGCTTCTGAGCTGCTTTATTATTACCACGTGTTACAGATCAGCTATTTGTCACATATGCATATGCCCATCTAACAGATTCTGCTGGAGATGTCAGACCCATGATGCAGCTGTACAGCAACAGTTGTCATGCATGTCTAGAAAATGCAGTGCTTCTCAAAATTCCTGTGCTGCAGAACCACAATGTCTGTAGCTCTGCTATGAGAATATGTAGGATGTCTGGGTGTACAGCAGCCTCAGCAAACCTAGTGAAACACAGTTACATACAAGCTGACATGACAGTTCACATCCAGAAATCCTGGACAAATCTTGAAAATGTACTCACTGAGAATTCTGTTTTAGTGAAAAAGAGAGCATGTCATGGAAAAGCATGATTTTTTTGTTATCCCTAGATAAAAATAGAGATTTTCAGTCAGCTCTCTGCCATTCAAAGAAGGAGAGATGTCATATTTTGCAAAATGCTGACCTGGGTAATCTGTGATGTGCTGGAGAACGTGGTACAGAGTCATCCAGCAGCATGAAGGGAGCACTGCAGGAAGTGCAAGGCACTGGCTCTGAGGGTGGGGACTAATTAGCAGACTGCAATAGAGAACCCAACTGGCTCTGCAGCTGAGTTACTAAACCTGCTCACAGCACCCCGCTCCTGGCTCTAGCCCTGGTGCTGATGCTCCCCAGCTTCTTTTGCTGGTTTTGTGCCTGTGCTCCACCCTGCCTCTTCCTTCTAGGACTGTATACGCCCTGTCATTCTCTTCCCACTACTGGCACTGTCACTAGCAATGCCAGAATCGAGCCTGAGCTAATTACGTTTTAAATGGACCTGTCTGGTTCTGGGTAGAGGCACACCATCGTACACTGCATGTCCAGTTCCAGCTGTGCACTACTGGGACACCCAGGTTATGCTTGCATGGAGTCATCTATACCACATTACCTTTCCAGTATTGTTCTTGTTTCTCACCAGTGTCATAATCAGTACATGTGCCGTGATACGTGTGCACATTGTGGAATCAGTCTGCACTTGTGAATTCAAGGTGTCTGGCAGTTGCTCTCAGTGCCTGCAGTGAACAAGAACAGTGCTCATTCGCCTGGGATTCCCAAATGTCCCAAATGAAAATCACAGAAAAAAAAGATTGAAAAAGCAGTTGACTCATAAGTGCAATTAAAACCATAGCCAAATTTTGTTAGATTTGGTGGGTATGTTTCTGTCCTTGGTACATGTGTGTAAGAGAGAGAGAAAAAAGATTTGTGTGAGAGAGAGGAAGAGGTCTATGAGAGTGCCTGAGGGCTTGTAAGGAGACAAGGAAGAAACAAACAAAAGAGAAAGAACAGCTATTGTGTGTGTGTATTTGCATGAAAGAAAAAGCAAGTGGTATGTGGTTACGTTAAGTTCTGAAGAAAGAGAAAAAAAAGACTGTTCGAGCAGAGGTGAGGAAGAGTGTATGGGGTAAAGGAGAATTATGTGCAGACATTTATTTGTTAAAATCGTGTATTTTAAACTATTGGAAGCCACAGCAAGTGACACTGGCACATGATGTCTCAGTGACCCTGCAACGTTCTTTTAAAATTCTAAGCCATGCAGAGTATTTTTCTACATTATTTTTAGGTCATTTTAATCCACCTGAACCAAATTACTAACAAGCAGTTCTTGACTCTTCAGACAAGATCATATTGTTTCATGTAATAATGTAACAGCTGACGTTCAGATGCCAGTTCTTCCAGAGTGAAATAGCTCGTGCATTTTGAAAGCATGTAGGTTGTTAATTTGGACTTTGGGCAAGCAATGCTTTTCCCTGTTGATTTTGCTGGGGAATGTTGGGGAACTCTAATGAGAATAAATACTGAGAGTTTTCTCCAGTGTTGTGTGTCTCTTTGTACAACTGAGATGCTAGATGGTCCTGTATTTAAGAATAGTCAGTCTGACTTAGAAAATCTACCCTATATATCCTTTTATGTGTCTATGGGATTATTTTACACGGCTAAAGCACATCTAATTGAACAAGAGCTGCAGGGGCAAGTACTTCAGAAGCAGAGTTCACTCTCCTGTTACCCAGGAGAAACTTAGCAATATATGTTCAGAGCACGAGTAATGATATCTTTGTATAACCATTTGCAGTACTGGAAAGAATTAGTAGTGTGCGAGCACTGGGCACAGCAGCTTGCCTCAGAGAGGGTTAAGAGATGTGGTAACAGGATTTATTCCAGGAATTGCCGTTTTTTGTTTTTTTTTTTTTCTTCAGAAAGATCTGCTTGAGGGTGTTTTTGAGAATAAGTAATTTTTGTTGGAATAGGAAGAGGGAGGAAAATCAAGGTTTTATGCCCCCTGGCAATTTGATGGTCTTCTCTGTACAGCTGGGAACTAACCATTGTCTTTGAACAAGTCCTAAAGTGCAAAGTGCAAGCCCTAGAGTGCAAAAGATTGTAATGGACTTCAGCAGGCTGCTGCTTCAGGAAGGATTTGCCAGAAGCAGATCTTTATCTTACGTTCCCAGGTTGGTTATGTTTGAAGGAAAGGGACAGCCACAGTCAGTCAGCTGGTGAACCCCAGTTTGCTGCTGCACGTTGGCAGCTGTCTGCATCCTAATGCCAAAATTATTAAGGGAATCTGGTCCAGGAATTTTATATACTTTGAATTTGGAAAATTCACATCTGAAGATGGACTCTGAAAGGCACAACCATGTTTCTAATAGAACAACATTGAGTATTGCTCCTGGCTTCAGAGGGAACAGAAACAAACCTCTAATGAAACAGGTTCCAATTGCTAAGAATGAGATTCTGTTATTAAATTTGTTGTGAATCTTTGCCAGTCTTTCAAGTCTAATCCTATTATCTGTTGTTATAGCAACAGGTTATTCGTAATAGGGTATCTGGTGATTGGTTTGCCAGAAGTATGATATTTCACAGCCACTGTATAAGATCCTTTCTCTTTGGTAGCTACAGGCCACATTAACACCAAGGAAAAAAGTACCTGAATTTGTTTCACTTTTGCATTTAATTTCTGCTGTGCAGATGACTTTGCAGTTACAGGAATTTTTTCATTTAACTGTAAGTAACAGAGACTTGCTTTACACTAGAGTAATAAGCCCTTGAGTGTTGGCTTTGTATGATTGTAAACGCAGCTAAGAGCCTTTCATTGAATAATCATATTTTCTGCCAGCTGAGCAGGTCTGACAGCTTTTTCTGTCCAATAATCCATGGCTCCTCCCTAGACCCTCTACTCACGAGTTGAAACCCTTCTGTATTTGTCACTTTTGGTTGTTAGGAGTCCCAAGAGACAGGGGTTGCTAACAGGCAAGGAAACAGTTTTACAATACACTACGACTTATTGAAAATTATGCTACAGAGATTAGATGAGCCCTGAATATAAGCCTCTTTTGTAGGCAGTGCTATCTCCTGTGAGATAGCAAGAAACCCTTCAGAGTATTCCAGATATCTAATCTTAGCTTTGTTTTCTACCATCTCTTTGTCTCGTGCCCTTATGAACCCAAGTTATTTGGCAGTATAACGTTATATATGGCAAATGCACACATCAAGCCCTAAAAACCTGCCCACATGGTAGAAAAGTTGTCATGGTACAAATCTGTATATTTCAGGCCTGTCTCCACAAGAAGCATGTCTGCATCAGCACAGCCTCCTTGTGCGTTGAAATATAAGCCAGCAAAAGTTATTCTCTTTTCCTTAACAACATAAAATCAGCCTGACAGGCATGTTCTTACTGGTGACATCAACATCAGGGTTTTTGCCAGCCCAGGAAGTATTGTTTCCCATAGCGGACATAGATTTGCTTGGAGATCTTTTGTAGTATAGACCTAGCAAATCCTGAATAAGCTTGAAGGATTTCCAAACACTAATTACTGTAAGGCATTCACGTGGCTAGATAAACCTGCTGAGAAACTTGCATTATGTGTGTGCCTGTTTCCCACTTCATACATATTGTGGTTACCTGTGTTGTGGGTCTAATATTTACCTCGTTTTTGAGAAGAGATTTTTTTTTTGAGAATTTACCTGAAGAGGAATTCCACTTGTTGACTTATATGACAAATGAGAAGTATTTTCACTAATACTGTTTCTGTTTCAACAAGGAATTATTTACCTACTAAATGTTTTTATGAATCCATCATTCATTGCTATAGTCCTTCCTGCTGAAGGCAGAGAGTCAGAAAAAACACCTGAACCCAACAGAACATTTTATTCTAAAGCTGAGTGTCGAAAAGTTCCTGCCTAGGGAACTTTGGGTAAGTCAGTTTTGGAGCTCAATCTGTTTCCCTGCTTAGTTTTACTTCTGAATGATATAGCCCAGGTAACCTGCTCCAGACATTTCCAGACCTTGGGAAAACCTTGCTTTGCTTTGGCTTTAGAATCAAGCTGCACATCCAGATATGAAACAGCAGTGTTTATTCTTTCCCAGAGCACTCCTTGTAGAGCTCCCGAACACCTACGTTCAGAAGCGTCACGTTCATCAAGAAATGAACAAAGCAACTTGAACTAACACCAGTTTTCATAGGGCAGAGCATGCACAGTGTCAAAACAGCTCGAGGGTATCTGTCTCAGGCGAGTCCATTGTCAGAAGCAGCAAGAACCAGCAAAGTAGTGGGTGACGTGAGAGAATGTCTTTTTTTCTTCCCAGCTGAGCTATTTTCCTTCTTTTCCTCTCTCCTAGCTCTCAAAAATGAGGAATGCTGATGCTGACTTGATGCTGGGAAGCGTATTGAGATCTAAGGGATCAAACTGTTTTTTTGAGGGGAAAACAAAGGTCTGGAAACATAGGCAGGTGTCAGTAGAACTCAAATCCATATTTTGATACATAGGTGCCTGGTTTCCTAGGCAGAGAAAGAAACAATCTGCCCTAGCTCTATGGTTCCTGTTTGCTCTCAGTTTGCTTGCTGTTCTGTGAATGCTCTGTAGTGAACAGGGATGATTTGTTTGCAGTATGTTTTTATTTCCGCCCTTTTGGATGTTTATTTGCATAAAGCAGAAGCTTCATTTCAAAAATATAAAAAATTGGACGGATGCATTTTGCTGCATGACTCACCCCAGCCTTGCCATTATGAAAGAAGGCACCATTACCCCTCCGAACACATTGCTTTGGTGGGTGGACCTCTTGGTTAAGTTGTTATGTCAGGCTTGGGGAATCATTTAGCATTTCAGAAGAGAAGAACACTGTCAACAGAAGATGATCCCAAATGACTGCCAATCACGTGCTAAGTGCCCACCCTCTTCCTTTTTTAATTGTATTAACTACAGCCCTATTGACTTCTCAGACTTTGGGTGTAAGGTGCAAAAGCTGGAAATTAAAGGAATGATTCATTCACAGAAGCAAGATGCACATGGCAGCCATCTCATTCTTCCCCACCCTGATATCCATGCCCATCCCAGCTTGAAAAGATTATTCTAATTATTCCAGGTACACCTATTTACTGGAGGATATCCGAAGGCACATTCTTTTAACAGTTCTTCCCTTAGGCATCTCTATTTCCTTGGGAGTTTCTTTACCTTGCTGACAAGCTGTAGCGTCTGGAGCCAAGTACCTGCATCTTGCTAGTAACCAATTGCTGTGAACAGTGAGTTTGCATTGTTGTATGTACTGTTCTGTATGCCAGTGCTGACACTAATTTGTAACCTTTTTGTTGAGAATACAAATAGACAGATGTGCATGGAGAGCCCTTTACCGGTCTGTAGGAGCAGTTAGTCAATTCTAGTAGCACGACTGCCACATCAGCTACCTTCTAACAGCTTTGCCTATCTGCTGTCCTCTATGAGCTTCCTTCTGTCTGCTATAAAGTTGCCTTATGGGCTGGTCAGACTGTAGAAACCTTTGAAAAGGCTGAGTATGTGCATCTCAAGGTGGTATAAACAGGTCCTGTGCAATGCAGGCCACTTGCAGACATAGGTTCCATGTTTGTTTGTTTGTTTGTTTTTCCCACAGTTGCCGATTTCTTCCCTTTAGAATCCCTATGGAGACCACCTAGGAAGATGGAGGCTGTCTTTTGGGGAATGACATAGGGCAGGCAGTGAGTGGAACCACTGGGTAGGGCCTGTGTTTCTTGTAACAAGCGAAGACCCCATCACAGAACCAGGAATTAAGTATTACTCATCCTTCCAATTACATTATCGTTTCTTCTCCCCTTATGAATGGATTTTGCAATACCTGTGGCCGCAGATATCTGATACTGGGAAGCAGATTGCACAATTGCTGCAGATATACTAGGAAGAAGGAGATTGAGGAATCTTAACCCTTATGTGCAAATTCTTGTGGTCATCCGATGTAATTGCAGCTGTGCAACCATCTGCCTTAGATCAGGGCTGGGTCTGCTCTGTAAAATCATTGTATACGTTTTGTTTCACCTTTACCCAAGCCCTGCAAGTGCTACAGAGAGAGAATTTGGCCATGGTACTGTGACCTGACAGCATTTAAACTGTATTGCTGACAGTCATCCCTTTGAAGTTTTGGGCAGGTCACCTTGCTTCACTGTAGCAATTTCCCCAGCTTTAAAAATGGAATAATAATACCTACTCATACAGCTAGAGTAAGTAGATTCCTTTTGCCTTCTGAACATGTCAGGCATTGCGCAAGTGTTCATTAGCTGTTCTTACTAACAGTTATTATTATTTTGGGATGTTAGGACAGTGGCACATTGGCAAGGTCCAGAATCCTCACACTGGAGATACCGTGCAAGGTGGTAACAGCCCTACAAGTGCTGTGTTAATGCCAAGTTGTACAAAGCAGCTTCAGCTAGTCTCACCCAGGGGCCTTAAAACAGCTGACCAAGCAAGTCTGGTTTCATGTCTCAGGGCCTAAAGGTTAGGGCCTTTATGTTTTCGTATCATTCCAACTCATTCTCGCTGTTCATCCACAGTTTCACAACTACATAAAACTGTATTAGAGGTTTGGTCAGTCTATAGCAGTCCACATTTTGTGCAAGTGTATGAAAATTTCTGTGGAGTATGCAAAATTATTTTTCTAATCATGGACCATAAAGAACGTAAGTTCTATGACTTGTTTTTTTCACAGTGCCATACTGAACAGTATCTATGGGAGAGCTATTGATGATGGGAAATTGTAGTATTCCAGGTATTTCGTTAAGACAAATAGTAATATTTTTTTCCTTGTCTTTGCTGTACAGGAGATTTTTGGCTACAAAACACAAGGCTGCCGCAAGGCCTTGTGCATTGCTGGATACATCTTGTCCTGTGGGGCTCTGCTGCTGCTGTTCTACTGGAAGCCAGAATGGGATGTGTGGGCAAACTGCATCCCCTGCAGCTTGGAAGAAGCGGACATTGTATTGCTTAGAACAACAGTAGGTGCTTACTATAATCTTTAAATTAATTCCTAGTATGTAGTTAATTGGAAGGTGAGTTAATTGGAAAGAATCCAGTTAGCTGAAATCTCTCATGTTGTCGATGTCATGCAGTAATATATTTGGCACCACTGAGCTGCAGAACTTCTGTAGTATTTTACAAATTCTGTGTAAGATGATAACTGGATTTTTGACTGTATTGTTTGCTGTCAGCCCTTCCTCCTCCCTTCCACCACCCCTGTCTTTCCTACATCGTAAATCTTTTCTCCAGATTCTAAAGCATCTCTTTGCTTGGCTGTGTCCAGGAGGTCCTTCTCCTTCCCTCACTTGGCCATCCTAGTGAAGCTGTCCCTCTCTGCTAGAATTTAGCCGCTGGACCAAACCAAAGATTTGTGTAGCTCTGTCCCCAGCAGTGTCCAACAGTGCATGATGAGGGATCAGTATAAGGAAGAGGGCAAGCATAGACTGCTTGTTTTTCATGTCTGTGTGCCTCCGGTTTCCATCAGTCCTTTCACGTGTCCAATAAGGCCACAGTCCTGCAGATAATGCTTTCAGGTCTGTTATGTTTTGCTAGTAGTTCTTCTATCCATTGAAAACCGTGCTGAAGCTCTGCCACATACCCAAACCCTGATTTCATTTCATGGAAGCTAGTGCAAAACTGAAAGAAGCAAACTGAAACTTGATTCTGAATCCCAGCTGAACCTGAATACTCCAGGAGCTGGCAGTGTTAGTTTTCTTCAACAAGTTTGATTTTTTATGCTTCAAAGACTCCTGAACAATGGCGTGTGCAATTACAAAATGGAACGTGCTACCATTGTATTTGAGCTACCTTCTTAAAGGAGCACAACAGTATGCAGTTAGAATCTTGGGTTTTGAAAATCACAGATCTGCTTGTTGCATATTTTATACGGAAACAATCTGCAACCTAATAGGAAGCATATTAGGTTTAATCTCCCTTTTTAATCTTCAATTCAGTTTGCATTTTTAATTACCTACTCTCATGTGTCATTTTAAATGGATTTGCCATGACAAGCACTTTTCACATAAATGAGTTTTAAAATGCTCCTTCGTGTAATTAAACACGAATTGAATCATATTGTACATTCTTTTTATCAGTAAGCTTTCTGAAAATATGCTCTGGGCATTTGGCAATTGCAGGTTTCTTTCTTGGGTCCTTTGCGTGAAAATAACAGTTTTTTTCCCCCCCTATATTCTTTCTGATTACATTAGTTCTTAAATGTGATGGCTACTGCTAATGAGAATAGAAGTAACCCTGTCAGCTTGATCCTTGGAGTTCTCTTTTGCCTCACATAAGACCTTCATTCATAATTTATCATCATCTCTGCAATGGCAATGTAAGAGCCTATTAACTCACTTCTGTTATTGAAGTTTGACTCACTTTAGTTTAAATAATGAACACCTGTGTTATTCACTGCTTCCCATCTCAATCTGCATCCCAATGTCTACTAATTCTGAAGTCTAAATTAAAGATAAATATCAGAAAATAAATGTTATTCTACTCATAACATGGGTTTAAGAAAAGAAGTGAACAAAAAATTAAGATATGTAAAAATTCTTAAAGGTCTTCTTTTAAACCCTTAAATTGTTCAAAAGGACTCATAATTTTATATTTCTTCTGTCATTTCTAAGTAAGGTGTAATAACTCTGCTTTGAGAACCTGGCCAGCTGAGGTAATCAGCTTTTTCCATCTGCCAAAATTCTCACGTACTGAATATGATATATAAGTCAGTCCCATAGCTGGCTTTAATGCATGGTGGTCCAGTGTTTCTGTCTGAGACTTAACACGACGGTACTTATTACAGTAGTTGCTCTAATCTCTAAGACTGCGCCAACAATACTAATTATCAGGCAGTTCCAATGTTGAAATTATTTTATAAAAAAAATAAATAAATAGCAAGATTATGACCTCACTGTGGCAAGAGCTTGTGTAAGGTTACTCTAAGAGAGTCATGGCTTCTACCACATTTACTCCAATGAAGTGTTAACACATGAATGATGGTGAAAAGGTATTATACTGAACACCCGTCTTGCAGTACAGAGCTATATGCTTTTTGACCTTCCCTTTACGGTATGATCACACAATCTCAGATTGTTCTATACCGTTTGCTTGTTTATTGGTCATGATCTGGGTGTTCACATTCCACCCTTATCAGCCAAGCACTGGACCTGCACTGGGTGAATTACTTTGCAGTACTCACATTTTGATAGGACTGTGGTTCTGCTCCCCTTCTGCTGATGTATCTATCAATCACAGGTGCTGGGAGGTTGCTGTTGGCTAGTTCCTTAAAAAAGTTGAGCAGTGTTCTAGAAAGGCCTACAGTAATCACTCACTTTAAAGTAATAGTGACTTTGGTATGATTTGGAGGGGAATTGTGACACTTCTCTTTTATATTCATTTAGGATGAATTTCAGATTTATTCACGTAAGAGTGTGACATGGATCTCTGTGTCTGCAGTTATCAAAAGTAAATTGGATTATCCAGGCATTGCTGAAGAAGACTCAATCTTCAACGAAGCCTTAATGAAGCCAAGTTTACAAGTAAGTCAATTACTGCCTGCAGCATCTGGGAGATGACAGCAAATCTCAGCCAGGCTTTATGGAGTAAAAGTGAGCTGTGAAACATATCCAGCTAAGAGACTTGCAGCTTGATAACATAGTGAGCTGTGAAAAGACAAGCTTGGAGAACTGTATTCACCTTTGTAAAAATCCTCTCTTACTCCAAAGGGGGATATGAAAAAGAGAGGTGACCTACATTATAAATAGGAGACACTCAAAACGCTGGAGTTGGCCATGACGAATCAGATTTCCATATCAAACACTCATTCTTGGCATAGGAATCAAAGAGCTTAGGGGTGCCTGTGTGTCTGAAGGGAAACTGAGGAACTGAACATCACAACTCCAACAGCAATATGAAAACAGGGGTGAATGCAGCTGAGGGGAAATAGAACAGAAAAGTGCCTAGGCAAAACTCTATCTGTATCTCCAGAAATGTTTTGTCAAGGAGGCTCTGAAGCATGTTTTTCTTTCTTGCCTTTGTATGCATCAATTTGTGCTTTAAAGTATGTTTGTTGGAGTCATCTCTTAAGCTGCCAACCATTCCTGCAAAAAATTACCCTGGTCTCTGCCAGTTCCATAGCTTGGAGATCCCAGTGAGGCACTGGGGAGAAGGCAGATGATAAATTGATCCAAGCAAATCAGAAGGTCCCTCATGAGTTGAGTAAACACAATTATCCCTATTTTAGAACAAGTAAACCGGACAGTGCAGTTATATGTCTTGCTTAGCATCAAATGTTAAATTGGTGTAAGCAATGGGAATGCAATGGTACATTTGCTAATATTTGCCTCTTGAGTATGGACATTAAATCACTCCACTGGGTAACCCACAAAAGAACTACATATTGTTAGCATTTATTTTTGTATCTACAGCAATTTTTAGGAGATATTTTCATTATAAACCCAACTTCAGCTAAGCAAAGCTCTTGCTGTTTTTGCTGTTTTGTGTGACCGTATCTTAATGTACATAAGGAAGTTTAGTGCCAGCTAGTTTAATCAACTGGCACAGTATGAAAGTGAAGACTGATTTGTAACATTCTTCAGAGGATTGCATTAGTAACATAAAAAAGCCCAATATAGCCCTTAAATAATAGGCCCTTTGAGCAACAGTAGTATCAGTCAAAACATCTAGGTAGAAAAGAACGTATTTCAAGAAGCAAAGATCAGTTTAATCCTTCACTAGCAATTCAAAAGCTCCTACTTATATGTTAGTTATAAAACCTTTTTGCCTTTTAAGCTACCTAATTCCACAGAGTATTGTGTAGTGCCTGAGAGTACCCAAGGAGCTACTTCTGCAGCAAGTTGAGTCCCTCATTTCCCAGTCCAGTTTTTAGCATTGCAAATATTGCAGCTCCTTTGCTCCTAACTACAGACCTCTTGTTAGGTTAATGACTGTGGTTATAGCTCCATTTTGAATCAGGGTATGAGCCGAGTGAAGATTTCATTGGCCTATAATAGTGCTTATTGCACTGGGTAGGCAGAGCCCCTAGAGCTGCTTTCTTTATTACTTGTGTGTATAGGTGTATAGCATTGCCTTCTTCCAGCTGATATGAAACACCATTATCTCTAACAGGCTTCATTATTATTGCACAGGACAGGACAGACTCCTTTTGCAAGTCGTAAATGACAGCATGCATTCCTCACAGATAACTGCTCTGCAAGGGCTTAGCATTAGCAGTGATTCAGGAGCTATCCTGGAATGGCCTTTCTCGTCTCTTGGCATATCTCTGAGCAGGCCTGGGAATATTTTTGTTTGCTGGGTTTCAGCTATTGCTGTCCCTGCTTTATTTTGCAGGTGAAAAGTATCCAAGTGCAGAAAATCCGCTATGTCTGGAATATCTATGCAAAACAGTTTCAGAAAGTTGGGTGAGTTTCATGCACTGGTTACATGAGTCTCTGAGGAAGTCGAGCTTCTTTGGAATAACACCCTAAGGAAAACATTCCGTTTATATTCTAGAGCCCTAGAAGACCACCACACTTGTTCAGCTATACATGCCAAATTTGGTTCTGGTCTCACCTGCAATGAACAGAATATCAGGTACATATTTTAAAGCACTTTAAATACTCAGCGTATGGATTTCAAAGAGATTTAAATTTACTGCTGCTGGTGCACTTTTCTTGAGCTTCATGTATATACATTAATAAGCACATAATTTTAGATGAAGTGACCATACATGCAAAAATTGAATGAAAAATGCTAGAGAATGTTGTGTGTTCCTTGTCAAAGTTTTTAAAATACTGTTCTCAGTCAAGAAATATCTATGTCTTGTAATTAACTCTGAGCAGTTCTTGTTTGCAATAGGAGAAAGCCTCCATGAGACAGTGCAGATAAGTTGTGTGTGTGCTTCTTCAGTGGGGCTCCACGTAATTATATTGAACGTATAAATTATTTAATTCTGGTCATTGAATTTATTCTAACAAGCTACTGTATCACTATAAAATGTACTCACTGGGTACTCTTGAAACTGCTAAATACAGAAATGATCTTTTGTTGATTGAATACTGAAAATACAGTTCCTGACATAAGCTCACATTGAAGCTTTCATTCAAGTCATGCTATGATTAACTTTATGCAGAATTTTTTGTTTTCAGATCATTTATTTTTAGGAGCAGGATTCTTTTTTTATGGTGCTTCAAAGGTGTTTTTGCATGTTGGAAACATTTGCCTAATGGCTGTGTTATACCTCGTCTTTTTGAGTGGATTTCACGGATGTGGTCATCTTTTTTGACATAAGCACTGTAAGGAGTATTAATTTTTTTTTTATCTTTTTTCTTGGAGAAAGATCCTCACAGAGTTTACATTAGGATTGATACAAGCTCTTTGGACTATTGAAAGCTGCAGCTTCTTGAGCAAGCTATATCGTCACTATTTTATCTGTAAGTGATGTATCTTTATCCCATACAGGAGAGCGATATGTGGGCCAAACAGTATTGATGTTCCAGTGATCCCTATTTGGAAACTACTCATCAAAGAGGTTCAACATTTCTGTTGCTTTTATTCTTAAGGCTACTTGGGGATGCAGAGTATGCATATAGAATATGATGGATCCTATGTCTAAATTAGCTTTCTAGCAGTCACCTATCAAGCATACTCTTTTTTCACATCCTGTTTATAAAATCACCATTAATTCATTTATTCTCCATTTTTCCAAATGCTCCGTCCCCATGCCTGTGCAGCTGCTTAGTGTGTGTGTGTATCTGTGTCCTAGGAGCTCATTCTGTTGGCCTTGCAAGGGTCAGTGAATGTTTACAAGCTGTGCTGAGAATCAAACCTTCCAGGCAAAGACTGTCTCTTAATCAGCAGAGGTGAACAGCACTAGCTGGCACATGCCTACAGCTTCAGAGAGGTCCAATGAGCTCATGACTCTGGGCACAGCATTGCGTAAAGCACCAATATGCCTTTCTAGACTGCAGCTGGCTATACGTGTGGCCTAAGCAAGGTGGAGGTGGTGCCAATGGTATGTGAGCTCCGTGCTCACTTCACATCTTGATCTCCTCTCACCTCTGTTACATTTCTTGTAAAGAGTAGAGGAAAGCAAGGACTAGGGTGAGCCATTCACATCTCAAATAACATCCTTATTAGTCCAGATTATTTGGCCCTTTCTTTCAGTGGAGATGGGCCAGGGTGATTAGACTGAAGCTACTGCTAACAAAATCAGAAAGAGGGTGGGGAGTCTCAACACTTACTTCAATAGCTTTTATTCTAGCCCATCTCCAGCAGAATGGGCTTTCTGGGTATACTGGAGTCATTTAAATGGGGCTAACTCTTGAGTAATGCTCCCTCTCCAACAGGTCTTGAATCCATTTTACGTGTTCCAGCTGTTCAGTGTGTGTCTGTGGTTTGCGGAAGATTACATGGAGTATGCCACTGCCATCATAATCATGTCTCTCCTGTCAATTTCTTTGACTGTATATGATCTTAGACAGGTAGGTGAGACATCTCACCTTTCTCCACAAGGAAGTCTTATTTGTAATGTCTGAGAAAGCCCAATATGTTACAACATGCATATGTACTGTGCTCTGAGAGTTACTCAGAGGTTTAGTCTCGTGACATTATGTAGTAGCAGGTGCAGTGGCCTGGCCTTCTAGTCATAATAATCTTTGTGTGGTACTTTACCCACATCCTGCCTTCCCCATTCCAGTGCTTTGCTTTGTAACCTTTTGTTACACCTTCTTCATAATTAGGGTGGGGAGTTTCTTTCTCTGTATGATTGTACAGTTCTTGGCAGGGACAGACCCCAGTTTATGAGGGCTCTCATAACCACAAATAA
The DNA here is from genome assembly GCF_964034855.1 of Anser brachyrhynchus. NCBI lineage: Eukaryota > Metazoa > Chordata > Aves > Anseriformes > Anatidae > Anser > Anser brachyrhynchus. Next base: position 12,798,127 of record NC_137703.1, on the reverse strand, counting down.
CAGAAAGGAATGATTGCTAGTGGATGAATTGCATCACATAAGATGTAACACTTTTTTTATGTTCTCCTTTAATTTATAGCAATCGGTTAAACTGCACAGACTGGTTGAGTCTCATAACAACATCATGGTCACTGTCTGCAGAAATAAGGAAGGTGAATCCTGCACACTTCTTTCTTCTATGTGTTTCATTTCTGTAACAACAATTTATATCAAAACTGAGAATATGTAGTGTCAAATTCCTTCCAGAGCAGTTTCCTCTATTGTCTCTCAACCTTTTTAACTAGCTTCTGCATATTGGTTTAGTTTGACCCAGAAGTATGTTGTGGCACATCAATCATATTTGTAATTGTGTGAGCACAGCCTTAGCAAAACATTATCAGGAAAACGATGCCATTTTTCTTAAAGCTGTGCTGACAAAGCCAACCACATAATCACTTAGTGGTTATGAGTCCACCTAATTGCTGCATACAAAGTCTGTTCATTGTCATGGTATTTGGAGAACAATCCAAAAAGAGGGAGTCAAAGTAAGAAAAGTCATAGTAAGAAATGTAGATCCAAGCTTCTTGAGTTAGGTCAGGACATTGGAATAGCAGCTATGATTTGGGGTATGGGGAGATAAAAAGAAATTCTGCAGTTTGAACTGGTGCCTAGACTTTTCTTAACATGGAGCGTTGTATTCTTAGGTCATTCTTGCAGTCCATTGTTTATCAGCCATTATAAAGAAGTAATAATATGTTCAGCTGGTGGCTCCTTGTATTTTTCCTCTTAACACAGAGAAACATGCAAAGCACAAAGTTTCCTTTACATGTCACCTACAGGTTTCCAAGATCTGGAATCGCACCATCTTGTTCCTGGAGACCTTCTGGTTTTGAAAGAGGGCAAAGCCCTTTTGCCTTGTGATGCCATCCTGATCAGTGGGCAGTGCATCGTAAATGAAAGCATGCTGACAGGTACAGCTTGTCCCTCCCAGGCTTACCATTAAAACATCATCACGGCCCTGTGGTTTCAGACAGTGGCACAGGACATACAGCATTAGCATTATCATGTATCATTCTTATTATGAGATAGTCCATAGTTAGCCTAGAAGGGCATTCTTTGGAATGTTTGCTATCAAAAAGACTATACAATAGTTATTCCCAGCTTCTCTAAATAGACAACATGGACTTTGGGAAGAGCAGCTCATCCATTTCTTCCCTTCTGGGGCACAATATTTAGCAAGTAATCCTTTAACTAGAAAGGAAGGAAGGGCAGACAGTGAAGAGGAATGAACAGGACAGGAAAAGAAACAGTAGATATGGAAAAAAAGCTGTTTCCACACAGGCACCCAGTCTATTCAGACTGTAGGGATTTCTCTGAATGTTTCATCCTGACTGCTGCAATGTCTCCAGCCAGCTGGAGTATCTGTCTTGATCTGCATGCACTTAACCTCACATTCATATGATAGCAGTGGAGGAGATACCAGCTAGGAGAGTTCACAGAGAAAATGATTTTGGGTGCAGGAGATGTTCATAGTTCTGTTTCTTGTCTTTAGATTTGGTCTCAGTCTGAATCAAATCAAAATCAACAGTTCTGAAATTTCAATATATATGAGAAATTCCAGAACCCCCTTTCATTTAGAAAGCCCGAGATACCAGATATTCAATAAAAGTATTTCTGCTTTTTCACCTGAATGTATCTGCTCTGACATAAATAGGATATTTGTCAGCTGTCAAGCACTGAGGTAAAGGCTCTCATTTTTCTTAGGAATGGGAAATAGCTAATGTCATGTTAAATCTGCCTGAGGGAATAGTGTTGTGGCTTGCACCTGAAGGTCAAACTAGGTGAACAACTTGTGGCCATCAACTGGAGTCATACAACACCAGTTAAGGTCTCTGTTCAAGTTTCTGTATCTACAGCCACTGTTCCAATTCCTTGGGCTGTTTTCATTTCTCAGACTTACAAGAAGTTACTGTACTGATGCAAAGGAGAGATTTTCTCTGGCAGGATCTGTTCTTTGTTTGCTAGGCTGCAAATTCCTATTCACTCTGAAGATGTGACGATATAAAACTAACATTTCTCTAAACTGGTTTCTCTAGTAAATATGTTTGCTGTCCACCTAGATACTTTACTGGCTTCAAAGTCAGCAGGCTAATTTTAAGGTGTACTGCATTTTTCCTTATCTGAGATAATCTTCCCTAGGAGAAAGTATTCCCGTAACAAAGACCTGCTTACCCCAAGCTGATAACATGAAGCCCTGGAGAATGCACTGTGCAGAGGACTACAAAAAACATGTCCTCTTCTGTGGAACAGAGGTCATACAGACCAAGGGAGATGACAGAGGAGTAGCGAAAGCTGTGGTGCTGCGGACTGGTCAGTCAACACTTCAGTTTGCTTTTCCTTTCATGTTTTTTCTTATTGCAACAGAGTCTGACTTAAAAAGTCCCTGGTGCACCTTAAGTTAAAGGAGTTAACCCAAATTCACAACAGTCAGGTGGGGAACTGATATCCCAGGTTCGGCTAAGCTATTATGCATTGTTTCAGTTTGCTTGACATAACTTTTACAAAAAAACATTAGCATGTGGTTGCAAAGAATAATTTTGCTTTGCTTCTGAGATGTTGAAAAAATCCTCCTGCTTAAGACATTTTTTTCCTATACTCTGCAGAGTAGTTCACATACAGTAAAATGAAGGATCTGGGCCTTCTTTCTTAGTTACATAAATTCTGAGTTATTTCAAAATCCTCCATTTTTTCTTAGTGAACTTTTGGAAATCATTTCCCCTTGTAATGATTTTAGTTTGTCTTGCAGGTTTCAATACAGCCAAAGGAGATCTGGTGAGGTCCATTCTCTACCCTAAACCAATGAACTTCAAGCTGTACAGAGATGCACTTCGGTTCCTGATGTGCCTCATAGCATTTGCAGCCATTGGAATGATCTACACAGTGTGTGTATTTGCACTTAATGGGGTGAGTTACTAAATGCAGGAGAAGTACTCACAGCCAGTTTAAAGAGACTTGAACTTGAGTGGCTTCATATACATTTATATATAAAAGTATGATTCTTTCCACTTTAGTATATGAGGCAACTGTCTTTGTGACACCACAAGCTCTTGGATATTAATTCTAAGGTGCCCAAACACACCATGTATCAGTTTTCATTTCTTCTGAGTTCTTAGTAAATCTGGTGTGAGCACTGCATGTCTTATAAATCAGTAACCTTTTGAATAGTGTCTACCTCTTTATTTGTGTGTTGTCTACCCTGTGCTCGCTGATACATAGAGCAAATACATATGATTGGCAGAATGCTTTCTAGATCTCTGAAAATGGGAGATCCCAAGAGCTTAGCACTCTGCAAGTATCTTTTAGAGAGTTCTTGTGGCACTTTTTGTACATTCCTAGAAAAATCTGAAGTCAGTCATAGGTTCAGACACAGACTAGCATGCCATTGTGAAAAGGTAACTTTCCAAAAACTTCAGTTCAGATGAAAGACCCCTCTATCCCTATCCACTGTCTCTGACAGTGACTGGTATTAGATACTTAGGGAAAGAGGTTATTAAAGAACCAATTATACAACAATTCTTCCTTGGTATAGTTTTCTGGCTTCTTGAACAGAAAGGTTTAAGAATTCAGTAAGCCGTTGATTGTGTCTGGATTGTCTAGCTTTAATAGCCACTGAAAATCCCCCAGAGTCTAGTTTAATAGATTTTTAAATTCATTTATGCCTTGGCCTTGACAACACCTGTGGCAGTGATTCCCACAGTTTCATTATGTACTGTGTAAAGATGTTTTTAAACCTACTTTCTGGTAAATCACTGAAGGCACTGTAGATTTTTGATTCAGAGAAGCAGCAAACAGCTGCTTTCTATTTGATATTTCCCTACTGTTCATGACTTACAGATCCTTGTCCACTCCTTCAGCCTCTTTTCTTCCACATTATAGAGCCCTGAACAGTACAGGTATAAACATAAATCCCGCAAATTTACTGACGTTATAAAGAGCTCCCTATTTCCTTTTGCACTTTTTCTCCTATCTTTGTTTAGTCATTTGTATAGTGGGCAAACCTTCACTTAGTAATCACTAAGCTTAATATCCTTGAGAGCTTTTGGGAAATAACTTTTGAAATCTAAGTGTCTTGTATCAATTGAGTCACTCACCCACATCGCAACTTATTTTCTCCAGAGTTCTCTAGGAGGTTTATGGGGCATTAATTCCCTCTGTGAAGACTGTGTTAGCTCTTCTCTCATATGCCATATTCATTGGGGTCTATTAATTCTATATGGTAATTTTAATCAAGTTTCTCAGTGTAGAACTAAGACTTGCTGTGTCAGGAAGAAGCAAGGGCCAGCTGTTCCCTAGGGGAAGGCAAGCCAGGAGCCAAGGGTGACCAGAGCACAGGCAGTGTCATCACCAAACAGGGCACAGTCACACAGCATCTGAACATGGTGGGGAGAGCTGTGTGATAGTTAAGTGCCCATCAGTAGTTCCAGGCAAGATGAAATGGTAAATAATCCAGACAGACTAGTCAGAAGCAGAAGATAGGACAAGACAAGACTGCAACACCCATCTAAAAGTGGCCATCCAGGAGACAGTGCTAGCAGCAGGTACACCCACAATGTAGCTGAGACATGGGCTCCCATATAGGTCCTTAAATTTCTGGAGACTGCCTGACGCTTTTAAAAATAGTTCACTCATTCTCATGTCGTGTGTCAAGGTCAGTCTAAGACATAGTCAATGCGCTGTAAACAATAGTTGGGCAATTTTGAAAACCTAATTGTTTCAGAGCTTTTTTAAAAACTTCTTAGAAATCATTTCATGCATTGATAATTATTTGCCAATGGAAAGCCAAAGTGCTGAGCGGCAAGGTTGATTCTGCAGAAACTGAATTCCCCTTGGGATGTCAAAGAAAGTGTGCTTAAGAGCATAGCTTAGCGACTGCCCTGAAGCTTTTACTTTTTTTAGACTCTCTTCCCATTTTGTAGTATGTAAAATACGTGCTGATATTATCACAGTAGCTGAAACTCTCTTGTCAGACTGGTGTAAGATTCAGTCACGATACACTACATTCTTTCTCTTCCGTGACTGTGTTTATCTGAAGGTGATAAGTGGTTCATTCTTACATAAAATAGATACAGAATAGTATCAAACTGGAGCTTCCTGTGGTCTGAAGCAGTATCAATGAAGGGAGAATGAGAACATGATGAAAATTCAGCACATCAAAAGCAGCATGGTTTATGGTCAAAACTCCAAGCTCAGAAGCAGTAATAATAGAACTCTAGTGATGGTTTTCAGATCCATCTGAACTGCAAATTGCATTTAGTTTGCAGCGTCTCTGTCCTGGGACCCCAATTTGAAATGCATTTGATCCTTTTTTGATCCAAGAATAACAAGGCCAACATTCAGTGCACTGGCAGTCAGTTTAACACCAACATGTTATGCTTTCAAATTAGAGATTACTTTTAAAAATGTAACTTTTACTTCCATGTCTCTTCCTGCACATAAAAACAATTTCCTTTGTGCCCTCCTTTTTACCACTATCCCATATCTCACCATCACGCTAGTATGGAGCCCAGAGCTACGTCTGTAGGTGGTTGGATGAATAACCATAAAAATGGCAGTTTCTTGTGTGCTGCCTGATGGTGAGCTGGGCTTGACTGAAGGTGCACTAACATATCTGGCACGTTTGAACTCATGTGCTTCATAGGAGACTGTGAACTTTGGCAGGTTTGTTGACATGGAGAGTGAGGGAGGGTCTGGAGGCTGCTCTTTAGTATTAAGTCCTTTGGTTAAATCAAAACAATTCATTTCTGAGGGAGATGAATATGTAATGTACCATGGGCAGAAAACACTAGATCATGAAACACCTGTAGTGCAGGGGAGGAGAGATGAAGAAAGCTATACTCAGACAATCCAAGCAGCACTCCTTGCCATCTTCTTGCTGATAACTGTCTTTGGTTTTATGTCAGGAGGAGGCTGGAGAAGTAGTGAAGAAGGCTTTGGATGTTATCACTATTGCTGTCCCCCCGGCCTTGCCGGCTGCCTTGACCACAGGGATCATTTATACCCAGCGGAGGCTGAAGAAAAAGGGCATCTTCTGCATCAGCCCACAGAGGATCAACATGTGCGGACAGCTGAACCTCATCTGCTTTGACAAAGTAACTGCTATGAGTTGGTTACTCTCGTGCTAGCAATGGGAGCAATGCTAGGGGTGGGAGGGTATGGGTTTTGCTCAAGCATTTTTCAGATTGTTGTATGAGCAGACATTGTTGTGCATTGTTGTTTTTCTTGGAATCTAGGAACTGGTTGGTAGCACTTTCGCTCTGCACCATGCTGGCATTTCTGAACAGCAACTTCTTAAAATATGTCTTGCTTTTTATTCCTCTTGGAGATCTCATGTGTGAATTTTATTTAAATGTACATTTTAACTTAGACTGGCACCTTAACAGAAGATGGCCTGGATCTCTGGGGCTTGCTGCCCTCTGAAAGAAATTGGTAAGGCTCTTTGACAACCAATGGAAGTTAAATTTGGTAGAATAGTGACCAGATTCTCCTCTTGGATATATGAACAAATCTAAAAGACAGTTAATGCCAAACAACAGTTAGAAGTTCCCCATGTTTAAACTACCAATATTATTTCTGTAGCCTTTGGAAAATGGGTTGGTTGCCTCATCCCAGCCACTATTGTCAGCATTAGGCAGAGCACAGACGGGCAGGATAGTCTGCAGTAGACATGCTAGGTTAGATTTCAAAGCTGCAGCAGTGCCCCAACCCTTTATGATAAGAAGACACTGTTACCCGTGAGATGGGCACTGCAGGAACCGAGTGGCAATGTTTTTGCCCGTTTACATTTCCAGAAGTGTGCATGGACAAAGATGCTCATACTTGTATGAGCCTCACAGCTCAAATCCTTGCACAAACCTCAAGTAAGATATTTCATAATAATCTGTTTCTCTGTCCATCCCAATGGACTCTTAAGTATGCAGAATATGCCTGTTCTGAACATGTGTATCCTAGCGAGGGATGTGCATGCGAAATTGCTTCTGGGGGAGGACTAGTCCCTAGAAACAGGCTTATTGTCTGATCACAGGATAGGACTTTAACACTCTCCTTAAGTTTTTTTTTTTCTTTTTTTTTTCTGTTAGTCACATGTGTTTGGTGTTCTCTGATGGTATTTTTCATGATGTCTTTTGTGTCAGTTTCCAGGACATTCACAGTTTTCCTGCAGACCACAGCCTGCCTTGGGGCCCACTGTTCAGAGCAATGGTGGTTTGTCACTCACTAATTGTTTGGGAGGGCAAGATCCAAGGAGACCCACTGGATGTGAAAATGTTTGAGTCAACTAACTGGGTAATGCTGCGCTTTGCTATTATGCAAATAGTAGTGGGGAGTTTTGATGTTATTGCAAAGGAGAAATATCTCAAGCTGTTCCATGCAAAAAGCCACTTCCCACACATAAGTAAAACAGTAAGTAATAATCCCAGAAGGGATACCACATGCTTAGGCTTTTAGAGAAATGTTCCTTGTTTCTGCCTAGAGCTTTCACCCTGGGGTACTCTGAGTATTTAAATCATTTGACTTCAAGTGGCGAATATCATGCAAACCCTACTGGGGTATTAACTCTGATTGTGGCTGCTGCCAGATGACAGGAAGCCCCAGATGTAACTTACATGTAGATGCAGACTGGTTTTACGGAGCATATAACAGATTTCTGCTAGCCTTGAAATGGATACAATACTTCGACCTTTGTTAGAGCTCTGTCAATGAGAAGATGTTTCACATGGGCATGGGATTTCAAACCTAAGGGTTGTAGAAGGCCTCTCAGCTGGGAAAGAACTACTACAGTTGTGGAGTAATGAGAGCAGAGTAAAAAGAGTAACTCTCAAAGCACTCTGCTTTCATTCTCTGTCCTATTACCTACAAATGCCATCCATGTCCCTGTTTACTATCTGATCAATTGAGGAAAAAAATGAACATTTATGAAAAACTGAAGGGCTGCAAATGTGGGATGGGTAAGAGAAACAGTCAATAATTACCTGGTGGAAGATATAGCCACAAGCCACTGCTGATGTAAGACAAGATTCAGGGCTGGATTAGCTGACAACACCCATATTTAACACTTGTCTGTTTTGTATTTGCAAAATATGTAAAACAGCCAAGTTTCATGGAATAAACTATCCAGTAGTGTCAGGAATTTGAGTTTTTGGTTTGCTTTGCTATTTTTTTTCCCTGGGGCATCACTTCACCATCTCAGCCTTAGGCAGAAACCCACCAAAGCTATAAATTACTTGAAACAGGAATAATTGTGTGCCCTTTGACACCATAAAATAGTTCTGTTCTCACAGTCATGTTGTGATGATTAAAAAAAACCATAGCTGATTTGTTGAAGACTTCAAGAGCAGTGAATGCTGCTTTCTACACTAACATAATTTTTTTATTATTATTTTTCCACTGGATGTATGTTATATCTAGGAAAAATGTTTTTTACATGTTTTAGTGGATTGTAATGGACAAAATATTTGTCTGGGAGGTGACACAAGGTATTTGCTGTGCAAGAGTACAGCAATATCTTAGTGAAGCCAGTGAAGCTCTGGATTTGATTGCCAAGGGAGGCATTGAGTTTTCTCTTTCAGGAGCTTTTAGTGTGAGGTCAGACAAACCTCTATCAAGAACGAATAAGATACCTTGTTCTGAGGGAAGGAAAGGCTCTAAATGATCCCTTAAGATTCCTTTCAGCTTTGCTGCTATGATGTAAAAGATTTTTGTCTTTCAATACACAGGTGATAGATGATTCCAGCAGACATCGCACTGAAGGTCAAGGATCCACACATGCCACAGTTGTTAGACCTGGACCTAAAGCCAGCAGTGTAAGCTATTTGCAAGATTCACATTCATGATCAAGTTAAACTGTTAAATAAGAGTTACCTTTTAGTAGAGAAATGTTTAGTTGTCCTAGTCCAAGACATCTCTTCTACACTTCGTCTTGCTTGGACTCCCTGCAGGGAGATCACCATGCTCTCTCTGATGAAGAAGAGATGCCAGGAGGAGCTTGCTGCTCACCTTAGAAGCAGGGATTTGCATAGGATGTTGATAGATGACAGATTGTCCAGTCCAGGAATTTACCTCTTCTGGTGGTTCCAGACTCAGTCCAGTCTCAGCTGAGTGATGATAATCTCTAAAGCACATGGGGCTACAGTGGGTTCCAGCACCTGATGTCACGTCTTTACCAGTGATGCACAACAAGGGGTTGACTTTCAGATGTCCGTTTTTTCTTTTGCAAGACCAGTGTAAAACCTAGCAGAGTCTTGTTAAAGAAATAGGGTTAGTGAGTTCCTTTTAGTAAATTATATCTAACAGTCTGCTAAAACTGTCAGTGAACTTTTCCTATTGCTTGACCTAAACATTTCTGTACAAATTTCACTGGTCTTTTCTAACCCCATTCTGACAAATCAGTCCATCATACATGGTTAGCTTCACAGCACGGTTCAGAGAACTCAACTCCTTTGGACAGAGTTTAAAACCCATGCTGCAATATCTAATCCACTTGCTTTTCTCCTAGGCCTCTGTGGAAGGAGTTATCATTTTACACCAGTTTCCATTTTCTTCAGCCTTGCAGAGAATGTCTGTCATTGCTCAGGAAATTGGTGGGGAAAAACAGGTCTTCACAAAAGGGGCTCCAGAAATGGTAGCCACATTATGCAGAGCAGAAACAGGTAACTAACATTTGTAAATGCTTCCTAGAAACACGTATGTATAAATGCCTTTGATGGTGTGTTGAAGTGGAAGGTCCAAGTGAGATTTCTGGGTCTAAGACCTTATACCTCAGCCTGAAAAGTTAGTCTCACTGTTGTGCTTCAAGTCTAAGGGTAAGCTTTCATACAGCCCTTCTCAGGGCTAGCAGACAAAAGCAAGTACCAATTGTTGTAAAAGGTGTGCAGTTTCTGCTGGAATAAATATTTGAAAGAGTAGTCTACTAGTCCAGTATACACCAAAAAAAGTTTTCTTTTCTTTCCAAACCTTGGGTAGGCAGCTGGAAGAGCACAGCTCATTCATGACACCCTAGAATAAGGTAGGTCTTTGCAGAACAGCTTAGAATCCTCAGTGCAGAGTGGCAGAGGAGACACAATGATTTTCTTATTGATCAAAGCTCATTTCAGCAGCTTCTTTTAATGCCCTTGGCCTATTGGTGGTATCTAGTTGTACCTGTTCTCTGGGAACAAACCTTCCCTTCTCCAAAACCATTCTATCTTTATTAGAAAGCAGTCTAATGCCCTGATGAACTGTCTTTACTGTCTTTTCCTCTTTTCACAGTCCCATCGAACTTTGAAAGCAAGCTTCTGTTCTACACAGCACAGGGCTTTAGGGTCATTGGACTGGCATGTAAGTCTCTACAGACAGGGAGGCAATCTACTGATCTAACAAGGTAAGCAGTAGACTGCTTCTTATCAGCAACATTCGGCCATGGGCCTCACGTAATACCGTTACCACAAAGCCTCTGCTAGGAGCAGGGCTGTAGTACAGATAGTTTTGTTAGACTCAGGCCAAAGAGAGTCTGATTTAAATCTGGATATATGTCTATCTGAGAATGAGTAGAGGGCACTTCACTACCCCATGCTTACAGCACATGCCTAGAATCTTTACACATTTCTTAACAATGGATCAACATAGGAGGTTTAACTCTAGTACACCCTGAAGCCTAGTACACCCTTCTCTCAGTCCATCATTTCTACCAATCTCTTTGCATATTTATCCAGGCTTTCAGCCAAAGCGGTCTCTCTTTTTTTTGTTTGTTTGTTTTGTTTTGTTTTGTTTTGTTTTGTTTTCCTGTCTCCTTGATTAAGCAAAGGCAGCAGATGACCCCCATAATGCTACCTATTCTCTAGCCCAGTCAAAGTTAGCAGACTATCTTCTGCTGCTATCTTGGTCCATTCCTTTAGCATTATAGCTTTAACTTCCTATAGCTTCTAGAGAAGTCAGCAAACTTCTGCTACTCTCAAGAAACTAATTTTACACAGGCCTCACTCAAAAACACCTCCAGATGAATCTGTAGGCTCTTTACCCAAATCCCTCTAGCTCTTGCTTGTGATACTCCAGAAATACCACTTGTGAAACATTTGTAGCTATTTGGTGCATGTGCTGTCCTTTTTGTTTACTAGCTGCAGGTCCTAATCCAGACAGGGCTCACTTGCTTTTTCACAGTGTTTGTATTTCATTTTGCAAAAAGAGCCATTGACACTGAGGCAAAGTGCAAATGATTTGTTTAATTCTTGTGACAGGTGTCATAACAGACTTATCCAACCCAATGAGCAAATGTGTATGATATGGCCCAGATTTTGCAGCTCTGCGTGCAATTATATCATGGGTGATGTATATACTACTAGGAGAAAAAGGATGACAGGATGTCAAACACTAGTCCTGCTATGAAAGCAGTGACTATTCAGCATCACCTGACTCGGCTGCTCTTACTGCCATGCAAGTGTTTGGCCTCACCTCCTACTTATAGCTGTGGCTAAAATAAGTGTTTGAAAGCTTTAACTTCTCTCAAACACTTCAGAGTCACCCTGGCTTCCTGAGGTTCCCGGGGACCTCTATTTTAGGCCTCAGTGATGGGATTGTTTATGAAATTCCGTTCTCAACTGCTTGTGTTCAACTGTAAAAAAGGCAATAGCGCAGGTGTGAAAAAGAGAATAGGAGAGAACAGAGCTGGAGATCCCACATGCTGTTTGCTTGGGTCCTACTGTTAAGAGTAGCTGATGAGTTTACTGAGGTGTGTGTCTTCATTGTACAGACCTCAAATGAGGAGGAGTAGCGTGCATGAACTTTTCAAATCAGACCATCAGACCAGTTTGGGAATCCTGCAGGAAAATCAGGGTCTTTTTTGCGTGCTGGCTGGGGATGGTGCATTAATAGAAAACAGTCCAACTTATCCATCGGGCTTCATTTTGGTATGTGGAGTAGGTACACCAAATTGTCTCGTTTTGGTTTGATAATTTAGCAAACATGATGTGGAAGCTGGCTATGTACTGAACTGTTTCTTCAGAACAAGGGAAGACTAGCATAGAAGGATGAAAACCAAGTGAAGATCCTCCATATACCATCAGCACCAGTTACTGCTGGTAGAATGCAAACCCAGCTGGCGTTGAAATAACACCACTAAAGACAGACAGCCTTAGACTGCTGAAAGCAAACAAGTTATTTTAATCCTTCTGAATTAGGCAGGACGGTTAACCGTAGTAACTGGCTATCAGCAAATTCAGTGCAAAACAGGCCAAAAGGAAAAAGAGGAATTAAATCTCTCCATCTCATCTCCATTCTTAAGGGAGGAGGTGGAATCAGATCTGACATTCCTAGGTCTGCTGATAATGGAGAATCGACTGAAGAAAGCGACAAAGCCTGTACTGGAAGAGCTCAGTGCTGCCCACATCAGGAGCGTTATGGTCACAGGTATCTAAATAGGATGGATTATTTATGTGGCTGCTCGCCCAGATAAGGAATTCAACCATACGTGAATGAACAAGCAGTCTGCTGCTTTATCACCACCACTGGTAGGAAGGCACAGACATTTGTGTCTTTCAGACAATTACAGTCCAAGAAGCAACTGTGTTGTAATAATCACATGAATTGACCTATGCAGGCTTATGTCCCTGACAACTTCACCGGGCTTTGTCAAATACCTGACTCTTTATCTGTCCCCCTTTCACCATAAATCAGCCTTGCTGTTCCTCTGACACTTTCTAGTGAGCCCATTTGTTCCCCGTACTAAGGTTATCAGGTGTTGTGCATGAAGTCATGTCATGCCAGATCTCCTCTTTATAGGGTCTTGTGAAATTCTTTTGTTATAAATGAGCCAAGTTTAAGCATGGATACCAGGATAAAACACTGAACCTTGTGACATCTGGTACTTCATGCCTACCAGTCCCTATTTATCGCCCCCCCCCCCCCTTTTTTTTTTCTTGAAGAGCTGGTTTGGATTTGAATAGGATAAATCCGAGTTTTTCCATGGTCCAAAGACATTTTTTCAGGAATTACACAGATCTTGTCTTCTTGGGCTTCACTTATTTCAGTACCTGTCTTACACCAAAGACATTTAAGGGCAATTGCTGTGAATCAGTGATACTAGCAGCAAGTTAAGAGTGAATCCCTTATTTTTTTCTTGCCTAAAACACAGAAACTAGAAGCACACTCCCCAACTAGATTTCTTCAAGCTCAGGCCAGATGAAATATATATTTAATTATTGAGAGAGACCTCGTCTGCAAAGTTTTGATCTTTATCAAATACTTCCTTATGCATAGACACTGAAATTTTATTGATACCTGTGATTATATTTGAAAACTTGGAATTCAGGAAAAGGCTAATGTTTCCTTTATAAACAATTCCTCACTGTAGATAATACTGCCCTTGATTTTTCTAGGTGATAACATTCAAACAGCTGTAACTGTTGCCAAAAATGCTGGGATGATTTCTCCAACAAATAGAGTGATTCTTGTGGAAGCAAACAAAATACCTGGATCTTTTTTAGCATCTGTTACCTGGAAACCACTAGAAGAAAACAAAACTGAAGATTATGGAAGCCTGGTGAGTGTAAAGCAGGTGATGTGCAGCAGGAAAGCAAACTGAGTTGGAATGCTTGAAATAATACAGTGGGATTATGCTAGTATAACAGAGACCAGTTATTCACCATCATCTGCATGTCAGAATGTTATGTGCTGGAAAAGTGTTTAAAAACAATGATGTACTTACTACCCTTGAGCTTTCTTCCTAGCATATTATCCTGTAAACACTATTTTTGCTAACTGTCTGGGTTAGGTTTGAGAACAGCTGTACACAAGATTTGACTATAGCCCTCATGCTTAACTGATGCACTTTTCAAGCATGTTTCCCTGCAAGGTAGGTTCGGTAGTAGAGGGGTGGACTCAGTGGTACTGCACTGAAGGTACAAGCCCTGTTTGAACACATAGAGTGCTTTCCCATACCTGCAGAATTAAAACACAGATTAACAGTTGAGAAATTGTATATACACAGTGAAACATAGGCTAGCTATGCTAAGAAATTGTATTTCATCAAGCATCTCCACAAAGGAACTGAGACAAAGACCTGTTACTCTCTCCCTGCAGAGTATGGCTGAAGGTGCTGACCCTCCTCTAAGAAGTATTAGAGTCAGGCAGATGGTAGGGAATCTCTGCAGGGGCTGTTGAGGGGCTCCCATCCACCAAAGCCCAGCCTCAGCAGCATCTTCGTTGTATTTCACTGCAAGAAGGCATGCCTAGCTATGATGCCTATATGTTCCCTGTAGCCCCTCTCATTCACAGTGCAGCCCATCAGATTGGCACTGCTGCATAAATTCTGCCGAACCTGTGAATGTTGAGGTCCAGCTTTCAAGGCATATAAGGAACCCAGTTCACACTGAAATAGATAGCATGATATGCCTAAATATATTTACAAATCCAGGCAAAGGGACTGTGCCATGAATCCAGCTCTCCCAGAGTCTTCACAAGTGCCCTTTTCATGGGATGTCCTTTTCTTTGCCTGTAAACACACACAGTAGCTTTTGAGGGCTTAGGAAGAGCACTAATTCTGGATTTTTTTTACAGGAAGATGACAGTCAGACTGAAAGAAGAATTAGGCTGGCAGTGGGATCAGGCCAGTACCATTTTGCCATGAGTGGAAAATCTTATCAAATTATAGCACAGCATTTCAGCCACTTACTTCCAAAGGTAAGATCTGGATTATTTAATTGGGGTAGGCTTGCCAATCAGTGGATTCAAATTGTCCTGATATAATTAGCTGAATAGATCTGTATCAGGACATCTTTTGGAAACAGCTCTAAGCCTGAAATAACTTGTGGGCTGGTTGAATCTCTGATGTTAATGTGTGGGGATAGGTCTGAAAATTCACTATTTTTTTTCCTGCACAAGAGGATCAGACCGGTCTCATAATGTAAGGACATGACTTAAAACATTTGTGGCCATATGCCTGGCCCTTGCACAGAACTGCTTCTCTCAGGTGTTGAAGAAAAGGAGAAAACATGGTATTACACAGCATGCAATTTGGCATGATTTGTCAGTTTACTGGAAAAGATAGCATCATGAATTATTTTCTAGTAAATCCCTGCTTGGTAATATGTGTTCATCTGATAAATGACACACCAGGCCTCATGTCCAAGATGTCATTGTTATTTTTCCAAATCAAGATACCTTTTATCTTTGATCCTCAACCTTTCCTGCTTTGGGGTCTAGCATCAGTTGATTGGAAATACGACTTTTTGGTGGTTTCTATTCCAGATTATCACTGACTCTTACATCAAGTGCTTAAGAAATCACTTTCTTTTTTTTCTCCTTACAGCTTCTGCTGAATGGAACAGTTTTTGCTAGAATGTCTCCTGGTCAGAAATCCAGCCTTGTAGAAGAGTTTCAAAAGTTGGAGTAAGTTCTTAATAAGCACTGAGTTAGGAAGTGATGAATTTTCAGACTTCTAAAGAGCTAGCTTTTCTCTAACATAGTGTTTCCTAGAAGTACACAAAACTGAAGCTTCTACAAAAGTACAGCTTGGCAATTAAGTTTCACAAGCCTATTTAAGAGACGCTGAAGTCCACGTTGGTTTGGCAAACGAACAAATACCTAACACTTGCATAATTCTGAGTTTTCTATGTTCATCTTTCATTCTTACTTCTCTTTCTGGAGTTGAAGCTGGCATGGCTTGCATAAATGGAGGAGGCTCTGCTTCCCTCCTGTTTATAGGTCTTATTTTTCCCAGCACTGAACTGTAGATCACTTTATTTTTTAGTTACTTTGTGGGCATGTGTGGAGATGGAGCCAATGACTGTGGGGTAAGTGAAAATTCTTTACAATATAGTTATTTAAAAAATGAGTGCAGTGCTAGTAGAACACCCCAAACTGAGCACATGCTGGAGATGGGAGCCCTCTGCTTATTTATAGAGCAATTTTCCTGCCACTAGTATTGATTCAGGCCTGATCCCCCCTAACCATGCAAGAGCTGATATTGTTGCAAACTGCGGTGTTGAGGACTGATTAATTTCCTTTACAAAAACCACCAGAAGATTCTCCAAATCCTCCACTGGGTTTTCTGTCAACACCTGCAGGTTTGGGGGGTAGGGGATACAGGGGCGAGGAGGAGGTTTCCCAGGGAAACAGATACAGCCCTGCAAGATGGTTGTAAGTGCATGTTTTAGAAGCGCAAGGCAAGGAATGTTTTTTTTCCCAAGAGGAATGATCCATGCTCAGGAGGTGTCCATAACTACCTGCTGGGTTTGCTGGCAGGTTTAGTTCACTCCATGACTTCACACATCCTTGTGGCAGTGGGAGCAATGCCACCTTGGGAGTGAAGCACTCACTTGCATTTAAACAAAGTCCCAGGGGTTCTCCCAGGGTAAGCAAGCAGAGAAGCTAGACTGTCTACCTAAGATGCGACTGCATGGAAGCATGACAAAGGAGGCACAGCCAACCTGTCTTCTGCAGCTGCTGGTGGATGGCTTTGGGGTCTGTGGCAAGTGGACTTTCTCATGCTCTCATCCCCTTACTGCTTCTGCACCTGATGCCCCAGCCACATCCTATTGGATAAACCTTTTTGGTGGAGCACACCCAGGGTGAGAAAGGGTTGCTGTTCACAGAACACATACTGTAATAAGAACTTGTTTCTTGGCTGACATGTCAGTTCCTGGGTCCTTCTGGCTTGTGAGTGCTGAAGAGGACTATGCCTTTCAGGCTTTGAAAGTGGCGCATGCAGGGATATCGCTGTCAGAGCAGGAGGCATCTGTAGCTTCACCTTTCACATCCCAAACCCCCAGCATAGCATGTGTGCCAGAGCTAATCAGGTAAGCATGGATTTTTGTTTCCTGTTACATTAAGAAGACAGTCCCCACTCCTCTCAAATATTAGTATTAACTGTCCCCACTAGGCCAGAATGTATATATATGGAGAAAAATAAATGTCTTTAATATGGAAATTACCATTTGCTTAGTTACTATCTGAAATTCCTTTAAGATAAATTAATTCTTTCCCCTCAAAGATACAGGAGGAGGGCAATTACAGCTGAGCATTTTGTCATTAGCGATATTTTAAATGCAAAATGAACAATGCTATGTCCAAATTTGCTGAACCAAATGTCCACAATGTCAACCTATTCACTACTATTAGGCTGTGTCTCTAATATCCTATGCAAGCAAAACATTAGCATCTGTTGTGCCACTCCCTTAGTTAAGTTTTGAAAAAGGTAAGTTATCTGCTTCTTACTGAAGAAAGTAGAAGGAAGCAGGGCTGTGCCAAACTTAAGCATTTGTTGCGGTGAATATCACAAGCTGGAGGAATTCACTGTCTAGAGCCATGAACTTCATTAGGAATAGCGTTAGCATTGGGTCTGCAGGTTATTTCATCATGGAGTCTCTTCCTAGAACTTCCTCCAACTGCTGCTCAGAGGAGTACCTCTGTCTGATGTTGTGAGCTGCAGTGAAGCTAGGAGTAGACACAACAACTAGCCTAGTCCATTGCTCTAACCACTAAGCACAGTTTTCTGAGGAATCTACAACGTTGGATAGGAGTCTTCCTTATTCTCGTGGGTTTTCCTCTAAAATCCCAAAGGCATTTGATATTGCTGTGAAGAAGGCCAGGGTCCCAGTTTTGCTTAGTTGCCAGATAAATAACTCGGAAGGACTTGGAAAGAGCCTTTTACTGTCATTGGATACTACATGGTCACTGCAGGAAGAGAGGACTTGTCATTTTGAACTCACCAAGCCACTGCTTGGCTTTGTATGCTTTTCCTCACGTGGAATTGTTATCTGTACTATTAGTATCAACAGGAAAACTTGCTGGGATAAATTGTAGTGTTGGGAACATGGTTTACTGGAATCAAGCTATTTTGCTTGCAGCAAGATTCCTGCAAGTGAAGATTTTACTTTTGTTCAGGCCAGATTTTATTTATTTCACCTCCCAGTAAAGAAAGTAGTAGAGCCTTCTGTCCTTGTGACAAATGCCTTGGTTTTCAACTGCACTTTCAGACGACTGGAAACGGGAGCAGACCATCACCTAATTGTTGTCTTTTATTCCTATTCTCACACAGGGAAGGTCGTGCTGCCCTGGTCACTTCCTTCTGCATGTTCAAGTACATGGCACTGTACAGCACCATTCAGTACCTTGGTGTCCTCCTACTGTACTGGGTATGTCTTGGGAATATGGGCCTTGTTCAATAGAATGGGATAAGCTACTGTTCCTTTGTAGGAGAAACATGGCATAAGAGCCACAATAAAACTAGGATACAGAGGTTTACCTGAGCTGCAAACTTCTGTGACATGATCTTATGGTCCTTCTGTACACTTATCTGAAAACTGAATTCTTCTCATTAACTCCAGCCAATGGGCTCAGGATCTGCTCTGGGCAAAAAGAAGGCTGAGATATTAAATGGTATTTCATATAAGGACATATGTCTGTGAAAAGGGAGAATCTGGCACAAGCATATGCTGTTGCAATTTATTCAGCATTTAAAGCATGAATTAGCTTGACAGTAAGCAAAATCCCCTGGAATGCCTTAAGCCACTTTTACATGTCTCCTTCCCAACTAGAGAGGAGGGCTTCACATTCAGAAGTCACACAGCACTGAGAAAGGATGTGTCTCTTCAAAGAGGCTTCTTTTTTATCACACCGAGTGAACTGGGAGTGTCATTAGTCCGAACAATGCACAAAATGAGAGCATTCACTGCAGGCCGAGTGATGATGAATCTATTGGCAGGGTAGTGGATTGTGCAGTCCCTTTATCTGCTCAGTAGCGTACTCTTGGAATTTGAGAAGAAACAGCAGAGCATTAGCTCCGTGAAAATAATATGGCTTTCTGGAGATGATATGAACAAGCCGACAGCAAATGTCTGATTTGTAATGTTTTTTCTTTGTGTTCCTCTTTTCAGAAACTAAACACCTTTGGGAATTACCAATTTTTGTTCCAAGATCTGGCTATTACCACTGTAATTGGTGTGACAAGTAAGCCCCTTAGTCATCCTCTGTATTAAGAGAATGGATCTCACATATTTTTAACCTCCTTGGAAATGTATATTCCTATGTAGAGAAAGGATGGAAAGAGACTGTGTTGACTACTTGACATTTAGATAAGTAAATAAGGCATCTTGTTTGAGAAGAGAAAGCTCTGAAATGGGTAACTCGTAGTGGTGCAGTTGCTGAGCATAAAGAAACAAAAAATCCCAAGACAAATTTGACAAGTGACCAAAAGAGAACAGAAGAGCTGGAGCATATCCTTATAGCATTGGGCCTGACAGTAGCCAAATAAAATCAAAATCTAACATTTGTTTTTGAAAAATGCCTCATGATAGACAGATGCCATTAATTAACCCATTCTGTGGCCAATAAGATTTTGTAAGAAAATAAAGCTGTGTTTTGTACTTGATATAATATTTGTATGTGCTATAGTGAACATTACGGAATGTAAAAGTGCTGGCCATTGATAGCAGTCAGTAATACACAGCAGCACTGCTGGTATTTTGGACACACTAGTAAACATGCCTGTACATATTTCAGTGAGTTTCACAGATGCCTACCCAAAGCTGGTTCCCTACAGGCCTCCTAGCCAACTCATCTCACCCCCATTGCTGCTCTCTGTTGTACTTAACATCCTCTTCAGCCTCAGCATGCAAATTTTTGGATTTGTGATGGTGCAGAAGCAGCCCTGGTATTCCAAGACGGATATACACAGGTAGGTCCCCTTCTTGGGACTTGGGTGGCACAGGGCAGACAGAGAGAGACAGGTCTGCATGATACTATTGATCAGCTTGACTATAGTGTGGATGAGCAGCTGCAAGCAGACCCTCTGCTTCCCCACCAGCTGCTAACAGAGTAAGCAGTGGTGTCTGCAGGTCCCTAACCTCTCCAAAAAGTGCAGCACAGTGCTAGTGGTAAGAACACTTCTGATGAGCACTAAGAAGAGCACTGGATTGCTGGGAAGACCAGAGTATCCATGTAGGTTTGAACTAAGGCTCTGCCACGTTCAGTAGGTAAGACTAAGTGGGGGCACTGCCAACAACCTACATCCTTGGGACAGCAGGAGCAAATCATGATGATGAGGAAGGATGCCTGATAGTGGTGGTGGAAGCCGGATGAAATGACCAGGACAGAGATCATTCTCTGACCGGAGTGATGCTTTTTTACAGCGCCTGCCTCTCATTAGACAGCCACATGGAGAATTCTTCCTCTGTTTCCAGCCTGGGCCTCCATGGGATGGGAGATGGAGCCCTTAATGAAGCAGGCAATGGCTACAAGAGCTATGAAAACACCACAGTGTGGCTACTGAGTACCATCAACTGCCTCATTGTTGCTCTAGTGTTTTCTAAGGGAAGGCCTTTCAGGAAACCTATCTACACAAACTGTAAGTGTGGGAAGGGGGGGAGGGATCTGCGAATTGGTCAGCTCATGAAGTCAATTCACTAGGGCAAAGTTAAAACTTGACCAAAGTGATGCCAGCCAAAAAAGTAGGAACCCAATAGTGGATCCCTAAATGACTAAAGGTCAGCTTTTCGGAAGTTTTAGTCTCAGCGGCATCCTTTAATCAGCAGCTCTCTGAGCTGGGCCTACTTTTTGTGCTTCTGTGCTGCTAAAAATTTGGCCCAGACATTTGGGTTTCTGAAACAAACAAATGGAGTTTGATTAAAATCGGTGGAGTTGTCTTGCAGAAGCATCATGGTACTCAAGGCAGCCATATTATGTTAGAGCAAACTGTAATGAAGTCTAGTAGGCCTTTTCTGTCTCTGAATGACTGCCATGAATGGAAGGTCAGCATGTGATTTTGAAGTTCTGGAAGTTGCTGTGAGGCATAGGAGGGCTATTCTTTTTGTCTGTGGGACAAGCTGTCTCTCAGGCAAAGCTGTGTTCAGCTCTTTTGTGCTAAAGTACTAATTTAATGCCGGAGGGTTCATGGCTTGGATGTTTAGGTACAGTAATAGTGAGGAGGGGCCTTTCCTCCTAGGTAGCAGAAAGGTCATCAGTATTGGGAAAAACTCGAGTGAGTGGATGGAGGGTGAAGTCTGGCACATGCCAGCTGGAGAAAAAACTGATTTGCATATCATTGCAATATTTGCCTTGGGGGGGAGAGAGGGTAGATTCTCAATTACTCAGACTTTTTAGATTCTGATCAAGAGTGAAGTCTTGATATTATTAAAATGGAGGGCAGAGCTCCTAATTATATCGACAAGAGCAAGACTACATCCTAGACTTCTTTCTGAATGACAGGAGATAATGAGCTTGGTGTGAGACTTGCTGAAAGGTTCTCTGGCTTCTCAGTGTGAGAGGTCAGATCAAATGATCAAAATACTCTTTTGACATTTTAAATCTATGCGTGCAAGGTTCGTCCCAGCCTCATATATATCTGCTTGACTGAGTGAAGCTGGGGTTTTACTCTGTTCATTTTTTCTTTTGCTGAAAATTCTTTGTTATCTAATGGGTTATCTTTTTTTTGAGTGTTTAACATGGAAAATTATGGTTACAATCTTCGGTAGTAAAGGCAAGCAGCTGAAAGTGCTCATATACCCGTGGTTTTATTTACTTGTTCTTGTCCCTTCAGATGTGTTCATACTGGTGCTCACGGGGCAGCTGGGTGTTTGCCTCTTTCTGGTGTTTGCTGATATCGATGATCTCTACTCTAAGATGGATGTGAGTATTGTTCCACTGCACGGCCAGTCCCAGTAGAACTGCACTGTGACTGTTTTTAATAAAAGGCACAGATTTCTGCAGGGATGTTTGGCACCTCTCGTGACAAATCAGATTTAAAAAGATGGATTTTAGATGATGAGATTGAAGAACTTTCTGGAGACGTGGTAGCCCCACAACTATTAGGATATTTAACAAACCAAGATCTGTGCATTCTGACAACTGGACAGCTATACTTCAGCTTGATTGTTTCAGTGAATTGTGCATGCAGCAAGAGACGCCATTGCTAAACTTACCATGATTGGTATGTTGTAGCTTGATAGTTGTGAAGCCAGAAGAAAGGAGCTAGGGCCTGCACCTTTAAACTAAAACACCACGCAATTCTGATTCTCAGCCTGTGCTGCACACAGTTCCTCTTGAAAATTCAGCATTCTCAGCAATCTTCGGTACTCACTCCCCAACATTTTCAGGCTCCCTGTCTAAATGTCAGACAGCCTGTAATTTCCTAAAGCAGCATTTGGGTTTAGAACGGCTGTAGAGGAAGACTAGTGAGGCTGTCATGGCAGATGATTTGTCTTGGTAAGTACCAGCAGGGCTTGGTTTATTTAGTCTGGCAGAACACAAGCTGGGAGTTGCCTTGTGCAAATTAATTCTAGGAGAAGTGCAAGGGAAAGGTAAGATCTACATCGGCTGTAGGACAGCATTGTCAGTAGACCCAGCCATTAATATGTTAAGGCTGGAAGTTGTAAGGAAGATGTTAATATCCTCTGCTGTGACTGTCTCACAGCCTTGTACTAGGAGTCAAGGGAACAAAACAACAAAAGAAATACACAGCTGTTTTTTTAGTACATATGTTAACAGAACGATGAAGTGTGGTGGCTTTGGATAACAGGTACTGAACACGATGCTGCTTCCACTCCTGTATCTGTATATGAGAGCTGGCAGGTGGATTTAGAAATGGAAATAATGAAAGAAACAGAAACACAGATGAGAGTAACATACCTGGATTTTGAACGCCAAGCAGCCAAGCACAGCTGCCTCACCTTGTTAACAGTTTAGAGAGCAGAGGCTGAGCAGGCACACCCAGTTAAAGACTCTGCCACGAGATGGCACTTGAAAGCAAGTCTTAGTCCTGTTGTGGGCTGTGGTGGCACAGGACAGTGTCAGCACTGCAGCCGTGAGGGGCTAAAATGCCTTTGGGGAGAACTGCAAATCTGGGGGGCTTGCACTGGATTTGCTGAGAAGTCAAAAGGAGGGAGTGGCAATAAGAAACCGCAATAGCCTAGCCCTGAAGAAACTGCTGATCCAAATTTTGGATCTGAGCTGCATCTCCAAAATAAGTTGAGCGACAGCCAGAAAACCATTGCTGCCAGCTATGGGAAGCTGGAACTGGGTTTGGAATTAGAAATACTTGGAACTAATTTTGATATTAGGAAGAAAGGAAACATTTAGATTTCCTGCTGCTGTTCTGGAGTACAGTTTTCTCTGCTGGGTCATAAGTTTAAATGTTTCTTTATCAATAATTCCTCAGGATAAGTAGCAATATTGGTTTGTCAGCAATGTACAGCCAGTGTGGGATTCTGGCTGTTGATGACACAAGCTCCCACCAGTGCCTAGTGTGCACACATTGCTTACTGGCTTCTGCTTTCTTCCCAGCTTGTTTGCACCCCCACCACCTGGCGGATCTCCATGGTGATAATGCTTGCAGTCACACTCGCCGTGTCCTTTCTTGTCGAGGTGAGTGTGCTTCTCTGAATGTGCCTGTCACACTATCTGGGGAGACAGCAGGGTCAGGTCCCACTCTTTCTCCATCCTTCTCAGTCCAGCTGGGGAATATCCAGTAAAACTGTTGCTGCTACCTCACACCTCCTCTCTTTCTTCAGAACCCCACATCTGAGTGACTGGATGTAAGGAATGCCAGGCCCAGCTACCTTTTCTTTCCTCTAGTGAATAGGATGTATCAGACCCTGTCCCAAGTCACTGAACGATGAGGAGTCTTTTGGTGTTTTCTACTCAAATCCTGCAGAATCTTTCTGGTGTAGAGCTCTGGTAGAGCTGGTATGAGAAGTCCTCAGTAACAGGCTACGTGAGGGATGTGGATGAACAGGAGAGTGTGGGAGATCTAGGTCTCCACTACTTGCCCTGTGTCCTGTGGATGAAGAGGAAAAGCTGCTGTCTGAGTCCTCCAAAATTTTCCTTTTGCTCTTTCTTTTACAGGAAGCTGTCATTGAGAACAGAGCCTTGTGGCTGCTGCTGAAAAAGACTTTCCGGTACCACTCAAAGAGCCATTACAAGAGGCTGCAGCGGGTGTTAGAGCAGGACTCATCCTGGCCACCTCTGAATGAAACCTTCTTCTCAGATTCTGTGGCAATATCAGTAGAGGAAAATATGGGAGGCCATAGCAATCCAACATTTGACAGCAATGAGGGCACACTCTGAAGGAAACTGCGGAGGACACATCGAGGACAGTTGCAGTTGGCTATAGAAGGACTATCTCAGAGACATAAGAAAAGAGGAAGGATTGACCCACTGCTACCACCCATTCTAAGCCTAACTGGTCCTGGCTCATTTTTTAATCAACCAGATGCAGAAAAGCTGGCTAGTAGCATGAAGCCATAACACTGTTATCTCCTCTCCCTTCACCCACATAGGAATGGCCAGCTGTACATGGAGTAGCCAGTTGAAGATTGTCCAAGTGCCCGTGGTTGAAACACCGTTGCTGCATCCTTCTCATGAGCTGCATTACGCAGTGATGTCTTTCAGGGATGCTTTTCTCATTGTGCTGAACTTCTGCAGTATGTAAATGCAACAGCACCAAGCATTCCTGCAAGGTTTATCCAACCAAAAAAATCAGCTTCCACCAGCATGTATTTTCTTAGCCCTCTGATGCTAGGCTGACTTCCTGCTTACCACATTTTACAGCTCTGTCCGCAGCTGGGTACAACAAGACATCAGTCAGTGAGGCTTAGGACCAAGAAGAACAGTTCATTCTTTGGATAAGGTCTGTGTGGGGAAGTTGTCCCCTCCAACTGACTGCACAATTTGTTTTTCACAGCTGTAGCTTGCCCATGCATTTCCTGGGTAGGGTTAAGGAGCACTTTCTGACCACTTCAACACAGGAGATTATATGTTCCCACAATCCAATGCTAAACCGGGCTTGCATTGCCACAGAAACTCAAGGAGTTGGGCAGATTGGGAATCATGGTAAAGACTCCTTTGGTCTTTTAAAGTAGCACTGGAAAACCAAATGCAATCACTGGAGATTATGCATTGTTTTTATTCAACTTGTCTATTAGAACTGTGTTTGAAAAGTGTTTAGCATGCATAAAAAATAACTATTTTTCTAAAAAGAAAAAGTTTCAACTTGAATAAAGCATTTATTTGACTCAGAATTTATTTCCTCATTTTAGACAACTTTGACACAAGTAGATGGGTTAAATACCTCCTAACCTACTGCAATTTATCTAATGGTAAATACCTACCACAAGGCCACATAATGTGACACAAACCAGAATTGGTTCACATTTGTTCATGAATATCTCTCCAAAGTTAAGAAGCATTCCCAGTTTGCAACAAATCCCATTGGTAGGTGAAAGCTAGAGGTTTTATTTCTTGCTCTATGCAGTCCTTGCAGCTTCAGGAGAAAGCATGAGAGTAGGTTAGTGGAGTTATTCCCACCATCTGCTGTGTGGGGTACAGTAACAATTTCCTTGGAGATCAAATTCACTGTCCTATTTGTGAGCTCCTGCACACAAGAAATACGTTGCTGCATGTAACAAACTGGCAGCTGCAGTAGGCTGCAGACTAGGCAAATATTTATGTCACAATTGGTAATAGTATAGAAGTGTCAATTTTGGCAAACCTATGGAGTTTGTAGGGTTGACAAGACAAAGACCTGCTTGCCTACTGCTGAAATACAGTCTTACCTGCAAGGAAACAGAATAAAGATGCTAGGTGACATTTAACCTATGCCAGTCTTTAAGATGTCAATCTTTTGCTCCTGTGCAAGTCCAGTGTCTCCAGTTGTAGTGTGGCATATTTTATCATCTTCCCTCACTCGCATCAGCCTCAGTTTGATCAGCAGAGCTATGTGGTCTGTCACTGCTGCACTGAACTGCTTACACAGCTTAACTCCATGGCAATCAGGAGATAGGTGATGTGTTACGCACATCATTGCTGCAGAGAGCTGCGCATACAGACACATCAAAGCTCCCATCTGCTCCCTCACTTCTGGGGGGACATCAGAGCTCCCAGTCCACATCCCCATGCTGGGGTGGTCTCTTTTTTTGCAAATTCTGGGGCTGTGTAAGGGCAGACAGATTGACAGCTCTGGATGTGGCTTTGACAGTCCCTGTCTGCAGTCCAAGCTATTCAAATACAGCGGAAAAAAATCCCCTAGAGGACCAAAGATCCAAGCTCACTTTCTTGTCTTGTGACTGGCAGAGGGCACCGGTTGGACAGACCCCAGTGATCTTCGCCAGCAGGCACTGTCCATCCTGGTTAGCTCTCTTAAACTAAAGCAAAGGGCAGGCTCCCTGGAGCCCAGCCAATCCACTGAGCCACGCAGCCACTCTTAACAGCTAATGTCAGAATTTGATTTTTCTTTTGAAATACAATTGTCCTAGTCAATGAAAAAAAGATTTTTTTTTTTATTTTTGTGCTCCACTTTCTTTTATTTGTTACTTGTTTATTTTAATACAATCATCACAGTTTCTGTCTACTACTCAGCATGCCAGATCCCAGCCCACTTGTCAGCACACACAAGCAAAGGAGGAAAAATGCTAAAAGATGCAGACCATCGCCAATAACAGTTGTAGGTGTGCAATAATATTAACAGGTCAAAACCTATTACAAGACACACCAGTTTTCCACTCAGGTACCACCTTTTTTTTTTTTTTTTTTCCTAAGGAACTAGATGCACATCACAGGTCTTCAGGGGGATTACAGACGGGGCTGTGGAAACAAAGTACCTGCCAAGAATCAACCAGGAAAACAAGGCACCAGGAGCTGGTACCTATAGCAGCCAGGTCAAGGAAAGGAAGCAAAGAACTCTGTTGCCATACAGTGCAAGTGCCTGATGCCAACAATTGAATTTAGAGGACTCATTACTCTCTCTTGTAACATCTAAACTGGGTCTTGCCAGCCCATGTTCCCTGGCCCAGTGGCCAGCAGCCAGGCTGTGCAGCAGCCCTGACAGCAGCACCCCTGGGCACCGCCGGCTGCCCTCTCCTTCCTGCACGGCCCCTCCAGCCCCACTCCTCCTCCTGAGTGCCACTGCACAGAGCTCGCTGCTTGCTCACTGCTGACACACATGCGCCTCGAGCTGCCCCTCGTGGTGCTGTTATTGCTACTGCTAAAGCTTTCCGACCTTTCAGGGCACAAATGGTATGGGAGCATCCCACCCTCTCCATATAGACAGAAGAGCAGGAATGTGGGCATACCAGCCCGTGGCTTGGCTCCAAGGATGTAAGCAGGGCATTCACCAACTGGACCGGTCATGCTGCCCCAGTGACTGGGTGTTCAGTGAGGTCAGGCAAGTATATGGTCCAGGGAACAGCATAAGGACACGTGGAACCTTCCATGCCAGTTTTGGTGGCCACATCCTGGTGATGGAGGGTGCCTCTGCGGGGCTGCAGGCACCATGGCGCTGTCTCCAAATTCTGGGTACATCGGCAATGCCACAGGCTGATGATTGTCTTCCTCTGCCTGGAAGTCGGGCCACAGGGAATGGGCCTGGGTCACTGACAGGATCCTCAGGAGAAATGGAGAATGTCCCAGGAAGGCAGCTGGAATGAGTGGCTCATTACTGGCACGTGTTTGGTTCTGTGGACTGTGAGCGCTGGAGAACACGCCAGGTTGTTACAAAGCAGAGATTTTACATGCTTGTTGTAGCTGCCTTTTAAACTTCTAGGGAGAGGAGATTGATTATTTGAATGGAATATTTTGTGCCTGATTAACTCTACAGATTACACTGACTACAGCCTGACTTATTTGCTGAAATAAATATCAATTTAATTATAAATCTTTTTTTGTTTGTTTGTTTTGTTTTGTTTTGTTTCTTCTTTGGGGACAGAGGGTGCTGTTTTACTGCCTTCTGTACATTACCTGCTGGTTTCTTTATACAGCAACAGAGTCTTTTGGCATGGCTACAGCTTCACATTTCCTTACAGCTGAATGGACACATGGTCCTTGGGCAAAAATAGAGCTTTAATAAGTGCACAAAGGAGAAAAAGAACCTGAACAGCAGTAAGGTTGGACATGCTGTGCACCAAGAAGGAGAGTTCAAATTGCGAAATGTGAGAGGATGAAAAATGCAGGCAAGCCCCAGCACGTCCCTCACCCATCTTTCTTTCTGGGCTTCCTACTGCCCTGTGGTGTGGCTCTGGACGGCGAGCTCTTTGTCCTGCGGATTTGCCTCTTCCAGGAGCTGCCAAGATCCCCTGTGCTTGACTAAGCAGCTGGAGAGGGCCTGGAGATGTGTCTCCAGGAGCTGTGCAGGGCTGGAGTTGAACTGAAGAGCTCTGGATTGCCCCTCAGCAGGGTCTCCTTCTCTGTTGCAGTCCAGCAAAGCTGTGGGCCCAGCCTTCTGGTTGGGCTTGTCGGTTAGGAAGGTCGTAAATGCTTCTCAGTGTAACCCCCTGTGCAAAATGAGGGCCCTTGCCAGGCATCTTGGGGAAATGGTGGCAGAGGCAGAGCTCTGAACAAGCTCTCCAGGTCTCTCACCTTACCCTTGTTGCCCTTCTCTTGCTGTCTGAAACACCTGACTCTGCCGTACATCCTCAGTGCCTGCCAAAGTAAAGGCAGAGACCCACCAGAGCCAAGCTGCGCAACCTGCACCCCCCTCCCCCCCCCCGAGCACTGCAATGTCCTCCACACGAGCAGCCAGGTAGCCAGGTGGGGTGAGCAGATAACCAACAAGGAACCTGGGCAAGGCAGCACTGCGTTTTAGCTCCAGATCCAGGAACCACACGCAGAGTGCCCAGGGCTCCTTGAAGAGCCCCTCTGTGGTGCTGCCTTGGGCACGTCCCACCACCTTCCCCTGTGGACACAGGGCCCTGCAGTGCTGATGCTGAGGGTCCCAGCCGGGCTGAGCCCAGCAGCGCTGCCTGACAGAGATTCCTTGGGAATAGCCATGGGAACAACAGGATCTTCCTGGAAATTGAGGCACCCCACCACTGCCCTGGGCAGCGCTACCAGCAGGTGAAGAGAAGGACTTTCAGGTATGCTGTGACTCAGGTTTGTCTTGATTGTTCTTTTGTGAAATGGAGATTGCGAAAACAGCCCATCCTGGTGGGTGAGGGGCTCAGAGCAGCAGGTGCTTGTGCCGGGTGAACAGACCTGGGGAAGGGGCCTTATGCATCCGGCTCTCCCAAGGCAAGGCACCATGCCATGCCCCTCATTAGCAGGATGGACTCGGGGACGGGCAGCAGGCCAAGGCAATACAAACTTCCTCCCCCTCCAGCCACTCAGGGCTTGTCACCATCAAGAGGTCTCATGACTGTCCAGGCTCTTCTTCCCTGCCCAGAAGGGTCCCAGCGCCATCCTGTCCCAGCACAGAGCAGTGTGTGAGGACGGCCCCCCAGAGTCCACAGGGCTTGTGCGGACAGCAATGGCGTCCCGCCCTTTGGCCTGAGCGTGACAAGGCCGCTGTCAGCAGACGAAGCTGCTCCCGTTGCATCACAGGGTTTTATGTTCTTTCAGCCCATCTGCATGTTTTGTTTGCTTTGCTAGTGAGTGATGTACTTTAGAGCAAACTTTCTTCCCGGTATGTGCAGGGGTCACATCTCCCCCTGAGGGGGATCCTGCAGAGATCACACAGTGGGACCTGACGTGGTTACTTTGCACATCTCCTGCCTCTGAGGCAAGACCTGTCCTTAGATCACCCTTGGCAAATTTTGTCCTAGCTTTCCTTAAAGCAGGGACAAGATTTCCCCTGCCCTGGGTAGCCTGTTTGAGTATTTAAATACCCTTTAAGTTAGAAAATCTTCCTAAATATCGAACCTAACTACAAAAATCTAATTGTTTAATCTAACGAGAAATTAGCCTGGTTTCTCCTGGTCTCTGACAAAAATAGGATTAAAAATATAGTTGACGGTCTTCTTTTGTGTACTATAGGAGTTTCTGTGTTTCAGTTCAGCCTTTTCTATTCTAGTTTAAACAATCTCAGTTATTCAACGCTTCCTCATGGGTCATGTTTTCCCAACTTTTAATCGTGTTACCATTTGCACTCTCTCCATTTAGCTCACACCTTCCTAGAGCCTGAACTCTAGCCGAGACCTTGCTAACACCAAGTCGAGTGGAATAATTTCCTCCCGTCTCACGGATCTCACTGCCCTCCTGTATCTGTGACTCAGAATGACAGCCACAGTTTTGGCAAGGGGATACTCAGCCGTGGTTAGCTACACCTCCTGCTCTGGCATACACTTAGACCACCTCCCCATTTTTTTGGTACATTTTTCCTCCAGCTACTGAGTGCAGCGTTTTACTGAATTTCATATGGTGACTCCATATGGCTGACATGCCCAAATCATGCTGCTTTTTTTCCTTCCTCTAAAGCAGATGCTTCTACCAGCTCAGTGTCATGAGCACATTTCGGTTGCCTTCTCCATCCTATTATCCAGGCTGCTATCAAAAATACGAATATTTTGGGTTCCCCTGGGATGGACAGCAAACCACTGACAGCTACTTTGAGTTCAACCCTTCAGCCCATCATGAAAGGATCCTATTTCCCAGTACCCTCATATCTCTTGAGGAGCTCTATCAGAAGCCTTACTGAAGTCTAAATATGCCACATTAGCTGCTTCTCTCTTATTCCCTGGAGCATCTCCCTGTCAGGGAGGAAATGAGATTGGTTTGATAGGATCTTCCTCTGACAGATCCATGTTAGCTGCTCTTTATCACTTCACTATCCCCTAGCTACTTACAAACTGCTTAAGAGTTTTCTCTTGCAGCCTTCTGTGTATTTAGGTTGGGCTGACTGCCCTGTAATTCCCCAAGTCTCTAATTCCCCGAGCCTCTCTTTTTCACCTTTAAGATGTTGGCACCACAGCCTGGTGGGACTGGGGCTGGAGGTGTCCCACCCAGCTTGGAGAGCTCTTTGTAAATGTGCTAGCAGTGGGCAGCCTGCTGCCCCACACGAGGGGACTGCTGAGACTCCAGTCCAGAGACTGGAGATCATATTGATGTAAATAAAACGCACCTCACCCCAGGTGACTGAAATAGAGAAATCTAACGAAACCACCCTGCTAATGATGCCTTGCATGAGTTCCCTTCCCCTGGAGAGTTACAGGAGGCGTTGGTTGGTGTTAAGCAACCACATGCTTGCAATGGTTGTACTTTACCTCTCTGTGTACAAGCCTTTCGCCACAAGAAGGTTATAGAGGACACAGATGGACCTCATGAAAGGCCAAGGTGCCAGCACTACACAGTTCCTCAGATATTAGTGTTTCTTCTTAAAACAATAGAGTGGAGTGACCTGCAAGTGTATCACATCCTGGCTGCTGCGTGAGAGTGGCTGGCAGGCAGAGCAGTGTGGTGGAGGAGGTTGGCGATGTCCCCTCAGAGGAGAGGGAGAGACAGAGGGGACTGTGTACTGATGTTGAAATCTGACTTCAGCCAGATGGCTCAAAATGACAATGCTTAGGAAAAAAAAAGAAGGGAAAAAAAAAAAAAAGAAAAATATGCATTTTCCTACCATCACCCTGATTTTTCAGGATTCTTCAGTGTTTGGTCCAGCTTTGCTGTTTCATGGATACCACTGCAGCTGCAGACACGGATCTGGCTGGACCATGCAGGGCCATCCCCAGGTAGACTGAGGATGCAGCAAAGTGACAAGTGCTCTTAGCTCATCACAGTACCAGACAGCCTGGCCTCTCCTTGCTCTGTTTCAAAGAGAAGAAATACGGATAAATAGTTTTATTTCTAGCAGTCTGCCTAGTAAAAGATGCTTCTCTCAGTTGTTGGAATATTTTCCAGGATGAAGCTGCAGATAGAGGGAGAACTGGTGGACTTCAGACAAGCTCTGCAGTCTCTGGGTATCATTCTCTCTCCTACCTAGGGGAAGAAAAATTTGGAAGAATTTCTGATTTGCCATCACAAAGATTGCACAAAGTCTCTGTTCTATGGGGTCTAAATCCTCTAGGCTCACCAGTGACAGCCTCCCTGTGGCTGAGCCAAGAAGGGTTTTCTAGCAGTCTGAGCAAACTCAGGGCCATTGCCTCTCTTCACACAAATATGTAGTTTATTCCAGTTTATTCCATACAGCACATTTCTCCTGCTTGGATAAATGGTCATTTTCAGGCTTTGTGACAGAAGGAGAATGGGAGTGAGACAGAGCAATTTTAGGATAATGCTTGGAAAATGTCCCTGACAGCGGGGGCGCAGGAGACTGGAAGGTGTGTGGTGCGTCTGTGCTGCCCAGCTGGATCCCAGAGGATCCACCCAGCCCCTTTGCTTGCCTTGTATCTCAGGCAGAATTTGAAGCAAAATGTAGGTTTGAGGGGACGCTCAGAGCTAGTGGGGGGGTTCAAACCAGATCTACCCCTGCAGGTCAGTGCCCCAGTATGCATGTCCACTGTGCTGAAGCCAAGTCCAGACCCAGGCACTGCGACCTTGTCCCCAGAGGAGATGCCTCTTGCTGACACTCTCACAGGACAAAGGGGTTCTTCGGGTATCAGATGATAAAATGGCAACAGACCATGGACTAAGTCTGATGGATTTTATTTTAACTACATACAACAAGTACCAGTATAATGAAGCCTGAGCAGAATGTGAGCAATCTAAGCATAAGCAAAAGGAAAAGGGAAAAGCCACCAGGCACAATACCGTTAACGATTAATCTTACGTGCTGATGAGCCAGAGTCAGGAAACTTGCTGACCTCTCCTGTTCTCTGTCATGATGTTAGACATCCCCTTCACCAGGCAGCACTGCTGGACCAGCCAGTGAGAGCTACCCCGAGCTGGTGTTGGGGCACTCTCTTTGTGGGATTGAGACTCCGTGGCTACTGCATGCTTAATAGGATGGCATGAGATTTGTCTTTTATACAAAGGCCTGAGAACGAAGCTGGGCATGTTTTGGGTAGCTGGTGATCCATAAATCTGATAGTCTTTTGATGTCCTGGAGGAGGACATTGTTTATGCTAACGTTTTTCAGACTGTCACACAATTGATCACAGGTTCCTTTACATAAGCTGGTTATGCAAGCACACAGTGCCAGCCAGCTCTTGCATTGGCCTGTGCCATACCTGAGGTAAGGAGCATCTCACCACAGGCATCCTGCAGGGAGTGCCTGGTGCTGGCCTGGCTGCTCTGGGGCCAGCTCACTGCGGGGCTGAGGCACCCTCCCACCCCTTTCCTTGCCCCGTGCCTTGATTTCTCCCTGGCACCAGACCACAGACGCCCTCCCTCTGTGCTCTGCTCCAGCCTGTCCCACCCCGGTGAGCACAGCGATACCAGGAAGCAGAGAAATGCACGTGTTACACAAGCCAGGCATTTAAGGGCTTTACACGTGAGGGTGGATTTTCCTCCCTCTCCTGGGAGCATAATAAGAAATGTGTGCGTAATGAGACTTTCAAAAGGCAGTGGAAAGGACAGCAGTGAGAGCTGGCTATAACGCTGCTCCGAGCTCAAGCTTGACATTGCATGACCCCACCAACAAGGACATCCAGGGCTGAAAACAAGGCAGTCAGATGGAGGAAAAGTTTTGGAAGGATCATTACATGCTCCTCAACAAGGATGAAGAAAATGAGCTGGTAAGGAGTGGGGGACTGCGGTGGTTTCTTTGTGTACCTCTTTTCCCACATGCTTCTTTTGGATATGCCTCTGCTTCTTTGTTTTCACCCACCATTTGGGCACCGTCTCTTCAGCATAGCCTTGGTGAAGGCAAAGCCCTGCATGAGTCCTTGCTGACTTTGATTTTGGCCAAGCAAGGGCTGAGGAACATAGTACTTCAGTCCAGAGGCATGGACCGTGGAAGAGACTTCTTTGCCCACCAGAAGTCATCTGGCCATGGAGCAGTGTCCCTTTCCCCCCTCTTTATTCCATTGTCTTTTCCACCCTAACTGTGATTCTCTCTTCTGATAGGTACCCTTCCCATATCATCATGTCACCAGAAAGCAAGTCACAGGGAAGGTGCTAACAAATGAGCTTTATCCTCAATCCTTCTCTGAAGCAGCATTTAAATCTCTTCTTCTGCCATGCAGGGTCTCCGCTGCTTAGCAGGTCTAGGAAAATTGGGCAGATGACTGAAGTCTACTGCAATTCTCATGAGAGAAATCCGTTTATGTCTTTTATGGCAGCATTTACAGAGCAAAACTTTGTCCTTATGGGCTTTTAATTAATATTAATTGAATCTACATCATATTTTTGATTGTAACTGATTATTGACTATTGATCATTGATTATGTGCGGCAGCCTGAAAGGGCTGCACTAAAGGAGTTGGAAACTCTTCCTCTGCTTGCTAATGTGGACTGATTACTCTGAGCCAGGTGATTGTGGGAGTAAGGCCTTCCCCTCCAGCTGTCTGTGCAGGGAACAACTGGAACACAGGTGTTCTCTGTGCATGACGTGGGCACAGAAGTAGATGCCTCTGCACAGGTGTAAAATATATATGCATGTGCATATATGCATGTGCAGGGCTACATGCATATGTGATGCATGCACTGGAAGCACAGAAGTGATCTTTTCCCACAGTGGGATCCTCTGTCCTCTGCAAGCAGATGGACGCTAGCAGAGGCTTCCCAGCATCTGCTCAGTGTCACTGCCCAGCCTTGGGGACTGAGAAAATGCCTGCACTATGGCGATGCAGGCACTGAGGGCATGCACAGGTGGGGTAGATGCTGCCCCACAGAGCACACCTGTGTCTCTGCACCAGGTTTTCTCACAGGGCTACTAATAGTGGTGGGGCTTCAGTGCTGCTGGCTGCCTCTGGTAAATCCCTGCTGGGTTTTGCCTGCTGTGTGTACAGCTCAGACTAGGGAGCTCAGGCTGGCTGAAGTGGGCTGGATTCAGCACAAAATCAAAAATGTGCCCTGGGAGACAGGTAAGGATTCAGCAAGTGATCCTCTGTGTCATGCATAGCTACAGGCAGTGTCCTTCAGGGTGTCACTAGCTGGTGTGGGGAGGTGGCCCTGCAAGCATGCATGTTTCTATGAGCTTAGGAAGCAGTGGCAGTACCAGCTCCCTAATGGGGATGGAGGGCCAGCAAGGGTGGCTGGGGGAGGCTGTTGCCACAAGCAGCCCTTTAGCTGGGAACCAGTGCTCCCAGCTGAGCTGCACCCACCTCCAGGAGATGCCTCCCTCACCCCATCCAGCCTGTGGCTGCAGCCCTGCTGGCAGGGAAGGGCCCTGGCTCTGCCCTGGAGGCTGCTGACACAGCATGCATTGTGCAAGGCTGCCTGGCTTGAGCTGGGCATTGCTTTTTGTAACATGTCCTCTTCCTGTCTTGTTTGCTTCCAGGTGCTGCACTTCTTGGGGACTGTTCCTCGTGCAGGCAGGTGCTGGCTCATCAGGGCAATCCTGCAGTGAACAGGGGTTCCCGCAGCTCTGGCTCTTGGCACAACCTTGTGAGCACTGAGCGTGCAGTCTCTGGGAACGGGCTGTGTGTTAGCAGGGGTTCCCTTGTACCCAGCTGGTGCAGGGTGGTCAGGCTGTTCAGCTGTGTGTTGTGGCTGTATCAGAACTGACTGCTCTGTCCCTCTGCTTGGGCTCATGCCTGGGCTCAGCCCCATTGTGGAGTTGAACAGCTGGATGGGCAGCTCCCAGCCTTGCACCCACCCAGCCCTAACACTGTGGCTCTTCTCAAGCTTTGGCTGAGGTCTTGACTCTCTTCACTGCTTTGTGGGTGAGCTGTGGTCCCAGCTATTGCACCAGCCTTCCTGCTTTCCAGGCGTGCTTTTGTCATTTATTCATAAAAATGTTGCTATTTAAAGGCAAGCAAATGAAGATTGCCGTGAGTTTCCCTAGCTGTGGACACTGGTTTGCCCTCCAACCCTGCAAACAACATCTGTGGTTATTGGCTTAAACTTTGGTGCCCTTCAAAAAAATATTTTGCATGTTGCACCTTTAAAAGCTGCAGTGCCGTTTTGTAATGGATTTTGCTAGCTGGTACAAGGGCTGCATGATTATCTTTATTTCAGCTGAACTGCATTGATTTCAGCTTAGTTTATGTTGATTATGATCAGAGTTCAGATAAATCAAGTTAATTGCTCACTTAAAACTGAATAGGTGCTTACTCCACTGCTTTTTAATCACTTTAAAATTATACCTGAACTTGAACCTGTGTAATTGTTGGTACAAGCCCTCACCAAGGAGCTCTGCCTTGTTGCATATTCTATCCTGTAAAGTGCCAGCCTTCCTTCTGTCATTTCTCTGGTGTGTAATTCAGATGTGGGACTTCCTCATTTTTATACTTTTCACATTTTAAAATAACACTTCCCTGCCTCTTCTCAAATGCAGATGCTGTGTCAATAGCAGGTTATGCTCCCATGTCACATTGTGTAGTTTAATTGGAAAGCTGCTCTGGAAAACACCCAGACCCTGCAGTGTAGCCACACGTAGATATAAAGGAACATTTCCTTTTACTGCCTACTTCTGCCTACAACTGCAGAGTCACTGAAAGCCTCCTTGGGGGCAGGTGCCTCACGCTCCAGTGGCCACACAGTGTGGGTACAGCTACGTGAGCTCTGGCTCGGGTGTCTCACCCAGGTGATGGTGCAGGGCTCCTCCTGCAGCTTCTTCCAGGGGCCTGTCCAGCAGCACCCCAGAGCAATGAGGGTGATGCTGCGTCTGCTTCCCTGCACCCCTGCCCTTGCCAGCTGCCCTGGGGGATGTTGCTGGGCTTTT
Organism: Anser brachyrhynchus; assembly: GCF_964034855.1. Classification (NCBI taxonomy): domain Eukaryota; kingdom Metazoa; phylum Chordata; class Aves; order Anseriformes; family Anatidae; genus Anser; species Anser brachyrhynchus. The sequence goes on along the minus strand of NC_137703.1, from coordinate 12,761,659 downwards.
TGGGGCAGGGAAGGGAGCCGAGAGATGGCCAGGAAGCACCCTGTGTGGGGAAACAAAGGGGATTGCTGCAGCAGAAAGGGAGACACCTCACTGGGGCAATGGTTTTATTTCCAGTGGAAGCTCCAACACAAAAATGAAATAATCGTTTGTTAGGTTTTCACTTCAGCCTTAAACAAACAAAAGCTCTTGTCCCAAGTAAGTGTTTACACAATTTACACTAGCGTGGGTGTCACAGAGGGAGCCCCGTCGTGGGGGCTGCCTGGGTTCCTGCTCTGGTGCCCAGGGGCAGGCAGAAAGGCACAGACACGGCTGCTGGTGAGTGAGTGGGGCATACAAAGCCAAAAGGGCCCTTATGTACTCATTTTCAAGGTACAGCATGCATGGTGGAGGGTAACACACCGGTAGGTACAGTACCTGGCACCTGAGAGGACTTGCGTGGGGCTCGGCCATTTTCTCTCCCCCAGGCAGAGTCTGTTCTGTTCCTCCTCTGCAAGGTGGGCTTTGGCACTGAGCTCACATGGAGACATTCGCCTGGGTTGCAGGCAGGTGCTGACACTGCAGAAAGACATGTTACCGTGACAGGTCTCGAAGTTAAAAGCTCCAGACCAGAGTTAATTTCTCAGAAATCCTGGGAGAGCTGACGCGAGACCACTCCTCTGTCGGCAGCAGCCTGGCATCCTCCTCCTTCCAGCAGCTCTGCGTGCTTAACTATGCCATGTCAATCAGCAAACTCTAATTTCCTAAAATGACCTCAGGCTGCTATGAGGGCCTCAGTCACCAGTGTTTCTTCTCAATAAGCTCGAGCTTTCTGATGAACAAATGCCAAGGTCAAGCTTGTTAACAAAGAGTGCTTTCTCTTTGCTGTACAGGAGATTTTTGGCTACAAAACCCAAGGCTGCCGCAAGGCCTTGTGCATTGCTGGATACATCTTGTCCTGTGGGGCTCTGCTGCTGCTGTTCTACTGGAAGCCGGAATGGGATGTGTGGGCAAACTGCATCCCCTGCAGCTTGGAAGAGGCGGATGTAGTTCTGCTCAGAACCACTGTAGGTTCACCCTCATACCTTACTGCTGTTTGCAGAACCTATTGCTTTCCCAAATGGGGCAGCTTGTCTTCCTGTGCCTGCATGATGCAGCAGGCTACTAACACTCCACATTTGGAAGTGTAGGGGCAGGGATGAGTCAAACTTCAGTGCAGCTCTGCCTCTTCCCATCCTCTATGTACAAGAGGTAGAGCCAACTGCCTTTGCAGGAGGGCTCATCTTCAAAAATTGCATCTGGTAGTAACCTTTCTGCTTTGAAGTTATCAGAGAATGTTGAGGAGATGGGTTTTGGAGAGCTAGATTTTAGGCATTAGTTGTATTCTGGGACTCCAACACTGTAAAGTAAAACCTAACACAATTCTATCAAAGCAAATACTTAAAACACTTAATGGTCAATATTGCAATGATATCCCTAATATAAATGCACTCCAACCACTAAAAGAGTAATCTATTGCTTATTGTAACTAGTTAGATGAGACTAAAGTGATTAAAGGACAATTCAGTCTGACAAGTGCATCTGTAACAGTAAAGCTGAGTTGCTGTTAGCTGTGGATGTGTAAGAAGTAACACAGCATTATAGGAGATCTGCAGAGCACAGGAGCTGGTGCTGAGGATTCAATGTCCACACTAAAAATATTTCAGAAAGCTTTTACTTCCAGCTAGCTCTAGTCTGGTCCATAGACTGAATATCCACCCAGTAGCTATTGAAGCACATCTGGCTCAGTTTCATCTTCTCTGAAATTCCTCCGAAGCATGAATCACAGCAAATGGAGATGACTGTGTGATTGACTTCAAAGTGCTTTACTGATCGGTGCTAAAGCACTGATACCCAGCATCCCTGTTGCTATGGGCTTACATTTGCTATGACTACAATGATGCCACAGTGCTGCTGTTCTCTGGGAATCTCATATGTACTTCTCAGAGTCAGGAAGCATTATCTCAGGCAACATTTGGGGTTGTCAGTAAACTGGGCTCTATTTCCTTAGGATGAGTTTCAGAGATACACCCGGAAGAAGGTGACCTGGATTGATTTGTCTGCATTGCCACTGCCTGACGGCAGTAATTCAGAATGTCCTCTCGTAGCTGATAAAGACTCTGTTATAAACAGAGCTGCAAAGAAGCCACAATTAAAGGTAAGGAGAAACATGGCAGGAAGATGATGGGTGAACTAAGGAGTCAAGGCACCTGGAGGCTCCCCAAAATGCTCTGTCAGCATCTTCCTGCAAATCCTGTTTTCATAAGCTGAAGCTTTCTCCTAAGACAAGGGGAACTGTTTCTGTAACATAACGAGGTGGTTTTCCCTGAAAGTCAAAAGGAATTTCTGCTGTTTGATCTTGCAGGTGAGATGTATACAGGTGCAGAAAATCCGTTACATTTGGGACTTTTCTGTAAAACAGTTCAAGAGAGTTGGGTGAGTGTCAGCAACCTGTTATAAAATACTCTGTAGTGAGGGAGTCCCCTGTGTGAACTCTATTCTGTTCACCCAGATCATTAGAAGACAGCAATACATGTCACAGCATACACCACAAGTTTGGAGCTGGCCTGACAAGGGAAGACCAGAAGATCAGGTACAGTCTACATATGAGTTGATACCTGAGCTAATTATGGCCATATGACCTATTAATTCTCTGTATTAATTTCACGTGAGGTTCTTGCTACTCACCATAGTAGTAAGGCAGTGCAAACTGCATGGGTGGCATTCAGGAAGGTGCAAAATCGTTATCCCCCACACCTTATTGAGCTTTTTGTGTTCTGAGTGATGCCAAAGTAAGTCTGGGGAAAACACCACCAGTTCCAGCTTGGGTTCAGGGCACAGCAAGCCTTGACTGGCTTACCTTGCCAGCATCTCCTTAAAAGCCCTCCAGAGAGCTCATCATGGGACTTAACAGCAAACTGACAATCTTTTCAACAAGGAAATAGCAAACTTCCGCCTCTGGGTAAAATCTTCTCAGATACAATAGCTTCTTGACAGATTTATTTGTCCTGCTCAGCCAACTGTGTCCCCAGGAGTTACTTGTTTAGATAATTGTTAATATTATTTGGGCACACAGCTTTCTGTATGAAGTCTTACCTGTGTGACTAAACTATAACATGGGGAACTCTTCTCTCCCTTCCTACAGGCAGCTGGTGTGTGGGCCTAATGCCATTGAAGTTGAAATTCGCCCCATTTGGAAGCTACTTTTTAAAGAGGTTAGTAAGTCAGACTGGCGTTGAGTAGGACAGGTAGGAAGTGATTTTGAGACTTTGCCTGGGCACTCTGGGATGGAGCAATTGATGCTTCATAGGCATGAGACAGGAAAGTTGATGAACCTCCTTTATGTTTTAACAGTCCAAATGCAGTATAAAACATCAGAAATTCTGCTGCTGGGCTTGTGGCCTCAACAGCAGTGTAAATCAGGAGTGTGCTTAAAACACTTGCAAAATTCTTGTAATTGCTTTATTCACCTAGCAACTTCCTTTTCTCCTATGGCATAGAGGCAAGGCACACTTTTCCTTTGTCAACAAGGACATACTGCAAGACTATCCTTCCTCCACAGAGGAGAAACCTAACACATCTTGTGGATAAGAGAGACACGTGGATGGTTACTGGCTGAGTTTGCATATAGAAATGGTAGACATAAATTTCTTCCAACCTGTAAGCAGAGGCTTTGCATACAGGATATCATGTCATCAGTGTTCACATTAACGGATTATGGATACCACATCAGTATTTCTAAAATAGAAAAGAGCTATGAATGATGGGGCTCCAAGCTAGTATCTGTCAGCACATTTCTGAACTTCAAGAGGAGTTTTTTGAAACCCCACAAAATACATGAAAAGCTCCAGGGCCCCTGAAATTGGTTGGATTTCATATCACCAACTTTTCAGTGCCCTCTGGAGATGGTCTTGAAGAGAACTCCAGTGTAGCACTCTAAAAAAGTTTATTTAATCTGAACTTTGCACTTCCATCCAAGTCTGAAGCTTTGTGATTGAAATATTGATGGTGGTGCCTGAAGGCAGAGTGGTCCTCGTAAGCTGGTGGTATTTCAGTCCAGATACAGCGTCAGTGGTTGAAGGCTGGCATCCTGATTTAGTGTCTGTCTCTTTGTCCTAGTGAATGTTGAAGAGTGCATTAAATTTTCATCGAGGGACCAAATTTGTCAGATGAATAATTCAATTCTAATCCTTATGCAGACAGCTCTTTCGGTGGCTATTTTAGTTATATCAGTTCTACAGAAAAGTCTGTCACTCCTTCAGACACACCGCATAGTGGGCAATTCTCTGAAAAATTTAATCTAACTCTTTTGTTGTTAGTTAGGTACCACAATAACCACAATTATATTCTGAGTTGAATTTCAGTGGGGCTTGTTGCCTGTTTTAGCATAATGCATTATAGTGAGTGATGACCAGTATTGTAGAACTGTCACAAGGTAGAGTAGCCAAAAGTATGAAAGTGAGAGAAAATCAAGCCTTCAATTTAGCTGTAGTCTGAGACTGATGGCCCCACAGACCCTTATTTTTTTTCTGAGATTTTTCTTCTTGTAAGTAAGTATATCCACACTGACATTCTTACATCACAAAATATTAAAGACAATTACTGCAATTCATTCTTCTTCCCTCTTTCTCTCCCATCTGTGTAGAGATTACTTAGAAACAGCAATGTTAAGGTCACCTTTGTTAGATACAGTGAGAAACCAACTGACTAAAAGTCCCTTAAGACTGACTTTAAGTTGCCATCCTAGTTGCTGCTGCACAGTTACTGGTTAGCAACAGCTTTTAATTACAAATACCACGAGTAACATGTAAGCTGGTAAACTCAGAGATGGGGGGCTATTAATGCTCTAAAACAACCATGAAAACATTGTCTTGTGATGGCAAAACAATCCTTCAAGTTGGTGTTGAAGTCTCCTAGACACAGTAGTGAAATGTTCTCCCTTCTTCCTACACCCCGTCTCTGCTGCCCAGTGTTATATCCATCCCCTGACAACTGTTACATTTCTGTTTGCAGATTTTAAACCCCTTCTATGTATTCCAAGCCTTCACCCTCACGCTGTGGCTGAGCCAAGGCTACATTGAATATTCGGTGGCTATCATAGTCCTGTCGATCATTTCTGTTGGCCTAACCGTGTATGACCTTCGACAGGTGAGTGCCGTGCGGCCTGCTAGCGACTACTTCACAGCCACAATAAGTAGCTATTTCTGTGCTCTTTCTGGGTATTTTTTTCTTTTTTATTACTCTGTATTCTGATGTATTGCTGCAGATTTGTTACTACAGAAGAGTAAAAAGTAAAGACCTAGTGGTCTTGATCTTCCCAAGAATTAAAGAGGACTGAAGTCTTGACACGTGGGGTTCATAGGACTTTAAGACGGTGGACTGCACCCATGAGTCTGGTTGCTACTGTAATTTCAGGAGACTTGACTTCCTTTAAGGTCCGCTGAATAGTGGGGTCTTAACAGCAAAAAGAAGCGTGACTTTTTTTTTTTTTAATTCTCAAAGCTGTTCAACACTTCTGTCACAGATTTTACTGCTTAGAAGCATTTTCTAGTAGTCTCAGCTCATTCACCTTTTGACCTAAAGCACTCATCTGTGATGGCTGAAATCTTCAGCCTCTGTGGCAGAGAAACATAGATCAAGGTGAGCCTTACACAGTGGCTGCATGCCATTGAGTCTCCGCATTCAGGCAGGTGAGGTGTCTGCAGCTTCCTGCTGAAAGTGCAGAACACTTGCAGGGAATTTGGAAACCACTTCCTTAGCCTCTGAGCTCATTTTAAATAAACAAGGAAGGCAAAAACCACATGGTAAAAAAGGTGTGATAAGGAAGAAAAGAGAAAATATACAAATGAAAATACAGAGAAAAAGTAAAGTGATAGGAACAGAAGTCTGGCAGGCAACATTTTTAGACTGTTCTGGATTTTACTTACTGCATTCCTCTGCATTGTCAAGATCTAAAAGCAAAAAGGAACTGAGTCCTGGTGAATGTTTTGTTAATCTGCAGGAAGAATGCAGGGATTAGTGGACAGTGCTGAGGAGCACAGCTCCCATGGATGGAGTGACATGTTGCAGGTGGTGCTGGGGTGTCGGGAAGGCAGCCATGGGGTGTGAGGGGCTGGCAGTCCTGCTCAAAGCCAGCCCGAGCACTTGTGTGCTGCTTCAAAGATAGGCATAGCTCACGTTGTCTCCAAAGGCACTGCTCAGACCAGTCTTCCTGCACTAAATGACTGGTCAGGGGCCAGATTCAGCCATGGGAATGGCTTCTTGAGCCAGGCATACAGCAGGCTGCTCTGCGAAATGCTCCCTGGGGGAGGTAATGATTTGTCTTCGGGGGAGTTAGCTGTGGGCTGAGCTGACCCCTCTTTTCCATGGGCTGCTGGGGGGCACAGCATGCTCCTGTGTGGGTCTCTGGGCTTGAGGGCCTTTGGGCAGCGTGTGCTTACTGCAGTGCTCTGCTGACACGGCACTCCATGCACCACGCACCCTCGCTGCCAAGGGCATGCTTGTATTGCTGCCTTGTTCCAGCCTCATGCCGGTCTCAGCGAGCACTTTGTGAATAGCTGGGGCTCTTGCCAGCACAGGTGTGTTGGCCATGAATGCCATTTCTGTATCTCAGGCTAAAATCTGTATGTGTCATGTAGGATGAATAGCACTCCCGTGTTGAACAAGCACTTGCATCCCTTTAAGAGTACCTTTATCCCTAAAGTGGTGATGTCGTGCCCTGGTATTGCAGAGCACCAAGAACAGATATGGTCCGTTCAGCTTTTCTTGGCAAGGCCAGTTTTATTGTGTGACTGATAACTTTGGCAGGAAAAATTACAATGTTTGGGGCCTCCGGATATTCTTCAAACTGGTTTGACATCCTCAGAAGAACAATGCTAATGAAGAAATCCACACTTGGGGATTAGTTTTTTTTTTTTTTTTTCAATTGCAACTTCTAAATCAAGATAGTGCATTCTCTCTAATGGTCTTGCAATGACAGCTGACTTCATCATTATCTCAGGGTACATAATTGTCCGCATTAGATTGCAAAAACACGCAAAGCACAGACACCCAGTCAAATTAGAATTTTTCTTCTCGCAACGGCAGTGTTGTAATGGCAGTCTTTACAACTGGGTTGTTTTGTTGGAAGCCTCCTAGCAAGGATAAGACTGTTGAGCAAAAAGAAGCCCCTTACTAAGGGGCTGCAGGTAGCAGTGTTGCAGCTGAGGAGACTTGCTCTGTTATGAAGCAGGGATAGCCCCAGGAAAGACAAGGGAGGTTACAATGGAATGAGTCAAAGCAAATTGAAAATTTGGTCCAAGTTTCTACAGCAGCTCGTTCTAGGTTAACTATGAATCAGCATCCTGACTTCTAAAGAGAGATGTGAAAACTCCCCTGGATAACTCAGCAGAGCTCAGTTTCTATGATATTAACATGATCAGTGAATTGTAACATGCTGCTCAGCTTGAGTGTTGGTGTTTCAACACTGCTATCACTTTCCCATCAACAGCAGTCTACTAAGCTGCATGACCTTGTTGAGGAGCATAACAAAGTCCAGGTTACAGTCTGCATGAAGAGAGAAGGTGAGTCATCTGAGTCTCATTTTCCTCACAGGCCTGTGTAATTAACTGATGTGTTGAAATGTATCTGGAATTGTACAGCTCCTCTTGGTTTCCATGGCTGAAACGTGAAGGGCGAGCTGCAGGGAGAATAGGGCAGAGGGAGGTGAGCTGGGCAGGACAGCGAGAACTGTGGGCACAGCCTATGCGATGCGGTAATGATGCATCTGTGTCATTATCACCGGTATCTGCAGCATCTGTAATGATACAGGCAAGCCTAGTAATTTGTGTTGAGAGTTGAGAAAAGCTTGGAAAACTTAATTTCCCAAACAAGCAACCAGATAACAACTCTGGCCTTCAGAGATCTGCTTCCCTGCCCTGATCCAGGCTACTTTCACAAGCTTGTCAGTAGCTTGCGAGCGAGTCTTGAGGAGTGGAGTCTGGATATATGGCTCCCACTGAGGTACACGCTTCCTTCCCTGTGTCTCAGTTCCTTGCCCATAAAATAGGGGTTATAGTATTTTTGCCTCCCAAAGGTGCTCGGATATGCAATTCCTAGGGTTGATGGGAGATGTAAGGGCCTTAGATAGGTTTTTGAGGTCAGCATTTTGTGGACACTAAGCCAGTAAAACTGCAGACACCCACTTGGAGGAAGACGTTCAGACAAAGGCTTACCTTTGTGCTGTTGCTTTTCAGCCAGTTTTATTTCTAAAAGGCACTGGTCTTAAATCATGCAGCGTAGAAGTTTTGGGATGCTGTGTGCTTTGAAACTTGTTTTTTTATAGCTCAGAATTTGAGCACAAATTAAGTCCATTTTCATATTATTCTACAGGTTGCAAAGAGCTGGAGTCTCGTTACTTAGTCCCAGGAGATGTGTTTCTTTTAGACAGAAAAAAGCTCTCTCTGCCATGTGATGCCGTCCTGATTGATGGGAGCTGCGTTGTGAATGAAGGGATGCTCACAGGTGCAGCCTTGGAGTTTGAAATGTTAACACCCTGTGCAGGTTCTCTGTCAGGGAGATGTGTCTCTCTGTTCTGACAGCAAATTGTTTACTATTTATTAGAATAGTGTGCAGCAGGAGGTGGGAAAACTGTGGCTTGAATAATTCACAGTTGTCTTGGGCTTTTGAACACTGCCATTGTGTAATATATATTTCTTATCCACACACACACAGAAGGAGGATTAAAATACAGTCAGGAGCAGAAAGTGAAATAATTCAAATACAATGAATATGCATTTTCTGGCTTTTTGGATTCTGATCTTGCAGTGATTTGGTTCAAGCAGGCCATGTATGAGCACATGAGTCAGCATTATAGTAAACACTGAGCCACTGCAAGGCCTGAACTTGGGCCACGGGTGCAATTTGTCCCAAGCCCATTGACAGAAAATGCTCAGAGAAGCCATCAGATGGACTCTGACATGAAAACTGTAAAGGCTGTCACCACAAATCCACATCTGTAAGTACTTAAGCAAGCTCATTAGTCAGGTAAGTTTAAGCACCTAAAAGGGCGCTGTTATTTTTTAATATGCACAATCTGATAAGACTTTTAAATCCCCTTTAAGTGAAGCTGCATGCTGCTGTTCTCAGGTGAAAGTATTCCGGTTACTAAAACCCCCTTGCCTCTCACGGAGAGTCCGATGCCCTGGAAAACCCACAGCATGGAGGACTACCGGAGACACGTCCTCTTCTGTGGGACTGAAGTCATACAGACGAAGCCAACTGGCAGAGGGCCAGTGAGAGCCGTGGTGCTGCAAACTGGTAAGTCCTTTGTTTTTTGACCAGATTGGGGAAAATGGCTTCCCATGAGGCTGATAGGAGAGCTGGTGTCTCCTTGTAGCTCTGCCACACCCGAGCGGTCCTCGTTGCCACCTGATAGCTGAGGCCTGTGCAGTGCCATCCGTTTCTGACAGAACTGGCTCGCCATGCCACCGCTTTGTCACCGATGCGACGTAAGGCTCGTGTCTTCACGCAGGGTTCAACACCGCTAAAGGTGACTTGGTGAGATCCATCCTCTACCCCAAGCCCATGAACTTCCAGCTCTACAGAGATGCCTTCAAGTTCATCATAGGCCTCTCTGCCATCGGTGTGCTGGGACTGATCTACACCGTGTGCGTGTTCACGTACCATCAAGTAAGTACAGTCAATGCCCCTAGGCTGTGTGCCAGCTCTGAGGCCGCTGGAATATCTTCTGCTTCTGCAGTCAAGTCTGCTGATGCCAGAAGTGTGTGCGTGGGGGGATGGGACAGAAAGAAGGAGAATAAATCCATGGTCAGAGCTTGGGGTGCATTGCTCTGTGGCAGGAGGGACCCCAGGGGGCTTTTGCCCCCCTCCCACCGCCTGTTGCTCTGGCTGCTTGCAGAAACCGGTGGCAGAAGTAGTGGCTATGGCCCTCCTCCTCCTCACCGTGGCTGTGCCTCCCGCGATCCCCGCTGCCTTGACCACAGGCACTGTTTATGCCCAAAGGAGGCTGAAGAAAAAGAAGATTTTCTGCATCACTCCACAGAGGATTAATATCTGCGGGCAGATCAACCTTGTTTGCTTTGACAAAGTAAGGCACTTCCTGGGGCACTCAAAGGTGCTGGGGGAATGCACAGCGGTTATTTTATTTCTTATTTTTATTTCTCCCCAATCTCCCCTCACCTGCCCCCATGAAAACATCCTCTGCAGGTGCCTGTGGGGCAGGGTGACACTGGGGGCATGAGGCTTTCCTTACCCTGCCCAGAAAGGAGCTCTGGGGATGTGTCAGGGGAAGGGGTGGGAAGGAAAAGGGTAACAGCTATTTATCTCATTTTAGACAGGCACACTGACAGAAGATGGACTGGACCTGTGGGGTGTCCTCCCTTCTGAGGGAAGCCGGTAAGGAAGGATTTTCTTTAGAGGGAACCCATCTCCAGTGCAGAGGTATTGCCCAGCAGTCAGGTTGGCAGGGAGGTGGTTGCATGGGATAGGGAGAGACAGCAAAGAACATGCAGCAAGAGGTGGGTAGCTTGGGGGAGACAGGGAGGTGAAGATCCCTGCCCTCTGCTCAGCTCCTTCCTTGCAAATACAGTGGCTGGTGTAGTGGAGAGTGTGGCTGATAATTCAAGACAAACGCGTGGTTGAGAAGCCAGCAGCAGTGTGAGTGCTTTTAATTACTCCGTGGGGATTTGGAGAATATGCACAGAGCTTTTCAATTATGTCATTCACAGCATAGTTCAATAAATATTCTTAATCTGTTCAATAAACCTTTCATCCTTTAAGGGTTAGGATAATGCTCCTTCTGTTGAAATGAAGTGTTGCTATCTTCAGTGCCTGTCAAATCTCGCCTACCTTCTGTAAACACTGCAAAAATCCATGAGACCACAGATCAGACCTGAAAAGCTTAGGTGTCCTTACAGACTCCCTCATAGCCCTGGCATGCTCCATCTCAAATCCAAGCCCAAGGAGCACTGAAAGCCTCAAGATATATCTAGTACGCAAATATTAAACTTGACCATATCCAGGTTATACTATTTAATTCATATTATTAAAATACAATAACAGACTTCAGTTCTGAAGTGCAACTTGCATGTTAAGCCAACTCAAAATATTAATCTTTTGCAGTGGCCAGGACAAATCACACACCCATATCTACTCCTGGATTTCATTAGGTGCTGTTAATATATAAGATACCTCAACACCACAGAGATAATCATGCTATAATGAATGATAGGATGAATTCATTGTGGGAGAAAAATCACATTCCCAATACTTCCTCAAAGGACAGAGAGAAAATTGCTATCTGATGCAAATTAATGAGAAGAGATTAATAAGTGTCAACTGATAAAATACTCTTCCAGCAGGGCCAAACTGCAGGCAGATAGCATGGTCCCTTCTTGGTGCCCATCCAGTGCCCCAGGGAGGCCATGCTGAGCAAGGGATGTTGGATGGGCTGGGAGCCCCCCAGGAAGCAGGCAAATGCCAGAGAGATTTCCACCAAGGTAGCCTGGCAGGTAGTATCTGCTCATGTGGGCAGCAGAGCAAAATTGGACCGGTATATTAGAGTAAATCCTTGTAATAAGGAACTCTGTGAGGTGTCAGAACATAAGTCTGTCTTTGCTGACATGTCAAATCTATGCCCAGCTGGGAACCAGTGCTGGTGGTTTGCCAGAATGCAAGGAGGAGCTATCGCTGGCTGTGTTGATCTCATTAGTGTATTTACATAATTACTCTTTCTTAAATATTCACATTCTTAAACACATTATAAGACTAGCTGTCAGCTAATCTGAATACCATGAGGCAATGACAGTAAAGGAATTTCATTCCACTTGCAAAATATCCTATTGTATGTTTAATAAGATACAAATGTTTGTTGGTTTTACGTTGTTTAGCATTTTCACGGTGTCTCTCAAGTATTAATTAATTAATAAGCCAATTATGACCAGCCTGAGAACAAGGTATAATTTGCTGGAAACAGAACAGACTCTGATGGCCCAGAGGGATGACAGGTCCTGGGATTCATTGTTCCTTTTAATAGAGCTGCGAGCTGTCATGCTGCTTGCTTCCAGATGCATTTCACTGTGCCTGTTCTAGAAACAGGGGATGCTAGTGGTGATCAAAGGTAAATAAAATTTATTTAAATTACTCCTTAACATGCCAGCCTAAATGGTAATGGGCTGTGTTCTGGTCTGGCAGACACAGCTTGTCAGCCAGCCAGTTTCTTAGAAGGAAAAAATGTGTCTGTGAGAAGACTTTGAGAAATAACTTTCGTGGTGAAATAACAGAGTCTTCACCCAGCCCAGCTGCACACGTGCTCAGCCTGTACTGCAGGGCCAGGGAGGGAATAAATCTCAAGGCTTTCCACAGAAATAAATCGGGACATGGATCTTTAATAGTGTGCCTCAAGTAACTCAATAGAAGTCTGGCTTACCCGTTTTTTAAAACCAAGGTGAGGGACAAGCATCTGGTGTCTGTGGGTTTGCAGATGGAAGATCTACCCGTGGAAGTGGAGGCTCTCCAAGGCCATATTGCTAAATGCCTTGGAGATCTCTGCTGCAAGTTGTTTTCTTCCTGATAGCGTCTTCTCTGCTCTAATACCAAACAGCAATTGCTAAGCAGGCCTGTACCAGCCCCTCTGTTTTCCCTTCTCAGTTACTTTGCATCAAGCTGAACTCTTGACAATTAATTACTGGGAACATTTTGGCCTTCTTAGTGCCCCTGAGCTGTTATCAGAAGGAAGGGTAGGACAGCACGTTGCTTGCTGTTTTGGGGCTCTAAATGCTCTTTGCTGCACTAAATGCAGCAAAGCTGCACCTGTATGTGCTAGCTGGGGGCTTCTCTGCATCCTTCTTGTTATCAGTCCCACTAACCTTCTGCTTTTAACCAGGTTTCAGGAAATTCACAAGTTTCCATCCAGCACTCCTCTGCCCTGGGGACCTCTGTGCGGAGCCATGGCGAGCTGCCATTCCCTGGTGGTTTTGGATAAGAAGATTCAAGGAGATCCACTGGACCTGAAAATGTTTGAGGGCACGCACTGGGTAACGTGACTCGTGTCCTCTGCAACCTCCAAAGCACAGCCCCCGGGTCAAGGCCAAGCTCAAAGGCATGTCTGTAGGGGAACCCCTTTCACTCCTGGTCACAACAGCTGGAATTTGCTGTTATCCCTCCTAACCTCATGGCAGATTTGCAGCACTGTAACTGTTTTTTTTGATAGTCCAGCAATCATTTTCCTCAGGGAAGCCTGTGTTTGCTCTTTTAATTTGGTCTGGAAATGTTGGACTGTAATGAAGCAGAGGGGGAGCATTGCTGCTGGAAGCAGGGGCTCAGACTGCGCTGCTGGCTACGTGCACAGCACAGGTCAGCCGAGGAAGCATGCGGGCAGGTTTCTGTGCCCTTGTGCTGAGGGCTGTTTTCCCTGATTAGCAAAGGGACATCCCTATGGAGAAGCCAGGGCTGGAGCCTAAGGCTGAATGAACAGCAAGACAGACAGCTGGGGAAGGGGTGAGAGGCTGAGCCTCGGGGCACACCTGCAGTGATGGGGAGGGTTGTGCTGGGGGGGCAGGAGAGGAAAGGCATGGGAAGGAAAGGTGCTGCTTCTCCCCATCCCAGCCTGCAAGGGCCCTGGGGTCACTGCAGTTAACTGCCCCATCATCTCTTCTCCTTCAAGCTTTTCCTCAAGAGACTTGAATCAATACATAAAACAGATGCAGCTCTCGCAGAAGCACTGCGGGAAGGCATCGGGCTGATGGAAGGACAAGGAGCAGCAGAGCTGCACAACAGCAGAAGGGGACAATGAGAGGGAATGAACCTTGGCAGTACACAAAGTAGCAAAGGTGGAGGGCTAAAGCATCCTACACCTAAAACTGCCACCCTGTTTCTGCACAGAACATCAGTGAGAGTCTTTTAAAGCAGGAGACTGGAAGATAAAACCAGCTAGATAGGGATTAGTTCTCTTTTCCTTTCGTTGCTATGACATTAAATTTCTGCGGGACTTGAATTTAGAGAAAACAAAATTTGACACAGGTTTTTTGCTCTCATCAAGTCTAAAGATGCAGTGCCCTGTAGGCTTCTGCTAAGGACAGGACTGCAGGGAGGTTGTCAGTGATGATGGATAGAAAGACCTCATAGATTACAACAAAACACTGTGGCAGCTGGGTGGCAACAGCAAAGGGGAAACATGCTGTCATGTGCTGCCATCCCTGTTTTTAACAGACAGGTGTGAAGCCAAAAAATACAAAACATGAAGCGTCAGAAATAATGCTTTTTTTCCCTGTACAGGAGATAGAAGAGTCCAACACATCTCAGGATGGGGCTGGTACTCTTCACACCTGTGTCGTTAGACCGGGGCCGAAGGCCAGCAGTGTGAGTCCGGCTCTTTCTGGGAATGAATAATTTTGTGCTTTCAACATCCAGCTTGTGAAGCTTCTAGTACATGCACTGTTTACCTGGGCAATATGCCTTTCCTCCACTCTTGGTCCTGTGGTGCATCTTCCCTGCAAACAGAGTGCCTGGAAGCTGAGGACCAGAAAAGCAGATTCTGATTAAATTGGGGGAGCTGCTCCTGAGCTTCCAGAAGGGCTCTTGTGCCTAAAACTCTCTCATTTCCAGCTCTGCTATTTGCACTAATAACAGATACAGACTCCTGCTTCCTCACCCAATAAAACTGCTGACATAATGAAGCTATATGACAAGTCTAACTGGAGACCAGTGTAAAGAAAACTTGCAATCTAGAAAAATGTCTAAAGCAGGACTTTATCTGCAGGAAGAGGCACTGTAAGGTTGGGGCACTGCAGCTAGGAACATGGACCATAAGTTTGCTGCTAATGGTTGTGCAACCCTACTGACAGATTCACCAGCCTCACCCCAAAGCATGGTGGTGTTTGCTTCACCCCATCTCTCGAAAATCCAGGCAGGAGCTCCGTGTTTTGATGGCTGAAAATTGTTACATTTCCAGCCTGTGCATCAACCCAGACAGCTTCTTCCCAGCAGAAGAGGGGTGATTTCTGTCAGCAGTACCACAAAGACAGTGCTGTGGCAACACGGAAAACAATCTTATTTCTAGCATTGCTCTGTTCCCTTGGTAATGTCACTGTAACATCAATTTTCAGTTCCTCTGTCTGTAACTCCAGGAATATTGCATCAGTATGTGGTTGCTAAGAGAAAACCTGGGATAAAGCCCAGAAAACAAGTTGAATATTAAGAAAAACACTGAGGTTCCTGGGAAGTATGCTGGGAAGCCACTGTTTTTGAAACTGTGGTTCCTAAACTTGTTATCGGTGATCTGATCCTATAGCCAGAAAATACTAAAATTGTCTCCTAACAATAATAAATCACCTAAGCCAGAAAGGCTCAAATGAGCTGAAGCTCAGGATGGATTTGCTTTGTGTAATCTATGAATCAACCTCCTAAGTAACATCTCCCTTTCCCAACCTCTTACAGGCTCCTGTGGAAGGAATAGCAATCCTACATCAATTCCCATTTTCCTCTGGATTGCAGAGGATGTCTGTTGTTTCACAGAAGATTGGAGAGGAACAGTATGACCTGTACATGAAAGGAGCACCAGAAATAGTGTCCAGCTTATGCAGACAAGAAACTGGTACAGATGTGGGGAAGGGCACCTTTACAGTCTTTGTTTGGACTTAATCCAAACCAGACCTTGTGTTAGCAAGGTTTGCAGCACTCACTCTGCTACTACATATGTACAATTCAACCCAGAAACAAGCCTGGGGTCAGTACAGAAGCTAAATATCATTAGTTAACTATACAAATAAGCTTGTTTGTGAGTTAGGATGCACACAGCCCAGCAGCTAGTGAGATGCACAGCCTGTGGTTCAGCCGCTATACATCACCCAGCTGACAGGCATCAGCTGAAGATACAGCTCGTAAATAACATTGGTATGTCAAAATACCCAGAGAAGGTGTGGGATAGCGGTAATTGCATGTGTCACAGCTGCTCTGTTGTGCTGCATGAGTCCTTAAATTTTCTGTTAATTTATTGACCTGTAAATTCAGCATAGAGTTATTGACCCAGCTCACAAAGGCTTTAAATCTCAGCAATGGGAAACTTGCTGTGGACATGCAAATTACTGTTATTAAGGATAATTGCTATTAACACTCAAGCCAGGACTTCTGTCCTCCCTCTGCAAGTAAACATAGGCTTTTCTTCTGTGTGTGTGAGAGCAATATTATAGGCTTGTTCTCCAATTTGCCTGCAAACATAAAACTTGGGTCATGTTCACTGAATACTTCGGAAGGGTGCCAACCAGTGGTCTGTGTCTCTGTTGTTTCTTATTTGAGATGGCAATGACCTGAAAACAGGTGAAAATGGTTTTGAGGGGCAATGGAAAAACTTAGTTTAAAGCTATGTAAGTTCCAATGACACAAACCTCCAAACAATTTAGCATCAGCAGGAAAGATATCTTAAAAAACATTGTTCCACTTTCTCAGGTTTCCAAATAGCTCCTCTCCTCCTGTCTTGATTGTTCTTGTATTGATTACAGCTTAATAAATAATTAGGTACCACACTGTAAAGCTGTGATTGCAGTATGTAGTGATTACAAAATACTGCGAAGTTAAAAGGAACTCTGCTTTTAGAGGTTTTTTTTTGCCCCCCCCCCCCCCCCCCCCCCTTTTTACTGGAACCATCAGAATTGAAAATTTAGGATTTTAGAGAAATTTTCCACTAAGGCATTAACATAAAAACAACTCCCTGAGCAGTACTCAGCATGTATGCTGTAAAGTTCAGGTCAGAATGATGGAATCAGTCCTTTTTTCTCTGCCTGGTAATGCATCATACCTACCTGCACCTTAATATGCATTTAAGAAGTAGAAAATGGATGCACAGATCACTTATTTGAACAGTCAGTTACACAGCCTTAGCTGACTTCTATGACAAAGCTGAGCGCTGTAAGGCTCTACAGTGTGTTAAAGGGCAGGCTTAACCCCAGAGGAGCAGTCAGCAAGGATGGAATATTCTAACCATGACACTTTTCTCCTGTAAACAGTCCCAGCTGATTTTTTAAAGGAGCTTAAGATGTACACAAGCCAAGGCTTCAGAGTTATCGCACTGGCCCATAAAGTGCTAAGCCTAGGAAAGCATGTAGACGTGAGTGACCTGGAGAGGTAAGATGTGCTGAGGAGCTGCTAGCATCGCTGCGGGCTTGCTTCCTTACCAACTCGTTAGGACCTGACCCAGCCCTCCCCCTCCTCTCTTGCTTACGGAAGCGTATGGGGAAGCTGAGCTGCATCACACCTTCCTCTCAGCAGATGGTGATTATGCTGTTAATTGCCTTGCAATTAACTACTGCTCTTGCAAAGCTCACTGAGCTGAATTTCCGAAGCTGTTATAAAAGGGCAATGAAAGCTGGTAATTGTGCTTCAGTATGGTCATGGATTGGGACTGTGATAGAAAGCCATACTGAATGCTGTAGCCTGCAGGTTTCAGCCAGCCTGGTCCTGCAGATCTCTTCCCCCTCCCTGTGCACACCTTGGCTGGGCTGCTCCTTCCAGGGGACCGCAAGGCAGGGGACCCGTGGCTTGGCTGAAGCTGCAGAAACGCTGGTGCTTGTTGAGCACTGAACTTGTGCCAGTTGCATTTCACTGCATAGCCAAGCCTGTTTCCAGCTGAGCACAGCAGCACCTGTGTTTCTGTCCTTGCCCCAAGAGAGGAGGCAGAGTCCGGGCTGGTGTTCCTGGGCCTCCTGGTGATGGAGAATCGCCTGAAGCAGGAGACGAAGCCTGTGCTGCGGGAGCTGGCTGCCGCCCGCATCAGGAGCGTCATGGTCACAGGTGAATCCCCCAGCTCCAGCCACGGTGAACAGGAGCAGCGCAGGAAGGGCTCGCTCCTCCAGCATCCCCATTGCACGGCAGCTCCACAGCCCCCACCTGGGGCATGACAGAGGACACAAAGGGCCAGCCTCTCTGTTATCATTGGCAGGGGACAACCTCCAGACAGCAGTCACAGTGGCCAGGAGCGCGGAAATGATTCCCAAGGCCAGCAAAGCCATCATCATCGAAGCAAGTGAACCAGAGGGCTCCACTCCAGCTTCCATTGCCTGGCAGCTGGCAGAAGACAGCAAAGCAAGCACAGCTGCTGCCCCTGTATGTGCAGCTGGGGGGGTTGCTGTCAGGTGCCAGGATGAATTAACAAAGCTTTGATGTCTAATAGCTGGCTTTTGGGGTATGGGTTCCTTGCTGAGCATTTTGAGGCAGCTTTGAGGAAGGGAGGAAGTAAAAGGGGCTGGTTCCTACTTACCTCAGGGTATATGGGGTGCGATATGGACCATTCATCTGCTAGGGAGAAACAATTAATACAGAGACTCTTTGCTCAGGACAGCGTACAAAATAACTACATGAATAAGTGGTAATGCTCTGCAGATGCAGTGGCTGCTTCCTTCATGCTTGAAGTGTGCCTAATTAATGCATTTAAAAATACTTGTCTGTTAGATTATTTGCTGGACCAAACTTCAGTGTTTAAACTAGCCATCTGTGGCTAACAGGTATTGGCAACAGCTATTTTCTAGCTGCGGGAACACAGCTAGAAAATCAAGCACTGCCAGGCCTGAAGTTACAGGAAAGGACTGCAGAAATGATGCTGTGTCCCTGTTTGTGTGGTGGGCAACAGTGCGGTGTGTTGGGGGCCATCAGCAGAGCTGGATACAAAGCAGGAGGGGGATTGCTGCCCAAGGGCAGGGATGCTGCCCTTGTCATGGGCTGAGTGACACCTCGGGGCCTGTCGTCACCAGGACAGGGGCAGTTCCAGAGATGGGTCAGTCCTGGGGTCCACGGCTTTGTGGTGACCTCAGTCTGAGATTAAATTCTTTCTTATTTCTCGGAGGTATGTGCTAATGCCCAGGAAAAGATCAGCTTGGATGGAGAAAGCTGCAACTACCATTTTGCCATGAATGGGAAATCCTACCAGGTTCTCGTAAAGCACTTCTACAGCTTGCTGCCAAAAGTAAGTTCAGAGGAAACAAAGTGCTTGCTCGTCCTCCCTGTTATGTGTAAAGGACAGTAGTGTTCTGGCTGGAGAAAGGTATTTTTCTGTCAGTACCTGTAGCGTTGTCACTTCTGACAACTCAGCAGCCTCCCGGCTTGCCTCAAGGTCAGCCCAAACAGCTGGCTTTCTGTATTTGCTGAGTCCTCGGCTGACCAGGGTAGCTGAGGTGCTGTGAGCAGCTGCACAGTGGAGTTACTCCACAGTCACCTCCTCCATTTCAGTTTAATTAAAAACATCAACCCCATTCCCATGTACTGCTGCCAGAGCTGGCAACGTCTTCTGTTCAGCAGTGACAACAGGAACATGAAATACCCACACCCATCAGCAGAAATCTTCAGTGCCTGTCACCCTCCCGTTAAAGAGCTGGTGCTGGGAGAGGGACTTCTCTGGACAGCTTGGAAAACCCCCCGGCTGAGCAGTGTTATTGCCACTGTCACCAGCCATCTGTGCCGCACCAGGGGAGGAGGTATGAGGCCTGGCTGCTCCACGGCTGCCGCAGTGCGTGTGGTGACCGCTGGTCTCCCACGGAGGGGCGAGGCGGAAACCTGAGCTGGCTAAAGGTGGCGTTAGGAGAAACCTTATCCTAAGTGTAACAAAACCATGGTCGGGGCAGGGAGACTGCATTAGAGGACTGTGTCAGGCACCCCTCGGGGAGGCCTGATCCTGCCTCAGTGGGGTGGCAGGGCACAAACGCCCACCTGAGGCAGCCCATTGCTCTGTCCTGCAGATACTGGTGAATGCGACTGTCTTTGCTAGAATGTCTCCTGGCCAGAAATCCAGCCTTGTTGAAGAGCTCCAGAAACTCAAGTAAGGTTCTGTTGGCTTTCTTTTTGTATCCAACTGAGGGAAGGTGTTCTCTGAAGTGTAACTGGCCCTGCTGGTGCTGCCCCAGGCCCCCTGCCCCATGCAGGCCTTGCTGTGGCCTCGGCCCCTGCTCCATCACAGCATGGAAAGCTGCATGAAACAGGGCTGAGATAAGAACACTGAGCCAACCTCCAGCACCTACAAACACCTTCCCTCTCTCCCATTTTCCCTCCTTTCATCAGTGTTTTCCCTCCTTTTCCTCCAACAGTTACTACGTGGGCATGTGCGGTGACGGAGCCAACGACTGTGGGGTATGTATGAGCAAATCTGCTGCTTTCCTTAAATTTTACCTCTTTCAACCTAAAGCGCACTGTGGTGAGACGCTGCCCGGCACAACTTGTCACCAGCATTTCCCACGTTAGCCTGTGGGTATACTTGGTCAGCGTGTTGTAAAATACTACCTATGTGTGTTTTTACATACCAACACACACAATAATAGAAGGCTTTTTTTTCTCCAGATATTAGAATAAGCATACTTCTTACACATTTGCTCAGATTTTACAATTGCAAATTGGAGGGCCTTAATGATTAAAAAAATAATTATTCTATTATCTATTATATTATTGTGATAAATGTGTTATCATAATATAATTTTATAACAATGCATTAGCTAGTTTGGTGAAAGTCATCCATAGCCCACTCCTGAGCACTAAAGCAGAGGTGACAAGGCTGGGTTATGGGGATCTTATAAGAAAGCAATAAAAGAAATATGAACAGGAGATTGAAAGGAGTAGAAAGAGGATAAAATGCTAATTTAAATAGCTTAGCAGATTGTTTAACAGGATAGGTATGCACAAACTCCAGTGTGGGAGACAGAGCATACAGGGTAGTTCAAAGAACTGTAAATAGGTACAATGGGATTAAATGAACAAACAAAGTATTTAAGCTGTAGGGAATGAAAGATACCTGGAAAATGAGATCAGATGGGCCACAGAATAGAGGAAGATCAATTACAAAGGACACTTGAAGCAAAAATTGTGAAGCACCACTGAAAGTGTGTGTGTGTGTGGGAGGGGGGAACGCATCTCCAGCTTCCTTCTTCTGTGGATTTCAGGCTTTGAAAATGGCCCATGCGGGGATATCACTGTCAGAGCAGGAGGCATCAGTGGCCTCACCTTTCACCTCCCAGATCCCCAACATCCAGTGTGTGCCGGAGCTGATCAGGTCAGTTGTGCTGTCTTGGGGTGCTGCTGCCTGCACTGAGCTTGGTGTGCGGGGTCGCAAGTGGGAGTTGCACAGCCATGTGCAGGTTCCTGAGACAGATTGGTAATGAAAACTAAATATTTATGGCTATAATATGTGTGTATAAAAACATATACGTACACACACAGCTGTGTCCACGTGCTACTCTGAAAGATGCTGATGAACCAAACCTAGTTGTTTCCCAGTAACTGCATAAAATAAAGCATAAGGGGCTTTTTTTTTTTTTTTTTTAAATCCTTAAATTCCAATACTGTGAGTGTTGCCCATAGAGGCCGATATTTTTGGAACAAGTACAGGAGTAGAGTTACACAAGAGGGCAGGGATTGCAGTGACCACAGGACAGATTTGCTTGTCATTACTTTAAAAATTTGATATCCATATGCTGTATGCAGTCATTGAGCAGCCAGGAATAATGCCATTTAGCCAAATGTATGAAAAGACAATTACTTCTTTATGTAGCAATGCACTTGATTCCCAGAACTGTTGAACAAATTATAAATGAAAAAGCAGCAGCTTAAGCCAGGTATTAAAATTGTAGCTGGAGAATAAACACAAAGAAACAAAACATTGCAGATGAGGGGTGCTTAGGTGGCTCTGCATTATCTTAAGGCCAAAATATGCCTATGGAATTTAAACTATTTTCCATTCTTCTTAAGGATTCTAAACAAAAGGAGTTACTCTCCATAGAAGCAGAAACAACCTGTGGCACTAAAACCCCAGTACTGGGTGGGTTACGGGTTTTTTTAGCTTTGTTTTGTGTTTGAGCAGGGAAGGTCGAGCTGCTTTGGTTTCTTCCTTTGCTGTGGTTAAATACCTGACCCTGTATGGCCTGATTCAGTTTGTTGGTACTGCTCTGCTGTTTTGGGTAAGTGTTTAATGCCAATCTTTTATCACCATGCTGTACTCACTACAGGTTTTTATCTTCAGTGGTATTACTCAGCAGGGGAGAGAAGGCATACGGGATTTCAAGGAATAAGATAGAGTAAGGATAAAGTTTTGAAGATGTGAAAAGCTGGATAATTGAATAATAATTTACTACATGAAGTATTTCAGTTAATATCAGAACAGTTGAAACGAATGATGAAATAACCCTGCTTCCACAGCCACTAGTTTGGTTGTACCAACTGTGTCCATGTCTCGCCTACCCAAAGATGTTTCAAGCCTGGCACAACGTGAAGCTCTGGCTGTGCTTGCAGTTACTGCAGGTTGGGGGTGTGTGACCTGGTCTGGGTGGTCCATAGGTACTGCTGTCTGCTGGAAGAAGGGTGGAAAAACATTCACATCCCACTGGGTCACCTGCAAGGGCTTGCTCGTGCTCAAAGGTTGCATCAGGGCGGTGAGGATGCTGTTGCTGGCATGCTGCTGCTCTGAAGTGGCATTTGGTGCTACAGTTGGTGTCCTCAAAATTGACATTGGTAATCAGGTGGGCTCTTCTGTGTTTTTGTTCCAGCAGCTGCAAATCTTTGGGAATCACCAGTATTTGATACAAGACGTTGTCATTACCCTTCTGGTTTGCCTAACAAGTAAGCAGCATGGGGAAGCCCGCTGTGTCTGTTGGAGAGCCTGAGTATAAATAGTCAACTTCTTTTTCCTACAAAAATTAAAACGAGAAGCCAAGTTCTGCTGTCAATAACACCATAACCATCGGTGGTAGAGCAATCCCTTGGGCACAGAGCGTGTCATTTGGCTCATAGTCCTTTGCAAACACAGCTACAGGAATCTACAGAGTTGATAGGGTTCGGATGCAAGACTCGATGCGAAGAGCAGAGGTTGCTCTGGTGGCTTCTAGCGGGGCTCAGTGTAACTCCAGCTCCAGCATGGTCCCAGCATGAGATCCAGTATGGCTCTTGGGCTCCCATGGGAATCCCTGCCTGCAAGTGGGGGTGATGTTCTCCATCTTCCCTGAGTGTTTCCCTGGGGTGGGGATTCAGAGAGGGTTCAGATGGAAAACAGTGGACATAAAGCCCTTTCTTGCCTGCTCGTTAGACCCAGGCATGCATTTCTCACCCATGATGTTGGGATGGGGGATCTGCATGTGGCTCTGTTTGCCCAGTGAGTGCAGAGGGCTGCTGGTGGGCTGCACTGCCACTGACCACAAACACCACTGGTTTCTCTCCAGTGAGCTTGACCGAAGCTTATCCAAAGCTGGCACCCTACCGCCCCCCTGGCCAGCTCATCTCTCCTCCCTTGCTGCTCTCTGTTGTCCTCAACGTGTGCTTCACTGTAACCATGCAGACCTGTGGCTTCCTTCTGGTGAAGCAGCAGCCCTGGTATGTAGCGCTGGCCAGCCGGAGGTGAGTCGCTCTCCTCGCCCGGGACACCCAGCCCGCAGCTCTCGTTGTGGGGCCAGCCCAGCCTCGGGCACATGGCGGCTCGCTGCTCCGCTCTGCAGCCCTCCCCTGGCTGCAAAGCTCTGCTGGAAAAAACAAACAAACAAACAAAAAACACAAACCCAAACACAGCCCGGAGGCTGGGGTTTTCTTGAACCCAGCTTGGCTTTAAAATGGTTGCAGGTTTGGGAGCATGGTGTGCCAGCATGGTGCGCGGGCAGCTGGGGCATGCTTCCTCATCTCTGTGTCCTGAGCACTGCTCTCACTGCTCGCCTGGGAGACGAGATTTTGGCGCGGGGCAGGGATTAAGTTGTTTTTTGTGATTTTGTTTGTTCGTTTTTTAAATATGTTTTTCATTCCTGTGGGTGATATCTGGCTGTTACGGTAAGCTGGGTAGGAGAGAGGAGGGAATTGCTGTTGCTGCTCACTCTTGCAGGAGAAAGCAGGGACAGAATGCTGAGCGTTACCTTACAGACATTGCTCTCTGGGGAACCAGAGCGTGCTCGCCACCAGCCCCAAGGGGAATGGTACCAGCAGTGCCCAGAGCACTGTCCTCAGTTACGAAGACACGACACTGTGGCCATTGACCACTATCAACTGCATCATTGTGGCCTTTGTCTTTTCCAAGGGAAAGCCCTTCCGGAAGCCCATCTACACCAACTGTGAGTAGAGCTGGAGTTGTGTGCACTTTGCAGGCTCCCTGCCCCAAAATAACCATGGCAGGAGAGGCTGCCAGGGAAGGGATGCCATGGCTTTTTTTGTACCCTTGCCGGTGACTGGCATGCAATATAACTGTTGTGTATCCAAGCTCCTACTTCCCCGTCTCTAAAAAAGCACACTGAGCACTGCATGTGTTAGCTTCCTCCTTGAGAAAAGAAGCAGCAGAGCTGAAAAAGGAGACTGCATCTTGGAAAGTATGTGCTTTCCAGAAGATGATGTACTGGGTTTAGTGCAGAACTGTGTATTACTGAGAACACAGATAGCATATAAGGATCAGATGTATTTGTTTCAAAATCCCACATCAAAAAGAGCTCCTCTGAGATGCGGTCTTACCTTGCCTGACTTCCATTCCTAGAGATGAGAAAGAAAACCTTGTGATAATATCACTGTTAAAATCCTCTCGCAGAAACCTTTCATTTTCTGTTTGAGTTTTGCAGACATGATTTACCCCTACCAGGCTCCAGCTGACTGATAGCTCTTTTGCAATTGCAGCTTTTTACTCATGGATGAGAGGACAGGATTTTGCTTAACCTTAGCAGAGCTGATTTCATTAGGTATTTTGTCAAAAGGCAGGTCCCAAACCCATTTTGCTGAGCCCTGATCACCCGCAGAAGAGAGGTGAGGCCAGAAGAAGCTGCCCTTCAAGCAGCCAGCCTGGGGCAGAGAGGACTCTCAGCTGAGGAATCTGCTCACACCTCTGTGCTTCATCCCTGTTCAGGAACAATCACTAGGAGGAAGCAAAGAGCAATTCCCTTCTTTTTGCCACCCACTCAGCCCTGTCACCTCTCCACCCTGGTAGTGAGGAAGGTTGCAGGAAGCTGTTGACCCAATTTGCCAGCTAGTTTTATGTGCTCAGGTCCTGCTAATTGCCAAGATTTTGGCACCTCTGGACCCCTGAGCCATTTGCCATTACTTTATGGCCTCCTGCTCCTTTGGAAAAGGATGCAAATCCAGACAAGCTCTCCCCATGCAAGACACAAGCATTGTCCACCTCCAGACTTGTCAGTCGCACAGCACCCAGCCACAACAGCAAGCTGCCTTCTCCGCTGCCTGCTGTCCAGGTGCCCAGCTGAGCAGGTGGAGCAGGGAGCACAGGGGAAGGATGCTGGGGCGGCTCACAGCAGAGCCATTTTGAGGCAGATCCCTGTGCTTGTTTAGGAATCTGAAAGTGCCAAATCACTTGTGCAAGAAAAACAGTGCAGGTGGTGAGCTTTGCAACAGGCTGCTGGGGAGTAGTAGCTCCTCTAGGTTTTAATTCCACAGCTCTTCTAGGCACATAAAAAAAAAGCCCACAACAATAACAAAAATAAAAAAATTAAAAAATTATAGGCTGGCAGTTTTACAGTATTGGTATTTGGGGCTCCCATCAACCTATTTGCAGAGTCTGGTCATCAAAACCGACCTTTCCCTGGCCCACCAATGCTCTTGTTTCCCCAGACGTGTTTTCTGTCCTCCTGGCCCTCCAGCTTGCAGTCTGCCTCTTCCTCTTTTTTGCCGACTTTGATGCCGTGTACCGTGGCATGCAGGTAAGCCCAAACAAAACATGCATTTTTTGCTTGCCCTTTACATAGACAAATAGAGCACAAGCCACAGCTACAGTCATCTTGGAAGTGAATTTGCTGATTTGATGCTGACTGGGCAGCCCTTTCAGACTTCTCGAACATCCCTCCAACAAGGGCTTGATTAACGAGGCAATCCTCCTCCCCCCTGCAGACAGGGTGGTGATGGGGAGAAGAAGAAAAAGCGCTTTATATCGTGCTGAGCTGTTCTTCCTAACAGAAAAGCACAACGGCACGGAGTGTGGGTTTGCACGTTGGAGGTTTGCTGGCTGGAGCAGCAAGCACGCAGGGATGGCTGCTGCTGCCACCCCTCCTGGAGCAGGGTGAGCTCCCGTGGGGCTGTGCCTGCCTCTGCCTGGCCAGGGCACAGGACAGGTGGCTGCCACCAGCTGTGCCGCCCCAATAACGGGAACCCAGCTGTCTGACAGCGGATGGAGGCAGGCAGAGATCTGCCGTTAGTGTGGACATGCATACATTGCGCATCGGCTGTGGCTCCCCAGAATATTTGGGCACCAAATCCTGCCCTGCGCACCCAATCTGCTGGTTTCAGCAGCAGTGTCAGTAGTGGAGATGTCAAGGAGCTATGTGCGAGGGGGAAGCTGGCATCAGACCCTCCAAGATCTCTGTGACAAGGAATTACTGTTGCTGCCTACTGCTTCCTCCATGCGTGCCATCGGGAACATGTTAGTCAGCCCCTCAAATCATTAGGAACAGATGCAAATCTTGGCAAGGCATTCAAACCTAATTGCTGCTCCTGTCTTTTCCAACAGTTTCTGTGCACTCCTGTGATCTGGAGAGTTTATGTCTTACTGATGCTCCTGGCCACCTTCTGTGTATCTTTTTTTACAGAGGTGAGTGCATTTGTTTACCGACTGCTCCCCTGTGTGAGCAGCAGGAGCAGCATCCATTTGGGACTTTCTTCCCCCATTTGCAGCCATGCTCTCCTCCTGCAGAAGCACAAATCCTCAGGGTCTTTTTTTTTTTTCCTTCTTCTCTCTTTTTCTTCCTCAAGACTTGACTCACTGTATGTTGATCAAATACACTTGATACATCTCCAGAGAAAATTTAGACCCCATCCCTTAAGCCTTTATAGAGTGAGCAATGCCGTACAGCTGCCCAGGAGGGAGCAGCATGGGTCTGGCGTTTGGCCCTGATTTTAAAACCATTTCCCTCTTATCCTGCAAGCAGCCAGGCCAGAAGCTGCACCAGCTTGTGCAGCAATGGCTAAGCCCTAAAGCAGGTCCAGGGGCTCACAAAGTGGCATGTTGTGGGTCAGGGCTGGCTGGGCCATCCCAGGTGGGAGTGGTGGGTTGTGTCCAATGCCAGGTCTTGTCCCCTGCAGGGCAGCACGTTCCCAGGTGTCCCACAGCCCCAGGAGGAAATATAAACTTGTCCCTTGGTTATCCCCTTCAGCAGAACAGCCTGAGATTGGTGTTCTCCTGATATAATGGAGCTGGCACATGGCACGGGAGCTGGCTTTGGTCCCTCTCCACTGATGCTGTGCCATCTCACTCCACAGGATGTTCTTCTGCAGAACAAGCACCTCTGGATGCTGATTAAAGCCTGCTTTGGGTACCAGTCGAAGAGCCAGTACCGAAAATGGCAGAGGATGCTGCAGAGGGATCCAAACTGGCCTCCAGTAAACACAAAGGACTTTGCAGCCAAACGCATGGCTGAGGTTTACGTTAACCCCAGCTACGAGCATGGGGACTAGGGGAGAGCCTGCAGCTGGGCATGGGGCTGCCGTGCCTGCACTGACCAGCTTGTACTTGCATCACTCAGATTTCTGAACTCCCTGAACAACCCCTCCATTCAGAGGCAGGCTGGCTGTGCCCTGGAACAAGGGCGAGGATTATTCTCTCACTTGCTGGTAAAATAACAGCTCTGACTCTACTCCATGGCAACAGCAGCTCTCCAGCTTTGCCAGCACCTCCTACAAAGGCCCGGCAATACTGAGCACAGTGAAGCGGTGGCTGCGGCTGCTGTTCCACCAGACCCTGTCAATGCACCCCCTGAGCTAGATGGCCCCATTAGTGACCTAACCTTGACCGTAACGAGGAGCACATGTGCAATTGCAAAATCCTGCTATAAATTAAATTCCGCAGCTTCCAAGCACTACAAGAAAATTCCACGTATGATGTAATTCTGGTTTTCTTCCACTCCAGAGCAAGTTACAGCTGTGAGAGGGTGCACATACTGTCCTGACCTAACCCTCCCTCTCCAGATATAACGTGCGGAGTGCCGGGAAGGTTTAAGCTCAAGCATTGCAGCAAGCTGGGGCTGGGCAGGGAGATGCCCTGCTGAAGGGGGAGGAAGGAAAAGCTGCCCCCCTGCCCACACTTGGTGCCCTGTCACAGCCAGCTTCTGGCCTCCGTTTGGTGCCACATGGCACCGCCACTTTCAGGGCACACTGGGCAGAAAGCAGGGCTAAGCCACAGCTGCCTGCTTTCACCAGGTCATGCCAAGAGGCAGCCACTAATGTGCGCTGGTGCTCGCTGCTGCACGGTACAGGAAGCCAAGCCCAGCTGTGCTTGCTCTGTCATCCTCACGTTGTTCAGCCTCAAAAGAACTTCTGGCTACATTTACAGGACCCAAAATAGGATGTCCAGGTTCAGTTTTATTATAATACATTTTCCCATATTAAAAAGAATCTTATTTAATTGCAACAATAGAGAGCACTACAAAATACGACCAGAAGGCTTGGCCTTGTTATTTCAAACATTGAAACAACTGCTGTTTAAAAAAAGCTTCTGATCCAGTTATATACATGTTAAGAGCAGACAAAAATAGCAAGCTGCTTACAGACAGCTTTTGCTCCCATCTCTTATAACAGTCCAGGCAGTTGCGTGTGGTGAAGGCAACACAGGATTTCCTTTTTTTTTTTTCAGTATGCAACCCGCAAATAGCACAGTTCCAAACGTGCAAGCCAAACATTCTCCATAAAGAACAATAAACCACACTTTTCCTAAGCAGCCACACATTGACACTGTGCCTGGCAGATGGTGGGGCTCTGTAGGTTTGGGGATGCACAGCTCACTCTGCAGGCGTGCAGGGACACTGGCTTTGCCATCCTGCTGGCTGGGGGAGGCTCTTCCTCCTGCTGGAGCAACGCGCTGGTTGGACTCCGTGTCTTGTCATGGCAGAGCCAAAGGCAGGCTCCCAGCTGCCCCTGCAGTCCACGGTGCCCTTTCTTTGAACCTCAGCCTTTTGGCAGACCAAGGAGTAAGCTTGGTCACGTCCTATGTCAACAACTCCTGCACTTACACAGATGGAGACTGAAACTTCAGTGGCACAGCGGTGCCAGTGTGGGCAAACAGCTGCCAGAGGAAAAGCTGCCCGGGGATTTTGTCAGACCGCCAAACCAGGGGCCTCTGGATCCCAAAGGGAGTCAGGGAGGCCAGGCAAAAGGACAGTTTCACAGGCAGGAGAAAACAGAGCCAGGCACCATCACACCCAAACCAAAGCACCCATTTTAAACACTGAGGGAGGCAGCTCGTAGGCCCTGCTCCCCCCACACCTCCAGACCTCGCATGAGGGGCTCAGAGCTTGGGAACCGCAGCGCAAGCTCTGAGACATGGGATGTGCCTCTCCCGCTGGCTCAGCAGCGGGGTTCCACCAGGATGGGCCCTCGGAAGGCACACAACAGCCGTCAGCAATAGTTTTGCATTGCTTCTGTTTAAGAAAAAAAATGTTTAAAAAAGTAAAAATGTTTCTTCACACAGGTTAAGAAAGGTTATTCACAGAAGGCCCAGAGGATCCAGGCTGTAGAAACGCGTGTGCTGGAAGTCTGTACCAGCCCTCAGCAGAGCCCTGGGCTGTGAGGATGGAGAATTTGCTTGCAAGTGCTCCCAGACCAGCACAAAAGTCATCGCAGGCAGCGTCATGAAAGCAGCTGTGGCAAACAGGCTAGCGCTGCCCTCAGCAAGGGTCACGCAGTCAGTTAGTGAGTCTCGGTGGTGGCCACGGCCACCACATGTCCCGTGTCCTGCCGGCAGCCCCTCAGTACTGCCTCTCTCTGGATCGGCTCCGTAACAAGCCCAGCAGGGAGAAGGCACCGGCGGCAGCGGTTACAAACCCGATGGCACTGATTGCTCGGTTGGCCTGCAAAGGGGGAAGCAAAACACAGGCTGGCAACGTGATGAGCATTTTCTCCTCCAGGCACGCTAATGAAGAGCAGGCAGAGCTAATCAAGGCAATGAAGTGAATGCAAGAGACAATTGCCCTATAAGTAGAAGGGGACAGGGGTGTTCCCCATGCCCTTACCTTTGGGCTGAGCAAGAGGGCCACTGCCAGGCTGCACACAGACCATAGCAAATCACCTGGCCCAGGGGCTGTGGTGAGGCTGTGATGGTTTGGGCCCTGCCCTGGGGCTTTGCTGTCCCCATGCAGTCTGGGGGCTGTGCTGCAGGAATTTCTGTGCAGACTCTGCAAGGAGGCTACCCCACGTCACCTACCTGCTCAGAGACCCCCTCACCGTAGCGCAGCAGCGTCACGAAGTGCTCGCAGTTGTTGCCCAGCAGGTCGTAGGACACCTCCTGGTTGATGAGGTACTCAGCCTGCCGGATGATCTCCTCCACAGGAAGGGGAGCGTAGGTGCCGTCGTACTTGTTGTTGATCTGGTAAGTGTCATTTCCCACCACGTCCTTCAGGAGCTGCATCCTCACCCGGGCCTTTCGGCTGAACACTGACTTGGCGCTGCCCAGCGTGGCCGGGGGCCCCTCATCTGGGGGAGGCAGGCACAGGGTGAGCCAGGCCAGCCCCATACAGCCCCCCTGAGACTCTAAATGAGTTTTTTTTTTTTTTTTTTTTTTGCCATCTGTAGCATTTGCTCAGGGCCCCTGAGTACATGTGTATCTCCAGGAGCAGTGAAGGTGACAGCAAAAACCCAAAAGGACCTGGGGGGGGGGGCCCACACAGCCCTTCAGACTGCAATTCCCCCACCCTGAGCCACAAGCCTCCCCTAGTGCCCAAGCCCCTCACACAGGCTGGTGCTGAGCATGTTCCCAAGTGGTAGAGAAGGTCTGGAGACCCAGCCCATCCCTGCTTCACCGCATGGGATTTAAAGTCACCAGGGGTTAAAAGATGGGCCCACGGCAACGCAGCCATATCTGCACCCCCTGCCCCTTCCTTGCTCTCTTCCCCACTTCCACCACGGAGCTGCCAGGAGAGCTGAGGCCATGTGGGGCCAACCACCTGTGCCGGGAGGGAGGCAGGGCCCCAGTCACCCCAAAACTGCACCCCGCTGGGCTGCGCCAGCCTTACCGACGGGCGTCACGTTGATGATGTACCCGTCCCCCAGGTAGAGGGCCCAGTGCTGGTAAGCCGGCCGGAAGATCTCAATCAGGTCCCCGGGCTGGGGGTCACCAGGGTGGGCAGCACTGAACCTCTCGGGGGCTGCCATCTTCACCGTGCCGGGTCACCACGTGCCGCTCTGGCTCAACGCGAGACGCGTTGCAGATGTCTGGGGCGTGCAGAGGGCATCTGCTGGGGAGCGGCAGGGCGGGAGATCATTAGGGCAAGGCACATACGTGCTGGCACAGGGCATGAAATGAAATCCACCCCGTCCTGCAACGCCATGAGGGCAAAGGGTGAAGCCACCGCGGGCTGTGGCCAGCTCTCAGCACTCGCCGCACGGCCCTCTCCCGGGATAAGGGCGCCGAGCTGCTCCCCCCGCCACCCCCAAGCCCTTCGGAAGCTCTCCCAAAAACAGCCCCATGGGGCCGGCTCCGCTGGAGGGTGGCAGCCCCCGGGGGGCTGCGGTTGCAGCTCTCCCGCTGCCCTGCGGCACCCCGGGGGGGCTGCATCTCCCCGAGGGGCCGCATCCTGCCGGCAGCCCCATCTCCATCTTCCACCCCCCCCCCCCCCCCCCCCCCCCAAGCTCTCCCGGCTCCCCGCTCACCCCCAGCTCCCGTCCTGCTGCCGCCGTGCCCAGGCTGCGGCCCGGGGCGAGGCTGGCGGCGGAGGCCGGCCCCGTTCCCTGGCTCCTCCCGGCCGCTATAAATAACCAGCAGCCGGGCCGGCTCCGAGCAGGCGGCGCTGGCACCATCCCCGTGCTTGTCCCCGGGGAGCTGCCCGCCTGCAAAGCCCCCGGGCCGGTCCCCCCGCAGGGCTGCTCCTGGAGGAGGGGTAGGTGGGCATCCTTCCCACCCCGAGACCTCTGGAGAGGGGCAGGCGATGCAGAGCTGCTGTTTCACTGTGCTGGTAAAGAGAAGCGAGGGAGGTGGAGCTCAAAGTCAATTCCAATTGCCGTTTTAGGGCAAAGAGATATGTAGGATAGCTTTCGATGTGTCTCTCGTATTGTGGCCCAGGGATTTCTCTCCGGACACAGAAGGAGTCTCACGGTGCACTGTGCCCAGCAAGAGTCCTCTGAGATGAGGAGTGGGTGAGTCTGAGCAGATGTGGCTGTCCCCTTGGCTACGGCCGCCACAGTTTGCTAAAAAGCAGGGTTCACTACCAACAAAAGCATGCTCTGGATAAGTTGAACTAAGCAGTCTATTTAAAGCCCAGCATTTTGAAAGTCAGGTGAGAGAGATGGTTGACTTAGAGGATCAGAGCAGCGTCACATTTCTCGTTTTCCTGGCTTCTATCGACATGAAGTTGTTGAGTCAGTGGAGCACTGGGTTGCAGTTCTGCTTTCTCTTTTACCCCATTTCAAATCTGAAGTATTTACAGGGCCCTGCAGTAGAAAACCAAGGTGATTCCTATGGTATTGAAATAGCAAAGCGGATCCATGGAAACCCAGAAATCTACTCTGTCTGGGCACAGATGAGCCATGTTGCATTGGAGAGTTAGGGCTGTGATCCTCTAGGGTATGGATTGTGCTGTGCTCCTGCCAGCTACAACAGGAGGTGAGCGTGGTCAGCACTGCTCAGCATTCACAGAATTGCACTGTTAGCAAGTATGGGAGAGCAATAGGAAGCTGCTGCTGAACAGGCAGGAAAGATGCCTTTATGAATGTGGTGAAACTGCAGCATAAGGTTGATAGCTCATTTGTGCACAGGTAGGTCCCTCGCACTAACTTGTTTTCATTATGTAATGAGACTGAAAGCCCCTTTCCATTCACATCTGTTCCTCAATAGCTGGGTTGTGCACGTATGGACTGCTGGCATGTTCTTGAATGGCCTTTTATCCACCTGACTGTCCATGGACATTACAAATACTCTTCTGGCTGACAGCACGCGTGAGATTCTGGATATAGTAGGCAGAGAAAGAAGGGGCAAATCAAAAAGAACCAGCATTGTGTCAGAAATAACAGGAAGCCCGCACTGTCCCTCCTTCTTCCTCCTCCTTTACCCCAGCTTTTATTGCTGAGAATGACATCAGACAGTATGGGATATCCCTATGGTCATTGGGGTCAGCTGTCCTGCCTGTATGGTTTCCCTGCTTCTGGTACTTGCTGGTGGGGCAATGTGAGAAACAGAGAAGACCTTGGCTCTGTGTAAGCACTGCAGAGGAATGACTAAAACCTTGGTGTGTTATCAACACTTTCCTCCCCCAACTCTAAAACATAGCACCATAGGAGCTTCTTGGATGAAAATTACCTCTATCCAATACCAGTACAATGTTGTTAGGCCTTGCTGCAAACAACTTGCTACTGGGGAGTCCTTAGCATGATCCAGGACTGAGCTGATGCAAATCTCTAACCACATTCAGCGTGGCAGCTTCAGAATTTGCTAAGACCCCAAGGAGAATTTATGACAGGATCTGTTTATTCAGAGAGTTTTTGTTAAGTTATGCTCTTGCTTACCATTAGCATCCACAGAGAGGGGCTGATGACAATCTTTGCTCTCATCCGCTCTGTCCTGACAGCAAGGAGGCAGCTGTCATTCAAACAACTGCTTCTTTCAGAGTGGCACTCCCAGTGGGGAGAATGGGGGGGGGGGGGGGGGGGGTCATCTGTCACCAGATAAGCTCGGTGTCTTAAATATTTCTCTCCCCAGTCAACCATGCCTTGTCAGAAGAGGAGCAAGAACTGTGTCCAGCTCAATCAACCAATCCCCTCCCATTGAATATTTTGGGTAAAATAATTTCAAGAAGACCTGCCTGGGATGCTATAATTAATTCTGACCTCATCAGTCCATAGTTTGTGCATCTATCAGAGGCATGTATGTGATAGTGTGCAGCTCACTTGTGCTGCTGAATTCTATCTGGACTTAGTGTTATTCAAATGGCTTCTGAGGATAACACAGCGGTAATGTGCATTAAGACTTATTTCAGTTTGGGTCTAACACATGAAATCTGATAGATAGTGTAGACAAAATTTCTAAGATCTTCAGCAAATGCAATAATATTTATTATTGTTTCTTCTCAAAGTATTAGATACACTATTAAGATACAAGAACAGAAAGTAATACAAAGAAATTAAAAAAATTAAAAAATTAAAAATTAAAAAATATGCTAACTATAGGTATGTATCGTGTGCAGATTCATCTTGATCAAATGCAGTGTTCACTATGCAGCCATAATCTTGTTCATATACGTTGTCATCCGATGTATCCCTGGACTGGTTGGAAGATGAATCCCCTGCTTTGGCAACCGTACACATCTTTCTCTTCCTTCTGCACAAAAACAAATAGCAACAACCGTCTTTAATTTCTATTCTTATCTGTAGTGGGAGGTTAAACAGTGGTGTGAGCATGTATAATGTCAGATTTTGGAGAAAGCTAAGTTTTGTGATAATGGTTCATATGCCTTATGCAATAGGAAGAGCATATGTTCATCGCTGTAGAAAAGGCTGTTTTCCCTCACATTCCTCGTATGAGATCCTGAATGCTGTACTTCCTTTCTGGTCCTGAAAGTATGGGACTAGGGGGAATTTTGAGAGTTTACAGGTGCTAAAAGGAGTTTGCATTTTGACTGTGCTGAATGTAGCAAATATGGGAAAAGGCTTACCTGTGCAGGTACACTGCGGTGGAGATGAGAATGAGGACAACAATCACACCTGCCGAAACTCCAACAGCAATGGCAACTGTATGATTCTCAGAAGTCCCTGTTAGATCTGAAGAAGAAATGAGCCCTGTTAGTGTAAGCTAAGAGTGCTGTGAATGGAAGATTTTTCTCAATCCCAAGTGTAAAGCTGCTCGCTATGGAATCTGGGCAGCAAGCAGACATGCCTATCTGCTTGGTTTATACTGTGTTCTCTGACTAACGTGGCTGTCGGGAGTGGTGTCCAACCCAGGCCCTGTATGGTCATCCCTGCTGTCATCCCTTCTTGCATCTCTTTGCTGAGGGGTCTCACCCCCTTCTTTCTGCTTGGATTCACCAGTACCACCTAGTCAGTGGTACAACACCTAACATGTAGTCCAAGAAATAGTGTCAAGGGCTTGGATAGGACATGCAGTGTAATTATTTCTAGGGTCAGCCTCTGTCCTGCCTGTGACTAAATTACAAGATGTCCATAAAAAGATGTGATGAGGTCCCAGTCTGATCTGACACCTGCCTGGGTTACTGATTTACAGCACAGAAATTAAAAGTCAGTTCAGTCTTCTCCATAATAGCACATGTTTTTGATAGTGGTGTGTGTAATGCAGGGTGAAATCCAAAATAGTTTTATTACCTATTCTTTCAACGTCGCAGCTTTGTCCCGTGTACAGCTCAGAACATTCACAGTAGAAGCTGCGAGAGGTACCATTGGTTGTTTCAGAGCAAACTCCATCATTCTGACAAGGACTTGGCATACATGGTCCAACTAGAAAAAGAAAGGAGAAACACTTGAGAATCTCAGAGAATCCAACCCTGAGAGAACTGTTCTTGGTTAGATTACACTGACTGCTAATGCTGGACATGCCCTGTATTTTAAGACCTATTATTTTGTACTTGACAACAGGAGTACAGGAGAGAAACACTTTCTACGATAGACCATCAAAGATCCCCTGTATGCTTATTAAAGGATTTTCTTCTGTTCAAATTATTCCATCTATCCCAGATCCAGTAATGCCCTATAAGCAGTAAGTCAAGACTTAGCATGAAAGACAAGGTGATAGGGTTAGTGGTTGACTCACTCTTGTAGCACCCACGAGCGTAGTTTGAAACGTTGCAGATTTCATCAGAACCACACTCTATTGTAGTGCAGGAGACAGTGGAGCTTTCCGTGCACTGACATCTCTGAGAGCAGTCATCAGTGATGAATATTTCTCCAATCTGGAAGACAGCAGTTAAACGTTGAAAAATACCAAACAAAATCAGCCAGGAAAATATGTATGGAGCGCTGGGGACCCATGCTACTCTCTCTAATGTCTTCCTGATGAATGGCAACATGGCATATATATATATATATATTTCAGAAGCTTGTAGTAAGAAAGCAAGCAAACAGCCTATTAACCCAGCTCTTTGAAACTTAAAGAAGGCTCAAGAAAGAAAGCAAAAGAAGAGTTTGGGGTGTGAAATCCTAGCCCCAGATTGGGTACGTGGGCAACCAACAATGTTTAATGGTTGCTGGAAATAAAGTGGCAGATGCATCCCATTGGGCCTTCAAGACAATGTGGAAAAGTATGAGGCTGTTTTTTAGTATGATAAAGGTGAAGAATTAACATGGAGGTCAGAGAGTAATCATATGCTTCCCTCAAGTGCCCGCCTTGAGTATTCTGGCAAGCAAAGTTTCAGAGGCAGACTGAGGGGTCTATTCTCTCTCCCCTTCCTCCAGAGACCGGAATATTATTAAACAAATCGTTCTCTGTTTCTAATGTAAAGTTACGTGCTGAGAACAGTGAGATTGTCAAAATAATTAGCAGAAGAAAATATTGTTTAGCACTGCCAGAGCTGTCTGGCCCGCTGAGATACTGTACCTCATAATATTTGTTGAGGTATGTGCAGCCACACTGACTATAAGGCACACATTCAAAACCACTAAGAACATAGCCAGGGAGACATTCACAGCCTTCAGCACAAGGCCATTCACACTCAGAGGGGCTGGTCAAGTCGCTGCAGGATGCTGGGCATGCAGACATGCATGAGCTGTATTTGCTGTTGGCTGGACACGGCATCTCTGTAAGAATAAGGAGAGTCCAGTTATAACAGGTTGCTGTGTGTTAGTTCTATGTTGTCTTTTCAGATCCACTTTGTAGGAGGCAAAATGATGAACATACACAGAGAAGTTCATACATATCTGATGCTACTGACATAAGCGAGTCACTCCAAAATCAGGAAGTGCATTGTGAAAGTTATTGGTATGCTGTGCTCTCAGTCTGAGATTTCAATGATTTCAAATAACTTCTCACACATTCAGGGTAGCTATCCTTGAAAGTACCAGAGCTTTCACAGCTCTGAGAAGTGTGTTTCATCAAGAATACAAAGTCACCTAACCATGGGTGATGCAGGGTGGGTATGGTTTGATGACTATCCCAACTTGGAAAAAAAAAAATGGTAAAAAGGATTTGAGATTATTGTAAGATTTCATTTAGCTTTTTTTTTTTTTTTTTTTAAGTCTTAAAGAAAAGTTAGGAATGGGGACATTTTTTTCTCTCATAAAACTTCTTGTGACAGGGGAGCTGACTGCTCTGCTTTCCTAAGTAACTTTCTAAACTGGGGTCTAAATGCAAAACATCAACATAAGACTCAGAGGAGGGGACAGAAGAGTATGGGTGTGCACTAAACTATGAGCAATGATTGAAGTGTGACTCAACATGTTATCAAAGCTAAGAAGCTTTGAAATATGGTGCTTCTAGGAAATGCCTAAAATCTCAGCTTTAGAGACTTTTAGGCAGAAACCACATTGTGTTTTTTTCCTGTGCTTACCACAATCTGTCTGTTGCCTCCAGCCTTCCATATTGACTCCTTTCTCCTGACAAGCCAGCACGTACTCCTCCAGACTGCGACATAAGGTAGTAGTGTCGTCTCTGTCCACACACATATCAAAGATGCAGCTCCTGTTTGCAACATGAGAAAGCGTTCATGCCCAATACCTTTGTTATTGCTTATCTTCAGCTGCTTTTTTGCCTGACTCTGAGTTACTTCCATTTGATCAGGTCATTTGTTGTGCTGCTGCTGCTATTATGTGATGTACTCATACACACAGAAGCAATAAGCAGGTAACTGACTTCTTGTAACAACAAGTAAGTTATTTTTTGCTATCTGCTTGTGTTTCTGACTAGCATATCTACATCTTGCTTATGGATCACTTCTTAGTGCTGCTGGGTCTTATATCTGGACTACTCACTTCTTTCAATATTTGGGTGCCCTCCCCATGTTCATATACATTGAATAGTTGTGCAGAATTCTGGTTTACTCAGCATTGTTTGCTAGTGCTACCTTCTCAACTTTGATCATCATTTGAATATCAATGGCCTGATTTTAAAAGGCATTGAGAACTGAGGTGAATAGGATCTGCAAATACATGGTATCTCAGAATCTCTCTAGAGTGAGGAGAAAGATAGACTTACATTAAGAATCAGGGTATATAACTTGAAGACAGTCATCTAGTTTGTTTGGCTTAAGATACCTTCACATTCTTCTGACAGCTAAGAGAGACTTGAAGTGGGACTATCTTTAAATGTTAGTTACAACTATATGACTTAAGAAAACTGGTAGCGACTTGGCAATTTTATGACCGATGATGGATGAATGATTAAAGTGTGGATGAACCGACAGGTTTCATACAGTTCAAAAGGAGGTGTATAGGAACTGTGTACATAGGAGGCCAGATGAACAGAAGGGATTTTATTGCAGATACCATGTTAATTATTCTCCACTAACCTATTTTTAGCACTGCTCCATGAAAGACTCAAGAAGTATTGCTAACAGCTTCAGCCTTTGTGGCTATAGCTTGAAGAATACATTTTATGAAGCTAGAATTGCTAAAAGGAATCTAATAGAGCCAAGTACTGAATGTGGAGGAGAACTTCAAGAACACTGGGAATTCCAGTTTACAGATATAATGTTTAACACTACTGCTTTATCTCTCTAGGAAAATAGGAAAGCTACTTTCTAGAGCGAGCAGAAAAGTGAAACTCTTAATAGATGGAAAGATGGATTGTCACAATTCTTTAAAAGCAAATAAGGGGTACTAAATATATCAATGATGGAAGCACTGGGCCCCAGTTCTCCAAAGACACCTAATATCCTCAATTCCTGAAAACTGAAGATGTACAGTTCTTATCAGAAACAAGCTGCAAAGCTGTTTTGGAAATGGGGAAAAAACAGACTAGATTGTTTGCAGTAGACACTTACATGGAATAGAAATCTGGTGAGACTTCAGAATGACACTTTGCAAAAGGACCATTTGACTTAGTCAGAATTTGACAATCAGAAGTTCTGTTTTCTTGTATCAGCTGATTTTCACTGCAGCCTTGGAAGAGTCCTGTATCTTGTACCTCCTCAGACTCATCTTCTAGAGTGACAGCTCGTCTGAAAATGAATTCATTATGAAACCATCAGTTCTCTGTACATCCAGCATTCATTGTACCAGTAACACCACAAGAGTATTTCTGCCTTGTGGTAGAAGTGCTAGTTTATTTCTCTCTCATGGCTTATGGCAATGGGAAGGAAATAGATAAAGCAAATCTATTTGATATAAGGAAATAGATAAAGCAAAAAATGTACTAGAACACTTCCTACCATTTCAGAGATTTGTGGATTTTTAATTCAAAAATGATAGCTGTACTCATCTCCTTGTACATTCTGCATGACACAGGTTTCATCCGTGCCTCTTTTATCCAATCCATTCAATAAAACTTGAATGTTAGTCAGAATGATATAACTGGAGTAAGCCACCATTCCTTGGAGATATTCTCACTTTCACTGAAGAACTGGCTGCATGCCTGAAGTGCCAGAATTATTCTCTAGGCATGGCTTCCACAGCCTCTTTATGCTTGACATTAGCCTACATACTGCTTTCTACTATTCTGCTAGACGAGTTTTTGCAGCCAAATTATATTCTGACAACTAATACACTTCTATTTACTTACAGACAAAAAAGTTCTGTTACTGGCTAGGAAACCTCCAAAAGCCTTTAAAAGAAAACTGAGAAAGTAGAAGGAGAGAAGGAAACTTAATTCCCTGTTTCAAGGTTCTGTATAGTCTTATTAGCGCAGAATTGGCCTGACCACAAATATCGCATTCATTTTTACTCAAAAGACTGTCCCAACTTTTTATGTATTGGAAGAAAACACAGTGTAGTCATGAAAGTAAGGAAATTAGACTCTTAAAGAACCTCTTCTGAGAGGAACTGTGAATTCATTTTGATGATTTCAGAGATACTTTCATGTTCCCGAGGGAGGGATGACATTGAACCGGGATCTGCCCTCCCTCAGGTCCATACAGCAAATCATGCACTTTATCTTTGCCAGGATCCACGAGCTTGGTAGAGACCTTATTCATCTCTGTCCCCTAGCAGTTGTAATGGCTGTGATGCCAAATAAGGACACTGAACTGGAGTAATGCAGTGATAGTTCAGGCCTTTTTTGGCTAGATAGAGGGGCAGTTATAGTTCACTGTAGTGATGAGCAGGAAAATTCCCTTCACACAGACCAAGGAAAGAAGAAATAACAGAAATCAGACAGCGCAGTTAGTCCTGGATATTAAGTATGGTTTAGTTCACTGACTTCCAGTGGCTGTGCTTGCCATGGGTATTGAGTAGAAAATTAAGTACCTGAGACGAGAGGTTTTTCTTTTCAGAGGAACTTTCCAGCTCTCACCAAATGTATTCACATTCTTCAGCAAAACGCCATTTGGGTTTGTGAAGTCGTTTCTAGGTCTCCCATCAAAGTCACCACACAAACCTTCTACTTTGTCCTTGTAGGTGTTGGCCAGCTTTAAATCTAGGAAAGTTCAGAAGAAAGAAATAAAAAAGCCATTACACAGAAATATTTCCTTCCAAGGGTATGGAAGAGGTGGAAAGAAGTGCAAAGTACTTCCACAATTCAGATTATAGTTGCTACTGTGATGTGGGCCTCATACATCACTATAAACACTGTCCTAAACTACTGTTCATATGTGGATTCACAGGATTGTTTTCTGTGCTCTGCAATATGGATCATGAAAAAAGTAATTTATTCCTGCCAATAGGGAATCTCCAATGTTATGGCACGACATCTCCACCTGAGTGCTCTTAGTGCATACAGCCTTGCAACAAACTGAATGCACGACCCATCTTTGCCCTTCACTTACTATCCACTTGCTTGTTGAGAAACAGAATTCCTATAAAAGAGACACATCCTTTCTGTATTAGGAATTTTAGGATTTGAAATGATCAGAAATAACATCACTATATTATGTTGTGAATCGGGTAGCTCTGCTTTGAACAGAGGAGGTAATGCATGTTCAACATACATTAATGAGTTGTATGTACATCAGGTACATGATATAAAAGTCCTACTTAGAAATGCTACAGAATGTTATTATCAGGAATAGACTTGAGAGGAAGCATGTAAAAGTATGCAGTCACAGTTTTTAGCTTGAGGACCTCAGTCCTGTGACTGGGTTAAGCTGGCAAAGGGGCAGATCCAGACTTCGCCCCATCATCCTGATCAGTAGTTTAAAGTAGTTTGCTTCTGTTTACATCACTCAGGCCTCACTTTACATGAAAAATAGTAGAACAGTCTGATTCTACATCCAATTTCTCCTAAATTCAGGTGCATCCAGATAAATGCCAATTTTACACTTTCTTGAGAAATATTTTTGTTTAATTTTTCTGGAAGTTCATACCACAAAAAGCCACAGGCTTAAAGGGTAAAGGTTTCTAATTTTCCCTTGGGTTTAGACTTCCTTTAGAATGAGAACATTTTTTGACTTGGGGCATAAATACTCCTGCAGATTATCTTAGCATCACTTACCTGCATTTTGATTGCCATCAAAGCTCACATATAAGCCAAAATCTGTCTCCAGATAAATTCTTCTTGTCCTCTGATATATATGAATACCTTCATGGGGACGAACAGGGGGTCTCACCCTCACACCATCCAACTAAAAGGGAAAGAATAAGTTATAACTCATAATATACCAGCCAAATTCAGATGTGGCTTCAATACAGGAAAACATTACAAATGAACATTCGTCTTTCCTAGTTTTATGTTAGATATATTCAGTAATTGAACCAGGTAAAAAAAACCCTCAGTATTCATTTTTTTTAAAGTAACGAAATCATATATTAAGGAAAGTGCTCTGGACACAGTTCTCATATAATCCTAAGAATTTTCCATTACTGAGCTAAAAAGTGTGTGTATGAGCTAATGTACACTTTTACATATCAATGAAGAGGATGGAAATAAAATTTTCCTAGCATAATTCACACTTTTCCCTACAACTGATAAAATTTTATGTGGCTTTATTGCAAGTCTTGGAGATTTGGTATTTAATTCCTAAATATCAATTTATTTATTCATTCATTTATTTTAAGTAGAATTGTATCTTTCACAGCTGTAGAGAAAAAAATATCAACACAACTGAAATCACATTTTTGTTGCCCCATAGCATTGCTCTAATAATGCAGTTAGCTTTAATACTTAAGTTCTTCAAAACAGACAATTATTACTCTAATGTGTTTTATTCCAAGAGAGAACCTTTGTGCTTTGCAGTCAGTAAGAGACTTACCAATATCTGCTTGTCCTCCCTGAATCTCACTTTGTGATTGTAAACGTTGATGAGAATCTCTTTCAGGTAAGTAATGCGTGAATTTCGATGAAGAGGATAGTTCGTGCCTTCGATGCTGAACGGTGTCAGAGTATCATGTAGATCAGGGATGGTCTGAGCCACAATATATGTGTATTTCCCTTGAAAGTGGTGCACCAAACCATCAAAGGTGACATAGTGTGGATCACCCATGATGCGGCATGTCCCAAAACCTAAAGGAGAAGAGTTTCATTACTGTTCAGTCTGCATGCACCTTTGCAAGGTCCTATCCATGGATCAGTTTAATATAGGTTAGATAAAAACAATTGATGCTAGCATGCAGTTCTCTTAAAATAAAGATAGGTGCTCAGGCATCACCCTAGTGAATGGGCACTCAGAGAGCCAACCAGAGAAACTCAATCCTCTGCTGAAAACCAGCGAGAGCCAATTGAACTGAAGCACAGCATTAGGGTTTATAGGCTTCATAGGCACTAAGCTGTGCACATTGGTCCTCTGCAGAGGAATGACTTTGCCACACAGCATGGCTTGCAGTCAGCTCTTAGAGATGTCAGTTGCATAATCCTCAGCAATGTGTTGCTACAAAATTATTGGAACATGACAAGAAGTGTGTAATTTTGAAATGCAACACTGCTGTCACACTGATTTCTTTTGAGGTTACCAAATTGATCATTGGGTTCACCAGACCTAACAATCAGATGCAGTGAGTATTGCCTAAGTATTCTCATTGACCATTGAGTGCCAACCATTATCCAAAGAGCAAAGCTGTCTTTAACACTGCTGAAGTGTCTCTGCTGTGGTATTTTGCAAAAAGGGAGCAGGGGGGAGATCAGTTTGTACTATGCTTTTGTACCGATCATCAGTATAGTAGGACCTATGCCATCCTATTCTTCAAAATTGTAGTACAGAGTCAACAAGGAACAAGCTACCTACTAAACAGTCCAATTTACCTTGGGAATATGGAATTAGCTATAACACAGCAGGGTAGACACCCGAAAATAGCAGCTTAGCCAAAGCAAGTACTGTCTGAAAAGCACCAAAGTTCTTTGACTGGCCTACTAAGTATATGTTGAGATCTGTTCTGTCCCGTTTTGCCTTTATTTTTTTGGTGTGTTTTCAAGTCAACATGCAATGAAAAAAAAGGTGGATTATTGCCAAAGGATTCACAGGCATACCTGAGTTATAATTTTAAACCAGTCAGACCGAACTGCCAATTTTATAAATGTATATAAACTTTCAAACCCTTGTTCCACTCCTCTCTAAAATTCTCTGTCTTGTACTGGAACTTCCTGTTCTGAGAACTGAGGCCTTCTTGTGGTCAATAATGTGTCATCAATAGCACTGGCACACCTGCCTTTCCATGTGGAAAAGGCTGGAAGGGCCAGGGAAGGAGCAGACACCTACATCCCTCCTCCTTCTCCAGCCTTCATGGAATAGCAAGTGAAAACTTGCCTGCACATACCTGTTGGATTGCACTTGTATTTTCCACTTTTGATCACGCAGGTTTCTTCAGAATCACAGCTATAGCTTGTACATTCGATGACACCATTGTTCTGACACTGACATCTTTTGGCACAGTGTGGAGTTATCCAGGTCTCCCCAGCCTGGACACAAGTTATGTTAATATGTTACCAAGGTGCTCAGCATTGCAATGCAGTAGAAGGTCAATAGCAAAAGGTGTGGGGGCTGGTTAGGTGCAACTTGTCCTGCTGGCCATTCCACAACTGGTTAATCCAGGTATAGTCTCACTAAAAGCCTGGGGGGGGGAACACCTCAGTTTTTCATGTTAGAATTGGAACATAAAACAGGACTAGGATAGGTTACCTTATTAACTCTGATCAACTGATTATTTTCCAATATGCCTTAATTTTGGCCTCAGGTGCAAAGTGCTCCTGCATTTCCTAATACTTGAGCCTGCAGTTTACTAAACAGATGAAAGGTGTTTTAAGTGGTAG
Organism: Anser brachyrhynchus; assembly: GCF_964034855.1. Lineage (NCBI taxonomy): Eukaryota > Metazoa > Chordata > Aves > Anseriformes > Anatidae > Anser > Anser brachyrhynchus. The sequence goes on along the minus strand of NC_137703.1, from coordinate 12,717,459 downwards.
ACTGAAGATTTTTCTCTCTCTCAGTCAGTTGGACAGGGGACCAATTTCCTACAAGCTTTGCAGTCAGAGATTTGCTCCACAAACTACTTACACTGTAGTAATTGTTGTCATCATCCCTGCAGCCACAATTGCTGAGAGGTACACACTTTCCATTACTGAGCACATAATTATTATCACATTCACAGCCCTCTGTGCACTCTTCCGTCTTCTCACAAAGGGAAGAGGCAAAAATGTCATTGCATGTTGATGGGCAGGCGGAGGCACAGTTTGTGTAATGGCTGTGGGTTGGACAGGGCAATGCTGTGTGGGTGAAAGGAAAAGAACCCGTGTTATTAAATACATTTAGAAACTGCAAACTTGTGCCTGCCTGAAAGCCGCAGCTTGGCCTGTAAAATGGTAGTGTACGATTGCCTTCTTATAGCTGATTTTCATCATCAATCAGTTGATATCTTTTAGTTTTGCTATTTCATTAAAAAACAAAACAAAAGCAAAAACAAACAAACAAAAAAAACCAGGACCCTCAACGGAGCTGCTGATTGAGTTTTATTACAGGCACGTCTGAACTAGTAGCACCTGGGGCTAGGTCATTCATATTCAGTTGCAAATGCCTCTCTAAGCACTTTTAGAAATATGAATCATTAGGGAAAATTTCTTAGGTTTGTCCCTCCAGTGATGCAAAACAGGAGTATGTCTAGCTTAACCACAGACATAAACATGTGCAAGAACAACAAACGTGTATTGTCAGACTGAAAATTAATCTAGGTCTATATCCTACTTCTGCCAATGGCTAGAGATGCATAAGAGGACAGATCAAGAAACAGGGTAGCAGAGAGTGTTCCTCTGTCCAGTATTTTCCCCAGTTTGTGGCAAGGAGGCAGTAAGGAATTTCTGAGGAATTCAAATTCATCTGGCTTCTTTTTTAATCAGATAACTGGTTTGTCCTCCACAACTGTGTGACAATTAATTCTACAATGTAAAACTAAATTGGGAATGGGGGTGGGGGAGGAGGGAACGTCAAAACCCCTAAACCTACCATCCTGTAATCTTTTTTTTTTCATAATTAGTTGGTAGCTTTGTTGAATGAATGGAGTGAGGCAGTATCTCATGACATTCATTTGGCTACTAAAACCATTCTAACTCCACACTACTATCCATTACTTGTCTAGTCCTGAGTAATCAATGGGTTTAGTTCAACCTGAACACAATTCAGCACCGCAACCAAGTCATAAAATCATAATAATAGAATTACATTTTATGAGAATTTTGGTTTAATTATCTTTTATGTAACTTGTCCACCTAATACCGCTAATTCATTTTTATGCTATCAGCCATCCAAGCTTCTGATTTTTCACTCGCTTTTGCACTTACGACAGAATGTGCTGTTCCTCCATATAATGGTGATGCCTTGATTCCTACAGGTGTCCACATAAAATTGAACTATGTCGCAGAGAGTGGACTTCATGCCGTTATACTGGCACATGTCATAGATGCAGATCTTTATGAAGTCTTCAGGATTGACCAGACTATGACATGCTTTGAATTTGTCTGATTTTAGGACATCGCACTGGCTTTCAATGACCGGTTTATTCACAGCAGTGCAAGGAGGAACATCATCTTCTCTTGAGTCTGATAAACAACTGCATGTAAGCACAGAAACAGCTGCATTTGAGTTTCAAGGACATATGGGACATATATGAGACTGAGACAGAAACTGAAATGTTTGTTGCTACAGAAAGGTTCTAAATAAATAGTGCTGGAGACTGCTGCCTTCTGTCTATGACTGAAAGAGTAGCAGCAGTAAACCTGCCTGGCAATCACCATGCTCTTTCTGACCTTGGTTACTCCCCTTAAACCTGACCCTGACTAGAGGACTGACTTCCCAGCTTGACTGCAGACCTGATGTGTCACTGCGAACTTGTGTGGTGATCTGGACCCTTGGCTAACCCTGTCTGTCACTCTTGGGCATGTCCTTCAGCTGACCCTCACTGTTCCCCAACACCATCCTCCTGCTCTAAGTGTTTTCAGTGTAAATTAAACATAGTCTATGTTCACACTGTGGACTACCCCAAAGCCTAGTTCCCCAAGTGTGTATGTAGATCATTAGAATGGCTGTGGTTTCCATCTGGCCTGTACAGTGGTTTCCTGTAGTGATGACTTTTTCTTTGAGCTTCAAACTGAAGAGGAAAATCTCATATATTATAGTTCACATGTTAGAAAGTAGCAAAATGGCCAAAATAATTAAAGAAAGACTGTTTTTCAAAGGAAGATGGAAGGTATGAAGTTATGCTTACCCTGCATCACTGTCTTTTTCCACTTTCCAGCTATTGCCAAACTGTGTGATACTGACAATTGTACCATTGGGCAAGGACAGATCATCTTCACGGTTGTCATTGAAGTTACCACACATACCATGTACCTGCAAATGAACAAGAACCATATTCTAAACACAATCTGTTCTACCCCAGCTTCCCCAGTAACGTCTTACTCATTGCCTATGGAATGATGTGGTCAAAACACTAACAACAACCATCCTTGCATTAGACATTTCAGACATACTCACTGATGTCTGGCTGCACCAATAGAAAAATAAATAGTCACTGCAATAAATCTGTGATACCCTAAGACTTCAAACCATTTAATTCTTTAAACTGGATGTATTCCCCTAGCTGTGTCATCTTGTTCAAGTACTCCTTTAAAATACATGGAAATTGTTGCGAAGAGAAAAAAAATAGTAGAAGAAAAGTGTGTTAATACAGCTACAAAGAAAGATGCAAAAGCAAAATACAGGAAGGAAGAAAGCAAATGAAAATTAAATAACCAAAGCAGCAGTTCTGAAAGAGCGCCAGTATGTTTACACAGTAAATCTTACCTTTGAGAAGTAAGATTGTGGGAGGGTGATTTCCAGATAGTGATCGCCATCATATTTCACTACCACACCAAAGTCAGTTTCCACTACTATGTATTTGCCAACATTTCCAATGGACACGCCCCGCAGCCTGTTCTCCACTGGAGTGTAGACTCTCTCATTGTTTAACTGGAGACATAAATCATTTGTCAGTGTGGACATTCTTCCATGAAAGTTTTTCTGTTCACAATCTATATTCGTTGGAGTGCTGAAGATGACTCTGTGACAGTTTTAGATCCTTTACATTTCCACTATTGCACATGCCAACTATGGGTTGCAGAAATCAGCTTTTTAGCTGAGGTGAGCTGGGCATGACTCATAGCCTGTGCCTTTAACAGGGAGCTGAAAAGATCTGTGGTACTGAGCAAGCTCTTACCCTCCCATAGGGGGGATTCCCTGCTTTTAGTACTGCCATGTATCCCCAGTGCTATTCCAGACCAATATGGCACAGCTGTATTTTCCTCTGCTCGTGTCAGCTAGCTATAGGTGATTGGGTTGATGACAGGTATTGAAACGGAGAGGGCTGTTCTTTAGTTCAGGTGACAGTTCTCAGCTCCGGAGGCTCTGGGCTCCATCCCCAAGACATAGCCAATAGAACAGTAAACCCAGAACGGAAGCCTTGGGAACAGTCAGAAATTGTATTTCCCCACAACATCAAGATAATGGAGTTGCCTGTAAGGATTAAGGATATGCATACGTGTTCCTTATGAAACACAGAGGTCCTTTTTCCTACAGCTGCTGTAGTGAGCTAATTTTAAGATACTCCTTGCCGGTATAAAGAGTACTACCACCTACCAGGATTCCTTTGCTTTTCTGAAGGGTGATTCGTACACCATACAGATCTATGTAGACTTCCTTCAGGTATGTGGCCCCTCGTAGCCCTCGGTCTTCATTCTTGCCAAGGATGGTTATATTGTTGACACTCTCGCTGACGACCTCAACCAAGGTGTAGGTGCAGGTACCCACAAAGGTGTACATCAATCCATCAAAAGTGAAATAATGGGGATCTCCTGCTACCTGACACGTTGCTTGGCCTGAAAGTGAAAAAATTATCTAAGGACTTTGGACTGGATTTCCCCATGGACGCAACTGATGAAAGACATTTGCATTAGCACAGCAACCTAATCCTGATTATTATTATGTGGAGAAACTTTTGTAGAGGTATTTCAGGTTCATGACAATGGCAATTATTTGGAAATGAAAATTTTCCAGAAAGTGTCTCCTAAATTTAGTTCGTAAATTATGTATAAACTGGCAACATTGCAGCAAAAACACCTCTTTATCTGTTTCCATATGCTGTTGTAGCTACGATGCATGGTGGTTAAGAGTAATCCAGAGCTTTCCTATGTAGCAATAAAAAACCACTTAATTATTTGTGCAAATATAAGTATAAATATAAATGTAAATAAATATGCATCTATATATCTAGATATTTAAAGAACTTGCCAACACACAGGCTCTCAGAAATAGAAGTTCTTTTCAATTACTCCTAAATTTAGAACTCACAGCACTGGTGATTTGGGATTTTAATTTGTATTATCAAGACAAAAAGAACCCAAGTGACCTTACAAGCTTTTGAGCAGCATCAATTTTTGCTGACATAAATTACAGCTGAAGAGGATCTGTGATTGCAAGACAGATCATCATGTCTTTTTGTCTCTTACCACTGGCAGCAGTTAGTTGAAACTATCTTTGCCACCACACATGAAAAGATATTTATGAGAAAGCTAGGGGGAGCAGACAGATCTGATTATGGAATTGACACAGACTCTCAGAATTTTCTGGGAGGACTTACCGTTGGAATGACAGCCCAGCACGCCATCCTTGACACTGCATTCCTCTCGTACTCCACACTCCCAGGGTGAGCATACAATTTTGTTTTTAGCATTGCAGGTGCAGCGTTCATTGCAGGGATAACTGTTGAACCAGCTTTCACCCAGCTGAGGGAAAAAAAATGTAGAACTATATACTACAAGATAAATAGGCAGGTAATATCATAAAAGACAATCAAATTACTAGCATTTGAATGTGTGTGATATATATGATCACACAGCTCACTGATCAAGAAGGCTCTCAAAGTGAATCTATTTTGCTATTATTAACAGTGTAAATAATAATTGTGCTAGTGTTATTAATATATATTTATTTTTTCCTCACAGTGATAACAATTGAGATACCCTGTTCTTTCAATTCTTTCTTTAAAAAATGTCTGGAGTAACTTGCCTGGTGGTACTGGTTTTTTTCATCAACACAGCCACAGCTGCTTTCTGGCACGCACGTGTCTCCACTCAGAACATAGCCTTCCTTACAGAAGCAACCTTCCACTGGTAAGGAACTACAAGAAGTGACGGTTGAGGTGCTCACACAAGTAGAGGGACACCTGGTACCACAGCTCTTGTAGATGCTGCCTCCAGGACAGGACATTGCTAAAGACAAAAGGAAAAAATAAGATCGCTTGAAAGGATCTTGAAAGATGTCAATGAGCACTTGTTTATGGAGCCTTGGAAATATCAGCTGTATTTGCATTGAGGATGGTGGTTTTCAGTAGAGCAAAGCAACAGTTATTCTCCCAGTGCAGAAGCTCACACAAGATACACCTACCTGTATATATATATATATAATCAAACCTTTCCAAGTCACAAATAGGAAATTATTAAAGCTTGAAGGATTAGACCCAAATGTATCCAAAAGTTCATGCAAATTAGTGAATTATATTAATACTGGAATAGTATGTAAGCTGAAGCAGGCCCAGGACATGACAAAAGATAGACTATACTCAAAGCATTACATAAAATGAAATAACATACATGAAAGGTAGAGAAGAATGTGCATATTTTTTAAGTTAAATCTAGAATAAATATTTGTAAATCACAACACTCACGGCAAAGAGTAGCATTTCTCCACTCTATACATATTCCAGCATTGTTACATGACTCAGCATAGGCCTGCAGTCCATAGCATAAGGATGTTTCCTGTCCTTCAGTGAAACACATGTCATAAACACAGCTTTCAAAGAAATTTTCTGGAGGCACTTTGGTGTGGCAATCCTTGAAGAGTCCTGTGTAAATTAAGAAAGATATGTAGAAGGACAGAAAAAAAAAAAGTGAGGAATTCATCACCACCACCATCTATGTTCTGTCTTGGCAAAAATATTGAGTGCTCCAGCCTGACTTTGTCTGTTTAGTAAGTTAAACCAACCCTTGAAACTGAGCACATGCAATGAAACTTGGCTCTCTGTATCAGGCTTGTTTCTTGTCTCTTGTTTCTGCAGGATTGACACAACATAGTTTACAAAAAATAGGAGTTCCTGGCTAGGCAAGCCACTAATTCTAGACAATTGCAGGGGATCTCCAATGCAGGGAATATCTACAGAATTTCAGATAAAGTATCTGTACTACACGAAATGACAGTGCCCTCTGAACTATTTCATTTAGAAAGCAGAATGAAAGTCACTATGAATCAAAGAACAGCTATGACTCCCTGTGAACATTCCCAGAAAATTTTCAAGGACTCCTTGGTACTGTCTGAATAGTTGACATATCTTGACCTATGAATTTTATTTTGGCCACCAGAATTGGAGGTTTTATATGTTTCCAGTATGAGCTCAGAACAATGGGCAAAAGAGAGCAGACATCACAAGTAAAAGTGCCCCATCACATGGCTCAAAGTGGGCTACAAACAGAATACCTTTTGGGTCTGTGATCATGCCACATGCAGTGTTCTTCTTTGCGTCATTCTCCAGATCAGCATTGCATTTTTCTTCTATCCCACTGGAGCAACTGGGGAAAGCAAACAAAATAAAGTGTTTATTTACATCTCTTACTATTAGATCTATGGTGGAAGATTGACACATGATAACACTGCACAACAGGGTGTATTTTGTTACCGTCACAAGATTTTTATCCAGCTTCTTTGAAAGGTTGATGTAAAGCCCATCTCTGAATGGAATCCCTTTTCAATGCCATTTGGGCTAATTAAAGATTTATTCTTAAGTGAAAAAGGAGCTATGGGATACAATCAGCTAATGATTTCCAGAGAACTGAACTGAAATCCCCCACCCCCAGTCCCCACCCCTACTCAGCACACAGTTCTTTGGAAAAAAAAAAAAAAAAAAAAAGGCTTAAAGGATACAAGCCCTCTTCTCATTCCCTGTTCAATGTGAAGGGGGAGCTCCCTACTTCTAACCAGCAGTTGGAAGATGCAAAATGGTACTGGATGACAACGCCAGCAAGTGGATAGATATTTGATTTTATAGAGTTTGATTAGCAAACGTGCTTGGATTCCATTACATACATGGTGTTATTCTCAGGCACAAGCCAGCTTTCTCCAAGTTCATTGGAACTACTTGCAACGTCACCGTTGGGCTTTATGTTGTCATCATTTGGATCACCATTGAAATTGCCTGAGAGGATAAAAAAAAAAAAAAAGATTTATGGGATACATGAATTTAACACCTAGGTAGAACAAAGCTAGGTTTCAGGCTGTAAAATACACTGCAATGAACTAGTGAGAGTATATATGCAACATCAATTTATACTGGACAACATAAGAAGAGCTCACTTGTGTTTTAGACTTTGACCACTGATAAGGGCTGGCTTTCAGAGACTTAGATCAAATTGTATACCAGAAAGAACTGCTTAGTTAAAAAAAATAAATCTCTAATATTGGTGGACTAAAATTCAAATGGTGTCATTTGCACCATTACATCCTTAGATAGGTTTCTGAATTGAAAGTGCAAAACACTGAAATAGAGAGACTCGAACTAGGAAATTTCAGATGATCCAGATCAAAGAATAATCAGAAACTCCTAACATAAGCTACTCATGCAATTTCTACAATCCCATTTCCATCCTGAAGTATGTTTCATGTAGTCATCCAGATTTCAGAATGTTGTTCCAACTATATCTGCTCAGGTTCAGGCATTATCATCAGAATGTAAGTAACAGAAAAATGTACTTGTAGAATTCTTGAGTAGATGCATGCAAATATTTACTCTTACAAATATACACTGTAGAATTAAAGTGGTTTTTTTGTTGTTGTTGTTGGTTTTTTTTTTTAATCTGGCTAAAAATGTTATTTGTAGTTATACCTCACAGCATTCCAGACAGATAACATATTACCAGGAATTTTATAGCAGTGGATAGAAACTGAAAAACTTTTGCAACTTTTCCTCTCTGCTGTAAATTCTAGTCCCTTTGATAAGGACTAGGTTTGTGTAGAGTAATTATGACATGCTAAGGAAAAAGTTCGAGTAATCACGAGTCTATACAACTCACTAAGAAGCGACTAAGCCTGTGACTTACCACACAGGCCACAGAGCAGACCACTGTAATCAGAGGGCACAGAGACTTCTGCATAGTGATTTCCATCGTATCTCACCCACAGTCCAAAGTCAGTTTCCAAGAGAACATATCCACCACTACTTTGAATACTGATCTTCCTTTCAATAAATACGGGCAGGTTCATTCTCCTGCCATTCACCTGTAAAGCAAGTTGTAAAAGTTAACGTACTGCTGCTAGAACTCCTACAAATACCAGCAGGTAGAAGAGTTTAGTGGACAATATGATCTTGTGCACAAGGAGAACAGGAAGCAATTAAATAATATTTCATATGAGCAATTTTTTTTTGAAATCTCATTATAAGAGGTATATTTAACAAATGAAAAAAATAGAAAAATCTCTATGAACTCTACAATCAGAAAAAAAAGTCATTATCTGTATGTCAGTTGAAAAATATTGCCTTTTAAACAAGTATTTTCTTACATTCACTTTCTTGTTTTTCAGCATAGAAATCTGATTGCCATAGACTTCCACTTGCACTGATTTCACGTAAGAGACTTTGGTATTGGCTCCTCTGTGCTCATTTGTTGTGGACACATCAAAATATGGAATCCTCTGAGAAACGTTGCACACTTTGGAGAGGGTGTAAGTGCAATTTCCCATGAAATGATGAATTCTGTGATCAAAAGTGTTATAATGTGGATCTCCAGAGGCACTGCAGGAGGCATGGCCTAGGAAGAAAGACAGAATAGTTCCATTTGAATCTCTGCTCTGACCGCTGCAGTAACTTTGTTCCCATCATACATTTTATTTTATTTCATAATTACTGCTTAGATGTAATAGTGGTGGAATCAGTCAAGAACAGAGTGCAAAAGAGGCATGCAAACTTTCCACAGGAGAAAACACCATTCTACTTTAACTGAAAGTCACCCTGATTCTGTTTAGTGCCTAAAACTGGAGGAAGGAAGCAGTTTATATTTATCTTTATTGACATTTTAGTGTATTTTCTAAGTAATAAAATTAAAATTACCACAATGACTCTGCCTTTTCCAGCACCATATAATTGGATTATATCCAAAATAAAAGCTAGACTTAGAAGTTAAATTAAATTTCAAAATACTACAAGCAAAACCATATATATAACAGTTGAAAACTTGATACAGAAAATGTTAATTAAAATATTTACACACATGGCAATAAAGGGTATATAGAATAGTTATACCAAGCAGCTGGTCTACTGATACTAAAATCCCTGAAGCTACCTCAAATGGGATCTGGAGCAAGGTTTCCATAGTGACATATAGACTCTGCACTGAACAACTGTCTGACCACTCAGACAGCATGATGCAAGGGAAAGCTCTGACCTTCCATTATTAAAATTCACTTGGCTGTGAGAACTGAGGTAAGAAAACTGAACAGTTAAAGCAGGAAATAAGAGACGGGTACTGAAAACAACAATACCCGAGCTTGGCTGGAGTGTGGATGGTGCTGTTGTATGTGAAGGCTGTGTTGTGGTGTCTGGCAAGGAAACTGTGGGTCTTGGGGTAATTGGGCCTACCACAAGAGAGAGTGAGAGATCTATGTCAGCATGGGAGTTTCATTCCAAACAGCTGGTTCATGCTTAATAGAACACCCTGCATGACGGCAACAGGGTGCCAAAGCAGTGGTTCCAAAGTGACATTTCAGAAATAACATCAGCACTCGACCGTGACACAAGCAGAATCTAAGGCCAGTTACAGGAGACAAAGTACACTTGCCACTGGGCCTTCAAGCAAATGGACAGTATAGAAACTGGAGATAACAGATGTTTAAACAAGAAACACTATACCTGAACTTGGTGTAGGTCTTGGTGGTGATGGAGTGTGTGCAGGCTGTGTTGTGGTGACTGGCAAGGGGGTCCCAGGTTTGGGGGTTGATGGAGCCACTGCAAGAGAGAATTAGAGAAGGTGTGCATCAGCACGGGAGTTTTGTTCCAGGCAGCTGCTCCACCCTGCCCAAACACCCCAACACCATGACAAGAGAAGCCCACAGAAGCAATCACACAGCAAGTCTTCTGAAAGACTTGCACCACTCGAGTGCTCTCCCACCAGCATAGCTGGGTGGTAAACAAGATGCACAGTCCCTTTACTACAGACTTTCCACCAACCCCTGGCCACGGGCCTCAAAGAAAGCAAACAGTAGTGTTGCCTCAGGCAGTAGGTCATAGGCCCAGAACATGATAGTACCTGAGCTCGGAATGGATGTTGACGTTTGTGGATGTTGCGTTGTGGTGACTGGCAAGGGGGTCCTAGGTGTTGATGGAGCCACTGCAAGAGAGAATTAGAGGAGATGTGCATCAACATGAGAGGTTAGTTCCAGGCAGCTGGTCAACTGCGCCCAAACACCCCAACACCATGATGAGAGAAGCCCACAGCTGCAATCACAGTGAGTCTTCTGAAAAACTTGCACCTCACGAGTGTTCTCCCACCAGCATAGCTGGGGTGTAAACAAAGAGCACAGCCCCTTTACTAGAGCCTTTCCACCATCCCCTAGCTATTGGCCTCAATGAAAGCAAACGGTACAGTTGCCACCGGCAGTAGATGCTGGACATGGAACATGATAGTACCTGAGCTCGGAGTGAGCGTTGATGTGTGTGGAGGTTGCGTTGTGGTGACTGGCAAGGGGGTCCCAGGTTTGGGGGTTGATGGAGCCACTGCAAGAGAAAATTAGAGGAGGTCTACATCAATACAGGAGTTTTGTTCCAGGCAGCTGCTCCACCCTGCCCAAACACCCCAACACCATGACAAGAGAAGCCCACAGCTGCAATCACACAGTGAGTCTTCTGAAAAACTTGCACCTCTCAAGTTCTCTCCACCTGCATAGCTGGGTGGTAAACAAGATGCACAGTCCCTTTACTACAGACTTTCCACCAACCCCTGGCCACTGGCCGCAAAGAAAGCAAATGTTAGAGTTGCCACAGGCAGTGGGAGTAGGGCCAAGAATGTGACAGTACCTGAGCTTGGTGTGGGAGTTGACGTGTGTGGAGGCTGTGTTGTGGTGACTGGCAAGGAGGTCCCAGGTTTGGGGGTTGATGGAGCCACTGCAAGAGAGAATTAGAGGAGATGTGCATCAGCACGGGAGTTTTGTTCCAGGCTGCTGCTCCACCCTGCCCAAACACCCCAACACCAGGACAAGAGAAGCCCACAGCTGCAATCACACAGTGAGTCTTCTGAAAAACTTGCACCTCTCGAGTGCTCTCCACCTGCATAGCTGGGTGGTAAACAAGAAGCACATCTACTTTACCATACTTTTTCCATCAGCCCCTGGCTATTGGCCTCAATGAAAGCAAACAGTAGTGTTGCCTCAGGCAGTAGGAGATTGGCCCAGATCATGACACTACCTGAGCTCGGAGTGGATGTTGACGTGTGTGGATGTTGCGTTGTGGTGACTGGCAAGGGGGTCCTAGGTGTTGATGGAGCCACTGCAAGAGAGAATTAGAGGAGATGTGCATCAACATGAGAGGTTAGTTCCAGGCAGCTGGTCAACTGCGCCCAAACACCCCAACACCATGATGAGAGAAGCCCACAGCTGCAATCACAGTGAGTCTTCTGAAAAACTTGCACCTCACGAGTGTTCTCCCACCAGCATAGCTGGGGTGTAAACAAAGAGCACAGCCCCTTTACTAGAGCCTTTCCACCATCCCCTAGCTATTGGCCTCAATGAAAGCAAACGGTACAGTTGCCACCGGCAGTAGATGCTGGACATGGAACATGATAGTACCTGAGCTCGGAGTGAGCGTTGATGTGTGTGGAGGTTGCGTTGTGGTGACTGGCAAGGGGGTCCCAGGTTTGGGGGTTGATGGAGCCACTGCAAGAGAAAATTAGAGGAGGTCTACATCAATACAGGAGTTTTGTTCCAGGCAGCTGCTCCACCCTGCCCAAACACCCCAACACCATGACAAGAGAAGCCCACAGCTGCAATCACACAGTGAGTCTTCTGAAAAACTTGCACCTCTCAAGTTCTCTCCACCTGCATAGCTGGGTGGTAAACAAGATGCACAGTCCCTTTACTACAGACTTTCCACCAACCCCTGGCCACTGGCCGCAAAGAAAGCAAATGTTAGAGTTGCCACAGGCAGTGGGAGTAGGGCCAAGAATGTGACAGTACCTGAGCTTGGTGTGGGAGTTGACGTGTGTGGAGGCTGTGTTGTGGTGACTGGCAAGGAGGTCCCAGGTTTGGGGGTTGATGGAGCCACTGCAAGAGAGAATTAGAGGAGATGTGCATCAGCACGGGAGTTTTGTTCCAGGCTGCTGCTCCACCCTGCCCAAACACCCCAACACCAGGACAAGAGAAGCCCACAGCTGCAATCACACAGTGAGTCTTCTGAAAAACTTGCACCTCTCGAGTGCTCTCCACCTGCATAGCTGGGTGGTAAACAAGAAGCACATCCACTTTACCATACTTTTTCCATCAGCCCCTGGCTATTGGCCTCAATGAAAGCAAACAGTAGTGTTGCCTCAGGCAGTAGGAGATTGGCCCAGATCATGACACTACCTGAGCTCGGAGTGGATGTTGACGTTTGTGGATGTTGCGTTGTGGTGACTGGCAAGGGGGTCCTAGGTGTTGATGGAGCCACTGCAAGAGAGAATTAGAGGAGATGTGCATCAACATGAGAGGTTAGTTCCAGGCAGCTGGTCAACTGCGCCCAAACACCCCAACACCATGATGAGAGAAGCCCACAGCTGCAATCACAGTGAGTCTTCTGAAAAACTTGCACCTCACGAGTGTTCTCCCACCAGCATAGCTGGGGTGTAAACAAAGAGCACAGCCCCTTTACTAGAGCCTTTCCACCATCCCCTAGCTATTGGCCTCAATGAAAGCAAACGGTACAGTTGCCACCGGCAGTAGATGCTGGACATGGAACATGATAGTACCTGAGCTCGGAGTGAGCGTTGATGTGTGTGGAGGTTGCGTTGTGGTGACTGGCAAGGGGGTCCCAGGTTTGGGGGTTGATGGAGCCACTGCAAGAGAAAATTAGAGGAGGTCTACATCAATACAGGAGTTTTGTTCCAGGCAGCTGCTCCACCCTGCCCAAACACCCCAACACCATGACAAGAGAAGCCCACAGCTGCAATCACACAGTGAGTCTTCTGAAAAACTTGCACCTCTCAAGTTCTCTCCACCTGCATAGCTGGGTGGTAAACAAGATGCACAGTCCCTTTACTACAGACTTTCCACCAACCCCTGGCCACTGGCCGCAAAGAAAGCAAATGTTAGAGTTGCCACAGGCAGTGGGAGTAGGGCCAAGAATGTGACAGTACCTGAGCTTGGTGTGGGAGTTGACGTGTGTGGAGGCTGTGTTGTGGTGACTGGCAAGGGGGTCCCAGGTTTGGGGGTTGATGGAGCCACTGCAAGAGAGAATTAGAGGAGATGTGCATCAGCACGGGAGTTTTGTTCCAGGCTGCTGCTCCACCCTGCCCAAACACCCCAACACCATGACAAGACAAGCCTACAGCTGCAATCACACAGTGGCTTTTCGGAAAAACTCACACGTCTCGAGTGCTCTCCCACCAGCATAGCTGGGTTGTAAAAAGAAGCACAGCCCCTTTACTACAGTTTTTCTAGCCCCTGTTTATGGACCTCAAAGGAAGCAAACAGTAGTGTTGCCTCAGGCAGTAGGAGATTGGCACAGGTGACAGTTCCTGAGCTCCTTGCTAGTCTTTTTCTTGCTGGCCATGATCTTTTCCTAGTGTCCCATATGGCATGCCTGCATCCCTGGTATGCTTTAGAACGGCCTACAAAGTTAAGTACTCTAGCCCCGTGCTTACCACAGCTTGTAGAAAAGATGAACAGGGGACAACCATACCTGTGTTTCCTCCAGGTTTTGTTGTCCGGGGAGGCTGTGTAGTAATATCTGGCAAGGTAGTAGGACCTGTTGGATGTAGAACAAGATGGAGGTATAGAAGCTGCTTTTCAGAATGAGGATTTCTTTCAGGCAGCTCCTCCACCCTTCCCGATTATACAAACACTATGGAAAACTGTGTGTACGGCAAGAATGACTTTGTATCACTGTCAAAAAGAGTCTCCCCACAAGAAGGTACTTCCATTCAAGTCAGACCCAGTGCACTGTGCAGTTAGGCACCTTTGCCACCTCCTCTCCACAGCCCACCCTGCCCAGAGCGCTGCAGCCCCATGACTCGTCTGCTCCACTCACCTGAGCCTGGCGAGGGTGTTGGTGTCCCAGGCGCTGATGTGCTGGGGACAGGCGTTGTAGTCAAATCGCCTACGAGAGACACAATGGCACATGCAAATCAATCCCCTTGACCAGATCCTCTTCACGGCAGAAACTACATTGACTGCCCCGACAAGCAAGCTGCCCTTTCCCAAGCCGGGTGATGAGGTACCTGGGCAGTATCCTTTTTCAATGGACAGGTCATCCAGTGCCACGTCGCTGCGGAAATCTTCCCCCCATTGTCCCTCGAGGACAATCTAAGGGAAGGGATGGTTTCCAGCATTAGCTCCAGCCACAAACATTGTGTGCCATTTCAAAGCACACTCTGTCTCAGATGGCAGTTAGAGCCTCTGCCCTTACCTGCATGTTTCCTGTGCTGTGCACCGTGACCTCTCCCAAGTGCCATCTGTCCCCGTGGTTCCCAGTTCTTTCCCAAACCAGCACTTGTTCTTTGTCCTTCGTCACGGACACCCGCAGGGCCATTTCTTCAGCCACCCCGTACATGTGGTACCAGAAGCGGAAGCAGTGCGGTCCCGTTGAATTGCACACCGGACTGACCAGCTGAGACACCAAGTACGGGTAATAGTCGCTCCCATGCAGGTAGATGTAGTAGCCGTCTGAAACAAAGTGCCAGCCACACTGTCGCACACCATCAAATCTAGACAAAGCACCCAGGGACAACCCAGGCACAGTCGTGGGAGCACCTCCTGCTGCAGTTCAAGGCAGGCAAAAGGAGGGAAGAGCAAAGAGAGCTCCTTCACTAGCCACAACCGCCCAGCCCCAAGTCTACCTACAAACCGTGCTCCCAGAGGACATGCCAGCTCTATGGTTTGAGCAGGGCAATGGCATCACCTCCGAAGCACCGCCATCACCCTAGCATGGCTCTGCAGCTTTGGGGCCCACTCATCGTTGGCTTCTGGAGAAGCCAGTGTCTCCTAGAAGAGACCCGTTCCTGTTCCCCCAAGACAGTCTGCCATCAAGCTTTGCATTACTTTTCCCCTTGCACGACAGAACCTTGCCTGTCCTGGCAGTACCACAGACTGATTCCACGCCTGAAAAGCTTCCTAAAGGAAGGCTCTGGCCCTGGGGGAGACTGCTACAAACGGCTCTGGATCAAACCCAGGATACATTCGGCCTGTATTTGCTGTTGGAAAACGTTTGTTGCCATCTTCCTAAGGACACCCCTCGGCCTGAATGACCGCCACAAGCTGGCTGCTGCTCCTACCTCCTGTCGTGTGGTCGAAGGAAGGGCCGGTATCTGGCGATGGTGTTGGCCCCTTGTGTCTTATCCAGTCGATGCTGCTGGACTCCTCCTGGACCCACTCACAGAAGTCGACGTCAAATGTGCAGGAGAAATTGCAGGCTGTTGGGGGAGCTGGATACGGTGCAGAAAGGAAAGCAGAGTTTCTAAAGTAAGGGTGGGGCCACCTTTTCCCAGTGTCCTGCAGGGCACACCTACACCCCTGGCGTGCTCATGGCCAGGTGAGGATGGCCACCCAAGTGCAAGTAGGCAGCATCCTGGTGTAGTAGAGAGCAACCCGAGGACAGACAGGCTGAGGAGCAAGGCTGCTCCCAAGACATTGTCCCCATCCCGGGCATTCCCCGGTGTTCATTGGTGAAGGCTTCTTCCTCTCTCCCTTCTCTGGGTTCCCCCTTCTTCTCTCCACCTCTACAGGTGGTACCTTGCTATGCCTCCCAGAAGGTCAGGGGCTCTGTCTTGGGCTGGATACTATCAATGATTTCCTACAACTTCAGGGCCATTCTGACTCATCTGTGAAGCAGCACTTCAAGTAAGAGAGGGACAGTCATCAGTAAGGTCTTAGTCATCTTTGATGGGCAGTGGGATGCCATCTCCCAACATCCCTCAAGCAACGTCTGCCTTTCTAATGCCAAAACGCTGATGACACTACACCCTGGACAGGCCACTTCCGTACTAAGGACGAGCAATGCTGTCAAGAACACAAGAACATTATGGGTAGGACACCTCTGGAAGAGAAGACAAGCCTTCCCGGACTGCAAGTCTGGAAAGTATTGTGCACACCCAGCAGATTTCCTGTGGCAATGAGAGGGTCCAGGATCTTAAACCTTAGCCGCAGGACTTAAGGACAAGGAATGTAAAAGAAAAGAACACCCATTATCTCTGACTTTTCGTTCCCACAGAATCTGTGCGGGAGATCGTCACAGCTCAGTCATGAAAACACACCCAAATGGGACACTCACCACAGACAGTGCCATCACTCCAGTCTCCCAGAGCAACACCTGCCTCAGCACAGGCTGCAGCATAGGCACCCAGGGCATTGCAGAGCTGCTCCGTGCTGCCACCCGTGGCACAATGGTCATAGACACAGCTCTCAAAGTACGTCTCGGGTGGCAGAACTGCGTGGCATGGCTGGAACGGGCCACTGGGTTGCGTGAGGATTGCACACTCCTTGTTAGCTGCCTCCTCCGCAGAGGGGGAGCAGGGCGGAGATGGTTCAGGGGTTGTCTCACACCTGCAAAGCAGACAGACATCAGAGACACAGAAGCAGATGGCTGAGGAACCTGTGACCACACCAGCTTGGCAATAGCACCATGCTCATGCCCTGGCCCACCCTCTCCAAGGTCAGGAGCAGCGAGATGCGGTGTGTGGAGTGGGACACAGGGCCCGGCATGGAGGTCACCGAGGGCCCCAGGGCACAGCGCCTACGGGGAGACAGCACCACGCACCCTGACCGTGTGGTGTGGCCCGGGCACTGCCACTAGCAAGCCAGCCTTGAGGACAAAGGGGAACAGCCACATGTCTGGAATCCAGCTGCAGACAGCACATCCCACGGGTGGATGCAGCACAGAGGTGAGACACAAGGGCCACGGGCCTGCTGCTGTGGAGCCTCCATGCGCTCCCTCGCGCTTTCCCGCAACTGCCTCCTGCCCCCCGCCCCTTGCCTGCCGCTACCAACCCTCCCTCCTCGGGCCGCTCACAGCTCCCCTCTCTCATGCTCCCCTTTGCTCGTCATCTACGCGACACAACAAGGACTCACGGCCACTCGTCATCCGGCACCCTCCAGCTGTCTCCAAAGTCATTGATGTGAGGCACGACGACGCCATCGGGTCGTGTGAAGTCGTCCTCTTGTCTCCCGGTGTATGTTCCACACAGCCCACACAGCTTGCCCCAGTGCTTCTCGGACACCCTCACAAGGAGCTCATGGTCCCCGTTGAACTGCACCTGCAGGCCCAGCTTGGTAGAGACTTGCACGTAGGAGCCACTCAGGGAAACGTTCACACCTGGGGCTGGAGAAGCAGGCAGGGAGGCCAGAGCACCGTTGATCTGAACAGGGAGGAGAGCGGGAGACACAAGCATAAAGACGGGCCCTCCGCTGGTGGTGCCAGGGCCCACCGAGTCACAAGCGCTGATGGCATGAGAAACCGCGCCCAGCCCTACGAGAACAGCAGCTACCCCACGGACAGCACACAGAAAGCTCGGGACAGCAGGCAGAAACTCTGTTGCTGCGCCAGCAGTCCTATCTGCCCCACTCAGAGACTCGCTGTGCTCTCGTGTGAGCACGCCAGCAGGTTCAGGCAACATCAAGCTCTTCTGGGGGAACCGTGCTACTAATGGTACTTTGGATATCTGTGTTCCCAGGCCTAAAAGTGAGGGGCGCTTACGTAGACTTCCTTGTTCTTGCGCAGTGCAATGTGGAGGCCTTCCACGGACAGTGCCACCGAGTTCAGAGCCGTCCAGCTCTTGCTGCCCCGATGTTCGTTGCGCGTGGTGACGCTGAAGCCGAGGGAGGAGTTGTCACAGGCCGTCACCACTGTGTAGTTGCAGGAGCCCTGGAAGTGGTGAAGCTTCCCATCGAAGGTGCTGTAATGCGGGTCGCCGTAGATGTGGCAGAGAGCTGTGCTGGCCGGGTAACAGCCCCGCTGGCCGTCCTGGATCTTGCAGACCTCCTCCTCACCACAGGACAACACAGAGCAAACCATCTGGCCGTTGGCTTCACATCGGCACTGTCTCGTGCAGTTCTCGTTCACAAAGTGCTCTCCTTCCTGCAGGCAGAGAAACCCGGAACCCCATCACGTCAGGCAGGGAAGTAGAGGCAAAGCAGTGCCTCGGGAGGGGAGCGAGCCACAACAGGGTTTTCACTCACGCTGTAGTAGTTGCCCTCAAAGAGGCAGCCACAGTTGGCCTCGGGCACGCAGGTGTCTCCGCTGAGGAGGAAGCCAGAGGTGCACGCGCAGCCCTCCATGCAGGGCTTGGAGCAGTTCTGCGGGGCTTGTCGGTCAACGCAGGTGGCAGGACAGCCAGTCATGCAAGGGTCATAGTAGCTGTTGGCAGGGCACCGCAGGGCTGCAACGGGAAGGGGACAGTTAGGACCTGCAAAGCCCGCCAGTAAGGGGCTACCTTCTGGGAAGGGGAAGACCAATGAATCGTTGATCGGTGCTTTGCCAGAGGAACTGGGCACAGGGAGAGGCCCGCTTTCCTCTGCAAATCCAAGGCAGGTACTCACGGCAGAAGGTGGCATTCCTCCAGGGGAGAAGAGTCACGCCGGCTGCCTGGCACGCATCAGCATAGGCCTCCAGGGCACCACACAGGACCTCCTGGCTGCCACTCAGGGCACAAAGGTCATAGGAGCAGGTCTCAAAGTAGCTCTGGGGGTTGATCACGGCATGGCAGCTCTCAAAAGAGCCTGGTCCGGCAGTCAGTATGCCACAGAACTGCTCCGATTGGTAGAGCTTCTCCTCTTCTGCACTGCAGGGTTCCGGGGGGACGGGCACACCGCAAGACGGGTCACCGTCCGGCACCTTCCAGCTCTCCCCCAGCGCATTGGAGTCTGCGGCTTGCTGCCCGTCGGGCATCATGTAATCGTCCTCTCGCCGGCTGTTGAAGTTCCCGCACATGCCGCAGGTCAGGTTGGAGTAGGTGGTGGGCACCCTCACCTCCACCGAGTGGTCGGCGTCGTAGGACACTCTGAGGTTGAAGTCCGTCTCCAGGACGATGTAGCGGCCGCTTGTGCTCACTCTGATGGCACCTCCTGCTGCACTCACCGGCAAGGTCCGGCGCACATCGTTCACCTAGGGCAGACGCACCGCAATGGACCGTGGTCTCTCTGGGGCACTCAGCCCCACGGGACCACGAGCCCCACTCGCACAGACACCCCTGCAGCTTGCCCGGCCATATGTCTGCTGCACTCTGCGGACCCCTCTTCCCTAGTACATGCAAGAACCTACCAAGAAAAGCCAGCCCTGCCTTGCAGACCCACCGTGCTTGTGCCAGCCCAGCTCCTTACCAGCACTTGGCTCCTCTCCTGCTTGACTATTGCAATGCGCTCTCCGTACACCTCGACCAGGACTTCGCGCACGTAGGACACGTGGGGGTTGCCACGATGCTCGTTCTTTGCCTCAACATTGAAGTAGGGCACGGAGCTGTTGGAGCACACTTTGGCCAGCGTGTAGGTGCAGTTCCCCATGAAGTCGTGCGTCACCTTGTCAAAGGTAACGTAGTGAGGGTCACCGTGGACGTGGCAGATGCCGTAGGAGTGTTCGAGGCACTCGGGTTTCCCATTCTGCACACCACAGTACTGGCCCGCAGGGCATGAGGCGCTGGAGCACTGGACTTTGCCTCCGCGTGCGGGACACGTGCACTTTGTGGAGCAGGTGTTGTCCGTCCAGAACTCCGAGCCCACCGGGTAGTGCTGCCCATTGTGCCAGCACCCGCACTGCTGGCTGGGCACACATCGGTCGTTGTAGAGCAGGTACCCGCTGTCGCACACACAACCCTCCACGCACGGCAGGCTGCAGGTGACGGGAGCCATAGGGTCAACACAGGTCGCAGGGCAGGCTGCAGCACAGGGCTCGTAGTGACTGTTGGCTGGACAGGTGATGGCTGCCAAGGCAAAAGGAGTAGCAGTGAAACCATCGGTAACCCTACACTCAGAATGCCCTCAAAGTAGCCAGGCTCCACCACATGTTTTGGCAACTGTCATCATCACCCCGCTCCCACCAGCTGCTCCCACGTGATGCCTTCTGCAGGGAAAGGACCACTAGGGGGATCTGACAGACAAAGGGTGCTCCCTGCCACGGTGGCTAGCCGGCCCAGGGAAACGGGGTGCTTCCCTGCTTCTGACTTACGGCAGAATGTTGCGTTCCTCCACGCAGGGAGCTTGACACCAAGCGCCTGGCAGGCATCCGCATAGGCCTGCAAGCTGTTGCACAGGGCCTCGCCATCCAGCCCCAGCTCACACAGGTCGTAAAGGCAGGTGTCGAAGTAACCGCTGGGACTCAGCACAGCGTGGCACACCTGAAACGGGCTGCTGCTGTCAGTGAGGAGTCCGCAGAAGCGGCTGCTGGCAATGACTTGCTTGTCGGCCTCACTACAGGCTGGCGGGGCGGGCTGTCCGGCTGAGCAGCTGTGGAAAGGCAGGGAGAAGGGCCCCGGGGTTATCTGTGGGCTTCTCCTGGTGCCTCCCCCTCCCCTTGCCCGACGCGTCCCCAGGCCTACGCGGGGGCCACACGCACCTGCTGTCGTTGGACACCTGCCAGCTGTTACCCAGGCTGGTGGAGTCTGGCTCCAGCACCCCGTCCGGGTTCAGGAAATCGTCTGCTGCCATCCCGTTGTAGTTCCCACACATGCCACAAACCTTCTGCCCAAAGGTGCTCGGAAGCGTCACCTCCACCAGATGGTTCCCATCAAACTTCACTCTCAAGCCAAAGTCTGTCGCGACCACAGTGTAGAACCCGCTGGACGAGACCTGCACGCCTGCCGATGGGGTGCAGGGCAGCACCTCTGCCACTCCGTTGACCTGCAAGGACAGAAACCAAGAGAGAGTTGGAGCAACCCGTTTGCAACGTTCTCTGTCCTGACACAGCCCCGACGTTGCTCCCCCCTGCGCTTACCGTCACCACGCCGCCCTTCCCCAGCCTTATGCGCTGGCCATACACATCGATGTCCACGTACTGGACGTAGGACACGCGAGTGTTGCCTCCCCTGTGCTCATTGGCCGCTTCCACGTTGAAGTAGGGCAGCGAGCTGTTGCTCTCACACAGCTTGGACAGGGTGTAGGTGCAGGTGCCCATGAAGTGGTGTATTTGGTTGTCAAACGTGTGGTAGTGAGGGTCTCCTTCCACCACACAGGTCCCTGGCAGAGGAAGGACCAGAGGAAACGTTCAGTGATGCACCTCCTGCCACCTCCTCTCCACAGCCCACCCTGCCCAGAGCGCTGCAGCCCCATGACTCGTCTGCTCCACTCACCTGAGCCTGGCGAGGGTGTTGGTGTCCCAGGCGCTGATGTGCTGGGGACAGGCGTTGTAGTCAAATCGCCTACGAGAGACACAATGGCACATGCAAATCAATCCCCTTGACCAGATCCTCTTCACGGCAGAAACTACATTGACTGCCCCGACAAGCAAGCTGCCCTTTCCCAAGCCGGGTGATGAGGTACCTGGGCAGTATCCTTTTTCAATGGACAGGTCATCCAGTGCCACGTCGCTGCGGAAATCTTCCCCCCATTGTCCCTCGAGGACAATCTAAGGGAAGGGATGGTTTCCAGCATTAGCTCCAGCCACAAACATTGTGTGCCATTTCAAAGCACACTCTGTCTCAGATGGCAGTTAGAGCCTCTGCCCTTACCTGCATGTTTCCTGTGCTGTGCACCGTGACCTCTCCCAAGTGCCATCTGTCCCCGTGGTTCCCAGTTCTTTCCCAAACCAGCACTTGTTCTTTGTCCTTCGTCACGGACACCCGCAGGGCCATTTCTTCAGCCACCCCGTACATGTGGTACCAGAAGCGGAAGCAGTGCGGTCCCGTTGAATTGCACACCGGACTGACCAGCTGAGACACCAAGTACGGGTAATAGTCGCTCCCATGCAGGTAGATGTAGTAGCCGTCTGAAACAAAGTGCCAGCCACACTGTCGCACACCATCAAATCTAGACAAAGCACCCAGGGACAACCCAGGCACAGTCGTGGGAGCACCTCCTGCTGCAGTTCAAGGCAGGCAAAAGGAGGGAAGGCAAAGAGAGCTCCTTCACTAGCCACAACCGCCCAGCCCCAAGTCTACCTACAAACCGTGCTCCCAGAGGACATGCCAGCTCTATGGTTTGAGCAGGGCAATGGCATCACCTCCGAAGCACCGCCATCACCCTAGCATGGCTCTGCAGCTTTGGGGCCCACTCATCGTTGGCTTCTGGAGAAGCCAGTGTCTCCTAGAAGAGACCCGTTCCTGTTCCCCCAAGACAGTCTGCCATCAAGCTTTGCATTACTTTTCCCCTTGCACGACAGAACCTTGCCTGTCCTGGCAGTACCACAGACTGATTCCACGCCTGAAAAGCTTCCTAAAGGAAGGCTCTGGCCCTGGGGGAGACTGCTACAAACGGCTCTGGATCAAACCCAGGATACATTCGGCCTGTATTTGCTGTTGGAAAACGTTTGTTGCCATCTTCCTAAGGACACCCCTCGGCCTGAATGACCGCCACAAGCTGGCTGCTGCTCCTACCTCCTGTCGTGTGGTCGAAGGAAGGGCCGGTATCTGGCGATGGTGTTGGCCCCTTGTGTCTTATCCAGTCGATGCTGCTGGACTCCTCCTGGACCCACTCACAGAAGTCGACGTCAAATGTGCAGGAGAAATTGCAGGCTGTTGGGGGAGCTGGATACGGTGCAGAAAGGAAAGCAGAGTTTCTAAAGTAAGGGTGGGGCCACCTTTTCCCAGTGTCCTGCAGGGCACACCTACACCCCTGGCGTGCTCATGGCCAGGTGAGGATGGCCACCCAAGTGCAAGTAGGCAGCATCCTGGTGTAGTAGAGAGCAACCCGAGGACAGACAGGCTGAGGAGCAAGGCTGCTCCCAAGACATTGTCCCCATCCCGGGCATTCCCCGGTGTTCATTGGTGAAGGCTTCTTCCTCTCTCCCTTCTCTGGGTTCCCCCTTCTTCTCTCCACCTCTACAGGTGGTACCTTGCTATGCCTCCCAGAAGGTCAGGGGCTCTGTCTTGGGCTGGATACTATCAATGATTTCCTACAACTTCAGGGCCATTCTGACTCATCTGTGAAGCAGCACTTCAAGTAAGAGAGGGACAGTCATCAGTAAGGTCTTAGTCATCTTTGATGGGCAGTGGGATGCCATCTCCCAACATCCCTCAAGCAACGTCTGCCTTTCTAATGCCAAAACGCTGATGACACTACACCCTGGACAGGCCACTTCCGTACTAAGGACGAGCAATGCTGTCAAGAACACAAGAACATTATGGGTAGGACACCTCTGGAAGAGAAGACAAGCCTTCCCGGACTGCAAGTCTGGAAAGTATTGTGCACACCCAGCAGATTTCCTGTGGCAATGAGAGGGTCCAGGATCTTAAACCTTAGCCGCAGGACTTAAGGACAAGGAATGTAAAAGAAAAGAACACCCATTATCTCTGACTTTTCGTTCCCACAGAATCTGTGCGGGAGATCGTCACAGCTCAGTCATGAAAACACACCCAAATGGGACACTCACCACAGACAGTGCCATCACTCCAGTCTCCCAGAGCAACACCTGCCTCAGCACAGGCTGCAGCATAGGCACCCAGGGCATTGCAGAGCTGCTCCGTGCTGCCACCCGTGGCACAATGGTCATAGACACAGCTCTCAAAGTACGTCTCGGGTGGCAGAACTGCGTGGCATGGCTGGAACGGGCCACTGGGTTGCATGAGGATTGCACACTCCTTGTTAGCTGCCTCCTCCGCAGAGGGGGAGCAGGGCGGAGATGGTTCAGGGGTTGTCTCACACCTGCAAAGCAGACAGACATCAGAGACACAGAAGCAGATGGCTGAGGAACCTGTGACCACACCAGCTTGGCAATAGCACCATGCTCATGCCCTGGCCCACCCTCTCCAAGGTCAGGAGCAGCGAGATGCGGTGTGTGGAGTGGGACACAGGGCCCGGCATGGAGGTCACCGAGGGCCCCAGGGCACAGCGCCTACGGGGAGACAGCACCACGCACCCTGACCGTGTGGTGTGGCCCGGGCACTGCCACTAGCAAGCCAGCCTTGAGGACAAAGGGGAACAGCCACATGTCTGGAATCCAGCTGCAGACAGCACATCCCACGGGTGGATGCAGCACAGAGGTGAGACACAAGGGCCACGGGCCTGCTGCTGTGGAGCCTCCATGCGCTCCCTCGCGCTTTCCCGCAACTGCCTCCTGCCCCCCGCCCCTTGCCTGCCGCTACCAACCCTCCCTCCTCGGGCCGCTCACAGCTCCCCTCTCTCATGCTCCCCTTTGCTCGTCATCTACGCGACACAACAAGGACTCACGGCCACTCGTCATCCGGCACCCTCCAGCTGTCTCCAAAGTCATTGATGTGAGGCACGACGACGCCATCGGGTCGTGTGAAGTCGTCCTCTTGTCTCCCGGTGTATGTTCCACACAGCCCACACAGCTTGCCCCAGTGCTTCTCGGACACCCTCACAAGGAGCTCATGGTCCCCGTTGAACTGCACCTGCAGGCCCAGCTTGGTAGAGACTTGCACGTAGGAGCCACTCAGGGAAACGTTCACACCTGGGGCTGGAGAAGCAGGCAGGGAGGCCAGAGCACCGTTGATCTGAACAGGGAGGAGAGCGGGAGACACAAACATAAAGACGGGCCCTCCACTGCTGGTGCCAGGGCCCACCGAGTCACAAGCGCTGATGGCATGAGAAACCGCGCCCAGCCCTACGAGAACAGCAGCTACCCCACGGACAGCACACAGAAAGCTCGGGACAGCAGGCAGAAACTCTGTTGCTGCGCCAGCAGTCCTATCTGCCCCACTCAGAGACTCGCTGTGCTCTCGTGTGAGCACGCCAGCAGGTTCAGGCAACATCAAGCTCTTCTGGGGGAACCGTGCTACTAATGGTACTTTGGATATCTGTGTTCCCAGGCCTAAAAGTGAGGGGCGCTTACGTAGACTTCCTTGTTCTTGCGCAGTGCAATGTGGAGGCCTTCCACGGACAGTGCCACCGAGTTCAGAGCCGTCCAGCTCTTGCTGCCCCGATGTTCGTTGCGCGTGGTGACGCTGAAGCCGAGGGAGGAGTTGTCACAGGCCGTCACCACTGTGTAGTTGCAGGAGCCCTGGAAGTGGTGAAGCTTCCCATCGAAGGTGCTGTAATGCGGGTCGCCGTAGATGTGGCAGAGAGCTGTGCTGGCCGGGTAACAGCCCCGCTGGCCGTCCTGGATCTTGCAGACCTCCTCCTCACCACAGGACAACACAGAGCAAACCATCTGGCCGTTGGCTTCACATCGGCACTGTCTCGTGCAGTTCTCGTTCACAAAGTGCTCTCCTTCCTGCAGGCAGAGAAACCCGGAGCCCCATCACGTCAGGCAGGGAAGTAGAGGCAAAGCAGTGCCTTGGGAGGGGAGCGAGCCACAACAGGGTTTTCACTCACGCTGTAGTAGTTGCCCTCAAAGAGGCAGCCACAGTTGGCCTCGGGCACGCAGGTGTCTCCGCTGAGGAGGAAGCCAGAGGTGCACGCGCAGCCCTCCATGCAGGGCTTGGAGCAGTTCTGCGGGGCTTGTCGGTCAACGCAGGTGGCAGGACAGCCAGTCATGCAAGGGTCATAGTAGCTGTTGGCAGGGCACCGCAGGGCTGCAACGGGAAGGGGACAGTTAGGACCTGCAAAGCCCGCCAGTAAGGGGCTACCTTCTGGGAAGGGGAAGACCAATGAATCGTTGATCGGTGCTTTGCCAGAGGAACTGGGCACAGGGAGAGGCCCGCTTTCCTCTGCAAATCCAAGGCAGGTACTCACGGCAGAAGGTGGCATTCCTCCAGGGGAGAAGAGTCACGCCGGCTGCCTGGCACGCATCAGCATAGGCCTCCAGGGCACCACACAGGACCTCCTGGCTGCCACTCAGGGCACAAAGGTCATAGGAGCAGGTCTCAAAGTAGCTCTGGGGGTTGATCACGGCATGGCAGCTCTCAAAAGAGCCTGGTCCGGCAGTCAGTATGCCACAGAACTGCTCCGATTGGTAGAGCTTCTCCTCTTCTGCACTGCAGGGTTCCGGGGGGACGGGCACACCGCAAGAGGGGTCACCGTCCGGCACCTTCCAGCTCTCCCCCAGCGCATTGGAGTCTGCGGCTTGCTGCCCGTCGGGCATCATGTAATCGTCCTCTCGCCGGCTGTTGAAGTTCCCGCACATGCCGCAGGTCAGGTTGGAGTAGGTGGTGGGCACCCTCACCTCCACCGAGTGGTCGGCGTCGTAGGACACTCTGAGGTTGAAGTCCGTCTCCAGGACGATGTAGCGGCCGCTTGTGCTCACTCTGATGGCACCTCCTGCTGCACTCACCGGCAAGGTCCGGCGCACATCGTTCACCTAGGGCAGACGCACCGCAATGGACCGTGGTCTCTCTGGGGCACTCAGCCCCACGGGACCACGAGCCCCACTCGCACAGACACCCCTGCAGCTTGCCCGGCCATATGTCTGCTGCACTCTGCGGACCCCTCTTCCCTAGTACATGCAAGAACCTACCAAGAAAAGCCAGCCCTGCCTTGCAGACCCACCGTGCTTGTGCCAGCCCAGCTCCTTACCAGCACTTGGCTCCTCTCCTGCTTGACTATTGCAATGCGCTCTCCGTACACCTCGACCAGGACTTCGCGCACGTAGGACACGTGGGGGTTGCCACGATGCTCGTTCTTTGCCTCAACATTGAAGTAGGGCACGGAGCTGTTGGAGCACACTTTGGCCAGCGTGTAGGTGCAGTTCCCCATGAAGTCGTGCGTCACCTTGTCAAAGGTAACGTAGTGAGGATCACCGTGGACGTGGCAGATGCCGTAGGAGTGTTCGAGGCACTCAGGTTTCCCATTCTGCACACCACAGTACTGGCCCGCAGGGCATGAGGCGCTGGAGCACTGGACTTTGCCTCCGCGTGCGGGACACGTGCACTTTGTGGAGCAGGTGTTGTCCGTCCAGAACTCCGAGCCCACCGGGTAGTGCTGCCCATTGTGCCAGCACCCGCACTGCTGGCTGGGCACACATCGGTCGTTGTAGAGCAGGTACCCGCTGTCGCACACACAACCCTCCACGCACGGCAGGCTGCACTTATAGGGTGCTAATGGGTCAACACAGGTCGCAGGGCAGGCTGCAGCACAGGGCTCGTAGTGACTGTTGGCTGGACAGGTGATGGCTGCCAAGGCAAAAGGAGTAGCAGTGAAACCATCGGTAACCCTACACTCAGAATGCCCTCAAAGTAGCCAGGCTCCACCACATGTTTTGGCAACTGTCATCATCACCCCGCTCCCACCAGCTGCTCCCACGTGATGACTTCTGCAGGGAAAGGACCACTAGGGGGATCTGACAGACAAAGGGTGCTCCCTGCCACGGTGGCTAGCCGGCCCAGGGAAACGGGGTGCTTCCCTGCTTCTGACTTACGGCAGAATGTTGCGTTCCTCCACGCAGGGAGCTTGACACCAAGCGCCTGGCAGGCATCCGCATAGGCCTGCAAGCTGTTGCACAGGGCCTCGCCATCCAGCCCCAGCTCACACAGGTCGTAAAGGCAGGTGTCGAAGTAACCGCTGGGACTCAGCACAGCGTGGCACACCTGAAACGGGCTGCTGCTGCCAGTGAGGAGTCCGCAGAAGCGGCTGCTGGCAATGACTTGCTTGTCGGCCTCACTACAGGCTGGCGGGGCGGGCTGTCCGGCTGAGCAGCTGTGGAAAGGCAGGGAGAAGGGCCCCGGGGTTATCTGTGGGCTTCTCCTGGTGCCTCCCCCTCCCCTTGCCCGACGCGTCCCCAGGCCTACGCGGGGGCCACACGCACCTGCTGTCGTTGGACACCTGCCAGCTGTTACCCAGGCTGGTGGAGTCTGGCTCCAGCACCCCGTCCGGGTTCAGGAAATCGTCTGCTGCCATCCCGTTGTAGTTCCCACACATGCCACAAACCTTCTGCCCAAAGGTGCTCGGAAGCGTCACCTCCACCAGATGGTTCCCATCAAACTTCACTCTCAAGCCAAAGTCTGTCGCGACCACAGTGTAGAACCCGCTGGACGAGACCTGCACGCCTGCCGATGGGGTGCAGGGCAGCACCTCTGCCACTCCGTTGACCTGCAAGGACAGAAACCAAGAGAGAGTTGGAGCAACCCGTTTGCAACGTTCTCTGTCCTGACACAGCCCCGACGTTGCTCCCCCCTGCGCTTACCGTCACCACGCCGCCCTTCCCCAGCCTTATGCGCTGGCCATACACATCGACGTCCACGTACTGGACGTAGGACACGCGAGTGTTGCCTCCCCTGTGCTCATTGGCCGCTTCCACGTTGAAGTAGGGCAGCGAGCTGTTGCTCTCACACAGCTTGGACAGGGTGTAGGTGCAGGTGCCCATGAAGTGGTGTATTTGGTTGTCAAACGTGTGGTAGTGAGGGTCTCCTTCCACCACACAGGTCCCTGACAGAGGAAGGACCAGAGGAAACGTTCAGTGATGCACCTCCTGCCACCTCCTCTCCACAGCCCACCCTGCCCAGAACGCTGCAGCCCCTTAACTCGTCTATGCTGTTCTCCGGGAGACAGAGCTAGTGGAAATCTGTGTCAACACTGGACTTTTTGTTACAGTGCCACTCCATATCACTTATACCCCTCAATGCTTCAGGCACTGGTGCCCAGAGCAGTGATCCCACCGTAACAGCTTAGAAAGGGTCCAAGTAGTCAATGTCTGTTACCACAGCAATTGAGTGGCACAAAGAAAGTAACAGCCCCTCCAACGCAAATGCTCCGTTTGTCCTCTAACAGTAGTGAAGACAACTGAAGCAGCTAATAACAACTGCAAAAAAAGGGGTGGAAGGCTCCGATACCTGAGCTTGGCCCAGGTGTGGTTGGTGGCAGTGTGTGTGTAGGCTGTGTTGTGCTGTCTGGCAACGGAGTCGAGGCTGTTGGAGGCAGCGGGCCTACGGATAGGCAGAAGAGGTCTGTGTCAACATGGGAATTTTGTTCCAGGCAGCTGGTCCACCCTGCCCAAACACCCCAACGCCATGACAAGAGAAGCCCAGGGAAGAAAGCACACAGGGATCACTCCTCAAAAAGAGGCACACTACTCCCAGGCTGTGCCACCAGCGTAGCTGGGTGATAAAAGGAGAAGCATAGCCCCTTCCCTACAGCCCCTCTGTCCTTCAAACGGGGGCTTTAAAGGAAAGGACCTGAACAGTTGCCACGAGCAGAAGGTGGGCATGGGACAGGACAGAACCTGAGCACCATGTGGGTCTTGCTGGTGATGGCTACCGTGTTTGCCCAGTGTCCCACACGGCACACCTACATCCCTGGTATGCTCATGGCCAGGTGAGGAGGCCAACCAAGTGAAGGTACTTCAGCCCAGCGCTTACCACAGCCAGTAAAAAAACATGGACAAGAATTAAACATACCTGTGCTTGTCCCAGGTGATGTTGTGTGGGGAGGCTGCGTTGTGGTACCTGGCAAGGGGGTCGAGGTTGGAGGAACTGTTGGACCTACAATGAGAAAGAGGTATAGAAGCTGTGTTTCATAATGGTGATTTCTTCCATGCAGTTATTCCACCCTTCCCAGACAACGAAATACCATGGCAAAAGGAGTGAAGGTCAAGAATGCCACAGTATCCCTGTCACAAGGAGTCTCGCTAAACAAAGTTAGATGCATCCCAGCATGACCAGTATACTGTCCCAACAACATCTGGTGATACACAGAGCAACCCGTGCCGCCCTATTCCTTGAACCCGCACCCCAAACGAGATCAACGGGACACTCACCACAGACAGTGCCATCACTCCAGTCTCCCAGAGCAACACCTGCCTCAGCACAGGCTGCAGCATAGGCACCCAGGGCATTGCAGAGCTGCTCCGTGCTGCCACCCGTGGCACAATGGTCATAGACACAGCTCTCAAAGTACGTCTCGGGTGGCAGAACTGCGTGGCATGGCTGGAACGGGCCACTGGGTTGCGTGAGGATTGCACACTCCTTGTTAGCTGCCTCCTCCGCAGAGGGGGAGCAGGGCGGAGATGGTTCAGGGGTTGTCTCACACCTGCAAAGCAGACAGACATCAGAGACACAGAAGCAGATGGCTGAGGAACCTGTGACCACACCAGCTTGGCAATAGCACCATGCTCATGCCCTGGCCCACCCTCTCCAAGGTCAGGAGCAGCGAGATGCGGTGTGTGGAGTGGGACACAGGGCCCGGCATGGAGGTCACCGAGGGCCCCAGGGCACAGCGCCTACGGGGAGACAGCACCACGCACCCTGACCGTGTGGTGTGGCCCGGGCACTGCCACTAGCAAGCCAGCCTTGAGGACAAAGGGGAACAGCCACATGTCTGGAATCCAGCTGCAGACAGCACATCCCACGGGTGGATGCAGCACAGAGGTGAGACACAAGGGCCACGGGCCTGCTGCTGTGGAGCCTCCATGCGCTCCCTCGCGCTTTCCCGCAACTGCCTCCTGCCCCCCGCCCCTTGCCTGCCGCTACCAACCCTCCCTCCTCGGGCCGCTCACAGCTCCCCTCTCTCATGCTCCCCTTTGCTCGTCATCTACGCGACACAACAAGGACTCACGGCCACTCGTCATCCGGCACCCTCCAGCTGTCTCCAAAGTCATTGATGTGAGGCACGACGACGCCATCGGGTCGTGTGAAGTCGTCCTCTTGTCTCCCGGTGTATGTTCCACACAGCCCACACAGCTTGCCCCAGTGCTTCTCGGACACCCTCACAAGGAGCTCATGGTCCCCGTTGAACTGCACCTGCAGGCCCAGCTTGGTAGAGACTTGCACGTAGGAGCCACTCAGGGAAACGTTCACACCTGGGGCTGGAGAAGCAGGCAGGGAGGCCAGAGCACCGTTGATCTGAACAGGGAGGAGAGCGGGAGACACAAGCATAAAGACGGGCCCTCCGCTGGTGGTGCCAGGGCCCACCGAGTCACAAGCGCTGATGGCATGAGAAACCGCGCCCAGCCCTACGAGAACAGCAGCTACCCCACGGACAGCACACAGAAAGCTCGGGACAGCAGGCAGAAACTCTGTTGCTGCGCCAGCAGTCCTATCTGCCCCACTCAGAGACTCGCTGTGCTCTCGTGTGAGCACGCCAGCAGGTTCAGGCAACATCAAGCTCTTCTGGGGGAACCGTGCTACTAATGGTACTTTGGATATCTGTGTTCCCAGGCCTAAAAGTGAGGGGCGCTTACGTAGACTTCCTTGTTCTTGCGCAGTGCAATGTGGAGGCCATCCACGGACAGTGCCACCGAGTTCAGAGCCGTCCAGCTCTTGCTGCCCCGATGTTCGTTGCGCGTGGTGACGCTGAAGCCGAGGGAGGAGTTGTCACAGGCCGTCACCACTGTGTAGTTGCAGGAGCCCTGGAAGTGGTGAAGCTTCCCATCGAAGGTGCTGTAATGCGGGTCGCCGTAGATGTGGCAGAGAGCTGTGCTGGCCGGGTAACAGCCCCGCTGGCCGTCCTGGATCTTGCAGACCTCCTCCTCACCACAGGACAACACAGAGCAAACCATCTGGCCGTTGGCTTCACATCGGCACTGTCTCGTGCAGTTCTCGTTCACAAAGTGCTCTCCTTCCTGCAGGCAGAGAAACCCGGAGCCCCATCACGTCAGGCAGGGAAGTAGAGGCAAAGCAGTGCCTCGGGAGGGGAGCGAGCCACAACAGGGTTTTCACTCACGCTGTAGTAGTTGCCCTCAAAGAGGCAGCCACAGTTGGCCTCGGGCACGCAGGTGTCTCCGCTGAGGAGGAAGCCAGAGGTGCACGCGCAGCCCTCCATGCAGGGCTTGGAGCAGTTCTGCGGGGCTTGTCGGTCAACGCAGGTGGCAGGACAGCCAGTCATGCAAGGGTCATAGTAGCTGTTGGCAGGGCACCGCAGGGCTGCAACGGGAAGGGGACAGTTAGGACCTGCAAAGCCCGCCAGTAAGGGGCTACCTTCTGGGAAGGGGAAGACCAATGAATCGTTGATCGGTGCTTTGCCAGAGGAACTGGGCACAGGGAGAGGCCCGCTTTCCTCTGCAAATCCAAGGCAGGTACTCACGGCAGAAGGTGGCATTCCTCCAGGGGAGAAGAGTCACGCCGGCTGCCTGGCACGCATCAGCATAGGCCTCCAGGGCACCACACAGGACCTCCTGGCTGCCACTCAGGGCACAAAGGTCATAGGAGCAGGTCTCAAAGTAGCTCTGGGGGTTGATCACGGCATGGCAGCTCTCAAAAGAGCCTGGTCCGGCAGTCAGTATGCCACAGAACTGCTCCGATTGGTAGAGCTTCTCCTCTTCTGCACTGCAGGGTTCCGGGGGGACGGGCACACCGCAAGACGGGTCACCGTCCGGCACCTTCCAGCTCTCCCCCAGCGCATTGGAGTCTGCGGCTTGCTGCCCGTCGGGCATCATGTAATCGTCCTCTCGCCGGCTGTTGAAGTTCCCGCACATGCCGCAGGTCAGGTTGGAGTAGGTGGTGGGCACCCTCACCTCCACCGAGTGGTCGGCGTCGTAGGACACTCTGAGGTTGAAGTCCGTCTCCAGGACGATGTAGCGGCCGCTTGTGCTCACTCTGATGGCACCTCCTGCTGCACTCACCGGCAAGGTCCGGCGCACATCGTTCACCTAGGGCAGACGCACCGCAATGGACCGTGGTCTCTCTGGGGCACTCAGCCCCACGGGACCACGAGCCCCACTCGCACAGACACCCCTGCAGCTTGCCCGGCCATATGTCTGCTGCACTCTGCGGACCCCTCTTCCCTAGTACATGCAAGAACCTACCAAGAAAAGCCAGCCCTGCCTTGCAGACCCACCGTGCTTGTGCCAGCCCAGCTCCTTACCAGCACTTGGCTCCTCTCCTGCTTGACTATTGCAATGCGCTCTCCGTACACCTCGACCAGGACTTCGCGCACGTAGGACACGTGGGGGTTGCCACGATGCTCGTTCTTTGCCTCAACATTGAAGTAGGGCACGGAGCTGTTGGAGCACACTTTGGCCAGCGTGTAGGTGCAGTTCCCCATGAAGTCGTGCGTCACCTTGTCAAAGGTAACGTAGTGAGGGTCACCGTGGACGTGGCAGATGCCGTAGGAGTGTTCGAGGCACTCGGGTTTCCCATTCTGCACACCACAGTACTGGCCCGCAGGGCATGAGGCGCTGGAGCACTGGACTTTGCCTCCCCGTGCGGGACACGTGCACTTTGTGGAGCAGGTGTTGTCCGTCCAGAACTCCGAGCCCACCGGGTAGTGCTGCCCATTGTGCCAGCACCCGCACTGCTGGCTGGGCACACATCGGTCGTTGTAGAGCAGGTACCCGCTGTCGCACACACAACCCTCCACGCACGGCAGGCTGCAGGTGACGGGAGCCATAGGGTCAACACAGGTCGCAGGGCAGGCTGCAGCACAGGGCTCGTAGTGACTGTTGGCTGGACAGGTGATGGCTGCCAAGGCAAAAGGAGTAGCAGTGAAACCATCGGTAACCCTACACTCAGAATGCCCTCAAAGTAGCCAGGCTCCACCACATGTTTTGGCAACTGTCATCATCACCCCGCTCCCACCAGCTGCTCCCACGTGATGCCTTCTGCAGGGAAAGGACCACTAGGGGGATCTGACAGACAAAGGGTGCTCCCTGCCACGGTGGCTAGCCGGCCCAGGGAAACGGGGTGCTTCCCTGCTTCTGACTTACGGCAGAATGTTGCGTTCCTCCACGCAGGGAGCTTGACACCAAGCGCCTGGCAGGCATCCGCATAGGCCTGCAAGCTGTTGCACAGGGCCTCGCCATCCAGCCCCAGCTCACACAGGTCGTAAAGGCAGGTGTCGAAGTAACCGCTGGGACTCAGCACAGCGTGGCACACCTGAAACGGGCTGCTGCTGTCAGTGAGGAGTCCGCAGAAGCGGCTGCTGGCAATGACTTGCTTGTCGGCCTCACTACAGGCTGGCGGGGCGGGCTGTCCGGCTGAGCAGCTGTGGAAAGGCAGGGAGAAGGGCCCCGGGGTTATCTGTGGGCTTCTCCTGGTGCCTCCCCCTCCCCTTGCCCGACGCGTCCCCAGGCCTACGCGGGGGCCACACGCACCTGCTGTCGTTGGACACCTGCCAGCTGTTACCCAGGCTGGTGGAGTCTGGCTCCAGCACCCCGTCCGGGTTCAGGAAATCGTCTGCTGCCATCCCGTTGTAGTTCCCACACATGCCACAAACCTTCTGCCCAAAGGTGCTCGGAAGCGTCACCTCCACCAGATGGTTCCCATCAAACTTCACTCTCAAGCCAAAGTCTGTCGCGACCACAGTGTAGAACCCGCTGGACGAGACCTGCACGCCTGCCGATGGGGTGCAGGGCAGCACCTCTGCCACTCCGTTGACCTGCAAGGACAGAAACCAAGAGAGAGTTGGAGCAACCCGTTTGCAACGTTCTCTGTCCTGACACAGCCCCGACGTTGCTCCCCCCTGCGCTTACCGTCACCACGCCGCCCTTCCCCAGCCTTATGCGCTGGCCATACACATCGATGTCCACGTACTGGACGTAGGACACGCGAGTGTTGCCTCCCCTGTGCTCATTGGCCGCTTCCACGTTGAAGTAGGGCAGCGAGCTGTTGCTCTCACACAGCTTGGACAGGGTGTAGGTGCAGGTGCCCATGAAGTGGTGTATTTGGTTGTCAAACGTGTGGTAGTGAGGGTCTCCTTCCACCACACAGGTCCCTGGCAGAGGAAGGACCAGAGGAAACGTTCAGTGATGCACCTCCTGCCACCTCCTCTCCACAGCCCACCCTGCCCAGAGCGCTGCAGCCCCATGACTCGTCTGCTCCACTCACCTGAGCCTGGCGAGGGTGTTGGTGTCCCAGGCGCTGATGTGCTGGGGACAGGCGTTGTAGTCAAATCGCCTACGAGAGACACAATGGCACATGCAAATCAATCCCCTTGACCAGATCCTCTTCACGGCAGAAACTACATTGACTGCCCCGACAAGCAAGCTGCCCTTTCCCAAGCCGGGTGATGAGGTACCTGGGCAGTATCCTTTTTCAATGGACAGGTCATCCAGTGCCACGTCGCTGCGGAAATCTTCCCCCCATTGTCCCTCGAGGACAATCTAAGGGAAGGGATGGTTTCCAGCATTAGCTCCAGCCACAAACATTGTGTGCCATTTCAAAGCACACTCTGTCTCAGATGGCAGTTAGAGCCTCTGCCCTTACCTGCATGTTTCCTGTGCTGTGCACCGTGACCTCTCCCAAGTGCCATCTGTCCCCGTGGTTCCCAGTTCTTTCCCAAACCAGCACTTGTTCTTTGTCCTTCGTCACGGACACCCGCAGGGCCATTTCTTCAGCCACCCCGTACATGTGGTACCAGAAGCGGAAGCAGTGCGGTCCCGTTGAATTGCACACCGGACTGACCAGCTGAGACACCAAGTACGGGTAATAGTCGCTCCCATGCAGGTAGATGTAGTAGCCGTCTGAAACAAAGTGCCAGCCACACTGTCGCACACCATCAAATCTAGACAAAGCACCCAGGGACAACCCAGGCACAGTCGTGGGAGCACCTCCTGCTGCAGTTCAAGGCAGGCAAAAGGAGGGAAGAGCAAAGAGAGCTCCTTCACTAGCCACAACCGCCCAGCCCCAAGTCTACCTACAAACCGTGCTCCCAGAGGACATGCCAGCTCTATGGTTTGAGCAGGGCAATGGCATCACCTCCGAAGCACCGCCATCACCCTAGCATGGCTCTGCAGCTTTGGGGCCCACTCATCGTTGGCTTCTGGAGAAGCCAGTGTCTCCTAGAAGAGACCCGTTCCTGTTCCCCCAAGACAGTCTGCCATCAAGCTTTGCATTACTTTTCCCCTTGCACGACAGAACCTTGCCTGTCCTGGCAGTACCACAGACTGATTCCACGCCTGAAAAGCTTCCTAAAGGAAGGCTCTGGCCCTGGGGGAGACTGCTACAAACGGCTCTGGATCAAACCCAGGATACATTCGGCCTGTATTTGCTGTTGGAAAACGTTTGTTGCCATCTTCCTAAGGACACCCCTCGGCCTGAATGACCGCCACAAGCTGGCTGCTGCTCCTACCTCCTGTCGTGTGGTCGAAGGAAGGGCCGGTATCTGGCGATGGTGTTGGCCCCTTGTGTCTTATCCAGTCGATGCTGCTGGACTCCTCCTGGACCCACTCACAGAAGTCGACGTCAAATGTGCAGGAGAAATTGCAGGCTGTTGGGGGAGCTGGATACGGTGCAGAAAGGAAAGCAGAGTTTCTAAAGTAAGGGTGGGGCCACCTTTTCCCAGTGTCCTGCAGGGCACACCTACACCCCTGGCGTGCTCATGGCCAGGTGAGGATGGCCACCCAAGTGCAAGTAGGCAGCATCCTGGTGTAGTAGAGAGCAACCCGAGGACAGACAGGCTGAGGAGCAAGGCTGCTCCCAAGACATTGTCCCCATCCCGGGCATTCCCCGGTGTTCATTGGTGAAGACTTCTTCCTCTCTCCCTTCTCTGGGTTCCCCCTTCTTCTCTCCACCTCTACAGGTGGTACCTTGCTATGCCTCCCAGAAGGTCAGGGGCTCTGTCTTGGGCTGGATACTATCAATGATTTCCTACAACTTCAGGGCCATTCTGACTCATCTGTGAAGCAGCACTTCAAGTAAGAGAGGGACAGTCATCAGTAAGGTCTTAGTCATCTTTGATGGGCAGTGGGATGCCATCTCCCAACATCCCTCAAGCAACGTCTGCCTTTCTAATGCCAAAACGCTGATGACACTACACCCTGGACAGGCCACTTCCGTACTAAGGACGAGCAATGCTGTCAAGAACACAAGAACATTATGGGTAGGACACCTCTGGAAGAGAAGACAAGCCTTCCCGGACTGCAAGTCTGGAAAGTATTGTGCACACCCAGCAGATTTCCTGTGGCAATGAGAGGGTCCAGGATCTTAAACCTTAGCCGCAGGACTTAAGGACAAGGAATGTAAAAGAAAAGAACACCCATTATCTCTGACTTTTCGTTCCCACAGAATCTGTGCGGGAGATTGTCACAGCTCAGTCATGAAAACACACCCAAATGGGACACTCACCACAGACAGTGCCATCACTCCAGTCTCCCAGAGCAACACCTGCCTCAGCACAGGCTGCAGCATAGGCACCCAGGGCATTGCAGAGCTGCTCCGTGCTGCCACCCGTGGCACAATGGTCATAGACACAGCTCTCAAAGTACGTCTCGGGTGGCAGAACTGCGTGGCATGGCTGGAACGGGCCACTGGGTTGCGTGAGGATTGCACACTCCTTGTTAGCTGCCTCCTCCGCAGAGGGGGAGCAGGGCGGAGATGGTTCAGGGGTTGTCTCACACCTGCAAAGCAGACAGACATCAGAGACACAGAAGCAGATGGCTGAGGAACCTGTGACCACACCAGCTTGGCAATAGCACCATGCTCATGCCCTGGCCCACCCTCTCCAAGGTCAGGAGCAGCGAGATGCGGTGTGTGGAGTGGGACACAGGGCCTGGCATGGAGGTCACCGAGGGCCCCAGGGCACAGCGCCTACGGGGAGACAGCACCACGCACCCTGACCGTGTGGTGTGGCCCGGGCACTGCCACTAGCAAGCCAGCCTTGAGGACAAAGGGGAACAGCCACATGTCTGGAATCCAGCTGCAGACAGCTCATCCCACGGGTGGATGCAGCACAGAGGTGAGACACAAGGGCCACGGGCCTGCTGCTGTGGAGCCTCCATGCGCTCCCTCGCGCTTTCCCGCAACTGTCTCCTGCCCCCCGCCCCTTGCCTGCCGCTACCAACCCTCCCTCCTCGGGCCGCTCACAGCTCCCCTCTCTCATGCTCCCCTTTGCTCGTCATCTACGCGACACAACAAGGACTCACGGCCACTCGTCATCCGGCACCCTCCAGCTGTCTCCAAAGTCATTGATGTGAGGCACGACGACGCCATCGGGTCGTGTAAAGTCGTCCTCTTGTCTCCCGGTGTATGTTCCACACAGCCCACACAGCTTGCCCCAGTGCTTCTCGGACACCCTCACAAGGAGCTCATGGTCCCCGTTGAACTGCACCTGCAGGCCCAGCTTGGTAGAGACTTGCACGTAGGAGCCACTCAGGGAAACGTTCACACCTGGGGCTGGAGAAGCAGGCAGGGAGGCCAGAGCACCGTTGATCTGAACAGGGAGGAGAGCGGGAGACACAAGCATAAAGACGGGCCCTCCACTGCTGGTGCCAGGGCCCACCGAGTCACAAGCGCTGATGGCATGAGAAACCGCGCCCAGCCCTACGAGAACAGCAGCTACCCCACGGACAGCACACAGAAAGCTCGGGACAGCAGGCAGAAACTCTGTTGCTGCGCCAGCAGTCCTATCTGCCCCACTCAGAGACTCGCTGTGCTCTCGTGTGAGCACGCCAGCAGGTTCAGGCAACATCAAGCTCTTCTGGGGGAACCGTGCTACTAATGGTACTTTGGATATCTGTGTTCCCAGGCCTAAAAGTGAGGGGCGCTTACGTAGACTTCCTTGTTCTTGCGCAGTGCAATGTGGAGGCCTTCCACGGACAGTGCCACCGAGTTCAGAGCCGTCCAGCTCTTGCTGCCCCGATGTTCGTTGCGCGTGGTGACGCTGAAGCCGAGGGAGGAGTTGTCACAGGCCGTCACCACTGTGTAGTTGCAGGAGCCCTGGAAGTGGTGAAGCTTCCCATCGAAGGTGCTGTAATGCGGGTCGCCATAGATGTGGCAGAGAGCTGTGCTGGCCGGGTAACAGCCCCGCTGGCCGTCCTGGATCTTGCAGACCTCCTCCTCACCACAGGACAACACAGAGCAAACCATCTGGCCGTTGGCTTCACATCGGCACTGTCTCGTGCAGTTCTCGTTCACAAAGTGCTCTCCTTCCTGCAGGCAGAGAAACCCGGAGCCCCATCACGTCAGGCAGGGAAGTAGAGGCAAAGCAGTGCCTCGGGAGGGGAGCGAGCCACAACAGGGTTTTCACTCACGCTGTAGTAGTTGCCCTCAAAGAGGCAGCCACAGTTGGCCTCGGGCACGCAGGTGTCTCCGCTGAGGAGGAAGCCAGAGGTGCACGCGCAGCCCTCCATGCAGGGCTTGGAGCAGTTCTGCGGGGCTTGTCGGTCAACGCAGGTGGCAGGACAGCCAGTCATGCAAGGGTCATAGTAGCTGTTGGCAGGGCACCGCAGGGCTGCAACGGGAAGGGGACAGTTAGGACCTGCAAAGCCCGCCAGTAAGGGGCTACCTTCTGGGAAGGGGAAGACCAATGAATCGTTGATCGGTGCTTTGCCAGAGGTACTGGGCACAGGGAGAGGCCCGCTTTCCTCTGCAAATCCAAGGCAGGTACTCACGGCAGAAGGTGGCATTCCTCCAGGGGAGAAGAGTCACGCCGGCTGCCTGGCACGCATCAGCATAGGCCTCCAGGGCACCACACAGGACCTCCTGGCTGCCACTCAGGGCACAAAGGTCATAGGAGCAGGTCTCAAAGTAGCTCTGGGGGTTGATCACGGCATGGCAGCTCTCAAAAGAGCCTGGTCCGGCAGTCAGTATGCCACAGAACTGCTCCGATTGGTAGAGCTTCTCCTCTTCTGCACTGCAGGGTTCCGGGGGGACGGGCACACCGCAAGAGGGGTCACCGTCCGGCACCTTCCAGCTCTCCCCCAGCGCATTGGAGTCTGCGGCTTGCTGCCCGTCGGGCATCATGTAATCGTCCTCTCGCCGGCTGTTGAAGTTCCCGCACATGCCGCAGGTCAGGTTGGAGTAGGTGGTGGGCACCCTCACCTCCACCGAGTGGTCGGCGTCGTAGGACACTCTGAGGTTGAAGTCCGTCTCCAGGACGATGTAGCGGCCGCTTGTGCTCACTCTGATGGCACCTCCTGCTGCACTCACCGGCAAGGTCCGGCGCACATCGTTCACCTAGGGCAGACGCACCGCAATGGACCGTGGTCTCTCTGGGGCACTCAGCCCCACGGGACCACGAGCCCCACTCGCACAGACACCCCTGCAGCTTGCCCGGCCATATGTCTGCTGCACTCTGCGGACCCCTCTTCCCTAGTACATGCAAGAACCTACCAAGAAAAGCCAGCCCTGCCTTGCAGACCCACCGTGCTTGTGCCAGCCCAGCTCCTTACCAGCACTTGGCTCCTCTCCTGCTTGACTATTGCAATGCGCTCTCCGTACACCTCGACCAGGACTTCGCGCACGTAGGACACGTGGGGGTTGCCACGATGCTCGTTCTTTGCCTCAACATTGAAGTAGGGCACGGAGCTGTTGGAGCACACTTTGGCCAGCGTGTAGGTGCAGTTCCCCATGAAGTCGTGCGTCACCTTGTCAAAGGTAACGTAGTGAGGGTCACCGTGGACGTGGCAGATGCCGTAGGAGTGTTCGAGGCACTCGGGTTTCCCATTCTGCACACCACAGTACTGGCCCGCAGGGCATGAGGCGCTGGAGCACTGGACTTTGCCTCCCCGTGCAGGACACGTGCACTTTGTGGAGCAGGTGTTGTCCGTCCAGAACTCCGAGCCCACCGGGTAGTGCTGCCCATTGTGCCAGCACCCGCACTGCTGGCTGGGCACACATCGGTCGTTGTAGAGCAGGTACCCGCTGTCGCACACACAACCCTCCACGCACGGCAGGCTGCACTTATAGGGTGCTAATGGGTCAACACAGGTCGCAGGGCAGGCTGCAGCACAGGGCTCGTAGTGACTGTTGGCTGGACAGGTGATGGCTGCCAAGGCAAAAGGAGTAGCAGTGAAACCATCGGTAACCCTACACTCAGAATGCCCTCAAAGTAGCCAGGCTCCACCACATGTTTTGGCAACTGTCATCATCACCCCGCTCCCACCAGCTGCTCCCACGTGATGACTTCTGCAGGGAAAGGACCACTAGGGGGATCTGACAGACAAAGGGTGCTCCCTGCCACGGTGGCTAGCCGGCCCAGGGAAACGGGGTGCTTCCCTGCTTCTGACTTACGGCAGAATGTTGCGTTCCTCCACGCAGGGAGCTTGACACCAAGCGCCTGGCAGGCATCCGCATAGGCCTGCAAGCTGTTGCACAGGGCCTCGCCATCCAGCCCCAGCTCACACAGGTCGTAAAGGCAGGTGTCGAAGTAACCGCTGGGACTCAGCACAGCGTGGCACACCTGAAACGGGCTGCTGCTGTCAGTGAGGAGTCCGCAGAAGCGGCTGCTGGCAATGACTTGCTTGTCGGCCTCACTACAGGCTGGCGGGGCGGGCTGTCCGGCTGAGCAGCTGTGGAAAGGCAGGGAGAAGGGCCCCGGGGTTATCTGTGGGCTTCTCCTGGTGCCTCCCCCTCCCCTTGCCCGACGCGTCCCCAGGCCTACGCGGGGGCCACACGCACCTGCTGTCGTTGGACACCTGCCAGCTGTTACCCAGGCTGGTGGAGTCTGGCTCCAGCACCCCGTCCGGGTTCAGGAAATCGTCTGCTGCCATCCCGTTGTAGTTCCCACACATGCCACAAACCTTCTGCCCAAAGGTGCTCGGAAGCGTCACCTCCACCAGATGGTTCCCATCAAACTTCACTCTCAAGCCAAAGTCTGTCGCGACCACAGTGTAGAACCCGCTGGATGAGACCTGCACGCCTGCCGATGGGGTGCAGGGCAGCACCTCTGCCACTCCGTTGACCTGCAAGGACAGAAACCAAGAGAGAGTTGGAGCAACCCGTTTGCAACGTTCTCTGTCCTGACACAGCCCCGACGTTGCTCCCCCCTGCGCTTACCGTCACCACGCCGCCCTTCCCCAGCCTTATGCGCTGGCCATACACATTGATGTCCACGTACTGGACGTAGGACACGCGAGTGTTGCCTCCCCTGTGCTCATTGGCCGCTTCCACGTTGAAGTAGGGCAGCGAGCTGTTGCTCTCACACAGCTTGGACAGGGTGTAGGTGCAGGTGCCCATGAAGTGGTGTATTTGGTTGTCAAACGTGTGGTAGTGAGGGTCTCCTTCCACCACACAGGTCCCTGACAGAGGAAGGACCAGAGGAAACGTTCAGTGATGCACCTCCTGCCACCTCCTCTCCACAGCCCACCCTGCCCAGAACGCTGCAGCCCCTTAACTCGTCTATGCTGTTCTCCGGGAGACAGAGCTAGTGGAAATCTGTGTCAACACTGGACTTTTTGTTACAGTGCCACTCCATATCACTTATACCCCTCAATGCTTCAGGCACTGGTGCCCAGAGCAGTGATCCCACCGTAACAGCTTAGAAAGGGTCCAAGTAGTCAATGTCTGTTACCACAGCAATTGAGTGGCACAAAGAAAGTAACAGCCCCTCCAACGCAAATGCTCCGTTTGTCCTCTAACAGTAGTGAAGACAACTGAAGCAGCTAATAACAACTGCAAAAAAGGGGGTGGAAGGCTCCGATACCTGAGCTTGGCCCAGGTGTGGTTGGTGGCAGTGTGTGTGTAGGCTGTGTTGTGCTGTCTGGCAACGGAGTCGAGGCTGTTGGAGGCAGCGGGCCTACGGATAGGCAGAAGAGGTCTGTGTCAACATGGGAATTTTGTTCCAGGCAGCTGGTCCACCCTGCCCAAACACCCCAACGCCATGACAAGAGAAGCCCAGGGAAGAAAGCACACAGGGATCACTCCTCAAAAAGAGGCACACTACTCCCAGGCTGTGCCACCAGCGTAGCTGGGTGATAAAAGGAGAAGCATAGCCCCTTCCCTACAGCCCCTCTGTCCTTCAAACGGGGGCTTTAAAGGAAAGGACCTGAACAGTTGCCACGAGCAGAAGGTGGGCATGGGACAGGACAGAACCTGAGCACCATGTGGGTCTTGCTGGTGATGGCTACCGTGTTTGCCCAGTGTCCCACACGGCACACCTACATCCCTGGTATGCTCATGGCCAGGTGAGGAGGCCAACCAAGTGAAGGTACTTCAGCCCAGCGCTTACCACAGCCAGTAAAAAAACATGGACAAGAATTAAACATACCTGTGCTTGTCCCAGGTGATGTTGTGTGGGGAGGCTGCGTTGTGGTACCTGGCAAGGGGGTCGAGGTTGGAGGAACTGTTGGACCTACAATGAGAAAGAGGTATAGAAGCTGTGTTTCATAATGGTGATTTCTTCCATGCAGTTATTCCACCCTTCCCAGACAACGAAATACCATGGCAAAAGGAGTGAAGGTCAAGAATGCCACAGTATCCCTGTCACAAGGAGTCTCGCTAAACAAAGTTAGATGCATCCCAGCATGACCAGTATACTGTCCCAACAACATCTGGTGATACACAGAGCAACCCGTGCCGCCCTATTCCTTGAACCCGCACCCCAAACGAGATCAACGGGACACTCACCACAGACAGTGCCATCACTCCAGTCTCCCAGAGCAACACCTGCCTCAGCACAGGCTGCAGCATAGGCACCCAGGGCATTGCAGAGCTGCTCCGTGCTGCCACCCGTGGCACAATGGTCATAGACACAGCTCTCAAAGTACGTCTCGGGTGGCAGAACTGCGTGGCATGGCTGGAACGGGCCACTGGGTTGCGTGAGGATTGCACACTCCTTGTTAGCTGCCTCCTCCGCAGAGGGGGAGCAGGGCGGAGATGGTTCAGGGGTTGTCTCACACCTGCAAAGCAGACAGACATCAGAGACACAGAAGCAGATGGCTGAGGAACCTGTGACCACACCAGCTTGGCAATAGCACCATGCTCATGCCCTGGCCCACCCTCTCCAAGGTCAGGAGCAGCGAGATGCGGTGTGTGGAGTGGGACACAGGGCCCGGCATGGAGGTCACCGAGGGCCCCAGGGCACAGCGCCTACGGGGAGACAGCACCACGCACCCTGACCGTGTGGTGTGGCCCGGGCACTGCCACTAGCAAGCCAGCCTTGAGGACAAAGGGGAACAGCCACATGTCTGGAATCCAGCTGCAGACAGCACATCCCACGGGTGGATGCAGCACAGAGGTGAGACACAAGGGCCACGGGCCTGCTGCTGTGGAGCCTCCATGCGCTCCCTCGCGCTTTCCCGCAACTGCCTCCTGCCCCCCGCCCCTTGCCTGCCGCTACCAACCCTCCCTCCTCGGGCCGCTCACAGCTCCCCTCTCTCATGCTCCCCTTTGCTCGTCATCTACGCGACACAACAAGGACTCACGGCCACTCGTCATCCGGCACCCTCCAGCTGTCTCCAAAGTCATTGATGTGAGGCACGACGACGCCATCGGGTCGTGTGAAGTCGTCCTCTTGTCTCCCGGTGTATGTTCCACACAGCCCACACAGCTTGCCCCAGTGCTTCTCGGACACCCTCACAAGGAGCTCATGGTCCCCGTTGAACTGCACCTGCAGGCCCAGCTTGGTAGAGACTTGCACG
Organism: Anser brachyrhynchus; assembly: GCF_964034855.1. Lineage (NCBI taxonomy): Eukaryota > Metazoa > Chordata > Aves > Anseriformes > Anatidae > Anser > Anser brachyrhynchus. The sequence goes on along the minus strand of NC_137703.1, from coordinate 12,672,907 downwards.
TAGGAGCCACTCAGGGAAACGTTCACACCTGGGGCTGGAGAAGCAGGCAGGGAGGCCAGAGCACCGTTGATCTGAACAGGGAGGAGAGCGGGAGACACAAGCATAAAGACGGGCCCTCCGCTGGTGGTGCCAGGGCCCACCGAGTCACAAGCGCTGATGGCATGAGAAACCGCGCCCAGCCCTACGAGAACAGCAGCTACCCCACGGACAGCACACAGAAAGCTCGGGACAGCAGGCAGAAACTCTGTTGCTGCGCCAGCAGTCCTATCTGCCCCACTCAGAGACTCGCTGTGCTCTCGTGTGAGCACGCCAGCAGGTTCAGGCAACATCAAGCTCTTCTGGGGGAACCGTGCTACTAATGGTACTTTGGATATCTGTGTTCCCAGGCCTAAAAGTGAGGGGCGCTTACGTAGACTTCCTTGTTCTTGCGCAGTGCAATGTGGAGGCCTTCCACGGACAGTGCCACCGAGTTCAGAGCCGTCCAGCTCTTGCTGCCCCGATGTTCGTTGCGCGTGGTGACGCTGAAGCCGAGGGAGGAGTTGTCACAGGCCGTCACCACTGTGTAGTTGCAGGAGCCCTGGAAGTGGTGAAGCTTCCCATCGAAGGTGCTGTAATGCGGGTCGCCGTAGATGTGGCAGAGAGCTGTGCTGGCCGGGTAACAGCCCCGCTGGCCGTCCTGGATCTTGCAGACCTCCTCCTCACCACAGGACAACACAGAGCAAACCATCTGGCCGTTGGCTTCACATCGGCACTGTCTCGTGCAGTTCTCGTTCACAAAGTGCTCTCCTTCCTGCAGGCAGAGAAACCCGGAACCCCATCACGTCAGGCAGGGAAGTAGAGGCAAAGCAGTGCCTCGGGAGGGGAGCGAGCCACAACAGGGTTTTCACTCACGCTGTAGTAGTTGCCCTCAAAGAGGCAGCCACAGTTGGCCTCGGGCACGCAGGTGTCTCCGCTGAGGAGGAAGCCAGAGGTGCACGCGCAGCCCTCCATGCAGGGCTTGGAGCAGTTCTGCGGGGCTTGTCGGTCAACGCAGGTGGCAGGACAGCCAGTCATGCAAGGGTCATAGTAGCTGTTGGCAGGGCACCGCAGGGCTGCAACGGGAAGGGGACAGTTAGGACCTGCAAAGCCCGCCAGTAAGGGGCTACCTTCTGGGAAGGGGAAGACCAATGAATCGTTGATCGGTGCTTTGCCAGAGGAACTGGGCACAGGGAGAGGCCCGCTTTCCTCTGCAAATCCAAGGCAGGTACTCACGGCAGAAGGTGGCATTCCTCCAGGGGAGAAGAGTCACGCCGGCTGCCTGGCACGCATCAGCATAGGCCTCCAGGGCACCACACAGGACCTCCTGGCTGCCACTCAGGGCACAAAGGTCATAGGAGCAGGTCTCAAAGTAGCTCTGGGGGTTGATCACGGCATGGCAGCTCTCAAAAGAGCCTGGTCCGGCAGTCAGTATGCCACAGAACTGCTCCGATTGGTAGAGCTTCTCCTCTTCTGCACTGCAGGGTTCCGGGGGGACGGGCACACCGCAAGACGGGTCACCGTCCGGCACCTTCCAGCTCTCCCCCAGCGCATTGGAGTCTGCGGCTTGCTGCCCGTCGGGCATCATGTAATCGTCCTCTCGCCGGCTGTTGAAGTTCCCGCACATGCCGCAGGTCAGGTTGGAGTAGGTGGTGGGCACCCTCACCTCCACCGAGTGGTCGGCGTCGTAGGACACTCTGAGGTTGAAGTCCGTCTCCAGGACGATGTAGCGGCCGCTTGTGCTCACTCTGATGGCACCTCCTGCTGCACTCACCGGCAAGGTCCGGCGCACATCGTTCACCTAGGGCAGACGCACCGCAATGGACCGTGGTCTCTCTGGGGCACTCAGCCCCACGGGACCACGAGCCCCACTCGCACAGACACCCCTGCAGCTTGCCCGGCCATATGTCTGCTGCACTCTGCGGACCCCTCTTCCCTAGTACATGCAAGAACCTACCAAGAAAAGCCAGCCCTGCCTTGCAGACCCACCGTGCTTGTGCCAGCCCAGCTCCTTACCAGCACTTGGCTCCTCTCCTGCTTGACTATTGCAATGCGCTCTCCGTACACCTCGACCAGGACTTCGCGCACGTAGGACACGTGGGGGTTGCCACGATGCTCGTTCTTTGCCTCAACATTGAAGTAGGGCACGGAGCTGTTGGAGCACACTTTGGCCAGCGTGTAGGTGCAGTTCCCCATGAAGTCGTGCGTCACCTTGTCAAAGGTAACGTAGTGAGGGTCACCGTGGACGTGGCAGATGCCGTAGGAGTGTTCGAGGCACTCGGGTTTCCCATTCTGCACACCACAGTACTGGCCCGCAGGGCATGAGGCGCTGGAGCACTGGACTTTGCCTCCCCGTGCGGGACACGTGCACTTTGTGGAGCAGGTGTTGTCCGTCCAGAACTCCGAGCCCACCGGGTAGTGCTGCCCATTGTGCCAGCACCCGCACTGCTGGCTGGGCACACATCGGTCGTTGTAGAGCAGGTACCCGCTGTCGCACACACAACCCTCCACGCACGGCAGGCTGCAGGTGACGGGAGCCATAGGGTCAACACAGGTCGCAGGGCAGGCTGCAGCACAGGGCTCGTAGTGACTGTTGGCTGGACAGGTGATGGCTGCCAAGGCAAAAGGAGTAGCAGTGAAACCATCGGTAACCCTACACTCAGAATGCCCTCAAAGTAGCCAGGCTCCACCACATGTTTTGGCAACTGTCATCATCACCCCGCTCCCACCAGCTGCTCCCACGTGATGCCTTCTGCAGGGAAAGGACCACTAGGGGGATCTGACAGACAAAGGGTGCTCCCTGCCACGGTGGCTAGCCGGCCCAGGGAAACGGGGTGCTTCCCTGCTTCTGACTTACGGCAGAATGTTGCGTTCCTCCACGCAGGGAGCTTGACACCAAGCGCCTGGCAGGCATCCGCATAGGCCTGCAAGCTGTTGCACAGGGCCTCGCCATCCAGCCCCAGCTCACACAGGTCGTAAAGGCAGGTGTCGAAGTAACCGCTGGGACTCAGCACAGCGTGGCACACCTGAAACGGGCTGCTGCTGTCAGTGAGGAGTCCGCAGAAGCGGCTGCTGGCAATGACTTGCTTGTCGGCCTCACTACAGGCTGGCGGGGCGGGCTGTCCGGCTGAGCAGCTGTGGAAAGGCAGGGAGAAGGGCCCCGGGGTTATCTGTGGGCTTCTCCTGGTGCCTCCCCCTCCCCTTGCCCGACGCGTCCCCAGGCCTACGCGGGGGCCACACGCACCTGCTGTCATTGGACACCTGCCAGCTGTTACCCAGGCTGGTGGAGTCTGGCTCCAGCACCCCGTCCGGGTTCAGGAAATCGTCTGCTGCCATCCCGTTGTAGTTCCCACACATGCCACAAACCTTCTGCCCAAAGGTGCTCGGAAGCGTCACCTCCACCAGATGGTTCCCATCAAACTTCACTCTCAAGCCAAAGTCTGTCGCGACCACAGTGTAGAACCCGCTGGACGAGACCTGCACGCCTGCCGATGGGGTGCAGGGCAGCACCTCTGCCACTCCGTTGACCTGCAAGGACAGAAACCAAGAGAGAGTTGGAGCAACCCGTTTGCAACGTTCTCTGTCCTGACACAGCCCCGACGTTGCTCCCCCCTGCGCTTACCGTCACCACGCCGCCCTTCCCCAGCCTTATGCGCTGGCCATACACATCGATGTCCACGTACTGGACGTAGGACACGCGAGTGTTGCCTCCCCTGTGCTCATTGGCCGCTTCCACGTTGAAGTAGGGCAGCGAGCTGTTGCTCTCACACAGCTTGGACAGGGTGTAGGTGCAGGTGCCCATGAAGTGGTGTATTTGGTTGTCAAACGTGTGGTAGTGAGGGTCTCCTTCCACCACACAGGTCCCTGGCAGAGGAAGGACCAGAGGAAACGTTCAGTGATGCACCTCCTGCCACCTCCTCTCCACAGCCCACCCTGCCCAGAGCGCTGCAGCCCCATGACTCGTCTGCTCCACTCACCTGAGCCTGGCGAGGGTGTTGGTGTCCCAGGCGCTGATGTGCTGGGGACAGGCGTTGTAGTCAAATCGCCTACGAGAGACACAATGGCACATGCAAATCAATCCCCTTGACCAGATCCTCTTCACGGCAGAAACTACATTGACTGCCCCGACAAGCAAGCTGCCCTTTCCCAAGCCGGGTGATGAGGTACCTGGGCAGTATCCTTTTTCAATGGACAGGTCATCCAGTGCCACGTCGCTGCGGAAATCTTCCCCCCATTGTCCCTCGAGGACAATCTAAGGGAAGGGATGGTTTCCAGCATTAGCTCCAGCCACAAACATTGTGTGCCATTTCAAAGCACACTCTGTCTCAGATGGCAGTTAGAGCCTCTGCCCTTACCTGCATGTTTCCTGTGCTGTGCACCGTGACCTCTCCCAAGTGCCATCTGTCCCCGTGGTTCCCAGTTCTTTCCCAAACCAGCACTTGTTCTTTGTCCTTCGTCACGGACACCCGCAGGGCCATTTCTTCAGCCACCCCGTACATGTGGTACCAGAAGCGGAAGCAGTGCGGTCCCGTTGAATTGCACACCGGACTGACCAGCTGAGACACCAAGTACGGGTAATAGTCGCTCCCATGCAGGTAGATGTAGTAGCCGTCTGAAACAAAGTGCCAGCCACACTGTCGCACACCATCAAATCTAGACAAAGCACCCAGGGACAACCCAGGCACAGTCGTGGGAGCACCTCCTGCTGCAGTTCAAGGCAGGCAAAAGGAGGGAAGAGCAAAGAGAGCTCCTTCACTAGCCACAACCGCCCAGCCCCAAGTCTACCTACAAACCGTGCTCCCAGAGGACATGCCAGCTCTATGGTTTGAGCAGGGCAATGGCATCACCTCCGAAGCACCGCCATCACCCTAGCATGGCTCTGCAGCTTTGGGGCCCACTCATCGTTGGCTTCTGGAGAAGCCAGTGTCTCCTAGAAGAGACCCGTTCCTGTTCCCCCAAGACAGTCTGCCATCAAGCTTTGCATTACTTTTCCCCTTGCACGACAGAACCTTGCCTGTCCTGGCAGTACCACAGACTGATTCCACGCCTGAAAAGCTTCCTAAAGGAAGGCTCTGGCCCTGGGGGAGACTGCTACAAACGGCTCTGGATCAAACCCAGGATACATTCGGCCTGTATTTGCTGTTGGAAAACGTTTGTTGCCATCTTCCTAAGGACACCCCTCGGCCTGAATGACCGCCACAAGCTGGCTGCTGCTCCTACCTCCTGTCGTGTGGTCGAAGGAAGGGCCGGTATCTGGCGATGGTGTTGGCCCCTTGTGTCTTATCCAGTCGATGCTGCTGGACTCCTCCTGGACCCACTCACAGAAGTCGACGTCAAATGTGCAGGAGAAATTGCAGGCTGTTGGGGGAGCTGGATACGGTGCAGAAAGGAAAGCAGAGTTTCTAAAGTAAGGGTGGGGCCACCTTTTCCCAGTGTCCTGCAGGGCACACCTACACCCCTGGCGTGCTCATGGCCAGGTGAGGATGGCCACCCAAGTGCAAGTAGGCAGCATCCTGGTGTAGTAGAGAGCAACCCGAGGACAGACAGGCTGAGGAGCAAGGCTGCTCCCAAGACATTGTCCCCATCCCGGGCATTCCCCGGTGTTCATTGGTGAAGACTTCTTCCTCTCTCCCTTCTCTGGGTTCCCCCTTCTTCTCTCCACCTCTACAGGTGGTACCTTGCTATGCCTCCCAGAAGGTCAGGGGCTCTGTCTTGGGCTGGATACTATCAATGATTTCCTACAACTTCAGGGCCATTCTGACTCATCTGTGAAGCAGCACTTCAAGTAAGAGAGGGACAGTCATCAGTAAGGTCTTAGTCATCTTTGATGGGCAGTGGGATGCCATCTCCCAACATCCCTCAAGCAACGTCTGCCTTTCTAATGCCAAAACGCTGATGACACTACACCCTGGACAGGCCACTTCCGTACTAAGGACGAGCAATGCTGTCAAGAACACAAGAACATTATGGGTAGGACACCTCTGGAAGAGAAGACAAGCCTTCCCGGACTGCAAGTCTGGAAAGTATTGTGCACACCCAGCAGATTTCCTGTGGCAATGAGAGGGTCCAGGATCTTAAACCTTAGCCGCAGGACTTAAGGACAAGGAATGTAAAAGAAAAGAACACCCATTATCTCTGACTTTTCGTTCCCACAGAATCTGTGCGGGAGATTGTCACAGCTCAGTCATGAAAACACACCCAAATGGGACACTCACCACAGACAGTGCCATCACTCCAGTCTCCCAGAGCAACACCTGCCTCAGCACAGGCTGCAGCATAGGCACCCAGGGCATTGCAGAGCTGCTCCGTGCTGCCACCCGTGGCACAATGGTCATAGACACAGCTCTCAAAGTACGTCTCGGGTGGCAGAACTGCGTGGCATGGCTGGAACGGGCCACTGGGTTGCGTGAGGATTGCACACTCCTTGTTAGCTGCCTCCTCCGCAGAGGGGGAGCAGGGCGGAGATGGTTCAGGGGTTGTCTCACACCTGCAAAGCAGACAGACATCAGAGACACAGAAGCAGATGGCTGAGGAACCTGTGACCACACCAGCTTGGCAATAGCACCATGCTCATGCCCTGGCCCACCCTCTCCAAGGTCAGGAGCAGCGAGATGCGGTGTGTGGAGTGGGACACAGGGCCTGGCATGGAGGTCACCGAGGGCCCCAGGGCACAGCGCCTACGGGGAGACAGCACCACGCACCCTGACCGTGTGGTGTGGCCCGGGCACTGCCACTAGCAAGCCAGCCTTGAGGACAAAGGGGAACAGCCACATGTCTGGAATCCAGCTGCAGACAGCTCATCCCACGGGTGGATGCAGCACAGAGGTGAGACACAAGGGCCACGGGCCTGCTGCTGTGGAGCCTCCATGCGCTCCCTCGCGCTTTCCCGCAACTGTCTCCTGCCCCCCGCCCCTTGCCTGCCGCTACCAACCCTCCCTCCTCGGGCCGCTCACAGCTCCCCTCTCTCATGCTCCCCTTTGCTCGTCATCTACGCGACACAACAAGGACTCACGGCCACTCGTCATCCGGCACCCTCCAGCTGTCTCCAAAGTCATTGATGTGAGGCACGACGACGCCATCGGGTCGTGTAAAGTCGTCCTCTTGTCTCCCGGTGTATGTTCCACACAGCCCACACAGCTTGCCCCAGTGCTTCTCGGACACCCTCACAAGGAGCTCATGGTCCCCGTTGAACTGCACCTGCAGGCCCAGCTTGGTAGAGACTTGCACGTAGGAGCCACTCAGGGAAACGTTCACACCTGGGGCTGGAGAAGCAGGCAGGGAGGCCAGAGCACCGTTGATCTGAACAGGGAGGAGAGCGGGAGACACAAGCATAAAGACGGGCCCTCCACTGCTGGTGCCAGGGCCCACCGAGTCACAAGCGCTGATGGCATGAGAAACCGCGCCCAGCCCTACGAGAACAGCAGCTACCCCACGGACAGCACACAGAAAGCTCGGGACAGCAGGCAGAAACTCTGTTGCTGCGCCAGCAGTCCTATCTGCCCCACTCAGAGACTCGCTGTGCTCTCGTGTGAGCACGCCAGCAGGTTCAGGCAACATCAAGCTCTTCTGGGGGAACCGTGCTACTAATGGTACTTTGGATATCTGTGTTCCCAGGCCTAAAAGTGAGGGGCGCTTACGTAGACTTCCTTGTTCTTGCGCAGTGCAATGTGGAGGCCTTCCACGGACAGTGCCACCGAGTTCAGAGCCGTCCAGCTCTTGCTGCCCCGATGTTCGTTGCGCGTGGTGACGCTGAAGCCGAGGGAGGAGTTGTCACAGGCCGTCACCACTGTGTAGTTGCAGGAGCCCTGGAAGTGGTGAAGCTTCCCATCGAAGGTGCTGTAATGCGGGTCGCCGTAGATGTGGCAGAGAGCTGTGCTGGCCGGGTAACAGCCCCGCTGGCCGTCCTGGATCTTGCAGACCTCCTCCTCACCACAGGACAACACAGAGCAAACCATCTGGCCGTTGGCTTCACATCGGCACTGTCTCGTGCAGTTCTCGTTCACAAAGTGCTCTCCTTCCTGCAGGCAGAGAAACCCGGAGCCCCATCACGTCAGGCAGGGAAGTAGAGGCAAAGCAGTGCCTCGGGAGGGGAGCGAGCCACAACAGGGTTTTCACTCACGCTGTAGTAGTTGCCCTCAAAGAGGCAGCCACAGTTGGCCTCGGGCACGCAGGTGTCTCCGCTGAGGAGGAAGCCAGAGGTGCACGCGCAGCCCTCCATGCAGGGCTTGGAGCAGTTCTGCGGGGCTTGTCGGTCAACGCAGGTGGCAGGACAGCCAGTCATGCAAGGGTCATAGTAGCTGTTGGCAGGGCACCGCAGGGCTGCAACGGGAAGGGGACAGTTAGGACCTGCAAAGCCCGCCAGTAAGGGGCTACCTTCTGGGAAGGGGAAGACCAATGAATCGTTGATCGGTGCTTTGCCAGAGGAACTGGGCACAGGGAGAGGCCCGCTTTCCTCTGCAAATCCAAGGCAGGTACTCACGGCAGAAGGTGGCATTCCTCCAGGGGAGAAGAGTCACGCCGGCTGCCTGGCACGCATCAGCATAGGCCTCCAGGGCACCACACAGGACCTCCTGGCTGCCACTCAGGGCACAAAGGTCATAGGAGCAGGTCTCAAAGTAGCTCTGGGGGTTGATCACGGCATGGCAGCTCTCAAAAGAGCCTGGTCCGGCAGTCAGTATGCCACAGAACTGCTCCGATTGGTAGAGCTTCTCCTCTTCTGCACTGCAGGGTTCCGGGGGGACGGGCACACCGCAAGACGGGTCACCGTCCGGCACCTTCCAGCTCTCCCCCAGCGCATTGGAGTCTGCGGCTTGCTGCCCGTCGGGCATCATGTAATCGTCCTCTCGCCGGCTGTTGAAGTTCCCGCACATGCCGCAGGTCAGGTTGGAGTAGGTGGTGGGCACCCTCACCTCCACCGAGTGGTCGGCGTCGTAGGACACTCTGAGGTTGAAGTCCGTCTCCAGGACGATGTAGCGGCCGCTTGTGCTCACTCTGATGGCACCTCCTGCTGCACTCACCGGCAAGGTCCGGCGCACATCGTTCACCTAGGGCAGACGCACCGCAATGGACCGTGGTCTCTCTGGGGCACTCAGCCCCACGGGACCACGAGCCCCACTCGCACAGACACCCCTGCAGCTTGCCCGGCCATATGTCTGCTGCACTCTGCGGACCCCTCTTCCCTAGTACATGCAAGAACCTACCAAGAAAAGCCAGCCCTGCCTTGCAGACCCACCGTGCTTGTGCCAGCCCAGCTCCTTACCAGCACTTGGCTCCTCTCCTGCTTGACTATTGCAATGCGCTCTCCGTACACCTCGACCAGGACTTCGCGCACGTAGGACACGTGGGGGTTGCCACGATGCTCGTTCTTTGCCTCAACATTGAAGTAGGGCACGGAGCTGTTGGAGCACACTTTGGCCAGCGTGTAGGTGCAGTTCCCCATGAAGTCGTGCGTCACCTTGTCAAAGGTAACGTAGTGAGGGTCACCGTGGACGTGGCAGATGCCGTAGGAGTGTTCGAGGCACTCGGGTTTCCCATTCTGCACACCACAGTACTGGCCCGCAGGGCATGAGGCGCTGGAGCACTGGACTTTGCCTCCCCGTGCAGGACACGTGCACTTTGTGGAGCAGGTGTTGTCCGTCCAGAACTCCGAGCCCACCGGGTAGTGCTGCCCATTGTGCCAGCACCCGCACTGCTGGCTGGGCACACATCGGTCGTTGTAGAGCAGGTACCCGCTGTCGCACACACAACCCTCCACGCACGGCAGGCTGCACTTATAGGGTGCTAATGGGTCAACACAGGTCGCAGGGCAGGCTGCAGCACAGGGCTCGTAGTGACTGTTGGCTGGACAGGTGATGGCTGCCAAGGCAAAAGGAGTAGCAGTGAAACCATCGGTAACCCTACACTCAGAATGCCCTCAAAGTAGCCAGGCTCCACCACATGTTTTGGCAACTGTCATCATCACCCCGCTCCCACCAGCTGCTCCCACGTGATGACTTCTGCAGGGAAAGGACCACTAGGGGGATCTGACAGACAAAGGGTGCTCCCTGCCACGGTGGCTAGCCGGCCCAGGGAAACGGGGTGCTTCCCTGCTTCTGACTTACGGCAGAATGTTGCGTTCCTCCACGCAGGGAGCTTGACACCAAGCGCCTGGCAGGCATCCGCATAGGCCTGCAAGCTGTTGCACAGGGCCTCGCCATCCAGCCCCAGCTCACACAGGTCGTAAAGGCAGGTGTCGAAGTAACCGCTGGGACTCAGCACAGCGTGGCACACCTGAAACGGGCTGCTGCTGTCAGTGAGGAGTCCGCAGAAGCGGCTGCTGGCAATGACTTGCTTGTCGGCCTCACTACAGGCTGGCGGGGCGGGCTGTCCGGCTGAGCAGCTGTGGAAAGGCAGGGAGAAGGGCCCCGGGGTTATCTGTGGGCTTCTCCTGGTGCCTCCCCCTCCCCTTGCCCGACGCGTCCCCAGGCCTACGCGGGGGCCACACGCACCTGCTGTCGTTGGACACCTGCCAGCTGTTACCCAGGCTGGTGGAGTCTGGCTCCAGCACCCCGTCCGGGTTCAGGAAATCGTCTGCTGCCATCCCGTTGTAGTTCCCACACATGCCACAAACCTTCTGCCCAAAGGTGCTCGGAAGCGTCACCTCCACCAGATGGTTCCCATCAAACTTCACTCTCAAGCCAAAGTCTGTCGCGACCACAGTGTAGAACCCGCTGGACGAGACCTGCACGCCTGCCGATGGGGTGCAGGGCAGCACCTCTGCCACTCCGTTGACCTGCAAGGACAGAAACCAAGAGAGAGTTGGAGCAACCCGTTTGCAACGTTCTCTGTCCTGACACAGCCCCGACGTTGCTCCCCCCTGCGCTTACCGTCACCACGCCGCCCTTCCCCAGCCTTATGCGCTGGCCATACACATCGACGTCCACGTACTGGACGTAGGACACGCGAGTGTTGCCTCCCCTGTGCTCATTGGCCGCTTCCACGTTGAAGTAGGGCAGCGAGCTGTTGCTCTCACACAGCTTGGACAGGGTGTAGGTGCAGGTGCCCATGAAGTGGTGTATTTGGTTGTCAAACGTGTGGTAGTGAGGGTCTCCTTCCACCACACAGGTCCCTGACAGAGGAAGGACCAGAGGAAACGTTCAGTGATGCACCTCCTGCCACCTCCTCTCCACAGCCCACCCTGCCCAGAACGCTGCAGCCCCTTAACTCGTCTATGCTGTTCTCCGGGAGACAGAGCTAGTGGAAATCTGTGTCAACACTGGACTTTTTGTTACAGTGCCACTCCATATCACTTATACCCCTCAATGCTTCAGGCACTGGTGCCCAGAGCAGTGATCCCACCGTAACAGCTTAGAAAGGGTCCAAGTAGTCAATGTCTGTTACCACAGCAATTGAGTGGCACAAAGAAAGTAACAGCCCCTCCAACGCAAATGCTCCGTTTGTCCTCTAACAGTAGTGAAGACAACTGAAGCAGCTAATAACAACTGCAAAAAAGGGGGTGGAAGGCTCCGATACCTGAGCTTGGCCCAGGTGTGGTTGGTGGCAGTGTGTGTGTAGGCTGTGTTGTGCTGTCTGGCAACGGAGTCGAGGCTGTTGGAGGCAGCGGGCCTACGGATAGGCAGAAGAGGTCTGTGTCAACATGGGAATTTTGTTCCAGGCAGCTGGTCCACCCTGCCCAAACACCCCAACGCCATGACAAGAGAAGCCCAGGGAAGAAAGCACACAGGGATCACTCCTCAAAAAGAGGCACACTACTCCCAGGCTGTGCCACCAGCGTAGCTGGGTGATAAAAGGAGAAGCATAGCCCCTTCCCTACAGCCCCTCTGTCCTTCAAACGGGGGCTTTAAAGGAAAGGACCTGAACAGTTGCCACGAGCAGAAGGTGGGCATGGGACAGGACAGAACCTGAGCACCATGTGGGTCTTGCTGGTGATGGCTACCGTGTTTGCCCAGTGTCCCACACGGCACACCTACATCCCTGGTATGCTCATGGCCAGGTGAGGAGGCCAACCAAGTGAAGGTACTTCAGCCCAGCGCTTACCACAGCCAGTAAAAAAACATGGACAAGAATTAAACATACCTGTGCTTGTCCCAGGTGATGTTGTGTGGGGAGGCTGCGTTGTGGTACCTGGCAAGGGGGTCGAGGTTGGAGGAACTGTTGGACCTACAATGAGAAAGAGGTATAGAAGCTGTGTTTCATAATGGTGATTTCTTCCATGCAGTTATTCCACCCTTCCCAGACAACGAAATACCATGGCAAAAGGAGTGAAGGTCAAGAATGCCACAGTATCCCTGTCACAAGGAGTCTCGCTAAACAAAGTTAGATGCATCCCAGCATGACCAGTATACTGTCCCAACAACATCTGGTGATACACAGAGCAACCCGTGCCGCCCTATTCCTTGAACCCGCACCCCAAACGAGATCAACGGGACACTCACCACAGACAGTGCCATCACTCCAGTCTCCCAGAGCAACACCTGCCTCAGCACAGGCTGCAGCATAGGCACCCAGGGCATTGCAGAGCTGCTCCGTGCTGCCACCCGTGGCACAATGGTCATAGACACAGCTCTCAAAGTACGTCTCGGGTGGCAGAACTGCGTGGCATGGCTGGAACGGGCCACTGGGTTGCGTGAGGATTGCACACTCCTTGTTAGCTGCCTCCTCCGCAGAGGGGGAGCAGGGCGGAGATGGTTCAGGGGTTGTCTCACACCTGCAAAGCAGACAGACATCAGAGACACAGAAGCAGATGGCTGAGGAACCTGTGACCACACCAGCTTGGCAATAGCACCATGCTCATGCCCTGGCCCACCCTCTCCAAGGTCAGGAGCAGCGAGATGCGGTGTGTGGAGTGGGACACAGGGCCCGGCATGGAGGTCACCGAGGGCCCCAGGGCACAGCGCCTACGGGGAGACAGCAGCACGCACCCTGACCGTGTGGTGTGGCCCGGGCACTGCCACTAGCAAGCCAGCCTTGAGGACAAAGGGGAACAGCCACATGTCTGGAATCCAGCTGCAGACAGCACATCCCACGGGTGGATGCAGCACAGAGGTGAGACACAAGGGCCACGGGCCTGCTGCTGTGGAGCCTCCATGCGCTCCCTCGCGCTTTCCCGCAACTGCCTCCTGCCCCCCGCCCCTTGCCTGCCGCTACCAACCCTCCCTCCTCGGGCCGCTCACAGCTCCCCTCTCTCATGCTCCCCTTTGCTCGTCATCTACGCGACACAACAAGGACTCACGGCCACTCGTCATCCGGCACCCTCCAGCTGTCTCCAAAGTCATTGATGTGAGGCACGACGACGCCATCGGGTCGTGTGAAGTCGTCCTCTTGTCTCCCGGTGTATGTTCCACACAGCCCACACAGCTTGCCCCAGTGCTTCTCGGACACCCTCACAAGGAGCTCATGGTCCCCGTTGAACTGCACCTGCAGGCCCAGCTTGGTAGAGACTTGCACGTAGGAGCCACTCAGGGAAACGTTCACACCTGGGGCTGGAGAAGCAGGCAGGGAGGCCAGAGCACCGTTGATCTGAACAGGGAGGAGAGCGGGAGACACAAGCATAAAGACGGGCCCTCCGCTGGTGGTGCCAGGGCCCACCGAGTCACAAGCGCTGATGGCATGAGAAACCGCGCCCAGCCCTACGAGAACAGCAGCTACCCCACGGACAGCACACAGAAAGCTCGGGACAGCAGGCAGAAACTCTGTTGCTGCGCCAGCAGTCCTATCTGCCCCACTCAGAGACTCGCTGTGCTCTCGTGTGAGCACGCCAGCAGGTTCAGGCAACATCAAGCTCTTCTGGGGGAACCGTGCTACTAATGGTACTTTGGATATCTGTGTTCCCAGGCCTAAAAGTGAGGGGCGCTTACGTAGACTTCCTTGTTCTTGCGCAGTGCAATGTGGAGGCCATCCACGGACAGTGCCACCGAGTTCAGAGCCGTCCAGCTCTTGCTGCCCCGATGTTCGTTGCGCGTGGTGACGCTGAAGCCGAGGGAGGAGTTGTCACAGGCCGTCACCACTGTGTAGTTGCAGGAGCCCTGGAAGTGGTGAAGCTTCCCATCGAAGGTGCTGTAATGCGGGTCGCCGTAGATGTGGCAGAGAGCTGTGCTGGCCGGGTAACAGCCCCGCTGGCCGTCCTGGATCTTGCAGACCTCCTCCTCACCACAGGACAACACAGAGCAAACCATCTGGCCGTTGGCTTCACATCGGCACTGTCTCGTGCAGTTCTCGTTCACAAAGTGCTCTCCTTCCTGCAGGCAGAGAAACCCGGAGCCCCATCACGTCAGGCAGGGAAGTAGAGGCAAAGCAGTGCCTCGGGAGGGGAGCGAGCCACAACAGGGTTTTCACTCACGCTGTAGTAGTTGCCCTCAAAGAGGCAGCCACAGTTGGCCTCGGGCACGCAGGTGTCTCCGCTGAGGAGGAAGCCAGAGGTGCACGCGCAGCCCTCCATGCAGGGCTTGGAGCAGTTCTGCGGGGCTTGTCGGTCAACGCAGGTGGCAGGACAGCCAGTCATGCAAGGGTCATAGTAGCTGTTGGCAGGGCACCGCAGGGCTGCAACGGGAAGGGGACAATTAGGACCTGCAAAGCCCGCCAGTAAGGGGCTACCTTCTGGGAAGGGGAAGACCAACGAATCGTTGATCGGTGCTTTGCCAGAGGAACTGGGCACAGGGAGAGGCCCGCTTTCCTCTGCAAATCCAAGGCAGGTACTCACGGCAGAAGGTGGCATTCCTCCAGGGGAGAAGAGTCACGCCGGCTGCCTGGCACGCATCAGCATAGGCCTCCAGGGCACCACACAGGACCTCCTGGCTGCCACTCAGGGCACAAAGGTCATAGGAGCAGGTCTCAAAGTAGCTCTGGGGGTTGATCACGGCATGGCAGCTCTCAAAAGAGCCTGGTCCGGCAGTCAGTATGCCACAGAACTGCTCCGATTGGTAGAGCTTCTCCTCTTCTGCACTGCAGGGTTCCGGGGGGACGGGCACACCGCAAGAGGGGTCACCGTCCGGCACCTTCCAGCTCTCCCCCAGCGCATTGGAGTCTGCGGCTTGCTGCCCGTCGGGCATCATGTAATCGTCCTCTCGCCGGCTGTTGAAGTTCCCGCACATGCCGCAGGTCAGGTTGGAGTAGGTGGTGGGCACCCTCACCTCCACCGAGTGGTCGGCGTCGTAGGACACTCTGAGGTTGAAGTCCGTCTCCAGGACGATGTAGCGGCCGCTTGTGCTCACTCTGATGGCACCTCCTGCTGCACTCACCGGCAAGGTCCGGCGCACATCGTTCACCTAGGGCAGACGCACCGCAATGGACCGTCGTCTCTCTGGGGCACTCAGCCCCACGGGACCACGAGCCCCACTCGCACAGACACCCCTGCAGCTTGCCCGGCCATATGTCTGCTGCACTCTGGGGACCCCTCTTCCCTAGTACATGCAAGAACCTACCAAGAAAAGCCAGCCCTGCCTTGCAGACCCACCGTGCTTGTGCCAGCCCAGCTCCTTACCAGCACTTGGCTCCTCTCCTGCTTGACTATTGCAATGCGCTCTCCGTACACCTCGACCAGGACTTCGCGCACGTAGGACACGTGGGGGTTGCCACGATGCTCGTTCTTTGCCTCAACATTGAAGTAGGGCACGGAGCTGTTGGAGCACACTTTGGCCAGCGTGTAGGTGCAGTTCCCCATGAAGTCGTGCGTCACCTTGTCAAAGGTAACGTAGTGAGGGTCACCGTGGACGTGGCAGATGCCGTAGGAGTGTTCGAGGCACTCGGGTTTCCCATTCTGCACACCACAGTACTGGCCCGCAGGGCATGAGGCGCTGGAGCACTGGACTTTGCCTCCCCGTGCGGGACACGTGCACTTTGTGGAGCAGGTGTTGTCCGTCCAGAACTCCGAGCCCACCGGGTAGTGCTGCCCATTGTGCCAGCACCCGCACTGCTGGCTGGGCACACATCGGTCGTTGTAGAGCAGGTACCCGCTGTCGCACACACAACCCTCCACGCACGGCAGGCTGCAGGTGACGGGAGCCATAGGGTCAACACAGGTCGCAGGGCAGGCTGCAGCACAGGGCTCGTAGTGACTGTTGGCTGGACAGGTGATGGCTGCCAAGGCAAAAGGAGTAGCAGTGAAACCATCGGTAACCCTACACTCAGAATGCCCTCAAAGTAGCCAGGCTCCACCACATGTTTTGGCAACTGTCATCATCACCCCGCTCCCACCAGCTGCTCCCACGTGATGCCTTCTGCAGGGAAAGGACCACTAGGGGGATCTGACAGACAAAGGGTGCTCCCTGCCACGGTGGCTAGCCGGCCCAGGGAAACGGGGTGCTTCCCTGCTTCTGACTTACGGCAGAATGTTGCGTTCCTCCACGCAGGGAGCTTGACACCAAGCGCCTGGCAGGCATCCGCATAGGCCTGCAAGCTGTTGCACAGGGCCTCGCCATCCAGCCCCAGCTCACACAGGTCGTAAAGGCAGGTGTCGAAGTAACCGCTGGGACTCAGCACAGCGTGGCACACCTGAAACGGGCTGCTGCTGTCAGTGAGGAGTCCGCAGAAGCGGCTGCTGGCAATGACTTGCTTGTCGGCCTCACTACAGGCTGGCGGGGCGGGCTGTCCGGCTGAGCAGCTGTGGAAAGGCAGGGAGAAGGGCCCCGGGGTTATCTGTGGGCTTCTCCTGGTGCCTCCCCCTCCCCTTGCCCGACGCGTCCCCAGGCCTACGCGGGGGCCACACGCACCTGCTGTCGTTGGACACCTGCCAGCTGTTACCCAGGCTGGTGGAGTCTGGCTCCAGCACCCCGTCCGGGTTCAGGAAATCGTCTGCTGCCATCCCGTTGTAGTTCCCACACATGCCACAAACCTTCTGCCCAAAGGTGCTCGGAAGCGTCACCTCCACCAGATGGTTCCCATCAAACTTCACTCTCAAGCCAAAGTCTGTCGCGACCACAGTGTAGAACCCGCTGGACGAGACCTGCACGCCTGCCGATGGGGTGCAGGGCAGCACCTCTGCCACTCCGTTGACCTGCAAGGACAGAAACCAAGAGAGAGTTGGAGCAACCCGTTTGCAACGTTCTCTGTCCTGACACAGCCCCGACGTTGCTCCCCCCTGCGCTTACCGTCACCACGCCGCCCTTCCCCAGCCTTATGCGCTGGCCATACACATCGACGTCCACGTACTGGACGTAGGACACGCGAGTGTTGCCTCCCCTGTGCTCATTGGCCGCTTCCACGTTGAAGTAGGGCAGCGAGCTGTTGCTCTCACACAGCTTGGACAGGGTGTAGGTGCAGGTGCCCATGAAGTGGTGTATTTGGTTGTCAAACGTGTGGTAGTGAGGGTCTCCTTCCACCACACAGGTCCCTGGCAGAGGAAGGACCAGAGGAAACGTTCAGTGATGCACCTCCTGCCACCTCCTCTCCACAGCCCACCCTGCCCAGAGCGCTGCAGCCCCATGACTCGTCTGCTCCACTCACCTGAGCCTGGCGAGGGTGTTGGTGTCCCAGGCGCTGATGTGCTGGGGACAGGCGTTGTAGTCAAATCGCCTACGAGAGACACAATGGCACATGCAAATCAATCCCCTTGACCAGATCCTCTTCACGGCAGAAACTACATTGACTGCCCCGACAAGCAAGCTGCCCTTTCCCAAGCCGGGTGATGAGGTACCTGGGCAGTATCCTTTTTCAATGGACAGGTCATCCAGTGCCACGTCGCTGCGGAAATCTTCACCTATCATGCCTTCGAGGACGATCTAAGGGAAGGGATGGTTTCCAGCATTAGCTCCAGCCACAAACATTGTGTGCCATTTCAAAGCACACTCTGTCTCAGATGGCAGTTAGAGCCTCTGCCCTTACCTGCATGTTTCCTTTGCTGTGCACCGTGACCTCTACTAAATGCCATCTGTCCCCTTTGTTTCCAGCTTCTTTCCATTCCAGCGTTGATGTTTCATTGTGAGCTACGTACACCCGCAGGGCCATTGCTTCAGCCACCCCGTACATGTGATACCAGAAGCGGAAGCAGTGCGGTCCTTCCGAACCACACACTGGACTGACCAAGCGAGCTATGTCAGTTGGCTTGTGCTCACTTCCTTGCAGGTATATGTAATAGCCATCTGGAAATAGCAGAGTGGTAAGTTCTCATATTGCTGAATCAGGGCAACACAAAATACCTCAGTTACATTTTGAATGCAGCTGCATTTTTGTGGGAGACATGAAGACAGCAGTCTGCACATAGTGTTTGTGGTACTTGAAGTGGAACGCTGTTCTCTCCAGAATAGAAGTCTAGACATCACTGGCCAGTGAGTGTATGGGTGTTAGGATATGGACCTTTAGTCAGTCTATAATACTACAGCTTTCCTTCACCCAGCACCACCATTAAATTTCCTGTCCCCAGATGGATTTCCAGCAGATTACACTGTTCTCCTCCCTAGGGAAAGGCTAGCATCCTAAATTATGGGTCAGGAACTGAAGTGATCCAATCTCAGCCTGGGTATGTCTTTGCTGAAGCCTATCTGCAGGTAACTATGCAAACATGTTACACACTCGTCCACATGCTGCACTGGTCATTTATCCCAAGACAAATTCCTGACTGCTGCAGAAGGCTCTGGATAAAGCCCTGGAAACATGTTGCCTGGATTTCCTATTAAAAGAGGCTTTTTGCAGTCTTCTCAGAGACTGCTCTATCTGAAGCACAGCCAGATACTGGTTGCTGTTCCTACCTCCTGTTGTGTGGTCATAGGAAGGGCCGGTGTCTGGTGAGGGTGTTGGCCCCTTGTTCCTTTTCCAGTCAAAGTTGTCATTGATCGCCTGTTCCCATCCACAGAAGTCAACATCAAATGTGCAGGATATATTGCAGGCTGTTGGTGCAGCTGTAGATGTTGCAGATAGAAAAAAACAGTTTCCACGATGAGGCCTGGAATCTTTTCACTGTTCTGATAATGTCCTTCTAGATCTCATGTACTCATATCCATTAAAGATTGGTAGATGTTATAACAGAGTGAGTAGAAGCAATCCGTACAGAAACACTGGTTATTAAATGTCAAAATGTATCTGAGAACATCTGTTCTTTACAAGTCCATTACTTAATTATTATCATAATGCACTAATATCCTCTATTTTTAGGCTGTGTTTTAATCCTTGGTCACTGCAAATTGCTCAAAGCTCTCCTATTTGGCACAATGGTATTCAGCTGGCTCTCAAAGTGCAGCTTGGGTAGAAATCTAGACATCATTATGAGAATGGCCTAACATTTCTTTTACAGTTTCTAAATTGTGATACGAAATATTATCTCAGATTTGAAAGAGGTTATGGAATGTCTTTTCATGTCATAGACTCAGGCTGTCATTTCTTCTGTTTCTGGTGATCACCTCTGGTAGTTGTAGAAGCAGTTTCATGTCTCTAGCCTTACTTCTATGTTAACTAGTCTACCTAGATAATAAGGCCCTAACAGTGTAATGACTCAGAGGCTAAATGGAGCTCAAGTCAAGTTGCAGGATTTTCCCTTATTAATTTTAAGCTCTGGTTTATACACTTCTAAAGTTATTTGACATGCTTGATTAAAACCTGGAACTGTAGACTAGTGGTGTAAATGTTGTATTAACACTTCTCAAAAACAAAAAAAAAATATTTTATTAAAGCCAGAATGGTGATTTTTTTTGGAAAAAATAACAAGTTGGTTTGAAAGAAAACAGTAAGTGCTTAATTTTCCCTGGCTCATCACTTAACTGCCAGCATATGTTGGCTTTCATGACCCAATTCTGAAAAATTCTCTGAAGTCAAAAATGTTCAAACATTGTGGCTTAAAGTGAACACTGAAAGACCATTAAATGCATAGATTAGAAGCTTGATTTTGTAAGACACTGAGCAATCAAAAGTTTTCTATGTCTTCCTGAATCACCTTCTCTGAAATTCTTCTCAGTTTTTTAGTCATTTGAGTTTATATTTGTAACATGAGGATTTAATTGCATTGCTATTGGCTAAATGGCCTTGTGACTTACCACAGATGGTACCTTTCCTCCATTCTCCCAGATTTACACCTCCAAGCTCACAGGCAGCAGCATATGCCTCTAAAATTTTGCAAAATTGTTCAGAATTCCCCTCTGTGGCACACAGGTCATAGACACAGCTCTCAAAGTACAGCTGTGGTGGAATGTACCAATGACAGACTGCAAAAGGCCCACTATTTTTCAAAATAATTTTACAGACTTCTTCATATTCTTTCTCTTTTTCTGTGTCACAGGTGGGTGGTACAACTGCAACTGGATTACATCTGCATCAAAAATAAACAGCATCATGGTTATATAATACATATTTATATTTTGCTCTACACTGTAAGGTACACCTCAACAATAATAGAACTCTATGCCAAATTCTGTGGATTTGCTATGTATTCTCATCTTTAGTTTGTCAAACCCAAAGGTGAGAAATATTACAATTTGACTCACAATTCCCCATTAAGAGTACAATAGTGAATTGTTAAGGTATGACTACCCATCCATAGACTGAAGGCAAAAGAAACCAGCTAACCAGATATCTAACAAAAGGAAGATAATTTCAATTCACTATTGTGGATAGTAAGATAGCTAATTTGTGTATGAAAGCATTAATAGACAGTGCTTATCTTAATCAATGTAGAATTACGTTAGGAGGTGAATCTGAGGCATATATTTAACTTTCTTGTAGTTGGATGATATAAAGGAGATATTTTAGCATAGAGAAACAAGAAGAAATCAAGTTAACATGCAAAAAAGGAGCCCAATTTCAAATAAAATGTACAAAGTTCATATTGAAAACCACTGAAGAGTAGTTTTAAAAATAAAGTGCTTTCTACTGAGATGTGGAATTTTTCAAAGGTGAAAATTCTAGCCAACAAGTAATATCAAAAAAAGGTTTCTATGAAATGTATATTATGTGTGTTAATCTCTTAAGTAGAAGCTCTGTGTTCCAGGTATTTTGCTGTTTCCTTTAATATTATTGGATACTTACATCCAGTTGTCATCCTTCACTAGCCAGCTGTCACCAAATTTATTTGGATCCTGTTCTAGGACTTTGTCTGGTTTAAGAAAATCATCCAGCTGGTTGTCATTGAATGTCCCACACAGACCACACAGCTGTCCTTTGAGACTTTCATCAACCTGAATAAAAAGCTCCTGGTCGCCATCAAACTTCACCTGGATCCCTAGAGAGGTATCAATGACTACATAATGTCCTTTTACAGCTACTCTTGTTCCATGCTTCAGATCCACAGGAAGAGAAACCTGAAATCCATCCACCTAAAGAAAACAAAGCCCACACAAACAGGTTAGTCAATAAAGCTCCCAGTAACAAAGGAGCGGTCTACACTGCTAATACTGTAGCTTTCTTCACCAAGTCAGCCTTATTCTAAGGAGCAAGATAGACAAAAAAGTTTGAAGTTGGCCAGGGACTAATCAGCTAGATACTTATCTCATATATTGAATATTCTTTTATGAATGAAGGCTGAGAGAGATAGGTTTATTCAACCTGAAGAAGAAAAGGCTCCAGGGAGGCCTCATTGCAGCTTTTCAATACTTAAAGTTGGCATATAAAAAGATAGAGAGTAACTTTTTGCTCGGGAAGTTAATGATAGGACAAAAGAGAACGGTTTCAAACTGAAAGAGGGAGATTTATATTAGCTGTTAGGAGGAAATTCTTTACTCAGAGAGTGGTGAGGCACTGGAACAGGTTGCCCAGAGAGGTTGTGGATGCTCCGTCTCTGGAGGTGCTCAAGACCAGGCTGGGCAAGGCCCTGGGGAATTTAATCTAGTGGGTGGCATCCCTACCCATAGCAGGGGGTTTGGGACTGGATGATCTTTAAGGTCCCTTCCAACCCAAGTTGTTCTATGATTCAATGAATATGGGTTTATAGCACAAGTTGAGCACTGTATTGTCACAGCTACACACATAGCAATACTTGGACTAGCTAACTTAAAGCTATCTCTGGTATGTATGGGTCTGAGAGTGTATAGCAAAAATATTACTTCTGATTTAAAGACCAGAACAGTAAAATCCAGACTGAGATTTAGTTCAGCAAAAGCTTTCTATTTAAGGATGAAGTTACAGATGGAGCTGTTTTTCCTAAAACCTCATGCAGACATGATTCGACTGGACATAATGCATAATGGCGCTATGCTGATTTCTGACTTTTTGAAAAAAATACTTATGTGCCTTCTGGCATATGTAGTCTTGAAGGTGAATGAAGTAGAGAAACCTGATTCAGTTCTTCTGGTTGGAAAATGCTGTGCACAGATATGATAGATTGTGCTTAAAGTAGAACACTTACATAGGTCTCTTTATTTCTCCTCACAACAATATGAAGATTTTTCAGTGTGACAGCAACTGAGTCCAAGGCTGTCCAGTTCGGGTTTCCTCTATGTTTATTTCTGGTTGTCACTGAAAACTGTTCAGAAGAATTTGTGCATGCCTCAACAACTGTATAATTGCAGTCTCCTTGGAAATGGTACAGTCTCCCATCAAAGGTTACATAATGTGGATCCCCAAAAATGTGGCAGGTGCTGGGGTTCAATGGATAACATCCTAGGAGTCCATTCTGCACCTTGCAAACTTCGCTTGCTTTGCATGTGTTGGAATTACAATTTATAGTCCCACTTCCAGTACATACACATTGGCCTGCACAGTCTGTTTGCCAAAAAGCTTCTCCTTTCTGTTAGAAATGACAAAATAATAATAAAATTTTAAAAAGTTAAGAGTTAACGATGAACTGTGAAAAAAGCCCCATAACTATGTGCTAAGACAAACCTCATAATATTTGTCATTGAGAAGACAGCCACAGTTGTTCATGGACACACACTGTCCCCCGCTGATGACAAAGCCATTGTTGCATTCACATCCCTCTACACAAGGTTTGCTGCAGTTCTTTGATGCAAGAGGGTCAGTGCAGGTTGCAGGACAAGCACTGGTGCATGGATTATAATGGCTATTAGGAGGACAGGCAACAGCTGAAAAACAGTAAAAGGCTCTTCATTGATGATCACAGCTCACATACATCCACGATGCAAAATGGGATTATTTTGAACTAGTGACAATAATTTATCAGAAACTTCATGGGAGACTAAATTTTCTTTCCTGTTTTGAAATCAGAAAGCAAAAACGAAAAACACTCTACCAGAAAAAGGCTTGAATGTTAACATATATCCTTGATGTTTAGCAACCTAAAATCCAAATGAAAACTAATGCTATGTTAGGTCTACTACTTAGCTGGTATGTGAATTATGGAAGTCATTAAATGTACACTGGAAAGGAACAAACCTGTTAAAGGCAAAACAACCTATAAATCTCAGATGTGATTCCACGTTATCAGTGACCTGCTGCTAGTTATTTGACATAGATTCCAGGGATAATGAACAGAGTTCTCCTCACATTTCTGGCAGTAAAAATTAATGAGATGTATTTTGTAGAACATTATCTGCTCATATTTTGTGGGGGAATATGTGAAGAATTTAAGATCTCTAAACTGTATGTCAGTTAGTGCCTGAAAGCAGCCTCCTGAGACAGCAAGGGAACTATTCAAAGATTCAGCTCTGTACAGAAACTCACGGCAGAAGGTGGCATTCCTCCAGGGGAGAAGAGTCACGCCGGCTGCCTGGCACGCATCAGCATAGGCCTCCAGGGCACCACACAGGACCTCCTGGCTGCCACTCAGGGCACAAAGGTCATAGGAGCAGGTCTCAAAGTAGCTCTGGGGGTTGATCACGGCATGGCAGCTCTCAAAAGAGCCTGGTCCGGCAGTCAGTATGCCACAGAACTGCTCCGATTGGTAGAGCTTCTCCTCTTCTGCACTGCAGGGTTCCGGGGGGACGGGCACACCGCAAGACGGGTCACCGTCCGGCACCTTCCAGCTCTCCCCCAGCGCATTGGAGTCTGCGGCTTGCTGCCCGTCGGGCATCATGTAATCGTCCTCTCGCCGGCTGTTGAAGTTCCCGCACATGCCGCAGGTCAGGTTGGAGTAGGTGGTGGGCACCCTCACCTCCACCGAGTGGTCGGCGTCGTAGGACACTCTGAGGTTGAAGTCCGTCTCCAGGACGATGTAGCGGCCGCTTGTGCTCACTCTGATGGCACCTCCTGCTGCACTCACCGGCAAGGTCCGGCGCACATCGTTCACCTAGGGCAGACGCACCGCAATGGACCGTGGTCTCTCTGGGGCACTCAGCCCCACGGGACCACGAGCCCCACTCGCACAGACACCCCTGCAGCTTGCCCGGCCATATGTCTGCTGCACTCTGCGGACCCCTCTTCCCTAGTACATGCAAGAACCTACCAAGAAAAGCCAGCCCTGCCTTGCAGACCCACCGTGCTTGTGCCAGCCCAGCTCCTTACCAGCACTTGGCTCCTCTCCTGCTTGACTATTGCAATGCGCTCTCCGTACACCTCGACCAGGACTTCGCGCACGTAGGACACGTGGGGGTTGCCACGATGCTCGTTCTTTGCCTCAACATTGAAGTAGGGCACGGAGCTGTTGGAGCACACTTTGGCCAGCGTGTAGGTGCAGTTCCCCATGAAGTCGTGCGTCACCTTGTCAAAGGTAACGTAGTGAGGGTCACCGTGGACGTGGCAGATGCCGTAGGAGTGTTCGAGGCACTCGGGTTTCCCATTCTGCACACCACAGTACTGGCCCGCAGGGCATGAGGCGCTGGAGCACTGGACTTTGCCTCCCCGTGCGGGACACGTGCACTTTGTGGAGCAGGTGTTGTCCGTCCAGAACTCCGAGCCCACTGGGTAGTGCTGCCCATTGTGCCAGCACCCGCACTGCTGGCTGGGCACACATCGGTCGTTGTAGAGCAGGTACCCGCTGTCGCACACACAACCCTCCACGCACGGCAGGCTGCACTTATAGGGTGCTAATGGGTCAACACAGGTCGCAGGGCAGGCTGCAGCACAGGGCTCGTAGTGACTGTTGGCTGGACAGGCTAGTGCTGTATTATGAAAAATAGTAATACACAGGTTTATCTTTTAATTATTGAAATATTGGGGTTGTTTAATTACATATTCTATTTTGTTCTGAAATTTTGAGGACATCCTGGATTTGTCTGGCAATCTAATGCATGCCTTTCCTTTTTAAACATCCTTTAATTTAGTTTGAGCTTTGAGCTTTTTAATGTCTCCCTCACGGTGAGAATTTCTTAGGAGACCTCTTACTCTTGTAGGTGTTTTCTTTGGTTACTTGCACTGGGCTGAGGATGTTACTGTCATTTTATTTGTCCTTGATATGTGCCATATAGGTCTGGTATTGAATTCTAGTCTTGTAGCTTCTTGATTTATATTTTTTTAATTTCCTCAATATGTTTAATGTTTGTTAAATAATCAGGATGTACAAGTGCCCTATTCTATTTTTAGACCTTGTTAGACATAGGGCATGTAAAAAAAAAAAAGCTAATTAGAGGTTTTAAAGACTGAGATTTTCAAGTGATAAGGTGTTGGAATTAACATTTCTTGAACAATCTTTTTCCAGCTTTTGCATACTTACTCATTGTGGTTCAGTTTTTAATGACATAACCTTGCTCTGTTTTAGCCTGTTTTCCTAAGCAGACAGAGATGACAGAATTACATTATACACCTCTCTGTCCATTGTCCCATCAATTAAATCTGACCCAGCTGATTTTCTACAGAATGGCGGAAGATAGCTCAGTGTCTCTGCAAGTAGAGTGCGTGAAACTCTCATATGTCAACTAAGCATTTGCAAAACAAGTTGTTGTTTTGTTTTGTTTTTTCTCAAAGACACTTAAGTTAGCTACAACTTCCTCAGAAGGCAAAAAAAACTCTAAGTCAAATGTCCCTGACATACGTAATACCCCTCAACAAAGATATAGGGACACTATACGATTTCAATGGAAAAGCCCTCAACTCTATTTGAAGATGGACTAGGAAGTGTTTTTTTCCCTTCATCCAGAAACAGCTTAAGTAGTTTCAGTGAAGTCTTCCTAAAGGACTCAAATTGAGGACTACACATAATTCTGAAATCTTTATCCTAATCAGTCAAGATTCACAGTGTTACAGGAATTTAAAACAGTATCTTATAATGCTCTTTCCTCAGGCAGTCCTAATTATATCCTTCTGACAAGTGGTAATTTCCAGTAATCTTTGATACATACGGCAGAAGGTTGCATTTCTCCATGGTTGTAGCTGGACTCCTGCTGCTTGGCACACGTCCGCATAAGCCTGCAGGTTTTGACAAAGGGCTGCATTGCTCAAATGAAGTTCACACAGATCATATTGGCAGGCATCAAAATAACTCTGTGGATCAACTATTGAATGGCAGTTCTGGAATGGACCACTGGGATCAGTGACCAGACCACAGTAGTCATTGCTTTGGATGATATGTTTTTCAGCATCAGTGCAATTTGGGGTATGGCCATCATCTGGCAAGCACCTGGTGTGGAAAAAATGATGTGTAAAAATTTACTGGCAAACTTTGCATGCAATTGCATCCAAGATGCTTTTCAAATTGCATCTAACAAAACTGCAGGGCTGGCCCCAGGCTGAGGATGACATATTTTAAAGCTCAACATTTCAAACAATTAGGATAGAGATTCAGATTTTAATATGATCTCAACCTTATAACTTCTGTGAGGCCTGTAAAAAAAAAAACAACCCACATTAATTCATTCATTTTGGGTTCTTTTTTTTTTTTTTTAAGTTTAAACAAGATTTAGACATGGCAGACACCTAGGAAGAGCAAACAAAAAATAAAAGCATTCAAAGTTAAACATCTGTCATCATTAAATAACATACTGTATAATTATAAAATAAATGGTGAAGTATCTCAGAAGAGTTCAAACAGGATCTTTAAGTATTAGCATTAATATACTATAACAGTAACTGAAATTCTAGTAGGCATCTGCAGGTGTTATATTCAAGTTTTCTCTTTTTAAGCACTGTTGAATTTACTAGGAAAGTTTACCCAGATATGTGAAGGAACTTCACTGACAAGAACATATTTTATTCCTTGTTCCTGACATTTTTGGCCTACATACAAAAGTTGCGTAAAATACTGCTCATTGCATAACCAATAGCTAAGGCCAAACATTCTGATTGGAGTCCTACCTTGAGTCATTATAAACTTGCCAACTGTTTCCAAGGCTGGCCGAGTTTGTTTCCATCCCTCCATCTGGGTTAAGAAAGTCATCTGTTTTGTTTCCGTTATAGTTTCCACATATTCCACAGACTTTTGACATATAGGTACTGGGAAGAGTGATTTCTGCTCTGTGATCTCCATCAAACTTGACATTCAGCCCAAAGTCAGTAGCGACCACAACATACTGCCCGCTTAAGGAAATACTGACAGGGTGCACCAAGGTCAGAGGGAGCACCTGAATGACTCCATCAACCTGCAGGGACAGAGAAGAGCAATCCTTAAAATCACTTTAAAAGAAGTATTTCTAATGGTGATCCTCTTAGACCATGTTCCTATACTGAGCGTAGGATTTGCACGGTGAGCCTGGACAAGCATTAAGAACTCATACCATAGTGTTATTGTTTTTTATTTAAAGTTTTATGTAACATGAATGCTGTATATGGACAAATGATCTAAGGCATTAAGACCTAGCAATGCAACTACTTAGCTTTGAGGTCCCGACTGTGGTCAAAACAAGCTTGGTGAACCAGACCCAGCTGGAAAAAGTCCAAAACTTAGCAGGGTCTTTCAGGAGTAACTGCTGGCAGACCTTTTAATTTTGGATAAAACAAGAACATGGTATAATATTCAAAAGATGTAGCTAGAATGGAGTCTCAGACTGGACAAATTTTGAAAAAGTTTTTTTTTTCTTTTTCTTTTTTCTTTTCTTTTTTTTTCTCTTTCTTCTTCATTTTCACATGAGATGCCAAACAACAGAAACCACATGTTCAAATAAAGTTTTTTTTTTTTTAATTTAATAAAATTAATATTTACTTTGAACGTTTGTTCTTATTATATACATAAGAAAGTTTAGTTTACTTAGGAACATATGTAATGAAAAATGTAAATACAATGGAAAGATATAAAAGAGGAACTGTTGGAGAAATGTGGATATCAAATTCACTGTGCTTCAAAGATCAGATGGGAAAGGTCTCTGTGTATATTTAAACCTTTATCTCCTCTCACATAGATCACTGCAATTTTATTTTATTATTTTTTTTTTTAGTAAGAAGGGTGTTAATCAAATAAGGTGAGCTATTCATTTATTGTGGGTTTTGAATCAAACATGTATCTGCTACCTTGGCCCTTCATGGAAATGTGCCAAAAAGAAGTCTTAAAATACAGTAGCTGGCCAAGTGATACATTCAGCTTGAGGAGAGTCATCAGATACTCTCTGGGACTCTCATCTGGCCCTGTTTTATGGCAAATGCCAGATATTAAGTGAAGCTAGCAGTTATGTGGAATAAATAGAAATCACGGATAAGCATGCAGCTTTATAGGCCACCACATGGGCCTGGAAAATAATCACCAGCTCAGACTCAGTTAATGAACGGCCTTTTTATTCCCTGCTGCAGAATAAGTTTGCGAATGGGGGGCAAGCCTGAAAGGTAGGCTAGCCCACCAAAGCTATCTGGAGCATCAGCTCTGATCCTGCCTCCTAGCAACATAGTACAACATTTTAATCTGTGTTTTCAGTTCCGAAATCCCAATGTTTACTTTAAGGACTCTATAGTACTACTAGTCCTAAATATTTGACTGCCCCCTAAATATCACTGTATGCTTGTAGTCATTGCACTACAATTTCTTGAATTACTGGGGATAGTGTCATTCAGCCTTACCTTAACAACTCTGTTTTTACCCAGATTGATCCTGTAGCCATACACATCGACATCCACGTACTGCACATAGGACACATGAGTGTTGCTTCCCCTGTGTTCATTGGCTGCTTCCACATTGAAGTAGGGCAGCGAGCTGTTGCTCTCACACAGCTTGGACAGGGTGTAGGTGCAGGTACCCATGAAGTCATGACGCTGCTTGTCAAATGTGTAATAATGAGGATCCCCATGTATGCTACAAATTGCTTCTGGAGATAGGAAAAAGGAATATGTTCTCATCAACATATTGGTGCATCCAGAAAAGCCACCACATACCTGCATTGTGCAGTGGGAAAACACAGTCACCCTCATTTTATAGATTACATACGGAAGGACAGAAACAGAAAAAAACAGATTCATACGGCAGTGCCATAGAAACACGCACAGAGAAATTAACTAAAGCATTTAAGTAGCACTGGTAGAAATGCCTTTCTAAAATGCTTTGACTAGCATATGTGACTGGATAAAATTACCTGTCAGTGGAGGTGGTATAGGTTCTGTTGGTGTAGGTGTTGGTGGTACAGGGGTGGAAACTGCATCTGTCAATGGAGAAGACAAGGTAACAATGAGTTATAACATTACTCCGTAAACACTACATACTAACCAACATACACGAATTTCAACTTACTCTTCACCAGCTTAAACTTAGAAGATTTTCACTGAAGCAAGTGGAATGACCTATATTTAAAAATGAGTACACGTAGGTCCTTTGAGTTCTTAGGAGCTCATCTGACTGTTAGCTTGGTGACAGTGACTAAGCTTGTCCCCGCATGCTTCTCTGGAACTGTAAGTGTATTTACAATTGGATGCGTGTTTCATGGAATCATAGAATAGTTGGGGCTGGAAGGGACCCTTAAGGATCATCTAATTCCAACCCCCCTGCCGTGGGCAGGGACACGTTCCACGAGATCAGGTTGCCAAAAGCCCCATCCAACCTTATTATTGACATTACTAATAGCATTATTTATAAAAAAAAATCATTTATAGTATAGAAAACAAGTCTAGTTATAGTATAGAAAAGTCATAAGAGGACAAGGTAGAGATTTGTAAATTATGATACAGCAACTACATACTTTTTTGTGCTCACCATGTGATTCAGACTCAGCTGGAAGTGGGGGGTTTTGCAGGATACTTATGATTATAATTTAGAAAAAGACAATAGACTTCACATAAACTGATGTTCAGTATATACTGATAAAGCTCTGTATAAAATGATCCCATTCACTTGATGATCTCTAACTTCAAAGCTGAAGACACATTTTAATAAACTGCTTGCAAAATGGGATCAGCTGCTTTGCATGCACTGGCTTCTTGCACACCTCCTTCTTATATGCCCACTTCTTCACATCCAGTTCCCTAGTCTGGCGCAACTGAAGATTTCGCATATGCAGCACAAAAATTTATTTTTGTTCTTTTTTTACTCTCGAGCTTTAAGTTAACTTTGTTGTAGAGTTGAGAAAAGGAACAAAAGAAAACCTCTTTCTAAGATTGTCTCTCGAGATGTAAGGTGAAGAAGTTCTGCAAGTGACAATATGAGTACCAAACATATAACCCAAAGACTGATTGTTAAAATTGCCTTGGAAACTAATTTTTCATGTGACAAATGGACATACATTTAGATTTTTATGAGTCTGATTAAAATGTTTATTCCATTGTGCATTTTTCTAGAAGCAAAAAGTTGGGAGGATTTATTTTATTTTATTTTATTTTTAACAAGACCTAATAATTCACTGAACTGATCGTATTAGTAGCCACACAGTTGAACAGAGGGAGGAGCACTTCTCTCGCCTCTTGGAGTTACATTTAGTGCACCATCCAGTGGCTGAATTGTGTGGTAATAAGCCTGGAAGAGATGAACAACTGGCTCTCCAAAAGAGCCCCAAGTATTATGCACAGAATTTTAAAGAAAATTACATATTCTGAGGGTGTGGACCCGAATGGAACTCTTCACCCTCCAAAAATCCTGCCTAGTGTAGTTTGAACCATTTTATCATCATTATATGAGTAGTGTTTCACAGAGAGACCTATTTATACCTAATGACATTTTCTATACCATATTAAGCAGGTTCCTTGTAGAATTCACATTTTATAAGTTTTGCATTCATAACAGTAAAGATGGAATGTAACAGTAATTCATTTCTGAATCCAAATCATTCACAGCTTGTGCAAGTCTTGGCTGATTTGTTAGAGGATCAGGAATCGAGTTCAAACTGCTGATTCATAGACAGTATATGTAGTGCAATTCAGCATTATTGACTCACCATTATTTATTTATTTATTGCTACATATGGAAGTTCTGTTTATTTACTGAGCTCATATGAACAGAGGTTTGCTGTAAAATGTTGATTAGATCATTTAATCTGTAATTCATGACCAATGTTCATATCCTTGGGTGGGTTTAGAGACGGACTTCAAACTTAAAGTTTGTTGAACTGTGTGAAAATGATCACATTTGCAGAGAAGCGGATAGCTTATTCTCTACATTTGAGGTAGTGAGGAAAGATTTGGGAAGAATCTACACCAAAACAGATAACATTTAAATGAAGTGAGCTGTAAAGCTTTTGCCATTTCTTTTGTGGTTTGGAATTACAAGGAGTTTTGATACTGTATATGGAATTGAATAATGGTCAACAGCTTAAACAGAGATGAGGAAGGAGTGTATGCTAAGGCACAAATATAAAACTTACCACAGGATCCATCCCTTACTCTCACATTGTCCAGTGCTGTATCCCCATACTCTGTCAGTCCTCGGACAGCCTCAAAAATGACCTAGGCAGGATGTAAAGTGAATCATTGCAACAATTACTCAGGCAAATGTGACAGAATTTCCCTCAACCTGTTTTCAAAATACTCTGTCCGGTCTATCTCTAAGGACATCAGGTGAACTGAGGGTGGAACAGTTTTCCTAGCTTTCCTCAGAAGTCTAAAATATATATTCTGTAGCAAGGTAAGGACTTGATGAAACACTGCACTCTGCTTGTTTTATTTTATTTTATTTTAATTTAATTTAATTTAATTTATTTTTTGATTGATGACTTATTAAGATTAGTTGTCTGGATTCTATAGAAGAGTTGAATGTAGGCAGCATCCCAAAGTTTAAACCTAAGCTTGCAACAGAAAAACCTGCACTTAAGTTAGGCACCTAAAGTCCTTGTCTTCACAATGAAATGAGGGAAGGAGGGAGGGTGGGAAGAAAGGAAAGAGAGAGAAAAGTAAATATATTTTACCCATTAGCTAAAAACACTAATAAAACTCAGGGTTGTTTGTTTCTTCTCTTGGTTCATTGGCACAGAGCATTTGGATATTATATTTACAAAAAGTAAAACAAGAAATTCTTGGTTATATTTTCTAGCTTACATGCACAATCTTTTACAGCTTGCAAAGGGAGAACAAACATTAATGCTGACACTGCACAAAGAAATTTATTCTGAAAATATATTACCTTTATCCTTCTCTGTGTTGGAAAAGTATGAATGACAGCACCATAATTCCAAGAGGAACTCTGGTTTCCCTTCCGACTCCATGCCACAGACTCCCCTGTGCTGTCTTGGATAATCACTCTCAACTCATTCATTTCTTCTGACCCAAACATATAGTACCAGAAGTCTATGCATACTTTTCCAGAAACCACAACATCTGGGCTCTCAAGTCTGTTAGTGTCAAATGGGATCAGATTACTTGCTTCTTGGTAGATGAAATAGCCTTCTGCAGAGTGAAAAAAAAAAATAGGGCTGAATCTTTGTAACTTGTAAGGTGTAACTTAAAACCGAAGTACAACTCCGGAAGAACTCAAGTGCATCAACACTACAAAGAAGCCAAGTAGAAGGGATTTGTAATTTACATTGCAATAGTTAGCATTGCATAGCTATCTAAAGTGGAGTGTAAATTAGACAGCAAAGAAAATATATCTTATCTCACATGAACGGTTATTTTGGCATCACAAACAAAATTTAGACCTCTTTCAAGAGACAGCACATCCAGATACAGTGCCCCACTGACGGTTGTTCAGTTTCTTCTTTCCTCAAAGGAAAATAATGTGATCTGCTATGCAATCTGCTGTACAACTTCTCTTGCAGGATATATATTTTCCTCTAAGTATTTTGGTCTCAAGATAAGCAAATCCCTGGCACAAGGAAAAATCCAACCCCTCAACATTTGTTTTTGTCTCAAAACAGGAGGGATAGAAAAAAAGAAATACAGAGATTTCCATTAAAATGTTCAGGTTTGACATTATCAAAATGACTGAAACTTCTCAAAATTCAGAATCTCACAATATTTGCTTTTAGGATTTGAAATACTTTAGTTTGAATTGGTTCAATATGAGAACTCATTTTACTTTTCTAGGGCTGAAGCTTTTTACTTCCCGTCACTTCCATGTACTAAGATCAAAGCTACATTTCCTCAATGCAGTTAGTCAAGTTTCTCCCATCTGACTGTGGAAAGAAATCCAAAAAAAAAAAAAAAAAAAAGACCATTTCTACATTGTAGAGATTGTAGAGTATTTCTCCACAAAAATTATCTAATACTCATTAAAAAGTTTTAGGACTTTGTTGACGGTAAGAAAATTTAAGTAATATTTGAAGTTATATGGTCTGTGCCAATTGGGGAAAAAAAAAAAAAAGACATTATTATTTAGTTGTGTGAATCTCTGTTTAAAGTATTTCACTTCTTCTTTCAACAAAATACTAAAAATCCAAACTGCTACTGTCCTAATCTGCTTACTAACTGAGTCTGGCAGAAGGTGACCATTCCAATCTCAGGATAATTACAGAAAAAAATATCACTGCAGACTGATTTCCTATAAATAGATCTGCTAGTACAAGGATAATGGTTCATACAGGTAGAGGTGGAGCCATGCTAAGCACTCTTTTGATGACATGAGCACTTTAGACCTCAGTTTTTCAATCACATGTAGCTGAGTACAAGCCTTTTAAAGGCATTCTTTAATTTCTGACTTGATCTTGTAAAACTTTGCTATCATGAACATTACCTAGTGTCAGTACTGCACTCATTACATTTATTGTCATTAGCAGGTATCACTGTAACTTGACCACAAAATTTCTTGTGAATAATGATCTGTTGCATGTCACTGCCTTCTCTGTGAGGTCTTAAGCATGAGGTAGCTAACATTCTTCTGCTTTCTTCTACTGCACTTACCAGTGCAGATTTCCAACACACGATGGTGCAACTTAGTTTAATTTACCTGTGACTGAGCATGGTGAAAAGCCAAAGACACATGTCAACCAAACTGACACATTTCAAAGGATTTCATGAATCTCTTCATAAAATAGAAAGAAGATAGATAGTCAGGCTGTCTTCAAAAGGAAATTAACAATACCACAAACAAGCACTTACTTCCATCAGGATAGTCTCCATCAGGACCCGTTCCATCAGTTGGAGTGTCATGCTTGGTTCGTATCCACACACCCTGGTTCACATTGCAAGGTTGGGTCCAGTCACAAAATGGTCTTGAGTTGTTATTAAAATCACATCTCGTGAGGTAAGCTGAAACACACACATTAAAGTAAGGAAAAGGATACAGTATATTCAAAACAGCCTTGGACATCAATAGTGCTAAGGACAAGCAGTTACCTGTTTCAGGATCCCATGTTCTCAAGCCACCAGTTGGTCTTTGTCTGAGACTGCCAAGAAAAAAACACACAATGAAACAGTTTAAGAAAGAATGTCAGGAACAATGTACGTTTTTAGGTGTTCTTACTGAATTACTGCCCAGACCCAGGGCCTCATCCATATCTGATTCCTTCTCTTCCCATCTGTCCTTACTCCTTCATGAAAAAGTTCTGAGAGTGAGTAAAAGGTGGGATATGTTCACCTTATCTGAGTGTAGAAGTATCCTCTGCTCTGTATCCCTTTGAATAGAAAGACCAGTTCTAGGTACAGGGATCTACAGGAGGGATGGCTGGATGCAGCTATGCTCAGACAATACCAGGATAACATAAAAAAACTCGCTGTGAACTTGCTCATGGCATTGTCATCCCCACTCTTGCAAAAGAGTGTGTAAATGCCAATAAACTGGTGTACTGTATAACAATGTTGTTTGTTGGAAGGCTATTTCCTTTAACCACAGCATATCTCTTATGACCACAAGCTGTCATCTCATTCAGTTCTTCTTCTAACTTACCCTGAAAATGCTGCAGGGCAAGGAGCATTACATATACATATACATATACATATACATATACATATACATATACATATACATATACATACACATACACATACACATACACATATACATATACATAGATGTATATTCCTTATGGTGCTAAAAAATACTGCAGACATGAGCTGACACAAGACTGAAATCCCATCACAGATCACAGCATAGATGGCTCTTTTATTTGGGTGTTTTTTTATAGGAAAGGGATTTCCAGGACTGCAAGGCTACAAAGCAGTTCTGACATGTTCTGACGGTGGTCCACAGCATCAGGAGGCAGGGTCCAGCTCCAGCCTCTGTGGTGCCCTCCACCCCAATTACCCTTCTTGTACTTGACACAGTATAGAAAATCTATCCTTAAGCAAATCCATCACAGTGAATGTCCCAACAGACCATCAAAATCTAAGCAGAGAGATTCAGATAGACTAGGGAGATTAGGACTAAATATCACACGAACAGTAGCTAGTTCATCAATTAAATCCACCAAGCAATTAGAAGACAGATTGAGCTAAAGCTCAATAAGGAAAGAGGTGTGAAGAGAGATAAAGTAAGAACCTTTTCTCTGTTTTCCTTCTTGGATTTCCTCCTCCACAAGAAAGGGAAAGCTGTGACAAGTTGCCATTTAGTCTCCACTCAGTGCTATTTAAACTGTTACACATCAGGCAAGTCCTAAGGCAAATGATACTGTAGATAAACTTAGAGAGTCAAACATTTGATAACTACAACAGATATTTTGTCAAGATCTCTCCTCTTCAGATGTGCCATTAGAAATTTGTGTTACAAATTTCTCTCACAGACAGCAGCCAGTGCAGAATTAGGAAAAAAAAAATCTATTATTTCCTCTTTTTAAAAATGATACAGTTTAATTGTACAACATTCCATGTTTAAAAGGTGAAGAAAGGATATTTATCATTAAGAGTAGCTAAGCTTCCTGAACTAAGGTACATTCAGCATTGTGCTACTTACCCTGTGGTATTCAGCACTGAAAGACAAAATAAAATTAAAGTGCATTGTAAGTGCCAGAGGGTCCCCATACTAGAAGACAGAGTTAAGTCTTCTGTGTGGTACAGTCTACATAATAATCCACCAGCTGTACTCAGCAAGAGGGAAATGAGGACGACCAACGGTGAAACGGAAGAATATATTGACCACAGGGCGGAGGCGATTGTAAAATTCTGACCAATCCTGTACCATCTGGGCTCCCTGGGTTATCTTCCTCAAGGAAAGCACATATTAATGGAAAGCTCCTATTCTGTGCGAGTTGTTTTGACGCCCTTTGTTGCCTATTGGAGAAATTGATTTGATTTTGGAAATTTTTATTGCTGCTTTTGTATATTTAAAACTTTAGTTTGCATTTTTATAGGTTTATATGTATAGAGCTAGATAGATAGATAGCAAGACAACTTTCTTAATTTTAAAACTTCTGCCCAGCTTTTATTGCTAGTGTAAGTGGGGTTTCTTATATTCACTGTATTTTCTGCCTTTCTGAAACTAACATTCAGCGCAGCAGACCACAAGCTTTTAATTTACTCAGAACAGTCAGATTGTCATTGGCAAAATTCATGAAGATGCTGAAATATTATTGCCAGCATATTGCCCTGCTGAAAAATCAAAGATAATTTTCTGGGCCTTGTGAATAAAGTCTCTGTTAGTTGTAGGCAGAGAAAAAGAAGTTTGATCATTCCCTCTACCACTTGGGCCTTCACTGTTCTTCATCCCTTGCATTGGAGTCTGTAAAGAAATGGCTTGAAGGAAGCTACATTTTTTATGTCACCTAGATTTTATTAGTGATGAGAATCAAAGGAAAATCAGAGCGTATACAATGTTACTTTGCATTGCCTGGAAAACCCAGACCACAACTTTTTATTGTTATTATTAGTTTTTTTATCTAAAGGTAGGTGGCTCTGGCAGTAGGGATTTCTGGAAGAGAGGCCTCTTGGTTACAACCACGTTCCATTTGTGATGGTAAATCTCAGGATTAAGGTCATTATGGTTTCACTATTTAAATGTCTGGGATTTCTTCAACTCCCTTTCCCCTTACTCAGCACAAAATATATTCACTTGTCATTAAGGAATAACTGAGGAGGCTGCTTGCAGAAACAGGAGAAAAAGGAAGGAACAGAGGAGGCTGAGCAGAAACATAAATATATTTGAAGTTAATTTCTCTTTCCTGGGGTTGTATTCTGGTACAAACTCATGCCCCACACAAGCTCATCAAAAAGTCAGCATATGGGGGCAGCTGATGTTTGCTTGACTGGTAAGCTTCCCTCTCCAAAGAAAATCCTTTCCTTAGAAAATATCTGTATTTTTGCCAATCAGTACATAAGGAAGAGCATTTCTGTGATTTAGAGACAGAGGAGACTTATTCGCTGCATAAAACCATTGGCTACAATTTTCCAGTTCAGTTGAGAAGACCTCAGTGCAAGGAGTGGAATATAAGTGACCTTCAGATAAAGTTTGCATTGAACACACTGCATTAGCAGCAGGGCTGCTGAGATGTTGGTCCAGCAAGTGGTAACTGGGCAATGGCTGTCCCTAGTGCTATAATGAGTAGCAGTTACCCTCCACGTATGCTGATGCTTTCCTTCTGCAGATGGTTTACAGATTCCTCATTCATGAAACTGATGCTGCTCTGTAGGATTCTAACAAGATGTGAGTCCATCTGCAAGCAGACACAAAAGTCTTCCGTGGACAGGAGATGCTGCCCACTTTGGAAAGAAATCAACATCTTATAAATCCTTACATCCCGATGATGCAATGTTTTTGAGCCCTCCTCATCCATGGCAAATGTCGGCACTGCAGCACCATGAACACTGCAGTCAAAACAGGCTGCTCCCAGCCATGCTGCGTGGCCTTTTCCATCACCTTGCCACTCCTGTTTGATGCCAGCTCAGGTACTCTGTGAATGACAAACTGGAGTACTGCTGGCTTTTCAGGGAGGGACAAATATTAATATCCTCTTTTACATATGGAGAATATGAAAAGGAAAGGACTTGCCATTTGACTCCATTGGGCTGTGATAGTATTTTGCAGTCCCGATAGTCAAGCTGATCACCTTGTAGGCCTGATGTTTCTCTTTTCCATGGGCATGCTTTGTATCCCTGAAAAGAATCTGCGAGATGCAACCATTTATATAAAAATACCGGCCTGGACTGCACAGCAACCTGAAGAAGAACAGCAGTTCTTCATTTCTAATACAATGAAGCTAAAATTCTTTCCAAGGGATGGCATTCACAGAAAATCTTACAAAGAAGTTGTATTTTAATTCTGCCTTAAACCAAGGATGCAATTGACACATACCTAGTAGCTAATCCCTATGACTGGCTTCCTAATACTCTATACTGCTATATTTCTTTTTGAAATCAAACATCAAATTTCTCCCAAATTTGCAGCCAACATTAGAAATTCTCCTCCGTTCTGTCTGTTGACAGGCACATCTTTAGGTGACACAAATGGATCTCCAACACAAAATCTGCAGAAGATGCAAATAGTAAGGCTTTTCAATGAACAGTGTGAGCTGCAATATCCTCAACAGGACAAAAATATACTGAAATATAACGCATACAACTTTATTTCTGGCTGGTGGTCAGAAAGGGACTCTTAAAGAGACTCTCTTTTAATGTTTGCAGAATGAAGCTACATGCCCCAGGAGACAAAAACAGCTCAATACCCCAGCAAAGGAACAGCACTATAAAGACAAAAAAAATAATAAAATAAAATAAAATGTCCCAAGCAAGAAAAATCAAACAGTAAAAATGTAAAAAAAAAAAAAAAAAACAACAATTGATTAATTCTAGATGGTACTGTCTAGTTCAGCTTTTGCTGCTTTTGCTGCACATTTATTCCAGCATATCTACTGTCCACAAGTATCTAAACCTTGTTACTCCATTTTATTTTTCTTGAGTCCTGATGTTCTCCAATGAATAGCAATTTCACTTTACTGTGTTGTTTATGTTCAACCTGTGATGTTGTAGACAGTATAAAAATAGGAAGCTTGGCAAGACTAAAGAATGAGGAAAATTACACAAAATCTCTTTCCTCTAAGCTAACAAGTTTGGGCTAGTTGAACCTCATAGTGACATCAAAGGAAACTGCTACCTAGCACACAGCCGAAATGTCACTTCCTGATATGAAGTCCTGGTTATCCTGTTCGAATGCTTTTGCAGCACAGGTATATTCCAGGGTCTACTCTTTCTGAAGCTATATTTAGAAGAAATTTTAATTAGATTAACAAAATGGTGTGTTTCAAATGGCAGAACCCTGCACAGATTCTCTTAATTTGGAATATATATGGCTCAGTAAACTTGCACATATAAATTAAACACCTTTATCTGATTTTCAGGCAATAGAAGTGTATCTCATTGGGCTTTGTAAAAATTTAACTTCATTGGGTTTCTGCATCAATTTTAGATAAATTGATACAATTTGTGTGAGTAGAAGGATCTTCCTATAATTTCACGTTTTGTTTCTATTCAGGCAATAAGTAAGTTCCTCCTCTCTCCTAACAAAAGAGTGAATCAGTTTCTGCAACACGCAAGACCTCTGTCACAGTTTCTGGAACTCCCAGTGCCCTCTGGGCTCTGCTTTGCTTTTATTGACGTTGTGTCTGAGAAGGCATCGACAGACCTCTGGTTCTTTGAAAAAGCTTTCTGTCTTGGACTCTGGTTGGAGCTACCCCCAAGTCAGCACTTTGGTAAACCCCCACTAGGGAGTTATGAAACAAACAATCAAGACCCATAAAGCCATAATCAGGGAAACTTAGATTACACATCAGTGCAATTAATCCCACCTTTGCTCTGTTGAGCAACAAGTTTTGATAGGCTGAGAAGGAAGTACATACAAAAAAAATCTGTTGCTAGAAAATAAAGGGATGTTTCTTCGATGAGTAAAGTGTACTTCTGTTCTGTAGAGAAATAAATGAAGTTGTTTTTCTAACTGCTGGCTTTCCAATCAGAAGCTTAGTTTAGAAATTTAAACTGACTTCTTGATCTGATAGTTGCAATGATATTGAAATTGAAATATAGCATTATTAGAGTATAGATGCACTTTTAATAATAAAAATTTCATTCTCTTTTTTTACATTTTGAACAGTGCAGAGCTATCAGAAATAAAAAGGTAACAGCTTTTTGTCAATATTCTCAGCTGTCAATTGACTCTGAACAAAACTCCTGTGTGCAAACAGTACTCTTACACTGTAACCTAACAGAAATACATTTTTAAGGTAATATTCATGAGCTTATTAGGTGCTTACAAATGTGTACCATACAGAAAATGTATTACGTAAGTTATAACTTTTAAGGCCTTTCTTATATTTGAATTGAAATACACTCACAATGTATTTAATTTCCAGCATACCAAAGAGGAGAATATAACGTTTTTCCTCTTAACATGAGACAATGTTTTTGCTGGCATTCCAATGGGTATTTGTCTAAAGTAAAGACCGTGATAGGCAAAACTAGTTTATTTCTAATTTTAGGGTGCTACACTTGCAATTATGAGATTAGTAAATCAGTATATAAAAATCCAGAAGTTTTCCCAGGTCTGTTGATTAGTATATTATATGTTGAAGAGATATAAAGGATACCTTTGAATATATATTTTGGGAGCAGATCTCTGGCAAAAGGAAACTGTTCTCTTTACACTGCCTGCTTTGTGCAGGGATTTTTAAAAAATATTTTATTGTTCAGTGATAATCCAATCAGCTGTCTCCGGCTTCCTGAAGTTCAGTGATCTCACATCTGTATATCATTTGATGTATAGTATATTTATTGACTTGGATCTATAATATGTAACAAACCTGGGGAGTTCAAAGACCAGTCTCTAACAGTAGTTTCTTTCAGAGGTAGAGTAGTGCATTCTATTTGAATCATATCATTTGTTAAATTAAGTTACCTACAGAGATAAAGAGTTTACATTACTGCAAAGGTCTGATTCTGCTCTTGCACAGTTTCACTTCGAATGTTGTACTGTATGTTGGTGGTGCTGGTCCTAATTCATTCTAGTGTAAATTAAAGGGACTCCTGGCTCCTTTTCTATAATAAAATTGGTATTACAGACACAGCTGTGTCTAAATTCAGAAATCTCAGGTTGGCTTAATGAATGCTGAAGTTTGTTTGAATTTTCTGCTCACTGTAGTGAGCTACTTTGAAGCTGACGAAGCCTGCATTGTTCCTCCCATTCTCAGAACTCCAGTGTTAGCAAGCCTTACTTGAAGTCAATTTTAAACAGCTGTTTGTCCTTGGTTGATTTTTCATATATATCACAAAAACGAATTGGTGCAGCTCTTTGCTTTCCATCCCCTTCCTTGTGTCCCGAGTAATCCTGCA
The DNA here is from genome assembly GCF_964034855.1 of Anser brachyrhynchus. Lineage (NCBI taxonomy): Eukaryota > Metazoa > Chordata > Aves > Anseriformes > Anatidae > Anser > Anser brachyrhynchus. The sequence goes on along the minus strand of NC_137703.1, from coordinate 12,631,624 downwards.
AACCTCTTACCTCTTCCTAGTCGGTTTGAGAAAGGTGACTTCTTCCATCTGTTACTCCTGGATAACACTTTTCTTCTTCTCAAGGTATGGTCCTAAGGTATGGACACTTCTTACAGTATGAGAGCTCTCTGAATATCCAATGGCTCCTGCAATTAAGCTATTAAAACTGGTTACTGCAGTTGCTTCACAAAAATCTTCTAGTACAATTTCCTTTTTATTTAAATAGAGATGTGCAGTTATAAATTATGTAAAAATGAAGAAACTTGTCAACATTTTTTCATATAGACTTTGCTGATCTAAATCCTACTTTTCCCACAACTACTGGAACCACTACTGCTCACCACTAACTAGATCACATCCCTACAGGAAAACCGACCAAGAGGTGACTGAGTTGATCTAAAAATAAAATTTAAAATCCCAGATTGGCAATTCCTACTGCTTTTACAAGTGGAGAGAGAGAGGGACATTAACCTGTTGCTCAGTCCATTCTCAGATCACAAAGTAAGACCCTAGCAAGATATGAAGCTTGTGAAATGCACTGCTATTTGTACTTTGTTCTGCAAGCTCTATGTCTGAAATGAACTAAACTGAAAGGAGACCACCTGTGTCATCAACAGTGTGGAGTGAGAGATCAGCATTCTACTGTATGCTTTAGAGTCAACTGTATTTATAAATAGAGTATTTGAGTTTTGAGCTATAGAGGAAAACAAGGCTTGTCTCAGCAAGTAAGCAAGGTTCCTCATCAGCAAAGCATTTCAGACTCTAGCTCACATACGAGTGTGTTTGCATACATATATATCCATATTTTTGTGAACAAAGTTTAGCAAGTAAAGCTAACCACATATGATGATGATGATTTTATCATATGCATGGTATTTCCTTCTCCAGAAACTAAAGACAGTTGGATAGCATTTTCTATCAGACTGAGTAAGCTCAAAATGTGACAATGTAGAAAACATAATTGTATTTTGAACATGCTAAAATAATTTGCTTTGGGTTCTGCTGGTCAAAATTTAAACAAAACATTTCAGACCTCCAAGCTTCCTTCTTTGCCACTGAGTCTGAAAATAATTGGATAATCAAAGTCGAACAAATACAGATTAAACATGAAGAATATCAATTACCATGCTGCTATGAAGTAAATGTTGGTTATCAACCAGAACATATGCATATATATTGCTTTTATGATCAGAGAGAGAGACAGACAGAGAGTGAGAGTTCTTTTAACCTTTAAATATGATATAATCTGTTGAGAAAGAGTACTGACAACTGTGGATGGGGGCCAAAGAAGAAAGCCTCTGGATATGTTACATTAGAGTTCAGCAGGTAGAGGGAGGGCGAGAGGCCAATGTTGCTTCTCAGTGTTGAAAGACAGATCACGAGTGAAGCATGCAGCCTGGGATTGAACACCAAACCTTGGAAGCAAACAGCAAAGACGTCCGGTTCTTGCTGAGCATCATTGATTTGTAGTATCTCTATAAGTGTTACAAGATGAATGGCTATTAAGATTATCAGAAGGATATATTGCCATTATACTAAAAAACTTGCATGAACCCAGAAATTTAGATGTTTCTGTAGAAATAAGCAACCTTTTCATATTTAACAATACAGAGCTGGAAAATACTTTCATCGTACCCCTGCAGTTATTCCTCGTGCAGAAAAAATGTATCTGCCACATACAATCTTACTTCTTCCTTCTTTTCTTGTGCATAGAGAATATAAACAATACTACAATAGTTTCCAAAGCAAATCAATAATATCACAACATACTACCTTTATTTCAGGATAGTATGCCCATGTGTGTAACTGTATGTGTAAAAATGTGGCAATGTTTTGATTCAGCTAGAATTACGTCAGCCAACATTCTCCAGCTGAATAATCCCATGCCAACACATAGAAAATGCAGAATCCTGCAATAATTTAAGAAGGAAGGGAACTCTGAAAGTCACCAGGTTTACTCCCTGCTTAAAGACCAGGTAACTTCAAAATTATGTCAAGTTAGACTGGGCCTTGTCCAATCATGATGGAAATACCATGGCCTTTCTGAGTCCCTCTCTGATTCCTGTGTTTGAGCATTCCCATTGTGAAAACTGTTTTATATATAGTTGGTAATATATATCCATCACAGAATGAGGAGCATGAGAAAAGATTTATGAAAAAAAAAAAAGTATACTAATTAGTTACAATTTTATTATGGAAAAGAGCTTTCATTTTATCCCATAGCCTTTTTATTCCCTTGTGTTAACATGTAAATACAGAAAAGAAATAAAGTGAAGAAAATAATAAGACAAGAATACTTAGAAAAATCTTCTAAGCAACTAGAGGCACTAACACATTCTTCTGGGCTCTCTGCATTAAGACAGCAAGGAGCAGAAATCTCCAGATTGCTGTGCTTAAAGGCCAAATGTAATAAATTACTCTAGTTACATTCACCACATGGGCTTGCTCCTTATTTCTTAAAAAGCTTTGCACAGACCAAATTTCAGAGCTGTTGATTTATTCCCATTTGCCAGGATGGAACAGCATGAGATTACAGGATTTGGCAGAGGTCACAGTGGAAAGGAAGCCAGGTCTTCATATCAAGCATCTGCTCAATGGAGTGAGCTCATCTTCCTTGGTTTCCCACAGAAGTCAGTCTGTGTTTCTAGCCCAAAAGGTATTTTATTTTTCACAGATGATGAGCAGGCCCACAGAATAAAAATGTGAGTGAAATTACCAGGCTAGTTCAAAGCACTCACCTGAGCTGTAAAACACCAAAATGAAACAGCAGCAGTGATGCCAGCTGTGGGTACCTCAGCAGAGAAGCAATGTTTAAGACTTGAAGGTGATTTAATTTCATTGCTCCAGCTGTCTAGGCAAGAAAACTCCAAGCACTGCGAAGTGCAGAGAAGGGTGAGGCTTCTTTCTGGAAGGCTGGTAGTTGAGACACTACCAGACTGCTTGGCTTTTCTAAGCATAAAATTGGTGAGTTGAGGGTAAATCACCTCTGGGATTCACGGTGGTAAACCATTGGGAGAGCCGGCCTTGCTAAGGTATGTTCACCTGTGCCAATCAGGGGGCTGAGAGGTGTCACAGAGATGTGAATAACAGAAGTGGGTGGTAAGAGAGGTTTTGGTACTAAAAAGTCTGAAAAAAAAAAAAAAAAAAGAAAAAGCTGATCAGTGTTGGGGATAAGAAGAGCACTTATGCGCCCTGACTAGCCTCACCTGAGGCCTCCACCCAAAAGCCCTGCCCTCAGCCCCATTCCAGCCCAGCCTGTGGCCATGCTCGGGCCTTGTCACGTCCCTACTCTGCCCAGCCGTGTGCCCTGTGGGCTGCCAGCCACCTCATCCCACTCCATCCCATGTCTTGGCTGTGTCTGACCCTGCTTCTCCCCACCGGACCTCATCCTGCCCTGTTTCTGCTGACTCACAGCTCAGCTGGGGGTGTCAGGAACTGTCCTGGACCCACCAGAAACAGCTCAGGGCTGGGAGCGTGACAGGCCCCGGCTGCAGCGGGCGGTGCAGTGCCCTTGCTGACAGGAGTTGCTCGGTGTGGTCTGTGCCGCAGTCCAGGGAAGCGGATCAGAAGGGAAGATAAGAGCGGTACGTGAAGATAAGAGCGGTACGTCAGGGCGGTGAAAGGAAACCACAGCACGAGCACGCAGCACCCCAGCTTCCTCAGAGCAGGAGGTGGCTGGGCAGAGCATAACGTGCAGTGAGAGCCAGGGGTGCTGAGATGGTGGAGGCAGAAGATAGATGTTTGTGAACTGAGCATGGGGAAGGGAGAGGAAAGGTGCCTGCTTAAGCATTTGATTATTTATGTTCTCTTTTTTACAGTTCCTGAATTGGTGATTAGAAGTTTGTTATTTGGCAATGAATTAAATGAAGCAAAAAATCTTCCGGGTTGAGGTTGTTTTACCTATTATATAATTCCCTCTGGGGCTTGTGTGTTTAGTAGATCTTACTGTAATGCGATAGCAATTTTCTGTTCGTGCTGGAGTTGCTTTGTAGTTTTGTTTTCAGTGTCTGGTCTGACTTTGATCTGTTGTGTTAGTTCAGATTGTTCGGGGATCTGTTCTTCAGCGAGCACCGTGGCAGTAACTTCTTCCTCAAGTCCAAGTTCCATTGTCACCACACCTGGCATTTGAGGTGGTGAGGTGTGATACATGCCATTAGAACAGCAGGGCCCAGTGGTTAGCTCGCTGCAATCAGGATCATCTGGTTCCTGCCACTCACACAGCAAATGATTTCTTTATCACAAGTCACTACATGTGATATGTGCAAATCTATTGGCTGCTTTGGTACTGCAGATAAAATGAGTAAAACAAGATTTATTGTTTCTGTTATCCTGTTAGATGTTAATGTCTGAACTTGGCTTACATAAGCCTGAAAAGCATGAGCAGTTTTCAAAGACTGAGACAGACAGACAGACGTTATGGCCTTTGCCTTTTGATTCCTTTTCCAGGACATACTGTTTAAGATTGTCTCCAATTTTTTGCAATTCAGACCTGCTTCAGTGAGACATTTAAGAGTGTCTTCTGTCGGGTCTATGTTTAGCCCTATTGGTCTGAGTGAGCCTAGGCAAGGCTTCAAATGGCTTTGAGGTCTCTTGAGCATTTTGCTGATTCTAGTCCTGGAAGGCTATGAAACTGAGGATAACCTTCCATCATGTTTGGCAAACATTTTTGTTTCCTCATTAGTATCTTTAGGCACAGTCCTCTCTTTTCTCTCCAAATTTTAAGAATGAATTTCACGAGTAATTTTCTTTAACAGACTGAAGCCAAATCCATGGAGTCAATCACTGTCATCAGGACTGCAGCCAGTAACTGAGGAAAGACACTGGTTTCACTAGTCTACTTGTTTGATGCTATTCCTGCTAACTTTTGTGACCTCTGCTGTCTCTGGACACCACCAGACACTGAGGAGGCCACCTAAAACAAAGGTAAGAGCACAGGGAGGAGGACATCCAGTAGGGCCAGTCTGCACTAATGCCTAGATAAATCCAGTGCTGCAAATGGTAGACATGCAACCCCAGAAGGTAGCTAAAAACAAGGGATTGTCACAGTGTGGGTGTGTTTCCGTTAAGTTAGACTTAGTTCTTGGGCGTACAGTCTTTAATATTCTGAGCAATGATTTGGAGTACACCATAAAATTGTGACTGATGAGGTGTCGAGGTGACACAGATTTATGGCCATGTTAGATAAGGAAGATGATGCACAAATATCTGCAGTGCATATTCACTTAAGTCAAATATACAGTCATACTTCTGTTACCAAAATACAGTCCATACTTAAAGGATAATGACAGGGCAAAGGAAGGTTTCTGAAAGACTGGGTATTCACACTGTACAGTCAGCAGAATTCAATATCATAAAAGGAAGGGTTGATATGATTTTTGGGCGAAAGCTGGGGTGCATGGGAGCTGTAGTCTGCTAAGCTGTTTTGCTCAGTTCAAGTATGATATTTTAGTCTGGAACCAAAATGTAAAGAAAGTTGCTGAAAGTATGGATAGAAGAGAATAGGTAGATGTTTAGAGTATTGGAAAACATTATATTGTTGGATAAATAATATGTGATAAAGCAATTAAATGTCAATGTGCATGGAAAATGAGGCCAAACTACAGTAGAAAAGGTAGTTTTAAATTTTATCATTATCAAAGTACAAAGCTTTGGATTCTATAAATGGTATGAGAACATGAATTTAATTATTTTGGGGAGCTTTTGTTTTTGCTTTTTTTAACAAATTTATGCATATAGTAGAAACTTCCGTGTCATATTTTTCTCTTCTGTTAGAGCACACTAAAATGAGAAGTACTTCCTCAAGTTTTCCTGTAATGATACCTTAAAGTTACTGGTGAGGTGGGACTGGTGAGCACTGATGTACTATGGCATTACTGGTGGCATTTGTTAGTTTCTCACCCGTGAGCTGGTCTATTTACTATGCCATTGCTTTTGCTGCTGTTTGCTGAGAGCAGACCTTGGGCAGTACAGTGTCCTTTCTTTCACCTTCTATGTGCCTGAGCCATGTTCTGCCCTTCCTCTCACCCTGCCTCAGGTTGCTCTTTAATGTCCTTACCTTATGCCAGTCCTAGACTGCTTTCCAAGATCTGTCCCCACTTCTACACCAATACGCATTTTTCATGCTCTTTCCATGGGATGTCCCCTGGTTCCGCCCTTGCTATTTCTGTACAATCATATTTCCAACTCCTGCTGTTTGCAGTTTCATTTTCTTTCCAGCTGCTGCACTGGTCTCTGTCCCAATACGTCTTCCATGTGGCTCTATGCCCAGAACAGAACTAGACGCTCTCTTTCTCTTGGTAAATAGGAGGCAGGATGCCAGCAGTGATTCCTCATAACTTACCTGTTTATTCCCTAACAGCGTTTTTGGTGCTGGGCAAATGAGACTTTGCCCATATACAGTTGGGCTGGAGCTTGCTGAATGTACTTAATGTAGCCGAAATAGGGAACTCAGTTACAGGGATCTGGCCAAACTGTATTCTGGCCAGAAGCCTGATTCTTAGTGAAGTTGGACAGATGTGGTGTCAAAAAGCATAGTTCTGGTAAGTACACATCCCTCCCATCCAAATTATAAGCCTCTTTTTGAAAGGTGAAAATAGAATTAGCCTCTAATGAGGAAAAGGTCAGTAGAATTTTAAAAATACAGGCCAAACTCCCCGTCTCATTTTCTGGGAGTTTCTTTCAACTAACCATTGTTTTGGCTGGAGTATGCCATAAGAACCAAACGTGGGGCTTGAAATCCTATGGGAAGTGTTGGCCCAAACTGTTCAGGTTGGTTATATCATTAGTAATTGAAGAAAGCAGCAGAGAGTTTCACTCAAAAGTAAGTAGTCATTCTAGCTATTTCCTTTTCAAGATATTCAGGTGCTGAGCTCCTGCTGGTTTCTGAAAAATAAGCTTCAAGGTAATTTCTAGCTAGTCAGAAGTGAAGTGTCCTGATCACCTGGCACTTCAAAATGGAAGGCTTTCAATTTCTGCCAGGTATCTGTTGGTATTTTAGGCTGCCTTTGACTAGGAATAAGAAAAGGATGCCCTTTAAAATATTTGTCCATGCATAACAGTATTTAACTCGTTGTAGTTGAATAACGTTTTCTCTGGTGCTTTCAAAGAACTACAAGACCCAGACTACAGTAGTAGAGGTCTCAGCTCTGGAAACTGTTCTTAATCTCTTTTTTTTTGCATTGGGGAAACTTCCTGTATGCAGTGAATCAATGGTAGACTGAAAATCTCTGCATTGCGTAGATATGCCCTGAGTCATATTCTCTGATTGCCTCAGATTGCAGCTGAAAGTACAAAGATAAAAGGAGTCTTCTACAGTAGCGTGATTATCTTAAATGCTTCCCTTTGCCATTGCATGACTTAGAGCATAATGTAAAGTGAAAACTCAAAAATAATGGTAACCTTATTGTTAGGGAATGAAAACTTAGCAGTTATCTGGTTGCCAGGTTAATGAAGCGGAGCAGGGGTATAACAGAAGCACTGTAGTCATTCAATATTGAAAGTGATGGGTGATGCAGTTTAGGCAGCTTAAATATTTTTCAGCATTTCCTGGTATGTCATGGTAGGGTCCTTAACATGGCACCATTGCCGCTCAATAGCACCTCCTGAAACCTATGGGTAAAAACTAGTCTCAATATAGAGACATACTATAGACATACTGTGAGATGTATAGAGATGAAATACATTGTATAAAAGATTCTTTAGTAAGTTTTACAGTAACTTATAAAAGATTAATAATTACAGTAATTTATAAAAGATTATCTTTTACATGCTACATAAAAGATCATCTAAGAAATTTCCACAAATTGCTGAAAAGGTTTTAAACTTCTAGGAAAAAAAAAGCTTTTTATCCAAGAGTGTTTCTTCATCTCTTTTTATCAAGATTCTTTAAGTGACGTACATGATGATGGATGATGCTGAGCAATAAAATGTATTCATATTATCTAATTTTACTACAGTGATTGCTAAATAAGCATCACAGTTTTATAGCCCAGCGATTGCCAGCAGGAAAGTTCAACATCCCTCAGACTAAAACGAGTTGGTGGTGAAATGATTGCAACTGGGTATTCCCCTCCATCAGCTCCTCAACCATGAAACACACTCCTCTTCACTGGGCACAACTTGAAAGTTTACCTTCAGGTAGATACTGGACAGAAGACCCAGGGTTAAATCCTAATTCTTGCATCCTACTTATATAGTGATGGGTGGATATTGTAGTGTACATCCAGATGTTGGCTTGGTCTTGCTAACTCAGATGCAAAGAAATTATAAGAAAGTGATCTAGCCATACTGAGATAGGACAGATCTGGTAAGTCAGGATGAGAGGTGTGCTAGCTCAAGAAAATGTTGTAGGGTGCTATTCTTGCCTGTCCAAATGGTGATTTTAACACTGAGTGTTATCAGCTGGTTTGGGGTCCTGAGCTGCAGTGTACAGTCTGGAGGTACATCTGCTCCATCATCTGTCTTTAGTATAGAGACAAATCCTTTCATTCTCTCAGATGCGTATTAGGACTGCAAGGTCTTCTGGGCACTGCCTTTCTGCCAAAGTGCTTTTGTACTACACCTTGTCTTATGTGAAGCCTGATCTCAGCAGAGTCACACTGTCTGTGGGTGGCAATAAATCCTTGTCTGATTAATGCAGTTTTGCTGCAGCTTGTCATAACTCCATAAAATGCGGTGGTTTCCAGTTTGCTAGGTGGTGCAGCTTGTTCACTGCCTTTGACCTAGGAAACCATCAGGACTTGATCTATTCTTCCTTACAGAGCCCCTTTCTGCCAATGTATCACCACAACAGCAGTCAAGCAGAACGTCTCCACTAAATCTGTACACTGGGGAACCAAAAGAATTACTTAGAGCCCTGCCTTTGCCTATGAAACCCTCCCTCAGTCTAACAAGACTGCATAGATTGACAGGACAATAAACATGAGTTATATTTTGGGTGAGGCTTCTGCCTGGAGGGGTGGGGAAGAACACAGGTCATTGAGTGTGAAGAACTTATTTTTGTAGTCAAATAAATGTTAATATGTAAGATGGGTTTGTCTTCTTCCATAAATATGAAAGTATACAAGCCACACGATAACTCGACAAACAAGCTGACACTGTCTATCAATAAATGATGACAATAGGGAAGAAGGAGTTAAAAAACTCATCCCCAAAACATGAGGAAAATAATCAGTGCTTGAAGGTGAAGGTGCTGCCAGCTCCTACATAACTGTGTCTGCCTTGGAGATGACCTAAACCAGAGAGCAGGACTGCACAGCAGAAAAAGAACCAAGCTAGATGAGGCAGGCAGGAACTGGTCGCTACTATGGAGCAGAGAGCTGCAGCTCGTGGGGATATTTCCATCTGACAGCAGCATGTGTGGTATGGTAGCTGTCAGCCACCTGCCTCTTAGCTGTAAGGATTCTTCATGGATTTCCCATGTGACAACTTCTGAAAAATAAAAAAAATCTGCTATCTATTCAGGAACTACAAACCTTGCCATATGGCTGCTATGCAATAAATCAAGGCACATATAGATGTGTTTTTTTCTGTTGTCTGATGATCACCACCCCACTGAAGATTTGCTTCATCCACAACATAACAAGAAGATCTAAAATCTTTACATCTTTGGGCTTCATTACGTTGGTCTCTGTTCAGACAGACTGGACAGAAGATGTATGCTAAACAAATCAGGAGGAATGTCTGAGTGCACCCAACTGAAACAGATTTGTTTTCCGAGTATATAAAAGCTTTTTTATCACTCCTGGCACATACATTTCAAAAGTGTTATACTGCAGGAACTCTTATTCTAAGACTTCTGTGTAGCAGTGGTTGAAAGATTAAGGGTTGCTTGTTAGAATATATTTTTCTCTCAAGGAAACTTGTAGTCGTAAGAAAGTGCTGGCTGTATAAGCCTTTGGAAAAGGATGGACGTAGGTAATCAGAAAATCTATATCTTGGTTCCCTAGTGGGAGGCATCAGCTCTCAAATAACCCCCACTCTACAGCCTTCCAATTATAGACTCTTGAATAACAATGAGATGGCAAAAGAAAGCCGCTAGTTAAATATGGCATGTGATTGTCCCAACCTCAGCAAGGCCTGCTGATGCTGCAGTACAGATGTGTGGTGGTGCACAGTTTCCTCTGTATCCCTGTGGATGGTAAAAGGGCAGAGGGATTTATCCACAGCAGAAAAACAGGCATGCACTGAACCAGCCAACTCCTCTGCATCAGTAGGTGAAGTCTCATAGTAACACGTTGGTGAAAGGAATTCTTGACCTCAGCACGCTTCCAACTTGGCCGTGGTCTCCATGGTCTCCAGCACAGTTCCAACTTGGCCATGGTACTCCATCAGGGACCACCCTGACTGCCTCAGGGGGATGCCTCTTGAAAATGATGACAGAGGAATGGCAAGAGAAAGGAGTCCGAACTGTTGCCAGCCTGTAGCAGACCAGCACATTTTCCAACAGCTCAAGCCTGCATGAATGCTCAGGAACCTTTTGTAGGAGACCATTCACCAGCTGAATGTAGCCCTCGTTTCTGCTTGCCTTGGACTGCAACAAAGTACATTCATTGTTCTGAAAGGTCTCTTGCCATTTCTACTTCTGAACGTAAATTAGAGACAAAAACGAGATTTTTTATTTCCACCAGTGCTCATTTAGCCTTGCTGCTTTCACTGTTCTAGTGCAGATTCGTTTGCCTCCACCATCTAGGATTTTAATTTAAGAAGGACTGGCAGGGTCTTTTCCTACAGATCTTCCAGTAGCAACCAAACCACTGCTCTTGCTGGGTTGCACCGTGAGGTGGCAGTGCAAACTGGGCTGACACTAGCCAAGTGTCAATCATCAGGGGCCATGGGACTGCCATGAGCCAGCCCTGGTGTTCATATACTCTGAAAGGCCACTCCCAGAACAGCAACAACAAAACCCCAAACAATGTTGTTGGGTTTTATTGTATCTCATTTCTTTCCGGTCCATAGGATGCAAAGGGCAACAATATTATTTCTCCAGACACAAGCCTTTGCTGTGTTTTTGGATGTTGCTACTCAAAGTCTAGCAGCGGTATGTGATAGGCAGGCTTTCTGGTTGATTTCTGCCGGGAGAACTGCATGTTTCCATTCAGGCTAAGATCCCACCTGTATCCATTTCCACATATGTGGTTTTAGCAGTCTGATCGGTTCTTAGTTCCTCCACGCATTTCCAGATTTTACTTGTCTGAATCAGTTCTTGGTACCATAGTCTCATAGTAAAATATACCCTGCTTTGTCTGAAGTACTATCGTTACTATTGCCTGCCACACATCAGCATTTATGTTGTAAAAGGAACTTGCCTTTGATGGAGCTTGTGATCTTTTGGAACCTAATCTGGAAACGCCAGCAGCAGACCATCAGCTGCAGACAAGCTGAACAGATTCAGTGGAGCAGGCTTTCCGTTCCTTGTCCCTCTTCACCAGCCCTTCCCTCTAATGTTTCACAGTTAGCTGTGAATGTTGAGTACTGCCGAATACTTGAGTACTTGAACTGTGACTCTGAGTACAGTCAAGCCTTACAAGCTTGTAAATCACAGTTCTGTTTACCTAGAAGCAAGGAGTTATTACTAAGCTTCATCTTTGTACCTGCAATACTGGACAGTAACACTTCTCCCAGTTATAATGACGGTCTTTTAAACCACAGCTAAATTTAATTTTAAATGATAAAAAGTGAAAAATCATGAAAAAAAAAAAAAGGACAGCAAAACATATCTGATCCCGACCCAATGATCAAAAGGTATTTTGCTGGTGTTTTCTAAATCATGGGTTCCAAGACACAGCTTCCAGTCCATCACCTTGGGAACTCACACTGACTACTCTGGTGCATTCATGAGAAACAGAGCACAGAAAATCTGAATACAGATCAGACAGAGAGAGCAAACTGAATGTTGTTGTGGTTCATACAACGCAGAGTATTTGTAGAATGCTGTCAGGAATTCAGGAGTAGGTTTTAGACACCTACTGCTACAATTCAGGAAGTCTGGGCTGTCTCCCAAATCTCTTTATTTCTCAGCAACAGAGAATAGGAATGCAGACCTGAAGGAAGCTGCAAAAATGACAAAACCCAGTGCTTCTGCAACCACAGCAACTAGGCGATCATTGAGATACGCATTCTGTGAGTCCTTCTCTGTTAGGAAGCAGGAGAGACCTGGAATCACTCTTTCATCACGTGGAAACTTCACTCAACCAAGTCTTTCTCCTCTGACTTGGGTAATGGCTGGGCTGTTACAGGAATGCCATGGCCCTTCGTTGCTTACTCTTTTCATTGGTACTGATTAGGAGGGAGGGGACAGGAACAACTGGGGAAGGCTTATTCCTTGGTGGGGGGAAGGCACAAACTCCTACAAGTATTTTCTGTGCCTCGTAAAAAGGTACTCCTTTTCTTCATCAGAATTCCATAAGCAAAGCCCAGCATTTTCTTCTTTGGCAATGGCAAGTTTCCCTTGCTTCGGGGTAAGGAGAGAGCTCACCAGTTTTTCTGAGGAAAGGGAGAACCTTATTCATGGGAAGTTCTGAAAGGAAGAGAACACTCAATTCACTGATGATGTAGCCACAGATAGCAGAAATTAAGGATTCAAAAATACATTTGTCAGTATCAGTATAACTAAATAATAGGGAAGAATGCTGTTCTGCAGGAGATGGCTTTGGCATGCTGCATCTCTCCTTGCTCCAACCCCCTGGCAGGAGGCTGGCCAGGTTACTTGAAATGGGATTTGATTATGGCCTGCCAGCCAGAGCCTCTGCTGCTGTGCTTGGCTGCACAATGTGAGTGTGTCAGGACGAGTTCACTGCAAAGGAAACTCTGCTGAAGTCGAGAGAGTTGTACTAAGAACAAATCCAGCCCATCATTAAGCTTTCTTCAGGGTGAATTAAGAGCTGATGCAAGCAGGCACAGGTCCCACAAGGTTGGCAGGAATCTCTTAAGAGGCACAGGCCTGTTTATGTGGCAGTGCACTGCTCTACAACCTGATGAATAGTCTAGTGCTTCTTGCCACACAGCAATCCTCTGCAGGTGGAGATATCACTAAGAACAAGTATCACAAGTGCTTATAGCAGTGGAAAAAACTTAAGAAATATAATCAGAAAATATGTCACTGATAAACTACTACTTACCTGAGACTGCAAACAACATGGAAAACTAATTTTGGGAGATCCACATGCAGTCATCACAAGTGAATTACTGTTGTTACTACCATAGCAGTGCATTTGTCAGTTCCATTTTGTCACTGATCATATTACAGAAGCATCCAGCTAATTTACTTAGCTCATCATCCCAAATTACCATCTATGCCTGTCTGGCCAGCGCTCGTTGCCTTCCCTTCCCACTGTTCTCACTGGCTCTGTTTGGGACAGCTTCTGCATACCCGTGCTGAGCTATCAACATGGAGATCAGAACACATGAAGCTGAATATGTGAGGCAGCCTAGTGATTTAAACTTGATTTAAAATAAAAAATGTGTAAGTAGCATAGACGCTGCTCCAAACATTGCATCATTTGTGGCAACCATTAATAGAGGAGAAAACACCAGTTTTTGAACGTATTTGCTACAAAGTTTTAGGCCTGCTGCATTGATCAAATGTAGAAATGAGAGGGCCTGGCTGCAAAAGGGAGGCTCAAAACGTTCCATGAGGTCTTCAGCAGTATCCTGGGTTTTTGAAGTCTGTCTTCCTGGATTATTTTCTAAGATTTTACCCTCACTTTCTTCTCTTTTGCAAAACACTCACTGGGGCAAAAGAACCAACTTTGCAACAGGATCTCTGTCACCTAACATACAGTAGCACAACTACTTCATCGCCCCCAAAGGCAACAGAAATTAGCTTGAGGCAAAGGTCTGGGCAGGCATGGTAAAAATTGAGACATCAGTGGATTAACATTTTTCCAGATTCCAGCAATAAATCAAGCATTAGTGTTTTTAGTGGTGGTGGCCATGATATTTTGCTGAAGATCTGTAATGCAACAGGGAGCTTCTGTCCTTTGGTAGTAATAAGCCTGAAATATGGGTCACAAAACACACTACAAGGTCCTTCTGTTACCTGCTTTGCAAAACCTCGTGGACTTTTCATGCAAACACTGGCTTGAAACCATGCCCAGGGACTGTACAAACTTCTTCTTTACAGACAAACTCACCCTTTGCAGGTAGTATTTCTTGAATACAACTTCTGCAGATGTACTGGGCTGTCACTGCAGTGTCACTACACTACTTTTTTTTTTTTTGGTTTTGGTTTTGTTTTTACAGGGCAGAAATATATGTAGTATTCATTTGTAAACAGTATGTCATATTCAGTCAGTCAGTGAATGGCTGAGATTGTATGTGCTGATGTGCAGTCTCTGGCATTTGGGATTTCTGAGAGAATGTTGTAAAAAAAAAAAAGGATCTGATTATTCAAACCAACTGTTTCTTCATAGAGCAGGGCAGGAAGGGGTGGGAGTGTTCTCTGAAACACTCTGAAATTGAGATGGCAAGTAACATGTGATGGAGAGACCACCAGTGCAACCCAGCCAGGTTTTGATTATGCTGGTTCAGATCAACACAAAAGAGTCAGTGACCTGCTGGATTTAAACGGTCAGCTTTGCTGGCCTGATTCTACCTTTTATGTTAAAACTCATCAATGGTTCTTTTAAGCTATTTTAGAAGCCCTTTGCCTGATGGAGGCTATAGAGAATGAGCTAAGTGCCTACTGTGGTTCAGGAGACACAGCAGTGCTGAAGTCAGGGAAGCCCTGTCCACTCCGCCAATTGTAGGATTTGACCCTGGATGCCCTCATCTGTGGGACAATACTGGAAGGTGGCAGCTTTCCAAAATGTACTGAGTCACGTGTAAGCATTTCATACCCATCTGCAGCTGTGGCCAGCTGTTGTGTTGGGAGAGCAAGATACGTGACGGTGGGAAGCAGAGGAAATAAACAACAGAAATACATTTACTTGTACATGTGAATGCACAGTGCCCAGAACAGGTGAAGTGTGTGCAGCTTTACCTGCAGGGACTGATAGGACAGGCTTGGGAGACACTGAGATCTGTTCTCTATTGTTACATACGTGTTTGTATGTCCACAGACAGATGGCTTCACTTTGCTTTCTCATATTTTTATCCACCTGTAAAATGGGATGTCTGTGATCCAGTTGTGGGAAATTAGGGCTAGAAGCACACTCGGAATAAACTGAGTACAACTATGTGGTAGTCCAGGCAGCATCAACTTCACAATGACTCTAACTCAATTTTCAGTTCAGAATAATAAGGCGCTCAGCTGCTGGTAACATAGCAATCACTCCATCCATTTCTCTTGCCATGGGCTGTGCATGGATAGGGGATTTGGGGTTTTTGCTGTACCCTGGCTTCTATTTTATTTTATTGACTTACATGACACTCTATGCCATGTTTCTACGTATGTTGATGTAAATGAAGGAGAACAGGAAGTCTAGTAGGATAAAACAGTCATTTAAAAGGACTGTGCATTTAAATAGAATGCCTTGGGTTGGAAGGGACCTTAAAGATCATCTAGTTCCAGCCCCCTGCCAAATTAAGACGAGACAGCTGATCTCAGTGCCAGAGAAACAAGCCTGAGGCTCAAGAGACTTAGGCTGAGTTCCTAATTCTGCTAAACTCCACAGAGAGGCTGAATTTAAACATTTTTCCTCTTAGCTGTTTGGCTTTGAACAAGACAGCATTTCTGAGTCTGCTTTCATAAAATGAGGTAGATGTATTCATTCATCTGCTTTACTAAGTTTGGGCTGATTAAGGTCTTCTCTAAACCATGGGCCCGATTCTCCTCTTCCACAAATTGCAATCAGCAGTAACACTGTTAAACTTCAGTTCAAGTGAAAATAAAGCAGATGTTTTCTCGGTGTCCATAAAGTAGGATCCGTCTGTCATTTCTCTTGGTGCTCATTCCCTGGTAGCAGAAGGTGAGTTTTTTACTCTACAGCAATTTTCAGGTTTTGTTGCATCATGCTTTGCCAAAAAGCAATTAAACCACAACATTTAATGATGTATACTAAAACCTTTCTAATACCAGCGCATCTTCTGCAGAATTTAATACGTACATCCATTTATTTAATTTTAGAGTTGCAAACTGCTTAGGCACCTAGTCTCAAGTATGATTTATATCACAATTCCCAATGAAATAGGGAAAATAAGTTAGGTTTAATTTGTATTGTCAGCTAAGAGGGCTAGAGTAGCATGAAGGTATGTGCAGATTTGTACATATGCATAAATGCAGTCTTATACAACTTCTGCTCGCACCACAGAAGGGAAGAACATGGCATATGTGTATTTCCATAAATAAGGATGAAGAATTTTTTTAAGCTTTCCATAAATAAGCTACAACTGGGAGCAAAGAAAGAAGCAGAATTTCATTATGAAAGGGATTAATTGTCTAAATCTCTGAGGAGAATAAACAGAGTTGTTCAAGACATGGAAATGATTTTTTTTTTTTTACTATTATACTTGCTATATTAAATGTAGTTGGATTGATATGATAGGCCGGCACGTAAATACATGCAGTTCTTGACTGTGCTTTTCTACAGTTAGTTATTTTGTGTTGTGTGGTGTTTTGAATGCAAATATGTGGCCAGATTTGTAGCTAATGGGGTTTAGCAATTGGTCTAGAAAGCAATAAGAAACTGCCTCCTGTGTACCTGAGTTATCGCTGAATAGGTGAGCAATATCCCCAGTTTATGAATGTCCCCTGAGCCCAGCAGGTCTCCCAGCAGCCTTGCTGTTCATGAAATCTGTCTTTGTCACAAATAGCAAATCATAGGCTACGGAATATCGCAATCTCATTATGGGATGTCATCCTGCAGCACAAATACATTATTCTCAGTGGATTTACAGACAGCCTAGCCAACATTGCCACCAGGACATGACAGATGTACTGGGTCCAGACTTACACTGAAACATGATTTACACTTGTCAGGACAGTGGCAAGAACAGACTGCAGAGAAGACTAGAAATACTGTCGAGAGAGTTTCTCCTTCATGGTTCCTTAGACACCATAATCCCTGTCTTAAAGCATGAGGAGGGGGAGGGAGCAGCTCTCCCTGGCTCTTTTAGTTACAGCAAGATGTAGGGAGTAATATTCTGCTCAGAATTTCTGTTGGTGGGGCATGAACTATACATTCCCTCATGGGAGCAAAGCATGTTACTCCCCTACCAGTAAATCAGCCTTGTAACATCCTTGTCAGCCCAGTCTGCAGATCCTAGAGATGTATTACAGAGGTGGAGGAATAATGTCTATGTCTGTCCAAGTTGCATTGTCTTCAGTGCAAACTGAGTAAGGAGTGAGGCTGCACCCTCAGGTGGCTCTGTAGCAGCCCTGGAAGCACATTTGTGTCTCCCATTTGCTCTGCCATTCCTTGTACACAGATCCGGTGAACTGAGGCCATGCTCAGGGAGCAGGGAGAGGAGGAGCAGGGCCATGCTGCCCGATTGCCACGAGGCAGTTCCACCTTCACCAGCACATGGCCTTCTCCAACGCTTTGCAGCAGTACGCAGTTGTCATTCCCAAACGCCACCAGCAGCAGAGCGCTTCCAGTGCCACGCAGGGAACGGCAGGCCGTTAGGACAACGGGCTGAAAGCTGAGCTCTCCAACCCATGAACCCAGTTGGCTTCTGCTCCTGTGGCACTAATAGAGCAGTCTGGAAATTTACTAAACTAATTGCTATGTTGGGTCATCAGAAGAACAAGATTAGGCAGGAGACCATGAGGTTTTTTTTCCCCTCAGGAGGCCTCCAGTTGTATTGTGTGAAGTGTGCTGTAGTCCTGCCCTGTGGTCCCCTGAGAACTCCCCCGCAGCAGCTCCCCAGGCACTCCCTGTGTGCTGGGGCAAGCATCTCTTGGCCTGTCTGCTCCCTGCTTGAAAGCAGGGCTGTTGGCTTTTGTGTATGCTTGAAATCCATCCTCCAGCTCAAGCTGTGCAGGAGCCTACAAGCTTTTTGTAAGCTGCAGAGGGAGTTGTGCTCACTGCACATAGGTCAGGGTACCCTGACTAAAGACAGTTGTCAGTTTACCGGTGGAGACAGGCTATCCAGTGTCCCAGTGAGTGAGGAGTGGGGAAAAAATTACACCAGTAATAACAGCTTGGTTTCATTTAATCCAAGAACTGGTCTCCCTAACAAGGGAAAACATAAATTGTCTGGGAATGAAGTTAAATCAAACGGAAACAAGGAAATCAGCTTTGTGTGAGACTAAAATAAATGGGAGCAGACCTCCAGGCTGCTGTGAGATGAGACAAATGAGAGAGGAAATGATCCACTTAGAGCTAGAGGAGTCCAGTTATCATACTACATGGAGGGGACAGCAGGAAAGCCCTTAGGAGATGTCTGCAGAACAAGAGTGAGAAATGTCACCCAGAGAGCCTGCAGGACTGCTGGTACTCAGTATCACGGCAGCCTGTAAGGGCAGCGTGGAGTTGGTGTTTCTGGGACACAAGGAGGAGACCTTCACTGTGTCTTAATGAGGGAGGCAATCCGAAAATCCTTGCAAAAGCATGTAGGGCACGAATATGGGATGCTGCAGGGGAGAGGACACACTGCTTTGTGGAAGTAGAAGCAATGAGGGGT
The DNA here is from genome assembly GCF_964034855.1 of Anser brachyrhynchus. Taxonomy (NCBI): domain Eukaryota; kingdom Metazoa; phylum Chordata; class Aves; order Anseriformes; family Anatidae; genus Anser; species Anser brachyrhynchus. Next base: position 12,613,060 of record NC_137703.1, on the reverse strand, counting down.
TCTCTGAGGGAAGGAAAGGAGGTTGGCTGGGATGTAAGCAGAATTTGGAGAGAGGAGTGTGAGTTGTGGAGCTCACCCTGCCATCTCGAATGGGATCTGATTGCCAAAAAGGGGGTAGACTTCACCCTTGCCTGAGGTTTGAACTGTTGTACAAAGCACGGTGCCCGTTCACCTGAAGCAGCAGGCCTTCCGCAGACAAGTGCTGAAGTGAGCTCTCGATCCAAATTCAAGGCCACCCTGGTTCAATGATCCTCTAGCCCAGTGAAATGGAAGCAAAACAGAAAATAGCTGGCATATCTCCATCTAGCAACTAACAACATAATTTCCATTTCTCAACTATGGGCATTTAAAGCCCAAAGCCTTTCTGAGTAAAGTGTCTGAAAACCAGGGCCTTTCCAATCCAGAGGGGTTGTTTATAGCTCAGGTCTGCATAAGCCTAGTGTTTAAATTTCTCATCTGTGAAATTTTAATGGGCAAGCCTTAGAAATAAGACAGTTTTGCATGGTTTTACAGTAAAATCCAAGACTCACAGATTTATGTTTTAAATATGAGATATCCACTGTCACAGTCAAGTGCAAGGTGAGTAAATGAAAAAAGTAAAAAGCAAATGAAAATTAAATGAAAAAAGAAATGTATCTGCATGAAAGTGAAAATCTGTTGACAGATTACACTTGTTCCTGTGGTCACCAGTACAAATAGTCTGGCTCTTAAGCAAAATGACCAATTGTTTCTGTGTTTCTGCTGGGGATACTTTCTTTTTGCAATGTTAATACTAGTATTGATTCACTCTGGGCTTTAAGTATTAAGAAAAATGGAAGGAATTTATGAAATGCTAAAGAAAAAAAATCATGCAGAAGAGAAATTGATAGTGTTGCCTATGCAATGGCAATACGATGTCCATTTATAAATGATGCATATCAGACACTACCTCTCCCTAAAACTCAGCAGGCTTGAATTCACTGTGTAATCACATTGTTTTCCTAACCCAGAGAGATAGAAAACCACATGCCCACCTGGGAAATAAGCATCTCTAATGACAAGGTAGCTGTAGAAGCAGCATGCAAACATTGCTGTGTCTCATTAGGTCAGACTTCTGGGAGAAAATCCCCAAATTAAGCTTCTACAGCCAGCATTGCAGCATGCAGCATTGCCCATTGTATGGGCCCTGCTGCAAGGAACAAAGTGGGGCTCCTGTCCAGGCAGTCCCTGTTCTCACCTCCCCATTTTCCATCTGCTTAGGCCAGCACCCAGTGTTGCTGTGCTGGGGGTCTTGTTGTTGTGTGCTTCATGGCTGCATCCTCCTACACAGCTTTGAACTTTAGCTCTGGGCCCATTTCTCTTGACAGATGAATAATGTTGCTTCTGGATTCAAACTTCATCATAGCCTATCTCTGAGTTTAGGCATTTCTGCTGAGCCAAGACTGCTAAAACAGTGTACCGTTACTTACCTTCTTAAATACATTACTCTTTGGTTGTCTGTGGAAGCAGCACCTCTTGAAATTCAGGTGATTTAAGTAGGCTGTAGGAAATGGCTCCTATGTTGTTCAAGGCTATTGATTAGAGCCCCATTCTCAACCCCCAACTCCAAACAGTCTCACTGACATCCTGCCTGCAGTGTTTTGCCAGGAGCCTCATGTATCCCCTTTTATTATACTTTCTCCATCGTGCTGACACTGTTACTTCATCCTGGGTTCTGCCTCATGGGAACTCATCCACAGCAGAGTGAAGTCCTCAGATTTACTTCAAGGTCTTCAGTGATTGTTAGATCAGCTCCAAAATTGGTGGTGGGTCTTCCTAAATAACGTGTCTTAATTCTGCCAGGAAACCTTTCCAAAGGTGCTTAAATGTAGTCTTCTAAATCCTCCTTTTGGCATCTGGCTGAAGCATCAGAGCCTTCTAAGAGCTTTAGCTGGCTGGTGTTAGTGACACTGTAGCCATAAGCAAGGTGTCAATAGAGTTTTGCTGTGAAGTTAGTTCCCTGTAGTACAAGGAAAGGTTATATTTTATTTATGGGTGATAGGCCTGTGAATAAATACAGTTATTAGTGCTCATAATCCCAACACTTACTGCTGCTCTACAATAAACATGAAGCATTTCATGGCAGTTAGAAGTATTGCAAGGCAAATATTGGCCTTTTGAGACTCTGGAAAACTTCCTAGGTCTTTCACTCTGTATACAAGTGTGTGTTTTTATTGGCCATGCCAATAAAGCATTGCCAAAGCCTGTCTCTGTTTCTGTAGCTTTCAGTACTCAGCTCTAAGAAAAGAGGAGAAGGAGTCATCCAGGTTGGTCAAAGGTGATCAGACTCAAAGACGGTGTGACTGCAGGAGGATGCCTACCTTATGTCCTGAGTCTCACAAAAAAATTTAGATCTGTTGTAAGGTCTGCTAAGACTATTCATCTGTCAGTCAGCCTATGACAGATGACAGAAATCTGAAATTTCTACAAGCCTTCCACATTACTGGAAGAAAAATAAAACAAACTTGTGATTTTCACTTCTTTAGAAGTCTCCTTTCCTGCAGCACCAATGGGAAAGTGGTGTTGGGTGAATGTGGGTGCAGGACTCTCCATCTGTCACGCTGGCCAATTGTTTCTTCACAGACTCTTGCCTTATGCTTGTATGAGAGCTCTCTGAAGCAGAGATCCTCCTTTTGATTTTTTTATTTTTTATTTTATTTTATTTTATTTTTTTGTACAGCATCATATACAGTGGGGTTTGAATTTATGCATTTGACTCCTGTGTGGAAGCATAAAACACTTCCAAGAAACACCGTTGAAGCTTTGTTGATCAGCTTTTTAAAAACGCACCTCTCTCTTGTGCTAGGCTTTTGTGTACAGGTAAACTCAGTCCAGTCCTTTGAAATCTTGTTAAGGGTAAGGGTTTCCTGTCCTGAAGATGTGGCAAAGACAACAGTTTAGGGAATTGCCATGCCTACATCTCTTCCTGCTCTAGGGCAGGAAGATACAACCCACTTGGTTGTATCAGTGCAACTGTTTGTGAGGCCCATGCTAAGAATAGGGAACTGATCTGTCTGTAAGAAGAAGAAAAAGGCTAAAGAGTGAAGCTGTATATTCATAGCTGGGCCACTAAGCAGATTCTCAGACTGTAGTACAACTCGAGGGCTTCACTGCAGCGAGTGGGAATCATCAGTAGGGCTGGGGTGAGTGTGCATTGCTGCTAAACACTTGCTATGCTGAAACACAGCCTGGAAGTGATGCTCTAAAGTCTTGTCTTCCAGTTTCTTTTTCACCCCAATGAAATAATAAAACATCCTACCCACTTATTAAGAGCCAAACATCTCTGCTGTAGGGGAAGAAGCTGGTTAGGGGGGAGCAGGAGCAGTGTGCTTAAGCACATTATCTGAACTAATGGAGATGCCAATCTGGGCCAACAGGGACTGGCCAAGCCAGGCCAGGGGTGTTGTGAGACTCTGTTTCAGTTAGCTGCTGTGCTCCACAAGCACTGATCTGCTTGCTTTTTCTTTCGTCTCATGCAGAACGCATAGTGCAAAGGGACAGGTGCTCTGACTCCTGTGATGAGCTGAAGTTGATGACTCCTAGTTTGCTCATCTCTTAAGCAGGGAAATCAGACAGTTGAGGGTAACATGCCGACGTGCATTTTGCCCCAAAGCTTCTCCAGCTACAGCAGTAAGAAGGGCTTTTGTTCTGCTACAATGGAGAGGAAATTTTTCATGTGTTATTTTAAACAGCATGCTGAAAGCAAGGACTGATCTTCCTTGCTAAATCCAGAGAAATTCTGTTGAACTCAATGAAAAACGCATCTGAAATCTCCTGATATCTCTGAGTGATATCAGGATCAGGTCTTGCAAGGTGTATGTTATGCCTACAGGGTTAACTGCCAATAGCAAATTAATTTTCATTTGATTCTGTCTAAATGAGCCACAAGAATCCAGCCATCATTACAAATTAGCATACTAACACTGGTAGCATTGTCCTTTCCTGTCTACTGCTTCTCTCCTATCCTGAGTTGATTTGGACACAAGTGACAGAAGTGAGAGATTGCAGACAGGATATGTGGATGAGGCAGAGAAGCAAAATCGCATGAGGACCTTGCATAAGTCTGCTTACCTCATGCTCTTACCTCATAAATAACTACAGAACATCTGAGGGCCCCTGGGTGTGAATGAAATTCACAGGTTGTCATAATTATAACTATTCTTCCATCCTGTCCTTAATTTTGGTAACTGAGCAGGTACAAATTCTTGTATCTGCAGAGATTTGCACATACAAAACTGTATTTTAAATTCAGAGGTGTTTTTCACCCTCTGCTTTCACTGCAGAGCACGTAGTTGCAGACTGTATTCCCCTCTGAATTTAGGGACCCTCAAGTAGACTGATAACAGCTTTGAAACTTCCTTTCCTCTGGCAGGCTCACACAGTTCTGCTGGAGGATGCCAGGCTGTAGTGGAGCATCCCAACACTACGTAGGCTCGTTAAGAGAAAGGAAGCTAGTGTTGTTAGAGAAACATGCCAGCAAGAAAGTGAGGTTTAACTTACCCGTGACATCTTCATTGTATGGGGCTGTATGGGGAGATGGGCAGACAACTGAGGGGCTGATCAATCTTTTGGCTATAACACACAGCTGTCAGTGTCCACTCCCCAACACACTGCAAGGCACAGTTTCTATTACAGCTTTCCTGCTGGAAATTGAGTAAATATACTTAAAACAAAACAAACTAAAAAGTCACAGTCCATTAACAATAACTGAGCAGAACTGAGAAAGTAAGAACAAGATAGCTCTAGGAGTTGGGAGCTAAATTACCTGTGGAGAGCATAGATAACAGATCAGCAGTACCACTGTGTATTATAGCCAAAATGTCGGTCAGCCAGTCATCTATCCATCTCTGTAACAACCCTGCATTATGGACCTGCCTGCGTCTGCTTTCCTGTGCAATACAATGCAGCAGACGTCAATGACTCAATAACTTTTGCTTGTAATATCCCTGGGTTGCCCTGGCTGAAGGCATGATTTGTTGGAGTTTTATCCACAGCATTCTGCAACCAAGTCCGGTGTCTGCTTTACTCTTCCATGAGCATCTGATAGAGTCTTTCTTCTGCGTGCTCAAACTCTTCATTTTCTTCTCCTATAGGAATGTTGTTGTTAACATGCCCTGAGCAGAGTCATCAAAGGAAGTTGAGAGATGGTCAGTTCATTCAGTTTGTTTTTCTGCAGAAGGGCAGGCTCTTTCCTTAAACCTTGGGGTAGCATTATACAATCTACCTCAATTCTCCCTTTGTCCTCAGAATTAAGAAACCAGTTCTGCCCAGCTCAAGACACTGTTTAAAATCAGATTGTGTTTGTCTATACATCAGTGGGAAAAGTAAACATCTGCACTGAATTGCTATCACACTGGGCTCACAGCCACTGTAGTTTCATCCACCTGCTTCATCTACTTTAGTTCAGAGCTCTATATATGAGGAAATCCTTTTATTTCCTGTTTACATAGGGCCTAGCTGATATACAGAAGTCTGATACAAACCATAAAAACAGTAAAATTTGCAACTGAACTGTTGAGGTTTCTAAAGCTGTTCCAGTGGATTTTCTGATGCCTAAACTGATGTTTTAGCAGAGCTTTTGTTACTGCAGCCAGGATACTGAAAATACAAAATAACTGTATAAAAGCATCTTTACACTACAACAGACAGTTCTAAGTCTGAGACTGTTTCCTTGCCGTGCCCTTGCTTCTAGGTACAACCAGTTGAGAAGTACACGGTGGGATGAGAGAATGTGTTGGTGACATCAGGTGACACAATATAGTGCCTACATTAGGACGTGCCATGGTGCACGTCCAGTTAATGGAGATAGGGAAGCTGATCAGGTTTAATCAAATATGCATGCATGCTATTGTTTTAGTTACAGGTGGGCCAAGAGGAAATCATGGTGACCTTCCGAGGTTCTTTGTAAGCAGAATTTGCCTCACTGGCAAACAGATTGGGAAGCAGTCCTGTGGTCATCTTTCCTTATTACTTATCGGTTTTGTGATGTCCTGTATCTGTTTTCTCATGTTTATTTTCTATCACTTAATCTGTGTGCAGGACATGAACAGCTCAGTGGGCCTGTTTCTCATGGCCTTCTCCTCTGACCATGCAATGCAAAACAAGTCTTCAGAAATGCCTCCTCCATAGACATTTCTTCCCTCCCCATCTGCAACACAAATGCCTACCAGGGCTTCTCAGCTCTAGAGCAGAGCACAGCTGGATAAAAGGGCACACAGAGGTACTGGTAAACATCTCCCTTTTTTCTCACACCCCTATGAAGGCAGGTGCATGGACAAGGTATCAGTTTTGGTGTCCTGCATGAATGGGATAGGCAATTTCCTGCTGCTTGCCAGGTATTACCATGCTTCACGGGTGGACAAGGTTATCCCTTCCCTTCCCCTCCAACCCACATCAGGAGAGGTGACAGGCTCCCTCTGGGGCCTTCCTGATTATCTTGACTACTTTTACAGGAGCTATGGAAATAAATGAGAACATCAGACACTTGTCAGAGGGGTGGGGGTCTGTCTGGGAGGGAGCTCCTGCTAGTCAGCATTGCCTGGATGTGACTTGAGCTGCCCCTGAAGGAGGACAGATGTGGGCTAACCCACTGCAGACCTGCAAAGGAAGGCTTTTCCATGCCCAGTGTCTTCAGCTGAGGACTTCATCTAACCAGGGATTCATTTATGTTCTAGTACTTCCAAGTAATGTAGGAAAACACAATTAAAAGGACTTCTCTGAGATTCGTTGTGCAAGCCAACGTGCAGAGGACAACCCTGTAATCTTTCTTGGTGTTATGGTAACGTACTGCCCATAAGGAATAACACATATCAGCTTCAAATTAACTGCAATACACACGCTGAAAGCTAAGTGGAGTGAATGGGGAGAGACCAGAGATAAAATGGGCTGCTTTCCAGATATTATTCTGAACATTAAAGTGAGCGGATGGAAGATATACATCACAACAATAATCTATTATGCTCCGTGTACTAGAGCAGAACTTTCACCCTTTTAAACTCTCATTAAAATGCAGCCATTTTTGTTTCAAAGGATTAATATGTTGGCTCTAAAGAGGGAGGAAAAATGTGATTCATGGTGCGCATGGAATTAGATATTGTTAATTGAAAATAACCCTAGGCGCTTACACAGTGCTTTTCAGCTCAAAATCTCAAAACTTTTTTTTTTTTTTTAAATGAAATTCATTCATGTAAAGTAACTGCTGAAGGAGCTGCGTGCAGGAAAAGTCACACAAAAAATACTATGAAAGTTCTTGTGTACCTACACAGTGCACTAAGGCAAACATCAGCTATGGGCAGTAGGTATTTGAAACTGTGGGGTCTCACTGTCACGTGGGAACAAAACACCTGTCTGTAAAAATAACAGGAAATGATTTGTGAAGGTTTTGCTACAGCTGAATGAATGTTTATACAGCTAGCTAAAACAAGCCCAATGGAAACTCTGAAAAAAACCACTGGTGCAGTCTGAATTCTGTCACTCTAAACATGGGAAAAAAATCATTGTGAAATGAGGATTTTATATCCATTTGCAAGCTCCTAATACAAATTAATGTAGAGAAGAAAATGTGCTTGTTGACCACAGTGCACTTTAAGATGCTCTGAGTCCTCCAATTTAACAGGGGAAGAGGTGGGGAGCAGGAGGCTGGGAGGATTTGGAGCATCATAATGTCTACTGTGGTCAACAGCCACAGCAAAGTTCCCAAAAGACTTCAACAAGAGCTCCAAGGTAGGCAGACTGTTAAGGACTTTACTGAATTAGGGTCAGCAGCGCTCAATTTGCCTGCAGAGCAAATAATGCCTGTGCTTGGCAGATGGGGAAACTGAGACACTCACGGTGTGGTGGCTTGCCTAAGTTCACAGAAGAATTTAGTATGGAGTAAAACAGAAAATCCTTGAGTCCTTTCCCTACCCACTCACTCTTCCAGTGACAAATGAAGAAGGAGCACTGTTCACAAGTTATGGTAATTTCATAAAGTGCAGAGCAAAAGCCTTTAAAATTAATAAAACCAGAAAGAGCTCATTCAGAGAGCGCTCTGTTCTTCCTTGGTCTCTGGAATATTACAATGACATCCTGTAGTGGTGCTGCGAGGATTTACGCTTTACTTGCTTATACAGTGCTGCCATTGACATGTTGAAGATTTAGCTTTGTAAGCTATTTGTTTCCCAAGTCATTGTGACCTACTTTAAGTTTGTTGCTAAGTGGCTGGGATTTAGAGTGGCTGGGGCACCGATGTAATCAAAGCCACACTTTGGTGCGTGGAGGCAGCAGGTCTAGGGAAGTGATTGTGCCCCTGTACTCGGCTCTGGTGAGGCCGCACCTCGAGTACTGTGTTCAGTTTTGGGCCCCTCGCTACAGGAAGGACATGGAGGTGCTCGAGCGAGTCCAGAGAAGGGCGACCAAGCTGGTGAGGGGTCTGGAGAACAAGTCTTACGAGGAGCGGCTGAGGGAGCTGGGCTTGTTCAGCCTGGAGAAGAGGAGGCTCAGGGGCGACCTCATCGCTCTCTATAGGTACCTTAAAGGAGGCTGTAGAGAGGTGGGGGTTGGTCTGTTCTCCTACGTGCCTGGTGACAGGATGAGGGGGAATGGGCTAAAGTTGCAGTCCCCCTGCAGACAGGGGAGTTTTAGGTTGGATGTTAGGAAGTACTTCTTTACCGAAAGGGTTATTAAGCATTGGAACGGGCTGCCCAGGGAGGTGGTGGAGTCACCATCCCTGGAGGTCTTTAAAAGACGTTTAGATGTAGAGCTTAGTGATATGGTTTAGTGGAGTACTTAGTGTTAGGTCGGAGGTTGGACTCGATGATCTTGAGGTCTCTTCCAACCTAGAAATCTGTGATACAGTGATACTGTGAGGCAAGACAGGTCACCGATATCAGTGACAGGCCAGGAATTGTGCAGTGCATCACCAGAAAAGATAAATGACTGTGGGATAAAGATGAGGAGGGCCCCATGCACTGAGAGGAAGGATCTGCTTGAAGTGGGGAGAGTATGATGTTTTTATGTGGCTAATTGATGCAGTAACTCCAGCAGAAAGTCTTGTGGCTGATGAGTGTATCCAACACCTCCAAAGCCCTGCTGGAAGCAGAGGTGATGATCATCTCTGATAAGACATTTCTGCAGGCTTCTGTTCTTCAGTAAGGCAAGGGGTGGCTTCTCACAACTTCTAGCTTCTAATGACTTTCTTGTTTTATTAGCCCATTTTCTGGTTATAGGAATAACTTCCTTTTACACTGTGTCTGGGAGGCAGACAATTAGATAGGGAAAAATACAGATCCAAGAATCAGAGAAGAAGACTAAAGCTAAAGTGATTTATTCTCTACCCAGCTTCATCTCTGGCTTTTCCAAAGGAGAGCTAGCTGTAAGCTGCATGTAAAGAAGCCAGCAATATTAAAACACTTGGCTCTGAAGAGATGTAGGATTGAGAAACGAGAAGAAGCCATAATTGTAATTTTACTGTGAGCAGCTTCCTGTTAACCTCAAAGAGTGGTGGAGGACAGGGTGGAATGGAGAAGGCTGGAGGAAAAAGCATGAGGATGTGCAGAGGGCAGTACCTGGAGGGGGCTCATGGTAGGTCCGTGGACAAACCCCTCATACCAGAAACCCAGGGAAGTCAGCAAACAAGCTCTTGCTGTTGTCAGCAAGGTCAGGATTTCACAGAGGTCTGACTGTCTACTTTATGTAGTCCAAAATACAGGTCACAACCTCACAAGGGGAGCTCCCACAAAGCATGGCACAAGAGTGATCTTTGTCTTTAAGGTCTTTCATGTGTCACCATGGCTTTTATGACCTTGTCTTCTCTCATATGTGTGACCTTTTCCCCAGGCTCTGCAGTGAGTTCCCTGCAGAGGCCATTAGTGCCTCTTGTGATGCAGCAAACAGAGAGAAAAGGGACAAAGAAACATTTGGGTTTCTCAGGAGCTCGGCACAATGTTGTAGAAACATCATCTCTGTTTCCTGGACAAGACACAGGTAGGCACAAAGCAAAGTTGCTCCTCAAAAGGTCTTTCAATCACGATTGGAAAAAATAGTAGCGGTGTTTCAATTAACATTCTGAGGGTGTCCAGACATACCATGGGCCTCAGAGCTCAGGGTTCGCTGCAATACTGAGCCTGCATGTGTTAATGGAGTGCAATGCCTCCACAAAGCACACGCTCCCTGCCAGCCCACAGGAAAGAAGTGGCAAAATCACTGTGGTTGTTTGGGTCAAGCAGAAGGTGGAGTTTGATGTCCAGCTGTAAAAATCACAAAGAGTAGACCTAATCCTTGGCCCCCACTGTCTCCCAAAATTAAGCCAATTTCCCACAGAAATGAAAGGAAATTTTATCTGAATAAATGTCCAGAATTTACTGGTGTTACGTTGCTTAAGTAACCAAGGAGAATTTAAACTGATCATTTATTTTCCCATGGAAAATTCCCATGAACAGTAATAGAGGACACCCTGAAAGGCTTTTATCTCAATTACTACAGAAAATTACAGAGAATTAGATCCTTTCTAATGGTTTTCTGAATCATCCTTTGGGATTTGATAGCAGGAATGTAATTCGCTATTGAATTGTATAGACTAATGGAAAAACAATGCCTATAGAAGAGTGTTCACTATCTATTAATGTCTATAGGGCTTCCCTATAAAAGGTTTCCAAGAGCCTTTTATTTACAAATACTTCCAGGGGGGTCTATTTATGCTGTACACCTCTGTTTATAATGCACACTCATTAGGGTAAGAAAGGCAAAAATAGACAGCAGAGAACAGTGATCTTGTTTCTGAGAAAGAAAGACAGCATGAAATCACAGGAAAGCATCCTCATAACCCCATGAAAATGCATTGCACATAGCAAAAATGGCAGAAAAACCCTGAGATTTTGATCCTGCATAGAGTTCCCACTGGCATACCCTTGACCCTACCTAAACTCTCTAGCTCTAGGGAGGTGCAAAGAGCTTGCTTTACTTAGGATTACATGAGTACACGGACTAACAGTATAAGTTGCTAATGGTGTTTGATTGTACCCTGGAAGCTTGCATGCAAGAAGCCTTGACTGCATGTGTCATACAGCAGCAACTGATCAATTCCTTGTTTGCTTCCTTTAGCTAAGCAGCCTGGTCCCTTAGCTGCAACTACAGACCCCTCCTGGGTGGACTTTGCTGTCCACAGCTTGTTTCTTTCTCCCCTAGTACTCATCAGCCTAACAGAATTGGACTCCCTGAACCCTGCTCTGCACCCTCACTCCCACCTCACAGACATCAATAGCACCATGGAACTGTAAAGTTTTCTGGGTCTCCATGGTGCAGTCGTTTGCTGCAAATTCAGTCAACATCAAGGTTATCTCTAATGGTGTCAGCTGGAACACTTATGGCTGTCCAGTTTGTGATGGAGACTCTTGTATTCCCTTCTAGCTCTGGGGAGTTTTCTCTATAGCCATCACTTTTCCTACTTGTTGAGGGTGCTCACGGCACTCAGGCCTCCAGGTCATATCCTACTGCTCCAGTCTCCCTAATGACGTTGGTGCTGCAGGGGATGGGGCTTATGATGAGGAGATGTCATTTCTCCAGCAAGCAAATGACAGTGACAGGAATGCTGTACCCAGAACTGAGCCCTGGAGCAAAGCTATATCCAGTGGCATCTGCCTTGCTTAAGCTGCTGCTTTTTTTATTATTCTTTTTTTTTCTATTTTCTTTCCTCCTTCCTTCCCCACATTTTTTTTTCCTGGGGGATTCTTGGATTCAGAGCATGGTAGAGTGCTGTCATGGACTTGGTATATTTTAGGAGTGGTGCTGAGCTCCTCTTCCAAACTCACTGGTCAAGAGACTTAGTGTAGTGGCTACACAATATCTGTTTTGAGACTTTTCCATTTCTAATGAGCATTTCTGTTCCCTTTTCTGCTTATGCTAACTGCTTTTGCTCTGTTGTTATTAATACAATCCCTGAAGGAAAACTCCTTGCTGACTGTAGTTGTAGGCTTTTCAGCAGATTTGTTATTTTACCACCTGATGGGAGGGAGACATGCTGAACAGCGCCTGACACTAGCGCTATGCCGCAGTTCCCCTGAGTTGAAGCCATGCAGCTAAGGCTGTCAGATGCAAGTGTCTGCTGGGCTGAGAACAACAAAAGTAAGAGCAAATGTCCAGGCATCCATCGTCATTCACCTCTTGCATGTTCATAGTAGGGGATAGGAAAGAAAGCTGACAGGAGCAACATCAGGATTTGCCTGTGTCTGCAAAGTAGCTGGGGAGGGAAGGAAAAACATGGTGACTTTATTTGATTTTCTTCTCAGGAGACAACATGCCAAACTGTCAGAACAGGAGCCATAGGTGGATTCTAGAACCAAAGGATATGGTTTTGTTCAGTTTTGTTTTTGTTTTGTTTTTGTTTTTTTGTTTGGATAATTCAATTAGGAAAATGTTTCAAAAGTGTCACTGTGGCAAATATCCCAACACTGCACATCCATGCATTGAATGTCCATGGGACAAAAGGTGATTGATAACCTTGAACCAAAGAATGTTCTGCATTTCCAAGGGATCCGTGTGTATTTCAGGTATTTGTATGGCCAGCTGCTAGCACGAAACACTTATCAGGAAATGCAGATCATTCCAGCAAGCAGGAAATAGCATGCCCAGTACTCAAAGTAGAAAAATTATTTTAGTTATTTGATTTATAAGTTGAACTAAAACTAGAAAACCCCATTCATGTCCAGGTCCTGGCACAATAATAACTTTCTGTAGTGAAAAGCACAATACCCTTGATTTTCCGTATCTTTTCCTTTTCCCCCTCATTTTTTCATTATTTTTCATTTGCAAGTGTCTGTCTTGGCAGACAGACAAGTCCTGTGTTCAGGACACGAACGCCTACCCCTTATTAGAGACCACTAAAATGTTTTATGTGACACATTGGCAGTCTGCAACAACCATTACAGGAGATTTTTTTCATTATAGATTTTTGTTGTCTTTTGTTTCTCTTCATCTCAGGTCTTCCCTTCTTCCATGAATGAAACTTTTTGCCAGCTAGAGTTTTGCTGAATTCTGCTTCTCAGCAACAGAAAAAAAAAAAAAAAAAAAAAAGGAAAGAAAAAAAAGCTCTTAACAATGTGTCTGCAGTGGCCAGGGAATCTCCCTTTTGTCATCAGATGTGGAAAGGTAGAAGTAGAAGATGTGTGAAGTAGAGCAGTTAAATACATGACAGAGCTCAGGTCTCCTGGATTTCATTTATGCTAATGTATTTTTATAGAAATACACTCAGAAATCTTTTAGCTCCTCATCCTAAGGAATGGGAAACTGAGAAATCAGTGGCTTGACAATCAGTTACAGATTAGGATATTCTAACGGGGAGCACAAGGTGGGGAAAGGCAGAGGAAAGGGAGTATTGGCTTTTAACACATGACCAAGGGACTGCATTTTCTGTGTGGATGCTGTTACAGGGAATTGTAGCATTTCCTGCAAACCTCCTGTTTTCCCACTGCTTTCTGCCAACTTGTAAGTAGTGCATTCTTCAGGGACACAGAAGAGTAGCTGGGGAAACTTGGAAAAAATGCCCATCTTTTACAACTACCACCACTGTCCCATAGTCTGGGATTGCTCTTAGTCTGGGATTGCTCTTAATGAGGCTCCAAAGAAGTAGCAGGTATGTCTAAATCACAAGGACAGTTGCTATTTGACAGTCTGCATGCTGGGTGCCATGTTGAAATCTGCTCAAGAGCTGCAGAGTTTGATGTGGGGCTTAAACTGCTGCCGGCAGCCACCCTGTGAGCAGCGGGATGATGCAGGAGAAATGGTGTAATTGGTTTTTCTCACCCTGGATCTATCCATCACTGCAGGCACAGACTCGCTGGTAATTTTTCTAAGCTCTGGGAGTAGGAAGCGAGTTGTTGAGTGAGATCTCTGAGTATATACAGTGAAATAAAACAGGAGTGCTAATGACCAGTTCTTCATTATGTTTATATCTGATTTCCAGTACAATGGGACCCTGATTCTCATTTGTGGCTTTTGATATTACTGTAATACAAGTAATTAACTACAAACGAACATCAATGAGTGTAGTCAAGCCATACATAATGCATGGAGATGTGAAAGGGAATGTGTCTTTCTGTTTGTATTCTCCAATCTGCCCAACCAGAATTTATTTATTCTATATGGAACAAAAAGCAAACACCAAATCTGTATCCTCTCTGTGTAGGGGGGAATTTGCACATGGATCAGGTGTTTCATGCTCTGGACATATCCCTGTACCAGAGCTGTAGCTCCAGTGCAGCACTACAACTCCCAACACTGCTCAGATCTGAATCCAAATTTTACTATTTGAGATAATCCCAATTTATAAATAAAACTAATGACAGAAAATTGACATAAACCATGGAAATGAGCAGCAGAAATATTTCCAAACATTGCTTACAGAGGCCCTGAGCCAACCCACTTAGAGTCTATTAACTTTATCATATCAACTTCAAAGGAGCCATTGTACAATCTAGTTATGTTAAACAATGAGATAAACAGATGACCAGTATATATATATATGTATGTATATATTTAAAGGACACTAAGAACAGTAAATGATTTGTCTGAGATCTTTAAATATTTAGTGTTTGTAGTTAGTTGAGAATCAGGAGTCTACTTCTCAGAACCCTGCTTCAAAAGCCTTGGTAGATATATGAGCTGCAATGATAGATTTCTTGCTTGGGATATGCTCTAAGTGTCTGCTATTTTTTTAGAAAATGTTATAAGCATCCTGAGTATGGATACTTTGAGGTTGGCTATGACAGATGCAATCCCATTGTTTCAAAATGTTTTAATGAGCACAGCTCCAGTGCCATGTGGATGGCTCGATGCTGTGTTCTGCTGACAGGATGTACATCACAACTCTTCATGGGAGGGACATATTCTTTTTTTAATCTGGAGGAAAAGTTTAAGTCTGTCAAGGAGGCAACAAATCCCTTTTTAAAACAGTCTCGAGACTGTGGTATGTGCTGGGTGCTATTGATCTATTACAATCCTCTGTATACAGCAATTGTGCCTGCAACCACCCAGATTTTTACTTACAGACTCTGAGAAATAGTCTCTGGTGTCTGGAGAGAGAACAATGGCAGGGGAAGCATCTCATGGTCTCTGGGAAGTATCTTGGGCACCAGGTGTTTGGAGAGGGACAGAGCTGAACAGAATCCATGCTGCTTTGGCTGGCAGACTTTCACAGCTGGTACCACACATGTCGCCACGTGGAGACAGTTCCAGGTGGTAAAATGAATGGGGTCCACGGGCCAAAAGGACACTGACTTTGCTCTGTAAATTGGGAAATGGGAGGGGGAGCCCTGTGGATACAGGGCAGAAGCCCATTTCCTTGACTGATTCAGATCTCCCAAGTCTGGGTGTGCTCTGGTGGGGCTGCATGAGTTTATGTTCGGTACAGTTCCCTCAAGTCTTGCCAGACTTCATCAGAAAGTCTCTTTTTGCCCTGAGTCTGCACTAAACCTGGTCTTTTTTGATCCCAGCCTTGGGGAGCCTAAAGCCTGCTAGCTGTATCTGCCATTTTGAAGACATTTTTAGAGTGTGTGCAGCAGAAGCAAAGTTTCTAGCACCAGTATGAGGAAGTCCTGATGTAGAGAAGCACGGGGAATGCTTTGGTGAGGTCCTGCCTGGGACCCCCGAAAGGCCCCACTCCAGAGCCAACCTAGGGGCTGCTAGTGGAGGGAAAGATCTGAAGATCAGCAAAGCGGCAGAAGTACACAAGGTATTACCAGGGCAGGATAATGGAAGTGAGCTCCCAATAAATGTGAAATCAGCTTTGGTTTCAGCTGCTCTGGCTCCCTACTCCCGGGATTGTCACAGGTCTGGGAATTAAGGCCACGCAGAAGAAGTGAGCAGGGAGGAAAAAAGAGGAGTGTGGGAAAGTGCTGGGAAAGGAGGGAAAATTTGTATTGGGCTCAGCTATCTGTTGGAGGAGCAGAGCCAGTGAAGGAGGGAGGGGGATGGCACAGCAGGATCCAGGCTGCCACTGAGCATCTCCCTGCCTGTGCACGGCTCACTTCCCTGCTCCATGTCACTCTTCTAATCCATTCAGACAGCCTCTTCTATAGGCCAGGACCAGGTTTCTGCAACACAAGGCAAAAAGGGCCCTTGAACACCTTCGGATGTACCACAAAAACATGAGGCATCAATTGCAGCCACCAGGCAGGAGAAATAGAGCATTTCCAGTCAATAATTTTGTTTCTGGTGAAGCCCCTTGCCACATGAGGCTTTGAGCTACAGCTGCTTCAGTGCTAAGGACAGAAAGGAAATATGCTCCTCAAGTCTACTTGTAGCCTCAGAAAATCTGCGTACAGTTCCTATGAAGTGAGGGATGAAACTAGCTCATTCTGTGGCATACCATAATTTCAATTGCAGTGAAATAGCCTAAGACGATTTATCTGACTCCATGCTATTTCTGTGTCTTGCTCCAATTAATTTCCCCTACCAGTTTTCAGCACCTCAGTGAGATGCACCAAGGGTCAGGCCCTGGCTGTCTGCTCTTTCTCCCTGGGTATCCTGGGCCAGTTGGTCTTCATAGCTACTGCAGACCTGTTTCCTCAGTCTTAGGATGGTGGTATTAATACTCACTTGCTATCCAGCAGTTTTTTGAGAAAGCCTATTCAAGTGTGAAAAGCATTTTGAGGTCTCAGGTCATGCAACAGAAGTGAGAACAGTTATTTCTTCTCTTTCGATTCATTTCTCTGTGGCCTATTCTGTTGCTAAGTGCTGGAAGTGGCACTGAGCAGAAAAGAGGGTATCTGTTCTGCTGGAGAAAAAGATGGGGAAATCTGTTTTGCAGGAGCAAAAGAGGAAGACACTGAAGGAAAGAGAAAACATAGGAGAAAGGAGGGATATGTGTAAAAGGGAGGGCACAGCTTCCAGTGCAGGCAAGGAACAGCTTAGTAGTCAGGGTGTTCAATCCCTATCCTAAATAAGGTGAGTATCCTTACTGGTAAGTCTTGGACCCACTATTGAGAGGCCATAGGTTCTTCCAAGGTCCCAGATAATGCCCACAGAAAGAGCTCTAGGGATGCTGCTGTGTTTCCACAAAAAGTTCTGTTTCAGAAAGAAAAAAGATTTGGTAGAAAAACCCCTGGCCAACCGTACTTGCAATCTCATTCTCATTTATTTGCTCAAATAATCCCCAGTGCTTGATTTACGTAAGACTTGAATTAACTGTGTATTTATTCAGAGATTTTAAATTGCACTGATGTGATGAGGGAAAATTGCAAAGTGATGCAGTTTCAAGGGTATTAACAAGCATATGACAGTGCAGCAGATCCCACTTGCCACTGAGGGACCCAAGCCCATTCAGAGGTTTCTGAGGAAGACAGTAAGGAGGCTCCTTGTTTTGCAAGTACAATGCTTTTCTTGAAGGTGAATTTCTGTTAGCACTGGGGTGGGGACAGAGAGGTTCAGTACCTGTCAGACTCCTGAAGAAAATGCAATCTGACTGCTCAGTGCTCTTGGTGAGCAGTGTTGGTTTGAGCTCAGACACTAAATGAACACATGCTTTGGGTCTGACAAATGTCTGAATAATGCATGGTACCAGAAACAAACCAAATTCCAGACGAGCAAGAAACATGGAGCAGTTGACACCCTTGTCTAATGGAAACCTTCTGGAAATATGAAAATGACTATAATTTCAGGCAGGGGTGCCATGAAAAAAGACAGTGAAACTGAGATCTCCATTGCTACTGGCATTTGTTGTCTCTGAAGTACTTTGTGTTTTCCATAGGCATTTCGTGAATTCAGGCAGTCAAAGCTAGCTATAAAACTTACTGAATGGGCTTTAACCATTTTGAACGGAGGTAAAAAAAAGAGAATGGAAGTATGTCTGAGACTGATGTGGGTGGAGAGTTGGTCTGACCATTTGGAGACCCACTGAAGGACAGGATCTGAGACAAAACACTCATGAAGAGACTACTGGAAGTTCCAGTACTGAAATATGATGCAGCAACCAAGATACAGGTAGAGGAGAAAGCCCGCCAGTCCATGAAGCCTGTGGAGAACATCAGCTTGAAAGAGATGAGGCAGGAGAGTTAGGGCTGAAAAGCACAGCTCATATCTAAAGGTCCAGCTACTTCACCAAGTGGTGCCAGCTACGCATGCACCATAGCAGCTGGCAGTTTGCACTACACAGAAGTGGAACAAGGTCCCCACACAACTAGAAGTGGTTATAGCAGGCATACGAGACCTAGAACAAAACAGAAGGTCTCGGCATGGTTTGGGGTTCAGGAGTTAATGCGACTTCTGTGCATGCTGATGATGGGGAGCGGTGTTATCACAAGAGGGAGCTGTCTGCCTGCATGAGATTGACACCCCAGACAAAAACACTGCAGAGAAATAGCAACAGGGCTCTCAAAACCTGAGGGGCAGGAAGCAAGAGGTTCTGAGCGCTCAGACAGACTACAGCAGGGCAGCATGGGTGCGCATGGGCTGAGCCAGGTTAGCAACACCACTCTGGGTAGGCCACCACCACCAAACACCTCTAATTGCTCCTCTGCAATTCAGGTCCCACAGTGTGTTAACACCATCAGTAAATTGGTTTTATTTGTAGGCTTTGCTGGGGAGGGAGATGAAGGAAAGGTGCTTGGTCAAAGTCAAACAGGTTCATGTGGCAATGCAGCTGGTCTCCAAAGGCTCGCACGGAGAATGAAGTCCATGTGTGTCACAGTTGGCTGTGCGTGGCGTCTGTGCAAAGTGAGGCCCGTGCACCCAGCAGAGGGCATGTGGATGCACACTCCGGCACTCCTACCTTTGCCTTTGGGACATAATTTCGTAGATAATGAGATATCAGTGCCCTCAGAGTCTGTGTAAGGCAATACAGAACAAAGCCACAGGCGGTGCCTGTTCTCCTTTGAATAGGCTGTGGTTTCTGCCACAGGGGCCAAATCTACCCTTGATTTTCATTCTTGTTTCAGATAAGGTCCCACTGCCAGGGGTGCTGAGCTCCCATTTCTGACCAAGGTTAGTGGTCCTGTGGAACCAGGCCACAGCCCTGAGCACAGGTCTAAACGCTAATATCTGCATTTACCATGCATCAGGGAAACCAGCCTGTGAACGCTTAGTTCCACCTTCCTGGTTTTTGTCTGAATGCCTCACTCCAGAATTTGGTACAGAGAGTTTACCTTTGTCTGGGACTGAGACAAAAGCTTTGTTTTCTGCCAAGCTTCAGAGGATAATACTTTTTGATGCAGTTTGCATCAGTGCCATAGCACTGAAGTGCCCTGCAGAAGCTAACAATGTATTTGTGGGTTCCCTGGGCAGGAAGACAAATGGATGCAGCAAGGTAGATAACAGATCATGCTATATATGCTCCGTGATGGGACCAGGGTCAGAATATCAGGCTAAGGGGAGGATGTAACTTCAGGTTGAAAAGTCAGTAGGTGTCAAAAACACATACCGAAGGAAAGCATGCTGTCTTGACAGTGGGGGAATGGATGGAGATCAGAGGTTTGGGTCCTTGGCACAAGCTGCTGGACTTTGAAGTCTTCAGACACCCCACCTCCCCTACCCTTTGTCTGTGGAGCTCACGGTGTTGGTGCAGCAGTGAGGATACTTTGTCTTGGTCTTTGCTTCACGAACATACAATAAAATGACTTCATGTATGCATGTGTGTGTGTGTACATATATATACACACAAAACCTACGGGATGCCTTATGGAGCCAGAAAGGAATAAGCACAGAATGCCTCTGGGAACACGGGGGAAGAGCAGAGTTCCAAGCCGATTATTAACCCACTTGCAGGACAAGGCTTTTACTGAAGTTTACAATTCAATTTAAATTAAAAACAAACAAACAAACAAACAAACAAATAAATAAAGGCATCAGATTCTGAGCCGGAGCTCCGACCCCAGCCGCCGCACCACCCCCCAAAACCCACCGCCCCCGGCAGCAGGCGGCCCCCACGCCGCTCCGGCACGGCTCAGCCCGACTCGGCACGGCTCAGCCCGACCCGGCACGGCTCGGCACGGCTCGGCACGGCTCAGGCCGGCCCCCAGCCCGGCGGGCGGCTCGGCGGGGCCGCGGGCGGGCGGGGGCAGCGCGGCCGCTTGTTGAGCGCCGTGCCCGGCCCCGCTCCGCACCTCCCGGCGCCGCTCCGCACCTCCCCGCGCACGCAGCCTCCGCGCCCGGGCTGCCCGCCCGCCTTCTTCCATTGCACCATTGCAAACCCCTCCCGTGTGCGTGTGTGTGGGTTTTTTTTTCCGCCCCCCCCCCCCCCCCCCCCCCCAGCCTTTCTTTCCCTTTTTTTTTTTTTTTTTTTTTTTTTGCATGAAGATGGCGGCGCCTCTCGCCAGCAAGGCAGGGTCCGCCGGCACTACCAGCAAGCCTCCCTTCCCGGAGCTGGATTTCCGATCGGGAGCGAGGGTGGAGGAATTGAATAAACTCATCCAGGAATTCACCAAGCACGACCAGAGGGAGTACGACGACCAGAGAGCCCTGGAGATCCACACGGCGAAGGACTTCATCTTCTCCATGCTGGGTAGGGCAGGGACCGGGGGCGGTGGCGGTGCCGCTCGGGGACCTGGGGGACCTCGGGGACCTGGGGGACCTCGGGGACCTGGGGGACCTCGGGGACCTCGGGGCAGGGCTCCCGGCCGTACAGCACCGGCAGAGCCTTCCCCCGCTGCGGGCTCTCCGGCCGCGGGGCCGCTCTCACCGCTAGCAAACTGTTTTTTCCTGGCCCTTCCACCTCCCCTTCGGCAGTGCTGTGTGTACAAGCAGAGAGGAAAAGCAGGGTGGCAGAGCCGGCCGGTGCTGGAGGAGTACGCCGAGCCAGCAGGGCTGCAGGCGAGGCGAGCCCGAGCCTGTATTGTTTTTCCCCCCAGCTATCCAAGCTGTAGGAAACACAGGTTTTTATTTTTATTTATTTTTTTCCACTCGTTTTGGTTATTAGACCGGCTGATGCTTGAGCAGGAGCATCCTCTGAGCTGCGGTTCTTGCCTGGGTTGCAAAACTTGCGGCGAGTGGAGCAAGTCAGATTGTGGCGGGGGAGTCCTCGTCTGCGCGAAACTTTGAATCGCGGGCAGGGATCCTGAAACCGGGGTGAGACGCGTTGGCCCTTGCAGAAATCACCTGGGCTCTGGCATGACTAAGGCTTATTAAGATTAGCAGCGGAATGACGAACAACTCTGGTTCTGTAGGCATTAATTTCCTGATAAATATTTACCTTATTTTGACTAAGAGATAACTCATAGGAACGAGAGCCCTCAAGATACAAAAGGATGCTCTTCGCTTGCAGGTTAGAGTTTAAATCAGTCTTCTGGATTTGAATCGATATCCCAGCCGTTTCTGGGTGTAAAATAAGAACACGGGTAATCAGCAGGTGTGGCCAGGGAATGGTTCTTTGTGGCTCAGAGGTGCACGTAGACCCTTGAAGCATATGTGGCACAAGCCAAATGTATGGTCTGTGTGTACACAGTGAATAACCTACATCACTTTTCTCATTCAGCAGCACAGAGCTATCCCATTGTGATCATAATTATTTTCTGTATCGTGGGGGTATCCTATCCCAGAAATAGACCACTTTCTCTGTAGCCATGAACATACCTACGCTCACCAAATGACCATTTACCTGTTCAGCGGGTTATCTTATAAAGTACCCGGATAAGTATAATTGTCTGCTCTGGGATTTGCACAGACTATTTTGTTTATTGCTTTTTCACCAAGGGCTGGACAGGATATAACAGACTAAATTTAGCTTGAGAACAAGGACAACAAGTTGAAAAGTCAGTAGCATGTATATTTATAGTTGCTGTTATAAATGTTTTTCCCTTCCTGTTTAAAAAAAGTTACATGGTAAAGCCCTGGTTGCAACAAAGTCTGTAGGATTTTTGTTATTGAAAACCTGATCCCATGGAAGTTGTCCACTATTATGATGTGATACATTTTTCTATCAGGGCTTTAAATAACTGGCTGAGGAAGAAGGGCTTGATGAGATGAAGCAGAGAGGACAGAAAACAGTGAGAACAGCAGTTCTCAGTGTTTGGCTGGTAGGTAGGAAAAGCTTGATGTGATCGTGTTAAAGCATTGCTTGTCTTTGCAGGGGACAGGGACCACGGCATTTTTTCCTGTCTCACTGGCAGGAATAGGCAATAGAAGAAAGAATAGGTTGTGGTGTACCTTGTATTTCTGCGGGTGCACCCTAAGGGCTTGCTGTTCATGAAAACAGCTTTGGGTTGTTTAGGAATAGCATAGATTAACATGGCTATCTGTTAATGTAACCGGTGGGAGATAAGCATTCTTCAATTTTCAATGTATAGACTAAAAATGGGTTTAAACAGAAGCTATATTTCTATTGAAGTTACATCTCACAGTTAGCAATGAGACGTGTTTCTGTAAAAAGCAAGACCTCAGGACCAAGCCCACGACAGAAATAGAGACGGGGTATCTGAGTCGTCTGCCTTAGACCCAGAAGTTACATTTGTAGATCAGACCTATCTTAGCCAGAGAGGCTCTTAAATCTAAAAATGATTTAACTTATTAATAAATGGCTCTTTCCCCTGTGCCTGATCCCTCCCATACGTACTGCTCTTATCTCATCGGGTGATGATAGGAAAATTAAACGTAGCTTTTCTGATTTAATTACATTGGTCCGTAATTCATGGATGACTGATAGGCGAGCAGACTTTGCACAGATTCTCAGATGTTTGTACTCTGTGTGGCTTGCCCTCTCGCTCAGATCTTGGCTTTCTGTTTATATTAACTCATTTTCTTCCGTGTGCTGTCTTGCACAGCTATTAATGACTGAACTATGGGAGATCTCAAGAGCTGTGCTGCGATAAAATTAGGGAGAGGTTCTGCTTGCCATACCTTTGTCCAAAATGTTGTGCCCCAAGCATTAGAATAGGGCTGTAAATGACCTGGCTATTGGTTGGGGGAATTATTTTTTGCATGTAGACTATCCGTGGGCATCCCATACTTAATCACCAAAACCAACCATATGGTCCTGCCAGCACCCTGCCCTGAAACAACAGGTGGCTTTTCGTGCCTGTGCTGGGTAACCTCCCATACTCGTGCTGATCTGTGCCTGATAATTACTTGTCTCCAACACAGGTATAACTGAGCCTCAAGGGAGGGGAGGCTGCATTAATCAAGAAAAGGAGTGGAGGAGAGTCTTGTGTCGTAGATGATGGGCTGGCTGGGATTGACTGGGAGACCAAGTCTCTGCCTGCCAGTCGCAAAAAGAGCTGATTACTTAGTCTGTCCGTGACTCTGGTGGTTTTTTGTGCTTAAGGAGTGATAAAGGGTTATTTTTATTGAGTGATAATGTTACAGATGATGCTATTTTGGTTTTTAAAGCACTTGCTGCAATTGTGATGAGAGCACAGCATTAATATTGCAAAACCTTTTAGGGGTACCTAACCTTGAGAGCATTGTTCCTGCAGTACAAGTACTTCCTGGAAACTTATTTAATAAAGACTACCTGTCTCTTTCTGTTCAGCACCTAAATAAAAAAGTGCTGTAAAGTGCAAATGTGCTAGGCTTAAAAAAAAAAAAGGGGGGGGGAAAACATATATTATGCTCTTGGGAACTAGAACATTGCATATTAAACAGCCTCTTGAAATTTTTAGTGCTGTTGCTGTCTCACAGCAGCTCCTGCTGTTAGGGATACTGACTCTCACGTTTTACTTCTTAACAAGAGGAGACAAAAATAATAGAGCAAGGAGTTATGAACAGATACAGACCGTTCCTCCACTCTAGGCACGCACTAGCAGTCAGTTGTCTAGAGCAGTTCTTGAGCTCTTCAGGCTGGCATTTTGTTTCTATTTCCTATCATGAGACCTTTTCTGCTCTGTAGGGTCAGAACGGGGATGCTCAGGGCATTTCATGCCCTTCCCTTTGCTCTTGTTGCTCTCTCCCCCCCCCGAATCGGGGAAAGGACTAGTTCCAGTTGGTGCCCCTCTTTTGGTGCTCCAGCGGCTGCACCTCACTTGTGTGGGACAGGACAGGAGCTGCACACCCCAGCGCTGGGCCTGGGCTGCCGACAGGCTGCACGTCAGGGACTGGCAGCCAGCTGCCACTCCGAGCTGCTGACAAGACCTCAAGAGAGCCTGTATCAGCACCTGATACGGGAGAGGTGGAGAGCCTATGCTCGGAGCGTTTCCTGGCGCTGAGGTTTGATGATTCCTCTTTTCTGGGGTGTTTTCCCGGTGCTGAGCTGGGTGTGCCAGCAAGTGTTTGCGATGGAGGCAAGTTGTGGCGGAGGCAGAGCTGGTGCCAGCAAAAGCCTTCTGCTGCCAGTACCCGCTTCCCACATGGAGTTACCCTGCTGGCCCCTGCATCTGCAGCAGGGCTTCCAGCTGCTTCTTGGACTGCGGGGCCTCTAAAACGTGGTGGAGGTGCAGATTGCTGTGCTGAGGACACAGGTGTCCTGACAACAGCTTGCTTTTATTAGCATCTTCTGCAAGAGAGGCATTTCGTGGCCTCCCTTGCGCTGGAGGTCTGTATATCAGGACAACGTTGGTAGTGTGACTCTGTGTGGGTTTGTGTGGCGTTTTTTCCCATTCTCTACTTGGTATAACTTGCCGATGAAACCTTCCATTATAGTCTAGATTTCAGGCATTGTTGGAACTGTTGCCTGTTCATCTATGATAAATCACAGAAATTCTCTTGTTTCTGTTGTGGCGTCGGGCTGATGAAATAGCAACAGGATTGGTGTGATCTCTCTGGGGTTAAGTCTTTTGTATGTGTGCACCTTTTCTCAAGAGAGGCCAATCATGACAGGAGCACACTGTATACTCAGAGGCCTATGTTAATAAAGGCTCCCTGCTGGCATTCTCCATGCTGCTGAATGCATAATGCACAGCTGCTAAAACCAGCCCTACTGTACTGCAGATTTCATTTCTGGCTTCTGGTGGGTCCCCACTCCCTGCAGACCACAGGTTTCTCTGCTTGCATTTGAGGTCGTGTTTTCTTTTCTTTGTTTTATTTTAAGGGACAGGGTGCTACGCTGGCGGTATAACCCTAGCAAGGCGTCGATAGCTTCCAGTTGGCTGTAGCTATCAGAAGCTAACCAATTTCACCTCCCCTGGGGATTCTGTCTCTGTTACCAGTTCAAAAAGGACCGCTAGCCTCCTCGTCTCTTTGTTCGAAGGGGGGTCGCTCGCCATGTGCGGTGCAAATAGCTTGAACATTTTCTCTCAATTTATTTTAAGACACCGGTACTTCACTTGCTCAACTACTGTTTTGAAACATTAGGCTGTGATGCAAAGTATTTAGTGTAATAGCTAGGAACATGTCCTAAGGGCACAAATTCGCATGGCAGGCTTGTCAGGCTGCCCACCGCCTGTTCCTTCAGTCTGGGGAAATATTTGTAAAAGATTTGGGTGAATGCTTGCCAAGCCCAATTATGTAATTATGTTTTAAGGGCAATTTTATAATTATAGTGGAGGATGGTAACCAGGATACACGAGTTGTTGGGTTTTTGACTTTTCCATTTTTCTTCTACATGACTTTGCACGAATGCTGGAACATTTGGAGCAGCTCTAGTCAGAAACCAGTTGTTCAACTTTCTTTTCGGCAGCTGATTATAGGTGAAGCTAAACAAAGGCACGTACAGCACTGCTCAGGAGGGCTGGAGGGCATGTTTTTCTGTAGCTTTGGTGATTTACAAGACAGATGTGTAGTCAGAGAGGCAGAGCAGCCTGCACGCACAGTCCAGCCTGGAGGAGGCTAGGTGCTAGTTCGGCCTGGTCTTCTCAAAGGGAGCCCCTAAACTGTGCAAGTTTTTTGGATAGCGTGGATTGTCTTTCTTCATTTTGATTTGTCAAAAGCCAGGTTCCTGATGACTTTAACAATTTCTTGTACAGACAAAACTTTTGCATCTTTTCTCAGGCCTTGTTCCATACAGTTTTGCCCCTGTGCAGCCAATCCTTTGGCTGCAAAGACAGTTTTCCCAGGTACGTCTCTGAAACCCATCCCTGTTCTCTTTTCTCTGTCCACACAGACCCTCCATGTCTGTACTCTGCAAGGTAAGTTAGATGGGAACAGTCTAGAAAAAAATGTGGTTTAGACTGAGAGATGAGCTCTCACTTCCAGTCGAGGGGGCTTCAAATCGCCAGGGTTGCCTCAGCATGATGCTCTGAACAGTGACTGAGGTGACAACGGAGCTCCAGGCATGTCTTTGTGAGACCCTGCAGTGGCAGCTGCAGGTAGAGGTCCTGGCATGGACCTCTCAATTCTCTTGGAGTCTAAGAAAAATAGTCTGCCACTGAATCCATTACTTACGTCTAGGTGATGCTAGTGTATGAACCTGGTCGTTGGACTATGTAGGTGCTAACTTGGAAAGCAAGAGCTGTAGTTTATTTGCTATGAAAAGTGAGCTTTAAGAATTGAATGCATTATGCAGGGTGACATCCCTCCTGAGCTGGGTTTTCCTTTAGCAACTGAGAGCTGGGCTGGGTTAAGTTCTGTATGCTAAAATAAAACCATCAGTTCTGTCCATTGGTATCTTGGTGAGATAGCCTCTGAAAGAGGAGTTAAAATTTCCTGAGACCAACAGTCCATTCATCGCAGAACGTACATGTAGAGGTTTCTTTAATTTGCCAATCTGTAGGGTATGACACAAGCACTAGAGTAGATGGAGCTGTGGGTAAGGAAAGGGTATCTCCCCTGGTTTTCTTAGGAAAAACAGACAATCTACCACGGGAGATAAAGCGGAAGACTGCTTTGGATGCTGCACTTGCAGAACTTCCCTTATTGAGAAAAGAGAGGTGTTCATGCATGGGAGCAAGGGTGAGAGAGCTGAAAAATGACCTTTAGATAAATATCTCAAGTTCTTCGCCCAAGTCTTGTTCAGATCACTAGTAATGGGGTGTGAGTTCAGCAGGCTGAAGTGAAGCTCTATTGGAAGCTGCAGCTATACTTCATAGGTTCCCCATCCTACCTATGGATTTTATATCTGGCGAAGTTTTATGACTTCTGTTAGCACAACCCTGTCTTCCTGTCTAACTGCGAAAAATATGGGATTTGGCTTCTTTCTTTTGTTAATGCAACTGGAAGGCAGATTATGAGACATTCAGAATAAATCTTTCAGCAGCAGCTGACGTTCCAATTGACAGATGCTGCTATGGATTTTCCTTTCTTTTTATTGCAGAGAACTCTGCTGTCTGCTTTCATTTCTACCACTTTGCTATATTCCCTTTCATTGCAAAGAGGAATTGTCCTGGACCTAGTGGATTAGTACTTCAGCCAACCTGGCAGGTTCCTGAATCATGTACACCCTTGTCAGACAGACTTCCTTTAGTTCTTTCAAAGCACCATTTCAGTGACTTTCTGGAATTAACATCTGCTGTAGTATTCAGTTTGAGGAAGATTAATTTCCCCCCTCCCCCCCAGCATATTTGACTTTTGAGCTTTTAATAAACACTTGATGCTAAGGAAGTTATTACAGTCCTGTTAATGCATTATATTTAATCTGTCGGACAGTATAATTTTAATCTAATTGAAAGTATTTAATTAGAAGGTGGTTAATGCATTTTGTTGTGAGCATGCTGTTGTAAAAAGTACAATTTGCACAGCACCGAATGGGGGGAGTTCATTCCTTTAAGGTTCCTAACATCCTCGCCTTTGAAACAGCAGTGGCAGCTACTCCCGCCCGCTCATGTTTAGGGCTCTGGGCAGAAGTTTGCACTGCTCTGGGTGGTTTCGGCTGGTAGAACAGGAGGTGGGTGGTATCCATTTCACCCAAAGAAAATCACGCTTAAATACTGACTCCAGACACCCTAGAACTATGTTCCATTTTGAGCTGTCCCCCAGTTCACACAGCAACTTTCTGAGGCTAATAATGTGAGACCTCAGTGCTACTACAAGGCTTCCCCTGTCTCCTGTGCTTCAGCAGTTGGTGAAAGGTTGTGGTGTTGCTGTTCTTCATCTTAGAGTACTTTAACCGTGCAACCCTCTGAGACTACAGCTGGAAATGGAAGTCTGCTTTTGAGAGCTTCAGGGAGTCTTCCAGTAGTGACGACAGGTAGTTGCTCTGCCATCATGTGTTGATCTAGTGGTGGCTTTGGGATCAAGTACAGCTCAGCTTCTGGGAGAGATATTACAACCTGACTGGGTTAGGCAGTTGTAGCAAGTAATCTCATTTTATTCTGAAGGGATCCCAAAACTCTGGTAAATTAGTTTAAAGAATACAACCTGGGTACAGGCTGTATGCTGATGTAATTTGGCAGAATCTGGCAATGCCAAGCAAGGGGAAAATGCCAGACAGAGCTGAAGCTAGAAATGCTGCTGAGGTAGCTGTAAGAAATTGGGACAGAATCATTATTGTGTCCTATGACACCTTTCTTAGGTCATGATTTAGATGAAAAGTAGAGGTTTATGTGTGGGATGTTGTTGGTCTTCTTAGATCTTCTCTACTGTGGCTTTCAGTCAGACCACTGATGGAGTGAGGGTTCATAAATGATTTGGTCCTGAATTGCTGAGTAGCTAGGGAACATTTCTCAGCAGTTGCATCCAGAAATAGGTAAGTTGGTTCTCGCTCTGTAGCAAAAACAGTTAGGCCATGTGATTTTTCTGTTCTACAATTACTTATTTCAGCTCTCCTGCTCGTGTTGTAGGGTCTTTTGATGCTGTTGCACACCTCTCTCAAGAAAGGATGTTTTTATTCACTGGTGCATATATGACCTGGTTTAGAAAATCAGATGCTGAGACTGTGAGGAAGGGATTGCATTACAGAACTCTCAAAAATATTAAGGCAAACAATGCAATCAACTTCAGTGTTTTTCCCTTCAGGCTTCTACATTTGCATTTTAATGGCTCTCTTGGTGATGCTTTGGGTGATCCTGGGACCCAGTGGAACTTCCTCTTGGAAAGGAATCCTGTGCTAATAGCTCTGGCTGGGCCTGATCCATGGGGCAGGTGCTTGGAGATACTTCATGTTTGTTTTGTGCCTCACTAATTAATGTATAACTTAGTGGTGTAACAGCAGGAAAGCTACGTCTGCTGACACCTCATGATATAATGTTTTAATCCTTTGTGACACAGTCCTGCTGAGTGTCAAAGCTGATAACTCTAATCTCTGTCCCTAGCTCCGTGTGACAGGAACCTGCTCTAGAGGACATTCTGCAGGAGCTTGTGAGCTCTTGTAGGTACTTTGTGACTGATCCGTGTGAACTCTTTTTGTATGTTGCCACTCTTGAATGTGGTTGTCCAGCACTGCCTGGTGCACTGAGGAATCTGGAGCTGAGTGCAAGCACAGGAGCTAGCCGATTTCATTCAGATGGAATAAGGCTTGTCTTGGGAGAAGGGATGAGATAGATATCCTAATGTGCTTCCAAATACGCTTCTTCCTTTGCCAGCATTCAGAGTGGTGTGATTTTATTGATTCAGAGGTGCCTTAGCTCACTGTTCTGTTATATATAGTTCTGAAGCCTGGGTATGGATGCGGATCCGTACACAGGGATAAGCTGTACAGCTATTCTCCCGTGGTCAGTCCCTGCCATACAACCAGCACAGCTTGCTTCTGTTCCAGCATGGACAGTGAATTACTGTTTATTTTAATCTTTGGGTTGAATGGTATTCATAAAACAATTTTCAGCTCTGCAAATAGAGGAGGGAATGTTGCTGTAACAACTCTTCAGGGGCTCTGTTGCCTTCTGCCTCTGCAATTTGCCTTTTGGAAGTTGCATAAAGCGTGGTGAATGGCAGATCAGGTATTGATATCGGCCCCTTGATATTTGGCCCTCCAAGCTTAAGTTGCCGAAATGTCTGTATATCATAGACAGTAGGGCAACCAAGTAAGCAATCACTAGCTTAAGGAAAATGCAACTCTCTGCAAATGCAATATCTCTGAACAAGCTGCACCGTTTGAATTAAATGCCTGGTGTTTTTTTTTTTCCTCCTGTGTGCAATCTGTAATGCACATCTAAGTGCAGTATTGAGAAAAAGGAGATAATAGAATTTGCCTGAGCATCTGTCAGAGGGGTTTGTTTTATGTGCTAACTTGTCTGTAAAAGCTTGACCCTGTACTCCCAGGTTTCCCCAATACCCTCTGAACTTTGTGAATGTGTAAAGCACGCAGGTGAGGCAGAAGCATTATCTGAAAACAGCCACTTTGGCAGACTTGCAACACCAAAGAATGACAATATCTCTGCAGTTATTTTAATTATCTTGGGGAAGGGGGGGGTCGTATGTGCTATTTAAGCACAGCATTCTTTGACTCAGAGCTGGAGACATTAAAGCTACAAGTTAGTCTGGAAAATTAAAGGGAAAAAAGTGATTTTGATCTTCTTAAATATAAATTCTGGCTCTGGAAACATGAGCACTCCTGAGTTGCTTTAAAAGCCAGACAGTCCCTCTTACTCCCTCACCAAAGCCGCAGACAGGAGGTTTAGAATCATCTTTGTATCTAAGCTGCTTCTTAACAATGCAGGTAAAGAAATTGATGTCTAAAAATTTGCTCTTATGCTGAGACCGGTCTTGTCAGACATCACTTGTGTGTATGAATCACCTCACTCTAATGTGCCAGTGCGTGTCACTCGGAGCTCTCAGCTCTTTGTGACTAACCCTTTCGTTACCCTGGGAATGTGTACGTGTCTTTATGTATGTACGTATGCATTTCTTACTTTGCCCAAACCAAATAATTTAGGTGACAACATTCTGGTAATCAAGGGCATCGATGACAGTGCTTTGGAGTGTAGGAGAGAGGTGTGTGTAGAGAGATGGTGCCGCTGAGGTTTGCAGGTGGAGGGCTTGTCCCATCTCGGCAAAGCTGTTCCACTGTGGCACACAGCCCTGCTTGATGAGGCTTGCAGCAGTCCTATTGAAGAGGCTTCTGTAGGAATGGGGAGAGACAAATGAACAAAATCCCCAGACCCACAGCATGTCCATAGACCTCCTGTTGTTCTTAATTTGCGTCTGTAAATGGCAGTGCTTTCCGCTGTTGTGCACCAAAACAATAATAAATAACAATCCTTAGCATTTATATACTACTTCACAATTTTCAGAGTGTTCAACACACATTAACTAATTCAGCTGAGATGCAAATATTCTCTGAGCAAAGCCACTTTTCTTGCTACCAGGGGGACCCTTCATTACAGCTGGGACAAGGCTTTTCTTTTTCCCCTTAACTGGAGCTGATGACAGGAATGCTCTATACAGGGACTGTGTCTTTCTTCCTGACGTTTCTAAGCATTTGCATACATCCCTGTTTGCCTAGGAATTGGCCTACTCCCAAGTCATATGTGGCACTATTAAGAAAATTATGCAGCAGTTCTGTGCTACAAATATGCAGGCCCACAGTTAATGGATTCGTGGTTTCAGACGCTATTGAGTTAGCAGAGATGTTGATCCATTAAGTGCATCTCTGTGCTTGCATAAGGCCTTGGGGGAACACCATCTCCGGCAGACCTCAAGGCTGCCTGTACCAATGACCTCGCAGGAGCTCAGGAGGGGAATAAACATCCATCAGTTCTGGACTATGGTGGATCATCAGAGCGTGTGCTAAATGGAATTTAGGATGCTTTGTGGATGGTGTTGGTCCATGTTTCTCTAGATCCAGCACCTGCTAGTGCACCAATCTGTCTTTTGGGGGAGGAGAAAGCCCAACAGAAGGCCTGTTGCATGGTAAGGCATTTGGGGGGAGATTAGAGACCTCATGCCCATCGTTCACAATCCTGAATTCCAAGCATGGGGTAATATTTGCATTAGCATGAATCTAATCTTGCTGGCTTTCAACTTACTTTCTGTCATGACATTTTGTCTCTGTGTCTAGTGCTGGTGATGGGGAGTTTGATGCATCTTTGAGCTGGGCAGGACTGGCTCCACTTTTTATTTGGGAGAATGGCATCTCTTTTTAGCATCCCATTAAAGGTCTAGGATATAAGCATCTTTTCTTATCTGGTTACGTAATAACCTGCTTTTAGGGATTTATTTTGGAAGCAAATATTTGGTAGTCTGTAAAATGATGCCCAGTGCTGTAGAGCTGCTGCATGCTTTGTAGTACTAAAATCTTCCTAATTCTTGCAGTTTAGCCAAAACTAGGTGGCACTTCTGGATTGCCTCTTTGTCTAACCTTGCGGTAACTTTCTTTTTAAGGAGTGATGGCTGCAAGTCTGACCTGAAACTGGTTCTGAAAGAACAGCATAGATTGTAATTTTCACCTAAATGGCTATATGTGCAGGAACACCATTAGCCTCCTTGTGA
The DNA here is from genome assembly GCF_964034855.1 of Anser brachyrhynchus. Classification (NCBI taxonomy): domain Eukaryota; kingdom Metazoa; phylum Chordata; class Aves; order Anseriformes; family Anatidae; genus Anser; species Anser brachyrhynchus. The sequence continues at coordinate 12,580,909 of NC_137703.1, read as the reverse complement.
CCTAATTACACTGGGAGGTAGCAGCACATTTTGAGATCAAAGCTCTCCTCTTGCTGCAGCTTTTCCTTCAGCTAGCAGTGCATGGGAGACGAGCAGCATGTTTCTTTCAGGTGTTGATTTCTCTTTCAGTGGCTTTGATATCCTCATTTTCTCTTTGAAGTTAATGTGCAGATTGCTAGGTAGCATCACTCAAAGTGACTGACTGAGCTTTTGTTGACTGTGAAGATATCTCCAAGACAACCCATTTCCTGGTCAAACAGCACATTGGCTTCTTCCACAAGACGTTTTAAGGGAGTTGGTCAGCTGAATGAGCAAGATATTTTAACAGTTTATTATTAGCACTGTAGCTACCAAATACAGCTCAGAGTCTATGGCTGAAAGTGTTCCTGTTAAACACTGCATATGAATAGCTTAAAAACGAGGATTGTGCAATTTGACTAGCACATTTGTCAAAGCTGATTTGTCAGGGAACTTCTACCATATAATAGAAATTAAATGTCTACCTTTGCAGTTCATTTTCTCCACTTGCTGTTTGTGTTCCTCTGCTGGAAGCATGGGGAATTTAAGGACCTTCGTTCACTCATATCTTATTATTTTACAGCCAGGCTTCCCTGCTACATTTCAGCTCTGTTTTTTCCAGTGTTAGTGTGCCGTATTTTTTCTAAAATGTGCCCGGAAATTAAATGTTTATTTCCATTTCTCTTCTTCTCTAAAACTCTGAAGTTTTTATTGACTCCTTCCCATTCTGAAGTTAGGATAAAGTAAGCTTAAAGCACTGGATTTTGTTTTCTGCTTTGTCCCTTCCTCCCACTCACCTTTCTCTCTAGAGGAGCAGTGTTACTGAACAGGTGTAGAGCACTTCCAGGTATTTTTCATCTGCATTTCCATTTTTTGTCCGTGTTTTTTTCCATAAAATACTCCCCTACACATTCCATTTGAAGGGACGAGGTCCAAAACAAAATTTTAAAATGCCCACATATTTTCCTGCCTTCCTTGCAAGCCTTGGCTGTATCGCCTAGCTGAACAAACCCCACCTTTGTCTTCGCTTTGGAATGAGAAACAAGCGGGCTTGTTGATTCCTGCTGCATTAACACGATCCTCCTCCCTCACGCTGATGTAGTGGTTATGGGGGGGAGTAGGGTGGAAGCTGCTTGCTGCTGTTTTCATGAGACCTCCCAGGAGGCTGCTGCAGTCCAGATCTCCTGCACTTCTGCCCCGGAGACCTTACAGCATTTGCTTGGGCTGTAACGGCTGGAGGAATGCAAGCAGAAACTGCTTTGTGCAATAGTGGGTGAGGAAAGGACACTGAGAGTGCCAGGCTGAGAATACTTGAAGACTTCCAAAAGCAAACCCTGGAGGGACAAGGAGCCCTGACCTCTGTCCCGTGGCACATCTGAACCTGAACTCTCAGCTAATAACCCCTGAGCCACCGAGCAGCCTTCTCTGAGCATGCCTGCCTGTGCCGGGGAATTTTAGGAATGCGGACTTCAGCACCATGTGGGGCTGCCGCAGCTCGCTCTCTGTTCAACCAAGAGCTTTAGAAACTGCAGTAGGGTTCGTATCGCCACGAAAAAGCCCCATTGTGGTTGTTTGCAGCCTTCTTTAATTAAAGATTTATTTTTCTGGGTAAGGTTCCATTAGAACAGCAGGAGCCTACATCAAAACGCTGCAGAGAGGCCTCTTCTCTTCCCTGGCACAGCACAGCTTCACACCACTCCCTTCACCACCCCCTCTCCCAATCCCTTTGTTTTTAAGGCATTAAAACTTTAGTGACTGGGATATTAAAGAGGCTGTAGTTAGTGGTGTATCGCCCTAAATTACAGGGGCAATTGACCTAAGGAGGTAAGAGGAGAAAGTGCGTGCGTAGGATGGAGGTGGTATTGCTTTTGAAAACCTCTTTTTGATGTCCTCTCCGTGCTAAAGCAGCCTCATTTTTATCATCCATCCACTTGAATCCTTCCTGTTGAAGGACGTGAAAAGGTCAGGAGCTAAGCTGGTCACACAAACCCCACCACTTGCTTGGCTTTGTCCACAGCCCTGTGTTGTGTGTCTTTGCCTTGTTGGTGCCTTGCACAGCAAGGTGGCGCGAGTCTGTGGTTTTGTTTTCCAGCTACAGGTATGGCAGCAGGGGGTGAAGGGATGGGTCTGTGCGTCTGGTGGATAGGTGAAAGGTTCCTCCTCCTGTCGGCTTTAGAAACCTGCTGACACAGGAAGGCAAAACAGTTTGTGTCCTCAGCGCAGCAGAACAACCGTGTGGCCAGCATCCCTCCAGCAATGATCTGGGAGTGCCGCCCAAACTGTGAGCATGCAGCGCCTGTACGTGCAGGTGTTAGTGCCCTGCTTAGTAACCTGGCAGTGATTCCAGCTGTCTGAGATGCTAAGAACAGAATGAGAAGTAGACTAGACCCAAATGAGACCCCTGAAGTAAAATGTAAGGTTATTTTTAGGGTTGTTGCTATTCTGTTCTGCACCAAGGAGGACAGTGCTCCAGTTTTGCACTACAGTTCAGGATTGATTCCTCATTTCTTGTCTGTACCTAATCTAACTGGCAACTACTGGTTGCTTGAGTACCTCCTTTCCTGACTCCGTGTCTTAGCATCAAAGGTGCTGGAGAAGGCCATGGTTTGAGACAATCCAAGGTTTGTGTTCTCTGTAAAATACTTTTGTTCTTGAAATTGTTCTTGATTGCCTTGCAGCAAAGCTATTTCTGTCCTACCGGTGGCCTGGCTTGCAAGCTGAAAATGTAAGGATAGGATTTATTATGCTCTGACCATTAAATTTTAAACTGCTTTTAATGGTAGATGTTAAATCACTGCTGTCCCAGTTCCAAGCTCTGTGCAAAACTCCCGAGTTCCTGGGAAGGCATTTCCCCTGCCAGCAGCCTGTGACAACTCTTGGTTTCTGAGGACAACGAGGAGTTACAGGGCTGTTTGTGGGACAAGAAGGTTTGGTGGGGGACCCGTGCGCTATTGGACGGGTGGCTGGGCCAGTGTCCATGTGTAGTGTGGTTTGCTTTCTTTATCCTAAAGCTGGGCATCACACAAAGTCATCATTCAGCATTAGCCTGGTGGGAAATTCTTGAGGCCAGCTACCAAACAAGACTGCAGAATTTTACTGCATGCTGTGGCAGAGTTCTCCCGAGCCAGTGCTTGACCGAAGCAAGATATCCCCAGCCCTCAACGAGGTATATAAAACCACTAGCAGTGTTTGCAGTGATGGCAGCTGGAAGTAAAGCTCTGGGCCAGAGTAGCCAGATACTTAAAACCGTCTTGTATTTGATAATTTTCCTCTTACAGAAGATCAGTGCTCTCTAACTGTAGGGTTATTTTACTTTGCTTGCAGTGGGAGAGGCAGGCGACGGCAGAGAATGGAGATGCTGAACCAGGGGTTAAAGGAAAACCACTCTCAGCAAGAATGCTTTCCCTGAGTGGGTCTGCCCATCTCGAGAGAAATGGAGACTGTCTTTTTCTCTGCTTGTTCTCACACCTGTAAAGTTTGAACAGACCATTTTAACAGTGCTGCCGTATGGCTTCTTCCCATATTAGAAAGGAAGGTGCTGCACACAGCCATCCCGGTGTGCATGTGTCTGTCTGTCTGGACCTGTCCCATCAATTAAACACAAGCTGACGTCATATTTGAAGGTCAGCTGTTTTATAACCTAATATTACCATTTTGTTTCCTCTGGGCTTATTATCTCCCTCCAACCTGCAGCACGGCACCATCTGGTGCAGCCACACAAGGGAGAAAGATTAGAGGAAAGTAAAGCAGCTTTGTTCGCTTCCCCCATTGCTTCCGATGTACAGAGGAGTCGGCAGTCTCTGACAGTATTGAATTTTAAGTGGTGGGAAGGGCTGGATCCTGTTAGCTGTCTAAAGGAGGGTGAAATAGTCTGTGCTTACCAGCAATCTGTCAGGAAGCGTCTCATAATTCTTAAGTGACTTGCTGTGGCCACAGAGTGCATTTCATTGCATTTTATTTTATATTTAAATAGTCTTGTTTATTTATGAGCTGCTTTTGCCAGCACCCGTATTTTCCTCACCTGCAAATTGCCAAAAGCACTCCTAAATGATGTGTACACGCAGTGCTCACCCAGACTACAGTGTGACTTGATACTGAATTGCTGTGGACACCTGAAGTGCACTTGTATCCGACAGAGCCACCAGACTGACACAGCACAAGCATGTTCTGCCACACAGGGAGAGCTTCATCTGCCCCGGTGGCATCTGTCTGCACAGACCAAGGAGATGTCTGTTCACTTGTCCATCCTCAGCCTTCTGATGTAAAGGCTGTTTGCAAACAGTACGGGTTATTTCCATCTCAGAGGCGGGAGGGGTTGTGTCTTCACCCTGCCTCCCACCCTCTTTTTCTCCATCCATCTGGAGGTGTGATTGCTGTCCGTCCAAACTACGTACTCATTGTTTCCTGTAAAAGCAAATTTCTTTCCTTTCCAATAATAAAAAGGTAACAATTCAGGAATTCTGATCTCCTAGGCCAGCAGGATTACTTGCAAACTAGTATCTTATTGTTTAGCTTCAATGCTGCAAATTTTGCATTGGGCTATTTTGAAACAAAATGTCTCTAGCCATAAATAACTATTATGTGTTTAGCTGTTTGGAAAGGAGAGCTAATTGATGTGCTTTGGTTGGATACGAATACACGAGCCAAGTAATGAAGGCATTTGGCGGACTGTGATTCATGGCATGTACATGGCACTGTATCATAAAGCATATAATGTGCAAACAGACTTTTTGTCGTCTGCCATTTCTTTGCTGCTATGTAGCATTCTTCCAAACTGCTGTTTTGGCAGGTCAAGAATACTTTTGTACAAATTCCTAATTCCTGGAAAGAGGGTAATTCAGCTTGGAGGCTTTGGGGGAGGTTCATTATTTCTCATACGTTTAAGAAAAATTAAAATGAATTTCCAGCCCCTCCCATTATGTAGAGAATCTTGAACTAACAAACAGTAGACATTCAAAAAGGGGAGATTTATTTGGGAATAAGGAGGGAACTCAGAGTTTTTCCATGTTTTAGGTTGGCAATTCCAAGCGTGTCCTTCATTCTTCAGCTGCCCATCAGGATGGTTAGTTAGATCTGAATACCAAAGACCCGGGTAGGCTAGGGGTCATCTCTGTGGTGCAGGAAGGCTCACTATAAACACTGGATGGTTGAAATTGATGGCATAGCAGCCAGGATGCGTGTGCTTCATGTACAGTGGGTTAACAACCCGGAGTCTTGTTCCAGGCAACATGCATTTTTTCTCAGATTAATACGGAGCAGCTCTTGCTTTTGGCTTAAACAGCTAATTTAGTTCAGGTAGTTTGAAAGTGATATCAAATTAATAAATAATGTCAGCATTTGAATTTGATCTTTTGAATTTGATCGCTTCAGATTGGTTGTGCTATTTAACTGGGCAAGTTACGTAGGAGTAACCATGTGCAGTGCGTTATGCAAAGAGAGACAGACTGAGAGTTTACTTAACGTCCTTTTAACCGGGCTGGGCTTTTCAGGGATTCCTGGTTGTTGCTTCTGTAAGGGAAACAAATCTGTCGTGTAAAGCAGTATCGGGAAGCTCCAATTTGTGACAGAAATGCATTTGTGTCCTTTCACAGGTGTTTTGCAGCTTAACTGAAACAAATGGTGTCATGGCCTGTAAGATGCCGAGAAAGGTGTTTGATCCTTCCCCCCCCCCCCCCCCCCCATATTGCTTATAAGGCCATTCTTGAAGTCATTTTGAACGGCATTCATTCCTTGATCACTCTGTCCACTATGGTTTGAGACACATATTACTTGCTGTGCAGACTGGATCAGTTTTCTCTATACCATAGCACTTTATAATAAAAAGATGCCCTTGAAAAAAAAAAAAGAAAAAGAAAAAAACAAACAAAACTTCTTTGTGGTTCACTGGAAGGTTTTACTCGTTTTCTGCAAGCTTGCTTTGTTTTCAGTGCCAAATGCAAGAGGAAAGGAAGATTTATTATTATTTTTATTAATAATAATATTATTCAGTTTATAATGTTTTTTCAACCTAAAATGCTCCTAGACAGATCAATTTCATGCTTCTAGTGATGTCTCTGAAAAGATCTCTCACTTTTTGTTTCAAGGACAGCATAGGGCAGCATCTCTTGGCTTAGATCATTGTGAAATCCCCTTATCTGCCTGTTCTTACTTTATTTTTCTTCTGTTTCTAACTCTTGTCTTCATTGGTATTGAAAGCATGCAGCCAAGGTTGATGAGGACGAAACCTAAGCTGTGGTCAGTCCTTACTTAACTCTTTGCTGTTTTTCTTTAAGGAGGCCTGTGAGTGAGCAAAGCTTTTTAATCTCTCTTTTTTTCTTTGTTTTTCTTTCCGTGACAATGCAACAAGGAATTTTAATCTGTCTATTGAAGAGCTGAGAGACCTGAAATGGTGTACAGTGCCTGGTGGTACTGAGTGCTCTGCAAGGAGCTCGGGCTCTTCCATCTCTTAGACTTTTCTTCTGGAGGACAGATGCATACACCTTATCTTTACCACAGGGGATGTTGTACATGCCAGATTTCCAAATGTCAGGCTTCAAAAAAGAGACGACACGATAGCTGGCTTTGCTACCCAAGATTTCTGCCCCAGAAGAATGTTCTGCTGACAGACATCTTCACGTAGCTCCCGGTGCTGCAGTCAGAGGAGCGCCCACACTCTCCAGTGGGGTCTTGGCAGAAAATGAACCAGCAATATGGGTTCATCCGATACGCATCCAGTAGTGCCATCCCAAAAGTGTCAAGTTAATGTTTGGCAGTAGCGCTTGAACTAGCATATGATGTTGAAAATCAGAGGCTTTTAGTTTATATTGCCAGTAACAATCAGTAGTCTTGGTTGGGGACAGAGCCCTCTAGTACTCAAGTCTGTGCAACAATTAATAGGACACAGTTTCCTTTGCTTTGAAGCATGTCCTTAGGATATAAGTAGCAGTGGCATTTTAAGTAGCCCGGCAGCTTGTGATCCTTTGTTAACTTTTGCTTTCATTGGGTTGTTTTAACCATTGACTGAGCTGTTGCCTTTGACTGTTTCTTTGGTTGCTTTTCTTCATACCTGAGCAAAAATCCCTGCTGATCGTCTTTCGGAGGTTGTCCTACTTGTTCCTGGAAGTTCTGCTGAGGAGCTTGGCAGGGCTGTGCTCACTGTCTGCAGCGATAATTGAGGTGGTTTAGTGAGTTATGGAGAATAAACTAGATTGATTTCTCTTTTGCAGCCTGGACTAGAAAAGCTGATTCCCTCAGTCTGCTGTGTGCTCAAGGCCACAAGCCAAGCTGCTATCAATTTTACCTTCTCCTCCTGTGAAATTGTTGAAGAAAAGATGCTTTCCAGATCACGTGCGTGGAACAGATGTGGTTTATATTACTACATGATTCAGCTAAAAGTGGTGCCAAAACATCTTCCAGAACTCTCAGCTGGCTTTCGAGTTTAGAAGGGTAATAACTTGATCAAATGGCTGGGCTGCGTCTGTAACTGCAGCCATGGCAAGTACAGTTCCTTTTGATTTAGCAAAGGTCTAGGAGAATGGTGGGATGAGAGATGCACACAGACGTCTTGCAATAGTCCTGGTTAGTACATGGAGATACTTACAGACAGTCTGTGCCCAAATTAACACGGTTTCTCCCCTTCCAGGTGTTACTTTATTGTCAAATACCATCAGCATAGAGATCACTGGGGTCTTATTGGCCAACTGTATTTCCTTCCACCTTCTGCTGAGATGGAGGAAATTGTTTTCATAAATAGATGTGTGATTTAGCTCACCTATTTTTCTCTTTGCAGTCATAGTTGGCAGCCTCCCAGAGAGCTGCTGGAGTAAGTTTTTATTTTTTGGGGGTGGGGGGGCGCCTATATATATACACAGACTCATGGCAAAGATGGGACTGGGCAGCTGCCTGAAGTCTTGCACTGTAACTGCATATTTGTTTGTTTAAGACTTGCTTATATAGAGACTGAGAAGTGCAGGAAATGACAAGTGCTTAGTTGCATTTAGTCCATATCTTAGCAGGTAGCTCTTTGGACTATAGCGTTGATGTTGTAAATTGGGGCATTTCAACTCCAAACCAGTTTAAACTTTTATTCAGGGGTTAAGTCCAAGGACCTGTGTGCTGCTCTTGGTGCCTGGGGAGTCCCGAAGAGCAGAAACTGGTGGTTTGGCAACCCATAATAAGGAAGTGTTAAGTTCGACTGATGAACAACTGAACCAGACGTTTTACTGCACAGAGGGAGTTTCTGGTGTACACAGAGTAGCAAATCTTGGCACTGGGGAATGGGGATTCTACATTTTTGTGTCTGTGATGGTCAGAAGTCCCATTTATGCAAAACTTTTGCAGGGTACCACCAGCTGCCTCCATCATCCAGAGCGCCGGGTGCTAGTAGCCTGGCGCATAGAAGCATCAAAGAGAAGTACAGGTGGTGGTGGTAGGGCTTGTCTCCCCTTCTTAGTCCAAGAAGAGCTCCAGTTCTGTCAAGTCTTCTGCTGAAATCCATACCATATTCTGCCCTTAATAAAGGGAACTGTAGGAAGAGCTGTGGTTTGTTTCTGTGACTGCTGAGTCAGAAAGGGGTGGAGATGAGAAGTGCAGAGTTGTCATTATGTTCCCGTGGGAAAGCTGTTTGCACCTTGACACAACAGTTCCTCTCTGTGTCTGCCTCTGTTGGAGCTTTCTCTGTGGCTCAGCAGCGCTGCCTGCCTTCACTACAAATTAGGATTTCTTCCTATTGTTCCTCGGGTTTGGACTGTAGACTGTAAACCAGATCTGCAGTGCCAGTGAGCAGAGCAGCTGACACAGCGATCTCTGCTCAATGCCCTTGGTACCTCTCCCAGTAAACTGGGAGAGACCAAGCGTTGGGCTGCCACAGACCACTGGGTGCAGTCTTGGTGTCCTGTGGGAGACGGTGGTCCTTCAAGCAGCATGTGGTGCTCCCTCAGCTCTGTGCCTGTAGACCCCGACAGCTCGGGGAGCAGTGTTTGCATGGTCTGGCTTGCCACTTTCTATGTAATTATTAAATAAGGTTCTTGGGGTCCCAGCTGCGCCTCTCTCATTTCTTCAGTGTTTGATGTTGTGTCTGATGTTCTCTACCCAGCCGCTAAAGACTTTCCTTCTGCTTAAAGTGCAGGGGCTGGTGCTTTCAAAGCAGGAAGCTTGCTCTTCTTTCAGGTCAGTAAGGCCAGGCACTGTCAGCAAAATCTTGCGAAGCTGCTCACAGTTTATGCCAGGAAGGCTCTTTCCTACGTTCACCTGTGTCTAAGCAAAAGGTGGCACCAAGTGGCAAATTGACTGGGCTTATACGGTGAGTGTTTAAGTGGCAAAGCTCTGTTAATCATGAGTCACACGCATCTCTTGTACCTTTTGGCTGTGCTGGCAGAAGACCTTACTTCTGGGTTGCTACCAAATTCTCTTAAATATTGGAGTACTTTGTGGTCCCTTTAATGTCATTCAGAACAGCGTGCACACTTTGATGCTAAACAGTGTAATGCTGCATATTGCAGGCTGAGGTGTGAACTGGTAGGTTAAAAACCGCCCTGTTAGCACAAAACCCAAGCCTGGGTGGATGTAAAGATGAAGTAAAATGTATTTACCAAGCCTGTGTTTACTTTCACCACCAAGATTTAAAATGGAAGCGTGGGTGCTGTTTGGATAAAGAGGCTGTTTGTGTATTCAGTGTGAAAGTTTCCAGTCACTTGTGCTCTGAATAACTTGCAGCAGTACCAGGAGTTTGCAGTTCCCTTCCTAGCTCTGTGACCATTGAATAGTGGAGAGGATGCAGTGGGCTAAGGACGTAATTTGGAGAAAATTCATTTCTCCCTGCCCCACCTCTTCCTGTGAGCAAAAGGAGGGGGAAGGCACAATGAAGACATCTGTTCCTTTGAACCCACTCACAGACTTGCAGGGTAATAAAACTCGGGGAGAGGAGGAGAACCTATTGCTGCTGTTCAAGTGGTTGGTAATTGCTGATTGTTGAGCACTGAGGGGGTGAGCTTTTATCATGTTGACCTTCTTAGGGGATATTGAAAAGAAGCTGGCACTGACCCCTGCCAGGATTTAAATCCAGAAGCCTCAGAATCCCCTTGGGCCCCTTTCGGAGAGGAGGCAAATCTCCCTGGTAGCCACGCTCTCCTCTCTGCCTCAGGGTAGGTGCCTCTGCTGTCCTGACCCCGATGCTGCACTCTCCTCTCCTGCACGAGTCTTCTTCTACCCATATACAACCACGCTCTGGGCTGCAGCAAACCGAACACGACTTCTGCAGAAAAAAAATTACCTTGTCATCTGGACCCAAAGCCTGCCCTACCTCCCATGTGCATTTTGTTTTTCATATGTGTAGTGCCTAATATCTTGTGGCCATAAGCCCAGGGCTGCGGGGCCCTCCCCTTGGCCCCCACTCCTCCTGTCTAATCTCATTGTGCTGCTTAGTCACAGCGAAGACCCCTCTAATGGGTTTAAGCTTCGTGCTCAGCCTGGGCCAGTTGATGCAGGAGATCAGGTTGCACATGTCTACTGCTTCACAGTCTTCCTGTTGTGTCAGCAGGTGCACGCATGAGTATTAGGTTTCCCTCTAACTATCATATCTGGAAACAAAAGCTGTCTGGTAAACAGCATGGCAAAAATGCCAAGGGGAACCATTGATCTCAGACCCTTTCGTGAGCTCAGCTGCAGAGTGCAGAGGCAGATGGCACCCTGAGAGTTTTCCCAGGCCCTTAGAAGTGTCTTAAGGCATAATCCTATGGCTGTAGCACCCACCTGCACCAATGAGGTGGTTGGGAGGCATTCTTATGTTGTGGATTTGGAGTCTCCTGTGTATTCCTCCTTGATATCCTCCCTTAGCTAGGGAGGAGCTGTCAGAGAAATGACCATCTGGGAGACAGTGTGAGGTCTATAAACCTGGGATGTTTGTTCAGGATGGGAATGGCTCTGCCTTAACCAGAGGTAACAAGCAGGCAGCTGTGGGAGAGAAGAGACATGGCCTTGTGCAGTGATGTGAGCCTGCCGGTGGGTATGTGCAGAACTGACCGAGTTGGACAGGAAAAGTCTGCTTGGGGTGTAACAGACACAAAGGTGTCTCTATGTGAGGGAATGGGATGGAAACCAAGCTGAACCAAGCAGAGGCTTTCAAGACGAGAGAGAAATTCCAGAGTGAATTGAATGAGATGGCCAAGGTCTTTGTGCATGCGCCCCTAGTGATTACGGCTCGCAGCACAGCTGGAAGCAGCAGGTACACAGTCCCTGAAAAATTTCTCATACAGCCTTATAGAACCGGTCGGGAATCTCACTGGCCTTTCAGTTTCTCTCCCAAGGTGCAAGTCTGATGAAATCACCCAGTGGAGGAAAAATGGGGACCTTCTTAGTGTAGGTGGGACTGGAGCATGACGATGTGACTAAAACTGATGGGATTTTCTGATTTGGGGATAGGCATATTATTACATGATAGAGGTGAGGAAGGAGTATAGGAGCCACCAAACACCTTCATAAATTGTAACAGGAGGCATAACCTGGAGGGAAGAGATGGCTCTACAAAGTAACGTTACAAATAGCCTGGTCTATGAAGTTGAGCAAGTCAGCAGGGCTAAGCTGCGGCAGTGCCAGGAAAAAGTGTGACAGCCAAACACTGTTAGAAGAGGGGCAAGTGAGGCTGATAAAGCAAAGAGCAAGAGAGGCTGGAGCTGAGTTAATCTTATGAGCTAAATAGGAGTTTGTTCCTGAATTAAACACTTGAAATATTGAGCAGGGAGACCATTAAGTAGCTAAACTGAATTTCCCTGGTAGGCACAATTGTCCCACACCTTGTGGAGGACCCTCTGAGTGCAGACTGAGAGAAAAAAAAAATAAATAGAAAAAACCTGTGTTTCTCCACCCTCTGTTTTTATCCCCCTTCTCTCTCATGTCGTGGAGCATCCTGAGGTGTTTTGAAGGACCTATGGAGACAGGTTCAGCCTTAGCAAGAGGAATGGGAGGGAAAACCCAGCACACTAATGTATCTCAAAGCTCCAGAGGAGGCAAAAAGTGCCTATAAACAACAGAGGGCTGCTTGAAGCCAGCACAAAAGGGTGTAATATCTGCAAGAGCTCATCAAGGGAGAGGAACACAAAGCCAAGGATGTAACTGATGGAGGCAGCCGTCAAAAGCAGCGTGCATGTAAAAGTCTGTGGGCGAAGTGAGCAGCTGAGCCGGAGAATGATGCTACCAGGAAACTTCCCGAGGTCAGGGATGAAGCTGTTCTGTCATTAAATACGTGATATTACTACAAGCTGATCTTATTATGCAGATGGCTACTGTACCACTTATGCACTATGTTTGCGTAGCTTCAGGGCAAAGCTATAAGCAAAGACAAGAAGGAAGGGAATGAAGGTCAAAGTTTCCTTATAGTAAATGAATAAAAGTGGGTACACGTGAGTGGCAGGTCCCTCAGTGCTAGGTTGCAGCACATTCCAGAGGCTGGTTTAGTTTTAGTATTAATGGGGACAGAAAAAACACAGGTAAAATGGGTTACTCTTGTCTACCCAGTGGGTAGGAGTCCAGGCTGATAGACCGTAATGGGCGGTCTGGAAAAGGCTTGATTATATGTGTTACCATCAGGAGCTCTCCTCTTTCTTGAAAAATATTGCTTAGCAGGAGTAAACCTAAACAAGAAAACTAGATGGGAGCAGACGTTACAGGTGTATTTGGAGGAGGTTACGACACTGCCTAGTAGAGATGATAATACTACCCAGTCACCTTTGTGGAAAAGAGAAGTTTTTATACTGCAAAGTACCTTGAATAAATTATATTTTTTTTTTTCACTAAAGCAGGTTTTCTGGCAACACGAACATTATGCAGCATAGTTATACAACGTACTATGTTCTGTCCTAGGGACAGGGGAATAGACACCATGGATTTGGTTAGGATCGTGTGGTGTCTTCCAAGCTGACAGGATCACCAGGAATGCAACCTGTGCTGAGTTTGTTTTGGAACAAGCCAGGCTTGCTTGTTCTTTTCTCTATCAATCCCCAGCCGGTTCTGAGTCTGTAGTTAAGATTTGTATGCACCACCACTAAGTATGGACTCTCTACTGCATGCTGGGGACTTAGAGGACACTTGAAAGGAGAGGCTGGAGAAACAAAACCTGTGAAGTATTGCTCTTCTCTGTCCCTTTCTTGAAGTGCTAGCCTTGGGCCTGAAATGTCCTGGATGGAAAAATCACCTCTAATACCCACACTGCTGTTGGCTTTATGGAAATGAAATCTCTGTGCAGCAGTGCTCTCTCTTCACTCTGCCTTTCAAGACAGTTTGGTCCACGCTGCTGTGGTGCTGCTGGGAAGAGCAAAGGGTTGCAATGGTGCCCTGAGAGCCGCTGCCTCGCCTTGCTGTAGCCCGACAGGCTGAAGGCTGGATGTGAAACTGTCAGTTATGGCTCGGTGTGCTCTCAGGTGTTAGTTTTGCCATTCACATTGGCCAGTATGTGATGAGCAGAGGAACATCTCGGCACCCTGCTTGCCATTTGGCTAGCTATTTCTTATTTCAGAGCTGTGTTTAGTCTAGAGCTGTTTCTGGAGTTGCTTCTTCTTGCTTGACCTGAGCTGTTAAATGAAAGTGCTACTGTGTGGGTAGACTTGGTCAGGATGTAGGAAGGAAACAAATCACCCGGAGAAATAGATCTTAGATCTATTATTCTGCTTCAACAAAAAAAGAAAAAAATAATGCTTTTATTAGGGCTGAGATTATTGTCCACAGATTTTTCTTCAGGTGGGAGTAGAATACACCCGTGGGAGTACGGGACAACAAGCTAGCTTTTGAGGCAGCTTAGAGTTGGCCAAGCATGAATTTATTTTTGCTGACATCCAGATTCTTTAAAGCAAGACCAACTAAAGCCCTAACCATGGATGGGCTCCCATCCTCTTCTTCTTCCAGCTCTCTGCAGGGTGGGCTGGACAAAGAAACTGTTTTTTTGCTAACAAATCCCTGTATCATCCCTTTTGCCATGACAGCATGCTTCTATTACAGCTCTTCTTACAAATCCCTCAAATATCAGCTTCAATTTAGCAGTGCATGGACCAGACAGAGCAAGTTTGTCAGTTCTTTCCCCTAGAGCAAGATCTAATTAGCCAGCAGTGCTAGAAGGGATGTGCGTGCCCTGGTGCCTTCCTCCCTTTGCCCCATCCTCCGTTATGCAATGGGATTTGTCTGGGCTGATAATGCTGATATCGCTCACAGAAGCACTCTGCCCGGACCTGGCATTGGCTGGGAGAGACGATTCTTTCTGATTGCCAGGCCTGGGCCTGAATATAATCTCCCTCTTCCTTCTAAAGCAGCAGTAGAGAGGCCCAAACCATAGAGATAATTCTCTAGAAAAGCCGCAGCTTAAAATAATGAACTCCTGACCTGTGGCGTTTGCTCCTCTGTTTTAAGATGAGTCTCTTCTTTGTGCCAGCCTCCTTTGTCCCCTGACCGGAATGGTAGTGAGTGGTGTGGAGAAGGTGATTATGACAGGGCTTCTGTCCGTTTTCTGCACCACAGAGGAATGACAGGCACCAATAAACTTACTGGGTGGCCAGCGAAATACACACAATTCCCATGGCCTGTGGTTACAGAATGGAGCTTTTTGTCCTGGGCATGTAAAGGACAAAATATAAACAGGTTTAAAAGGAATTGTGCAAATTCAGAGAGAATTCATCTGCCAGGAGCTATTTAGTATTTAGAAGTCTGCATGCCGAAACCTTAAAGCCACTCGCTGCCTGAAGCTGGGGAAGGTGTATCAGAGGAGGTATTGCTCTAAGTTTTCTCCGCTGCTTCACACCTTCCCCTGACGTTTCTCCTACTTGCCACGGTCAGACAGTCTGCGGCAGATGAACTGACCCAGGATTGTTTTTCCACTGGTGTTGAACACTGACCGTTGCTTTGTCAAGATCTCTCTCCCACCCCTGTCACTTTTGCCTTTTGCACAGACGTGTCGTGCAGACATCCCAGTCGGCGCCTGCTTGCGTGAGGCATCGTCCTAATGAGTGCTGGAGCTTACAGGTTTCACGCAAGTAGGGCTGCTGCTCCGGTGCAGGTGAGAGAGAAAAGAGGAAAGGCAGACACAAGTATCATGAGCAATAAGGGTGTTTAAAAATAAATGGCACAGCAGTTCAGTTGTGCAGACAGATCAGCTCTTTTGCTGCTTTTTTTTTTTTCCTTTTTATACCTGTGTGAGCGTCTGTGATGTGCTCACTGTTGTGTTTTGCAGCTTGATAACTTCTCGTTGGTTTTCCTCCACCACTCTGCCCTCTGCTAATTGCTTTTCATCAAGTTTATCTGCTGTTTCTTAGTAGACAGGAATGTCACCCACCAGTCAATAGATGCTTTGGATCTCCGGTGAAAGGGCTTCTTCCTAGAGGAGCTTCAGGTTTTCGTGTCCTTGCTGCAAAATTTCATCAAAGGAGGAGGCTTCCCCTGTTGGGAGCGCTGGTCTGTGAAGAGTTAGCTGCTGCTGTTGGACAAGTTTTGCCCTGGACTGCTAGGCAAAGGTATCCTGATGGCATTCACTGCTGAGCTTTTTTCTTCCTGCACAAACTGTTCACACAGCACGTCAATGTGACTGGGTTTCTGTTCCAGTTTTCTTCTGATAGGTGTGCCTTTCTTTTCCCCAGCACTCGCTCTGCTCCCTGTCAGCTCATCACCCACCTTGGGGCTCTGGGTGAAAGTTTCAAACACATGCTGGGTCAGCCTCTCCTCCTCCAACAGCAGGTGAGGCAGATGGCTAGGTTGATTTTTAAGGTCATATCTGTGTGTTAGGTTACCTTACTGTGTTTCTGTACCTTCAGGGAGTCTGTGTGCTTGGAAGTAATACAATGCTAGTCTATGTGCTACAAAAATTTGCAACCTAAAGCTCTTTCATGAAGAAAAACTATTGCACTTGTTTAGGACTACTTACTAGTTTCACCTCAACTCCCTTCTCAAAACATCCCATTAAAATTTGACTCCATTCTCAAAAGCTCCATGTATGACCTTTCTGGCCTTTGCAAAAGCGATGCGGTTGGTTTTACTTTAGCTTCATTCCCTAGTTAATCATGAGTTCAGTTATTTATTCATATTTATTAGTTATTTGCAATGCCCAGCTATGTGACCTTATTGCTGACCCCATTCTCTACTCAGTTCTTCCCATCTAGTAGGAAAGAAAATAAGCACATACTGTAGTTTGTGTTACAAATTGCCCTTGTGCTTCTGTATCTCAGCAGTGCCCATGCAGCTGTTTTTCACCTCCACGTCTTGTGGAAGCTTGCAGATTTTAATGTTTTATAGGCTCCAGTCCAGGTCCCACTTAAGGGGAAAAAAAATCATATTGGTTTCAGTGGTCTCTGGATCACTCTTCTTAGCGTGTGAAGGAATGTAGCCGTATTCTTCTGTGGATTTTAGCATGACTGTATGCTGAATGCCATAATGACTGCTGCGATATTAGCCTGCATATTTTCCATTGGGGTGTGAAATCATCTTGATGTTTAGAACTGCTAACATATTTTTCTAAACCATTGCTTATCTCTGCATGGGAGCACTGTGCTGTAATAGCCTTAGGACTGGTTGAATATTGCATGCTACTGGATTGTGAGTTCTCCCTTAATCCCAGGGATTCCTACAGTCTTTCTGCAAACCAGAATAGGGAAAGGGGAGGAGAATGTGAAAAAGATTTTTAAAAGAATTTGTAATGAACCTTTGCAGACAAACAGTTATTTATTACAGGCCTGTTAGTGTGGCTTTCTGAATAAACTAATGTCTTACTTTGAAGCCATTCTGTAGATTTGCATCATATTTTTAATCTTTGTAGCATTATTGAAGCGTATCTAAATAATACCAGGAGGTTTTCATTGACTTAAAGATATGTGGGGTCTCTGACAGTCTTTCAATGCGATACTTAAATATTTTTGGCAGGTTCTGTGGAGTGCTGCATATACGCAGACTTTAAAAAGGAGTTTAAAAATCATTTCTCTGTGTTAATAACACCGCCTGTATCAAGACAAAGTAGAGGACAGTGGGTTTTCTTTCTTTATGCTGTCACATTTAACTTGCTGCACTTGAAAAGTTCATCAGAGAGTGGCTACTTTCCCTGCTTCTGCTTTGAGCCTGTTGCTTTCATGCAGTGCCAAAATAGTGGCTATGGATACTAACGTCACACTCTCTGCAAAGAACAATCTTCTTAATAAAAGTAAAAACATGCAACTTCCCCTTCCCTTCCCTCAGGGTCTGGCTTTTCTTTTTCTGTCTGTAAAAGCTGGGTAACTTTTAGCCTCATGCAGATTTCTTTGGAACCGACAGTTCTAGGTAGCGATACGCTGTTTCTCTGAAACAGTTTTGCAAATCATTTCCTTCACATTGCACACTAGGATCATGTCTGTCCAGGGTGGCAGAGGGCACAAGGTAGCGTGCCATCCACCTTGTTTTAGTTCCTTTTTCAGAGGGATTCTTTGCTGTGGTGTTGTGTTTCTGCAGACCGCTTGACAAGAGTCTTGTATCCTTTTGCATGGCAGTGGGAGAGCCAAATGCCACCAAGCCAGAGGGCTGAAAAGATTCCAAGGATTGGCTGCAATGGCTGAACAGGGCAGCTGAAGACCTTGTCTGAAAACCTGGTACCCCACGGACTTTGTGACCTTGTGCAGCATGATGACAATTATTTTTCAGAAAGGGAGCTACCTTGGAGTTTTTCCTACAGTGAACCAGAGTCCCTTCCTTGGGCTGATCAGGAAAACAAGACGTGGCAATAGTGTGTTCCCAGGCCTTGGTGGCAGATGAGAGCAGACCTTCCTTGTGCAATTCCTGCTTTTTCTGGCTTTCGTTGCTCTGTGAGACCCACCTACCCAGCCATGGCAATGAGCTGCAGAGAGCTCCCATCCATCCTGTGTGTGGAAGTGGAAATAGCAGCTTCCAGGGCACCGATGGTGACAGCTTGGGGAGAATTGTCTTGGCACAAGGGGTGCAGAAGTGCTTCACTTGCATTTGGTGCCAGATGTCTGTTTATTTCTGGCTGCTGTAGTAATGCCAGATCTGGGCTGGATGTGGAAAAAGGGATTTAGGCAGTTAAGAGCTGGATGGGGAAGAAAGGTCAGGCCTGGCTGCTCCTCAGTGCCTTGCAGGATCTTACAGCAGGAGCTTCAAGGGGGTGTGTGGCCTGCTGCAGCACCCATGGGCAGCCCTGTTGTCTGTCCCCAGACCCCACTACTGGCTGCTCTCCTGTTTTAACATCCATGTGAAATACGTGAGGGCTGGCTTCACACATGCTTGGCATGAGCAGAGCCATCTGGAGCATGCTTCTGAGCATGGGAAACGTTCTCCCTGTGAAATCCAGCGGGGAGCATGATTGCAGTAAGTCAGATATGGATCACAGGGTCAGGATAATGATTAGTCCTACCCTTCCCCCTAGTTGTAATTAACTGCAGTGATGTCACCCTCCGTTCTGACTTCTCACGGGCATTAATTACAGAGCGGCAAATTTCCTGCCTTTCGCTTTTAATTGCTCTCTAGGAAACTCAGAGTGTACGCCCTCTTCTCAACGTCTGCCAGCAAACTTCCTCATCACGTGCTACAGGGCCTAACCTCTGCCTTGCAGGCAGCCTGGAAATAGGCTTGGTCAGGGGGGTTTGCTCAGGCACCTTTCTGATTATGAACTTTCCAGGGTTAGGAGTGCTCCCTCTGCATCTCTTGAGCTTGTGTCCTTCCATCCCATTTCAGTTTGGATTCAGTCCTGAGGGGCAAGGTCCAAGATGTTCAAAACCTACAGAGATGTTGTCTTTCCCCTTAAGGAAATTTGTCCCCTCCAGGAAATACAATTGCCCCAACTAAGCTGAGCTGTAGCCTTAATGCTAGTAGCTGAGGAATTGGTGTAGGAATTGCCTCTTCCTGCTGGAGATACCTTCTGGGCTGGTGGGATGGGGTTGGGGGAGTCTGAACTGGAGCAGTTCTGCATAGTCTGAGTGGTGGTGTCTGTCCTAGTCCTGTGAAGACCCTACAGCCTCTGCTTGGACTGCCCTGCTGATGGACCCTGCCTGTGCGGCTTACTCTTTGCTTCAGGGGCTATGGCGTAGCTTGGGCAGCAGCAGCCTGTGCGAGCTCTGTGCAGCCTCTGGCCTTTGGGGTCGAGTGGAAGGGCAGGAGAGCACTGCCAGAAGGGTGTGGGAAGGAGGCAGCAGTGGTTGCACTAAGTGGTGTCAGGGGAGAGGGATTTGGGCTGTTCAGGGCAGCTGAGACACCGGGGCCCGGGAATGTTGGTCAGCACGAGCCGGCTGGGTCTGTAACCAGAGAGGTGTGGGCAGGCCCTGCGCAGTGCCAAGGCTCCAGGCTTGGAGATCTGTCAATCCCAAACCAGGCTGGTGCCAAGGGAAGGCAGGGAGTCTGTCTCCTCCACTGGGGTGCCGCTCTTAGGATGCAGGTGTAGAGCTGTGCTAATACTCCCCCTGTCAGAGGAGATCATAAAAGCACACTCCTGATCCTGCTCTGAGAAAGCTAAATCCACAGCAATTGTAGTGGCATTTGGAGGATTTACTTCGGTACTGCAGGGTGATATTTCACCTTGATGTTCATGCTTGCTTCACAGCCATTTATTTTCCTGGACAACTTCTTGGCCTTGTGCATTTCGCTCGGTACAGACCTCAGCAAGGTGGCCTCCTGCCTCCTCCAGTCAAGCGTCTCACAGTCAATCCTCCTTTTGTTTTGGGTGTCTCTCCCCTTTGAAGTGGGGCACATCTATCACAATGGATCCGCCAGTAACATGAGGGGAACATATCCCATAATCAGGAACGTTCTGTCTGGAGAGAAGTGTTTATTATACACAACTTGTTAGGGACTGTCAATCAGCCGGGCTCCCTTTGTTATTCCATAATGCATCATTAATGATGGCTGCTGCTATGCATTTAATTTCATGGCACACAAGGGCCTTGTCTCTGTCTCCCCATCCCCTTCCCCCTCTTCATAATCACCAGCACAGGAGAAATTAATAAATTGATCCAGGGAAGGAGAGCTACAGGCTTGCTACAGGCTATGTTCAGTGTCCTTGCTCACACTGACTTGTACCTGACTCTGAGAGAAATCTCTTGGATATTGGTAGAGCTATTTTGGGACTGCTGCTTGCTTCTCATACCGAGGAAGAGGATTGGTATCTGCCAGCACACATGCATGAGCAGGGATAATTGGCCATGTAAAGAAGGGCCAGAGGTATCTCTTGAAAGTGATCTGTTGAGTGCTGGGGATGCAGACACCACATGCTTTTCAGCTCTTCGTTTCTGCTGCCACCCCTCTGGATCTTTGAGCCTTGAGAACATGCTGATGTTTGCCTGATTGTCATTTTGCTTGTTCAGCCCAATGCAATTAACTTTGTTCATAAAAGGTGAAGAATATTCAGTTCCTCCAGGGCTTGTGGCTGGGAGAAACAAGCTTCCTGAAGGCTATAAATTCACAAAAAAATGACTAAATAAATAAATAAATAGATAAATGAAAATCCTAAGTTAAGCCTGAGAAGAGGCTAGTTGTAATGTGTTTTGTTTGTTAAATGAACCTAACTTTGTGGTTTGGGATTGGCTTGTCGGGGGCCCTGAAGCGAATTTTCCCCTACTGTCAAAGTTTGTGGCCTTCATCTGCAGCTGAAACTCAGCACACCACTAACGGCTAGGATAATTCTGCCTTCTGGCTGGCGTCTGCTGATTACTTTTGGTTGGCCTCCCTATCTCATTTCTTTCTGAATGATTTTCTCCAGGGCTTTTTTTTGAGCAGAGAGGGCCAACCCCTGGTGTGAGCCATGGATTCCAAACTCTCATTTTGTTGCATTTCCCAGGATTAGAAAGGTATGGGCCCGTTCCTGCTCTGGGGACAATCCAACTGGCTC
This sequence comes from Anser brachyrhynchus, assembly GCF_964034855.1. Classification (NCBI taxonomy): domain Eukaryota; kingdom Metazoa; phylum Chordata; class Aves; order Anseriformes; family Anatidae; genus Anser; species Anser brachyrhynchus. The sequence goes on along the minus strand of NC_137703.1, from coordinate 12,560,085 downwards.
TGTCGTTCTGAATCAGCTGTCTGGTGTCTGTCTTGGCACCAAGTCTGGCTTAAGTCCTGTGCCGGTGCTGCCTGCCCACGTCGTATGTTGCCTAGGTGTGCAAGACGCTGACCTCCTGTGTGTTCACATGGAGACAGGGGTTTGTGGGGCCAGACCGGCAAGAGTGCAAGGAGTGGCTTGTGCTGAGGGTAGGACAAGCTCACAAACATATTTCTGCTCCATTCTCCTTTGTTTCTCCAGTGAAGTGTCCTCCTTGTCCTGATACCTGTTTCACAGAAAGATCCACAGCTATTTCACGTCAGTCCTGAGGACACTGCGTAGCAGTTGGAAGAGAAGGAAATTCGGTCAACTTCAGATGGACTTCTTTAATTCTCTCTCCCCACATCCTTGGATCCAGGCCATACTCTTTTGGGATTTCCCCCTGGCAAACAGCTTTGGCAAAGTGCTCCAGGCTGGATTCCAGCTTGTTCGCCTTTATCCCATGTGTGTTGGGGCAGCCAAGCCTGGTAGCCAAGCCAAGCCTAGGCTTCTGGTATTGCTGGACAGGATCCCAGTTCTGTCCATCCACATGGGCACTACCTCTCTCGTGTGCAAAAGCGAGGGAAGAGGAAGCTATGCACGTGTCCTTCGGTGCTTTACAAAAGGGAAACGCTTGCCTGTGCTGCTCACGGCTGAACATTCAGCCTTTCAGTCATGGGAGCATCCTATTCAGCTCCCTTGTTTTAAACACCTGATAAACACAGCTGTTACAAAAACATTTGACCATTTTCCATCTGAACAGAGTAACTCACAAAACTGCTTTGCCTCAGTTTCCGTTGGAAAGGAAAAATAACAAGACTTGACATTTCTTTTCTGGAACAGAGCACTCAAGTTGTTTTAAAAGCATTTTGCGTATTTTCTATTTCCTATACCCAGCTATCTGAAATATTTTTAGATTCTTCCCTTTGTGAATAATTTCAGAGGTTTTTGGCCTTTGTTTCAACTCAAAAAGAAGTCAAATTTTCAGAATGTTTAAATCCTGATCATAATGTATTCATCATCTGTACAGCTCTGTGGATTTGTTTGATATTTATTTAACATAGAGAGGCACAATTTTTACCTTTCGTTTCCAATTTATTTATAAGACCCACCGTTTCACTAGAGTCACATTTCTCAGGTTCCTTTCTCCACACTGGGGTTTCTTTATCCCTCCACTGAGCACTAATTCTTCTGAGGCCTCCATTGGCTTACCAATGGAGATAGTAGCTTTGGGGGATGGTTGTGAACCCATTTTCCCAGGGTGTCACTTGAGATGACATGTCACCATGTTTTCACCATGGTGCTGAGAAGATAGCAGTTCTTGTGGTGATGACTTGTAGAGTTTATACAATTTCGCAGGGATCCTAAGTTCACGTTACTGGGAGGGAAGTGTGAAGGTGTAGCAACTGATCTTTCCTAAAAGAAAAAAAAATCAAATTTTCTTGTACTTCTTGATTTGCTTCTGTAGGCTGAATGGCCCTTGGACTTCAATAAATATATCCAGTAAAAAGTATTTAACAATTTATCTGCTAATACTTTCTTCTTCTTTAGTAGAAGTTTCTTCAAAGAAGACCTTGCCATGTGAAGAATTGGTGCTGAATTGCAGCTACCAGACAATGAGAGGCTTAACTGCCTAACTCTGTATGATGGTGGGAGACTGAGCAAAAAATTGATGTAAGAAAGAAATTCTCAGCTTCACAGACTGAGTTCTTTGATGAATTTTGTTCATCGCCATCCACTGAATTTTCAGGCTTGCTTTATCTCAAGAATGGAGCTATAAACCTTGGTACTTCCCTCCTCATTCATGGCTGGCAGAGAGCAAATAATTAATTATGGAGTCTTAAATCACTACTTGAAACCGTAACATCAGATTATCATTCCCTTTAAATGTCTCTAGCACAGGCCTGCTGTCTGTGATTTTCATGTCTTACCAATTGCTATTTTTACATGTTTTATACGGAAGAGGCTGCACCAAATAAAGCTACGTGTTGTAGTAAGTGCTTGTGGACTTTAAAATGGCTCCCTCTCTGTTGTGTGCCTTATAACCTGAATTCCCAGCTTAGCTTTTTCCTTATGCCAGGAAATGTCTCCTACCTTTGAAACTCCTCTCAAGAGATAAAAGATTAGCTTTATGCTGTCAGGAGCTGTCATTTCAGGCAATTAGAAATGCATCAGCTGACTCCTGGTGGTTTTGCAGATATCTTCCTTCCCTGTGACTGCTTCGTTTCTGCCTGTTTTTGAAGGTTACGTTTGGGTAACTCTCCCCAGTTGCCCACATATGTTCTTTGTTTCTGGCTGCTGTTTTCTGGCTGCTTTTTCACTGTTTGTGAAGCTTTTGGTAGCTAGTGATGCTGCTGTGAGGTGGCTTTATTTGCAGTTAGAGGGCTAGAAGTGGCAAATGGGACTTCCATTGCTCCCTCCTAGCTAACCCAGCCCCTGAAGGTGGGAACATAGAAGAGGAAATAGAAAGTGGTATTGCTGAAGGCAGGCAAATGAGAAAGCAGTTTTTATTGCCCTGAAGATCTGTCCTCTGCTAGGACTGGGAGCAAACATGCAGGAGCTAGAGAATTGCATGTTCTTTGCATACCCTTTGGCTATGTCTTTTGTTAGGAAGCGCCTGCCAACTGTCTGCTGAGCACTGATCCCTACCTGTCTGGTCCTGTGCTCTCTCCAGATGGGTGCTCCTGTTTAGATCTATTTCTAAGTTAAATATTGCCACCTGTAGGATGCAAGGCCCTAGACAGTTCCCAGAGGAGAGACAGTCTGTGTCAGCTAAAGGCTGGGATCTGTTTCTTTGCATTCTGGAGTGTGGGAGAGCGAGAGGGAGGCTGAGCCATGGCAGCCAGGAGGGGCACAGGCCTGTTTGGTGACCTCTGCAGTTGCCTCCAAAGCATCCTGTATGTGTGTGAAATTACGATCTCCAGGGTTTGGCTCAGCTGCCAACTCCTTTTTGGCTTTCTCTTCCATCTCTTCCAACTGCAATTGAGCTAGCAGGCAGTTAACCTCCGTGTTCTACCTCGGAGATGTGCTACCCTTGACAATAACAGAGTTTCTACCGAACTGTTGTTTGAAAGGTGTCTCCTTGACAACTAAGTTTCTTGGCAGGGATCCGTTATCACTGGATGGAAGCTAAACAGAGAGCCTGGAAGGTAACCAAATGCCAGGAGCTGGCCTGTCTGCTATTTCAGACATCTTCAGTGGCACAGGCAGAGGAGGGTCTGCCTGCATCCAGAAATAGCAAGGCAGGGAGCCTCTTGGCTCCCTGCGTGCACCTAGACACGTGGAAAGACAGACGAGTGATCGCAAGGAGCCTCGTGTCCAAAACATCCTTTTGTCACAGCCTCTCAGAGCTTTGGAGGAGCCCTTTGTAAGGGCGTCTGAAGGACGGGAGAGCAGGGACTGGGCGCTGGGGCTGAGTGCCCGTGCCCGCTGCATCAGCTGCGTGCTGAGAAAGGCCAGGACTTGGCCAGATGGAGTAACGGGGAAGGGAGGCTGGGGAGCCTGGCCTTGTGCCAGCCCGTGGAGCCGGGTGGGCAGATCAAAGAACGGAGCTGGAGGGGGTCACAGGAGGATAATCCCCAAGCAGTGCTGCAGGCTGCAGCTGTTGGCGTCAGAGCGTGGCATTACAGAGGTTTGCTGCTCCCGTGCTGTGGGTGTCAGCAGGAGTCTGCCAGCCCTGAGAGCTGAGTCAAGTCGGGTGCTGATGGTCTTCTCCCCTTCCTTTAGTCAGCGGCCCGGGGGATGTGCTGGGGTGTTCAGCTGAAGGTGGAGGAGCCTGGAGGTGTGCAGAGCCCTGCATGCACTGCATCACTCCTCCCCAGAGAAGGAAGCTGTCTGTCCTGGGAGGCACATGCAAGGCTCTTGCCATCCCTAGGGCTGCAGACAGATCCCCTTTTGGTGTGTTTTCCCAGGGCATCACCGTCCCAGGGGATAACTATCAGTGATGTTCCTTCTGCCCCTTTCCTAGCAGTGCCACCTTTCTGCCCAGTGAGTTTTACTTTGCCATTGTTTTACCAAGTAAATTTGTAGAGAGAGCTGATGCCAGCCAAACAAGGGAAACCTCACAGGGAAGAGCAGTGAGCTGGTTTGCAAAACCTGTGGCACTCAGAAGCTGTAAGTTTGACTCTAAAAATAAAAGCTCCTGGTGTATTTTTACTTCTGTTCTGTTTTCTTCAGCTTTTTTTAATCTTTCTGAGCTTCATCTCCTTCAGGGTATTTTTGGTTATTTGCAGCTGTGATGGATGGAAATTGCTCATTTTTTCCATAAATTTAAGTTGAGACTTTTGCACAGTCTTATGACTTCAGAAACTGGGGTCTTCAGCAAAAGGACAGATGCAGAAGGCTGGCAGGAATTGGTAACATGACCAAATGCTGAGTGTTGAAAACTTGTCAAGCACCTCCAGCATGTCTTTGCTTAGTGACAGGACCCAAACACAATGCAAACGCATATTTATGGCTCAAGATTTGAAATCTCTGGGACGCAAAGGTCTGTAGGTGTCTGTTACGTTAGTACGCGGAGGTGGTGGATAAGAATGGGTCTTCTGTGTCATAGCCAGAAACGGTTTGAAGCAGAACATGATGATGATTTCTGCCCAACTGCCAGGGGCCGTTGATAGCTACCGTCATAAAAGTTCAGATGTTTCTCTTTTTTCCCCTTTGTTCACTGGAAAGTTTGAGATCTGGCTTGAACTCTGCCAGCGGTTCTGTGTGAACCGACTGGGGATGCGCTGGAGCAGGCAGATCAAATAGTTGCGAAGGGTGTGAATAAGCCCTGGGAAAGAGCAAGCAGGCGGTTTGTTTAATGTTTGCTTCCTTGTGTTTGTGTGAGTCACGGAGCTGGCGGTGGTCCTGCTTTCACCTCGCAGAGAGCAGAAGTAAGGGTGTAAGAGCCCCACGCTAATTTGCTGAAAATAGCTGAGAGCCAGGCTCTCCAGATACTCATAAGAGATTGCAACTCCTCCATCTATCGATTCTTTTTCTTCCCCCCTTCGTCTTAACAGCTTTTAAAAGACAATAAAACGGGAAGAAAATGCGTGCAACACACAGCGTGCAGCTTTCTGTCCCAGCCCTTGCCTTGGATGGCTTGTGTGTGTGTGTGTGTGTGTGTGTGACCTCGCAGTGTGTGCACAAGGACTGCAGGGCGCTGAGTGGGATCAGCATTGGGGAGGCAGGCAGTTGCAGCAACAGAGAGGTGGTAAAAATGCCTTCCCTGTTATCCTGGAGACTGCTGGCATGCCGTGCTGCTGTCGCAGCAGCAGAGGGGCAGGCTCTCCACCATCACACACCAACTCTGCCCAGAGTATTCAAGGGCCAAGGTGATTTGTACCTGAGCTGGTGCAATTCTGGTGCAGTTGTGGCGTGCTCCTGTCTTTCTCCAGTGCAGGGGGCAAAATACCAGTTGGGTGCCATGCAGTGTTGCCAGCTCATAATTGCAGTTTTTGTTTCTGTTTTTAATCAAGAGTGATATTAAATTTTATGCTCTCATTAAAGCTTCAACTTCTGGAGTCAGTAGATGATGCTGTGAGAATCCCAGTTTTATTTTTCTGAGGAAGGAAGTCTGGAAATGCAGTTTGGCAGCTTGTAGCCTCGAGGCAAAGGTAGCAACAAACCCCGAGTTTCTTGTGTGTTTCTATGGGCCAGGTTCATACTTGAGCTCCTGTTACAGGCTTTGAACACAGTAGTTGGCAGAGCTGCCTCTGATCTAGCTGGCTGCACGTTGGGAAAAGCAGGATGAGCGCCTCTGCTTGCAGGGAACACAGGGCTTGCATGATGGCCATGGATTCAGGTCAGCTCAGCTGAGCTGGGGGGGGATGAGAGCGGCTGCTGTCCCTTAAGCTGCTGACATGGGGAATGCAGCTGTGGTCTGGGGGCTTGCTAAACCAGAGCTGTTTACATGCCGAGCATCTCAAGTGGGCAAGAGCCAGCCATCACCCGGCATTTGTCCTTCACGCAATCAAGTGATTGCTCTTCCGCAGTGCGGGCTCCCCTGAAGCCTGATTCCTGTATTTCCTCCTTGCCTTAAGCAATCTTTGCTTCACTTGTTTCCACATTTATTTCTTCTCTTACACAAACTCTGGTCTCAGGCTTGTGAGCTGAAATACTCTTCCGAGCTGCCACGATTTTGCTTTAAACCCAGAGTTCAACAATTGTTCCTCAGGGAATCTGCAGGTTCTGGGGCTATGTGAGGGCTCAGTTCGCTCTTGCCATTTCATTTGCATCTTCTGGTTCCTCTGGTACTCGGCAGTTGTGTGACTGCCCTCAGGGACCTTTAATGTCCCTGCCACCCTGACCTCCCAAACGAGAATATTTCCTCCTGTCGGCTGTGAACTGCTCCTTCTACCCAGCCTCCTAGCAGCGAGTGATCTCCCGCTCCTGCCCTAGAGCATCAGTGAACCCATGGCAAGCTGTGCAGGTGTTACGTTCCAGTACCATGGGTTCTGGACCTTGAAGTGGGCTTGTTGTATAGATCACCTGTGGTAATGTTTGCCTTGAGCCAGCAGGAGAGAGATGCCAGCAGCATCTCCCATGAGAGCCTCTGAGCGGTGGTTCTAGAGTGGGGAGCATCCTGGGGTACGTGGAGAAACATGTTGGTGTCACCCACGAAGGTTTCTGCTGCTTAAACCTGACATGTGGGTGTACCAATAGCTGTGTAAATGCAGCTTCAGAAGGGTTTGTAGGAGACCTGAGTTTATTTAGTTCAGAAATTTTATAGACTGGTCTTAAACATACAAATGCTGCTTTACAAGGACCATGTTGTTTTTTTTTCTTAATGCTTCCCCTTCCTCTCCACCATCTCTGGGAAGGCTCTCAATTTATTGCCTTGAAACAGCTCCAAAATCCCAGTGCTGCTCCTCAAATACATAGCGTGGATGTATGCGTGTTCGTAGATGACCCCGTCTGCATTTAATTTAGAGTGCTCCTAGATTACTTTTGTTGTATTCGCTCTGCTCTGAGGATGAGAATAAATAAGGGAAACTGACTGGTTGAGTGCTGGCCTCATCTTTCAGTGTTTAGTCAGAATCATCCAAGGGATCTCTTCCTTAAAATGAAGTACCTGCTGGCATCGAACGTACGAGCTGTGCCTCTGCATGGGTGCTCGCTGTGAGTTTGCTTGTTTTTCAGTGGAGAAATAGAAAATCTAAATGTTGAACTACATTTACCTGTGATTCATTTGGAGCAGTGCTTTTTCCGTAACTTATTAAAATGCATTAGCAATAAATTGTTAACAGTGCTTCTATAACCAGCCATTGTTCTGCTTTGAAGCCACAGTGCACATTGCCGGCTCTGTTATGCTGCTGCTAAAGCGGCACAAATACTCAGAGAAATGGCACAAAAGGCTCCCTGTACAGATGGCTTGGGAAGAACGCTGGCCTTTCCCTTCAGTCCTCATAGGCTGGAAATCTGGCATTAAATAGGATTTGTGGACAGGTTTGCTGTCTGTCTTCTGGCTTATCCATGCTTAGACTTGCATCCTGCTCTCACCCCATGCTCTGTGTGCTACCTGAAGACTTCTAACATACAGTGGATGAAAATTGTATACCAAATGTGGTTTGGTAGGAGACAGCCTGGTACTATAGGTCTCATCTTCTCCCTTGTAGTGATAATTGTGTCAGAGCTGGCTTTCTCTTCATTTTAAACCCTAGCAGGTGGCAGGGAAAGATGTTTGTGTGCCTGCATGTGGCTTCTTCCCTTGCCCATGCTGCAGTGTGAAAACTATCGCCTTTTGTTTTTCACCGATTCTTTTTCTCTCTGCTCAAATCCCAGGGGCGTGCTGAGCTCTGCAGCCCGGGCACACTGATGCGTTTGTGCCATCTATTGACGGAAGAGGTGATTGCATGTCCCGATTTTCCTGGATTATTGTTTTTTTTTTTTTTTACAACTCCTGTGGGGATTTCATACATAGAACAAGAATGAATGTGTCAATACTAAGGGGGAATGTTTCCTGTCTTATTGTTAAGGTGGCTGGATAACTAGTCTGAATGGGGATTTGAACCTCGATGTTATTCTCTTAAGAGCCAGCAGCAAAGCAGGATGTCTCAGTAAAGCAAAGAGATGTTTATTAGCATCGTGATTTCATAAGCCATCTTTTTGCCAAGGGGTAGAATAGTGTTTCTTTCTCAAACCCAAGGCTCTGTGGGATAGTTTTTGCTTACTCAGAATATAATTTTGGGCAGGAAGTTGTGGTTTAGCAGCTAATTCTACTTTACAGGGTCCTTCTAGAAGATGCTTCTGTCTGTAGGCAGGGAATACCAATGCCATATCTGAGCGCAAGCAAACATTGCCTCTTCGGGAATTGGCATGCTTTTGTGCTCCTGTAGGCTATGCCTGTGGGTGAAGGTTGGCTGATGTCTGAGCGTAGCTTGGAGATGCCCCAAGCTCTATTCAGTATGAGACCTTCCATCCCTGGTGAAGAAGCAAATCTGAGATGTTTTGTTTTTTTTTTTGCCTAATGACAGTGCTCCTCCTGGTGGGTTGTTTTGTGAGGCAGGGAGAGCAGAGCAGCGTGTGTTTGAGTAGAAGAAATTACATAATTGAGGTCTGAAGGTGTCCAGAGGACAGCAGGTATCTGGAGATGTATACAAAATCCCAGGATGAGAACAGCAAGGAAGCAAATCCCCCATTATTCCTTGCCAGGCAAGACTTTAGCCTCCTTTTCTTTCCTGCACGTGGGCCTGTTTGTGCTCTAGTGCTCTTTGTAGCCCCAGTGCTGTGGCAAAGCTCTCCATCTGCCCGTCGGGGTGACACGTTGGGGCTGCACACGCAGAGCAGGACCGGTGATTAGTGAGTGGAGCTGCCTGTCACAGCAGCATCTTTCCCATCCAGAAGGCCAGTGCAGCTCAGTGTATGGCTTGTGTTTTGTTGCTGATTGGCTTCAGCTAAAAATCAGTATTTCTCTCTTTCTGCCTCTGCCAGGCTTTTCCCCAAATGCAGCCAGGAACAAATAAGTAGGATTATGCTCAGATGTCTTCGGGGCATGAGCTGTACATCAGCTTTGTCTGACTTCAGGAACGAACATCCTTGTTATAGGGCCATCCCACACCCACATGTTCCTGCTTCAACCGTGTGCAATTAATTATATTAACTGTTAGCAAATTTAGGTCTATAATCTTCTTTGTTTGTCCATTAATCATGGGGAGAGGGGCTAGCTGTCAGTGGGAAACTAGTGAGGACACTATCAGTTGTTGCTTCCTTTGTAGCAGGGCTGTGTTCTGACAACATCCACTCCTGTTGTGCTGACTGGGAAGTGTTTTCATACAAAGAATGGCAAGGCCCTGCAGGAGCTGAGCGTCCATGGGGAAATTTTGTAAAGTGTTTTCACAACAACATCTATAAAATATAAGTGAGTTTTCTGATGACTGATTTCATGTGAAAGTTCTGCATCCTCCATGTGCCTGCTTCTTCTAAGCCTAACTTCTCTTTATCAGCACTTGTCAACAAAGCTTTTCAGCATTTTTCATTATTGCTACAGAAATATTAGGGAATTTCATAGAATCATAGAATGGTGTGGGTTGGAAGTCCTGTAAGGATCATCTAATTCCAACCCCCTTCCATGGGCAGGGACACCTCCCACCAGCCCAGCTTGCCCAAATCCCATCCAGCCTGGCCTCGAGCACCTCCATGAGGTGTTCTGCATAACTTTCTGACAGTTCTCTGAACCCAAATCTTGCTTATGTCCACACTCCACTATTTTTTTAGATGAGAAAGGACTTCAGAGAGAATGTCTTTGTGGAACATATTTTGTGAATTGTCTATGTGATCAGCAACAATTTTGCTTTTCCCTTCTGTCCAGTCACCTCACAATTTAACTGTCGTCCTGGTGAGGTGGGAGATCACCAGGCCCGCTCTAACTAAATGCCTCTGTGAGGCTCTGTTTCACACCAGGTGAGCATGAAGAGGCTTTGTGACAGATGTGGGGCTGGTCTCCTGGAATTTCTCCCAAGTGAGCAGAGCAGGCAAAACTGAGTGAGAGTGCTGTGCAAAGGACCGTGAGTGCCTCATGCCTGGACTGGCACTAGCATTCCAAATCCTGTTCCTGGTAGCAGAGCACTGCTCCAAAACCACATCCCTTGTCTCACCGCAGATGTTTGCGGGGCGTCAGGTAGCTGTGAGCGCTGCCAGCCCTTGCCAGAGCTCCCCCTGCTCCTCCTCCCCACCAAACACTTCACACCTGGCAGAGGATCCTGCAGGGCCACCTGGCTACGTGACTTCTCACTGCTGCTTTCTTAAATCGCAGTGCTCTGCACCCTCGGAGTCCTGTGCCAGACGGTGACAATTTTGTGCGTGCATTCATTCAAGGTGGCCCAGGTTCTGCTGTGTCGTAGCAGAGATTGTTTTGCTCTCTTGCTGAAATTGTCCCAGCTCTCTGCTTCCTGGCCTCTGCCTGTGCTGCGGGGATAAGAGATCCTTGACAGCTGCTAGGGCTGAGGGCTTGGCACTCGATGGAGCTGGAATCCACACAGTGCTTCCTGCTATGCTCTTTAGCAGATAACAGTGCTCAGCCGCACATAAGCGACTCTAAAATCTGAGAATTTAGGGACTGACAGTCACTGTTAGAAAAAAGGTCATCCATTCCCTTCCTTCTGCTTGCTTTCGTGGGCTGTCAAATGCAACCACTGCAAGATGAGGCTGGGGCAGGAGGGTAGGAGCAATGGGACATGTGCAAGCAGGTTTGGAAAGCTAAGGTTTTCCTCTGTCTGTCTCCCATGGAAAGGGAGGAGGAATGCCCCTGCAATTTCTGCCAAGTGTTCCCACACACTTCAGGGGAGCTGCTATGTTTTCTGCTAGCAGAAGATCTGGCCTATAACTTCTTCCTCTGGCAATGTGTATGCGTGAATGTCAAAGCCAAGCAGCAATTTTCTTTCGTGCAGCTAATGCTGTACATGGGGCCTTAACAAATACATTCTGTATAGATATTTTAGTCGATCAGGTTCCACATGGCTTTGGCAATGTTCTCTGTGGTGAGTGGGAAATTGGTTAGTACTGCAGGGAAGCTTGCTGTCAGCTTCATGGTGTCAGGCAGCACGGTAGTGTTTAAGCCTTTTTGAATTCAGCGCTTTTTGACCGAGTATTTGCATTCCCTGCCTTGTCTTGCTAGTCTAATCTGTGCTGATCTGCAGGGACAAAGCAGACTGGTTTGTAGTTCTGGCATTGGGTGGCTCAGATGTGTTTGGCCTGTTTGTCTTGGCTTGTCCCAGTTTTTGGATATGGGATCTGTCAGAGGGGCCAGGCCAGGGATGTATGCACAGTCCAATGAATTCTAGGGGATGGGGAGAGGATTTGCATCATGTCTTCTCCACCAGATGCCTCAGAAGGGCTTCTGAAGACACGTGCTTTCCTTTGGCATTTAGAGAACGGAGCTTTCCTGTGTCCAGAGCTCTTTTGAGAGTTGGTTGGTTTCTTGGAATCATCCTTTGTTCCCCCTTTTCTAACCTATCCCATGGTATAATTTAAAAAAAAAAAAAAAAAAAGCTAAACAGATTTTAGTCATAGGCAGATGAAGAGGTTGATAGTGACTGAATGGGATGCCATTCTGATCATGTCATTGACCCCAGGAGCCATGTGTGATGGATTTCAGGACACAATCCAGAACAGTAAATTGAATTACAACTGTGGTTATCCGTCAGCTTTCTTATGGCTTCCTGTAGCCATATACACCCCACAAGGAAGTTTTCCTGTATAATTTAGTGACAGTTTTTCCAGTCAAGGACAAACGTGCTGCTCTGCAACAAGGCAGAGCTGTTACTACAGAACAGGCAGGCACTGAGGATGGGCAGTGTATGTTCAGGCCCAGTTCATAAGGAATAGTGCTGTGATTTGCTCGGACTGTGACTTGTCTTTGTAGAAAACACCTGGTCCACGGGAACAGAAAACTGGCTGGTGGTTAGGCAGCTGGGGAGAAAATTCCCAGTGTGCTAGATAACTGCAAGCAGGAAGCCTGCCAGGAACAGCTCGCAGTGCATTTATGATGGAGGCTCTTGCGTTATTTACAGGACGTGAGGGTGTGCTGGCATTCCTCTGGGCATAGCCCACGGCCGGCACCGGAGCATGAAGTGTTGTAGCATCTGACCCCTGTCGGGACAGGCAAATGGAGACTAGGCAGGAACTAAGAACAGAAAGCCATCCCAGAGGGGCCCAAAGTGCTTTTGCAACCTTGGAGTCACGTTCTGCCCATCATGTACACGTGCCTGTCCGACTGGCTTGCAGCACGAGGAGTTCCTGGGTTGGGAAGGGAAGGGAAGGGAAGGGCTTTGCTCTCTTTTTGCTCACTGCTGGAGCGCTGCTGCATCGTCTGTGAGAGGCACCTGGCGCTGAGTAGCCAGGTCTGGATGGGAGCTTGAAGGAGGATCAGGGTTTTTTTCTCCTGTGCAGTCTCCAAAGCCTTCCCCTGTCCTGCTTGCAGTTATTTTCCAGTGTCATCGATGCCCTTTGTAAAGTGGTGAGATCAGTGTTGGCTTCTCCAGGTGGAATATCCTGAAGGTGAGATGAAATTCTGGGGAGAACTCCATTGCATTGAACAACCTGGCAGTGGAGTGGAGCTACTTTAGCAGCTAGGGCTGTTGAGGTATTTTCCTGTGAAGACATCCACAGAGAAGTCACTTTTTGTGCAACATGCAGGGTTGGCCACCTCATTTCTTGTAGGGCCCAGCAATCCCAGGGGTCACCCAGGTGTGACATTAACACCTTTTAACCTTAACACATTAACACCTTAACACGTTAAGTCAGGCATACAAAGCCTAAATAAGCTAGCTTTCCCAGTGTGGAGAAAAGTTGACTGGCTGTGCCTTGTAAACTCATGAGCGACCTGTGGAAGGTGCTGCGGTTAGGTGAGTTTCTCCATTTCCTGCCACACCAGCAAAAGGAAATGCTTTCTGGCACCATGGACCTTGTGAAGCAGTGCTGCAAGGCACTGACTCTACCGAAAGCATGAATGATTTACAAAGCAGCGAGACATTCCCAGATAAGTCTGTCAGGGCTGTTAAAGACAAAGCTGTAAATACTTCCTCTAGTTTGGGAAAACCCAGATAGTTTCTTTCCCATCTTTCTTCTGCTTGTCAGCTGCTCTCGGTCACCATCACACATATTCAAACAATTATTTCACCTGCACTTCATATTCTTTGCTAGGCTTTCAGACCCTCTGATTGCAGTTTGGCTAATGTAACTCTGTTGTAAGTCCATTGGATAAGCCAATCGGCAGGCAGGAAACCCAACATATTTTTTTCTTTTCTGTTTTTCTTCCTTTTCTTCTTTTTTTTCTTTTCCTCTTTTTTTCTTTTCTCTTTTCTCTTTTTTAAAATTTTCTCTTTTTTTTCTTTCTTTTCATTTTTCTCTCTCCTTCCCTCCCCCCTCCCCAATGCACTATGAAATACCCCTTTGCATTGGCATACAGAATTTCAGCTAGCTGGGTGACTTCCACTAGTGCACATGGGAGCCAAAAAAAAAAAAAAAAAAAACACAAAAAGTGGGACACTATTTTTAAGATTGTTTTTAAATGAGACTTTGGAAAAAGAAGCTGGTTTCTTTTACAAGGGGGTGCTGGGCCCCTGCAGTGTGTTCTGTCACTGTATCACAAGATTTCTAAAAGGAGCAAAATCAGTAGGACACTGGTGTATCAGCCTGCAAAGAGCAGCTTCCCTCGCTCGCCTCCCATGTTTGACTAAATGGTATCACACGGTGCAGTCTCCCCGCTCCCCTCCCACCCCCTGCCTGCTTCCGCCAAGAGCCATCTCACAAAGTGCTTCGTAACTCAAGACACTGCGAAAGAGCTGACTCTTTCAGTTCTGCGTAACAGCAACTCGTGCTGCTCATAAATAGATTTGCAATTAGCAGGAGAAACAGAAGAATCGGTGCAAGCCAGCTGCGCCAGAGTTAGCCTCTCATCCCTGTCTTAAAGAAGCCCCTCACATTCAGCACGCGTCGCTTGGGCATAGCTGGGAGACCTCTGCAGGGAGCTTGCCTTTGAACAATGTTCCTTTTCTACAGGATCTGCTGTTTGCAGCAGAATTGTCCAGAAACTGCAGAGTGCCTATCTAGTGTCTTTACTGAAAATGACAAAAGCTTTTTGGTTTTGACTGGCTTGGGGTTTCATAGGATTCCTTTCGGCAGTCAAGGTTAAGAATTTGCTGGCCGAAGTGAGAGATCCGGAGATTTATCATGAGTGTACAAATTGGTTCTCTGCTGGTAACATCTGGTGTGCGTTCAATGCTGTCTGAGCAATTCCAAGAACTTTTTGAGCATCCTGGAGGTCAAAATTCCTTAGCTTTTGGTGCTAAGGGGGGCAGTGGTTTTATACAGAAGAAAAAACAGACCCAAGGTTAAGCATTGAACTAGGTACAGCTGGGATGGACTCGAGAGCCCTGATTCCGCTGGGTCCTTTGGACAGATTAACCAGGGTAAAGAAGGGAGGCAAAGTGGTGTATGTGGGTGATTCCTAGCCCTTCCTGTAGAAGAGTTCATTATACAAGGATGATCAGTTGTACATGGCTGCTTCCTAGGCTGCCAAGGGATGAGGGTGGCAGGCACCCAGCATAGTGTTGTTTGGCCACCCTAGTGGAAGGAATGAACCCTACCCCTGCTTTTGACAGCTGGTAAGTCAGCTCCTGCCAACAGGTGGGCTCAGCTATTCTTCCCAATAAAGCATAGCTAGTTTCCCTGTTAGATATTTCTGCATATCTCAGAAAACACGCCTGGAGCTGGGGCATGCAGTTCTACAGACCAGGCGTCCGTGCATGGGACTCTTGCTGCAAGTGCTGAACAACTGAGGGCAAATGAGATCTGTTGAATCAAAACTGCTGCCAGCATTTCTGTCTCCTCAGAGACGTGGTTCCTTCCTGGAACCCCTCTGGAGAGCTTCCTGGTGTGGGAGTTCGCTTGTCCCTGGCACCTTGGATGGGTCTACCCTGGGTGGCTCTACAGAAGAATGTACATATAGAGCCCTGTTGATGTCAGGGGGGATTTAGGCTGATTTCTTTTGAGGGGGAGGTAGCTATGTTTCTTCCCAGGTGTTGAGGCTGCAGTTGCAGCAGTCTGATACTCTCTTTCTTTCTCTTTCAATGCGATCGCTAAAAAATGTTGCTTAAGACAGTAGGCAGGTCTGCGCAATGCTGGCTGCAAGTAACCGGAGACTTGTGTTAGAGCGCAGGCTAATGGTTTGGAGAGGGCAGGCTTTAAAGGCAAGGTCAACCAATGATGAGTGCTAGAACACCACACCATTGCTATTGATTGAGGAAATGAGCATCCGACTCCCTTGCTTTGTGGAAATCAAGTTACCTGCAAAGTAAAACGGAGCTGGGGCAAGAAGATATCGGTGAGAATACCAGCTTGGGTGTTGGATTTCACAAGAGAAACCCACAGTTTTAATTCTGTAGACTTTTTCCTGGTGTGTGTGAAAGAAAGGAGCTGGGTGAAGGATACTGCCAGTTTTGTCCAGTCCTCCCTTCCCAGCCCTCTGTCGATGTACGCGTGTTAAGTATGTAAAGCATCTGAGTATCAAAGTTCCTCCGATCCCTCACGGGCTGCACCCTGTCCCTGGGCTGAACCCACAGCGCTTTGTGCCCGAGTGTGGTTGGACAGGGGACCCACGGGCTTCTTCTCAACTCCGGTGCGGGGCCAAAAGGCAGGAACTGGGCATGTTTGTTCTGTGCTGCAGTTATTTGTAACAGCTGGCGCTGTGCAGAAATTCTCAGATCAGATTAGATGGGGAAGTCCAGAGGTGAGCAGAGAAAGCTTGGCAATGAGGAGCAGCAGCTGGCTAACATCGCTTTTACTTGCTCAACTCCCTTGTGCAGCTGCCTGTGGGCTGCAGCCCCTTGCTGTTAACCTGGGGTCCTTCTTGGTATCTTTCTGGTTTAGTAGCCTCTTGTTGCTTCCTGTGCTGTTGATGTATAGAACACACCTGTGGTCTGAAGAATTTGAAGACGGTATGTGAGGGTCCACATTAGCTTCCTGAGCAAGCTTGCAAACACCTCCTTTCCTGGCATCGAAAGCCTGCAAGGACAGGGATGTTACAGTAACTCTGGGTCCCCATAGCTTGCAGGGAGCACCACAGGCTGTGCAGGAGGAAAGTGGAGGCCGTGCAGTCTTTGGGCTGTCTCCTCCCCAGCAGGCTGATGTGGAATGTGAGCAAGGTGTCTGCAACTGCAGGCACTGGGGTGTAAGGTGCAGCAGGGAGCAGTGCAGAGTTAGTGCCTGGGTCAGGCTCGGCTCCCAGAAGCACTCCTGTGATACGTTTCTGCTGCATGCGAGGTTCTGAAAGCTCCTCCTTTGTGAAGCCTTTCTGAGCACCCCAGTGCTTTTTTGGCCTCTCAATTTCACATGCAGCAGAAGCGTCCCTTAATTCAGTGACTGCCCTGGACATCTCCGCACTGAGTTTGATGAGACTAGGTCAGGCTAACATACTGGTATTTTCTGCTCACATTTTCTTTTAATGGTAACAGCTGCGTATATAAGGCCTCAGGAAGGAAGGCATCAAGAAGGAACCCAAAATAAGGAAATGCATATGTTAGAAATAAGTTTTTGTGTAATTTTTTCTTGTGGTCAGTTTCTTCTAAGACAGGTCTGTAAGTTCCTCCTTATTTACACAAAACTGGTCGTGAAATAGCAGCAGATCCCAGCACACACTGTGAAGACTGTGAAATCAGTTCATCTGAAATTCTGTAGTGGCTGGAGAACATCTTTGCATTGCTTTTTTTTTTTCTTCTTTTTTTTTCTTTTAATGGACAGAACAGTCTCTGTGTCATGTGCATCGGAGTCCCAGTTCATTCAAGGATGTATCCCAAATCTAGTTGTTATGTAAAATTAAAATATCTTTTCTCTGTCCTTTTTTTTTCCTTCTCCTTGTATTTCAGTGCTTGGAGTAAAAATAAATCCTATTTTCCTGCCACTGAAGGAACAGCAAAGAAATGAAAACCTCTCTAGACCTCATTTGCTCACCTGCACCACTCTGAATTCACTGCTTAGAAAACTAACCAGCAAGCCTGGCCTACAGTTTCTCCTTCTTATTTTGTCGTATTCTCTGCTTTCCTCATGCTTGTAAGCCTAGTTACTCAGTTACTTGTTATGATGCTGAGTTTTGTATCTTGGGAATGTCTTAAACTGGTTACACAACTAAGAAAACAGCTTCTTTAAGGCACTTCAGACAGAAGTGGTAACTGAACACAGATCTCTTAGCGAGATGCCAGCTTTGCCAAACAACCTTTTCAAAAGAACATTATGCAAGGTATGGTTGCAAATTGTTTTCCCTAGTAGCAGCAAGAGTCTTCTTAAATAGCTATGAACCTCCTCTGATGCCATGAGAGCTGGTGCTTCTGCTAAGATAAAAATCCTGTGTTTGACCCTACAAGTTCTGGGTTCAGTCCTTACAGACAACTCCATGGGGCTTCTACAACTTCCCCAAGGTTATCTGTAACCCCTCCTGGCTGCTCATGGTACGAAGATAGGAAGATGAGAATCCCAATGGCTCTCTGGTGCTCTTCTCTTAAGTACTTGGGTCAAGTACCAATCTTGATTACTTTTCTACATACTTGCACTTGCGTGCTTGCTGAGCTGGAGTACCTGCTTCTGCTGTGCATACACGTGGTTCTCGCAGCTTGCTTTTGGGTTGCTGGAACTTGGGACGAAAGCTTTGTGCCAGGGTAGTGTATGCCATGCAGTGCTGGCTAACGGGATTCCTTGAAATCCTTTCACATATCGAATAGATTTGTGAGTAAGGGGGTCAGTTTGAACATACCGCAAACCCCAAAAGCCTTACTGAATCCTGATTTTGGCTGTCCCAGCTATTTATAGAACACTCTATGCTTATTCTAAATATATTTTCCTCAAAGGGACCTCATCTCTACCCCTTGTTCCACAGCTTTAATTGGATCAGCGATGCTGCTGTGACCTGTTAGCAGAAATTCCTTCTCTAGCTTTGTGGCAGAGCTGTAGATGTTCCTGGTCAAAGCCCTGAAGGGGAAAATTTGTGACAGGCATGGCTCAAGGGTTTGAATTTAAACTCTGCAGCCATCCAGGTAGAGAGGTTTTGATGATGTATTGGATCGTTTCCTGTAGCCATTGCCTGATTATTTTTTTATGTTCCTCCTTTGTTGGTAGATCTAGAGTTCTGGAGGGAGAAGAGCAAGTGACTTACTGGCAGTGTACTGCACCTTTCCCTTTCAGGAGTCTTCAGCCTTGCAAACTGGACTTAATGAAGAGCACAACAAACATCCTCTCTCTAGAGGAAGTGTGAAGAGCGTTCTGTGGGCAGAAAGCATTTCCTATTGCAAGGATGTTTGAAATTGGTGTTCTCCTTTTCTTTCTCTCCTATAGGGAAGAGAAGTGTCTCTTCTGTGGGGGTGTCTGCGTGACAGTGCTTGGACAGCTGTGGCTCTAACTCTGTGGGATAGTTCTTACTAAAATGTTTTCCACTCACCAGGAGTAGAAGCCTCTTCTCTGCTACCTGGCATTTTGCAGCCCCTCTGGCAGTAGAGCCGGCTGCCCAGGCTTTGTCCAGTGCAAGCTCTGCTTTGTGCCAGTGAAGTCGGGGGCACTGTAAGCTGGCATTCGAATTAACATTGCAGGAGTGGCTCCTGCTCTTATCTGGCTTTGGAGGTAGATCATACGTGTCCTGGAGCTTCATTATTGTTTTCCCAGCAGATGACCTTGGAGCGTGTAAAAAGGCAAGACTTCAGTCTCACTTGCTGTTGATTGAATGAGGTCAGTTCATCAGCCTTATTGCTTCTGAATAAGAACAGAGGATCTCTTCTGGTCACAGAGAGCAACTCATCCTAGCGTAGATTCCCCAGTGCAGAATCTCTACCTTTCAGAAAATTATATGATCTTTTTCAGTCAGAGGTTCTGACTGTAACATAGGATAGAAGTTTTGATGCAAAGGGGACACTACAGAACTTCACAGGACGTTTTTCATCCCTCAAATTAAAATATATATATATATTTAGAAAAAATGCATCCTTTATTGAATTTTGTCGGTTTGAACAGTTTGTACTATAGGATGGTCATGTCTTGTCTGTCTTGCCCAGGAACATCTACAGATCTGTGTGGTGGGTGCCACAGATCACAGTCCTGAGTGAAAAATTCTGGATCAGTGTAGAGGCAGGATGGGCCATTGGGACACCACAAATCCTGAATAGCTGTGCTGCCCCACAATAAGGGTTGGTGCTGACTTGTATGCTTGGAAAAAAGCAACTGCTCCCCGTCCTTGTGATGTGATTGACCCAGCCTCCACCCTCTGGGTCTCAAACACAACTTGCGACTGGGGTATACAGCACTGAGGATCGACTAGGGTCTAAAGCAGTGCACTGCTTGCACTGGTTCAACATTAGGGTTTGGAAGCTGTGTCAGTACTGTCTCCAGAAGTCATATTGATTTAGGTACCCTTTAGAAATCCCAGTCTTCTGGGTGCAAGGAAGGAGTGACTGCCACTTACTTGGCCTGCGCAAGGCTTTGTGTTCCATAGGGTAATGTCATTTGCTGTGTATCTTAGCCTTAGAAAATGTCTTTGAGGTTGACAGAAGCTTTTCTTGGTTATTATCCTTTAAGGATGAATGGGGCAGCATGTGGCAAGATCGCAAAATGGGATTAGCTCAGGTCTTAGCAGGAAAAGTTTCTTAGCACTCCTCCAGAGCTATTTCCTTCTCTTGCAGCCTCTGGAGCTGCATGAAATGAAGAAGGTTATGCCCTTACCTGCCTGGCAGGAAAATCATCCCAGTTCATGGCAGAAAATGAACTGGGTCCGGTGCTCTTGGAAGCAATAAAACAGGTAAAGTATATTTTACAAGAAATTTCACATGGAGGATTGGACAGGAACACCAAATATTGCCACAAGATGTTTTCCCTTCTGAATTTATTCCTCAAAACGGTGTTGCTGTGTTTTTACAGAGGCTTTTGCTTTTTTCCATTGCTCCTGATATGATGTTTAGGATGGACTTCAGCCATTCCCAGGAGTGCAGGGATGGCCCTGCCTTGAGTTGGGTGGACTAAAAGTTGGCCCGATGTACGTTTGT
This sequence comes from Anser brachyrhynchus, assembly GCF_964034855.1. NCBI lineage: Eukaryota > Metazoa > Chordata > Aves > Anseriformes > Anatidae > Anser > Anser brachyrhynchus. The sequence goes on along the minus strand of NC_137703.1, from coordinate 12,540,070 downwards.
GTCGCATTAACAGTGATAGATATCTCCGGTGGGGTTATTTTCCTGCTGAGCATGGGATGGGTTTTAGCCCTATTTAAATCCTGTATCCCAAATCTGTTTGCCTTCTCATGGAAGGATTCCTCTTTCTCTCTTTTTGCAGGCATGGTTCAGAAACTTGACCAGAAGCTGCCTGTAGCCAATGAGTACCTGCTGCTCTCAGGCGGTGTGCGGGAAGGTGTAGTGGACATTGACCTTGATGAGCTGAATGTGTATGCCCGAGGCACAGACTATGACATGGACTTCACCCTGCTTGTGCCCGCGCTGAAGCTGCATGACCGCAACCAACCAGTCACGCTGGACATGCGCCACTCAGCGTTGTGCCACTCCTGGCTGAGCCTGCGGCTCTTTGACGAGGGAACCATCAGCAAATGGAAGGACTGCTGCACGATCGTGGACCATATCAACGGAGCTACCAATTACTTCTTCTCCCCAACGAAAGTCGCAGACTGGTTCTATGACTCCATTAGCATTGTCCTCTCTGAGATCCAGAAAAAGCCACAGCGAGGGATGCCAAAGGTGGAGAAGGTAGAAAAGAATGGGACTATCATATCCATCATTTTGGGAGTGGGCAGCAGCCGCATGCTGTACGACATTGTTCCTGTGGTGTCCTTCAAAGGCTGGCCAGCTGTGGCCCAGAGCTGGCTGATGGAGAACCACTTCTGGGATGGGAAGATCACAGAGGAGGAAGTCATAAGTGGATTTTACTTAGTGCCTGCATGTTCCTACAAGGGGAAGAAGGACAATGAATGGAGGCTGTCATTTGCCAGAAGTGAAGTGCAGCTGAAGAAGTGCATCTCCAGCAGCCTCATGCAAGCCTATCAGGCCTGCAAAGCTATCATCATCAAGTTGCTGTCCCGCCCCAAAGCCATCAGTCCGTATCACTTGCGGAGCATGATGCTGTGGGCGTGTGACAGGCTACCGGCCAATTACTTGGCCCAGGAGGATTACGCCGCCCACTTCCTCCTGGGTCTCATTGATGACCTCCAGCACTGCTTGGTCAACAAGATGTGCCCTAACTACTTCATCCCCCAGTGCAACATGCTGGAGCACCTCTCTGAAGAAACCGTCATGCTGCATGCGCGGAAGCTGTCCTCGGTCCGCTCAGACCCTGCCGAACACCTTCGAACTGCCATCGAGCACGTCAAAGCAGCCAACCGGCTCACGCTAGAGCTCCAGCGGCGAGGCAGCACCACCAGCATCCCCTCCCCGCAGTCAGACGGAGGGGACCCCAACCAGCCCGATGACCGACTAGCCAAAAAGTTGCAGCAGCTAGTGACTGAGAACCCAGGGAAGTCCATCTCTGTCTTCATTAACCCAGATGATGTCACAAGGCCCCACTTCAGAATCGACGACAAATTTTTCTGAGCTTTCATCAATGTTTCTTGGGATTTTTTCTTTTGTTTCATTTTTTAAAAACAAAACAGTGTGCAGTTTTTTTCAGTTGGTTTTCCTTGATGACTTAGTCTCTTGTTTTTTACATATCCAGCGTAGATTGGATCTGTTGAGAACAATCTGAATAAATTATAATTCCTGGTTCTGCAGGACGGTGCAGATTTTGAAACAGTATATTAGTATTTCATATGCTGCTTTGATTTTTTTTTTTCATGCACCCATCCCCGTTGTCTGTGAGTAGTTTCTAAAGGAGGACAGGCACCATAAACACATATACCAGTGTTATATAGATTTTTTTTCAAGCTTCCATAATTAATATACACTGTTGGGCCCCCAGAAGGGAGCACTCACCTTCTGCTGCTTAGGAAATTCACATGTTTTTTTCCTTGAGCTTCCATGACCCTAAAGAAATGAGAGAGACTCTGGGTTGGAAAGCACTCCTGGTAATTTGATGAGGCCAAATCTACTGGGCTGAAGCCCAGTTCATCTGTTTTCACATTTCTCACGCTAGGGGAGGAGGTTGACTTTAGAGATGTTGATGCTTTTGGGGGGAAGAGTTGTTTCTGTTTTGATCTACTTTTTGAATGTAATTGTTCATAATTGGACCCTGTACAGTCCAGAGGGTTGTTTCTGCTGCTTTTCCATGCGGAATAAGGTTATGGAATGTTAGTTTTAGTGTGTGTAATTATTCAAAGCCTTATTTAAATTCTATTAAAGAACATACCATTATAAATGTTAATTGCACTAATGAAATCTCTGCCATTACCTCAGCCCCACTGTTTATGTTTCTTTCATGAATTAGCATCTGTTATTAGGTACCGGTTGCTTGAGGCCCTTTGGGTCTCATGGTTTCAGGTGATTTCTTGATTGTCTTTTGTAAAAGACTTCCTTGTTAGCCCTGCTATGTTTGAGAAGTCAGATTTTTGCATTGGCATATTTCTTTGGATGCGTATTGTGTGTTGCAGTGCATATTGCATTGATATGTATTGCATGTTGTTGAAACAGATTTGCCATTAGATAAGGACTTAATGCTAAAGCAGTGGTGTGTGCAAAGTGAATCAGCCAGACCTCGAGCAAAGGAGCTACCTTGCTTCTCTGATGCATGCATTAGGCCTGATCCCTTACGGCAGTTACTAGTCCCGTGACTCTTGTGGACTTTTCTGACTTACCCTGGGACATACGAGATCTTACCTTGGTCTCGTGTTTGCAGAAGTTGTTTGCACATAAACTTGTAGTGCAACACTAACAAGGGTTAGTCTGAGCCAAAAAAAAAAATTCCAAGGATAATAACCATACCAAGGATAATAATTCCAAGCATAAAAATAATTCCAAGGATTCCAGCTTCAAGGATAGAGTGGCTTTTTGTGGCTGGCTGGCCAGTGACTGATGTTTAGGCCTTAAATCAGCAGTTTGGGCTTACTGATTTTCCCAGAGAAGCTGTTCTGATCCAAACTTGATGCATGTTTTAAAATGTGATTATTAGAGCAGGTTGAAGTATTTTTTAAATATGTGGCAGACAAATGAGGAGCGTATCTAGTAAATTCTAACAGATAAAAATTGTGTGTGAAAAATGTGTCACTTCTTTAGCCCAGCCTGTCCAGTAAAGAAACCAGGCTGGTGGAGCAACACACCAGCAGCTTTGGAAACTGCATTGCTTTATTAGATAGCAGGGAGGTTTCAATACCTTATCTAGTGCCCAGGTCACAACTTAAAATTAATTTTTGGCTCCTCCATCTCTTGGGCATGCTTGAAAAGTTTATCTCATTGCTGCAGCCAAGATGTTCACATTTACCTGAATCTACTGGTACACACGAGCATGAAGAAGCTCTCAGGAGCTGTTGGCTAGATGGATGTTGGATGAGGATTTAACCTTAAAGCACAATCGGCTGGTGATGGTGAGCCCCGGTGCAGCTGCAGTTATGGCCGGGGAAGGACGTGAATTGACTTCAGTGGAAGCAGAACTGGGTCCTACCAGCGCGGCTACTGCCAAAGATGAGTCTCTGTAAGCCCGTGTAGCCTGCCAGCGGGGGCAAAAGAACCATCTGGGAATCCTCTCCAGAAGCGCTTCGAAAATGCAGATTTCATCGAAACCGTCTTTTCCCCTGTCTCCAGGACTTCTTTCTGTCTGTTGGGAAAAGAGGCTGGGCTCCAGGATGCAATTCCCCATCGCCATGTGAGAGATCTGCTCAGCAGAAAGCCCTCCGGCAGGCAGGGTGCTTTCCCAGGCGCCCCAGCGTCTGTGGCGCTGCTCCTGCGTTGCGCAGGAGCACAGCTCTCAGCCTTCCTCATGCCACTTCAGCGTCCCGATGACCAGCGGTTTGGCTAGCCCACGTCAAGCTCTGGTGTGTGCTCCTTTCTTTTCAGTTTTAATTAAAAAACATGTTGAAAAGTATCCATCTTTGTCTTCATGCGCTATGAGGAAAAGGTGTGTGTGTTTTTTTCTGTGGGGGGAATGTAGACTTGGCCTTTTACCAGACTGGAAAGCAGTTTCCCAGGTGGGTCTGGGGAAGCATTGTATCATCTGCCTGGGTTGTCTGTCTTCCAAGGAGGCAGAATCCTAATCTCCAGGTGCTTTTGATTCGCAGCCTAGTATTTGCTCCTTTCCACAAACTTACAGCGCTACTTAATGAAGAATGTTGTCAGCCCAGAGAGGCATTGTGTGCTCTGTCTGTCAGAGGCTCAGTTTTCTCCCTCTCCTAATCCCTTCTTGCCTCCTAGTACACATCAGGGCAGACTTGCAAAATGCATAGGTCTCTGTGTGGGATTTAGAGCACTCAGGCAGTTTAGATAGCAAAGACCTATTATTCTTCACTACCTCCTGCAAGTTTCGAGGGGACTGCAGTGCTTTTCCTATTGGGGTGTTCTAGAAAGTGCTTCGCACAAGCATTTTAGAGCGCCCCATCCCACTGGGCATCCTGGCTGTGGTCCTACTCCTGGGACAAGCTTTTGCCTTTGCAGTTTCCCTAGGGCTTCTGGCCAGTAGCACGATGGGAGAAACAGCTCATTTAACTGGTTCCAGTTGTCACTTCTGGGAGACTGTCTGTGCAAGGCTATATACCTGAGCTGCTGGCAGAAACACCAGCTTGGCAGGGAGTACTCAGAGCACAGGGAGACAACAGAGAGCCCAAGAGCTTTGTGAAAGGCTGCAATCTCTGTTCCTTCGAGCATGCTATGTGAAGCCTCGGTCACTTCTGGCTGGCTGTGATAAATCAGTTTCTTCATGTTTTCCACTACTCCAGTCTGCAGAAATGTCAGTGCCGTAACTAGAAAGCTACAGCTGGGCATCAGTCACTCATTGCAGGAGGTTCAGCAATATACTGGTAATTTAACCATCCACTAGGCAAAGAAAGAGCTATTCTTTGAAGGTCTGCCTTTCCTATTTTCCTCCTGTCACTGTGAGAAATAGCTCTAATTTTGATTTAAATTCTTGGGCTTTCCCTGACTGCTTTGTTCCAGTGGGGAGCAACCTTGCTCTGGCAGCCACGGCAGTTCTGGTCTTGGCAGGGGCACCTGAGCTCTGCACCCTTCTGCATTTGGTGTCCTTATGGAGGATGATAGCACATTGCGAGGCAGACTTGTGTCTGCTACAAAAAGACAGGTCAGTGACTGAAGCCCAAAAGTTGGGACTGGAGGGCCGTGGGACAGACTTCAAATCCCATTCAAGTCCACTGGGACTTGAAAATGTGCTTGAAACTGAGTGTGTATTCTTTGCAGGATCAACTTGATTGTGATCAGGTGAAAAGTAAGCAGACATCTGTCATCTTTTATTAACCTATGCATAATGCAAGCAACTGTGCATAGTGCAAGTGAATGTGGCAGAGGGAAAGGGAAGATAGGCTTTGCTAATGATTATTTCTTCAATTTTTGGTAGCATGTGCATAGCTGTAACCTAGAATTGATTAAATAAAAAAAAAGTCCCTTTTTGCAGGTTCAGCACAGGATACATTTTGCCACTTGGTTTTGTATTAAAGCGAGTGCGTTTGAAAGGTCACTGGGCAAGTGAGTGCAGTGATGTTCAGATTCTCCTGGCACTGCTCGGTGATTAGAAATATTCAGCATGCAAATAGCTTGTTCAACTTCAGCAAGTACATCATCTCCCTCCTGCCAGCTTGCTTGGGGTGAGCTAATGGACTTTTAACATTATACAGCTTAGAGAGTTACTGTCTTTAATAGCTCCTGATTAAGCTCTCCAGAAAGGAAAATAACCATCATGGGGCAAAGGCTAAACAAGGGGGCAGAGTGTGGAGGGGGTAAGGGTGCAAAATATATATATGTATATATAGTAGAAAGTTGCTGGTCTCTTGCTGTCATGTTTTATATTTAGGGAAATTCAGCTTTATATTTAGCACATTTTGAGAACTGTCTGTCAAATGGATCCCAATTTATTTCCTCTGAATGCTTTTAGAATAGTGACAAAATAGTCCGCCATCCCTTCTCCTCCCATTGCCCATTTGTAATCTATAATTTTAGGGCTGATGTGAGGAACTATTGTGTCTTCCCATTATCATTGTCCCTGGCTCAGCACTGTGCTTCCAAGCTGAATGTGGGCTTTTGGGGGTTATTTTTATCTTACTGATCTTCTGTGGTAGAGGAACACACACTCGTTCACTCACCAGACAGCCTGGTTTGCCAAGCAGAGAGATGTGGGTGCATGCAGGGGGCATCAGGCTCTTCAACTGACTTGGCATCAGGCTTTTCAAGTTGACTTGTCTCTCCTCCTCAGATTTTGTGCGTTAGGAATAATCAATAATCAAGGCATGGATGCGGTCTTGCTAGGAAGAGAGAAGCCATTTGAAGATATGCATGATTCTCAAGTGTTAAGCAAGCTGTAGTGCAAGGTGAAAGTTGCACCCAAGCAGATATTTCTGTCCCTGATTCTCATCTCCTCTGACCCCTTTGTTTCAGCTTTCTGTTTGGGAGGTGGTGAGGAGAGAGGTGAGCTGATTTTGTCTACCCCAGTGAGTACAAATCTTAGATTTAGCTTAGGTTGTTAGACACTTTAATTAACGCATCTGTTTATCTCCAAAGCTCCTTTCTACTTTTCATCCCATCATGACATTGGCAGGACAGGGAGAGGATTTTACGATCTGTCCAACCAATTCACAACAAAACTGTGAGAAGAAAGGAATGGACTTTTTTTTTTTTTTCCTGAGGTGCGAATGACCTTGTGTCCTTCTCCTGCCTCCTGTGTGCCAAGGCTCATGCGCACAGTATGTTAATAGCCACTGCTAACGGCTTCAGCTGATTAGAGAAGAAAGGCCAAGGTGCTGTTGTGCAAGCCAGCCAGCTCCCCTTCCCGACCTTGTGCCTCCTTTGCAGGGTAAGTCAGCACTATCAGAGCAGACACGGCTGTTGTGCTTGCAGGGTGCACTGAGTCTGAATCCGCAGATGACGGCAGGCTGGGGGGCAGCATCCTGCACCTCCCACGTCAAGAGATACTGCAAGAGATGCTGAAACAGCACAGACGAGAAGATCCTTCCTTGAGGGAGCCCACTGCAAAATCTAACTGTTGCCATCAGCAGCGTGACCTGTGTAGTGACCATGAGAAGACTCCACGACCAGTGCTGCCAGGAGGGCACGCTTGTGTCCAGGAGCTTGTGAGTGTCACACAGCAGCCACTGAGCTAATGCACAAGAGTCAGGGCAATGAGGAACGAGGACCAGGAACAATGTCTCTGTGAGGGCCGTGTTTCCCCTCTGCCTCCCATGCTGTGCAGTACATGTGCAAAAACACCCAAACCTGCAACCTCCTTTTAGTTTTCCTCTGAGGTTCCCTCTGTTTGCCAATGGTTTTGTCTATTCTCGATCAATGTGCACAGTGTTAGATTCATTACATTATTTTGTTGACCACTGGTGGCAAAACTGGCATCTGTAAGTGATGTCGTTAACCCCTGGACAGCTCTGAGTATATTTAGATGTTAAATTGCTAAATATTTTAGCTAGCTCCACAAACGTTGTCTCTGCTACTAACAGAAATGGAAGGAGCAATGGTGTGAAGTTGTTACAGAAGGCCTCCAGAGAAAGCACAAGACCATCAATTAAAGGGAAGTGTAGAAACTGAACCACAGGGTCCTGAAACACCATCAGCCAATTGTGACTAAAGGACCCATAAGTCCACCGAGGTGTATGTTACCAGGTCAGTAGTACGAGGCTAGTTCTTCAGTTGTTCTTTCCCCAAGGCACAGCTCTACTCAGCATCAAAATCCACGCTGAAGATAGAGAGTGTGAAACCCAGCATCAAGGAGGGATGGAAAGCAAACGCTGCCCAACTGGTCCCTCCCTATTGCACCCAACCTGCCCCATGCTCCCCTTCAAAACATCTTTAAATAAACTCTCCAGAGGTGTTCTGCTACACAATAATGAATTAAAAGGAAATAAGATGCTGCTCAGAGGAGCTGGATTGCAAATACATTGTCATTTTTTGTTATAATCATCTACAGCAACCTCATCGTCTGTGTCATCTGGCTCTCCAGCTTATTCATGGAGTGGCGAGCGTCATGGTGACTGTGCAGAAAAGGAAGAGAAATACAAGTCCATGTGAGCTGGAGTAAATAATTCAGAGGTGCTGGCTTGCTCTTCTGATGCACAGGGCTGCCAGGCATGCTGGTCCAGCACACACAGAAATCACGCTCTCAAAAGAAACGCAAGCTACGAGGACAACCCAGTCAGTCCTCTGGGCTGTTCCCTTTGCAGCCCACCCGGCAGGTGGAAACCCAGCAGTGGGACTGCGAGGAGGGAAGAATGTTTTGGTGCTTTCTGGAAAAGAGAGGTGTGGTCATAATAAGCCAGCAGCCTGTTTTTCCTCTTCAGTGCTCTGTGGTTGAAAGGAATGTGCATCTTCCTCTGAAATCACTGGGAAAGGGAGTAGGACAGTGGATGCTGATGGGAGCTGCTTTATGGCTGAATAATGCCCAGTACTGGGCCATTACAGACATGGGTGTTCTTCCAGGCTGGATTCCCCTCGGGGGAACATGACTTGTCACGTGGGCTGTTTCCTAGCCCGGAGAAGTGTATTTGTTAATAAATAAAAGAAATCAGTACGGGAAGAGAGCAAGCAGAGCTCTGTGGAGCAGACACAGGCTCCTCCACACATGAAGTCCAGCCAGGCTCCTGGCTGTTACCTTTACACCTCTCCTGTGTTCCTGGAGCTTTCCTCTTGTGCATCTTACTGCACTGGGGACACCATGGCTCTGTCTTGGAGGAACTGAGTGAGTTTGGACCCTATTGCAGGAGACATAAGACTGTAAGAAGCCCAGACCTGTGCATGCCTGGGCAGTGCTGGAACAGTGCAAACCAGAGTAATGAGGATTATTTTGCCCATCCCTGCAATCAGCCTGAGAGCTGCACAGCAAAAATGGGAGCAGCTGGGTTTCGTGGAAAACAGGCTGTGCTTTGAAGGCTGAGAATCAGCTCAGGTCTTGTCACTTCCCCCCTCAAGACACAGTGCAGGTCTCTTGCCTGCAGTCTGATATAAGCCCACACAGCTGTGGATGTTTAAAAAAAATACACTCTCAAAAATGCCTCCTTTCCCTTGGAAAAACTCAAACCATTTAAAAGCCAGTGCATTGCGGACAGTCCCTCCACAGGGCAAAGCTGAGAGGGAAAATGAACTTCATAAGCTTTTAGTCTTCCAGTTTCTTGCTATATCAATGTCTTGGAAGTTCTGATTAGAGAAGCTCTGCAGGAGATATTTCCCACCTCAGTGCTTATGCCTAAAAAAGCCAGGAAGACAGTGCAGTGCAGCAGTTAGAGGGCAAGGCACGGTAAGCAATTCCCATATGATGTGCCAGGGGGTCTTTATGGTGTCTGTAGAGGAGGTCCTGCCTGGTTTGCCCTTCCTGCCCTGCCGTGCCTTCGCACACCAGCATGCACAGAAGGGTCTCAGCTGTGCTCTGGAGGCACTGGGAGCAGAGTAGAGGGGACGCCTGGGTGATCGTGTCCGCTTGGAGCCTGGCTGTCCCAGTGGCCCAATCCTGTCAACTGCTTTTATTTCAGGCATGAAAAACTCCGGCTATACAGCTGCACATGGCTTAAAGACCTAAACATATCTTTGCACAAAGCTCGGGGGGTTATGAATTTCTGCAGTTTATTTGTGACCGGGGGTGGGATTTATTTATCACGAAGACCTCAGCTAACCACATCCAGCGAGCTGCCTCCCAAGTAACTCTGAGTGCATCTTCCCAGCAAGCGCGGTCCCTGCTGAAGAAAGAGCCGGTGTGCCCACACAGCACAGCTCCATGCGGGACCAGCAGCCAGGGCGGCTCTGCTGCTGCCACTCTCCATGCACGCTGATCTGCTTTTCCCTTCAGCAGCACTAATTAGACCCCATGCAGCTTCTGTTTCTGGGAAGAGCTCTTTTAGCGCCAGCTCAGGTATCTCTCGACTGCACAACATTCTCCAGCTTGGAAATATCCACTCTGCTTACAAATCTAAATAGGAACAAAGCCTCGCAGCAGCGCTGCAGGTGCCCGGTTCTTACTGGAAATAGCCTGCTGTTGTCTGCCTGTGGCCTTGTCCTTTCACGTGCCTGGCAAGATCAAACATTTTGATGGCCAGGGTGACGATGGGGAAGATTTCTGCTGTTCTGTTTTACACACAGGACTTCAGCAAATGTCCACGTTTACCAGCCTGAATTCAAAGAAGAGGGGGATGGGGGAAGTGGGTGGGGTAGAATTCATGAATTTATTTGTAGAATAATCTCCTGTATGCATAACTCACTTTTAGTACCCGATTTTCATTCTCCTCACACGTTATGTTGATTTGTACTACTGCAGCCACTGAAATTCCCTAGCAGTCAGGTAGAGCCAGGAATTTCTGTTAAATATATATAGAATTTCTCCAGGTTCATTTGAAGAGAGCGATAATATATCATTGCTCCCAGTGGGGACATAGCTGCCTCCTAGCTTATGTCTGCTGACATGCATTAGAGCTGGGCTTGAATGGTAGCAATCAATAGCGGGAACTGCAGCGGCTGAAACTGCTAAGTGCAGCTCTAATGTTCCTTATGCAAACACTAATACTCACCAGAGAGCACGCCTGCTCAAGTGAGCAAAGGAATAAGATTGACTGCTCAATTTGCTAAATGATTGCCAGCATTTCCTGTTGTTTTCTCATGGTTTGCATATCTTAAGGAAAAAAAAAAAAAGAGTTGCAGAAACTGGAGATGGTAGCAGCAGCCAAAATTAGCAAAATAACACCTCTCTTTTTGGGACAAGTGAGGGTTGTGCACACTCCCAAGTGCAGGTGGGCACACTGTGACACAGCCAGTGGGTTGTCACCCCCAGCTGCTTAGTGCCTACTGACCCCTACCCTGACATGGACCGGATCAGGCACATGTGCCCCTGCTACAAATCATGGGCTGGACTCATACGGGGGCATTAAATCCTTCTGTATAGCTCCTGGGCACCCCGTGCACAGCCTGGCACTGTAATTTGCTGACCCCCTGCTCATCCTGAACCTGGGCCCTGCCTGCCCCAGTAGCTGAGCACCTGCTGCTCGTAGCAGTTTAACAGGACCTGTGTGAACTCAGGGTTACCAGTGGCCGGACCTGGAATTTGCTTGTGTTAAAAGCCAATTCATTAGCTCTGAACACACAGCTGAAGCATAGAGGGAGAACAATGTTATGACAGGCCCCGAGGGTCTGGGATCCGTTTCTTACTCCATCTGCAAGCTGGAGTAACGACAGCGGTGGCTGAGCTTCACAGCAGTTCTGGCTCCTTCCCATCTATAAAGCACAAAGAAGTGGAACAGGAGAAAATCCCTTAGCTGTCTTATTTCCTTCTGCCCAGTAACCCTTCGTCACATACAAGCAGCAGCTGTGGAAGGTTCATACTGGGGGCACAGCCACCTGGGTGCAGCAGCCCAGGTGAGGAGGATCTGTGTTAGCGGCCATTTGGTGGCACAAGGTTATAAAGGAGGAAGGGATGCCATATGAAGGTCACCCTGCTGGGTTTCTGCTCCAAGGAATAGTGGGTCCTGCAGGTAGAGGAAAGCTAGCGATGGACTGAGAAGTAAGTGGGCTTTTAAGTGGGATTAGCGTGTATCTGTGTACAAAATAAGGAGTAGGCCCTGCATTCTGGGCCTGGTCTCCTGAGGAGATTTGGGTAGGCCCTGTGGTCGTGATAAGGCTGAACCCCAAACTGTGAAGTGGTGGAAATTGTCATCTCAAAGGATGTGGGTGAATGTTCTCCCCTTTCCCTTCAATTATTTTGTCAACAGGAGATTTTAACAAAGCTGGAAGCAAACTTGTGAGTGAGTACAAGGAAAGGCCAGAGCTTGGTGGTGTGTGCCAGGAGCTGGTGGGCCTGGAGAGCCAGAGCCAGCCATAGGGGTATTGGAAGTAGCAAGTGCCCTGCTGCCTGGCCTTTCACTGTGAAAGGGCCAAGGTAATAAATCAGCAGCAGGGGAGATTTGCTTGGTGTTGAAGCCTTGGAAACACTGCTGGGCTTAAGATGTCTGAAGGTGATGGTTCCTTGTGTGGTAATAATGCCTCAGCCAGCAACAACTGCACGTCTTCATCTGTGGGGAAGAATGTGGTCAGACTGTAAAGAAAGGACATATCTTGGACCACTGTCAAGTTTACTTGGTACTATTACTAACAAACTGAGTTACCAACAGGTATTTCTTGGTGATCTTATACCCTTGCAAAGCATCATGGAGGGAAGGAGAAAGGGTTCCTTGGCTTATGTGATTAATTGCAAGGAAGAGGGCATTCATTTCCATTGGAAGCTGAGTATGAGCCTGCTGAGCCTTGCAGACTATCTGCTTTGTATCTGTCTCATGGGGTGCTCACCTGAACCCAGCTTCGGTACAGGGGTACATCAGAAAGAGCCCCTGTGCTGTGTTGCTGGGTGCGGTGGGCTGAAGCACTGGAAGCCTTGAAGGGGTCCTGCTGTGAAGCCAGGCAGTTGCCCTGCTCAGGAGGGCAGCTGAACTCTCCTGAGCAAGCTAATGCAGCTGCTTAGTTAAACCTCACCTCAGGAGCATGTAGTCTGCCTGCTGGTGGGTGGTGGCAGGCGAGCCTGGGCTTGTGAGAACAGAGCTGAGCTCTGTGTATGCCTGGGTAAGTGAAGATGGGGGAACCTGAGTCGGTCTCCTTGTGCGTGATCCTGGAGACATCTGCAGAATTGCAAATAAGACTCTGAGCAGGAAAATGTGCTGTAGCAAACAACAAAAAAAGATGAGCACTGAATAATGCCAGGTTTCTTTTTGTTGGGCTGTGAGAGGACTTGCCATTGAATCTCAAAGAACAGCCAAGCACAGATTAGTTAAGCTGATAAGCAGAAGACCATCCTTCCCCTGCAAAGAGAAATATCTCTTTTCAGTCCAGGATCTTTAAGCTCACAATTATTCTCAGCAAGCTCAATTGCTGCTCAGCAGCAGCAGACCTATGCTGTAGATGTGTGGTGGGGAATGGTGTGATGTGAGGTGTCAGTGGTGCAATACAGGGAGACTGGTTCAGCTTGGACACTTCATGGCACTGATACAGTTCTGCCATCAGATCACATCTTGGGCTGCCAGCGTATGCAGGGATATCCCTGCTGTGTGCATCACGCACCTTGCAGAGAGGGTTGTGATGCTGTCCTGGCTAAGCACAGCTGGCAGGGAGGGGAGATGCTTCTGTCTCTAGTTCCCTAATAGGTCACTTGTTGAAATTGTGAGTTAAAAAGAAATATATTGTAATTTGTGGTCTGTGATAAAACGTGGAGCTAGATATGAGTGGAGAAATGTTTTCATCTTCCCACAATTGTCCAGAGGCATCTGAGTTCAGCCTCATGAGCTCTCACAAAAGCAGTGCAAGTTAACAATAATGTCTTTGCTTTACCTCCACTAATGTTGTCCCATGGTGGGACAAAAGGAGGGGGGGAGATAGCTCGTACTGTATGGCAAATGCCAAGTTCCCAGAGCCCCGGTGTGCTGGGCACTGACTGTTCCTTCTGGACTATCCCTGCCTGAAATGCTTGCAGTAATGATTTCATTGACCTGAACAGTGTGAGAGTCCTCAGCAAAGCACAGGTGTGTTGTATTTTTGTTAATGTTAATGTCTGAGTGTCACAGACACTGTTCTCAAAGTCCTCATTACCTCCACAAAGTTTCTGGCTTGTTAAAATCACAAACTGTGCAACAAGGTGTTCTCCAGTGTATCAGCACAATGATTGTGCTTATTGCACTTTAATATCTTCCTTCCTTCCTATGCTATGCCACCTCATTTCTCCACCTTTCCAAAGAAAGAAAAATAGCCTAGAAAAGCAATTTTTTCCAGCTTGTGTCGTTATTTTTAAGCTAATGTCCTGCTCTTGAGAAGGTGTTTAGACCACAATTTCCATCCCATCGTTATGTTGTTCCATCTCCACTCACCTGTGAACATAGCTGAGGGATATGATTGCACCATCTATCTTCACTGAGCCCAAAGAAGTAAATCCACCAGGGGCTATGGCGGCTCGTTTTGTCAGTCCTGAAATAAGAATTTTAGGCAGGTCTCTGCGCCACAGGTGGCAGATGCATTTTCGTTGCTCTCTGCACAGCCTGATTAGCAGCATATCAGTGAAAACAGGCAGAAATCAGAACTCTCAACTTCAAAGTTTCCATGACTGAGTATGAAAAGAAAAGCTAACCCCTTTTTCTTCCTGTCCCCCTTTTTCTATCAGATTCTAGCAACTGCATCTAGACACTTTTGTGTGAGTTTTTAACTTTCCTCATGGATATGTCTTACTAGGTTCTGTTACAGGTCAGAGAAAGGGAGCTGCCCTGGATTCCAGCTGCTGGATGAATCTGAAAAATCTAACAACAAGGATGTTTTTTGTTAAGATCTTTTTATACCGACTGTGTATAAATGCACGATGAACAGTTTCACTACAAAAGTGAACATCTCAGTTCTCAGTGTCTGACTCCAGCCAGCTGCTGTTCCTATTTCCTTTCCCTGAAGCTTAGTGAAGGAAGGCTGTTGATTTCCACATGGAGATGGCCTAAAACAGCATCGATGCTCTTGATCTGGTGAATTTTCATCACTGCTGAAGGATGTGGTTATCTCAGGTAACAATCCATTGTCTCTGGTGGGAGATAAGATTGTTTCATGCAGCCATTTATACCCTTGCAGTGATAGTGCCATTTTACCTTTGAGATTTTAACAATGCAGAAAGATAGTATTGCATGACCTTGCTTTTGGCAGTGTGCGCGAACTGATGGCAGCCAGCAACATTTTCATCTGTTCTCAGCTCAACGTCTTCCTTCCCAGTCCTCTTCTTCCTGTTTGCCCTTGTAATTGGAGATAAGCTGGACCCACATAGTTATGCAGCATCAGAAATGTAATCTAGACATCTATTCTGTTTGAAGGGCACATTAGAAATGCGATTCACAGAAGTCAGATGCCTACGGTCTATTTTCTGTGAGCTGCTTGGAAAAAATCTGAGCCGCAACTATTGATAGATACGTGTTTGAGGGACACCTGGAGGTGTCTGATGTTCTCATGAAAACAGCACAATGCCTCTCTGAAAAGCGGCTTTGCTCAAGGACAGCTTTATCCTCCTCCTAAAAGGAGATCAAACTCTTCATGGGAGGGCAGGCAGGGGCCACTAGGGACTTTGATAAGGTGATGAAAGCCTCCAAGTGATTCATTTTTCAAGCAGAGCAGGAGTTCAGTTTGTGCAGGTCTGCAGAAGAGATTTTAAAATACCCTCTCACGCTGTCTGAGAACAATGCAGGGCTTGGTGAAAGATCAGGTACATTTTCTGTCTTCGCGCCCTGTCCGTGCCATTTTATCGAACAAAGCCTCGCTTGCTGTGCAATGCAGCTGCTAGGCGAGGTTCAGGTGCCCGAAGCTGGACTTCCTTCTCAGAGCATCGCCGAGCTCCTAGTTCTTGTTCCAGGGTGATGAACTTGTAGAAACATGGGAAGGAAGGTCTCAGCTGAAGAGGGGCAGGGGTGAGCATAGAATTTTGAAAGTCTCTTGCCTTTGTCCAGATATTGAATTCTCCAAGTGCGGAATAATCCTCACTTCTAGATCTTGTCGCCTCTCCAGGATCTTTCTCTCAAGGTGGTCTCATGGCTTCTGTAAGCACAAGCATTGTTTGGCAAGGTTAAGGCCAAGAAAATGGAAACCTTAGAGGGGGTTATCTTGACCAAAAATGCTGTCTGGAATGGGCAAAGCTGCACCTCCGTGCTCCTGGCAAATGCATTGAGCTCTTGAGGCTTTATCAAAAAAACAAAGTGGAGATTCTGCCCTGACTGCGCTGGGCCCGGGAGCTCTCAGAGCCACAAAAGTTAAGCAAACTATAATATTCAACTGAACTTGGGAATTGTTTCCTTAGCCTTCCCTTATGCACTAGTCCTGTGGATGTCTGAGTCCTCGAAGTGGTGGAAATGAGATGTAATGCTTTGGGATGCCCTGGCTGGGTGGTCAGTGAAATCCTGTGCAGTGAGACCCAGTAAGGCTGAGTTATCTGGATTAGACAGAGCATCTGATTATCTTGCTGATAATCCTGGCCTCAGTAATTTAATCAGGATGGGGATTGTGAGGCCAGGATCAGGCAGGAATAATGGGTGATTGTCCCCTTTGTGCATCTGTAGCACTTGGGGCTCTGTTTGCAGGAATATCTGTAATGCATTTAAGTGAATGTACCTGTGTGGCCACTGGCATCACAGCTGGAGCCTCCTGTTGTTTTTTCACCATTCATAGGTGGGAAGTTCGCTATGGAGTGGCTCGGGTGAGACAGATTCCTGTATTTGATTTCTGAGTTCTCATCAAGTGTGCGTGAGAGGGGACGGGTATGTGATGCCAGTTTAAACAAACTGGAACAGCAGAGAATGATCCAGCCCAGCAAGAAGAGCAGGTGGTGTTAACCTGCCTGTCAGAGAGAGCAGCAGGCAAGGAGACCTGCTTCTGGGGGAGGGCTGGGTGGTGTGCTCCCTGTCCTGACCCCAGCTCTGGCAAGGTTCTCCCGGTGGGGATTGGGAATGGAGCTGCTTAGGCATGTGTTTGTAGAAGTGCCTGAAGAGAGACTGTGTTTGTGTTGGTTTTTAATTGCAAAAGACAGTGATTGGGATGGCTTCACACCTGGAGCACCTGGCATGCTAAGGTCCTGGAAAAAAAATAAAAGGTGTCCAATGCAGCCAGCTTCCCCAAGCCCAAACTGGATTAAAACTTTATGTGGCCCACCTGAAAATATGCACGTGGGAATAAGAGCCACTAAAGGGACTGCAGAAGCAATTTTCTCCGTGTGTGCTCTCATGCTCTGCCTGGCCCTAGCAGTCGAGCATAGTCTTAGCCCAGAATGACTGGTGGTGCCTCAGGATTTGGGATGCTTGCTGTAAGATGCTGGCTAGAGAATAATGGGTGCACTTGGAGCTGCTCCATGCCTAGCTGAGCGCAAGCTGCTTTCTGTACTCCTTGTCACAATTTACGCAGGGCTCTTACCACGGTGCATGTGTGATCTGTTAGGAAGGCATCTGGGCAATGCTAATATGCCTGGAGGCATAAAATATATACACTGCCCAGGCCCACAATTTTGCAGGGATGGTTAAAGTAAGCCTACAGTGTGAGCATCGGCTTTCAGAGAAGTGTTTGCAGTGCAGGGGACGGAGAAAAAAACCGAGCTCGCCGTTTCTTGTTCCAGCCAGGAGAGGGCAGAGGTAGGTACACAGCCTCGCGTGGCCTCGGGAGGCTGCAGGCACGGAGCGGTGGCGTTTCGTGGGCACTGCCGGGGGGCTGAGCAGGGGCGGCG
This sequence comes from Anser brachyrhynchus, assembly GCF_964034855.1. Taxonomy (NCBI): domain Eukaryota; kingdom Metazoa; phylum Chordata; class Aves; order Anseriformes; family Anatidae; genus Anser; species Anser brachyrhynchus. The sequence continues at coordinate 12,522,921 of NC_137703.1, read as the reverse complement.
TGTGCCCCCTGTGCCTTGGTGCTGGAGGAAGCAGGGGACACCAGCGAGACAGGGCGAGCGCTCAGCCTTGTCTGGGGAGGGAGCCTGCTCCAGCACAGGGCTGAGCAGAAAACCTGAAAAAAGGAGGAACGAAAAACCAAGGGAGAGGGTGGGTGCTGCAGGAAGGGAGAGGAGTATCAGGTGGCGATGGCACGGCTGGGTGCTGGGCAGGGAGACCAGAGCTTTCTTCCATGTGGTGAGCACGGCTGGTGCCTGCATGCAGGTGCCAGGATTGCGCTGCCTGTGGGAGGCTGCGGCCGGGAGCTGGGGAGGTGTTTTAGCTGCAGCTCCCAGCCTGCAGGGCTGCCTCGCAGCCTGAAGCACCAGGGCCAGGAGGGTTCAGTTCAGTGTGACCCCTGCCCGCTGCTGGCCCCAGGAGGTGGCACCCTGAGTGCTGTGTTGCTGCACTTCTTGGACGTTCATGACATGGTGAATTTTCAGGATCGGGCAGTAGGTGTTTCCAGCAGATGCTTTCATTCTGGAGATGTTTGCCAGTTTGTGCTTTCTTGGTGCTGGCAGGAAAACATCCCACAGGAAAACAACCCTGTTGCTTTCCCACTTGCTCTTTCTATTTTTTTTGCTGCTGCCAGTTTACTGCATGTGCCATCATTCAGTGTTTATGCTGCACCCAGCCTTGATGTTGCATCTTTTCTGTTTGCTGTCTGTCCTCTTGGTTGCTCCTGCTGGTCCCTCTTCACCCCGACCCTCTCGCTTTCTCACCCCAGTGCAGTGTGGAGCCTGTTGAAGCCCAGTCCTGGTTCATTCCAGCCTTGGCTTCCTCTGCTTCTGTTACTCAGAGGGTTTCAAACTCCACTGCCATGCTGAATGCGCTAAACTTTTCCAGTTCTGCCACCTTGCTGACTAAATAGTTTTCCTTCTCCAGCTTGCTTGCTGGCATGGGATTCAGCTGCAGCTGGCTTCCTGCCACCTTGAGTCACTCCAAACCTCCTTCCTCTGCCTTCATTTCTTTTTCTGACCAAAATCTCTTCTGCTTTTAAGACGTGCAAGATGATGTGCTCTCCTTTCTCCTCCCTGTCTCCTGGATATGAGTGCAGGCACCCTCTCCCATTTCCCAGACTCCCTGTATCTATTCCTATCCATGCTGTTATTCTTCCCCTTCAGCCCACCCTCTCTTCTGGCAGCGCTTCCTTACCAAACAAGCTTGCTGTTCAAGCCCCCACATGTTTCTCTAAATACAGCCTGTCTCTGCACCTTGACTCGCTAAATGCCTTCATCAGAGCCGGCCCTTCTGTCCCCTGATGTCCTACTCGTGCAGCCTGGGACACTTCTCAGCTCTTCCCTTCCCTCTCTAGGCTGTCTTCCACAAAGTCCCCTGGAAGATGCTGTGCTTTGGCCCTTTTCAATCCAAATTTGTGCAAGTGTCCCACATCAGTCTGTCTCTGGGCCCTTCTTCTCCTCCCTTTACATCTCATTTGACTTCATCCGAGCAGTAAATTGTCTTTTGTAGGTGTTTTGTCATCTCTTCTCAGGCTGAGACAGGAGGAGACAGGTCTAGCCTGAAGATTTCTATGCCAGTTCAGCTATCTGCTTGGTCTAGATCAGAACTCTTCATTTTTTCCCTCATTTTTGATTCCTGCTTTCCCAGTGGCAGTGGATGTTGCCATTAGCCCCTCAAGCTGTGTGTCACTTGCCCTGGAGATGTCAGTGGCTTCCCAAGCTGTGGCTACTTTCACGCACGCTCTGCAGAAGTCCCCCTTTCCCACACCAGCCCTCCCTGGCATCTTTTCCATTACTTCCCCACGCCTCCTCCCCTGCTGGGGATGACCTCGGGCTGCTCCTCTCCATCCAGAATGTTACTTCCAGGGGGTCCTTTCCCTAGCTCAGGAAAATCTCTTGTAGTTGGCATTTCTGCATTGCTAGCTGGTACATGCCTTCAACATACCTCTGCAGGATGAGTGCAGGACTTCTCCAAGGCCTTCTTGCTGTGTCCCTAGCGTTCACCTCAATTCAATCCAACGGCTAATGCAGCATATACTGTAAAAACTGCCCAAGGAGCCGATTTTCTTCTCACCATTCATCCTCTGCGCAGCTGCTCCTCTGACAAGAGAGGAATGTCCTCGTAGTGCTGTGTGAAGAAGCTGCTTGGTTCTGGTGTTCTAGTTGTGGAAAATAGTCACTTTGACTAAGGAACAGGAATTCCCTTTTGCCTGAACAAAGAGCTAAGAAAAGGGCTCTAGAAATGCAGAGGAGGGAAGATTAGTTCTGTGTGCTGCAGAAAATGAGATCCCAAGAATGAGCTTTGAAGGGAAAGAGTAGTGGAGAGCCTGTTCTGACTCCTGAAGCACATGGAGGTCAGCTTTGGGCATGGCTGGGGCAGGCAGAGGCAAAACTGCACCTTGACATGTCCTCTGACCTGGCTGTTCTGCCAGCTATGGTTTACATACCAGATGTGTGTAATACTGTGACACAGCTAAAAATCTGCCTTCCTAGGGCTTCTGGGCCAGAGCAGGATCTTCAAGGGTAAGGTCGGAGGATGGGAAGAACATAAGTCTGATCAGAATGTGAGTCTGATCCTATGTGGGTGTAAGCTGAGTGCTTTCTGGACTTGGTTCTTGAATTGACCTCTGAAACCCCACCTGGACAGCTCTTCATGATGGGGAAAAAAAAAATTCATACTTAACATATGTTGGACTCTGTAGAATAAAGGAAGAATATGCACCAGTGTGTGTGCTTCTACCTCAAAACTCTATGCTTGCTGCAGTCCATTTGACTATCCAACCAGCAGCAGGTTACAGACACTGCCCACAACCTCAAAACCTTGTGTTAACCTTTGCTGAAAAGCTTGCAACAAGAGCAGAGGTGGAGAAATGCTGGAGAGTGAACAGGTTTTTGGTATCTTGCAGCTGGGTTTACTGTCAAATTTGAACCTGAGACTTTCCACACTTATATTTAGCTGTCTCTAGAAGATGATGCTGCAATGTTAAGAAAATACTATAGCTAGGTTGCTGTGTCTCGTCCACCCATGGAAGGGGATGTACTCACCAGGTAGGGCTGAGTCCCTGCCAGTTTTTAAGCAGCTGTATTTTGCAGACCATGTGGTGAAGGTGTGTGGTTTGGTCGTGTGGGTGAGGATGTAGCTGAATCCCCTGCATCCATCTCCTGGCTATGCCGTGGCCACAGCTGGCAAGGGGGCAGCAAGCAACATCTTCCAGATGCTGCTCATACTTTCAGGCTCAGGCATGCTGATTTTCATACTGTTTGGGTTGGTTGCAGCCCAAAGCTTCTGGGATGAAAACAGTGAGATCCCATCAATCAATGAAAGCAAGGCTTAAAGAAATTGCTATTTATGTATACAAGCTAAGCAAACAAGCCAACCAAGCTTTTCTATAAGAAAAACCTCTGCAGAGAAGAGCAGACACATGCAGTATCCTGGCAGACTTTATGAAATAACCCACTGAAGAGTGTTTATGCTTAGTGTCCAGTGGATTTGGGGACAGGAGGCAGGTGAAGTCCCTTTCTGGATACAGAACTGACTGAAAACTAGGGTTTGCTAAACTTTACAGCCTTTGGGCGTGTTCTGTGCATGACTGGTGCTTTCCTGTTGGTGACAGACCCCCTTCCTCCAGGGGAAAAGGATTGTCCTTGCAGCTCTAACCAAGTCACAAGGTCTAGTGTTCTCACTGCACACCTTATATCCCACCAAGAGGATGTAGGAACAGAGAGCAACCCACTCTTAGGAAAGCAGCGTCGCTTCTTGGTGCTACAGATGGGCTGGGTGCTGGTGCCAGGAGGTTAAAATGGGGTTGGAGCTTGGCTTCACCAGGCAAGCTAGAGCTAACAATGTTCCCTTTAGGGATCAAGTCTTCCTTACAACCCTCCATGTCAGGGATGGAAGAACCCTGCATGCTGCCCATTCTTGTGGGTTTGATTTTGGGGAGGACTGATGCAGCTTTTTTCCACTTCTCCTATTTTCCCCACTGGGAGTGTAGGTGCTAGTCAAGCAAAATGCATGAGTCTGTACTTCAGGTTGAGCATGTGAATAGGTTCTGCCTTTACCATGGCTGTTCAAGTGCTTAAAATTTGTGTCACTGCCTGGGCAACTAATGCAGAGATAAGTAACTTCACACCTAAGGTTGGTCTGTCTTCCTGTTTTGCAGCTGAGAGTGTATTAGTTTAATTAACATTACCCTCAGCTTTTGTCATTCTTCCTCCTTCAGTCCTTTTCTTTGTTTCCTATTGCATATCTGTCTCCTAATTGAATTTTGCTGCTGTTGTCAATGCTCTTTCCATGGTATCTGCCAAGAGGAACTCAAGCTCTAGTGGTCAGGTCAAATGGCTGCCAGAGGTGCTGGTATCATGCAGCACTTTTTATTCTTTCTGCCTTTTGTATTTGGATACACCATTTTTCTGCCTTTTGTATTTGGATAAACTCTGGGTTTCAGCCCGAGCTATCGCAGCAAGATCTGATTCCCTGAGGCAGGGGAAAGCTGCACTGTGAATACACTAATGCTGCTGGTCTTGGTTCTGCAGGTTTGGTTGTGTTTGTTTGAATGTAACATTCCGGAAAATGATGAAAATGAGCAGGGTAAACACAGGCAAGTGGAAAAAGCGTTGGATCTCAATAGAAGGCGACTTCTTGTGCCCGAGGCTCTGCCTGTTCCCTACCTCAGTGATGCTGGGAAGGTCTGGCAACTGCTCAGGATTTTGGTGGGTACCAAATAGTCGTCTTGGTGTGCACCTCACAGGACTGCAGGGTCAGAGGGCAGAGTTCAGTGCTCTAGAAACAGTTGGTACATGGTAGGAATAAGGCAAAGAAATTGGCTGCTGTGAGCTGGGCCTCAGCAGAGGTCAGTCTGCTGTGATGTCTTGTAATAGCATATAAAGGATATGAATGTTGCTCAGCCTTGATGGCTGAAGAGTAGTGATGAGCTAATAGCTTTTTATTGTAGGAAACAGGAGCAGGCAAATAGGTAATAGGATTTTAAGATAAATAGTCCATCCCCTGCAAGCATCCTTGCACTTGGCTCTTAGGAGGGCAGGCTGCCTGCTGCTGCCACAGGTGAGCTGCCAGCAGGAAGCTCCTTCCTGCCTCTGCTCTGAAAAGCCTCCTTTTTCTTGTGCAAAGCATGCTGAATGGATGTAATTACCTTTTTCAATTAAGTCAAAAAGGGGCTAATGCTTAAGTGGCTCCATTGAGCAGCTTATTTTCATATTTACTTTTTTTTTGCATGAAAGCCTTAAGCTTCTATAATGGTATAATAACCTGCCTTCTGAAAGCTCTCTGCCCACAGCTGGCAGAGGAGGTGACCCAGGTGTTTACTAAACTGAATAACCAGAAGTCCGTGGTGGGGCTCAGAGGGCCCAGGAGCTGGCACTGAAAGCACTTTCTGCAAGGATGGGGAACAACCAGCAGCTTTCCTGGGCTCTGAGGAGCTCAGGATGCTCAGTCCCTCCCAGAAAATGACATTTTGGAGTTGAGGAGTTTGGGTCAGATCCAGCTACCATTAAAGTCAACACCAAGACTCCTGTTAATGGTGCTAGGGTTTCTTCCGGGTGGCTATCTAACGCCCTGCCTTTTTCCCAGCCTGGCAAGACAGAAAAAGCTGGGGGGGAGTTCTCAAGTTATGTTCTGGGGAGCTGCTTGCTGAATGGGCTGGTGTGTTCCAATATACTTCTGCACTTCTAAGGGAGTTTTGATGCACAAATCCTAGGACTTTTTATCTGACCTTTCTTGTGACTTTTTTAATAGCCTGGTGAATCAAACATCTAGTCTTTGAATTCAGTGTTTGAACAAACTGATGCAAACATCCGTCTAAGGATACTTATAAAGAACAGCAGTAGAAAGCTGGTGGTATTCTCCCAGCCCAGTGCTGGTGCTTGGAAGGACCTTCTTGTGAGCCAGTAAAAGGCTGGTTACCTTCCTGATTTTCTTCCACGGTGATTTTAGACTTCAGTTGCATGTAACTGCAAAACTGCTCCCTTGTTTTGGTACCTCTGTGGCTTTTAGTGCTTTCTGCTTTACTAATACAATACTGTCTGATCAATCTCAACGTCTGATCAGCAGTTTTATGTAATTAAACTGCACTTGCTCAAAGATTGTGGCATGCTTTAGTCTCTATTCCACACACCAGCTCCTAATGCGCTTGCACTCTGCGTGCAGCAATTACTTGGGTGATGTGAGGAAGTGACCTCAGCTGGTGACGGTGTTTCTTGTTCACAATCAGAAGCTGTGTACATCATCACAAGGTGATGGATGGCAGGTTGTAGAACATTTTTTTGTACTTTGTAAATACTTATTTTCTTTGATAACAGCTTCTGCTCTCTGTTTACTCCTCCTCTTCCCCTGCCCCACTCCTTATCTCAGTAGCACCCGAGGTCCTGCCTGCTGTTGCAGTGTCCCAGCCTATTTTCTTGCAACCTGCTCTTTTGGCTTGTGCTTTTCGGAGCACTGCTCATAGTCCTTGGATGTCTTCTGAGACTGGTGTGGTAATGGAGCAGTCTTATTTTCTGTCCTAAAGGAGTCTTCTGCTGGCTAATGATGGCAGTTAGCTAATGATGCCTATCATTTTGGGGGAACAGATGCTACAGAAAATGGGATTTCCAGAAGCACATGGCTGAGCCCTGCTCCCCATTCCTCAAGGGGTGCACTGGTTTCGAGGTTAGGCCCATGCTGACCATGGAGGCAAGCAGTTATTCTACCTCCTTGGTCAGAACTCAGTGCAGCTGCTTTTTGGCTGAACTGTTCCTCATCTTCAGGGTCTCTGGGCAGGGCAAGTGCCTTTCTGTGACCAGCAGTGATAGCAGCAGGAATCTGTCTGATCTGGATGCTGAGGTTGGCTTCTGGGCACTTTGGGAACCCGTTGTGTCGTTGGCACCTGGATTCTCTCTGGCAATCAAAGCGTAGAACTGAAGCAGGCTGATGGCCAGCTGTGTTGTGTAGTGCTCAGTACAGAAGCTGTCCCCAGCCCTTGACTTAGTGCCTCTGTGCCTGGGTTTGCTGCCCTTTTTAGGTGGTCATCACCAGAAACTGGCAGTGAGCAGATGAAATCCCACCACTGGTGGTCTGCTCCTTCCTGGCGCATCCACCCTCCCGTAGAAGTGCCCCGTGCAGACACAAGAGCACGTGCACGGCTTCAGGCACGACCTCCTGGTTTGGCTGATGCCTGTGCCCTCGCCAACGGAGGCTCCCTCTGGAGAAGGAGGCACGGTGCCAGGGGAGCAGATGGGCAGGAGCGGCAGCAGCTGGGACACCATGTATGATCATCACACGGGCTTACTGTCTGCAGCAGTGTTGAAATGGCCGCTTGGCCTTGTTGTGTCTGTGCTCAGGGGAGCTCCTAACCTAGCTGGTGCAGAGAGGGTGCAGGCAGAAGTGGCAGGCTGTGCCCCCATCAGTGGGGAAAGCAGCGGGTTCCTGGGGCCCAGAGGCAATGCTTCCAGCTGTGGAGCACCATGGGGGAGCAGCAAAGCTGTGTCCCTTTTCATCTGTCCAGGCTGAGGTTTCCTCTGCCACGTAGAAGCCTCACCTCCACACACCCCATCCTGTACCTCAAGGGTGAATAACTCTGCCTTTTCCAACCACAATTCCCTTGCCATGGCAGGAGCCAGGGACACACCAGGGCACTATGAAGATGGGATCTGCACAGGGTGGCCTGTGCTTGGACTGAGCAACCTCCTTGTTTGTACCACGATTCCAGTCTACTCCCAAAGCTTGAGCATGAGAGGAAAACAGATAACAAGAAAGGGAAATGCTGCTGGCAATGCCGTGGACTCAATACAGGAGAGCGGTGCTCTAGAAGCTCTCCTACCTTGGCTCAAAAGGTGCGGGTGGGAAGGGGTCTGGGGTCAGCACACCTGCCTCTCCTGAGTGCCGCAGTGCTCGATCTTTCTGTGGTTCAGAGAACAACTTGCTGTGTTACTGAGATGTTGTTAACGCATGTATCTTTATTTGATGCTTGCTTACTTGGAAAGCCATGGTAGAAACAGATCTGACTTTCCTGAGATGCTAGAGGAGGAACAGTAATGTGATCTAACTCGAGCTAGTCCAACCTTTCTGAGACTTTAATGTAGGCTGCAGTTGAAATGCAGAGAACAGTACAGGCAATATTATGTTCATTTCTAGTGGGAAGTAGTTTGAAAGACTATCTGTGAATGGCAGTTGGATATAGCCACCAGATTTGTTCCCCGAATTTGCTGCTTCAAACTGAGGAGAGGAGCCTTCAAGGGGTGCAACTGTTCTACATAGGAGGGCTTCTCCCTTTTTTCTGTTTTTTGGTTTTAAGAATGTAAATCTTAAGGCTTGGTAATGGTTTCGTGAACAGGAAGGGAGGTTGTGATATCCCAGATGTGATCCACAAAGATCTGATAAGCTGTGATTGAGCATGAATGTGTGGACTGGTGGGGCTGGGTGTTCTGCACAACTCTGCTCCTACCTGTTATGTCAAAAGAGGAAAGGCTTCGGAGTTCAAAAACAAAATAAAAACTGACAAATGTTCTGTTTTGCATCACTGCCCAAGAGTGAGTCCTAATTCAAGTCTGTTTATGTCAAGAGGAGCTCCATGATGAAAACAAAACCTAAACAAAAGCAACCAGTCTTTGCACATGGAGAGCATGTTACAGGTCTCCTTTTCAGGACACTGGAAAAAGCTCCCCAGCTTTTCCTGCCAAGCTGAATTTGCTGGCTGTTGGCTTTCCAGGGAGCATACAGCTTTGAAAAGTCTTTTGCTTCCTTGGTCCAGCACCTGATACTGCAAATGCTGCCTCAGAACAAGTTGTTGGTGACTAGCCCAGCCATACCCTACCAGTTACGGTGTCCCTTTGCCCTCACTTCTTCCTGTGAAAGTTGTTCTTGGTGCCAGGAACCTTAACGTTCTCCGAGAGCTGCCTGGCTCCCTGGCTGTATTCCCTCTCCTGTGCTGCGTGTGGTCTCTGAACAACTTCTCCCTTCACCTCAGTCCATTTTCCTACCGCGTGGTTCTGTCTGCTGGTTGATCAAGATTCACACCAATGTACAAAGTTACTACAAGTCTGCTCCTCCAGCTTTGGCTGGCTGGTTTTAGTTTGTGGGAGCTGATCATTTGATTCAGAGTTTTAAAAACTGGCTGAGGAGCTCTTGAGCACTCTGGTGTGTATTCTGATTGCACGTTGGAACACTGATAAGGAATAATAGGCTATGAAAGACCCATCCCCTCATTGCTTTTTGGAAAGCACACGGGTTGACCCCGCAAATGTAGTCTGGTCAGTTTGGTATCTGTGGTGGGTAAAGACAGCAATGGGGAAGTAGGAGTCCATCAGTAAATTAAAAACTTATAAAACAGTAGAAATTTTGATTTGATTAGAAAGTCAAATTAAGGTAATTGTGCTTTGTCAGTTCTCTGTAATGTATTTGGACTCTGCTCACCCAGAAAGCCTGAATATTGAGTCCTGGAATAGATGAGATGTTCTTCTCAATGGGCTACGGTAGCTTGGGATGAGGTGCTTGGGAAAGCCTCTGGGACCGTTGACTTTGGTTTGCCAGCACTGGGCTGCAGGTGAGAAGGTGAACACAACCACCAGTTTGTATTAGGAAAGGGCAGGAGAGAGGAATAATTGCTCCTTTATTTAGGAACGTACATAGTACAGGAACCATCTATCCTCCATGTGCAGCTCCCAGCACGCAAAGGGGATGCTCTCCGATGCTTTTTCAGTAACACAGCTCATAAAATGAAGCCCAGAACTGTGTTTTACGATCCCTGTTCAAGTAGAAAAGTGTGGGGGGGAAATTGAGAATAATAGAGGAGTAATTCCAGGTTTGGAGGAACTTCCTTGTAGGGACAAACTTAAGGCGACAACCTACTGTCTATGTAGAGGTGACTTGATCCCGGTACGAATGTTTTACCAATGTGTTAGCGGAGGGCTGCTCACTAGTAAGCAAAGGGAGAACAAAATCCAGTGGTGGATGCAAAAACTCAAATCCGTAAGGTGGACGTTTTATGAATCAGCATAATTAATCTCCCAAATCCATACCCAGGGCAGGCCTTAACCTGAGGCTGGGCTTCCCCAGGAACCTCTCCATGTCTGTGGGCGCTGCGGGCTCGGCTTGGCTTCTCCTTTGGGGGCGAGCAGGGCGCTATCCCCCACCCGAGCGGGGCACTTCAGGGGGTCCCCCCTACCCACGGACCTGCGGGAATTCAACCGATGCCGTGCCCCGGGCTGCTGCTTCCCCCCCCCCCAGCCGAGCGGGGAAGGAAGGGCGGGGGGCGCGGCCCCTCTCCGCATCCCCCGGCGGCGGGGGGCTCTCCCCCGGCCCCCCCCGCAGCCGTGCCCGGCGCTGCCGCGGTGCGGGCGGCGGAGGCGGGCGGCGGGCGGGGCGCGCATGCGGGCGGCCCCCGGCAGCGCGGCGGGCGGCGGAGCCTCTCGCCCCCGCAGCGGCAGCGCCAGCACCGCTCCGCCACGGACAGCGCCCGCCCGGCGCCCAGGTAACGCGCAGCGCCCCGCAGCCCGGCCTCCCGGCCTTCCTCCTCCTCCTCCTCCTCTTCATCCCTCCCCCCCCCGCTGCTTGCTTGCTTGCAGCTCCCAGGCTGTGACGGCGCCGTCCCCACCGCGGAGCAGGCTCCGGGCTGCGGGGTGAGGAAGGGAGAGCGGCCGCCGGAGACTGCCCCCGGACGCTTCGCAGCAGGGCTCCGAGATGGAAGGCAAAGGTGGGTGCCGGGGGGGCGGCGGGGAGAGCACCGCAGGGGCCGGGCTCCGGGCGCGGAACGGGGCTGGGAGCTGCCGGGAGCCGTGCCGAGCCGTGCCGTGCCGTGCCACTGCAGCAGCGGTGGGGAAGGGGGCCCGGGGAAGGCGCCGTGTCCCCCCCCGGGGGGTGTCGGTGCCTGCCGAGGTGGGGCAGCGCGGCGAAGGGCGCCGTTTGCTCCCGGTTTCTTTGCGCGGAGGGCGAGCCAGCTGGTAGTTGGCGATTTGTTTTCTTAATGCCGGGGATTTGCATAATAAACAGGAGGTCTGTCCCGTGTTCCGTGCTCGGGCAGCGGCGGGGTTGTTTTTAAGAGATTTTTTAAGAGCGTTTCGTAATTTGGATGGCTTTTAAAAATACCCCAGGTTTGTTTTTTTTCGGAGATGGGAAGAGCGGGGCTATAGAGCTCTGCCCTCATTACGCTGCATATTTAACACATCAGAACATCCTGATAGATCGGAAGAAATGCACCGAGTACTGTGCTATTGAACTGTCCACCTTAGGAAGAGGGAATCGTTAAATATCGCCTGCCGAGCTTCGTGTTTGCGTGCAGAGACATGGATCCAACCCAGGCGTATGTGCCCCACACGAAAGGATGTGTATTTTTCTGCACGTAGCTGTGTAGTCCTGCACGTTTATTTACCTACCTACCTCTACAATTGCATCAGACATCACACGTTCAACTGGTATGGGAACTCGAAATCTGTAAATGTTAATTGCCGATGAAATATTGATGGTAAGTCAGTCCACGCAGTGACAAGGCCAGCTGCCATTCCCACCTAACCCTAGCTGCCAGCTCTCCTCTATAACTCAACTCCGGTAGCTGCTTAATTGATAGATATCAAGGCAGCGGGGGAATATGGGCTATATTAATTCAAGGAAAATGATGGTAGACTTGTATAACACAATAGTACATACCTTCCAGGGAGCTGAGCAAGCTATATTTAAACCTCAGGTTTATTTTTGTAACTATCTTGTCAATCAGGGCTATAGTTCTCCTGTGTGGGAATATCTGATTATATGCTGATTAAGGAAAGCTATTTCAATCATATGGAGGCAGCATGTCCTACAAAGTACAGTTTCTTGTGAGCAGTAATCAATGGAATTAGTAGGGCTTGAGGACAGGTAAGTTTTTGTTTTAAATGCATCTGCAAAGACTTGATTTAGATCAAAAGCTCATAGCAGTCAGGCTAGTCTTGGTTTCTTTTTTGGCTGCTGACACTCTTTTCACAGTTAACCTGAGATGGGACACCTTTAGCTTTTTGTATGTCCTACTGGTGCGTGCCTTGATGCGAAGCGAGTAGACTGTGACCTCACAATAGCACATTATGTGCCCTGTCATGTGCTGCACATGCAGGCAAAAAGCTTTCTGGAACTTCTGATGGAGCTCACGCAACCAGAGGAGTTGTGCAGGGGACAGGAAGGTAACATCTGCGATGAAATCAAAGGAAAAGGATCCAGCTAGCTGGTGGCAAAAGCAGCACCTGGTAGAGAGCCACCTGATTCCTGTCTTGTGCAAACCGATCTGTTACGGTGCAATCGCTGCCTGAGTTGGGAACGAGCAGCTGGGCAAGGCAGCCTTTTGGGCTGCTGGTACTGGTGTTTGTTGGTTGCAAGACAGGCTCCATGGTGCTCTGCTCCTGGGCTTTTGGCTTTGGTGGAAGGGCTACTGGTGGCGAAACAACCCCAAGAGTCACCCTGTTACGTTTTCCAAAATGTCTTAGCAGTTTGCACTTACTAGAGGTTTTCTGTGTTGGGGTAGAGGTGGGAAACATCCTCTGTGGGTTTGATTTACCTAGGCAGAGAAGACGGCTCTTCAGAGCAACCCTGGCAGAAATCATGCCACCAGAATGGGACAGGTCCAAAGCAGAGATGGCTTTAAAGGAGGTATGCCAGCAACTTTGGCATCTCAATGGAAAAATGAGAAGGCAGGTAGTCTGTTCGTGATAGGGGTCCAGTTGTATTGGCAGTGAAGTAATTCTTGAAACTCCCTTCGTGGCGGAGCAGCACGGGAAGGCCTGCGGTGCGCAGATCTAATGGGCTGAAGTTGTGTACTTGGGTAGCGAGGCACGATGCAGGCTGCCTCCCCAGAGGGAAGGTACAAGCCAGGCCAGTCCTTTCACATCCTGAGCTTTTGTGACTGACCTTAGATGGACCTGCAACTGCATTGCCTTGCTAGGGACTTGTTTACATTTTGTGTATGTTATTAAGCAAGCCTCTGCATTGCAAGCCTTGTTAGGAGACTGCTGCTTGTGTACTCCCTGATAAGGCGTTTCTCTGAAGTCATCCCGTGCTTTTGAATGTTTCCTCCTGCAGCCCTCTCACACCCCACAGACCTCCCCAGTGCAAGTCTTAGAACGTCCAAATTCAGCTTTGTGCAGGTACTGGTAAAGAGCATGTGCTATAAAAGAGCATGTGTTAAAACCAACACCTCCCTTCTGGGCCCTGAATTCAGCTGTGCCTAGTGATTTCTGTGGATGTTCCTGCCTGGGATTTGCCATCCCAGGACAACTTGGCTGCCTGGATGTGGCCGGTGCCGAAGCTTTGCAAAAAAAAAAAAAAAAGCCTCTGTAAAAAGGGGGCTGGAGGCTCATCTCTGGAGCTGCTCAGAGCCGCTGGAGCTGATTGTGGTGGTTGGGCGGGTTGGGAACGACGGAGATGGATGCACCCTGGGCTTTGTGCAGTGGCAGCAGGACTAAGGACTTTGCAGTCTCTTGGGCTGTTGCAATAAGAGTGCAGGCAAGGGGGTCCTGGCATGGGCTGGAGAGGGAGGTGGTGGAGCAGCCTGTGCCTCTGTCTAACAGTCAAACCCAGGGACAAACGTTTTGACCTCCCCCAGTGTACAAAAGGATAAATAATTGCTGCCCTCTGTGAATCTGCAATGCTACCAGCACATCCGAGTGGCCTGGAAGTAACGCTTGGCCTCATCTAACTTTGAGCTTCTGTAACGGGCTCGGTTCTGCTTGTTCACAGTCCCCGAACCTTGTCCAGCAGAGAGGAGCTTAAGAGTTGTAGCTGCTCCCGAAGCTCTGTAGGTGATGGGGGAGGGAGGACGCTGTGGGTGAGCGCTGTGTTTGTGCATCTGCTACCTGATCCCTGTTCCCTGAATCTCGCCGCTACAGCAGTTCCTGCGGGCTGCAGCAGTAAGCGATACCGCTCGCGGCATCCCGGGAGCTGGGCTTTGCCAAAGCTAACAATAGTTAATGTGGAGGTTAAAGAATACTTGGTCCCTTGCCAGGTTCTTCTGTCAGTCAGAAAGACGTGTAGCAGGGAAGGGAGCATCACATGGTGCTGTTCGGACTCGGAGGCTGGGGAAGAAATCAGCCGAGCAGGAGCCGAGCTGCATGGCCCTGGGCTTCGGGACGGAGCGGGGGCGGACTGCAGGAGCCTTGCTGCAGGGAGCCCTCCTTCGTCCAAAGCTCCTCTACCCTTTTCTCTAGCAGTGGAGATGTAAGGAAATCCCTTTCTTGCAGTGAGAGAGAAATGTCATCCCTTGTACCTTGTCTGAGGTGGGGATGGGGACTCGTGTGTGCTGCATGGGGAGCAGGGGTACACTGCCCACCTTCTGCCAGGGCCCAGCCAGTTTTTGGTGCCCTCCCCTCCCGTGGAGAGGGGTTGTGCAGGGCAGGCTGCTGGCAGCACTGAATGCATACTGGTGGCTGGGAAATGCAGGAGGACTCATTCTTGTCAGCCATGTGGCTGGTCTGCTGGGACAGCAAAGCTAAAGCAAGATTGCTGGCTGCCCCGCTGGCATCTGGGTGTGCTCCTGTCAGTCTTCTGAGCCATGGTCCTGCCCTGCTGGTTGTGGTGTTGGCCTGGAGATGTATCCCTGGTGCAGCAGGTCCTCTTTCCCTGGGGAAGAGCAGCCTCCTGCCCAGAAGGCTGGGTGGCAGGAGACAGGATCTGGCCTTACAGCTCTCTTCTGCTGGAGAGTCCCAAAGCAGCAGGGCTTTGAGGTGTCTGCAGAGGACATCTCTGCAGAGTGACTGTCCCAGGCAGGTGCTATCAAAGTTGTTTTCTTTCTAGTTGCAAAGACTAGGAACAGGCTTTTTGCTTTTGCAGGAAAGCCACAATGCTGCTGTTCACAGACTTGCAATGTTCAGGCTTTTAAATGAGATTCTGTAAAAACACTAGTAAGGTCTGGTTTACCCAAGAGCATGGAATTGACCTTCCTGGGACTGGCAAATGGCTCTGAGGTCTCTGCATCCTGCTGCTTCGCAGATACGTGAATGGGCAGGGGGGTTTGATCGATCTACACCCCCTGAAGCCTCCTTGGCCAGATCCAGCATCATGGCCAGCTTTCTCTGCGCAGCTATCTGCATCCTGTGCCCCAAAAGGACAGCGTTGTCACCTTGAAGAATTTGTGATCAAAACTTAACAGAGCCGGTGAACGTCAGGATTGCAGACAGGCTTTGTGGACAAGGGGAGAGAGGGCAGCGAGTGAGAACAGGCGGTTCTGGAGATTGCTGTGTGCTCTTCCCACCTTCGTGGCTTTCTTTTGGTGATCAAAGAAAAGATCTTGGTGAGCCCAGCAGTAGCTCGTGGCCTGGAGCTGTTTGGGGTGCTGACGTCAAATGTACTTTATCATGGAAAAGGTACTACAGCATGCGTTATCTGGAGGTGTCCTGGTTATTGTGAGCCTGCGGCACGTACTTCAACACAAAGTTTGTAAATAGGTAGTAAGGTGGGTGGCTTTGGAGACCGGGGTCACATGTGTTGTCTTGGTTTATTCTGTGTGACGGAAACCAAGCAGTGGTGCAGTTGCTTTTGTTACGAAACTGTTCCTTTCCCAGGGAACACCTGAACCTCCATCAGGTCGGTCAGAAGCTTCCCCACGTGGCTCCCTTTCCATTAGGGAAGGCGCTGCGTACGCGCTCTGCCTTTCACGGTGCTGTGCTGTGCGGGACATGTTACTGAGGCCAACGCTTCTCAAAACGGCTGCTTGAGGTTTGACACAGGGAAACATATTTTGGGGTGGGGATAAATGTCCTGATGTATTTTATCCACCCCCCTGCCCCAGGCTGTGCTTTTCCACAGGGGGAACCAGTGTTGTGTGTAGCAGGGGAGCACTTTGGTTGCCTGACCTTAATACCTGCACTTGAAGAGAGAGAGGTACTCATGTCTCTGAGGCTGGGTTTCCACCTCAGCCACCAGAGCAGGGCATTGTGAAGGTTTTGTTCCTCTGCTTCAGACTCGGTCCCTGCTGGAAGATGCTGGAGGAGTGTAAGGCGCTAAGCCACGACTGCATGCGTGCTGTTCTCTAATGCATTTTAGAGAGCAAGTGAAATAAATGTCTGTTCCTTTCACAGACATTAGAAATCACATTAAATGCAGCACAAATATGGCCATGTCCTGGGAGAGCTCCATGACGGCAAGAGCTTGGGTTGTTCTGTGGGACTGGCAAATGTTCTAGTGAGCAAACCTTGGCGATGTGCTGCCACCTAGAAGAGCTGATAACTGGGTCCGTAGTGCCTTTATTAACCATCCGCAGGGAGCTGCTGAGACCCTGTGGGTAGGCCTGGGCAGCTTCTGGATGAGAGGATGGCCGGAGCCCAGCTGATGCTGGGGGCAGTGGGCATGGTACCCCAGAAAGCGGCTGTGCTCCAACACGCCTGATAGCGAGGAGGAAGAAGTGGCTGTGCTCCTGTTCATACCTGCAACCCGCCGTGTTACCAAAACAAAGTGGAAAGAGGACCCTAGAAATAGGCTTAAATATTATAAAATCGGGAGGAGGACTTAGTCATCTGGCTATTATTAAAATACCTAAGGAGCAGACAAATTCCTCCACCCCACTTTTCTGAGTTACGTGGGAGCTGTGGAAGTCGCATTTAGCGTGAATGAAATGCTGGAGTACTTTAAAATGTTTCTTTTAATGTATTAAGTTGTTCTGACATACTGTTTATACGTGCAGTGGCTGGAAGCCTAATCTGTGGATACTTTGAGTAATGACCTGCACGCAACTGTTCCATTCTTAGTTCATTTAGGGTCCTGAAATTTAAAAAAAAAAAAAAACAAAAACAAAAAACTTTTTAAAAGCATTTTTTCAAAAGGCTTAGCTTACTGCAAGATTTTTCTTATCTGCTCTTATCTTTCCCTCTCTATCTACTCAGCTGTTCAAATCCTGTTTGAATTGCATTCATTTCTAATATGCCATAAAACCTGATATGCAAAATCTGGTTATTTAGGAGAATTGCAGAAACTATTTTAGTCTGTCTTTTGACCTGTAAATGAGATAACATGATTAATTTTTACATGCAAAGTTTGGTGTTTATTAGCATGGTAAAAGGCAAATTGACAATGAAAAATATTCCTGATGGGTGTAATAATTAATGCTTTCACTCAAAGTATAAAGATTTGAATAATGCTGTTATGCTAAAATGACTGAAGAAAGCATTTACTATTTTTCTGTCAGTGATACAAGGATGTTTCCCTTTTTTTATAGCTCCTATATCCCTCCCTGCTTTTTCTAAGTGTTCTTTGTACTCGAAAAGAGTACAAATCATTGAGCTAATTCATTGAGTTTCTTCTCCCAGGTCCCAGGTTTGGATGAACCTTATGATTTGATATTTATGCGGGATACACATTGAAAGCTCCAGCTTTTCCTTAGGATTGAATTAAACTATTTAGAGTGTCGTCATGTTTCAGAAGAGATCTTGTGGCTTGAGATGATGGCTGTTTGCTCAATAGTGTGGAGGCCTGGGAGCAATACTGCAGTGTCTTGTGTACGTACCAGGATGTGTACTTCCAGAAGCAAGGTGTTTTATTCACTATTTTTAATAGCATGTGTGAAACAAATCAGGAAAGTATGGAATAGTATTTCTATCTAGGAAATCTGTTTTTCTTAATCTGTGTAGCTTTTTTTCATCCCTATGTTGAAACCTGATTTAGATGGACTTTATTTGCCATCAGTCTTGAATAGGTAAGTTGTTAGTTTGCTGAACATGGCTGCTTGGGGGATTTATGAAGAAAAGTCAGAAGTACTGAATGTTTTATTGGCATAATGAGGGAAGGGCCTTGCTTCTCAGTCACTAAGAATGTATTATTAATGCAAAAACACTTTCCTTGATTTTAACGGTATCTGTGAAGAGGCTGACAAGCAAGAAGGCCTCATCAGGAAGAATGAAGCATTTCTGGTCATTAAGTTTCTTATGCCACGCTTGCTCCAATGTGAAGTACTATCACTGATTTTCTTTCTCCAAGTCCAGCAAGCCAAGGGTTATTGGTAGGATGGGCATGGTCAAGACTTATGATAATCCTTTCTCAGGCCTACGTTAGACTAGAGACCTTCTTGAGGTCTCTTCCAGCTGATGTTGATCTCTGACATGATCCTACTGAGGAGTTTGAACCCTGACTCTGGTTCAGAATTCATCATCCACTCAGGTACTTATCCATATCCTCGTTTCATAGCCGAGTGTTTATCACTGCCTGGGCATTGAAGATCTGGCTCCAGGCATTGCAGCTGCAACTTGGCTGTGATCTATACAGTAGGGGGAAAATTACAGGTGGTTATGTCAAATCTTATATGAAATTCAGCAGGGGAATAATCTTCTGCCTTGAAGGACAGCCCTCAGAGCTTCCCCCTTTACTGATGGGCAGTCCTGAATGTGTATTTTGGGAGAGAGCTTCACTGGGTGTAAAACTTGCCTGACCTTTAGTTAGGAACGTCTTACAGCCATGGCTTTAGAATGCCAAGAAGCAAACACAAAACATTAAATAATGCAAATGGACAGAATTACTCAGTTTCATCACAGGTAATCTTTGAGACTGTGTGGTTTTCTGAAACTTTGCTGACAAAAAGACGTGGTATGAACTTCTTGAGAATCGTTGCTATGATGCGGAAGTGTGCACTTTGCTGCTGCTTTAGAGTAGTCCCCCATCCAGTTTCCTAAACTTTAGTGGTTCCAATACCATAAACTAGAGGAAAATAGCAGACATGCCAACAAAACCAGCAAAAAAAAAAAAGCAGAATCCAGCACCTTCTAGTATATGGAGGGGAAAAAAAACTTATGTAAAAGTTATGTAAAAGAAAACTTGATTTCCTAATTTGATACTAACAAGCCATGCAGTGTAACTGGGTTGACAGCAGAATAAGCTTCCTCAGCAAGACCTGCTTTCTGTAACACTTTGAGCATATATGATCTCTTTTGAAGGCTGAAGCTGAGCTTTTCAGATATCTTCTAGCCTTCAATTCGTATTTCCTTTTATTATCAACCAGTGAGCCTGGTATTCTGACGTTGCCTATTAACCAATGCCATACATTCCCAAATAATTGCACTGACAAAGTCAGCTGTTAATTTTTAAACTTTTTCTTCCCATCAGTGTCTCCCAGTGGAGAAATTCCATACTGTAAATCGTAGCCATTTTGTTGCCATATGAGAAGTGAGGGAGAAATCAGTGGAGAAGTTTAAAAATTACTGTCCTGAGTCTTTTCCAGTTGAGCTTTTAAATAAAGCCCATGTGGAGCTACCCTGAGCTTGCACTTGGAGAAGTGAATGAGCGATTTGGTCAGTAGGCAAAGGCCAGGTCTCTGCTGCCTTACCTAACTGAGAAGACAATGGAGATAGTTGTGTGATTATAGGCTGGAAGACCTAGTTAAATGACTTGAGCCCTTAATTATTAACGAATTAAGTAGGTTTGGAGAAGACTTTTTTCATATTGGTTTAAGGGAATGTTAAAATACCAAACAGTTGTGGCTTGATTTACTTCTGATTTTCTTCCTGCTGCTTTGAAGGCAGATAGTTTGCCTTATTGGTTGAAATCATATAGCTTTGAGGATTTTGTTAGCAACTGCTATTAAAATCATTATGCACTGTCTTCAAGAGTAAGAATATTCACCCCATCTTAAAAATGACTATGAAGTATGTTTATAACAAGTGGCTATGTGTAGAGACCCCTCGCTCTCATACTACTGAACATAGCACCAGGCATCTAGATTTACCTGGCAATTTCATTTGCATGATTCATCTCTCAGTAACATGAGCTTCAGGCTTTCCTACCTAAACTGTATTTATAGTGTGTTTTCCCCAAAATAAAAGAAAATGCAGCATCCAGTAATAGCAAGACTTGTAACAAAACCAGCTAAGATTAAATTTTCCACCCCCTTTGATTAAAAAGTTCCCAGAAATAGTGAGGACAGGCCTGACATGCTGAAGCAATGCAAGTATGCAGCCGTGGGAAGTATACGAGGACAGAACAGACTATTTAAAAACCTAATTGTTTTTTATAGTAAGAAAATACTGATTTTGATAAAGTTGCCCCTTCTGTGCACACTCTGAGGATGGTGACAGCAGAACTGAGTGCAGAATTTAGCCTTGTGTTGTGCTGCCTGTGGAATGGAGAGCAGGGAACTGGGGCTGAAGCTGAGCTTTGCATGCCCAGGGATCTTCTAGTGCAAGTAATGCTTTGAGCTGTGCAAGTCAGTCAAACGGTGGCAATTTTTAGAGTGATGGTCTGTTATAGCAGTACTTCTATACATATACAACCGTACGCGGTTCCTCTTTTATTTAAAGGTTTTCAGGAATAGTCTGGAAGAGTCTTGCTGAATCCCAACAACTGTTAAAGCTGGTGTCACCACCACTGAAACAAGTTTATGCTCACCTGGACACTGAGTTTATACTCAGTAACCTCAAAGGTAAGTCTGGTGTTGAGCTGCTTTACTGCTCTTCCTGAAGTCATCGTTATTACCCAAAAGCTGCACAGCTCTTTAGTCATCCAGGGCAAACAGAGCATGTCCTTAGTGCAGCTTTCCATCTTATCCTGAAAGTGGTTGTGGTGGGCTATAGGCACGGAGACAGACAAAAGGAACTGCCTTAAAAAAAAGTCAGGTTTTCTAGCCTGTAGAAAACCCTCTGCTATTACTATTACCTTGGACCCTATTGGTGTGTGCCAATGCCTGAGGTGCAATGAACAAAACAACTGTTTTTCAGCCCGACACTTCCACTGTGTGCTGTGTGGTAAGGAGGTACCACAATAACTCTTGGTGATTTCACAGAGCCACTGTTGATTTTGTGCATTGCTTTTAAAGCCTTCCCAGGTAGAGGTACATATGGATTGTAAAGCACTATAATTATTTTCAATGGTATTATTTCCATAATCAGCCTTGTAGCTCTTCTGTCTGTCTGTTGAAGTACAGATGTTAAGTTGTTGGGAGAAACAGTTGCTTCTAGCTGTCTAAACCATTTTTTTAAAAAAGTAAAGAGTGGTGTTTGCTGGGAAAGGAGGGTCATGCAGGAAATCCTGTATTTTTCTTTTCAAGTGTCTTTCAGTCCCAAATACTATGCTTTAGTTTGAATGTGTTTTGAAATTGCTTCACTTAAAAAAAAAACAAAACAAAAAAACAAAGCCCACTTCAAACAGAACAAACAAATGCTTCATTTAAAATTTAAATATTTGTTTTTCCATGCAATTCCCCAGGACAGTTAAGAAGTGGTTATGAGATTTTAAGTATCAGGTATTTCCATGTACACCTCAGCTACAAATGTTCTGTCAGCAGTTACTGGCTCAAATGCTTATCCAAGGCCCCGTGAAACTGGTTAGCCCCATGAAGGTTGCTGCTCTGGCCTTACCTGGATGGATTATCTTGTAGCTTTATGAAAAAAGTATTACTCAAAATAGATAATTGTCTTGATTTGTGAGCCATGTGCCTTTTGCCCCTCTGTCTCAGAATAGCCCCAGTTGGCACCAGTAGCTACGAGCTACGTGTATGTGTGGTGGTGCTGCAGGGTACCAGAACCAGTGACCACGGTGGCTATCAGCCAACGGCTGCTGGATGTCACGAGTCTAACGAATTGCAGCTTGTGCATCTCCTAGAGGAAAAATGCAATCAAATTGTCTCTAATTGTGCCCCCAGATGATGACAGAGCAATACAGAAATAGCAAAGCGTGGACGGTGAACTCGGTTCTTGCTGGAAGACAAACCTGGATGGGTCTGGTGTCGGACGGTTCATTTTGCTGAAAGACACATTGGGCTGCCTGCTCTGTTCCTGGAGGGGCTGGTTGCAACTGCATGATGCAATAAATCAGTTGCTGCTCCTCCAGGAAAGAAACCCCTTGGCTTTCAGCTCAGCCCCTGCTGGCAAAAAAGTGTGGAGATCGGGAGCCAGGCTTCCGCCCAGCTGTGCCAAGTCCAGGACACCAGCCTGTAAATCACCTGGGTTCAGCCCCTGATGTCAGTGCTCCACAGGAGGAGAAAGGCCACTAAACCTCTGGTTTACTGAGGTTTTTGTGCATGGGGACAGAAGGCTTGGTGCGTCAGTCTGGCTTTGTAATAAATGGGATGGATGTTGGTGCCCCGGCAGTACTGTTTGTGCACACTTTGGGGCTGAGGCATGTCTTCAGTACCTATGTAGGGATTTGTATTAGGAAGCCAGTGTGGTTTTAGTATCTTACCCTGCTGATCTCAGACCTCGCTTGGGTGATATGTGCCATTGGCAGTGGTTGGATCCAGATCCTAATGTTGTGGAATTGGCTGGAGAGGTTGGGAGCTTTGGGAAGGGGACTTGGGGCTGGTGTGGGAGTGGAAGGCATGGAGCAGCAGGACTCCAGGCTTGAATCCTCCCTCTGACTTTTCATGTTGCATTGACATCACTTTAAAACCCTGTCTGGTTTGTTGCTGAATGGTAAGGAGATCACTGAGGTAACAGCACGGTCTGGGAGTGCAAATGGTTGTATTTGTTCATACTGGGCTGGTGCTCAGGAGAGTGGAAGCTCATTAGATTCAGAGGTCAGCCAATGCTTGCACCTGAGAATGAGAGTGATGAGAAGTCCAAAAGCGAATTGCCTGATGCAGTGAAGGCAGGAAAGTGGCAGGGGGTGGGTGTACAGAAATGGAGCTGTTCGGGAGAACGAACAGTCTGCTGGAAGCTGGGCACTGAGGTCTTGTTTTCTCCTGGTCGTCCTAAAGGTTTGGAGCCGTTTCACCACTAGAACATGCTTCTGCCTGGGCTGCTGGTGCTGTCAGCTCCTCCCTCTTGTTCTGACTTCATGGCTCAGTGATGCCCTGAGACAGCTGAGGTTATGGGATGCATCCCACACCTGCTGCTCTCATGGCTAGCAGAGTTAGTAGAGCAGTTCTCTGTTCTGTAGATGATGGGTCTGTTTTTCAGCAGTTCAGCAACAAATAGAGCAGCGGTGTTTAATAACAGAAGGTAAGAGCTTAGTGTCAGGCCCGGGGACATACAGGACATACACACTTGTGCTGCAGCATCCTAAATGGTGGTCAAAGATTGTAGAAGGATAAGAGCCCTCCTGACCTGTTTGGCAGGATAGGCAAGGATGGCAGGAAACCTCTGTTCTGGCTTTATCTATTTGAGGTGATTGCTGTTGTAACATGTTTTGTTCTCCGGTTTTTCCTTTGAGCTCTTGTCAGGCCTGTACCTATGAGGCAGGCAGGATGTGGTAACGTCTCTCCCATGCCTCAGACAAAGCCCTGATCTTGTCCCTAGTAAAGATGGTGTGGCAGAAGGCACTGGAAAGAACTTAAGGTCTGAGAACTGCTTCTCTAACAGTGGGCTGTAACCCAAAGACAGACATCCTTATGGAAATGAAGTTGAACAGACCTAAGGAACAGTCCAAGTAATTGTCATGTTTTTGTTGCAATTGCTAATCAGCTGGCATTTCATAACATCTTTTTCTCCTCCTATGCTGTCGACTCCAATAACCGCTTTACAGTCTCATATTTATTGTGATGGCAGAAGTTGGGGATTCCATAACTGTGGCTGATTTGCCACAAGACCTGGTTGGATGGATGTTACCTTGAATGGTAAATGAAGCTGTGTGTGACCTAATGCCGGCATGCATCACTGCCCACTTCATGTCTTACGCTGAATAGCGTAACATTTCTATAAGCTATAATTGCAAGACTGTTCCATTTGCGTTTGCATCATTTTGCAGGATACAACAGACTTCTGTCTGAAAGACGATCCCAGTTTTCCTTCTGATAAGCCTTGCTTTATATGCACTTTCTGGTGGGACCTAAATCCTTCAGTATAAGAGAGATTTTACTTCTATAATACATTTCATATTTTAAAATACAAGAGCATACTTATAGAGCTACAAAAATGTTATTAATCTTGCATATAATCTGCTGCTTAATTTTAAAATGTACAAATGTTATATAGAATTATTACAATAACCTTCTTTTATGAAGTTTTAAAGTGTAGTTAGCTTGAAGTAATAATCTGTAAAGTTTCCATGCACAGTAAATCTCACTCTTCATGCAGGAAAAGATCTTCAGAGACAAATATTTGCAGTAATAGAAAAGGCAACATGGAGAAATAGTGTCAAAGAACATTATTCTTTATATAATTGTTTCTATTCTTTTCCTTACGAATCTTCACTCAAGGCGAATACCTAGGGATGCGTGAATGCGTGCTTCAGCTGTCTGGTACTCATCACCTTTTTATGATGGGAGGGGATCAGGAATTTTGAATGACAGGATTTAGAAGAGTTGTGCTGCCTTAATGTTTGAGATCTCTCAGGCAGTAGCTTACTTGGTTTTGTTGGTGCCAGATGCATCCAGGACTGCTCCAGAGAGATCAGCAAGTCTGTCTCATCGGACCCTGCCAGGGGCGTGCCACTTGGGTCTTGGTTTGTGCTTTGGGTCTTGGTTCCTGTGCTGAGGGAGTGAGAGCTGCTGCTGAACCAGTGTGTGACATGTTTTGCTTCTCAAAGACGTGTTCTGTGTGTCCCCCAGGCAAAAAGGGGACTCAGTGGCTCTAGTCCCAGTCTCCTCTTTTTTTTTGGTCTAGTAGCAGGAGATGCTTTTGTAATATCTGACCTTGATCCAACCTTTCTCAGCAGCTGCTGCTGAACTCAGGGTGAAGGTACCTACCTATATGCTGCTGGCTTCTGGATAGCTGTGCACGTGGGAGGGTGTTGTGACAGCCTGGGACTGGTGGCATTTCCCTCCCTAGTTAGAGATACTCATGGAAAACCTTGCATCCACCATTGAAGAAGCCCAAGTCAATAAGCATCCGTATCAGTGAGTGCTTATTTAGTCTTTCCCTATTTTTACTTATTTGGTACTTATTTGGTTTTATTTCCCTAGTTCTTTCCCTATTCGTGCATTTGTATTTACATTGCTGGTACTTAAAGGTGCCCATAGTGCTGTAAAGTTGATATTGTCTGTCCGAATAATGCAGCCATTTCACAAACACACGGCAGATCCCTGGGAAATCAAAATCCTTGTCTGAAATTGTTCCATTTTGTTCTTTTGCAATGCCCAGCCAGGAGCCGGCAGCGTCAGCTCCTTTTGGTGATAGAAAGCTTTTGGAGTAACGAGGCTCATCTTGTATACAGCAAGGGACCCAGCAGCCAATTAGAAACATTAGACTACTTAAAGCCAAGGCCTTTCAAACCTGGTTTAGACTTGAACAACTTTCAGAATACCCATCTTCTGGGAAGTTTGTGTTCCAACATTTTGTTTTGCCCAGACAAAAAAACGTGGAAAATTTGTGGGGCATAAAAGAATCAGTTCAGCAGCATTGAGTTGTTTTGTTTTGATGTCTGTTCAAAATGAGCTCAACATCTAAAGCATGTTCAGGTGAGGTATGATCATATGAAAGTTATTTTTTTTGCCAAAAGAGCCAAAATGCTTCACTTCCATTGACTTTGGTATTTTCTCATAATGAATATGGTTTCAGGAGCTGAGTCTGGCAGCTGGACTCCCCTCTTTCCTCCCATCAAGTCAGTCCAGCAGGTGAAACTCCAGCACTTCGTAACGTGCAGCACTCGGTTGGGTATCGGTGCCACAAAACCAGAAGCCCTGAGCATTGCTGGTGTTACAGAGGGAAATGAGGCACTGAGCAGGAGCAGCTTGCTAAAGGTCACCCTCCAAAGTGAAAGGATGAGTTGTTCTAACAGCTTGCAATGAAACACCTTTTCAGGTGTTACATGAGGAAATTCATATGCTTAATGAAAGGCAGACTGCATTGCTTTGTGGAAGATGTAATTCTCCGGGGATTTTCCCTCAGAGAGCAGAGGCATGAGCCACAATTTTTCCTTGAAGCAGTGTGGTAGTAGGGGAAGGTGGCTGAATTTATTAAAGATCTTTTTCAAATATTTTGGGTCAGTTCAACATGGCAGAGCGCTCTTATTGGCCCCGTGTCAGATGCCTCACTGCAGTTACCCTGGTGAGACTGTCTGTGGTGAAAATGCAGATTTTTAGAATTTTTCCCCATTATGCAGGGAAAAAAAATACAATTCTCAATGGTGGTAATGAAGGAAGCCTGGGGGCTTGTTGAGGAAGCATCTGTGGGCCTGGTTCACAAGCAGATGATTCCTCTCAGAGTATTATGTTGTTGCCCTCCTTTGGCATAGAGAAACAGTGAGAAGGAAGGTCAGCTTAGAGCAGCAGTAAGTGGCACAGTATTTATGCCCACTTCCAGCGCTTATTACTCCTGGGGTTTAGGGAGCTTTGAGGAAATTAAATGCTTTTCACTGTTGACCCAGGTATGTAAATATCTTTATGTATGTATAGACAGATATTAGAGGTATCAGTTCTCATCTTAAATGAAGATTTTTTTTGCAGAGTTAAGAGAAAGCTAGGTCTCGCAGGTGTATGCTTCCTTCCTCCACCTGCCAGCATCCTATTTGTCCTCAGAGATTACTGTGGTCCTAATAAATAGGTGCTGTGGTCCTAATAAATAGGAGCTGAATGCCCTGCTGCAGAGCTGTTGGCTGCCTCGTGCCATCAGCCTGCCCGAAGGAGTAACACTGACACAGAAGAGGAGTGCGCTGAGGACAGCGCTGCCTTTGTTTGGGGTGGCGAGGGACGGGAGTTGTGTTCTGAGGCATAACCAAACCTTCAGAGCCAGCCTTTGAATTCCAACTTCAAAAAAAGTTACCGGCAGGAAAATCGGGGAGTCCAGAGGAGCAGTTGCATAACTCACTCAAATGTGTATTTTTCCTAGAGGTTGATGTGAGCTGTGCGGTGATTTAGAGGTGTGTGCATGTTCTTGTGGATGTTTTTTTCAAGTTATAGGAGCTGGGGTACCAAGCAGTTAGTAGAAATGGAAGTGTGCAGAAGTATTTCAATGTAGGTGACACCACTGCTTGTAATGGAAAAGGACATATAAGTATTTAGTGTTTATCTCTAGCCTATCTATATAATGATATACTTAGTAAAAAGAGAAGAAACTGGGGGACCAGGAAAGCAGCGTTATGAAGCAGAGTAACTTAATACTTTTTCAGAAAGCCTAGATTTCCTCCATTCTGAAAGTAACAGATACTTCTGGGTAGTGTTGGTTTTTGCTTTTATTCTAAATTCAGAACACTTGCTTTCAATGTTTCAGTGTCTCATGGTTGATTGCTCTGTATGGAAGATGGATATTTTTCAAAGATCTCTGCTTAGTGTTCACTGTATCAGGGAAGGTCTAATCTCTGCTTGGATAATATTGAAAAGCAACAAATGAGAAAACACATCTCAACAGCTGGAGGAAAAGAATCAAGATAAAGACTTTCGTAGTGCATCCTTCAAGAAGCAGTGTGTTGCAGAAGAAATTCTCTTAAGTTTGTGAAAGTCTGTCCCTCTGGCTGGTTTTCTTCAAGCAGTGCACCCAGGTGACAGGCTGTTTCTTATTTAAGTCCAAAAATTTGGTAAGGCTACATCATATGTGAAAAGTAGTCAGAAACCAAAGGTGGGCATGAGAATTATTTCAGTATATGTTTTTTTTGCTTTCACGAACCATGGCTTGGTAGGTCAGCAGGTATTAATTCAAGCTCTGTATGCTTTCCCTTGTGGTGGTATCTTAAAACCAAAGGGCAGCACTTCACTGAATGTGGCTGGTGGCTCCTTCTCCAGAGGAATGGATGGAAACAAGCCCAAGATAGACTTGCTACAGACTGAGCTACACGAGGCAGTGCAGAGCTCCAGGATGATCCTGGTGCTGCAGAGCTCGCCATGCCCGTGAACTGGTCCCAGAGCTGGTGCAGTCTCATTTCTCAGGCTTGTGCTGGCCTTTCCCAGTCCCAGGTCTTGTGAAACGTTGATCTGTGCGTAGCTGCCGCAGAGGTGCGTTGCGTCGTGTCCCACCACTGCTCATGGGTGCTACCCAGGAGGGGTGGGAGCACTGGGTTGTCTCTGAGGTGCTGGAACAGCACCAGCTGCTGCATTGCCTCTCCAGCAGAAGCGAGTTGTGTGCAGATGGAGGCTGAGATGCTGGATGGCTTCTAGAGTTGCACCAGCGTTACAGCTCAGCTTGCTTTTGCACTTCATTCTCAAGCTTGGTTTTGCATATGAAACATTACATGTAGCTATTTATATATTTGTCAGGCCTTCTCTGAAGCTCAACCAACAAGATATTAATGGATATTTGTCATCGATAAATCCTTTCCTCTGGTTACTTGGGTTTATTGATTTATTTTGAACCACTGCTTATTAGCGTATTACATGGAAGAATTCTATTGAGAGGTATCTGATAGATGTGGAGGTTCCCTCTGTTCAGTCTTTGATTCATTGTCTTTGAAGGAAACAAGCATGGCAAACACAACCTTCACTCGTCTGTAGGCTGTCCTGCTTGCTGGTCTTCTGGGCGCTAGCAGGGATGGCCATTGCAGAGGGCAGGGATGTAGATACTTGGCTATCCCTATCTGTGTAGTCTGCAAAGGTTTTTTCCCCAACTCAGGCTTTAGCAAGCTGTGGGAACAGCCTGGCTTGCTTTGGGATAGTCATCCCTTTGGATGTTCCAAGGGGACCTGAAAGTTCCTGACGCAAACCAATCTGAGTTGAGGATTATAACCAGTAGAAGGGACACTTTCTCCCCTCTCAGGGCAGCAGTGCTCATATGGTTTCTGTGCATGTAGCCTTTCCTTCTCTAAGAAAAGTAAACCCTATCTGAATGTCCTGTGGAATTTCTGGGGAGTTTGTTAAAAATGTGCTTGGGTTTGAATGCAGAGAGGGCATCGATGCTTGGTGCAGAGGGCAGAAATGAATGCAGAGATCAGAGGGTGACAAAGTCAGGCAAATCAGGCTTAATGGCACAAGTCATTCCAGCTAACAGAAGGCTGGACAAACCACAAGACGTGAATGTGATGCTATGCAGCCCGAGCAGCTCAGTGGCTCTGTCAGATGGGTTTGGCCAGCAGTGTTTTAGCAATGATTTTCTGGACATTCTTGAGGTAACTGGTGAAAGAGCAGGGTCAAATCCTTGCTTTGGGTGTACAGTACCTGTAAGTCTTGTGTGCGCTCATCTTGAACCCTTGGATTCTTGCGCTCATCTTGAACCCTTGGATTCTTTAGGGGAGCTACATGAGTAGCATACAGCCTGAAGGAGAGTGAGGCTAATCATTTAGGAGGAACCCTTGCTAAGGCAAACATGTATTTTAAGGAGTGCATAAAATGTCTGCTGCAGCAAGGAACTTGCCCAAGACACCCCGATGGGTGCTGAGTTCCAGTAATTTTCACATGGATCTAATGAGATTGCTTGGGTTAGCTGCAATGCACAGTAGGATGCAGTCAAAGAAATTACCAAATCATTGTCCTACAGAATATGAACCTATGAAAGCCTGTTCTCCAACTAAGCACTTTGGAGAAGTTTTAATGTGGATCTGAGCACTGTCCTGGCACTGTGTGTGTGTTTATGCTTTTGCACCCCATGGATTCTCATTTGCCATATAAATTAGTCTCCCACAGATGACTCTGTGGAAAATGCAGTCATCCATGAGCGGTCAAAACCAGCGAAAGATGTCCTGAAATAGGAGAAATCTGTCCTTGTTGTTCTTGGACTCTTCTGAGCTTCTTCCCCCAAAACTTCATCCTGTGCTCTGCTGGGGAGTCCCAAGGACTAGGGTGCAGTGTTATTGACGGTGAAAGGTTGGCTGTCTTCAGGAGAAGGGAAAATAATCTTTTAATTGATTTGTTAATTGCAGATCAGGCTCAGACACTATGGAAGAGTAATTGGCTTACCTTGATCCGATCCCATAGTAGTCTGTGCTCCCACATTCGTTACTGCTGGTACACAACCAGACAGTGATTTTGGGATTGAAGGGAGCTGGGATGGGTGAGCAGCACCCAGGGGCAGTGCCTATTGACTTCAGTCTTGGGTGCTGCTGCTCAGATAGGCTTTGCCAGCACAGGATTCATGTGTTTAGAGGCGTTTGATTGCCAGGTATAGCTGTTGGTGAGCCTGTGCAGCTCTGGTTTAGCCAACGGATGTCAGGACGGGCAGTGCCTGTGTAGCTGCAGGGAGGGTTACAGGAGGAGGCTAGGGAAATGCGATCAGCCAGTGTGCAAGCTGCTGATTCCCTGGTCTGAGCTCCCAAAATAAGCCTGAAGTCTTTTTTTTTTTCTGCTCTGAAAGAATGAATTTGCCTGGAAATGAATGTGGTTCTGCTGCTATTCCAGCACCTCAAGAGGGATGGAGGCTGTGATGATCTGTGCCCTGGAGAGCCATTACTTCAGCCATGTGACGGGACCCTGCAGTTACGGCCTTTCCCCATTGTATCAGCAGCCTCTGCCTCAGCCGTGTTTCGGTTCGAAGCAGCAAGGGCTTTGATGGCAAACCGTTCTGCTTTCAGGGCAGTGTGAGGGAAGGGAACTGCATTGTGCTTTGGCTGGAGGAGGGGAGGGCAGGACTGGGGCTCTGTGCGTCTGTATTTTCACAGCACTGAGCCCAAACCTAACTTAATGGGACAGATTTGCAAATTCACACCTGCAAATCCTGCCTTCCTGGGGTTTTCATGCGCAAGCATTTTATTTGGGCCCCAGAGAGCAGCCCGCACCTGTTCCATCTCGCTGTGAGACGGGCAGCTCAGATCCCTTGGCAGCTTGATCTCGGTGGTGAGGAATGCCATATCCTGCAGCACCGGCCTCTTTTAGGGGTGGGGGGGCTCGCCCAGGTGAGCAGGGGCCAGAAGTGCAGCCCTGCCCCTCGGTACACGCTGCTAATGCTGTCACAGCACAAGTGCAATAGAATTTGTGTATAGTACTAGTGTTGCCAAAGCCTGCAGATCTCCAGGCGGTCAATAAAAGCCTTTTTTTTGCTGGTGCCTGCATGAAAAATGTCGAGGAGCTGCGCTACACGCTGCCCATGAGTCTGGCCTTGTTTCTGCTCTTTCCTACCCGCAGTTCGTGCGTTGCATTTTTCCTGAGACAAGAAGCTCAGGCTCCCATAACCATGGAAACCTGGTTTGTCTTCCCTAATAGCTTCAGATGTACTTAACATCCGTCCACTCGGGAAAAGGAAGGCTGCAAGCTACAGGTTAGTTGTCTGCACCTTTTGGGATGCTGAAGGCAAAACCCCCTGAGCCCCCAAAGCGTGCACCCAGCCCAGCAGAATGAAGCAGCAGTGCAGAGGTGATGCCTGAGGGGCTTATGAAGATATGCCAGGCAGGAGGGGGAAGTGGGGAGTGAAGGAAGGGTCTCTGGAGAAGCAGGAAGGTGCTATGAAGCTGAGTAAGAAAATGGTGCATTTCGGTTGTCTTGTTCTGTGTGTGTTGGCTTGGCATGCTGGGCACGCGGAGCTTTGTTGTGATTTTAGTTAATGCTTTAAAATAAAACAGCTATTTTCCATTTTGGGTTAGCAACCCTTTAAATAGCTTGTAGTAGGGGAAGAAATCTGGATACGAGCCTGTGAGCATCAAATAAGCTTTGGAATGGAGGGTATGGGCCTCTCTTGCTTTGACAACTGCTGTGTGTCTCCGTACAGCTCCATGCTTAGTACTGGACGAGCGATCGCTGATAACTGTGTCCCAGGGCTGGAACCTGGTGACAGACCTGTTAACGTGGGGAGAAATGTCTTAGGCTTTAAAAACTGATTCAGGAGGGCTCTTTCTGCTGTGTTTTGGTGTAGATGTGCACACATCTCCTCTATGGGCTGACTTCAAACTTTCCTCTTTGCCTTTCAAAGCTAGGTACGTCAAACAGAAGCTGAGCACAGTCACGCCTCTGAACTCCAGGCTTACGCGAGAAGCCCCTCGGGCATTGCAGGGCCTGGCTGGGCTTCATCCCTTCCCTGAGTCAGGTGTGGTGCAAGCTTTGGGCAATGTGTGGGGAAGTATTGTCTTCCATCACCAGGGCAGTGTTTGGTGCAGCAACCTGTGCCAAGGTGTTTGTGAACTGGGGCAGAAGCAGGACCAGCAGCAGCCTTGGCTACTGGCAAATCCCAGCCTCTGTCTGTGAAACAAAGGTGCCGATGTTTCCCTGTGGCTGCTATAAGGCTTAGTGCTCATGAAATGTTCTGAGCTTTGGGGTGGTACCTGCACTTATAACAGTCCCCAAATGTCTTCATTGGCACGGCAGGCGCGTGGAAGCACCAGCATCTTCATGATGTGAGGTATGCAGAGATGCTGGAAACGCTCACGAGTTAAAAATCAGAAAGAGGCTTGGCTTAGAAACAAATATTCATCTGGCATCTATCACATGGAGGTGTTCTGAGTAAGAAGAGAAGGAAAATGATAGTAGGTAAAATCCAGGGTTAAGGTTAGTGCCTGGAGAAGAAAAGCTGTTTTGGAAACGCTCCGGACCTCTGCTTAATATAGCTGTTGACATTCTGCCTCTGAGCAGAGCCACCCGTCTGTGTGATGGGTCCAATTTTTTTGTGGACATGACAAGCATAAATCTCTGCTTTCTCCATAGCAGCCTGGAAGGAAGGGTTTTCATGCCAGTTGCTGCAGTGTTAGAAGAAGATTGGACTGAAGCAGGGAACCACACTCCAAACTCGCCCTCTCAGTAGGGATTCTGGCCAGCACGGCCATGCAAGATGTAGCCTTACAATAACAATATGCTTCACAGAAACAGTTCTTAGTTTTCTAGCTCCTTGAGTGTTTGGTGAGCAGAGAAACAAATGCTTGCCTCTTATCTGTGCAAAATCCAAGTAAGGATTTGAGGAATTAGTCCTGCCTGTGTGAATCCACATACACAGCAACTGCGGTAGGTTATTTTACTAGCAGTTAAAATCAATGTTTTTTTCTCCCCACAATTTTCTGGTATTATAGATGTTCTTCCTACTCCTTCTTTACACGGACTGAAATGATCTTTGAATAGCTGGGACACAGGTATCCTGATCAGAGTCCTGGTCTCTATTTCCAACTCGGACCCGAGGAACACATTTCTCATGTAAATTTAATCAAGATTGCTCCTTCTAATTCAATCACAATTGAAAGGCATTTCATAACAACAAAACTAATACAAAAAAACTAATACAAAAAAAGCCAGCTGGGAGGACTTTTCCCCACGGGGGGTTTCTGGGAGACAGCAGTTCCAGCTGTTGGCTGTGCCAGGGGTGTCAAAAGTGCCCCAGGGCCCCTGCAGCTCACTGGGCTGTTTCAGTGCTTGACCCCATGGTTGGAAGGCACCCTGAATGGTACCAGGTTTGCAGCTTTGTCCTTTGGCATCAGGGATTGCTCTGGTATTACCAAATGGCAGCTGTATTTGTCCAGTGACTATGGACTTAAATGTACATACTGTTGTTTTATTTCTACATACCCCCCTGCAATGCCCATGTTTGTTAATTTTGCTACCACAGCAGCCGTTTACCACACTGTCTGCAGCCAGTGGGCTACACTGATAGCAAATGGTACCTGAACTATCTTTAGTAGCAAATCAGCATAATTGCAATGGTGATGCAAATGGTGCCTCTTAGTTAAGTCTGGTATTTACATTGCTACACAGCTAAGTTCATGGCTAATCGCTGCATCAACACCTAAGAGTCAGGACTGCAGCTCTAACAATATTTGCTTGATCTGGCATAAACCTTTGTGCGTGTACAAGAGAGACACCTCTGCCTGGTCGTGTATGCAGGGATGGACCTTCTCTGAGCTGTGCTGAAAAATCCGTTCTTCTGAGCCCCTGCTTGCACCCAGGTCAGGATTTGTACAGTGATGGGTCTTAATGATGGAGATGAGTGGAAGTGCGTTTGTGATGGCCAAGTCAGTGTCAGGAATTGGGCAGGCCGTGCTTGTAGATCCATCGATTTGGAGTATCCAGGGTCACTTTGGTTTGCTGGGGCTGGTGATAGGTGCCGGTGCTGTTTGCTGAATTGCACTTTCCTGGTGACCTGCTTCTTGCCAACCCGGTCTATTTATGGATTAAATGGCGAATGAGTGACTGCTGTTTGGGCTGTGTGTGTGGAGCTGAAGAGCCTAAGTGAATGTGAATGCAGAAGTGACAAATCATCCCCTAGCTGCTGCTGAGGAGAATATCTGATGATGACTGCAGTTGTGGTGCAGATCCCACGTACTGTTAATATTTTTGCATCTGCAATGAAGCTGTAGTTAGGGGTCAAGATCAGTGGCCTGGTGACTGTGGTCAGGGAAGGAGAACAAGCTGCTGGCATGGTTTCCAGACACCCAGGTAATAACATTGCCTCTCCACGGACTTGCTCTGAGACCTTGGTCAAGCCTCATCCCTCTCTGTTTTTGATGTGCAGCCTGCTTTTTTTGATTTACCTGTTGAGGTTAAGTGCTTGGTGACAGGCTGTGCCTCTTGTGGTGTCTGTATATGATGCTTCATGCTTTTGGTCCTGATTCCAGTCTTTCCTTTGAGGTATTACTGAGCTGAAAATAATCTGCTAGTGGTTATAAAGCATAAAGGAGCTGAATGTGAACATTTAGGCAGACTATTCCCCACTCCCCCCACCCAGTCCTTCAGGGAGGGGACATGTTTGAGAATCTGTTAATGGTTTACACATCTTTAACATCTAGTAACAAGTTCCCTATAGCTTTGTGAAACCTAGAAGCAGTGGGTTGATCTTATTAAGGCACGATAGAAAAGAAAACATGGAAAACAACAAGGAATTGGGCAAAACTGGGCATATTTGTCTTCCAGACTGGATTATAATCCAGTTTCAATTGCAAAAGATGCAGTGACAGCTTATCTTGTACAACACGCAAGGCAGGGAGAAAAATGTGAATGCTTTTAGTTCTGCTCTTGGCTTTTGTTTTCCCCTCCTGGAGGTGAGATGCCCATGCTGGGCTGCTTGCAGCAGGCAGAGTGGTGACTCCTGGCTCTGGCAGCGTGGCTAGCCCAAGTGTGTCGGGGCCTGTGCTGAGCAGGAGCAGAAAGCTGCTCCTCTGAGCAGAGAAGCTCAGGGAGGGAGCCGAAGGCATCTGAGCTGTAATCCCAGCTGTTCTGAGGCTTGAATTTTGGGTTGAGTCCCAAATGTGGAGATGCTTTTTTAAGGAAGCAAGTCTTAACTACCGTGTGGTTAAAGCAATCGTGCATGTCTCCATAGGGCGACTTCTGTCATTGCTGCCCTGTGACGCCTGGGTGTGAAAATGTGCAGTGAAAAGGTGGTGGGGTATGGGCAGGGATCTCCTAGTGGTCTGGGACTGCAGTGCCTCTTAGAGATGAGTTGGAGATGCTTTGAAAGGTAACAGACTTGATAAATTGTTGCACATTATCTTAAATGCAATTAAAAGCCATCTGAAGAGTCTCAATTTAGGGCATCCTCAATCACCAGTCACTTCTGGAAAACAAGCAATGCTTCATGTTGTTCGCAGTGCATATGGATGGAGCAAGAGCTGTATGACAGTCTGGAAAGGGACGTGGCACCAATTTCTATATTGTTCCCTCCCTACAGGGAAAGAAAAACACAGAAAAATGTCTCAAACATTCCTCAGCTGGCCAGTTGCTTGTTTTCTTTGGAATAGATTCTTGCCATCCCTTCCTCTGACAGTTCTCTCACTTCATGCTGTCAGTGCCTCCCTTGCTTTTCTCTCTCCAAGATGCCTGTGCTTGATATTGGAGAACCCAGACTCCGCTTTCTACTTGAAAAGCTCCATCTATCAGCTACAGTTAATAAAAGTGAAGGGGAGAAGCTAAACGCAAAGATCTTCCACAGCTGGATAAAAGTCCAGGGTCGATGATTTATGGGGTATGTTTTGTGCATGTGGTTTGAGCTCCTGGAAGCTGTGTAGCACAAAGCAAGGCAGACTCTGAAAGCCCCGGGTTTACGTGGTGATGTGTAGGTTTCTGCTCAGAGCATCGTGTGGAGGTGGCAAACAGGAGAGGATGTTTCATGTTGTATCCAGCCCTGTGGTGTGTGGTAAATGGTGCTGCAGGCCTGGCAGATCTGAGTGAGGTGGGCTCTGGACTGCAGCTCTGCTGACTGAGAGCCTCACGTGTTTAAATACTCCTTTCTTCAGGTTGGGCTAGGGGGTGGTGGTTACCCCAAAACAGAGGGAAAAGGATCAGCTCCAGCTGATCCAGCTCAGCCTTCCTCTTCCACAAAGAGCTGAGGGCTGTGCTTTTTTGGGTGACTAACAAACAGGCTCCTGGGGACTGACTGCAGGAACTGAAGCCTGTGTCCGCATCCAGTGAAGATGCCCCGGTTTTGTTTCTAGTCACTTGTGTGTACTGGTGCTTGTGAAATGCCTTTGTGGGTATCAGCTGCTGTGGAGCCTTATCAAGGAAACAGCTTTTTTGTTTAAGCCTGAAAATTCAAGGGTTCTAGGGACTGAAGTCAGCCTCTGAGGGAAATGCAGTTTTCCTTACTTAAAATAACTTTATAATGTCCTTTTCTCACCAAGGTCTCTTTCAAGGCTCTGCCTGGGTTGCGTTTTGACTTGTCCAGAGCAAGTCTGCCTGAGGAAAGAGGGCCAGGAAATTTGGGGAGGGCAGTTTGGGGTGAGAAGGGAAGGGGAAATGCTGATAAGGGTGACGAACGCTTTCACCTTCAGGAGTGGCGAGCTGTGGGAGAGCTGGCTGCAATGAGGGTCTGGCACAGCTTCAGCTTGCGCACGTGGGGATGGATCAGCTGAGAGAAATGACTGCATTTATTCAATGAATTTACATGAGGTGCCTGCGCTGCCAGAAAGGGCCGGGCTCCCTCCTTCCCTCCCTGACATCAGTGGCTCCACGCAGGAGCGGCAGGACCCGGCCGGGGGTGGCAGCGGAGCTTTCAGAGCACGAGGTGAGAGAGCTGGGGCTGGAAGCAGGGAGCCCCAGGGCACCTCGTGCATCCACTGGGCTCCCCCAAAGTATCCCACATGCCCGAAAACCACCTCTGCTTGCTTCTGCTCTTATTCCTGGCTCTGAGGAGATGTCCTGCCAGAGACCTGGGGCACACAGGAATCGCAGCTTGTTATGAAACCATGCTGGAGAGGTTAAATTGCTCATTTCTTAACTCTGTGGGGTTATTCCCCCAGGTGACTGTTAAATATGCTGCCCAGGCCTGCAATAAGGGAGTGTTTATCCTAAAGCCCTTCCAGGGGCGGTGACTAACCTCTGCACAACCTCCTGAGCCAGAAATAAGTGGTTCAAGTGGGGAACTTGAGGGTCCTGCAGCTGGTGCTCTGCTCCCTCAGCTTCCTGAGCTGAAGAACATTTGAAGGAAAGCCACCTCCCCCGTCCTTCTAAAAAATTAATACACAATGTTTAAGCTGAAAATGGAGTTTCTTTAAATAAGGACTTTGTGCCTGGTTATAGGACTGGGGATCTGCAGCATCAGATCTGAGCTGAAGCTCCATGCCGTTGGGCTCCAGGTGAATCCCCATGTCCTACCCCAGTAGTCACATTTTGTGGGAGAAGCTGAGGGGTGAGGTGCTGTGATAAACAGCAGCTTGGAGAAGAATGCTGGGCAGCCCATGACATAGCAGCGATGCTTCAGGCTTAAACTTTTGATTCCTGAGAGCTGCCGGAGTGACAGCCTGTCCCCAGCGGCACGCCGCAGTCCCACCTCGGCGCACCGCTCCTGCTGCAGGGGCCCCGTGGGACGCACAGAGCTGCTCATGCAAAGCCTGTGCTGTGAAAATCCCCTGGCAGCCCTGGATGAATCCCTGCTTTAGCTAGAAAGTTGCATCTGAGGAAGGAAAAAAAATATCGTACTGCAATTTTAATGTGTTGGAGAATCCATGACAGCCTTCACTGCTATGGATTCAGCCTGGTGGGTATCGGTACTGATAACACTGTCAACATCATCGCGAGCTGATGAGCTAGCTGTCATAAACACATATTGCTTTGGGCATGCGTTTGTCCAGTTCTGTGTTGCCTCTTGTTAGACTGTATTTGCTAAAGGACAGAGCTCTTTGATCACGTTTCTGTTCCTTACGTAGGTACTTGCAAACTGTGATCAGATTGTCTTGTTAACCTTCCCCTTCGTTCAGAGGAACAGATGGTGCTTCTGGAGCCTTTCTCCAAGCTGAGCTTTTGGTCCTTTAATCGTTCTCTTGGTAGTTCTTTGAGCTGGATCCAGTTTTATTCAGTATCCTTCTTGAATCACAAGCGTTAAAACTTATTGTAATGTTGATTGTACTGATGTCAAACACCACATTAATTTTTCATTTGACATCATCCATCCAAAGTCTCTGAGCTCTCTTGACCTCAGGACTCTTCCAGCACAGTGTGCTTGGCTGTTGTTGTTCGATGTTGTTATTGAGTGTTGACCCGTGAGTTCCTGCCAAAATCAACGGCTTTACAGGATGCTGCTCCCATCACTTAAAATTGCTGCATGTGGCAGTGCAGAAGTCTGTACTACATTTCTTGATGCAGCTTATTTAGCCAGGCAGATTTGTTGGTAACATCTCAGTTGTCAACTGTTTGTCATCTTCAGACTTAATTAGTAATGATTTTAGGTCCTTCTATTCATTGACATGTGTTAACACAGGCTCAAGAACCAGCCTCTGCCAAGTCCTCAGTAGGAACATACATGTGTACCTGTGACTTAGTCGTCACTGCATGAAATGCTTTTTCATACGTTAATACATGTCAGATTATTTTTCCTCATCTTATTCAAATCGTGTAGTATGAGCTTAAATTCTGCATGGAAAATCAGCAGTATCACTTTACTGACAAAATTAAGAGTAAAAGCAAGTTGAGTAACGGTATAAAATAAAGTTAATATCAGATACTGCTGGTTCTGAAGAAGTTCCATTTTATACAGTTTTATCACTCTTAGTTTGCTGGGGATCATTGTTAGAATTTTCTATTTACCTTTTAAAATACTTGTCACATCAGCCGGTTTTATTCCAGCCACCCCAACTTCCACGTGCCCAAGATGTTTAAAATTGATAGCAATAATAGAGGGTTTCAGGACGTTCTTCTAAAACTGGTGCAAGTCATCCAATCCTGCTGAATTCACGTTCTGCTTAATTAGCTGCAGTCTAAGGTTCTGCTTAGTCGGTAGTAGAGAAAGGAGCGCAGAGATGGTGATGTAACACGCACACAGCACCAAACTGCTGTCCCCGTGCAAAGAAGTGTTAATCTGTGAGGTTTTTTTTGTGCTTCCTCCTCACCACCAAGTGGAAGTGAACAAAATAGCACTGAAATAATCATTAATAT
Organism: Anser brachyrhynchus; assembly: GCF_964034855.1. NCBI lineage: Eukaryota > Metazoa > Chordata > Aves > Anseriformes > Anatidae > Anser > Anser brachyrhynchus. The sequence continues at coordinate 12,483,994 of NC_137703.1, read as the reverse complement.
CTTAAAAACCCAATCTGTATGGTTCTTAATTTTACTAGCTAGCTTCACCCCTGCACCCTTCTTTATAAATGTACAGCTCCTTGCTTTTGGCTTCTTGTCATCACCTTTCCCTTTCTCCAGGGTGATGTGTTTAATCCTGGGCTTCTAAGTGGCTCAGTGTTGGACACAGCACTTTTGAGTTCGTATGTTGTCATCCGGACGGTGGTGTTAACGTTTGGAGGGCGTTTGGTAACAGCCGTGTGGCTCTAGTTTTTCCTTGCTGAAATCCACTGCAGTAGCACAGTTTTTATTCTCATCCATTCCTGATGATACTTGAGGAACAAGAGTAAAATCTCTGCTTTATCCTTTTTCTGAAAAAAGGAAAGGAAGTTCTCCTTTTGAGAGTTGCTCCATTTTTTCCCTTCCGTACTTATCATTCCTAAATAGGACTTGTACTGACTTCCCCATATTCCTGGTGTGTGACTGTCTGCCCAGATTCAGCACTGCTGAGTAGCAGAGTTCTCAGAAATGAGCAGTGCTGGCTCCTCTGTGCTAGTCCTGCTTCAGCTGCGCAGACAGATAAAGCAAATTAACCTAATAGGAGACACGCAGAGAAGAAACAAATCCTGAGGTTCATTTACTTCATTTTTTTTTTCAAGCATCAGTGTTTTGCTGTTGGCTTCTCGCTTGTCAAACCTAGAAGAGAGGGTCTTTCTTTAAGACACCTTCTAGCTCTTGGAGGAGCACTGTAGCACAACGTCAGCCTCCTCTGTGCCCCACAGGGCTGCTTGGTTGGGCACTTTTGAGCTGAAAAAGCTGCTATGGAGGAGCAGCGAGGTGTTCTCTTCCCGTGAATTCCTCCAATGTGGCTGTATGCTATTAGTCCCTTGGGATATTTGCCGGCCAACTTCAGAAGCCCTGAAGTTTGCATCTTGTCTTGGATCTGGGAGGACAGCAGGCCATGCTGCTCTTCTCTTGCCTCCTTGAAGAACACATCCTCTTTCCATCCAATGTTCAAAAGCTGTCAGTGTAGAAGGCTTGCAGGGTGAGAATCTCCCCAAACGCATCCTAATGAAAGGACCATTCAGGGTAGATAAAATGGATTTTTTTTAATGCTTTCCCAGGGACAGAATGATGCGTTCATCCCAAAACCATCCTCAAACTCATGGCTTGAGCTGACCTGCATGCATAAGCTATTGCATAGTACCAAGAATAAACTAATCCATAGCATCTGTGAAGTACACAGTCTTTGGGTGCAGAGGAGCAAACCCAACACAACCCAGGCAAACTCAGCTTTCCTTCACTGAAAGCTGAGCTGATTCAAGTTATCTCACATTGGGTTTGAGCTCAGGGTTTCCTCAGCTCTGTGTAAACAGGGTTCCTTGATCATCTTGCTGCCTTGTTTGTCTCAGTCTTCTTTCCTGAGAAGGAATTCTTTGATGGTTTGCGTGGCACTCAATTAATGGGATTTTTATAATAAGAATCAGCTGATTTGAAAAAAAGGCAAATAGAAAATATTTTCTAAAGGCTTCCTTTGAAAAAATAGTGTCTGGGTGTTATGAATGACCTTGATATCAAAACAACAAAAGCATCACACAGCTTATAAGTTAGCCTTTCTGAAATCTCATCCTAGTCTGCATTTGAAGTAGTTCTTTTAAGGATTATCTCCCCTACCCTCAGCCTCTCCCCGTCGTAATTGAAAGTTTATTCAGCAGTCGTGATTTCGATGCGGGGAGCTAGCAAATGTGACGTCTTGAATTTCCTGTCACTGCTGCGACGTGGTGGGAATGAAGATGTGTGTTGTTACACCAGGTAGTAACTGTGCAAAGTTGGAAACTGCAAAATGTGAACCGTGTGGGTTAGCTGTAAGCCTGCATGTCCAGGCTTGGAAATTTGAGTGCTTGCCTGTGGCAGCTGGCAGGTCTCTGTGGGCTGGTTTCTGTGCTATTGGTATGCATGCTTTCAACCTGTGCTCTGCTTTAATGTAGCTTTTAATCAGTAAATATATATGGAATTAAATATGGCCCTTGTCAGGGCTGCTGGTTAGGTGTGCTCACAAGTCAGAACCCTTGAGAGTAGTTGCAGGCGCAGGTGTTGCCAGGCACGTGCTGTTCCTGCAAAAGGGAGGATGTCCTTTGGATAAACAGGCTCAGGTTATGGGTAGTTAGGAACTGGTGCTTTAAATTGATCTAATGCAGATGGGAGTCGCAAAGCACATTTTTCTTTCCTTTTACTTTTTATGCTGTGGTTTGTTTTTTCTTTTTTTCCTGTTGTAAGTTTGCTTCACCTACACATGCTCTAAACATTTAAATCAGTAATGGAGAGTGTAGCTACCACTGTTGTGTCTCCTAGCCACAGACTGGAGGTACCGGGTCCTTATTAATTAGAGTAGTGTGGTGGGACTTTTGCCTCTCCCTGCACAGCAGTATGCTGTTGGAATCCTTTCTTCTACCAAAGAAATAGCTGCAAGCTTTAAACTTAATGGAGCGAACCCAGGGCTTTAAAGATGCCTGAGAGATCTCCTTTGTTTTTGAAGCTGATGACCGGTGCATGATGACTTTTGAGAGATGAATAGCCTGTGAGAGATGAATAGTCTGCTTTGGAGAAACTACCCTTTGCCCATGAGCAAGTCTGTCTATTAGCAGTGGGCTGTGAACTTGTTGTGGGCTAAGTGGTATTTGAGTCATCTCAGAAATAACTTCAGATAAATGATCTTGACACAGGATTGCCTTCAAGAGCTGTATTTTTGCCAGGCATGATGGCAAATTTGAGATCAGATTTTTAGGATGCGGCCGGGGAACTTTACTCCTGCATCCCCTGTCCCACAGTGCTCCTAAATGATCGATGCTACGGGAGCTGAGGTCCTGGTCTGGGATTGCTCTGGGGAATGGCTCAGGAAGGAAATTCAGGTGCAGCCCTGAGGTCCTCCATGGAGGGGTTTGGGTTCAACCCCGGGAGCTGATGTGGTCTCGGCTGTGCTTGGCAAGGGTGTTGTGGGTGGGGTTAATGAATGCCTAGATCCCTGAATTTCGGGGGGGGGGGGGGGGGGAAGGTGTTAAACTCTGAGAATTAGGAAATGATCACTGAATAAGAGAATACTGTGAGAAGTAGTTAATATTCATGGTGTGTACCTAGATGCTTTTGCTGTGACTGCCTGTGAATGCTCTGGAGGAGACGGGGTACTGGGCTGTGCAGCCCATCTTTCTGTTGAGGGGGGAGAAATCTAAACAAACACGAGTTATTTGTGACAATTCACACTTAAACTTCTTGTTGCTTGTGTGGTAACCTTCCTGTCAAATGCTGTGATACTCTGTATTAAGTATACCAATACCTCGGTTCCTTCTTAGTGCCTCTCCCCATTTATTCAAGAAGACAGTTCTTGGCACAAAAGATAAAATACATTTGTTCTCATTGTTAATAAACATCCAGGTACGTTCAGTGGCAGGACAATGAATCAGTGCAGCAGCACACCGAGTGTGCTGAGGCCACTTCTCAGATACACGGTGCTGCTACGGCCCACTGAGGGCCACGCACAAATGCCTCGTGGGGGTTTTGTTTTCTGCTGTCCAGCTGGGAGAAAATTAATTACAGAAGATGGTAAAAGGAACTTTTTTTTTGCAAGCTACACATGCCGTGAGCAGAGATGAATGGAAAAAGGATTTTGAAAATAACCGAGTCATCATTTTGGAAAAGGTGGAAAAATGATGTTGGCTAATTCATCCCTTGTGGGATTCTGCTGTTATGGAGATAATCACGAGACAGATTTGTCCTTACAGGATGGTATTTCTGTAACAAACTTGCTTGTTTGCTGGACAGAAAGGGGTTTACAGAGGTGAGAACCAACCTGGCTGCACTCTGAGAGATGTGCTAATGTGATTTTAGCCTGAAAAGGTCCCAGATGTTGACCATGTTCCATGAAAATAACACTTCGGAACAGTGATGGTCAATTTCTGCTTTTATGATTTGGGAGGAAAAAGTGTTGTTCTTTTACCTAAGGCACCCTTTTCTTTCCTTTATTCACTTTTTACTTGAATTAGGCTGTAGAAGAAGTTAAGCTTTTTCTTTAATTGTCAGAGGCAAATATCTATTTTATTTTTTGTAATGGACTTCTTGTTATTTGGAGTAATTACGTACATTCATTTTTGTCTCTAGGCTAAGAGCATTCTCCTGCCGTGCTCTCTGTAGAGGAACAGAGGTCCTGGAGTCTGCTCCTTCCCCATGGACAGAGTTTATCCTCAACAGGGCTTTCTTCCACTGTGTGACTTCGGTCCGAACACATGGCAGTGACATCCAGCCCACCCCCATTGTAAACGGGACCTTCGCTCTTCCCAGAGAAGGATCTGGAGAATTGCTTATAGCAGTGAAATGAATTCAGCACGGGGTTTCGTGTCTGATTTCTTTTCAACTGTGCAAATTGTTATCCTAGGAAAATTGAAGTGAATATAATTTGTCCTTAAAAACAATTACTTTAATTATTTTTTGCTATGCTGCACTCTGGCGTATGTGGCCAGTGGGACTTACTTTAAATATGTATGCCCTTAATATCAGCTCAAAAAGAAAGATAGCTCAGCTGGAAAAAATTAATGTGATGGAGAAAAGTAGATTGTTTTTCCAACTGACCTTGCCTCCGTTTAGTCAGCTCTGCTTTTGATGTTGAAATTTACAAATTAATAATTGTAGCTGCTTGAGTAAAGTTGAGGCAGGGAACAATTATCAACGGCAAACAAATCTCTGCTGTGCCTCGCCCTCAGTCGGAGTGCAGTGTCTGCAGCACGGTTATAATTGTACCCACAGTGGCTCACGTTCCTAATAACTAATGAAAACTAATTACTTTCTACGGGCTGCTCCCTGCTGAAGGAGGGTTTTCCGTTGTGTGGCGTGGCTGCGGTGCGCAGGGTGCGTTTACACGGCACCATTGTGATGTCAGGCCCGGGTTTATTTTCTCAGAGCTGCCTCTGCTGGCGGCAGCAGTCTGGCCCGGGCAGTGCAGAGGACTGGTTGGGGCTTTGCAGGCTGTGCTGTGTTTGAGCCTGCCCTGGCTCACCTGCTCTCCACCCCGAGCTCGTTGCTCTGAAGGTAGCGTGTCTCGCTCCGTGGCATGCTGCCAGTGCTGTGCGTGTTCCTGCTGCGGCCATGCCGAGTGACACCAGCCCTGCTCCATCCTCAGAGGTGAGTGCCATCCTCGTTGGCTTCTCAACTCACCTACAGCAGGCTACGTTTGGCAAATAACTTTGGTATCTTCTGGATTCGGGAACGTTGGCTGTAAAATAGTCTGGTTTGTAGGAGTAAGTCACTGAGCTGTTACGGTTACTAGCAGGCTGTGGCTGAGCTTTGCCTTGGGTGCCATGTAGCTCATGTCTAGAGGCTGAAGCCCAGAGCTATGGCAGTTACTGGCTGGGTATGAGGCCATAAAGGTGAAGCCTTTATGGCCTCGCACAGCTGACTGCATGTGACTGTAGCTGTGACTTCCTGAAGGTGCTGCCGCAGGCAGACCTTGCGGAGTGCAGCCTGCTCGCAGAGAACGCGCCGTTCTTGGAAACTCGACCTGAAATTGGCGTTGCCGTCAGGATTTTGTGGTAGAACATCCTGTTACAGCTTAGCTACCTGAGTATTGGACTCGGAAGGGCTCCTAATCATCTCGTAAATCTAATCAGTGCTGTAATTTGCTGAAAAGCTGGGATTCAGTTTGGAGCTGAATCCAAGAGTTCTTGGAAAAGATCTACATCTGTTGGGGAAAGCAGACCCTCAGGCTACAAGGGTGATGTGGGGGGAGCCGTCCTCACCGGCACTGACAGGCACCGGAGGGCTGTCCCCCACGCTGAGCTGCTTTTACTTCCCGTCTGTGTGGTTTGAGGGTGCTTTGAACCCTGGGCACTGATCAAACCTTTCAACCCTGAGCACCAGATGAAAAGTATGATTGGGAAATTTAGTTGTTATTGCCTCCTTAGATACAGACCTGCTGTACAGGGTCTCCCTTCCCTGCTCCCAAAGCTGTTTCTAAAGCTCAAACCCTTAAATACCGGGGTACTCCAGCTGCTTAGGGGATTCTAAAAGAATTAAATACCAAGTGATCAGCCCCTGCATAACTTTCGGCCCAGCTTTTTGGTTGTTAAGGCTAGGGGAGTCTGAGAGCTGCCTTAGTGCTCTGGCCAAGTAGGAGTAAAACCTCCCTCCAGGTAAGGGGAGTTTTCTGGAGCCTGCTGGGCCTCCCTGACTTCATCTCTCCCTGGATTTCCGTGACTGTGAAACGACTGAGAAATTGTGGGGTTGTGAAGACGTAGGTACAAATAACTGCAGTGCTTCCTGTGAAGAGGCAGTGACATGCTGTTAGACGGCCACTGCTCTGTTGTGCATGCTGGCTGCAGTTCCTATTACACCAGCGGCAGGGCTGCTGTGATCAGCTGATGGCGTGGTGAGCGCTGGTGAAATGAGCTCTCCTTGGGAATGCCCCAGCTAGTTACCAAACACATTGCCTTCTAAAAGACAAGCTAATGTCGTCATAAAAGGGACTTCGTGAGTCTCGACTGGCGCTGTTTTACAGGTTATATGCGTGGAAGTATTTGTTTTATAATCCAGTGATAAATCCAGCTAACCACCCCACTAATTGAGTAGAAGGGAGTTAAAGCAGTAAATTTAAGATACCCTTTTTTTTGCCTGCTCCGTCGTTCCAGGAACTGGATTTTGCCATATGCCTGGTAGTTCTGCTGGTTCCTGTTCCTGCCAGCAGCGTGGTGGGTTTTACATGTGGTTTTGCATCACATCGTGTATTGTTATATATAACGTGACCTCCTCTCTACCCAGTCCTATCATTGACTTCAGCGTCACTTATTTTTCATGCAAGTGTGAATAGCTCAGTGTGGTGGAAGTCTGGGGGACTGGGACAAAACCTCGATGGAGGAATGCCCCTTCTCCCCAGCTGCTGCCAGCCAAGCCATCGGAGGAGCTGTGAGCACTTGTATTTGCAGCAGTGATTCCCAGCATTTCCCACTACAACACCTGCCCTCACCCTGTAAGTCATTTTGTAGCTGAGGTTTTGCTGGGCTTGCAGCCACACTTCTAACTGTCTTGAGTCCCTCTTTTTGGAAACAACTACCTTCGGGTAAGCGAGAAGGATGCACAGTTTTCAGAGTTTGAGTTTGTGCTTTCTGCTTGTGCCGTGGCCATCTCTGAGTGCAGTAAACTTTCTGTAGCCTGGTTTGTATATCTGTACTAATCCCTACATGCCTCCCTGTGGAGGCAAATTGCACTTTTAAACCTCTGGGTTTGGGGTTGGTGACCAACTTCTCTTTGTTCTGGCCTTGCCTGTGCTGCCTCAGTGCAGCTGATCCCTGTGCAGTGCTTGCAGCCCCCTCCTGCCTGTGCCTTGCCTTGTGCTGTTGGCTGTGCAGCGTTTGGGGGCTGTGCAAGTGACCCAGCTGTGATGCTGGAGGTGGGCATGGGTGCTGGCATGGGGACCATGTGTCGTTTGTGGAAGGCTGCTGGTGTGGGAGGATATGAAAGGGCAATGTCAGCCCTGAGCGTCACGGCACTGTGATTCCTGGGAGGATTGCCCATAGTCCTGCACTGCCCGTGCACTGCCCACCTTGCTCATCCAAAATGGGCCTGGGCATGGGCGGTAGGAGCTCTGCCTGCCCCTTGGCTGGGTCCACGCAAGGGTGGGAAGAAGTGAGCTTGGGCAGGCAATTTGGGTGGAAGTCCCAGAAGTGCTCTCAGGGCAGTTTGCACAACTGTCCGCACCCTTCTTCCAGGAAATACCAAAAAATACTTGCTATTCACTTTGACCTATTCAAAGGGTGTTTCTTATAAAAGAGATGAATGTGTGAAAAACTTCACTGCTCTGGTACTGCTCTGGTCAGAGGTCACCTATCACATGCCATCAGGAGGTAACGCTACAGATGGGGATCAAATCCCATCTCTGCCTGGAGCTGCTCTGTCCGCAGATCTCCACTATACCCCAGTGTCTGTAGCTTCCACAATCCCAGCAGAAGCAGGACCTGCAGGACACAGATGCTTGTGTTGGCAGCCTGGTAAAACACTTGAGTAAACTCTTGTTCCTTCACATGGTCCAGGAGAATCTCTAATTTACATGCTGGTGGCTGCAGAAAAGATGCTAATGAAGCAAGCCTAGCAGCCTCATTTACCCATATGAAATCATTACCAGGAGATAATTCATTCTCCTGGAAAATACAATAATGGTAATGTAATACACAGAACACAATACTACCCTCTAATAAGTCTGACAGGCAGATTGCAGTGTCTATTTAGGCTGTATTAGCCAGCCAGCAATTTCAGATGCTTTTATGTGCAGACCCTTGTTCCTCAACTCTGCTCTTTGCTGGTTAAGCTAAACTAATTAAAGAAAAATGTGTTACAGCTAGAAGGTCCAAGAGAAAGCTAAAAACATGCCTTCTGAACAAAATAACCCTCCCAAGTGATCGGCTTTCGGTTGTTCTTGCAGGAACACAAGCCACTTTGTTTTTTGGAGGAGTGGACAGGGCAGTTACACTGGGCTTAATTTTGCTCCGTGTCTTGGGTTCCTAAACGCAGGGTGTCATTGAGGACTGCAAGCACTAAACAAGACTTGCATAACCAGGCTCTTCTGCTCCTTACAGCACGAGGTGACAGCTCTGGTGAGACAAACGCTGCTGGCCATTTAGCGCATGATATATGGCCTGTAGCCTCTAATCACCCGCGCTCCTGCTGTGTGCTTAAGGCTCATCCCGGCTGAGGCTTGCAGTGCCTGGGGCTGCCTCAACACGCTCCCAGGAGCAGGTAGTGTGCGGAGGACTCGCCTGCTGCTCCTTCCACGTGCTGCAAAATGCTGCCCCTCTGCTCGGCCTGATGTGACTCGCCAGGCAGAGGACAGCCGTGTCCTCTGGCAGGAGTGGGAACACCTCCTGTTTCAGGAGCTGCTGTGCTGCTCAGGGGGTGCCTTGCTGCAGGCCAGCAGAAATGTAAGGGTTTTGTGAGGAGCATGATGCCTGTAGCAGTTGTTGGAGAGTTGTGCTTTTGGGCTGCCCATCAGTTGAAGACCTTACAGCTATGGGAGATTATTAGTCTTGATTACGGTTGAGTAAGGCAGCTGAGTACATACTTTGCCTGTAAAGAAGGCTTTTTTTTTTCCCTCAGCATTTCTGAGGCAGAGTTTTGTCTTCCTGATGCTTGTCCCCATCTGGTTCCTGTCCTGCCCCAGGGAGAGGGATGGGGATCGTTCACCCTTCCCACTAGTGGGGTAAATACGGCAGGGAACAGGATTGGAGAGGAGGGAGCAGAAGTAGAGAATTCCCTTCTGGAGCCTCTACCCTGGCATAGGGATGCAGATGTGCAGCCCCTGAGGATGTCCCCTCATCACCTGCACAACTTGCCCAGATGTGAGCACGGGTTGGGCTGGGGGCTGTGCCCTGAGCTGCACAGCAGAAGCAGCATCCTGATCATCAGCCAGTCTGGGGCAGGGCTGGTCTCACTGGTGCACCCGCACCCCCGGAGGAGTCCTTTCTGCACCCTGTCCTGGCCCATAGGTCAGCCGAGAAACCAAAAATCCTCATCTCATCTATTTTTTACATGAAGGCTATAGTTTCTATTTTAGCTCTCTTGCTCTGAAGTGCAGTTTCTCTTTCTGGAGCAGTGAACTTGTGCCTTTGTCTCTCGGACTGCAGACGCTGCACATCGCCAGGACTGTCCTGATGCGCTCCCTGCTCCTCTGAGTTCAGCCTTGCAGAGCCCCGGGCAGGCTCAGCCCTTCCCTTGCTCTCTTCTCATTTGACTTGAGTGATCCGTTCTGATCGTGGTGAAAATTCATGCGGGGCAGAAAACTTATCCCTATGTCACTGCAGACTGCTGCTGGCTATCTTGAGCAGCGGTCAGAGCTGAACTTCAGAAAGCGCAGCATGCGGCGGGTTCACTCTGCAGCCCGTGCCGGAGAGGTGCGCTCCACTTGGGCGTTCGAAGAAAAATTGGCACCGTGTGCTGTTGAATGCCGGCCCACTTCAATTACCGACTGAAAGATAAAACACGTTTTGCTCTTGGCTGGCTTCCTTGCTTGCTGATGCTAATAACATCACGAGCTCAGCGTTTCAGGGGTCATCTTGAAAGAAGCAGAGATCTGACCCCCTGCTCCTGCCTCCCCGCTGCCGTTACTGGGCTGACGACCAGCGCTGGGCTCTTCCTTTGCCAAAGCACAGATGACTGCAAGGCATGCTCCAAGGCAGGGTGGTTTGGTTCTTTTCCTTTCGGCTGGCAGGCTTCTCCATGCACACCTTTTATTTTGTGCCTGTGCGAAGGTCAGCCTGAAAGCCTGCAGAGCTGCAGCTTTGACAGCTGCTCTGCACACCTTTATAGGGCGCAAGGCTGAGGGCCACCTGGCTGTATGTGTGTCTTTTCTCACCCTCTAGAAAGTTTTGTAGTCTTCTTTTTTTTTTTAACACTCTGGGGTGCTTCTCTGTCTCTGCCAATTAATTCACTGCGGTTATTTCAATTTTGTTCACAACCTGCTTGAGAGAAGTTTTTTAAAGCTAGACTTTTCGCACTGAGGAAGAAGGAAAAACCTGAAGCGAGGCTGAATCACCAGTAACAACAGGAGACATAACGCTTAGCCACAAAGAACTGCAAACATGCCTAGAAGCTGATGCATGGAAAACTCGAGTGCTTCCTCAGCTGCCTGCCACTGCGAATGATAAAGATGATAGAAATGAACTTAACTTGTTCGTTAGTGTGAAAATCAAACAACTGCAAGGCCAGCTCTTGCTATTCCTATACCACGGGCAGTTCTGCTACAACTACTTAATGCCAATTTTTTCTCCAAGAGTCCTTGTCCCATGTGAAAAGGCAAGAACTTTTTTTTTTGCATCTGATAGTGGGAACTTGTACCGTTAGCTCTGATGAAGTTTTAGGTTTTTCTCAGGAATTTAACGTGGGTGCTGCTTCCAGCTGCTGTTGAGCCAGTTTCAGGAGCCTGCAGGTCCTGGGGAGCCCAGGACAAGGGCTGCTGCGCAGCTCTGAGGGCCCAGGTACTCAACCAGGCTGCTCTGTCCCTTCTGCTGTCAGGAAGGCTTTGACTCATGGATCTTAATTAACCTAAAATTGTTTTTTCGGCCTCCTATGTGGTATTTCTTCCTCAGCACTCACGCTGCTGTGCGGAGTTGGTTTGTTTATTCTGCATCCCCAAGAGTAGTGAGTTTTAATTCTGTAAGCACCAAATGTCTTTTTTGTTTTCCCCACCCTACAGCCTTTCATTATCGTGCTGCTGTAGGTCAGTAATTAGCTACGCAAATGTTTGCAATCATATTTTTTGCTTGGGGAGGGTACAGTAGGCACGGGATGGCAGTGGTTCAGCCAGTCCATATATAAACATATATCGGCAGCCGTGCTTTGTCTCTTGGCAGCTTTCTTTCAGTGTGCTGCGTAATTGCTCTAGTGAAAACATTTCCGTTAATAATGGAATAGAACTTCCTAACGTGCTATTAACTAGATTTTCTTCTTTTGGGTTGACATTAACGGTGGTGGTGGTTCATGAGGCTTTTTGCACGCACACAGGTGTAACTGTGCACAGAAGTTGGTCCTCTCACTCAAGGCCACGACTCCCAGAGCCCTCAGAGAACTTCATCAGCTGACCTGAGGCAATCAGATCCAGCAAATGTGATTTCTCTTAAAAAAAAAAAAAAAAAAAACCTCATATGGTTGGTTTTGAATGTGTCTTTAAAAAAAAAAAAGGCTGCTCTGGGAAAAGGTGGGTGTCCTGTGCCTCAGTTTCCTCTAGCAATGACAGCCCAACCCATGAAATAAGCTGGGTCCTCTTGAGGTTTGATGCTACTAGCTAGTCCTAGCAGGTTGTAATTGTACATTTCCAAGGGTTTATTTGCATACAAAGATCTGCTAGGTGCTCTCCCACCAAGAAAAGGCAGCTCAATAAAGCCTTCTCTTGCAGACGTGAGGAGCAGTGCGATGACCTGTGTGTACAAGGGACCTCGTGTCCCTTCCAGCATTGGTGGAGGACTCTCCGTGTCCCATCACAGCTGCTTAGCTCACACCCCTGTGGGTGCTGGCATTTCTAACTAAAGACCGTGGCAGTTATTTTTATCAGAAAAGGGGTTTTGACTTTTAAAAAGTTCTTCAAATGTATACAGATCTATTTTCCTTCTCCTGGTTATGAATTAAGGTAGTGCTTTCAAGACTCTTTAATTTTGGCTGCAACAAGCCGCGAGGTAGCTGGCAATGATGAATAAAGGGTTTGGCTGGAGCATATGTTAATGCACAGAAAACAATGACACTTAAAATAAATGCCCCTAAAGCGCAGGATCTGGCAGCGGCTGCAGGAGACGTGTAGTAAATGATGCAGTGCTGCTGCTGTGCTTACGAGGGACAACAGCCGCCGCTGGCTAGTGCAAGGGTTTAATTCTGCTGAGCTCCCCCAGCAGCCGTGTGGGCAGCGACCTGCAATGGGTGCCTCTGAGCCAGGGTTTTAAAACCCTGATTTGAGCTGTATATAAGAGGTTTGGTGCCAGCTGCAACTCCCCCTGCAGAAGGCTGGGAGTGTGAGGCAGCTCCGGCACCAGCTGCACGGTATGTGGGGTGCTCTGCAGGCTCTGCGCGTTTGAAACCTGGCTGGAATTTGAGCATTTCTTAGAATAGGCTTCTGGGGTGAACACGGTAAAGGGGCTGCACCTCTATAGCTGGAATATAGGTCCCCTCTCTGCCTGTTGCAGGGTCCCACCTACCAAACAGCGTCCCCATGTATTCATTTGCATGTGTTGCACAGCTTCAGTCAGTAGGTAGAGGAGCAAAGTGTTGTTTGCACTCAGGTGCAGCTGTTTCAGGAGGCTGGTGCTTGTACCACAAGCAGTTATTTAAGCACAGCAAATGCCTCTTGCAAGATTGCTCTTTTTCCTCTTTTCCTTTTTCTCTGTCTTAAGTCATGACTGAAACAACCAAAAGACATTTGTGTCTTGCAAGGGTTTTGGTAGTATCAATGTGATGGCCATGGAAAGGCAAATGTAGTGAAAAGCTTGGGGGGATGAGAAGGGGGAGAACTGCATGTTTCTGGATTAAAGACTTATTTCTTGCCCATGGGCACAAAACCTTTGTTGCACATCAACAGGCAACACTCATCAGCTTAAAGCCAACAAAGCTTGCTAGCAAGGCGTAGTGGTGTTCTGAAATGAAGTGGGAGGTAGGGGACAAGGATGACTGATTTGTCATGCAGCAGCAGCCTGAAAACCTCACCAGAAGTTCTGTGCCCCCCAGTGCTGCATCCTTTTTGGGGGATGAGGGGGAAAAAAAAAGTGTAGGTAAAGTTGCTACCTCATTTTTCCAAGAAAGGGATCAATGGAGGGGACAGGGCAGCTCAAGGTAGTGTGGGGCTGGTTCAGGTGTTGAGGAGGGGTCACCTCCTGCTCCGAGGGGTGGTGGGTTCCCAGCATCTGGGCTCCAGCACTGCGGGGCTGGAAGCTGAGCAGGATGAGGGTCTGTGCCACGTGTCCCCTGGGGTCTGTTGTGTAATTCCATGTCTGCATGCACAGCGTTGCTGAGGCACGTGCGTGGCTGGACACAGCTCTGTCATGGTGCTGGAGCTGCTCCAGCACACCCATGGGCAGTGGCATATGGGGCAGCATGTTGGTGGATGCTGTGTCACACAGGGAGCTGTGTCTGGGCTGGGCTCCCAGCCTCGCAGGGAAACAAACGTTGCAAACCACGTGCTGTGCCTTAAACTGCCCCGTGCTTGCTGCTGTGTTCAGGCTCTAAGCAGGCTGTGCAGGGGCACGTGCGGTGGTGCTGAGAGCCAGCCCCTCTTCTCAAGACAGCACATCTAACCCCTGTGGCAGGAGCAAAACATGTGGCAGTATTTCTTCATTCTCTGACAGAGCAGGGTGGTCACAGGTAACACAAGATCAGTGTCAAACAGCTTGCAGCACCCCCCTTGCCACAGCTAGAAGTGGGCTGGGGAAAGCTGTGCACATCTGTGCCGAGGAGGGAGCCCTCTTACAGGTGGTGGTGATTTTTTTGCCTGAAATGACTGCAGGTATAAACTTACACAGGTGCAGAAACTATTTCTGTCATTACCCTAGAGAAATGCTGTGCTGCTGTTGTTACTATGGGAATTTAGGATACTAAATAATAATAGAAAAATTAAATTCTGGCTAGTAGAGGGATTTCTGTCTCCAAACTCTGGTTGGGTATCTTTGCACCATGGTTCTTGTAGATCCCCAATCTGGGCAGATTTATGAAGCCAGCATAGAACAGCAGATCTGCCAAGTCAGATCTTCCTGGCCTTGTTAACTCAGGCCAAAAGTCACAGTGGAGGTGACAAACCCTGCCACACCTGCACTGGCCTCAGGAGCAACCTGAGGTGCTGGTGCCTTTTACTTGGGATCCTGCCCATGGCAGCAGCTGGGTTTCTCCAGCACAGCTCTACAGACACTACAGACACCAAGGAGCTAGAAGAGAGGCTGCTGCTTAAGGTATAGAAAAAGATGCTTTCCTCCCCCTTTTCTGAAAATAGATGTTCCCTAAAGCAGCTCTCAGTGCTTTAGAGCATCTGACAACCCGCCTGGCTATTGCAGCACACTGGGATTTAATGCTGAGTAAAAGCTTGGTTTCCGTTCTGTAGTTGTTCCTTTAATAGGGTTGTGCTAGGGAAAAGTCAGTTCAACAGGGAGGAAAATTAAACTGTTAATCCTGTGGGAAATTTTTCCATTTTTTACCCCCAAGTTTTTGCTTTATTAGTGAAATAGAAAAAGAGGTGATTTCAGATTTTTTTTCAGAAACACTGATGAAATGAGCTTGTAACAGCTTTTGCTTGGAATGAAGGACTGATACAAATTAACCAAAATATGTTTTGTAGTCTTGATCTTTGATCAGCGTGAGAAAGGTCTGTACTTGTTACCTGTCTCAAGACTAGAAACCTGAGCCTGAAAACCACCTCTAGGACAAAACTAATTTGTTCCCTGAGTTACAGCTTCCGACCCACTGGGACAAGCAGAAGCACAAGTAGATGTGTAGTTGCCCACCCCGTTGTCTCTCACCTGCTCCCAGACCAGTTGCAGTGAGCTAAAACCTCTGGTTTTCCACGTGCTGCTTCTAGCATGTAGCTCTTAGCAGGTGTCGCTCACAGCTTTAAAAGTTCTTGCTTTAAATCATCATTCATTGTGTTAATTGGCGAAGTTCCTTGGTTCTTGCTAGTATTTCATTGAGCTTAGGCTGCATGGGAAGGCAATAAATGTCACTGGCTGGTGTAGGACAGCGGGACTTTGCGGGTTTGCAGTTGAACTGAGACCTCCCTTGGGACTGGCTTACAGGCAGAAAAAGTCCTACAGACTGCATATTAAACTTCCTATTTTTAACTCTGTCAGCTTGAGAGAGCATAGCAAGACAACCCGATTTTCCCCTGAGGATTGAGTAGAAATATCAGGCTGTCATTTCAGTTCACTACTTGGGGATAATTAATTACTGCTGAGGACAATTAATCATTTTAAAGAATTTTTGTTTCTTGTAGGGGGCAGGGACAAATACAAGATAAAAGCCTCCAGCTGACCCAACATGAGGCCAGGCCCTGTGCTATATTGACCATAACAGTTATTTGCTGCTCGGGGTGGCTTTGGTGGTGCTCAGGCTCTGTGGCCATGTCCTCGGTGGTGACTCCGTAACCCAGCTGGGACGGACGAATCCTGAGCAGTTTGTTCGGTAGCAGTTCGTGGTTTGGGGTGACTCTGGAGAAAGCTCAGCCTGTGGGAAGGGGCCCAAGGGGGTTGCTCAGAACTGTGTTGAGTGCAGCTGGGAGGAAAGGGCCTTGTGCCCCCTGGCTCTCTTTTGCACCGAGGCCAGCACCACGAGTCCACCCGTGAGGCACGAAATCATCTGTCTTTGGCTGCATTGTCGGCTGCAAGTGCAATTGGTCTGGGCTCAAAGCGTCACTGACTTTGTTTAGACCCGATACCAGCTGCTGCTCTCCTACCAGTTATCCCATCCCATACCGACTGGTAGGCGCTCGGCGTGTTGCAGAGCCAGCCTTCTGGTGACATGCTAAAAGAGGAGCTTGATGTGAGCTGCTTTTCTCAAGTTCTCTCTGTGGGCTCTCTCTGTGTTCTCTCTGTGGGCTTGGCAGGCTTCATTGGATGGCTGTTTCATCTCCAGCTTCATGAAAACAAAGGAGAAGAGTGACCTTTCCCAGGGGTCTCAGCCATGCTGTAGGTTTTCTGGGATGGAGATGTTGCTTTGTAGGAAACCATACAAGTTTTTCTGAGCACTGGTAATATCCCACACCTGTTTTGTAAGCAGATGGAAAACAATGCTATTAGCAGGCACAACTTAGTAAGTGCCCTAAAACACGCACAGTAATCACTGCTCCTGACAGAGCACGAACCTTGTGTACTCCCTTGTGAAGCTGTAATGGTTTGGGAAGGTTGGTTTGTGTCCCTCTGCTGCTAGAGGATGGTTCACCAGTTGGGTTTCAGAAGATGATGTCTGTGTTGCCTGCTCAGATACGTGAGATGCTGACTGTCAGATACCATGGGCTCAGCTGGGCTGAAAGTGCTGGGTGCCGTGGAGTGCTGAGGGCAAATACACACCTGCATGTGTGCTGTTGTACTCCTAGTCTGTGTGCTGCAATGCCCTTTTGTCTCCTGCTGACGGGCCGCTGGTGTGCTGAGCACAAGGGCTGCTTTGTGCCAGTCCTGAAAAAGCCTAGCAAGGCGTAGCAGTTCCTGCTTCTACGGCATCATTTCCTCATAACCTGAGAAAATTGCTCAGCTTGTCCTCATGAGTGGTTGGCTGCATTATCCACTGCAGTTTGCACCACCAGTCGTACCGTATGCAAAGCTGTTGCCTGTGCTTAGGCTCCTAAACCCAGCACCAAGGGCTAGGGCTTTGCGAGAAGTTGTAAAGGAAACTGAGTCTTGGCAGTTCTGGAGGTAACATCCTTGACAACAAATGATCTGAGAAAGAAAGGGCAGGAATAAATGAGAGGACTTGGCATGTGTTAGAAGCTTACCGTGAGGTGTGCTGAGGGTCCCGCAGTGAGGATCTGGTGTTCGGGATGTCTGTGGACAACCTGGAAAAGGTAGGGAGCAGGATTTAGGCCTGTTGGGCTGAAGCGTCATCCCAGTTGATCACTGGTCTCATCCGGTGTCTGCATCTACAGCATTTCAGTGCCTGGCCCAGCCCATTGCTCCCAGGCATCTGTGTTGTGAGCTCATCCTAGGTCTCCTAGTAAAAAAATAAATCATCTCTAAATTGGAGAAACTGGGGACTGGTGCTACTTAACCCCTGGCTCTGTCACGCCCATGGTGGCTTCTCTTTCCCTCTGTAGACTGTGCTGCAGGTGTCAACATAAAATCATGAAGCTGAGTGTGATAACAGGATTTCCGGAGGTGTGTGCAGGGCAATTATTAAATGTATTGATTTCCAATAAAAAGATGCTTAAGAGCTAAGTGGAACATATTTTGGAAACATGCCAGATCAAGTATGCTTCATAAATAAACCATAGCTGTGATATGTGGTATGAGGCTGTCTTATGAATAAATTAAACTGTCTGGGGTCAAGCACGCTTTTCTTAGGTCATCAGAAATGTGAAAGAAAATAAGTCAGTTGTGTCTGTGCTGCAGCTTGTCCAGGAAAACAGGGAAGACTCCACGGTGGGAAGGAGCACAAGCAAGTCGCTAACAGGAAGAGTAATAAATAATGCCCTGATGTTTTTCGGAGAAATTTCTCTGTGGACTGAACAGGCAATACTGCAGTTTCTCAGCAAGTCCCCCAGGCTATGTCAGTGGGCACAAACTTAATTCTCTGTGTTTGCTCTGTCCCCATTTAACCTGGCTTTGTCCTGCTCTGGCTTCTCTTAGGAAAATCAGGACCGAGCTGTCTGGTTTAAGTGCTCCCCACAAGCACAGTCAGTTGTGCAGCGATATTGATTGTAGTGGATATTTGGGAATTTGGGATCCAGGTATTTGGAATTGTGTCCTGAGGAAGCACAGAGAAGAAACGTAGCATGCAAGCATGTCTCCAAGCGGAAGATCCCTAGTCTCACAGCACTTAAGTAGAAAATCTGACTGCCTGCGCGCTCAGACGCCTGTCACGTACTGTGCAGCTGGTACCTTATCTCTCCTGGGGAGTCCGTGGTAGACCAAAGCGGTGCTTTAGCATCTGACCTGAGTTAGAGGTG
Source organism: Anser brachyrhynchus (assembly GCF_964034855.1). Lineage (NCBI taxonomy): Eukaryota > Metazoa > Chordata > Aves > Anseriformes > Anatidae > Anser > Anser brachyrhynchus. Next base: position 12,465,864 of record NC_137703.1, on the reverse strand, counting down.
AGGTGCTCCATGGACAAGGACGGTGCCATGGCTGGGTTTTGCTTCATTCATGCAGCAGAAGGCTGGTGCAGCCCTTCTTACTGCAGATGGCTTCCTTAGCCATGGCTGTTCTGCTGCTGGCTGCCTGAGCCTGTGCATGCTGCTAGCTGATGCAGAGGCAGTTTTTTTCACCGCACAGGGTTGAAGACAGCTGAGCTTTTACGTAAGTAAAGTTTACTCCTACATGCATGCACGCAAGCCCCAGTGCTGGCTCTTATTTGAAACTGGCAGGTTTTCTCCCTAGCCTTGCGGTAATCAAATTGGTGAGTTGCTAGTTTGTTCTTTCTCCTGTCAAACCTCTGCCGAGCTGAGCGGGCATTTAGCAAGAGTAGAGTCTGTAAGAAACGCTAATAGAGAGCAGCTGTTATCTCATGAGAGAAACATCAGTGTGAATTTTCCCTCTTGCTATTTGTGTTTCAAAACTGAAAGACAACATTTAGGCATCAGCTGGCCCGCAGGTGGAAACTGAAGTGTATTTTGGAGAGGTGGGACTGACTAAAATCCCTTTCCAACATAACCAGCCACTATACTGAATAAGGAGGGGCAGAGACCTAGGCCACTTGGCCTGCTTTCCTCCCCCATTGCTAAACGTGTACGTCGCATTCGTGAACTTCAAGTGCCCTCTTAAAAACACTGTTCTTGCTGGGAAACTGTTTCAGAGCCTCCCAGCGCCGATCAAACTCTTCTGATTTCTAGGTTATGTGTATTCCTGGCCATATTTATCTGTACTGGCTCCAGTACGGAGGTTGTCCTATAAATACCTCCGGGATGATCATATTCCCTCTTGCATTTGGTTCTGCTAGGCTTAAATGGGCCAAGCGGTTTTAGTCTTTGTCACAGGCGGCTCCGTTCGGCGGCCGATCCTGCTGACCCTGCTCTGCGCCTGCTCCAGATGGACTTCATCTCACTCAGATGCTGTAACACAAGCGAGCCATTTTCCTTAAATATAAAAAGTCTTTCAGGTTGACAAGCTTAAAGATCAACATCTTGTCTGGCATAAGGCTGGAGTCTGCAAATTCAGCATTTGGACTTAAATAGTTTTTCATTTTTCACACATTTTTTAAAATTGCAGTATACACACTAAACAGATGATGCTCAGCAGGGCACTGCATAAGCTGCTTTCTGTTGTGTGTTGCTCTCAGTGACGGCTGAAATTAGGCTTCGAGAGTTGCTGGCAACCTTTTTTTCTGGATGTTGTGTATCCAGGTCTATGTCAGGAGACGTTTTTTGGTGATTTCACTTTCAACTTTTTTGCCAGCACTTTTCAAAGTGCCTACTTAGCTCTGCCAGCCTCCAGAGAGGCTGGGGAACGTAGAAACATTTGGATCCAAATAGTTTGGAGGGTTTAGGACGTTGAGATCCAGCTATGAGTCTGACAAGTGCCAACTAATGGAAATTATCACACTAGCTGGGATTTATGGTTGGTTTTGCCCATTGTTATTTCCCTGACAGCATCCAGGGGCCAGTGCTTTACAGAGACCTCTCGCAGAGCAGCAGCAGATCGATGCTTCTGCAGGAAAAGCCTCTTCCAACATCCAGATTTGGGCTTGTTCCCTAAAGCAGGAATAAAATGTGTCATCCAGTAAAATATAAAAATAGATGATCCTTTGCAGATTTGTGCCAGCCTCTTCCAAAATAAGATACCGTTACTGTGAGTTTCAAAGGTTGTTACAGCCGAATTGTGCTGGGCCAAAATATGGGGAATGTTGGAAATGCTGGGATCCAGCTACAAGTCAGGTTTCTTTGCACTTATGAGTTGCACAGAAAACAGAGCTGTTCAGTGCAGTGAGGACTGAGATTTGATAAGTTTTTCCCCTGTTCTCCTAATAGAAGGTAAGAATTACATGAATTTATTAAGGATGCTATTAACGTCCTTAGTTCCACTTTATTGCTGGACCTTAAATTAAGCTCAAGTAATAGAATAAAATATTGCCTGTAACGTGGGATTTAAATGATTTCTGACGCATCCTTTTGGAAAAAGTGGATGTGAAGGGAGCAGCAGTTGTGAGGCGACTGGTTCCTGAAGCTGGTGTAAGCGTGCTGTTAATTAACATTTTTGCAGCACTTTGAAAATGTAAATTGCTCAAGGAATGTTAAGTATTATTATTATGGCAGTCTTGAAAAGTAATAACTTAATCTATGAATTTAGGAGTCTGTTGTTCAGAATTACAAGTGGGACCCTGAAGTGGCTGCTAGTGTAGCAAACGGGTTGGGGCCCCTGGGTTCAGGGCTTGGGGTTTTTTAGTGGGGTCTGTCAGAGGTTGGCTCATGGCTGTTGAGTGCTTGATAAGTGACCTCGAAGGGTAAAGATGAGGACAGATCATTCAGAGTTGTCATGCTGGTGAACTGGAAGCAAGTCACATGTAAAGTGTTGCTTGGAAAAGCATGCATTTGGGTGCAGAGAGCTGCAGGGGTGAGCTGTTCCCGAAAAGCAGCCAGTCTGAAAAGGTGCAGGGCCACTGCCGAGTTGGCTGAACCAGGGCAGCAGGACATAACCGGAGCTCTCCCTATCCCCATCCGTCGTGGCTGTGCTTACGGGTGCTGTAGGGGTGCAATTGCTTCCCTGGAAGAGAAGATTTGCACGGGGTGCCCCGGCTGGTAACTGGCAACAGGCAAATGTCCTCTGTGGCTGGGCACCCGCCGAAATTCGGAGCAGCAGTAAGGTGATCTGAAACCGGCACTGGTGCAATCTCATGTAAAATACCTGAGGCTGTTCCTCATACCTGTAACCAAAAAAAGGACACCGGGGGAAAAATACCAGAAATTATGACCTATAATGAGAGGCTAGAGGAATGTGATTAACTCAATTTATCAAAGTGTGATTTGATCCGTCTGTATCTAGATGGGGAACAGCTCTTTAATGTACAGCAAGATCCAGTGGCTAGAAATAAAAGGTAGGCACATTCTGACCAGAAATAAATTGAAGTTTAACTGTGAAGATAATTAGGCACGGGAGCAGTGTAACTGATACTGAGGATTTCAGTGAACTCTCCATTGCTAGAAATGCTAAAATCGAGACTGAATGGTTTTCTGCTCCAGCTTTCATGGAAATTGATTCAGGACTATCTCCTGGCCTGTTATGCATAATACCTATATAAATGACCTTTATTAATTCACCGTGTGGCTTTGGGCAGGTTTAATGGGGACAGCCCGATTCTAAGTACTGGCAGTGAAGTCCTGGCTCCAGTAGAGTTCAAAGGCAATTTTACAAGTGAATTTGTCAAGGCCAACATTTCTCCTGTGCTGACTTTGAAGAGTGTTGAACACTCCAAAGCCTTTACATTTCAACTGGAGTTTACTCAGCAGCTGTGGAAAATACAGCAGTCAGCTGTGAAAATCAGCATTTCCAGGGGTACATCTCCAATTTGCGCCTTATTATTGCGGTGCAGATGAGGTGAGCTTCCTGTGAAACAGGAGTTAATGCTGCCGGCTAGTTCCAAGGACGTTATGTGACCTAGGGAACGTTTGCAGCGCGTGTTGCAGAGAGGTGCGTGCAGACCCGTCCCCCAGCGCTGCCAGGAGGCTGACGCTCGCCGGGCTGCCTGACGCAGCGGTGAGCTGACCTGCCGTCTGGCCACAAAACACGAGTTCTGTCTTGCAAAAAAAAAGTGTGGATTTGGTGTATCTTGCCTGCATGTGGAACTTTTCAGTCTCTTGTGTAAAACCCCAAGGAAAGGGTGTGCAAGCACTGCTCCAGGCTGGGCAGTGCAGGACGATAAATGGGCAGTACTGCAGAAGGGAGCTTGTGCATCAGCACCTCTCCCTGCTTTGCTGTTTTTATTCTTTTTTGTATATATATATTTTTAACTGTAAGCTTCATTTCTAACAGTAATTCCATTGAAAACAGTTCCGTTAAAATGAGCTGGTGTTCTCCAACAGTGGCATTTTTACCTGTGAGATCCTAAGCAGTTCTTAATAACGGCAGAAGGGTCTTTAGTCAAGGAAGACCCTTTGATGTATGTTTCATCTCACAGGGCAAGAGAAGGTTTGAGGCAGGTCGGTGGGGATGGTTGTTCCTTGTGTTGGAGTGTGTATTCCCCAGTTTAGTTTGCCTGAACTCATCTGTCATCAGAATATTTGCTAAGTGAGGGACACTGACATTACAGCTCACTGGTGGGGTACAGCAGACAGAGCTAGCTGTCACCAGAAGATTCCAATTTTAAAACAAAATGTGTTTATATTTGCATGCTAACTGTCTAACCCGGTATTAATGGATGCATCTTGTTCTCATATATGGGGAGCCTAAGCATGGTCAGTCACTCCAAATGAGCAGGCATCAAAATTTGACCTATCCAAAGTCACACGTTGAAGCCGAAAGCAAAAGCCAGGAATAGATTCAGGGTCCTGAACTTCCCCAACCTCTAGAATGGGAGCCAAATTTCATCTCTCATTTGTAATTATGGTCAAAGCCTGGGCTGGAAATAAGCAGCACTGATTTCTTTTTCTGCTCTGCAGTAGATTTTGTGTGACCTTGGAGGAAAAGATGTGTCCTTCTGTGTCTCAGTTTACCTCCCCACTAATGGAGATAATTGTACTAGTACGCAGTAAGCTTTAATGGACTCTGTTCCTGCACCTACTGAATTATTGGCTCTCTTTGCAGTGGGAAGAAGACCAGATGCACTATTTGTAGAGCATCTGGATAAAAGGATGTTGCGGAAGTGACAGATATTATTTGTTTTAACATATGGCCCAGATAATACATAAGATTGAGTCGATCACTTACATGGGTAGTAAGGGATAACAATGCAGTCCTGAGAGCAACAGCTGCCTCGACCCTCCTCCTGCTGCCACTGTGTGTGTGCATGGTCTCACCTGGTGCTGCCGGAGCTCAAAGAGGTCTTGGGGGCATTTGTAGGAAATCTTGGACCCTAATCTGGCAATAATTCACGGAGCCAGGTGAGTGCTACATGTGGATGCTAGCGGGTGGTTATGGTGAATAAAAGCAGTGTGGAGAGGGCTCTGCCTTGTGCATTATCTCTCTCGTTACAAAAAACAGCCCATGCATTCCTCCAAGCATGGGGGCTGCAGTTCTGCTAGGCTGCTAGCTGTCCCAGAAATGGGACAACTAGCAACTACATGGGAAAACGAAGCAGCCTGTGACTCACTATGGCTCATAATGCTGAGCTAGAGAAGTTAGCAGCCCCAGCACTGTGGAAATGAGCGCAGCATCACTTGTCGCTCTGTGTTCCTTCCTGAGCATTGCAGTGGTCTCGGTGGCTCTTCCGAAGAACTAAGCTAATGTTGCAAAGCATATGTGATTTGTTTCCTGGTAACTGGTGTCACTGAGTGGAATATTCCTGGCAAGAGTTTTTTTCTCTTCTCTTCTGTTAGATGAGGTCCAAGCATTACCGTTAGTTTATACCTTTTGTGCTGATTCCACGTTTCCTAGGCCAAGGGGAAATAAATCATCGTGCGATCTGCTGACCATCCAAAAGTCTGTTCACGTAAATTATCCCACAAAGACACTTTCTGTGCATTTTACTCTGGAGATTTTCAGAACCCGATTAAGAAGTCCCTATTTTGAAGTATCTAGATTGGTAAGGTTTGTGTGTTACTGCGTCCTCAGTGCTAGCAATGGGGATTGCCAGAGCAAACACGTTCTTATTGACGGACACTTGGTTTCCTCACTCAGTGTGGGACTGTGGCTGCCTGATGGAGGCATATGGCTACATCCAGACCTGTCTAATTGCTCTCTTTTGTCAGCTGCTGCAGTAGGTTTCCTTGAGATTTGACTGGGTGAAGAAATGCATGCTAAAAGACTGCCTTCATTGCAAAAACTAATAATTTGGAGAAGATGAAGGGAGCTTTAAATCTCCAAAGTTTGTGTCAGTTTGCACAGGAAGGCTCTTCATCCTTCCTATCCAGGGAGGAAGGTCAGGGTTTTCATTTGCTTGCCATTACGAAGCTTTATGCATACACCCTCCCCTCACCACCTCTTTTTTGATTCTAAAAGGATTTTCTCATGAAATTGCCCTTGATCTTCAACCTGAGATTCTGATGCATATTTATAACTTTGTACTTTTTTTTGTCACTTGACTTGTCACCAAACCCCAGTCCTTGTCTGAGTGGATGACAATACAAAGCACAAGCTGCAGCCCCAAGTGGGGGTGAAGTTGGAAGGACTTTCTTGCCTTGTCTTTGCCCTACTTCAAGCTCCAGACGAGTAAGGGGGCATCATTTCATTGCCTGCTGATGAAGACAGCCAGTGGGCTGCGATCCCATGTTTAGCCAAATCCCCCCAGCCCTCAGAGTCCCGGCTGACTCAGTGTACGGGTAGCTGAAGTCCTCCGTGGGCAACCGAGAAGGGGCAAAATCCCCAGTAGTCCTCCTGTCCCCACATGGCTTCCAGAGGCACATCTCTATAACACTGCAAATGCAGAGCCCAGCTATTCGCTGGTGCTCGTGTTCACAGCTCCCTCACCTGACTCCGTTTTAACTCACAAATGACTCAGGCCCTGCTGCTCAGCAGCAGCCAAGAGAAAATGGGATTTCTCAGAGCTCCCAGTGTCTGGAGCCATGCTGGAGCAGTGGGGCATCAGGCACCTTCCACCTGAGCCCGTGCGAAGCCACATCACAGCCACGGCATCTCCGCAGCTCGTCCGTGAGGGTGCTGGCAGCCTGCAGCTGCCTTGCTCGGAGCAGCTCCCTCTTCTCCCTGAGAAGCAGAGCACGAAGCAGGACGGCATCGCATCGCCGAGCCCTGGCGGTTGTAATTCAGCAATTCAGCTCATCCAGTGCCGTAATCCCGGGGCCTATTAAAACAGGGCAGCAAGCTGGGAGAGGTTGTTGGGAAGAGCTGTAAAATGGCAGCATATTTTACACTGTCCTTGGCTGTGAGTCATGGAGATCTCCGTCTGCTGAGGGTAATGAGCATTTGTATTCAGATGGCTTCTCAAGCTGCATGTTGTTGAATGCTGGGAAGAAAAAGTGTTTACTGTTGTTTTACCAGGCAGGGACAAAGTGCAAGGTGCTTTATCGAGCTGCTTTCTGAAAGCTGTTCTCAGAGATGGGTTTGGGCTCTTTGCTTGCTCTCTCTCGCTGTGCAGAGACAGACGGGGCTTTGGGTGCTTCCTTTCACCCCCTGTTGGTGTGAGACAAAATAGGAGTCTGCACAGATCTCAGCAAAAGGCCTGGTTGTGGTTGGGCAGGAGGGTTCCTACCTGCTGGCCTTTGTTGCCTGGATGCTGCTGGGGTCTGGTAGATGTAACACCCCCTGCCTGCAAGAGTTTGGGGTTCTTGTCGTTTTGTTTTTTTTATTTTATTTTTAACTGGAAAATAAAGATTTCCTGTAACTTGGAGAAGGAGATGCCTAGCCCAAAGCTAACTGGCCTGTCAATGCCAGGGCCCAGGCATCCTGTCTTCTGTGGATGAAAGGAAATGGGCCTCATGAATAGTGCTGCACAGGTGTCCTCTCCTCCTGTTTACGTTGCACCATGATGGGGGCCTGGCAGAGCTGCTCTTCCTGGTAAACCTTCTCAAGAGGTGCTTGTGTCTCTGAAGGCACAGAGGGCCCTTGGTGTCATAGGCCTTGTCCATTGCCACAGCACCTCCCCATGCAGTGACGGTCCAGGTCTGGTGCTGAGTGGGACCCTGCAGTTGGTGCCGTGGATCAGCTGTTGACTGCTGGCTGAGAGCACAAAAAAGGCCACCCCACCGAGCTCACCAGCTGTCAGTGAAATAACTGCATTTTTCATCAGAAGCCACTGCTTTCTGAGAGCTGCAGAAGACGCCATCTCCCCTGGGAAGACTATTTTTGAGCTGCTCTTGTAGAGCAGGTGTGAATGTGTAAGAAGTGGGGTCATCTTCAGTTAAGTGCCCTCACCATCAATCAGCTCCCAATATTTCAGCTCCCTTCCCTGGTGTCTTTGGAGGCATCCGACATCCATCAAATAAAGCAGCCTCCAGATGGCCCCGACATATGGTCCATGTCTCGGAATAGCTGAAATCTAAATGCTTGCCTCCTTGGGAAGCTGCAGCCCCTTGCTGAGTCTCGGCATCCAAGGGAGATGCCTGCTGCTTTAATCAATGTGTGTTCTGTTTTTTTTCTGCTTTGTCATAGTCATAATACTAAGCAAGTCTCGCTTTGGCATCCCTAGCTGCAAGAACCTCTCTGGGCTTGAAATACTAAATGCCTGTTCGTCCCTTCCTTCCCTCTTGTCTTTTCCTTGTCGCTCGGGCCCTACTGATCTTCCTGCTCCTGACAGCACTAATTATCCTTTTCTTCCCTCCCACTATTTGTGCCTTTCCTTCTTTCTTTTAATCTCTTGTTTGTGTGAATTACCAGGGGTGAAGGGACAGTAAATATCAATAAAGCCATTCAAGCTGCTGGTGATGTTTCTGCCCGAGCTCCTACCTGGGGAGCAGCAATTAGTGATGGCATTTATTGGTCTGCCCCACTTCGGGCCAGAGTTTATCTCCCTATGACATCTCCTTGGTCTTTTGTCCCCAACCTCTTTAGCATTGTTAAATGGCAAAGCAATCCCGGGGTTACTCCTCAAACCGTGCACTCCCTTGAGTCCCCTGCCTGCTGCTGGTGCCACACTCCTACAGGGGCCAGGAGTGCTGTGGAGGGAGTGCTGGGAGCTGGGCAGAGCCAAGGAGAAGTCTCACAGCTTGGGCCACCGTTTTCCTTCTCGTGTAGGGGAAATAGTGCCTGAGCAAAAACTTCAGATGGAAACTAACGCTTCTGTATATATATTTATAATACAGGAATGTTAAATTCCCTTTAAAAATGGGGGATGCGACTGAGTATGTGAATGTGTTGCCACACTTAGGATATGTGAGTAGTTGTGATTCCTACCTGTTCTGTGTGCTTATGACTTTGGACCCAGACCTTGCCTACATCAAAATTTCAATTCCCATTGCTGTAAAGGCCCAGCTCTACAAATACCAAGACAGTGAAAAGGAGTTGTTACTGCAGTGGTAAATCTGTCATTCATGTACAGCTCACAAAGTTTGCCCTGTGAGCAATGTAACTGTGCTGCAAGTGTCAGAGGCTGAGCAATTTGCCCAGCTCTCCAGAGTCCAGGTCCCTTATGGCTTTGCCCCACTGAGCTCTGCCCAGGAGCGTTGTTGCAGGGCTGTGTTCACACACCCTGCGGACTGAGATTGTCATTCAAACGGTGCAATCCACTGCTACAACATCTCGCCTTGTGTACTCATCTGTGTAATATGCAGCTCAATTAGTTTAGCCTGTGGCAGCCACTCGCAGGACCATCACACTTTATCTAGCTTGGCGGTAGCTCTCTGCATTACTTGAAAATCATAGCAGGTGCTCCTGATGCTCCCCAGACTGTAGCTTTTATTTTAAGTTTTTGAAACTGGAGATGAGGATGAGATTCTGCAATAAGGGAAGGACAGCACAGTATTTCCTATTTCACTGGTAAATTTGGTAGAATACAGAAGTAGAGGGTTTGGGGTTTTTTAAACAGCGAAAATGTGTTGTGCTGTGGAATAAAGTATTTTGCCTTCCTATGTTCCCTTGGGGTGTTCACCTGGTTATGGAAATACTTGATATGAAAAATGCTAGTCTTTTGATTTTAAAGGAGTGAACATCTTCATTTAAAGACATGCCATAAAATAAGACATGCCATAAAATCCTTCCTTTCTTCCCCTATAATCTGAAGGGGGGAAGGAGGAATTGATCCTAAATTTCGTCTTTGACCTTTCTATTACTGTGATGGGCTGACCCCCACAGGGCTGTGAACCTTCACACATTGTCGAGCCCAAAATACAAACAAAGAACAGTCTCATGTTCTCCAGCCTAGGCCATTCTTAGCTACAAGGAGGTGTGGATTGACAGTCCTTGTCAGTGTCCCGGCACTGCGGCACAGCACTGACAGCAGGTGACGTCCTGTGCCTGGGCCATCTCTTGGGATGAGACCTTCTGTTGTTCTTCTGTTTGCTGGTGCCTGGCCTCTGCTGTGCCTGCCAGCAGGGATTCCCGTTAGCACCCACTGCAGATAGCTCGATTAAATCTGAGCTATCAAGTTTATGTTGGTTTAAGTCACCAAAGAGCCATCGCGTAGCAACAGCTTCCCAGTGACCTTACAGCTGCCCCTTCCTCGTCCTCCCCTTCCCCTGGGATGGCAACGTGCACACGTGTACTGCAGAGCAGCTCCTCTGTGTGCAGATGGCAGCATATTCGTGTCTCTTGTAAATGATTTACAAATCTTGATGCTTATGTGCAGGATGTGTAGGGCCTTGTATTGTGCCAGTACTGGAATTACGGCCATAAACTTAGGCTGGAAATTGGAAGGAAAATTTATGACTAGCAAAAGGACAAATTTCTGGAACAGCCTCCTCTAGGAGTAACAGCCTGTTTGGTTCTTTTTTTAATGTTTTCTTTTAAGCTTTTGTGGTGAACCTGTTTAAAGCGTTGAACCATGCTAGTTACAGATGGATGTATGGGACAGGGCAGTTGATGTTTTGGAGCAACAGCAGTTGTCTGCGGGTTTCATTCAAGATAGCACTTGCAGTGGCTTCCCTTGTTTTTTTCCTGAAATGAAACATCGTGGGAGCGTCCCCGTGCTGCTGCCTTTGTGCTGTGGACACCCGGGCAGGTTTGGCTTTAGGTGACTCCCCCTGGGCGGCAGGGCTGCTGCTGAATCAGGTCAGGAAAGTGCCTGCATGCTGGGTGGGGTCTGGGGTGCTGCTGTACTATGCCCCCTGCCCAACCCTCTATTTCCCATTATCCTTCCCCTGCTGTTGCTGAGAGCCCAAAGTATCTTTGGGAACACTGATGAGGGCAGTTCCTAAACACCCCATCGCTTCCCTTTCCTGCTTCTCCTACAGCTCAGCAACTCCCCCGTCCCGCGCCTCGTTGCCAGCAGCAGTTCCCCAAGTAGCTCCTCTAAAAGGTGTCGGTGCCTTCTCATCAGTGAACCCGTGGGAGCTGCCATAAGCACAGGCAGCCTGGAGCCTTCCTTACACCTTATTGTGCTGGTTTCAGTTCTCTCGCTGCAGGCAGATGCCTCTTATAATTGGTGCTGATAATGGTCATAAGACGTCGCTTACGGAGTGCGAGGTGGCAGCTAGCTGAGGGAGAGAAAAATCTTTCCAAGCAGATGGTTGGATCAGCAACAGTGCGGTGCCAAGGTTGGCTCGTGGTTGAATTGGGATCCCACTTTGCATGCTTACGTCTGCTAGAGGGAAAAAAAGTTTGAGCTGGGGCTGTAAAATTAACACTTCTTGTCATGGTGTCATTGCTGCATTGTCTCCTTGTATATGCGGAGCATACAGCGTTAGTAACATACAGCATAAAAAACATTTCTAGGTATAATGTTTTGGTGTTGTGGTTCTGTGCTGGGATGAGTCAATTCATTCTGTGTCTGCTGAGAGGTGGAAAGAAAATCTCCGTGGCTGTTGTGCTCCATCAGCTTTCCTAATCACTTTGAACACATTCTTCTGAAGGTTGTTGTTCCCTCACCGGCCCGATAACTTAAAATGTGTTTAAGAGCACCGATAGTGTGTGGGTACAAGCACACGTTAAGTGTGCTGTGTCTCCGGAAGGTTTCAAGGGTGGCAAGCTCCTTGTTTCTGGGGTTATTCTCTGTGTGTTTATAGGTAGGTAGATGGTAATGAATAAAAGCCTGTGCTTTTCCATTGAGACCTTGTTGGGTCTGTTCATGAGGATGACACATTGAAAACAAGTAGTTTTTGTTCTTCTGAATTCATCCTTGAATATGAAAACACGAGAAAGCTCTTGCCCCTGCAAGCTGATACTGGGAAAAATGTTCAATGTTCTGGGAAACGCTGAAGTAAAAATGGGGCCTCAGGGTGATGGGGAGGTGTGGAGAGGCTTATTCATATAGGTTTGCGGTCTGCGAGTGACTTCCCTGTGACCACTCTGCAACCAGGAGCTGCTTTGCCCCGGAAGCTCTGGGGTGTTGTTATGCCCACCGTGTGGGGTGCCATGACTGGTTCAGTGTTCCTGGGTTAAACTCTGAAACTCACCCTTTAAGTGAGGCAGAGCCTTTTGCCCGTAGATATCAGGAGGTGCTTTAGTGTTTGGCACCGTATCAAGCTGTCGGGACGGACACAGCCAGTGTGTTTTGTCTGCAAATTTTAGATAACGTTTTCTGCTCAACTTTCTCTTTAAAAGCTTCATTTATAGAACTTCCTATCATAGCTTTTACTAGTTGCAACGCTGTGTTGAAATCTTCTGGAAAAAGAAGAAACTGTGAACTCTGAGCACATCTGAGATGGGATGTGTTAGGGATACTGATCAATCTATGGCAAAAAGGTTTTAATGCATTAGAAGAACCCTTTGGGTGCGATCCATCTCAGCCTGTGGCTTCTCCACTGCATCATGTTTTGAATGCAATGAGGGCTGTGTCGAAAGCACACTCACACAACCTGGATTCACTGCACACTAAACTTAATCCATAGGTAAAGTTGCAAATCGGATTATTTTTCCCATGATGTTCTATATCTTCATTAAAAATACACGTATACATAAGAACCCTAAATGGCAAATACGTGAATCAGAAGTTTATAGATATCCTATTTTGAGGATATTCCATCTCTTATGAAGCAATTAGTCTGAAATACTGTAAGAAAATCTGTATTATCTGCTTCCTGAGAATTTGCAAGTAGGGCTTTGAACCAAAATAGAGCTTTAGTGGAGGCAAGTAGCAGTTCTTCAGGTAATCTGACGATCCTTTCCTGTTACACCACATGCTTTGCGAATGCTAGTTTCCCACACATTTTTCTTAGTGGGAAATGCGAACTTTTTCCCCAGTCAGCCAAACTACAATACTTCTTCAAAACTGGGGGGAAAAAAACACAATGGCATTTTTTTTTCTGGAAAATGTCATTAAAAAAAAAAACACGTTTTGTGGGGGAGAAACATTCAACCTGCACTGGCCAACACGCATGGCAAAGTGCAGACCAAGCGTGTGAGAACGGGCAACGTGTTTCTGAGGTGCTTAGGGCACTTGGAGATGGTCTTAGAGATGTTTGGGGCTGGGCTAAGGACTGATACAGCGATTTACTGCTCAGCCCTGACACAAGGCTTTTAGCAAGAGCAGAAGCATTTGCTGACAATTCTGGCAAGCTGCTCACGTTGCACGTCATCTGACTTGAGGTGAAAACAGAATTGTCTGGAAAGTCTTCGTGGGTGAGGCTGTTTCTGAGTACGGGTGTCTAGCGCCACTTCGGCCTCCTCAGGAAGCCTGAGATATGGGCACTAGCGTGGGCAGACGCACCGTGGGACCTTCGGGAGCCTGCAGCCCTCTGGAGTGCGTGGAGGCCGGGCAGGACACCCTACAGATCTTTCAGCTGGGGAAACACAGCTCAGCTATTGAACAAATTAAGCAGAAATCTGTAAGCCCTGGTTAGATGAGAGCACCTTCGGGTGTGGAAGCCCGCCAGCAGCATCTGCACAGAAGCCAGAGGGACCAAACCACGTGGAAAAGCAGGAACGGTGGGAGGTGGTGGTCGTTCACCTGTGTTGGAGTGGCAGGAACAAATGGGTAAAACCCCACTGAGCTGGGTAAACACTGTGCTTTGTGCTTGCTTACCTGCCTCTTCCCCAAAAGCTTTGTAAGCCCTACACAGGCTTTTGACACACTCACAGGGTTACGTTATGCAGTCCCCGAAGCAGGGTGGGAGCAGCTCTCTGCAGACACCAGCGATGAACTACAAATACCTGCAGGAGGGGAGGGCGCTTGCCCAGCCTCAGCTCCCTGCTAATCTCTGCACCACAGCTCTAATTAGCAGATGAGAAGCCAGCCCTGTCTTTCCCGGGTAGCACTCTGGAGCCAAATTTCTAATGAACTGACACTCATTGAAACCACATGTGCTCTGTTGTTTTTTCCTTGAGCTATAATTGAGTCTGAGCCACTGTTCTGGGCTCTTTGTTAAACTGAGCCTGCAAAAACATGTGTCAGAGCTGAATCTAGAACGGCACTGAGGTGTTGGCTCACAAACAAGGGTGTTCACAGCTGGGGGTAAGAGTTGGAGAAATTTTCTTAGTACAGGGATGCAAATGTGCAAAGACTGAAAGCTGTTGTCTTGCTGTGTCTTTTGTTTGTTTCCCTGGTAAGATAATTTCTGCTACAGTGGGATTTCAGGGGTTTCACGGGAGAGGACTTGTGTCTTCCCAGAGAGCGCACGGTGCAAAGCTCTAGCCCTCGTGCCTTGCCCACACCTGGTCCACCTCAGGTTTTAGCTCTGTGTCACCTCTTCCAGGATGGGGTCCAGTGGCTGAATGGGGCAGGTGCAATATGATGTCCAGGCAACTATCACTTTCTGTAGACTAAGGCTTCTCCTAAACCCATTTATTACATACTTTCTGTTTAAAATCTTGCAGTCTGAGCCACCCATGCAGGCTCTATGTGAACGTGTGCAATCTCACCACTCTTAGTAAGCTTTTGCTTTTATTAGCCTTAGGTCCAGATTTTGTACAGTTCTCACATATTCAAACCTGAAAACGAATGCCTTTGTCTTCCCACAGCACTTCTGTGCTTCTTCTGCCTATGTAAACTTGGCTATAACTCCTCTTTTTCTGTTGATCATCTTTCCTCACGCTACCCTGTCTGCGTTCACCTGCTATTGAATTGCCACTTTGGCTACAGAACTAAAATGTTTAGGGAAAAAGTCTGCTTGTGGATGTTCCTTGAGTGAGAAGCCAGAGCTGACTGTTTTATCAGGACATCAGGCATATCCCAGGTAAGGGATAGCTTCATCTCCCTGTACCCCCAGAAAGCCATCAAGTCCAAGCTTGAGCTTAAAATTGCCACTCAGTTGTGCAACAACACGCTCTTGACCCTCTGTGCAAAGGGAGCGTTTTGCCAAGGGAGGGCACCTTCTGGGCAGGAAAGACTCATTCATGTGCAAGCACCTTCTGGCCTCCGTCCCTGCCCTCGAGGCTTGACACGGTGTCCTGCAGAAGTCAGAAGGAGCGAGGCCAGGCTCTGGGCCTCCTGACCAGGTTTCTTGTTCCCTGAGCTAATCGCCTGTCAGGCTCCTTCCCATCCGTGCTGTAATTCCATGTGTGCGCAGACATGTCAGCGGGGGGAAGGTCGTTCCCTTAATTGCTTTCAGTCGTTACATAAAGGCTGTCAATGAGGAGCTGGAGCTACTCAGAAGATTTAATTCTGGCCTGACGTGATGGCATTGTCCTGGCCCGCAGACCTCTGTGGGTGTATCTCTGAAGAAGGTGGCTTTTGTTGGTTCAGGCTGACTCCTCCTCCTACGAAGTTGTTCTCTCCATCAAGGTGACACTGAGGAACAACGGTGCGACACGTCACTGAGGAGGAGGAGAAGCGCTCAGCGGGGAGCTGTGACTTGGGTGTGATGTTATCCCATAGCACCAGGGTCTTTTCCCAAAGGGGTATTAGTGACCCTCCAGATTTGCCTATGGCCTCATCCCCAGTAGTCATCCCCTTAGTCATGAGGGGAAGTCACACTCTCCTAAGCAGGAACAGCCAGAAAAATTTGGTGATGGGCAGCTTTTGTTGCAGGCGTGGTACCAACCTACAGCTCCTGGAGTACAGGGAAACGGAGCTGCATGGATGCAGAGCCAGACCCCAAACAGGGTGGGCGAGGGTGCTCAGATCAGCACGTGGAGCCTTGTGCTGTGGTTAGCAGGTCGCTAAGCTCTGTCCTTTTCCCCCTCACAAAACAGAGGTCTTAATTGTATCTGCTGGAGATGCTACATAGTACCTGCAGTTGCCATACCTTGAACTCCCCAGTTTCTCAGGTCTTTTATATATATATATTTATATTTGGGTCATTCTTCCCCAGAGTTGCATGGAGCTGCTCTCTGTATTCACACAATAGCTTCAATGGAGCTCCTCATGGGTTTGGAAGTAGAGGGTTTAGACGCAGGTCGAACCCCTGAAGTTGTGACATTGGCAGGACTATTACAGACATGCAGTGGCAAGGCCGTAGCCAGGAGAGGACTTTGAGGGCTGCCCATCACCCTCTTTGCCAATTTTTCAGAAAAGGAAGATTCTTCTTTGTGCTTTTTGCAAGTTGGAGAGCGGAGAGAGTTGTCTTGTGAAGGTGTGTACTTAATTTGGTGTAGCAAAAATTAATTGTAGCTTCTTACTGAACCGGGCGGCTAGTGAGATCGTTAAAGTGCGACAGTCATGCAAATGCATAGCAATGAAATGCAGCCCTCCTATTAAACAAGGCAGCTCGTTTTGCCAAGTACTTGCTCTGTTTTGGACATTGGCAACAGCTTTCTTTGTGTTGTGAAACACAAGGATTACTGGGGCAAAAATGATGAAAAGGAGTGGGTTTGTATTTGGAAATGCACATACCACACAGTCTGAGGAAGGGGCTGTTCGAGCTCACAGTCTTCTCTTCTGGAGTGTGTCAGACTGGAGATTAGGGGGAAGTTGGTGGAGTCATTTGTAATAATGTTTATATTAAACATCCAGACGTGTTGGGGGGACAGTGGGGACCATCTCAAACGGAGATGCCTGTGCTCTGACTGTCCTAGCAGGGATGCTCAGTGCTTCCAAAATATCTCGTCCTCCTGAGGTGTCCTAATCTCAGGTACAGGAAAGTGAAGATACCCTTAAATATTGGATACTTTCTTTAAAAAGACATCTAAATGGACCTTGCCCAGAATGTGTTCTTGTGCTGAGTGTGTTCTGTTTCACATTTGTCATTCAAGCAGAAGATGTAATGGAGGAGTGAGCTGCTGGACTGGATTTAGATGATGCTAGAAATTTTTCATGATGCTACAAGAAGATGGTGCTTCTGAGGTCTTTAGCTTTGATAGTGCCTTTTCAGGGAGCTTGTGAGTAAATGCTTCGTTTCAACTATTGATGAGGCAAGGCTGGCAGCTAAGTTCTCTACAAGGGCAGTCATTTTACCCCAAAATTGGAGGTCTGTAATAGCCTTTTCTTTACCTCCCGTTGCTTCCTGACATTGTGACAAAGCACTGATCCTCAGATGTGGCACAGCACCTCCGCAGAACAAGGATGATGCTCCAGTCTGGGGTATAGTTTGCATAAAATATATTTAATGACTTCCATCTCTCTAATATGCACTGAAAGCAGCTGCACTGGACAGATATAACCCAACAGTCAGTGCAGTGTGTCAGCTGCACTACAGCGTTAGCCTGCTTGGTGAGATATACCTGTATTTAACAAATAGGATGGCCAAAGGAAGGCTAATTTGTGTATTTTTTTAGCAATGAGCAGATATGAAAGAACTTCTGATTGAGAGACTTGATGGAGTCTTTGAGCTTAGGTCTAAGCGAACGGAAATTTTCAACTCTGCAAATGCAGCTGGATGAATAATTTGTAGTGAATAATCTATCTGATGGCTCTCACCGCATTTAGGATTGACAGCAAACACATCACAATTTTAATTATTGGGAATGATTTGCTGAAATATTCAGGAGCTATTTTTGGTTCCTGCAGAGTGTGCAAGGAAAAGTTAGCTATTTAAAAGCCAGACTCATTTTTTGCCGAGCTCCTGGCTGGTCTCCTTGTTCCATACAGAGCATCTCCAAACAGGACAGCAGGATTGCTTGCATCCTGATTCGAATAATCCTGGTGACAATTTCACACGTGGGAGCCTTAAAAATAATAATAAAAAATCGTGCAAGTCTTCCTGCCCAAACACTCAGCAGAAGAGGTGCGAGAGGATCTGGGGCAGGGCTGATTTGTTGGCTCTGGGGGCACTTGCGATGCTGAGGGGCTTCCATGCAACTAGGACGGGAACCTGCAAGGTGGAGAATGGAGGCTTTTGGAGAGGTGGAGAAGGCTTTACAAAAATTAATGTTCCTCCCCCTCCTGTACTTTTCCCAGCTTCGAGAAAGTCAGAACCTCGGGACTGGCCATCAGCATGTCAGGCAGGGTGTTTGAGTTCTGCATGAGTGAAGCCATTGCAGTAATCCCGTGGCTCCTACTATAGGGACTTACCAACGGGGCTGGTTCACCCAACCTGCTGGACACAGCTTTTTGCCCTCCGGACCCTCATCCCCTTCTCCCTCCTCCCCATCGTGTGGCACCACCGCTGCACAGCCCCTCCGTCCTGGTGGGAGGCTGTGCGCTGCCCTCCGCTGCAGGGGAGAGTTGGCCTGGGGGCAATGCAGGCACTGTGGGGAAAAGCGGGGGGAAACAAGTCTCTTCCCAAGGGGCAGGGCGAGAGTAACACAAAATATAATTTCCCTTCTCATCTGCAAAGAAATCGAGGTGGAATCTTTGAGAAAAGAAGGGACAGGGGTGAGTAAAAATGTGACTTACGTGAATAACTGAAATAGTAAGAGGAAGGAAGGTAAGGAGAGCTGCAGGTGCAGATCAGGCTGCTCTGTCTGGGCTCCGGTTAGCTGCTCTCTAAAATGTTTTGCTACCCTCTGGTGGCTTTCTGAGGACTTGTGTGGTATAGTTTTCATTCCTTGTTCAGTCCCCTGCCAACTTTTTATAGGAGATGCATTGAGAAACCCAGATCTGACAAGGGAGGTTATTTTTGCTGATTCCAAAGCAGTAGTACAATAATAATGGAAAGGCAGCTTTGATTTGTTCTTCTTTTTCCTTTTGTTTATATCCAGTCTCTTTTAGCCTAGCATTACAGCTGCAAAGGCGGTTTGGCCAGTGAGCTAAAATGAAGGAACAGCTTCGTGCCTAGGTTGGCTGTGCCGTGGGACTGTTCAGTGTTTGGGACCGACGCTGGCTTTGTGACCCTGCAGAAAGCAAACCCGTGTCCTCTGCAGCTGAGCAGAGGACACAAACTGAGTACCAGTGATGTCAGTAACAGCAAAACTCCCGTGATCTCCGTGAGCCCAGAATAGGTCCTATTCAGCCTGGTGCAGGGCAGTGCTCACAACTGCACCTTCCTGTCACCGTGCCTTGGTCTTTGTTATTCAGTGACTTCTTGTTTATTTTCCTTTTTCCTTCCCCGCTCTCTAATTGATTCTGTGTCGTGGCTTCATGGCAGAGGAGTCATAGGTAAGGATTTAAAGGGCAGTGGTTTGGCAGGTTTTACAAGAAGCTCCTCCCAGGCATTAATTCCTGGGTTATGGGGTCAGAGAGGCAATTGTGATCTTCTCAGTCTGAGCTCCTGCAGAGAGCAAGCGGCAGGACTGCCCTCGATTGACTCCTGCTTGAAGTGCAGCATCAAACATAGAAAACATCGCATCTCGATTTAAAATTGTCCAGCGGTGGAAGATTCACCGTGTTAAATTGTTCCAGTGCTTTATCACCTTCACTCTTCTCGTTTCTTAGCTCCTAGCCTTGGGTTTTCATGTTCCTTTGTGAGCTTGAAAAGCCACGTGTTGCCAAAACTGTGCCCTGTGTAGGGAGGACTAGTGGGCTCGGTCAAGTTGTCAGCCAGGCAGAGCTCTGAAAGGCACCTTGGTTGTAAGAAGCAAAAAGTTGTTAACTGAAAGGGTCCAGGGTGTGAGGCTGGTGTGATGGCACAAAAAAAGAAAAAAAATAAAGGCACTGTTGGAAAGTACGTGGACTTTTCCCTAATGCATTTCTGCGCTGGGTGTTTCCATAGTTCCCCTACTTAAAACATACAGGGAGGATTTATAAGGGTTTTCAGAGGAGATCTAATTGCAAGAGCATTGCAGAGACTGGGTTTGACAAGAGATGCCGTGAAATGTAAGAGTGTTGTTTTGAGTGTTTTTTGTAAATCAGCTGCGCTGAGGTCCTTTGGGACGCAGGCTGCTACGTTCAGCAGAAGGACTGTTGGTAGCTTCTTGCACTGCTGCAAATCGCCGTACGTTTAAAACCTCCTCCATCCATCTCAGCCTGGCAGAGGTTCGGGGTGGAGAGCAGCCAGCGCCTGTTGTGCTGGTAGCAGGATTTAGCCTACAAAAACCCTGAGACAGAGGAAGACCAGAAGCCTGATGGGGCAGTAAACACAGCGAGAAGGCCACCTTAAAGGGAAAAAAGTGGTGTGGTTTTTTTTTTTTTCAGTCCTGCTGCAATATCTGTGCTTGGAAAGAGGGGACAGAAGTGCTAACCTCAGCGTCTCTGTACAAGATTTGTTAGCCTTGTACGCAGCTGCCGTGGGGACAGCGCTGCTGCCGCTGTTCAGCATCCCCAGTAGATCCCCAATCATCTGGTGTTGATGCTTTCCAAAACCGATGACACATCCTGAGTTAATGCCAGTAGTCATAGGTATGTCTTACACCATCTTTGGCAGCCAGGTGCAAAGTTGTTTGGGCTGTGTTTTGGGCTGGCTGAACTCACTCTGGTTCAAAACTGCAGGCGGTGTAATTGCTTGGGTGTCGGAGTTGATCCAGGCTCCCAGCAGCCCTAAATTAAGAGCAGCGCTCTGCTGATGAGGCTGCGATGCTTTGGGATAGGAAACAGTTTGCATCCATCCCATTCAGGGAAACTTCTTTCTTGGATTTTTTTTTGGATTTTTTCTGCAGTTGGATCAGCAGGAAAGAGCTTTTTCAGCTGTGATCACTGAGGTTCCTGGAAGCCTTTGCGTTGCCATGCACTGACAATGGACATCCATTTTGTGCAAAATGGGAGCTCTTCCCCAGCTCCTTGTATAAGAGGGCATCAGAAATGGAGATTTAAAAATAAACACAAACAGCAACAACAAAAAAAAACAGAGAAAGCGTTGCATCACCTACCAAAAGGAAAACAGATGATGAAAAGGGAAAGAGGTCTCTGTCCTTAACAGCCTTTCCATCACATTTGGAAATAAAGCTGGCAATGGTTAGGAAAGAACACTCCCATCCAAAAGCTTCACCAGCTGGGTTTGGCTCCTGAGAACTGGGAGGGAAACGCACCCCTGAAGCTCCGCTCCTCCCTGTTTTCCAGGGCACTGCACCCTCGGCTGACTTTCCCAAAAGGCACTTTGGGGATGTAGCCTACATCTCTGGAAGGAACAGAATGGGGAACATGTCTCTGCTAATGAAGGCTGCAGCCAGAAATAAGAGTTCTGGAAGAGGAAAACTAGGTTAAAAGCAGCCAGCAACGGAAAGCAGCTGAAGCTGGAGTGGGCTAAAGAGCTCTTGAGCATCAGACAGTGGATGGCTTTGCCTCCCTCCAAGTTCCCAGGTAGTGCAACCCTGGCAGACTGACAGGGCTTCTGGGGTGACTTGTCACAAGATGTTCAGCTTGTTGTTTTTTCTCCCCTTAGCTTTTTATTTTTAGTTGAGTTCTCCCACTTACCACACGCTGCAGTGACCCCTGCTGCTGCCAGCAGTGAAGGGCCCATCTCCGTGCAATTATTAAGCTCTGGGAAAGTACTCCGTGTAGTTTTATAAACAGCATCACTTATACTGGCCAAGCCAGCATGTGCCCGTCTTCATCGATCCTAAGTCGGTGTGAGCACCCCTGAGAGAAATGCTAACTGGCCTCAGCAAGAATCCCACGTTAAACATCCCTCAGTGGGAGCGACGCTAAGGAAGAAATCTTGGGTACCACAGGCATGAGCCAACAGTTTCTACAAGGTGAGGACCTATGTGAGGAAGCAAGACGGCAGGAATAGAAGGAAGAAATTTTAAAATGAGATTTTCCAAGCAAGGCTGTCTCCATCCCCGACAGACCAGTGCTTTCCCAGTGACTTGTTCCCCAGGAATGGGCCTGCTCTAGTTTTAGCTGCTCAGAGGCTGTCCCACAGGCTGGAGCAGACGTCAGCTCAGAGATTGCTCTTGATTATTAATTTACTCTGTCTTAATGTAGGCCCATTACCCGGCGCTTCCCTGATGGTGTGCAAGTAAAGCTGGCATCTCTGCTGAGAAATGTCCCCTCTTCTTTTGGTTCAGATGAGAGGGCAAAGAGGCAGCTCTGGTGCCCTCCTGTCTCTGAGCCTGGAGATGCTTTGCCAGGAGGCAGGGGTGCAGCAGGTCGAAGGCTCAGACCCCTGTTTAGTAGCTTCAAAAGGTCCCTTGGGCAGTCTGTCCCACGAGAGCATCATCCTGAAAGGATCCTTCTCCTTTCACCCTCTTTGCCCTGCACAGAGTGCCGTTGGCACTAACCTTCTTGGACGCTTGTGGTCCTGCCTGACAGCTCTCGCTGTGACCGGGAGGGTGGCTGAGGGAGCAGGGAGAGGAGCACAGCTCTTCTCTGCCATGCCTCGCTGCCGCTCGCTGCAGAAGAAGTGAAGCAAATAAAACGGGGAGCCTGATCTCTCAGTATCAGTGTCTTCCCTTCCCTGCAGCACTGTGTGCTGTGCCATCCGGCCATGCAGAGCTGGACCAGAGCACTTCTGTACGCTGCTGAGCGATGCTGGGTTGCTTATGGTTGTGTTATGGCTTGACACTGAGCACAAGGGAATAAAAAGCAGATGATGTGGCTGTGACCCCTGCTGTAACTCAGCAGGGGAAAGGAAAGGAAAGCCACCTGGGAGCCGACCTTTCCATTCCTCACACCCTCAAATATCACGTGTACTCAGGAGCTCCTGGCTCTGCCGTCCTGGGAAATGAAGAGCTAAGCTGGTCTTCTACATTAGTCTTTCACAACAAGCTGCTCCAGTGGGCCTTGAGAAAGGACAAGCGGGGACAGGGAAGCAGCAGGAGCTGTGGCTTGGGCAGGACGTTCCCCGCTGTGTGTCTGTTTTCCTCATGAAGCAGCCATTGCTTCTCTCCCTGGCACAGGAGCCCCAAGTCAGCCCCACGAGGACCTCGTGGAGAAGTGCGGTGATTGCTCCACAGCCGGGAGCACTGAGCTGGCACCCTGCTAGATCTGTGCTCCGCAGCGGGGTGAGAAGAGAGGTGCGGGGTGGATGGAGGTCTCCTATGGGAGTCTGGGGAGCAGTGAAGGAACCAAAGCGGTAGAGAAAAGGAGTCAAACCTCTGTGTTGGGATTTGGACATGGGGATGGCCTTCCAAATAAGCAGGTAGAGCAAAGGGAGGCCTTGTGGCTTCCTCCACATTTCCTGTTGTGTGTAATATGTACGGAGGGTTTGTGTGAACCACTTTACTGCATAGTTCAGGTTGCCTCTCTGCTGGGGGTTAAGCAGGTGCTTAAGGCTAGCTGCAAGGAAATCATTTGGCAGTGGTCCAGGGGTTTACGTGTGATGTGAGAGCATGCTTGGAGCATTTTTGCTTTCACCATACGTTTCTTCTCATTTATGCTGCTGAATGTGTAGGCCGCAGCTCTGGGAACAGGGAGCGATGGCTGTGGTGCCCCTCGCTCCTGGCAAGAAATGGTGTGTGGGGCTGGGCAGCACCGAGGACTCGGGGTGACTGAGGTCTGCACTTGTGGCTTTTGATTCTGCAGGGGCTTCCTCAGCTCAGGGTTGCAAAGCACTGGACAGGATTCCTAAAATGTAGTACTGCCATCGCGTGGCACTTGTTTGGACGATGTCTGTGGCTTTTCTGGTATAGGCAGGCACAAGGCTAACGCAGGGCTGGCTGGAGGTCCGATATCTCCAGCTGCTGAGGAAAGAAGGATTTTTACCTTGCCATAGGGGAGCAGGGCTTCCCAGGGGCTGATAATCAGCCTGAGCCTCAGCAGCAGGGCAAGGCCATTACTGAGCATGTCACAAGGCAGCAGTGGTTCCCATCCCTGGGAGCTGGCGATGTTACCTGTCACTGGCATGATTATTGCGAAGCAGTGTTGCTAACTTTCAGCAGATTTGGGGCCTTTCTTAAATCCCCAAGCCGTTACGTAAGAATCGCAACCTGACATAGTTAGTTATTTTCTGGTTCTAATGGCTGCAGAGAAACGCTAACAACAGGAACCTTAAAAGACCTGAGTCAAAGGCAGGGAAGAACCCCAAAAGTGTTACTTGGCTTTGTTTCTATCGCCACAGCAGAGGATGGAGGAGATGGCTCTGCCTCGTGGCTGGCAGTGTCAGAGGTGGCTAATATCGACTCTTTGTCCTGAAACCATGAGCAGCCCAAACTCTCCTCGTTCCCGCACGCCTGTCAAATGTTGTGTGAGAAACTTGTGGGAACGTTTTGTTTTAATAAGGTCAAAGTCTCTCCTTGAGACTTTATTTTTCATCATGTTGTCAACCAAAGTATTTCAGCAAAGTTAAAATAATTTAGAAAATGTCATTTTAAAGAAAAGTGGGTGTTGATTTTTGGACCTCTCTGGAGCATCTGCCCCAAACAAAAGCAGTGGTGGTCCCTGAGAGAGGAGGTTCTGAGGATCTTTCTTTCTCTCTCTTATTCTCTGATAAGGATGACACTACATGAGAGATGTTTTCTGAAAAGAACTTTCCCAGACACAAAATCCTGTAAACCAAGTTCATGGAAAAAATGTACGCGGTGGGAAGCCCTATCCTAAGAAGCCAGGATTTTCAAGGTTGGCTTTTCTAAAGGTCTCGTAAATCCAGTCTTCAATTCTCTTGATACATGAACTTTCCAGTACGCGTATAGGCACATTATAACTCCTCTGTAATATTATTATTTAATGCCCAGCTTCTGTCATTTCTTTGCCGTGAGGACCAGCAGGGACAACCTGTGCGTGGGTCTGGCAAAGCCCCCACAGCTGTAGCAATGCTGCACTGGAGGAGCTGGGAGCCGTGGGCTCCAGAGGAGGGGTCTTGCCAGTGCAGTCAGGGTTTCAAATGTGTCTTTAGTTGTGATGGCCAGCTACTGAGTGAGGGCCCGAGCAGATGTGTCCTGGTAGCAACTTTGCTGTGGACTAAGGAGCTGTGAACTGGAGCAGAAAGCGTTTCTTGTACCATTGCTCCCAAGGCGGGGAGTTGGGCAAGTACTTGCTTGTCTAGATGAGACTGCGTTACGTGTCTTCTCTCGGTGTGCCTGAATAAACAGCTTCAGAGCTGGGCGACAGCACCAGGCTCTGAGTGTCACTGGAAGCAGGCAGATGGGCCCGCTCGTAATGCCTGACCCCAGGGGCACTCCAACAGCAGCAGTGGCAGGGGGAGCTGGCTCCCTGTGGAGGTGGTCTGCCACACTTGTCCTCAGAAAATCTCCGTTATTAAGCCTCCCAGCGTTTCCCTGTGAGACGGATGGATTAGCTGTGCACTCTTAAATGAGGAAAGGGGCCTGCCAGTTGCTCACATGTCATGCAATAGGTCGGGGATGAACCAAGAGCATATCCTGGTTGAACATAGAAGATGCACCAGCATTGAAGTACAAGTTCCAGTGTTGGCTTCATATCGGCAGCCACCTGCTGAAGGCGCAGGAGACGAGATGCCCCAAGGCCTGCTGGCTGGGGAGCTCACCCACCTCCAGGCCCCTTGGCACAGCGGTGAGCTGTTGCCCTCTAAGCATGGGTCATGTCTCAGGCAAAGCATTTGCTGCCTGTTCTGGATTAATAACCTCAATTACCGGGGCACCGTGGGTCAGAACTTCCCAGCGCTGACTGTATTATGGCTCTTTAATCTGCTTTTCTCTCGCATGATCTCCGAGCCTGGAGGGATCAGCAGACGGGGAGATCTCCTGCCTTCCTGCTCGCTTTTCGCTTGTGAGAGGCTGGAGACACTGGTCAGATGGGGAGCAGCGAGCAGAGCTGGCACCTCTGGAAGGTGCTTCTGCCACTCCCAGGTGTGAAGGACAACGTGTCAATGTCTGGGGCTTGTGCTGGACTTCAGCTACCTGCAAGAAATTGGAACCCCTCTCCCCATGGGGGTCTGGCAGTCAGGTGTGATCGGCTAGGGAAGGGCTGGGGGGATCCTGCCTTCTGAGTTCTCTCATCTGGGTAAAGGTGATCCAGCTGAAGTCATGAACTTGTATTTTGAAGATGTTCCCCCCACTGAGGGGTTCCTTCAAAGAAAACAGGTCAGGTCTCATGAGTGGGGAAACTATCAGAGGAGGAAGAGACATCTGCGGTCCAGCGCGGTCCTAACTGGTCTTGAAGAGCAAGGGGATGGAGAGGAGACAGTTTGCCAAGCAGAACAAAATCACTTGGAGAAAGGAAAGCAGAACTGAGCAGGAAGGAGTTGTAGAAGGATCTCCTGATACTGAGTGTCTGGCGAGCTGACAGCAGTATAAAGTGGGGGGTGCAGGGTAATGCACCCATGGATGAAACACATCTATTCATGGTCATTAATGGTAGGGGTTGCTACTGGGGCCGTTTCCTCTTTGGTAGAAGATCTCAGAGATGCTGTGGATCTGTCTGAAAGTGCTAGCTCAGCAGAAGCAAGCAGAAATTACTGGGAAAGGTACGGAGCAAATGGGAGCTCTCATTGCACTGCAGTAGACATCCCTGGTACGCTCGCACCTCGAATACTGCGTACAGCTCTAGTTATCCTTCTCAAGCAAACAATAAATAAAAAGGAACAGAGCCAGAAAAGATGCAGGGAACAGTGACAAGGTCAGCAGAGCATATGGAATAGCTGCTGCCCGGGGAGAGATGAGACAGATTAGGCATTTTCAGCGTCTTCAGAAATGAAACAATTGAGAAGGGAAATACAGCGGAGGCGTCTAAAGCCATGACTGTCATGGAGAACATGAAATTACCATTTCACAGTATAACTACTAAGGTGAGCATTAAATGGAGCTTCCGAGAAGTGGTTTTAAACTAATGAAAGCTTCTCCCGGTGCATGATTAACCTGTAGAACTTCTTGCCAAAAGACAGGGAGGAGACCAGCAGTATTACTGGCTTCAAAAACCAATTATAAAAATTTGTTGCGGTGAAATCGATCAAGGGTTTTTAAATGCATTGTGAGACATCCCGTGGATGAGGAAATCGCAGAGCTGCAGGGCACTGGCAGTGGGTGGACAGAACAATGTTTGGCTGCCCCTTTCTTGCTCTGTTTTCCAGAGCATCTGTTCCAAGCCAGTGGCACTACTACCAAAATATGTCTGGAGAAGTCTTAAAAGTTCCAGTTTCTGAGGAAGCGTCCCTGTGCTGAAAAATATCCCAAACAACCACTTTTCACTAACTCTGATTCAAGATATTTGATACATACAACACTAAATTTCTTTCTAATGTCTGGAAACGCAAATACTACGTTGAGCTTTTTGTATGTCTGAGGATAAACCTATTAAACCTATTAAATGATTAAGCCTATGGGACATCTTTATTTACCTGAATCTGCTTTGGCGAGCTGAGAGAAGGCTGAGGTTTTATCAGGCAAGTCTCCCCACCAGCAGCTGGAGTAAGTGGGTTGTTCACATGCGTTCATGTGAGCTTTGCTTTCTGAGCACGGAAAGGCAACTAAGAAATTGGTCTTTCTCATCAGATGTATGAAATCAAGCTGTCTTTTTTTTTTCTCATCTTCCATTTGCTGTCAGAAGGTGTGTGTGTGATATACTTTTTCCCTGGTAGTTTCCAGCAGAATAGCTGCCATCTTTGCCTTATAATGGGCACTGGTCAGGAAGAGGCTCACTGAATCACCAGACCGAGCAATGACAGGAGATTCCTTCCTTACACAAATCGTCCTGTGGCCTTCAGTAAACCCCTGAACTTTTGCTGCAGTTCCCCACCAGCTCTGGGATGTGTGCTCTGCACCTCGGTGGAGCTGGGTGAGAGGAAGCTGTGTGTGGTTAGCATGGCTCTACAGCAAGCAAAGCTCTTGTGCTAGTGCTCTGCCTCACGAAGGAGGGACAAAGGACAGCAGGAATACTCAGAGCACCATGATGACAGCAGGATAAGCACTTGCACTGTAAAGGGATGTAATTTTTTAGCCTGTTCCTGAGCAGGTTTTGCTCAAATGGCTCCTGCAGAGAAAGATGCTGAGAAGAAGCAGTTATGTCTTCGCTGAGGAACATACACCAAAGGATCACAGATGGATCTATGGGGTGACGGTCGGGAAATGAGCCCCAGGTGCTCCCAGGGAGACGTGTAGGTTTACAAATGGGGGCAAGGTCTGAGGGCTGTATTGGTGCCAGCCTGAACAAAGCTGCCAGGGCTCATGGACCATTTCTCACCACATCCACCTGCGCTTGGCCAGGAAATATAATGAGGGCAAAGACTCGCAAAAATGACCTACTTGTGCAGGCTGTTTATCTGCGAACCAGTCATGGTGTTCAAAGGCCTGCAGGTAGTCAATATAGGTAAAAACAGAAGCAGAAGGGACCCAGCACCTTGAAAGATCAGCACCTGCCTTTCTGTGAGTACAAGGGGATTGCATTACCTGCCTAGTCTCGTCTGAGCTTTTGTTGACTTTCTTTTTGGGGCTTTACTAACTGATAAACTCCTGCACATTATGCTATTTTAATACCTAGCAAAGAGCCTTGTCTGCTAAATCACCTTATTTTTCTCTGATCGGAGCACAGTGTATTCCTCTTTTTAGTAGAAGGTATTAATTTAAATTCCATAATCCCAAACATATTCTCGTTTCTGTTCTGTGCTTCAGAAGGCCAATGGCATTTTAATTTAATAAGGGAGAAACACACATGACACTGTGTTCCCTGCAACTGTCTTCTGACCTCAATGAGTCTTTCCCAGCTTTCTTTATGTTTCAGCAAATGCAATCTCCGCTTTTATTGAAGAACTCTATTCTTTCTAATACCCAGCTTCTACCTGGCAAAACTTAAATATCTGTAACATTTTCACAGTAACTTTTTATACGTTATTTGCATTATTATTTAGTAATAAAGTCTGTCAGTGGAGCCTT
Source organism: Anser brachyrhynchus (assembly GCF_964034855.1). NCBI lineage: Eukaryota > Metazoa > Chordata > Aves > Anseriformes > Anatidae > Anser > Anser brachyrhynchus. Next base: position 12,437,411 of record NC_137703.1, on the reverse strand, counting down.
AGCAAGATTTACGTCCCACTAAAAAAACTGTCTGAACATATGCTGACCTTTTGCAGAGAAATAAATTTTATTTTGGTTTGCTTTGGTTTTGGATTAAAATGAGTTAACTTATCTAGCAATATCTTGATTTATGTCAGCTCCCTTTGTCTTTCCAAGTTCCATAAGCTTTGTTTACTGGGAGAACACTTACCTAATTGGGTACATGGTATTACTGAGTGTTTTGTGGCATGTACACATTTGAGTCATGCATCACGGTTCCTAAAGAATCATCCTTTGCCTTTTTTATGCTTCCATTTTGCTGTTTAAGCTTACTTAAACCTACTTACTCAGTTTGAAAGAACGTGTGCTTGTTGCAGTCCTCGTGCCCCTCCTTTAGAAATGTCAAGGAACACTTGCTCGCTCTTTTCACCAGTTTGATTCTGCTCCCCTTTGCTGTTGTAAGTCAAGATCTGACCCCTTTGGAGCCTGCCTCACGCACAGGTGCTGGCAGATCAGAACCTATCAAGCCTGGCTCATCATCCTGGCTGGATGATGATGGAAACCCCTCAAGGAAATGGGGGTTACTTTGTTGATAGTTTTGCAGACTTCTCTGAGTAGTTTTTCCAAGAAGTGTTATTTTAATGAACAGAGGTCTCAAACTTCAGCTGCCTGTTGCATTCTAATTTGTTCTTCTTACAGACTTCTGTAGCTTGTCTAATACACATCTTTGCATGTCCGAGTGATAGCACCTACCTCTTCCTATGCTGCCTTAACATAGATAACACCTCAGTGCACCTCTCTCCTGGTACCCAGCACTGCACTTCAGCGTTGGCATCTCTAAATCAGAGCCCCCTCATTTACAGCTCCTCCCTGGCTGCTAAGCAAGGAGGGCACCTTGACTTCAGATCTCGCTGTGCTGTCCTTGATCTGCCAGATCCAGAATTGTTCTCGTCTCAAACACACTGCCGGGGCACTTGCAGAGACAGGGCTGTTGCTTTTTGTGCTATTACAGAAGTACCCGAGAACCACCGGTTGTGATTTAGGGCTTCACTGTGCAAGCTGCTTCTGGCCTTGTTTCAGAGGGGCTACAATTTTCCTCACTGATCAGGTACAGCAGAGAAATGAAAGCTATGGGTGGTGGGGAGAGGTAACAGCTGCAATCTCAGTTTGGTGTCAGCCCTGTTAGGCCCTGGCAGTGCTCCCCGAATGCTGTAGAGCAGGCATTGCTAAGGGTTTCGGCTGGAACAAAGATCCCGGGTAAGTGGGGACGTGCAGAGAGAAGGGTGGTTCTCTTTGGCTTTATTCTGTGACTTGGTAAGTTTGCCAGGTCCTGTGTAATTTTGTTTATTAATAACTAATCCCTGGGATCTGTGCTACTTTGCATCCTTTTAATGGTGCTGAGCTCTATGTTACTGGCTCTGCTTCTAGCTAAGTACTGTTTTCGCTGTACTAAGTAGGACGGACTGGAAAATAAGAGCTTCCATTTCATGAAACATTTAGCATTTTCATTTTTTGTCTTGTTTTCTTCATATTCTAGAGGAAAACTGAAACTGTGGGGGTGTTTACTAAGGGCATGAAAGACTGTGGTGCTCTCACAATCACTGGTTTTGCCACAAATTCTCAATAGCCTCTCCCAGTAGAACAATGTTTATCTTGCTATCCCTGGGACTGGTTCATGTGCCTTGGTACTTCGATCTCCATGTGTTTTATATCTTTTACTTTTCCAACTTAGTGGGATTCCCAGTGCTGCAGCCCAGGTGCTGACTGTGCCTCACTTTTTGTTTGGAGTTGAGGGGCATCCTGCCATGGGTTAACAACGCAGCCTCTGTCCCCACGTGCACAAAGAGTGTTATGTCCTAAGCGCAGCCCCCAGAAAAACTTCAGTGTTTTTTTTTGTTGGTTTTTTTTTTTTTTTTGAATTGCGATGTATTCAGGTGGAAGAGTTCATGGCAGAGGTTGTTGCGTACTGTTTCCCCTTTTCATGGAGGATGCTTCCCATGCAGGCTGTGTGGGGTGGGTTTTGCACTGAGTAGTTTCATAAATAAATCAGACAGCTCTCCAGAGAGCATCTTCCCCCAGGTGCCTGCCTGTGCCCAGGTACAACCTTGGTCTGTGCAGCTCAGAAACTGAGCTTGGAGTAAATCGAGCTGTGATGGGTTAAAAATAGAGAAAAGAGACCAAACGTTGAGATTGGGCAGAGTGCCCTCAGCCCCGCGCTGTCGCTGTAGGATCTGGAAGTGGAAGCGAGGATCTGTAAGTGGGGAAAAAAGGCTCCAGAAGTGGAAACAAGGACCCGTAAGCGAAAGGAGGCAGGCCCAGCCCTGCCTGCAGGCACGGCTGCTAGTGGTGCCCGAAGCCGAGAGGTGTGTCCTGGGCCCGGCCCAGCCACGGTGCGGGTCCCGTGCTCGGGGCCGAGCGGGGAGCCCCGGCCCGGCGCTGCCCGAGCCCAGCTCGGGGGCTCCCGGCGCGGCCCCGCTGCCGGCAGGGCCGGGGGGCGCCCCCCGTTCCCGGGCGGGTCCCGGGCGACTTCGGCAGGGAGCAGGGGAGGGCAGGAGGGGAAGGGGGGGTCCCGGCGGGGGCCGTGCCGGCAGGGGGCAGGGCTGGGAGCCGGCCGCTCGCGTTTCTAGGGCTTGACGTCCTTCCAGCTAGCCCGACCCCCTTCCCGGCACAGCCTGCCCTTCCCCGGCGGAGAAGTCCCGAGAAGTGGCGGCGGGCCCCCCCCTTCGTCCCCCTCCTCATCCCCCTCCTCATCCTCCCCCGGAGCCCGGGCGCGGCGGGGCCGCGGCGATGGGCCGGGAAGTTTGGGGCCGAGGGGGGCTCCCGGCGCCCCGCCGCTGAGAGCCGGCCGCTGCGGGGCCGGTCCCTTTTCCGAGCAGCGGGAGGGCGCCACAAAGTGAAATCCATGAGGATTCTCGGGCTTCTCCTGGAGAAAGGCTCGCATATGCTGCAGTGTCTCTGTGGAAGGCGCCTGAGATCCAGCAACAGCCCAGGTGGGGAGCGCGCGTCCTTGTCCCCGCCGCCCTCGGCTCCCAGTCCGGGCGCCGCTCGGCCTGGGCTGGCCCCGTTTCCCCTTCCTCCTCCTCCTCCTCCTTCTCCCACAGGTGCCCGGGCTCTGTCCGCGGTGCTGACCACAAAGCTTCGGCCCCGTCCCTATCCCGGTGCCTCCCCCGCGTTCCCCTCCTGACCTGGATCCCCCATCCCACCGGCAGCCCCCCCACGGGTCTCATTTCCCCCCGCAGAACCCTCTCCTCGGGAGCAGCCCTCATGTGTGCGTCCCCCACCCCATCGGGAACTCCCCACCCTAGGCGTTAACCCCTGCTCAGTTTAGGGGTGAGCTTCCTCAGGGGGCCCACAGCCCCACAAGACTCAGGTTTGGGGCTGGGCACGCTGTGAGGTCTCCCCGTACCCTTTGTTTGCAGTACCAATGTTTGCATGGAGGGTGGTGAACGTCTTGAGTGGGGATGCCCCTAGGAGCACAGGGAACCCCTGGCTGCTTCCGATGGGGGGTGGGGGGCTCCCAGCCTGTCGAGGAAGGAGCACTGCACGAGGATGGGGGCACAGTGGGGTGAAGGGCTGGAAGATGTGCTTGATCCTGAGCTGTAACTAAGTGGTGTTTGAAGAGGGGACTAAGTATACAAGCGCCTTGGTTTGGTGTGGTACTGCTCCCGAGTTTTAGGGTGATCCTACTGAAGTCCTTTAAGTGGTGTCTCTGCAGCTTCCTTTGTGCTGTGCGTGTTTCAAGAGTCTGACTTTCCCTTTCTACAACACCAGGTAAACAGTAATGGAAAGAAACTCCGTGTTATTATTATTATTATTTAAGATTTGTAGAAGTTATAGCACTGAGCCTGCTGCTTTGAGCTTGACTGGGTTTCAGTGCCTAGTTGGCTTTCTGCTAGATCTGCCTATTGAACCCTGACCATTGCAATCTTTGGGTACCGGATGCTTACAAGGATGTCTTTATAGTATCATTTTTTAATGCTTATGTTGTTTCCTTATGAGAGATCTTAGTCTCGTGAGAGAGAATTTTCCACACCTCCCGCGTAAGCACTCGCTGTTACTCATCGAAGAGACGGGCGGTGTTTGGGGAGCTGTTGCTGAGGTAGCCTCGATTCCCTTCTGGCCTAGCATTTGTGGTAGCCTCTAACTTCAGTACACCAGGAGCTGGATGTGGTGCCCTGACGGTTACCCTGTTGAGCTGGTTTGGCTTTTCTGATGGATCCCGTCCTAAGATGTGATTGATGGATATGTGGTGACTGAATCTTTCCTCATTTCTTCTGCTTTGGGTGATACTGGACGTTGTATAGTCTGTGTTTCATGATGCTGTGCTATAAAGAGGCCTATAAAAGCCCATGGGAACGCTCTCCTGTCACTACACCCAGCTGGCCTTGTTCTCCGGGTACTAGGCCCGAACCACCACAAGGCCACCAACAGACCGCTCCAGGTGTGCCGTGTTGCTTTGAATCGGGCTGCTCAAATATGTTTCCTCTTCCTGGCTGCATTTGTTCCCCCTTCCATTGGGGTTGGACTTTACGTTTTTAAAAAATATGAAAATGTGGGGGGGGGGGGGGGAAGGAAGAAAGCTGCTGCTTACGATGAGGTCACTGGCTGGGCCTGCTGGAGGAGAGATCTCCTTGCTACTGCTTCATAGAGTCAGCATGCCTCAGGAAATAGGTACATACTCCTGCAACAGCCCTTAAACGTGTGGCATTGTGCCTAGTGGGACCACACCCATCAGAGATATCAACCAACATAAGAATGATAAATTACAGGAGAGGAAGGACCATGGAATCACAGACTAGAGCAGCAATGGCATGAAGTGCTGTGAGCTACTTCCATGCCCTTGATCATCTTGTCTGAGCAGTTGTACTGATAGCCAGGTGGTTATGCCAAACTGTTTGGCCTTTTGTGCACTAAGGTTACCCAACAGATTGATCAAGACCTTCAGCCTCCTCCTACCTACGTTTTCTTTCATGAAAACAAGTCATAAGGATATAAACGCGTGCTTAAAGTCAGATTCATACTTGTGTGTGGTGCTGACTCAGAGCCCTAGACCACTCCTGACTGACAGAAACTAAGGCATAATACTTCAAAGAAAAACAGCAAAACACTGAAGGTGGTTGTAGAGTGCTGTGCAGCTCTGTTGTGATGCTAGCAGAAATCTTAGCGAGATTTTTGTTACCACTATGCTAAGACACCCCACCTCCACTCTTAGCTATCTCTAGGCTGCTGTTTTTGTATGCTTCGCTTCTGAGGTCTGCTGCCACTTGTCTCAGTCTGTGCAGGGGCAGACTTCTCTGGTTGTTGGAGCAGCACCTTGCAAAATGTGGTTTAATGGGTCCCTAAGGTACCACGACAGTGCAAGTAATTCATAGCAGTACAGAACAAGAGATTTATTCCTAATCCCTTGTGGATTTCTTTGCAAGTATTTTGGCACAGCGATGTCCTGTCTCATCTTCCATGCACATCACTTGTTATCTCAGTTTCACAACTCGTGAGCTGACTGATTGTATTGCACGTGCAGAGTTATTTCCCTTCTGGATGATATCATAATTAATTTTGTTGAATCTTTATTTCTTGGTTAATTTATTTTCTCTGCTAATAAATTTCCCCATTTGCTTGGGATGTGCGGTTTGCCAGAATCACTTTTGCTTTTAGCTTCGAAGTCAAAATAATGAAATAGATTGCTACAATGCGAAGGGTGAGATAAACATCTGATGACCATTGAATTAGAGATATAACTGTCACTGTAGTTATGAAAAAACATTGCAGATGGCCAGTACCTGGTTTGCAGGGACTTGATGTAAAAAAAGCATGTACTAACTACACTAGTAGGAGCATGAAAACTTCTGCTGGTGAGTATTTTAGTCTTCGTCTGTAAGACTTAGTATTTGGCTGTTCATGGGGTTCTGTCTCTTGCCTGTTCTGCCCTAGGCTCCTGTGTAGACTCCCCTCTGGGTGCATTATTGCTAAAACCACAGATATTTCTCACGTTGTCTCATCAACCAGAATGAACGCATCTAGCAGCAACGTTTTCAGCCTTGTTTTTAGTAGTAGAGGCCTGGCTGTGTCCAGAGACTGATCTATTTTCAAACCTCTGGGTAAAAAGTACCTCTCGGTTTAAATCCCTTTTCTGCAAATCAATGCCTTCAGTAGAAATTAAGATCATATTGAAAGTAACCCCTGAACTTGGCCTCACTGGGACTCTAACACTGGTAAAATTTGGAGATGCTCCTGGAAATGTGCTGATTGATGCTGGCTTTATGGCAGATTAAAATGCTGTCTGGCACAGAGTGTCTTTATATTTCTCCATGCATCACAACACTAAGCCTGATATTTGGGGCAATAGCAATGAGCATTCTGTCTAGGTAGGCAAGGTCAGATTGTGGCTCTGCTATTAGCCTGTCTGTTACTCTCCGTACACATCTCTGCATTTGTCCTGAGACTATTTGGGGCACTGCCATAATGTGCCTGCACTTGCAGGTGCAAATGGACTCACACACATAAGATGTAAAATTGCATATTCAAGATTAACGTTTGGCTTACAAGCAAAACCGATGTGCCTTGTTTTGCTTGGCATTCCTTGCTTGGCTTGTGCAGTGATCTGTGCATTTGTGTACACTTATGTACGCCAGTTCTGGAAATTTTTCCCACTGCTGTTTATTCAGGTAGACAGCAAGTTAGGTGTAGGACATACACTGTGCCCTCAGCTTCGTTAGTGGAAGTAATAGTGAGCTGGAGGCAGGAGCTGGTCACGGGGCTGAGAAGCGATGCCGTTGCACTGGGGGTTATCGGCATCGTTTCATTCCTGCGCCAGCTCCCTTACCTGCCGCTGTTCAAAGTGTGTCAGCGTCCCTGCGTGCATTCTGCTCAGGCTCCCCCATCCCATTGTGTGTCTTTGGGAAACTAATGTGTACTGACCAGTGGAAATTAAGTGCATGTGCTGTTGCAGGGTAATTCCTGTTGTTGACACTCATACGCTAGCTGAAATAATACCTTTGTCTGATTTAGTTTAATTCATCTGGGAGATGAATTAAGCAAAACTATGAAAATTCTTTTTTATTTTGTAATAGGAGCACTCCTCTAGGGTATTATTCAAGAATAGCTATAGCATTTTAAATCCCCGCTTTCCTTTATTCTGAAGTAACCTTCCCGTGTAGACATATGCTGAGTATCTCTCCTGGAAGCTGTGGTGCTGGGGTACCTCTGGCCTGTCTGAGCTAGAAGTGATGGCTTTGATAGAGTTCTTATTTGGTGAAATAGCTTGGCTTCTATCATGCAGAAGTTCGGAGATTTACAATGATTTTAAAGATTATACGTATAACTTTTTCTAAGTGTTCACAGCCAGGTAAGTGTAGCTATGTGAAGGAAAGTCTTCAATTTCATGCAGGGCTTTATGGTTCACTTTGCGATAAAATTTTTCAGAAATCTTCAAATGGGGGGCTGGAGGCTTCCTGGGTGTGAGGTGCGTGGCTGGCAGCCAGGTGGCTGGGCTCCAGAGCTGGGAGCCTGGAACTGGCAGGTCTTCAGCGGGTCTTCTGGGTCTGAAACTTCTCTGGGTCCTACCAGAGCACCACTGATACTGAATATTCGTGAAATGCTTTTCTTCTGGTGAACGAACAGCTGCAGGCAAAGTAAGCTTCATCTGAATTTTCTTAAGCAGCTGGAATCAGGATGAGAGGCAATCTGAAGCAGAGGTTGGCTGGTTTGTGGCACTTGTCATCGGGAGTTTTACAGGGTTCTGCAAAGGAGGGAAGTTTCACTCTCTCCACCTCCCAAGCTAAACCAAGGGTAGAGTTTAAACACTACGGGCAATTGTAACACGCTGTAAACTTTAAGTCCATGTGGGAAATGTTAACCAAGAATTTTGTGAAGGATTTTTCCTACTTTTCCATTGGTTTTCCTGAATAACTGCATACACAAAGTTCTGTCTTCTGTGTTACTGTTTTTCCAATGTGAAAGTAACAAAATAATCCACGTTCATAAGCAGATGCTTAAAGCGGCTGACTTTCAGAGCAGAAGCTTTCAACATAAGAGCTGTGTGAAGATCATGAGGTCACGTCCACTCCAAGACCAAGGAGTTTTTCCGGACCTGGGTCTCAGTTCAGCGAACTGTTTAAGTGCACTTTTAACTCTACGCATGCACCTAATCCCATTTTTAAGGTGATCATGTGCTTAGCAGAGTCATTGCTTTAGATGAGTGGCTTTCAACCTTTTCTAACAGGCATCACCCCTAAAATTCTTCCTGTTTATCCAACTAATTTGACATTACTGGTGGTAGGCTTATTTTCTGTTTTTTTTTTTTGCTGGCCATTTTGGAGGTATTCACGAACAGTTTGCAAAGCCCTGTTCCTTAAAGAAACTGAAATCCCATGGCTTTGTTTGTGAGAACGACCTGCTGCTCGTTTACTTAATTTTGTTCCCAAATCAGTTCACTTCTCTTCGCACAGCCCTTTCTGTTGCTTACCAGAAGGAAACTATTCCTTTTTTACTGGTCGAACTGCTGCTCGTCGTAGATGTTTAAAGCCAGGTGGTAGAGATATCATCAACAGTTCAGCAGGCTTTGGGAGCGAAATGAGATTGCTTATGAGATGGTAGTACACAGGGCTTTCAATTGTATGAAGAGATGTTTGCTTAAAAGGCCTCTAAATAGATTCTGCCCCTCGGAGGAAAAGAGATGTGTAACATTTAATAATAAAAATAGCGTTTCTTCCCTTAGCCTGAAATGGCATGGAAGGAGGTAATCATGTTTTGTACGGCGAAGCATTTTTCTAAATGGCATGTTTGTGCCTTTCGAGTATTGTGGCTGCGATTGGCTGCCGGGCCCATTTGCATGTGCTCAATTGCGGTCCTGGAGATCTGTGACAGCAAGCCAGCAACGCCAGGCTCAGCTGGGAGCATGGAAGCTGCTGCTAATTTAGTGATGAGCCACCCACAGGCCCAGCGTGAGTCATTAGCATTGTTTTGTTTTCCACATTCGGCACTGAATGCTTCCAGGATCCAAGCTGGGGATTATCTCTGGAGTTGTATTTATTCCCTCAAAGCTTTGTTTGTTTCAGATAAGAGGGAAAAATTCCATTCTGCAACCCATGCAATAATTAATTGTTTCCTTATTAGTGTCCTCTTCCCGCTTTAATGTGCGTTCACAGCCGTTTGGTCACTTGAAAACTCACTCGTGCGTGGCACCGCGATCGCGCTGCTCCATCCTCGTTGCGTTGCCTCGTGCACCGAGGGGACGGGCGGGCAGCAGCAAGCACGGCGAGGCGAGGCAGCTTGGCTCCGTCAGAGCTGAGATGGACGGTTACTGCCCTCTGTTCTTGTATGTGCCCCGGTACTTCCCCAGCAAGTCTTTTTCTTAAGCGACAGCAGTGCATGGGAGCAGCTGGGGCATCCCGTTTGTTCCAGGTCAGGAGTCTGACCTGAGGCTGTATCCCCAGGTGGCAGGCCTGGTCCCCTCTTGCTGAGATTGCTGGTGCTCCTGGAAACAGGACGAGGGCTTGAAAGAACAAGAAAATCCCCTGCCCCTTGCTGTTTTGATGACAAATCCAATCACTTTGGTCCCAATTTTTAGCCTGTCTTCCACACTGTCTTCTCAAACAGGCTTCTGTGGCGTGCCGGGGACCAGGCAATTGTGCCTGGGACACCCGGGCAGGATACAAAGGAAGCGTCCAGGAGCAGGAAAATGGGTCTGTGTGGGCATACGAAAACATAGAAAAGTGTTTTGAACGCAAAATTTGGATGCACACTGGGTGGGGAAGACATGGGCAGTGTGGGAGGGAAACACGAACATGGGGGTAGAATGAGGGACCCTCTCGCCAAGGGAGAGGGATGGAGAAGGGGGGGGCTCTTAATGAAACTGGCTGTAGAAAATCTGACTGAAAATGTTGTGCTGTCTTTGTGAGTAGAAGTGCCCAATGTTCTGCCTTAGTCTAGGGAAGTTTCAGGATGGGGGAGTGTGCTGGGGGGACCCCAGGTGTGCAAGAAGGGAGGGACAGGCTACAGCAGCCTTCCCTATGGGGCATGGGGTGGAGCTGGCCGTGCTTAAACAGAGCTTTTGAACTGGAAAAGCAGAAGGACCAGAAGTGTCTGATACTCCCCCGGTGATGATGCTCAAGCATCTCAGTGTTGGTATATCTAGAAATGACTGCTGGAAAGGAGCTGCCAAGTCCTCTCCGTTGCAAATTCCTTCTCAAGTTATGCATTTCCTCTTTTGTTGAAATGTGAAATGAAAACCAAACCAAACCGAACAATCACTGGTAGCCCGATGGGACCAGACAGCCAACGTGCTGTTAGTGTTTGTCTGAATTCCTGTGACTTACTGTTGCCATTGCTTACCTTCTCCCATGGTGGTTTTTTGCTGGCGGAGACAGCAGCTTTTCCTTTCTGTGTGGGCAGCCCTGACTCTCTGGTCTCTCACAGGGGCTTGCAGGCCATCATCCTTCAGAAGCAAAATCCAGCAGCAGCCAGAGCGTGTTTTAAGTGTGCCTGGCTCTATGCAGAATTGCAGCGGTGAAATTCATGTGCAGACCCTGACGTTTTGGGGACAGCCCCCCATGTCCCAGCGCACCGTGCTTCCTTACCTGCTTCCTAAGTTTAGAGGCAGCTCCCCAGCATCGCAGTCGGTGTGGTGCTAGGGCTGGAGGCACTCTTACGCGCTGCTTTTGAAAGGCTGATTTCCCCTGGCATTTTTGTTCTGTGTAAGCAGGGTATAATCTTTGTGAATATTTGGTTGGCTGATCAGACAAATTTGTATCTAAATATTCAGGCATGGCTCGACTTCCTGCTGCTGGGCTCCGGCGTTCCTCTCGGATGACTGGGGTTTATCTTTTATGGATAAGACAGAAACTCGGTGTGCTTTTTCCTCTGCTTCAGAATTGCTGGAGTTTGTGTGATGAATCCTTTCCTGTTCTTACCCTTAACCTGGAGAGGCAGTTCTGGGGACAGGATTCATGTCTCTCAGCTGCTTGCAGGCTGCTCAGCAAGGGAAATGCTCCTTCCCTGCCTCCGCCTGGCCTGGTAAATGGCTGACACACATCTTGCAACGTCTCTGGGGAGATCTGTTACTGCCCTGCAGCTCATTCACAGCACCTCACCCAAGAGGTGACATGACTTGTTTATTTTTCAGGGTTGGCTTGTTGGTGGTTTCTTCTTTTTTTCTTTTTTTTTCCCCCTTTGGTTGATGTTAGGAAAGGTGAGTTAGAACAATGGGATTTCTTCAGATGACATGTCAAGCGTGAATAAAAAGTACAGTTAAGTGGGAGCACGTCCTTTTCTGGTGAAACACTTCTGTGAATTAATTTCACTCCTGTTGGGCATTCCTGGATGCTGAGAGCCTCCCTTCTCTGTACACACAGCCCATGTCCTTTGGGTCGACACTTCCCTGTCTAGCACACTGGCTGGCAAGCCCCCAGGGAGGGATCCTCCAGCCTCCTGGAGAAGGCCAGGAAACATGGTTTTGATGATAGAAGTCCAGAGAGAGAAATGCTGAGCCCAGAGCATGCTGGAAAGGCAGGTGCGTGTCTGCCTCCCATCCAGAAGAGGGAAGGCTGTGTACAACCCCCTTTCACCTGGAGGTGCCTCCTCTGTTTCTCTCCTGGCCCCCTACTCACTCGGGTGAGCTCCACATCTGGTGCCAATTTCAACCTGGTGCAAATTTCAGCCACCAGCCTTCGCTGCTTCTATGCTCCCAGGCTGTGGAGGGGGAAACCAGCACAGAGCTGGGGAGGAGAGAAAGGTAGTGCGCCTCTATTATTTATGGGAATGTTCACTTGGCTGGTAAAACATCACTGCGTTTAAACACTGGAAGGATGTGCTTGCTACTGAATAAGCACGTTGCACCACTCACTGCCAAGGGACGGTCTTCTGTTGTAGCACTTCTGTAATCTCTCTTTAAGCCTTGAGACCAGGAGCAAGCATGCCCTACTCCCTGTTTCGGCTTTGCTTTATCCACAGCACTGCTGTGTTATAGAACCAGATCGTCACTGGGTTTGATATATGCTGGAAAGCATTATTTGGCAAAAAAAAAGAAGCCCATTTGAAAAAAGCCAGCAAAAAACCTATATGGAGTCAGCATCAATTAACAGAAAAACATGAGAGCAATTAAAATGGGCCAGAATGAAGTGTCCATCTCTCCCAGTAGTATTCTTTCTCCATCCACATTAAACAGATAGAAAAAAAAGTGAGAAAACAGCAATAGGGCATGTTCCCCAAATGTTCTCCCAGCTGCTATTTTCAGCTTAGGAAGTTTTCTGAGCCAGTCATGGTTCAGTGTATTTCGAGATTGTCAGTGGATTTCTCTTCCATGCGCTTGACCAGGCTCCCCTTGAGTTCACATACATCTTTAACATCCTAGTGTCCTGTGGAAAGGGTTTCCCCAGCTCCGCTACCTGATGCACAAAGACGTCTCTCCCTTCCCTCATTTTGCACATGGTTCCTGCTGGCTTGGTTCGACGCCTCCCTGAGACCAGGTACTGAGTGAGCTGGTGCAAAACTGGTCCTGTCCTCTTCTCCCGGCACTTGTGATTTCATGCACCTGAGACATATCCCTCCTGAGCCGTCCGTCTTGCAGTCTGAAGTGTCTTTGCTACCTTTCTTTAAACCATTCCCAGTTCTGGTAAGTCTTTGTTGCAACGGAAGGAGCACAGCAACTTGCACAAACCATAGCTTGAGCATTGCAGAGGTAAAGGGGAAAAATGAACTGAAACCTCCTCTTGTGCTTCTCTCTGGCGAGCTGTGGTGAGGGTGGGCTGCCGTGGCCCAGAGGAGCAGCTGATGGGAGACAGCGGGGAGCTGCTGCCCCTCCTGCCCTTCCTGGTGCAGATCTCTGCAGCCCATCTCGACCTGGGCTTCCCCCACAGCCAGGCTGAGCAACCAGAGTGTCTGGGCACAGCCAAGCTCCTGCAGCACGCATCTCCTGCATGGTGAGACGAGCTGAAGCTTAAAGCCCTCTGATCATATCAGTGAGATGTCCACGGAGTGCTGGGGAAGGCAGGGAGATGTGCTCAGCCTGACGTTTAGGCTGTGGGTGTCCGCGTGTAACCACCCCGGGTGGCAGCGCCCCTCCTTCTGTCTGTCCCGTCTGTACAGCACAGACAGTAACACCCTTTGTGAGGCGGTTGTGGGACCAGCTCGGGCCACTGCAGAACTCTAGATTTCAAAGTGGTTTGATATTACTCCAAGTCTGGACACTGGAACTGGGGAAATGGGTTTGGATTTTAAGTATTTAGCAGAAAACACACTGTGAGAATTTTAGAGTACGGATGCGATTCCTCATTCATGCTTGGAAACTCGTTTGAGACGCCAGCCATTCACTAAGCTCCCGTTAAAAGCCCATGCATTATACATTTCTCGCAGAAAAGTATTTAAGGCTCAGTAGGAATGCAGCTTACCAGGGAGGTTCGGAGGAACAGATGCAGGCCGTTGCTTTCCAAGGGTTAAGCGTGACCAGGGTTAGAAGGTGGCCGGCGAGCAGCCGGGGTCGTGCAGTGGTGGGTGTGTGGGTACACACCGCCTTGCCCTTCCGCCTCTCCAAAAAAGCCTTGCTCAGGGAAGGTGTCTGACGCTGAATCCACAACAGCACTCATTTTAAAGTGCTCAGTTATATTTTCTGCGCGAAGGCAGAGACATTCATGGCACTAAATATTAATGGCAGTGTTTCAGGAGGTAGATTTCATAGAAAAGAGGGTTTGGGTTGAGGCTTGCTTATCGGCTCTGCATCACCTGCAGCAGTGTGCTAGTGCACGGGCGAAGTGGGCTGTGACCTCAATCAGCTAGTTCATTTTAAGCCCATGCTTAAGTGATTTGCTAAAACTGTGCTTATTCAGAGAAGGGAAGCTGACTGTGTTTTCCTTGCTCCAGCTAGGTGAATTACAACATGTGATTTTAAAGATGAAAGGGCAAATTACACTTCTGAACAATAATTTAAATTTCCATAAAGAATGTTAGTAGCAGTCAGGATGTCAGATGGTAGATAGTCGTGTTTGTACTTGGGTAACAGCCCCTTCAAAGTTACTTGAGACATTCTTTCGTGCATTTACATTTTTATCTCTGATTTTTTAAGATGAGAGGAGTTCATTAAACCCAAGTCGTTTTATGGCTTGTGTCAATAGAAAACGTTCTGTGAAATGTTCAGAAGGAATTGGTTACAGAAGCGTGGGGAAGATGGGGAAGAGATTGTTTTCGTGTCGTGTTCCCTGTAGTCTTCGTCCTCTTGCTTTTTGATGACTAAACTGTTCTGTATTTGAAATTAAGAACTGTTGATTGGAAACTCTTGCAAAAGTAAGACAAATGAGGCTTGATTTTGAAAAATGCATTCCTAATTGTTTGCCTAATTCGTGTGTGCAATTAGCATGATTGCCACTGGAAGTGGCCATCTGAGAGCAGTTTTGGAGATTTCTCTCTTTTTCTGCTCTGTTTTCTCTGTCTCCTTCTTAAGGCACCAGCTTCTGTGATGTCTAAATATTACCCGTGGAAGTTTAACGTGGTAATATGTTTATTGATCTCTGTTCATCTCTTACCTCTCAACTTTCAGACGTTTGTTGAAAGCCTGGAGCTGATTATTCCCTTCTGCTTCCTTCTCAAGTCCACTTGGCGCGATGTAGGAGAGGTTCTTTCATCTAAGGGGGTGATCTTGCAGTTCAGAGACTCAGATCCCGCTGGAGTCTATGGATTCTCAAATGGCCAGAGTAATATTTAAGCACTCTCCAGGCACGCATAAAGGATTACGACACTCATCTGTCAAATCTCTTGCTCCCTCCTGAGGAGATCTGTGCATGCGGGGGACATTTACTGGTGTCAAGGTGGCATTTTTGTTTTGTCTGAAATGTGATAAATTGAAAAGGAAAGATGGAAGAACCTCCTGAGCGTTCTCTTCAGAGAGGCTGAGAAACCTGCTTTAGGTTAGGGATTTGTGGGTCATGTTCAGTCTTTGGATGGACCTGGAGGTTGTTCTCATGGGGTCACGGTACCGGGGCTGCAATTCCTCAGTGCTTCCGACATCTGTGATCTGTGTGCATGTACTCTTGTTCCCTCCCTCTTCTACATCTGGGTGAGAAGCCAGAGCAGGAAACTAACGTTTTTTCTTTTTTAATTATCTTTAAGGCTAATTTTCAGTCAAATCAGTAATTCTAGTTGAGTCGTTATGGGGCCACACAAGTGCTGCTGCTGTCAGGAGGGGAAGGGGCAGGAAAGGTGCAGTGGGAGGCAGAGGAACGGGTCATATGGCCCCCAGCGGCAGCTGCCCACGCTTAACTGGGATGGAGGCAGTGGGATACACACCCCTCCTGGTGACATTCACATTGCATTCATTGCTCCTGAAATGTTCTCCATCCGGAGATACAGGGAAGTCCCTGCTAAAGGCTCGGTGCCTCTCCTCTTGTGGGATGTGACTCAGAGCTCTAGGTGCAGAGGTGGGAGAGCCACGGTTGGCAGCGCTGAAGGAGACAAACATCCCCTGGCTCATTAATCCCGGGGTGGAGAGCACGCCGCCTGATTGCTTATTGGCTGTGGCCTTTCATTAAGGGTAAACTTAATTTTCCCATATCGACAGCTGCCTGATGGAGGGGCCGTGCTATGTGGCAGGCACTGAAGCGCTGAAGGCAAACACCCAGATAAAGCCATATGTCAGGAATTATACCAGCAGTGTGATTCCTTCTTTTCTTCTCCTCCACACTCTCTCTCCTTTTTGAGAAGAAACCATCTCTGTGGATGAGGTGTTAGACGTGCCAGTCCTGGCCACTTCGCTAGCTAGGAAATGCTGGGATGTTAACGTGCTTCGAGTGGGACAGCTGCTTCTTGCTGCTCCTTGCTCATTCCTGGCCTAGGTTGGGACTGATTTAATTACAGAAATGTGTTACCACTGCCAAAGAGTCCTCTGAGCCAAACAAAAACCTTTGTTTTCTTCCTGCCCAGTCCTTCTGATCCATCCCAAAGCACACACGTTTATTGTGCTATGAGGAAAAACATTGGAAAGAATCAGGCAGAGCACATTTTGCCGGGGAGCATCCATTTCTGCTGGCCCCAGCAGCGCTCTTCCCACGCCCCGGCCTCTCCATCAGCACAGCTCCCTCGAGCACCTCCCCTCCTCGTTCTGAGAGCTGCTCCAGCCCCTTCCAAACATAATTATACATATGAAAAAATAAACTTGTTCTTATTCGGCACCTGATAAAATGGTGACTCAGGCATTTTCATTTCGCATTGCAAATGCAAGTCCTCTCGCACTCTGAGTGCTCGCCAGCACGCAGCCTGAATCTTAAAAGGAGCTGTGTCTGCCCACTGGAAGGGCAGATACAATGGGTACAAGGCTTTCATGGGTAACTTCATTGGACCCCAGGATTAAGCAAACCGAGGCCACTTACCTGCCTCTGCACTTGCCCTTGCCATGTAGTTATCTCAGCAAGACCCTGACCCACACATACCAATGGGCTGTGGAGGTTTTGTCTTCATTTATCCATTCCTGATAGGTAGGATAAATATCCTGCCCTTGATATCAGCCTGCAACAAAGGGTTTTTGGCAGACAGGCCCTGCTGAGGGGGTCAGTGTTCTGCCAGCTGTGCAGGAGAGCAAAGCACCAGGGGGTGTGCAGGGGATCGCAGCAAGTGCTGAGACTCTCAGCCCCTTGCTTCACCCACCGGGCAGCGCTTGTGCAGTGCCACCAGGCCTTGGCAGGAGGTGGCAGAGCCCAAGGCATGGGAGGGCTGACGAGCTTCCACAGTCCTGGGGCATCTCCTGAGCAGGGGGACTCCACTCAGTCCTGGCACTGCAAGTTCGTGCAGCAAGGAGAGATGGCACAGAAAGCAGAGGAGCAGCAGGGAGAGGTCTTGGAGCAGGCACTTTCTGGCTTGTCCCCGCAGACAGACTCATCCAGCCTTCTGGGGGATTTGCTTTAGCCAAACGTGCACAAGACTCGTTTGGCTTCCCGTAGGGCTGCCCACGTGCTGCTGGTGGCCTGCTGACGCACAGGCAGGCAGGCTGGACCCACAGGAGAGAAAGAGAGGAGTGAACCTGGCCAACCTGGCAGCTAGGAGCCCTCTGGCCAGCCGGGCGTTCAAGGCACATAGTGGAGCAAGGACGCCTGGTCGGGTTTGGGATGGCCCTTGTGAACGTGGTGCTGACCTCCTGTTCCTATTACAGAGATATTTCTGTGCTGTGTCAGGACATCGCTGCTGTGCAGGCTGGAAGCAAGGTGCTTGCTGAAAGGCATAAATCTTCCTAACCAGTTTCAATTGAGTTATTTTTAAGCTCGGGGCAGGCAGTGCTATGAATCCCATCCCATTAGGGCAGGAGGAGAGGCAGCCAGCTAGACAGGCTCTCTGGAGCACAATCCCCTCTTCCTCCCATCCTTGTGCCGAGCAAGGAAATTCTCTGGGCTGTGACAGGGTGACAGGGTCTGCCACCAGAGCAACGCTGCCCTGTCCCTGCCAGGCTTTGTGAGGGGGACTTAAAAGTCCTTGCAGTAAGCTGGGTACATATGCCGTGTTGTTTGATTTTGGTTTAGAATTAAGAATTCAGAATTATTTAGAATTACGTAAACGCTGTTTTGTTGTATACATCTAGAGCAGCCATAGCTGTGGCAGTATTTGTACAGAACAGGTGCTGCGTTAAGAAAAGAGGCAGCAGATGTACAGATATATGGTTTTGCCCTTGCTTCTACCTGCAGGACCCCGAGGACTTTACTGGAATCAACTATTTGTTATATGCACTCATATAATTCAGGAACCAGAGGCAGCAAGAGGCAAAACCAAAGTCTTCCTGCTTCTCCTCCTCCTTGTGCCCACCCTGGCCCCAAACCCAGCAGCTCCCGGCAGCTTTTCCCAGGAATACACCGAGCTGAACCCAGACCCGGGGCTCGTCCCTCCTTCTCCAAGCATTTACACTGACATCGAATGCTGATGGAGCTGAGTAAAGAGGGACCCCACAGGGGAAGGGCTGTAACATCTCTGAACACGAGCCAGAATCCTTTAATCATAAGGAAATAATCCACTAAGTAATTTGAGGCCGTCAGTCTGCAGGGCATGGGGGCTGCCTTCTGGCTTTGCTCCCAGAGTCAAAAAGTTCTCTGGAAACTGCTGCCCTAGGGAAGGAAGCGGAGGGGAAAGCTGCTAGAAAAAGACATTTGGATTTGGGCTTTTACTTTTTCCCACAAGAACATAGCTTGCCCAGTGAAGAAAAAATAAAAGCCTTGTTTTGGTCTCTCTTTTTGTTGGGGGAAAAGTTGTTCCACGTTGTGAGTAACGCCTCATGATGATGTTTTTGTCTGTGCTGTAATATTCATAGAGTGAAGCACAATGGGGAACTGGAAAGAGCATTTTTATGTAATTTGTGATACCTGTTAAAGTGCTTTGCATGCTTATCTCAATGAAGCACTTGAACTCCGTGCTGTTTCTGCTTTTTGTGGCACCGTGCAAAAAGCTGCGTAATGAGTGGAGTGAAATAAATGACATTTGGGGAGCAGAGATGCTGATGGGGGGTAATCCACTGCGAATTCCCGAGGGTCGGGGAGCAGGAGCCCATCGAGCCACCTTGGAAGAGTGCCCTGTCAGTGCGGGGCCGATCCCCAGCGTGTCCTGGTACATTTCCATAGCGGAGCAGGGAATCGTGCCACGAGGCCGCCCGATCGACCGCCTGCCCACGGCTCGCCCCGAGCTCCTGCAGCTGCTGCTGCGCTCCTCCCAGCTGCAACCTGGGTGTGATCAGGGCAGGAGCAGCCACGGCTTTGAAACGTTTGGTGCTGTGTGTTACAGGGCTGCTTGTGCTCGGTGCTCGCCAGCCTTAACTGGAGGTGTGCCTGCCACAGCTGGAACATGAGTCCAAAGGATGCAGGACTTTGCTGTCTGCTTTCCAAAGCGCTCACCGCTCTTCCTACCTTCTTAATTTTCCATCGCCTGCACGTTACCGGTCCTTTCTAAAGGCCAGGAAAAATAAGCCCACCTTCCAGTTGCTCTCTGCTGCGCCTGCTGGCACCGCACCGGCCTCGTGTGGGCATCGCTGTGAATGTCACCGCCACTGGCACCCGGCAGCTGCTGGCAGGGGGAGCTGCTTGCTGCGGAAGCAGGGAAGCACCGGTGCCGCTCGCTGCCCAGATGCTCTCCAGGAGCTTACGTTTAACTAAGGGGCAAGCTCCCCGCCTGCCCTGCAGCGTGGGTATCCGGGCTCGTTTCAGGCAGGTGCTGCTCTGCTGGGTGTTTGTGCTCTCTAAGAGGTCTGCGAGTGCTGGTGGCTGTGTTTGTGCAGCTGCGCTTCAAAGGCCGTGCATCAGGCCCTGTTAGTGCGCAGAGCTGACAGCTTCATTAAGTTAATTATGCCCAGGGCCTTCCCTTCACCAGGTGCAATGAGGAGGCACAGCATCCCCTGGATGCCACCCCGTGGCTGCTGAGCTGGGGAGCTGCAGGGGGTTGTCCTCTGCCCCTACAGCCTGGGGCTGGGGAGGGGGCTGCTGCCCTCACCTGCAGAGCCAAATGCCAGGAAGGTGAAGTTGGGCTCCTAGGAGCACGTTTTGGTGCTCAAACAAGTCAGTTCTTATGCTGTAGGGACAGGAACTGCTCCTCAGCCTTCCCAAACCTTCCTCCCTCCGTCAGCAGCCAAATCCCCAGAGCAGCAGCAGCCCTGGCAGGGATAAAAGCGCCACGCGCTCTGCAGCATGTTGGTGACAGGGTGGCAGGGACGGATTAACCCTCAGCGGCAGAACCGGCGCAGTGATCACAGCTGGTGGGTGGCTGAGAGCCCCCTCCCTTGGGGGACAGCCTGAAAATGGGCACGTGGCTCTGGGAGCTCCAAATAGCCCTGCTTAGAAGTCCCTTAACGTGTCCGCCAAGCCCAGCCTGCTTCACTTCTCTGCACTCCTCTCTTTGGACCCAGCACAGGAAGGCCTTTTCCACGCGGAGAGGAAAACGAAAGCGCTTCTGAGCCCGGTTTGCGATGCACGTGACATCTTTAGTGAAAATGAACATTTTTCCTGCAGCGTTTGCAGACATCTGCGTCCCAAGTGTAGTTAACGAGAGGGGGATTTCAACCCAGCACCTCCCACCGAGGAGCTTGGGAAACGCCTGCAGAAGTGCACCTCTGTGCCCTGCTCTTGGAGCCGTGCTCCTGTGCCCAGCAGGTTTCCAGCCAGCCTTTTCATTCATTAACAATGTTCCAGGGTAATGATAATTAATTACTCACGACGAGTCATTTTGGCTTTTCGGGGGCTGCCAGAAGGTGCCTGTGGGACCACGGGGAGGCAGCCAGGGAGGTGAGACCCGGGCTTGCTCCGTGCCAGCACCGCACTGGGTCGGAGCCTGAGCCAGAGTCCTGCTAGAGCACAAGGGGCTACGCTGCCTTCTGGTCATATCAGTGTAACAGGCATTGCTGAGCACCAGGAAAGCCAGAAGAACCCTATAAAATGGAACTGTCCCATAGAGCCCCTAACGACTTCCTCTGGCGTAAAAGCTAACGAGGTGCAGCACGGTGTTCTCAGGCTGTTTTATTCCCAATAAAGTTAACGCTCAAAACAAAATCTGCTGGAAAAATCGCAAGGAGCACCGGCCCGCTGAGGCCTTGCAGCATCCTGCCCGTACTTGTTACTTGCTGTGATCAATGGCACTGCAAAGGGCACGTCCCAGGGCAGGAAACGCCTCGGTGTACAAACAGGCTGTGCTGGGACGGCACACAGCACCTGGGAGAGAAAGCGGTGGTGCGTTAGAGATAATGGGCTCTCTGAGGGTGATTTTACTGGGCAAGGTAACCTCAAAGATTTATTTAAATAGGCCAGAGATGCGAGGGACTGCTCCGTCGTCCCTTTGTGATGTATGTGCTAGTCGGAGAGCAGCTGGCAGTGAAGTCCCAGCTTTTTCCAGCGTAAGTTCATTTCGGCTGTGGCTCTGCAGTACTTGTTCCGTGGCGAGCTAAAGCGATGTCCAGCAGAGACTGTGGAGAGAAATGGGCAGTCAGGCAGGAATATCTGCATTTGTGTCTCTTTTCTGTTTGTTTTCTGCAAATTTTGGAGATCTCCTCGAGAATAAATATTGAGTAAACCTGTTTCCAGAGAAGAAACTCAGAAGCTTTGCCCCCGTGATCTGATCTCAGTTGTTGCTGCAGTCAGGATGTGGGACCAAGTCTGTGGAAATTTCCTTTTCCCAAGCAAGCAACTAGCCGGTGCAGCACAAACTGATCTTTATTCCATTAAAATGGAATATAGCGCTGGATATTAATGCGGTGGTGGAAAGCTGTACGCAGCCTTTTTCCTACGTTAATTTCCTATTTTACAGGACAAATTACAAACGTCCGGCTTGCATGACTGGCAGAGCAAGAACCGCTGGAGGCAACATAAACAAATAGTGCTGAATAACAGAGCGAGCGGGGACTTGCACAGCTCGCAGACAAATGAACAAGCAATGCAGCAAAGGCCAAGCTAGTTAGCTAATGTTTTCCTTTGTAATCTGTGCGTCTGCACTGCCCTGCGGGTTGTAATACCCAGGACTGATGGGGCAGTGCTGCCTGGTGTCCTCTGCTGCTGGGTGATGTGCCCAGGGGCGCTCGCCAGATTTCGCTGGGTGTGTATTCTGGCAGCGGGGGTCTTAAGCTAAGCTTCGCTGTTTGTGTAGGATGACTGTGGTAAAAATGGGTGGTGAAGGAGCAGAAACTGTCTCCCCGCTGTAAATTTTGTGTGTGAGGCAACCGCAGGTCCAGACTATTTCAGGTGCCTCCTGCCTCTGAGCGAGCCCTGGGCTGCAGTGCCCGGGACCAGGCAGGAGGGGAGGAGCATGCAAGAAGCTTTCGTACCCCTCGTGGGGCAGAGAAAAGCACTGAAACCCTTATGGTCTCTGTGATCAGCTGTAAAACGTGGCCATGGTGATTAATGATGCCCACTCCAAAGCTCTGATGTGCTTCTGACTTGGCTGCTTGGGGCTTGCTTGAAAATTGGTGTCTCCCTTTGCCGGGCAATGCTCGCGGGGACGTGGCCGGGTGCTGCTGCACGCTGCTGGGGCTGTTCTGCCCTTGCTGGGTGGCTTTGCAGCAGGAGGGGAGGTGACCGCGGTGCGCGCTCAATGTTCTGCACTCTGGGGCAGAGCGAGCTCTGGGGAGGCGAGCGGGCGCCGCAGTGCAAGGTGCAGACCCGGCCCTTGGCGGCTGGCAGCGCTGCCTCACAGCTTGGGCTCGGGGTGAGCAGCACAGGGGCTGCACGGGCAGCTTGAATTAGTGCTGCACAACAGAGCTGGGCTGTCCCACAGTGCCGAACAGGACGGAGAGAAAAAGTGTAAACTCTGAGTCCAAAACCCCAACAGAAAGAAACGCTTTATTTCTAACTTGTTAAAAATCCATTGAATAAAGCGCACTGAATAAAAGAACAGTCAGGCGTCAGACTTACAGAGAAAAACATTTTCCTGGCTTTCAGGTCTTTGAGATTTTGTTTCCAATCTGATGCTATAAAATAGTGCAAATTCACTAAATATCCTGGTCAAAGCACGTGCAGATATCCAGCCTGGGGATGGTGAGACCGATCGCTTTGCTGGCCTGCAGCGCAGGGCACCTGGAGCTGCTCGTAGTTGGCAGGGGAAGCCTGGCTAAGCAGGACCCGGGGCTGTGACGTTGTGACAGCAGCAGCAGTGACCGCAGGCGGGCAGGAGGGCCACCAGCTCGCTGGAGAAGCTCTCTCCTAGGTAATCGCATCTGGGGGCTCGCCTCGCAGCCCTGGGGGAGCCCTCGGGGGGTGCAGCGTGTGCTGGCCAGCAGCAGGTGGCAGTGAGCTGCTGGCTGTCGCAGGGGATGTCACAGGGACAGCGGGTCCCCGGTCCCCCCTTCATCTCGCTGTGGGGACACAGGACAAAACCTAGCCTGAGAAAGGGCCTGGCTTTCCTGGGGAAGTCCCTGAGCCTCCCCCCCACACTTTGGCAGGCGCTGAGCATCTCTCTCTCTTGTCACCAATTTTAAGGGCGGGCGTATCTTCGGAATTTGAGCTGAAATCGTTTACTTGAAGTTTCTGTTCAACCAAAAACCTCCGGGTTTCAGGGTTTGAGTCAGGGAAGTTTATTTGGGGCGTGGTGAAGGTGCTGATCTGCCGCACGCAGCAAACAGGGGCTGCAGTGGTTGCTGCTGGGAAGCAGGGTGTGGAGCTGCCCTGCTCTGCTCTGCTAGCCTGGAGGGCTGGTGGAGGCCCCTCATTTTCCTCACTCCTCTTGAGCCCAGGCATTGAGAGGAGCATTCCCTCTAGCTGACCCTACAGTAAGTCCCGGCCCGTGGCAAACCCTCTGCGATGCTCTGCCCTCGCTGCCAGCGCGACCTGAGCTGTGACTGCAGCTCCACCTGCGGCAGCAATGCGTGCAGGGGCTGGGAGGGAGGATCTCGGAGGATCTCCGTCCCCGAGAAGCCGGAGGAGGATTCCTCCTGCCTGGGACGCTGCGCCGGGTGTCCTCGGAGCAGGCAGAGCTGAAGGGGGCCAGAGAAGAGGTGCTGCTGGAGTGGGGTGAGCCCAGGCACGAGGGAGCAAGGCAAAAGCTGCCCGGCTCTGGGGACTGTCACAGTCACCGAGTGGCTGAGGGTGGCAGGGACCTCTGGGGGTCACCTGGTCCGAGCCCCCCCCCAGGCAGGGCCACCCGGAGCAGGTGTCACGGGCAGCGCTCGGGTGTCTGGGGACGGAGACTCCGCGACCTCTCCGGGCAGCCTGCCCGTGGCTCAGCCTGCACCACGCAGCAGCGCTCCCCGGTGCTGAGGGAACCTCCCGTGCCCCAGCTTGTACCCGCTGCCTTTCCTCCTGTCCCCGGGCACCCCGGTGTTATAAATTACTTTTTTTTACGGGCCTGGCCCCGTCCCGCCCCCAGGATGCTAGGACCCTTCCTCTGCAGCGAGGGCACCGTGCCGGCCCACGCTCCCCGGCCTCCGCGAGGACCCCAAACTCCTTTTCTGCCTCGCTGTCTTTCCACCTTCACCCCCCCATCACGTGCGGATGCGGAGGGGTCTGGCAAATTTGGCTTCGGGGGGGGGGGGGGGATTTCTGCAAGGGTTTTCGCCTCGGAGCCGGGGGGCGGAGGCGCGGCGGTGCCGAGCAGCGAGCGGCCGCCGGGGGGCAGCGGCGCTCCGCCGGCAAGCGGGGCTGCTGCTCCCAAACGGTGCCCGCAGGAGGGAGGGCTGAGCCTCCCGGTGAGCCTTGTTTGACCGGCTGGGAATTGCGGAGCAAATCCCCCCCGGAACGGCCCCCCCATCTCACACGTTTGGGTCCCGGGAAGCCCCAGGGCTCGGCATCGTCCCGGCAGCTGGTGCAGCTGGTGCCAGCTTTGTGCGAAAGGGCCCAAAACACGTCCCAGCCCACTGCCAACCGCGCCGTAAAAAGAACTGAAAGTGTAGAAAAACGTGCCAGTATAAAAATAGTGCTTTTTGGTAATCGGTGTATCTTCTGAAAGCATTTGCAGACATTAATAACGACGGTACTAGAGGAAGGGAAGGGGAGTTACCCTTCCAAAGGACGTGGGGTAACAGGAGTTGTTAGCGGAGCCCTTCCTGCGAACACGGGGTGCGTGCACCTGTCCGGACTGATGTCAGGAGGTGTTGATTTTATCCTCGTTTTTTTTAAACCCACGTGGGTTTGACTGTGGGCTGCCTATGCCTCTTACAGCATAAGGAGCTGTACGGGGGCTGGCTGGGATGGAGTTAATTTCCCCCCAGCAGCCCAGATAGCGCTGAGGCTTTGTACCTGTAGCTGAAACAGCGTTGGTATCACCCCAGTGCTTTGCCTATTGCTGAGCAATAAAAATAAAATAAATAAATGTAACATATTTATAAAACATAAATAAAACCTGCTCTAGCCCCCCACACCAGCAGGCTGGGGTGGGTGAGAGCTGGGGAGGGGATGTCGCCGGCAGCTGACCCGAAGCTACCAAAGGGATATTGCACACTGTGTGCTGTCACACTCAGCAAGAACAGCTAGGGAAGGAGAAGGAGGGCTCTCGTTATGAAACCCTTGGCTTTCCCAAGCAGCCACTAGCGAGTGTGTTAAGGCCCCGCTTCCCAAGACATGGCTGAGCATCGCTTGCTGATAGGAAGCAGAGACCAATTGTTTTCTCCTTTTGCTTCTGTGTGGCCTTTGCTATTTTTTTTTCTTTTCCTTTAATTAAACTGCTCCTTATCTCAAGCTACGAGCCTCTTTTCATCCTATTTTCTCCCCCTGTTCTTTTGAGGCGTGGTGGAGCTGAACTGCTGTCTGTGTGCAACCACCACAAGAGTGCAGGGCGCTGCGCAGGGTACGGGACTGGGCTGCTGCCAGAGACACCGTAGCGGCTAGTTTGTGTCTCCTGGTCCACCGGAGGTCTGTGGTACCTGGTCAGCCCCAAAGGGAAGCTTTGTAGCTTGGGTAAAGGAAAGTCAGGGTTGTTTTTTTCCTCGCTTGGTTGGTGAGTCTTGTATTTCTGGTCAGTTTATGCAGCAAAACTGGTGCGGGCGGTTCCCCTTGCATGGCAGGTTCTGTCCCTTTCCAGACCCCATATCTGGCTGCCGTCCTCCTCTGTTGCATATCAGTCATTGGATCCTTCCACCCTGGGACTGTCCAGCTTCATTATAAAACGGATGAATTGCACCCCTTCCAATCCCCGTTCAATACCTTATCAGGACTATTCCCTGTGGAAAAAGCAAAAACTGGGGTTGTTGTTATAAACTAGAGACCGCTAGAAACAAAGCTGGGAAAGCTTTGGCTCAGATGTGCAGGGGTGACCAGGGTGCCCCTCACAACCAAAAATGGTGTTGGATTTACAGGCAAAATGAGTTCTGTTCACTGTTTTGGAAAAAAATACCTGAATTTGTAATCTGAGGTGTCCTACGGTGTTCCAAACCATCCTGTAATTGCACTTGCGAGACACATCAAGTTCCAGGATATTTTGCAATCCCCGTCTCCGAAAAAATACAGCGGAAGTTTTTTTTAAGTTTTGGATTTTCACCAAATTAACCTTTTAAGGGTTAAATAATCTGGAAAAAGAAACAAGATTAAGCAAAACAAAGCCTTGCTTGGCACATCCCACGTCCTCCCCGCTTCGGGGCTGCCAAGCTCTCGCGTCTTTGTACTGCTTGCCGAGGGACCGTGGTGCTGAACACTGAAGTCCTGGTGGAGCAAGGTGGCAACCTTGTCATTTCCAGCAGTGCCACCGACATCCCGCGAGCTGTAAATCCGCTGAAATAGGCAGCGAGGGGATGAGCGTGGCTGGGGGGGGCGAGGCCGTGCTGCAGCAGCGGGGCCAGGCGCTCTCCTTACAGCCTCGCAGGGGGAAGTAAAATACAAGGGGGTCACGGCTCGTGGTGCAGAGGAGCTGAGCTGGGAGGCAGAGCCGTGTCAGCAGAGGGGTGTGCTGGTCCTTTCAGAACGAGGGGAGCCCTTCCGGACACCTCCAGGGAAGTTTCGTTGTGAGTTTTCCTGTGGTGAAGGCTCTCAAAAGCGTTATCATCGCCCTCGTTTATGGATGGGAGGGATCGGAAGCGTGGGCAGGAGGAACACCAGTGGTCACTGCGGGGCGGTGGCGGACCTGGGAGCAGAAGCGAGCCTGCTGACGTGGTGCTTTGCCCTTGGCGTTGAGGATGGTCTGCAGTGGTCGTGTCCCAAATGCTTCAGTGCTGTGCTCGTGAATCAGGCAGAAAGCCTGCTCTAAGATCAGCCAGTCTGGTTTTAGAGCTGGCATAATCATAATTCCTGTGCCACCAGAAGCGGGGGGGGAGGGAGCAGATAAAAATCAGAAAATTAGAATTTATTACAATAAAAGCCAAAGTGCTAGAAGCCAAAACTGTCATTGTAATGCGAACTCTATTTTGATAGTGTCCTATTACATTGTGTAAGAGGTTGAACATGCGTAAGAATATCTCGGTCGGTAATTATCTGATTTGTGATATGTAGCTAATGTGTATTTGTTGTTCTGCCCTACATTATGCAGCAGCAATTCATTTCTAAACAGCATTAGCTGGCAACGTAGCGCTTCAGTGCAGAAATTATGGGCATAAGCATAAGTTTTCCTTAGGCTGAGTAGTGGTGAAGAGGGGAGACAGCAGTCCTGGCGGGTCTCCTGCTCTGAGCCGTCCACGAACGCAGCTCACCCGTTCCTTTTGCCCGTGCGGACCCGTGTGTTGTATGGATAAAGGGGAACGCTTAATGCAGAAGGTGACACTGCCCGGCTTTGCAAGGGGCTGATGGATCTGTCGTGGCTTTAAGAGCAGCAAAGAGAACCCCTGTAGACAGTCCCTGGAGCAGCACTTGCAAGAGAGTTGGTGGAGGAAAAATCAGGTTTGGGCTCTGGGCAGGCTGCTGTGTGAGGCTGGAGGCTCAGCCAGCTCTCCGAGGGCACAGTTTATATCCCTGAGGCTATTTCTCTCCCCGACCCAGCCAGTCCAGCAGAACGGCCCCTGCCCCAGCTGACACTGGATCCCCAGGGTGTCCAGCAGGCAGAGCCCAGCGGGCAGGAGGGCCGCGGCTGGCATCCTCCCCATCCTGGGGTGAGCTTGTGGCAAGCGGCGGCCCTGCAGCCTGCGCCGATCGATAGCAAAGATCCGCAGGAGTGGCTTGCAAATTAGATAAGCTTTTGAGCTGCTGTCTGAATGATAGTAACAGTATAAACACTTGACTGAGTACCCTCCTGTCATTGCATCCCTAACAACGCTTACATAACATCGGTTGTGTTTTATAGGATCTTATTTTCTTGCGCTTTATTTAATGACACCACTAAATAAAAACACTCAATAATTGCCGTCGCTTATTTTAATTCATCAGTTAAATGAGAAGGGCCATTAGGAAAGATATATTTTAAGATAGAACAATTAGCAAAGGGTAAGGGGACAGTGCTCATTTAAAAAACATGTTGAGTGTACATCAAACGTCTCCCTGTTCTTAGAGCCTTAAAAAGGGGCTTAATAAAGACACAAGTTATTGTTGCTGCAGATGAGAGAAAGGGTCTCCTGGCTTACTGTATTGCAGGCTGTGCCTTGTCATCTTTCCACAAATGTGTGCAAAAATAAGGGGGCAGGATGAGAGCAGAGATGTGCCCACTAGTCCTCCTGGAAGCGTCTTATTCCTCTGATAGCTAGAAACCATGTCTAATTTCTAGTCTAAATTTATTCTTGGCCAGTTTCTGCCCGTTTGCTCTTGTGCCAGCATTGTCCTTCAGCTTATCTGTCCTCTGGCTGCTGTAATTTATGCCCTGTTTACATTTCTTTCTGCCTGGGCAATGAAGATCTATGAAACATGTCCATTCTACTTTAGTCTGTAGCCAGTTTCACTTTCTTAATTGCTCCAGTGCCAGGGCTTCAAGCAACGCAAGGGAACATCTTTTGTTTTAAAAAGAAAAGCTTTCATTCAAGCTGTGTAATGTTACGGGCATATCTTCAGTTTGATTGAAGGGTTATGAATGCTCAATTTTTTTCACAAAATTGAGAAGCTAGGCCAAATTTGAGCTGACAGAGTCCGTGTGAAGTAGTTTAAATAAATAGCAACAGAAGGAAGACTTTTCAGACCCTGCGTTGTACCAGGGGTCAAGAAAGACAAGTGAGAGGCTTGCATCAGTTGCTGGAGGTATAAAATAACAAGGCTGGGAGTAGCGTGTAGCTTTTTCTAGAATGATTGCCTGGGGCCCGCCTCCTTGTGCTGGCTGGTTTTTGAAGGGGAACGTCGCAGCAGTCTGTCTGGCATGTGTAATTGGGGCGAGAGCTGGTGCGTGCAGCACAGGGGTGTCTCGCATGCCCCAAGTTCAGCCAGGAGCAATGGTAGCACAAGGGGCTGGGGCTGCAGCTCGCAGAGGGGTCCCTGGAACATCGTCAGGTCTGGAAGCCGTCTTCATTCCGTCCGTTTTGATCATCCCAGCCAGCGGTTTTTGGCTCGTGACAGTTCAGACTTGCTAGTGAATAAGCAAGGACCTGAAAGTTGTTGAAGGTAATGAAGTGTCTGTGAAATATGCTCCGTCACAAGGACATGTTTGCGTTGCATATGTTCCTTTTGCTGCTCCTGTCTTTGAGATTCTTTACCTGCATCTTTAATGAGGAGGCAGACACTGTCCCGGTAGCTATGGATCTTCAGACTTAATTTCCTAAGTGCCTGAGGAAGTTGCTGCAGGGTTAGAGGTGGCTCTATTTCTCAGTCACTTCATTGTCACATCCGCCTTTTTATACGAGGGCACCTTTTTTTGAACCCCACAGTTGGCAGCGTTTGAGGTGGGCTGGAGAGGTATTAGATGCGCCAGTTTCTGGAAGTACCTGCCACAGCAGAGTGAAGAAACAATATGCTTCTCCCAGCACTGAGAAGGGGGCACGTAGTTTGGACATTCTTGAAGAAACAGGAGGATCCCCAATGCCAAGCAAATGGGAGACAAAGCCTGCATGAGGCCTGTGAAAACAAGCCAGGGAAGAGAGAGAGCAGCCTTGGAGCCAGTCTCACAACTGACCTGCTCATGCTGCTGATGGAGGCATAAGCCAACCATCCTCAGGGCTGGAACTAGCCAGCATGTTCTGCCTCAGCTCCCTTGGATGGGGAGGTTTTCCAGGGATTCAGGGCCTCTGGAGATGCTGTAGACAGAGGCAGCAGCAGGATCCACCTCTGCTGAGGAACAGGGGCCTCAGGAGTTAGGGAGCCTTATAAAAAACATGTTGTGCATCCCAGGTGGAGAGGATCTGAGTCTGAGAGTAGCAGGGTTTCCTCTTCTCTGTTGCCCTGGCCCTCTTTCAACTCTGAAGGACGCTCTTTGGGCAGGAAATCCCAGCACATCTGTACGGTTAATGGGTAGCTGGTCAGCCCTGCATGGGGTGCTGCTGATCTCTGCTGCCATATTGCCACCTGTACCCAGCACAAAGCCACGTTCTCCTTAATTACTGACAAAAATGTCTCTTCAGAAGCCTCCCAATAATTACACAAGCACCCACTTAAGTGGCTTTTAATTTAGACTCCCCACCCCCACACTCATACAATTTCCAATTGCAAGCACAGCTAATCTTGTGGAAAAGCTTTGGCAGGAAGAAACACAAATAACTTGCCCCCTGGTTCCTACCACCTTGCATGAACCTCGGTGAGCCCATAGCATCCCAGAAGACGACATTTCCAACAGGCCAGAGCAGACGTGTTCAATCATAACGAAAGATGAAAGCTCTTGTTGTGAGTTTCCCTGCATCCGACAACACTTGGCAGCGCTACAGCACCTGTAGTTGGAGTGCTGCTGGCTGCCTTGCCAGCTGGTCACATCACCAGAGGCTGCCCCGTGCCCCTGCTGCCCCGCCAGTGCCCACAGGCTCCTGCAAATGCCCTGGGGCCAGCGGCGAGGATGGGTCATGGCCACTGTGCTGGGTGCCACGGGTCTGGGGAGCTGATAGTGCCTGGGGTGGTGGGGAAGGAGAATGGGGGAGGATGGCTGGGGAAAAGAGAGCTCCCAATTTTGCAGCCCTCTTTGTGGAGATAGAAAAGGAAACTCAGGGGTTCCTGTGCTCTCATCCCAGCTCTTTTCAAAAGGGGAGGCTTTAGGACAGGGCTTCGATGGGTAAGCAGGATCTATCGCCTGTTTTCTCCGTGCTTGGTAGAAGGGCATTGCTCTCTCCAGTTATTTCTGCTGTTTTACAGAGGTAGTCTCTGTGCCCCAAATTCAGTCAATGGGTTGTCTGTATGAGGGCTCCAACAGCCCTTTAACTGAATAATGTGTTTTGTGTTACTCAGCAGAATAAGACTAAAGAAACACTAGCTCTTTCCCTGAAGTGAGTAAAGAAACATACGCACGAAGGGAGGACAGGCAAGCAGGAACGCATAGCCAAACAGAGAGGAGGAAAGAAATCACACAGTACGGGAAATCCTTGCCCAAGATGAGCTGTAGAGATGGTACGAATAAAGGAAGCAAGGGAACAGGGTTGCCCATGTCCAACAGTTCTTGGAAAGCCCTAGAAGAATCCTACAAAGTGGTTGAAGCAGCTATTGCAGCTTCTGCCCCAAGTACTTCTGGAGTTCAGCAGTCTGAGGGCAGAAAAGGCCAAAGATGCAATTCATGGGAGGGAGACATGTGTGAGTGATACGGGTTGAGAGGCTGTGCCGGATGGCTGTAGAAGGAGCAGCCAAACAACTGGTAATGGAGCCTTTTTCCCTTCAAAAATGCCACTTTGTCAAAACTGTGGGAGGGAGAAAGGAAATAGTCATTTTAAAAAAAAAGTCCACTGCACAGGGATTTAAAGTCTCGGTTTCATGGCACTGCTCTGCCTCGTGCAAAAGCAGAGACGTGAGTCCTGGTCTTGAGAGTGGCGTGACCACCAGCTCCCCCGCAGCGCTGCACTTTCTCGCTCCTCTGGCATTTCACAGTGAGCTCCAAAAGGTCTCATTTTCATTCCTTGTGGGGAACAGACGTAACTTTGAAACCTCGAGGTTTTCTGCAAAGTGGCTTTCTGTTCATTTTAGTTCTGGCACTAGGCGAATCCCAGAGGTCAGGCGGAAGGGACTATTTGTGGTTGCACAGCCTGGTCTCCTGTGTTACTCGAGTCTGCACAGAGCAAGCCCAGGAAGTCT
This sequence comes from Anser brachyrhynchus, assembly GCF_964034855.1. Classification (NCBI taxonomy): domain Eukaryota; kingdom Metazoa; phylum Chordata; class Aves; order Anseriformes; family Anatidae; genus Anser; species Anser brachyrhynchus. Next base: position 12,405,969 of record NC_137703.1, on the reverse strand, counting down.
TCTGTGACAGGAATATCAATAGGGCAAGAAAATTCTAGAGAACCGAGATTTGGATGAGAGGTTAGGAAGAGCCATTCCCGGCTGAGGGTGGTGCAGAGCCACATTCCCAAGGGAGCTGTGGGATTTCCACTGCTGCAGGTCCCTCAGCAGGGCTCGGACCAACCTTGTCAGCGGTGATGAAGGCGCTGCTGGCACGGTGCAGGGGTGACCTCTCCAGGGTCCTTTGTACCCTGTGTGCTGTGATATCAGCTCATCTATTTTTGAAAGAGGTTGACTCTTAGGATAAAACGATAGAGAATCCATCACAACTCTTGCCATATCATTCTCTTGATGAATTACCTTTGCTATTAACAATAAATACGAGCCTTGCCTTGACTTATAGCCTCCGGATCTCATCCTGACTTTGCTGGATTGAAGAGTCCCTTGTTTTCAAAATGTTCTTACTGAGAGGTGAGAGATTTATCAGTCAGGGCCAAGTCCTCTCTGTCATTCTTTTGGATGCAGAGCGCCTCAAACGTTTTCCTCCCATGGCCAGACTTTCAGCAACAGCAAACTATCAGTGGCCACAGTATCACCAGACTGAGCACAGCAGATCAACAATAATCAGCTGGCCACCAGACTTCGTGTCTTCTGCCTTAAGGGTGTTTGCAAAATTGGGTATGACTGGAACCTCATTTTTGCTTCTGCCCTGCATTGCTCTGCTGGGGCACCCCAGGGTGGCTTGGGCTCTCTCAGCTGCAGTCCTGCAGAGAGAGCTCTTGTTCGGTCATATATCTCTCACGGCTCCCAGTTCCAGAGTCACTGCTTTCTGGAAAAGTGTGCCCAGTCTTGGAGTAATATAGTCTGCACTCTCTGTCCCCGGGGGTTTGTTCTGGCTGCATTAAAATGAAACTTGTTTGAATGCACTCCATTTCCCGGTCACTTCGGGTTTGTCCCTTCACCAGACCTGCTGCGATCATTAATTACTGCTGCATTAGTCTTTGTATCCTTGGCAAACTTAAATTTGCTTCCAGGCTCCTGATATCTTTATTGTTGTCTGGGTTGCAATAACTGTTTGTGAGACTCAGGGGAGAGAAGATACGGGATTTCATTTTACTGGAGAGATGGAAAAGTTGTTTTACTGCTGGGGAGGGAAATAAATGGCAAAACAAATAGCAAGAGGTGTGTTTTGAGGCAGGGAGGTGTGTGGGGGAAGCGATGTATTCACCTAGGTCGTCGTTACGCTGCACTTTAGGACAACAGGGAATGTGGGAGTCTTCAAGCCTTGTCCTGTCTGTATGACAATTGTAATCTCTTATTTACATTTAGTGTTGAGTATGCCCTTGCAGTATGTGGGAGAAATAAGCAGGTTTGGTTAAATAAGATGCAATCTGGATGCATGTAACTTCAGAGGCATCCTGCGGGCAGGATTAATGTCCCAGCACTCCTGCTCTGCAGGGCTCGATGGCAGTGGGAGTACCAGGTTTTGTAAGAGTCGCTGCATTTCCCGTGAGCTCTCTGAGCTGCAAGGAGTCTTTGCCGAGTGACAGAGCAGTCGGCTGCCCCTTTGAAGCATGGCTCTCCCAACCCGGCAGGATTAGAGATACGACCTGCCTTAGGCTGTGAGCGCTGGGCTTCTCGTGGATTTGGAGACTGCGAAGAGACAAGCAAAGTTTGGGGTCAGGGAACTTTCCAAGGCCTCTTTAGATCTGTCAGAATCCATTATGTGCAGATAGAGAGATTTATGGGGCTAGAGAGAGTTTGTTTGTTCTCCTTGACAGCTTTGCTCCTTTCCTCCCCGTCTTGGCCTGTGCCAGTGCCACACACGCGCATTAATGAGGTTGATGCCACCAAGCCTTGACTTGCTGGGGAGCAGATGGTCCCACAGCCCTGCTGGAGGAATGCAATAGGGGTTTTGTTCTCCCTCCCTTCTTTTTATCATTCTCAGTCACATCATTGGGCTGTTTTACCTCAGCCAAGATCTAATCAGGGAGGCTCTGTTTGACTTTCAGCAAAGTCAGCTTCACAGAAACTTTGAATTGAAAGGCTTTTCCCCAACTGTTTTGAAAACAGTTTTGGTTGGAATTGGTGTTTGGCTGCGTGGTTACAACGTGAGGAGGTTTCACTGCGTGAGCAGCTCTCCTTCCTCACGGGGAGGGGAGAAGCGTGAGCAGCACCTCAGGCCTCCTGAGCCCAGGCCTGCGTTGGCCTTGGGCCTGAAACTGGGCCGCGGGGCCACAGTCCCGTCCCCAGCCACACCACATCACCTCAGGGAAGTGGGCACCTCTCACGCTGTGGAAGGTGTGGGCTGAAATGGGCTGTAGCCTGGAGGCTGTCCTCAAATAGGATCAAAGAGAGCGATGGGGAAGGCTGGAGGAGTTTTCTCATTCGTGAAAGTGCCGCTGCCCTGCGGCCCGAGGCCTAGGTCTCTGTTCAGACAGGGAGGACTCTGTATTCAGTCTGAGGCTCACGACCGGGGTGGTTCTGTGGTGGTTCAGCATCTAACTCACACTCTGCATTAAGCAGAAGGTACGTGGTCTTTTCCTCTTTCTCTCGTGCTGTGAATACAGATGCAAGACCTGGGGTGAAACTTCAAGTCCACACGCTCCTTCCCCCTGCAGCTCCTGGCAGGCTCCTGTGGCTTAGGGCTATCAGTGGGTGGCCGCAGGTGAAAAAGTCTCCAAGGGGGCAGATGGAGGAGTTGCTGGATGGTGCAGGGAGCCTGCTGAGGAAGAGGAGGCAGGGGGAGGAAGGAAGGGAGGCACTTGTCTGTCCTGTCTTTCAAATGCAGCAGCTGTGGTACAGGCAAGGCAACACTTGGGTCTTCTTCCCACAGCCTGAGGTGTGTGCCCCTAAGCCTAGAGCAGCTGGTTGCCTCTGCGTCCCTTGTGTGGGATGAGAGGCTCTGCCCTGCGCAAGGTTATCTGCAAGTGCCGTTCCTATCCTTTCACTGCTCCTTGGTTGCAGACCCTTCAGCGAGGCTCTCTTCCGATGTGGGAGCAGTTTCAGATTCAGTTTGAGTCTGTCTGGTGGAGACCACCTTTGCAGCAGGATGCAGGCAGCAGAAGCACCCCTAGACGATCTCATTCTCTGCCGCTTTGAGCAGGTGTTTCCAGAAACTGGGAGACAAAGAATATTCAGCTTCTTGAAGGAAAATGCACCAAGATATTTTCGTTCCTAGACAGCCACAGTCGCCTTCAGTGAAGTAAAGCTTTCTCGCGTTCCCTGCCTCCACCTGGTGCAGGCAACAAGTCACTGAGGAGAAATAAAACCTTTGTTAAGCAGAAATCCTCTCTTAGAAAGCAAAAACTTATATATGAACGTATAAAACCCAAGCAGAACTATTTCCTTTTCTGGGCTCCAGTTGGCTTTGCTGTGTCGCTGCTGCCTGTGGCCCAGTTTTTGCAGCAGTGGTTTCATTCTGCAATCTGCGTAACCGCTTACCTGCTTGGCTCTAAGGCACAGCCAAGCCCAACTTCTCCCCGGGCTAGAGTTGTTTTTAAAGGCACTGCGTAAGCTAATGAATACTCTCATGATGAGTTGCAAATTTTGTTTTAATTGAATCTTTGAAGCCAAAAAAAGGGGGTGAGGGGCCCATTAAATAATTTATTTTAATATAGCAGTCAGATGATGCAGGCTCTTCTGTGTGTATTAAAAGGCCTAGTCAGCTCAGAGCTCAGCTGTGCGAGAAAAGACCAGAAAGCCAGCCAGTTTCCCTGCTCCGCTGCTGTTTTAGGGCCAGATCTCTCTCCCAGAACAGCAGATTTTTAAGGGGCCGTGTGAATTCTTATTAGGCATCCAAACATAGATATAAAGCCATGCATTGTAAACGGAATTACCCTGCGCATAAAACAAGCAAAATACTGTAAGGTCTTTTCTTTTCCTTATCAGGTTACCCAGGCATGTTTTTTAAAAAAGTCCACCCACGCAGAGAGACTGGGGAATGCCAAAGCTGCATGAATTTTAATTATGCTAGACATGCAGCGAAGGGCTACCTTGTAAAGAATAAAGTTAATAAAACATGGATATGGGCTTAATTCCACTTAATAAGCAGACCTGACAAAGCACATATTTTAGATGTAATTTACCCAGTGTGGAAATTGGGTACAATTCTTAAAAGGTGGCTGCATGCAGACTTTCAAACTCAGCGGTGCTTTCCTATTGGAAGAGCTTTGTTGCTATGCTGCTCTAAAATGGTGAATTAGGCCATTCAGAATTACTGGCCAGACATGGGTGTCATTCTTTTCCCCATTCAGCTACAGAAATGCACTTATACATTTTAAAGTGGCATTAAATTTAAATCTCTTCCTTAACTTTCGTGCATGCATTTTCAGTAGCTATGCAGAAAAGAGAGAGGAAAAAATAAAAGGCATACATTTCTATCTGTAGTTAGCTCCCTGTGTACAGAATTAGTAAAACAGAGATGTGTCTAATGACTGAATCTACAGAACATAGCCCATGGCTTTTGAAGGCTCTATGAAAAATAAACAGGATATTCTGTTAGCAGCCCTGCGGGAATTATTGCACTTCGCTGAGGAAAGATGCCAGTAACCTCCGTTTTGACCTAGATAGATCATTCTGTTTAGGAAGGTAAGGGAAGGCAATTCTAGATCTCTTCTCTGCTCAAGCCACCAAAGCCCTGAAATTCATCCAGGTCTTCATTTTAAACCTCAGTACTGAGGAGAGAAGAGTTTATTTATCCAGTGAGCAAAACCTCAGAGATGACAGTGAAATGTTGGCCTCCTTCCACAGCCCGTGCCTGATGCGTAGGCTCCTTTGAGCTCAGGGTGCAGAATTACTGATGTTTAATAAGCGTCGGCAGTCTGCTTCTCCGGCAGCGTGCGCAGCCTGACCCTCTGCTCGCTCCTGTGTGCGGGATGGGGCCTTTCTCCACAAGCCACAGGAGGAGCATTGGGGTCTCTCCACCGTGATCACGACACGATCTTGCTTGTTCATTTTATGAATGGGCGCTGTTCTCTCCTTCCCTCTTCAAAGCGCAGGCTGTGCGGCTTCCTGGCTGGGACTGGAAGTGAGGAGGGAGCCCAGGGGAGAAAAGCTGCCTTAATAATTATATAATATAGAGATATTAATATTCTATTCGTATTTTTATAGAGAGGTAAAAGGATGTGGATAGATAGATATATAAAGAACGATGTGCCTTAAGGAAAAATGCCCCATTGGCCCAGTTCACTCAAACAATTCAAGCTCCACTGGCAGCAGCAAGGAACGTAGATGCTGCCTTCGGCCCTGGCTCACGGAGCAGCGTGTGCTGCACCACCCTCCAAGGGGGATAGCTGATGCATGGATGGAGATGGTTTCAGCTCCGTTCACCCAACTGGAAGTTGGAGGAGAGAACTTCTGCTGGCAGGGTACAAGGCATGAGAGGATTTTCTGTTTTGCTTGGCAGCCCACCCAAGATAACCCATTTCACCTGCAAGAATGACAGTGCAGGGACATGATGAGATTGGCCTTCGGTTCTCTGGCTCGAGACCGCTCTGGGCTTGCTCAGTCTTTGTGAAAGCATGGGCTGCTCAGAAAATGTTGTGAAGCTGGGGCGGGATCCAGAGTGGTGCAGAGCAGATGCGCATGCCAGTAATGTCACCAGGAGTTCATGGCGCTGTGCCTGCATTGAGAACCAAACCCTGTGGACTACTTGGCCATCTATAAATAAAGACAGACCTGTGTGTTAGCAAATGCAATACTATATTCAGTTTCACAAGCTCTACTTTAATTTAATTCCATCACTGCAGAGGCAGAGAGACCTGGGAGAAGCATTTCTTCTCGGGGTTGCAGCGGCTCTCTTTTCAGACCCACAAATCACCAGGAGAACCTGGGACCAGCTTTGTCACTGATTAGAATCATTTTTAAGTGCAGAGCTGCTGCTTTTCGTTTGCAGCTACACGAGAAAACAAATGAGTCGCATGACAAAGTAAGTGAAACTTATCTAATACAGCGGGGGATAAAACGGCATTCTTTTACCAGAGATTTGAAGACTACGGGCAGAAAGTATCTTCATATAGAGATGGAAAACCTCTTTCTTGGGAAGATATCAGATTTGCTCACATCCTTTGAAGATGAAGCTTTGGATAATTCACTGGCAGTTCAGGCAGTGATTCCCAGATTGCAAACAGCTTTCTTTAGGCCATGCCTGTACCTTGTACTGCAACACTCTTTGATGTCAAGTGAAATAATCCAGCAGAGAAAATTAAAATATGAAGCACTTTAGTTACAGGAAAGGGAAGAAAAATCTTTATTGATTGGGACAGTGAAATCTGCTCCAAAAAAATTGGCAGTGGTTAAAAAGAGATCAACAGCCAGACGTTTATATCTCTCAAACGGTTTTGAATTTCTTCCTCCCCTGTTCTCTCCTGGAGAACCCGATTCCGCCTCGTGTTGGCATGCACAGGATTAAGAGTGAAAATCAGGAATTAATGCTAGAGTTTGGCTAATCTTTGTGGTCACAATGGGTGGATATCTCACTTGCCTTTTTCCTGATGCATTACAATAGTTTAGAGCTGACGTTCATGCCGCCAAGTAGTGACACAGATTATTTTGCTGAAGTTGGTAATTCCCAGGGGGCATCCCCAGTTGGTTTAAAGTGTCCTCTTCAACTAGATATGTGCTTCAACCCACGGCTTCTGGTCTGGATGTGCACCTGGGGCAGGTGTTCTCTTCCCAGCTGAGATCCCCTCTCCCGCTCTGTGCTCCCCCGAGTGTTTTACGGCTCATCGCCTTTTCTGCACGCAGACACGGTAGCTGTTACTCGGACCTGAGGTCTGGTGAGCCACCACCCTTGTGGCAGCAACAGCAGTTACTGGCGGGGATGACCAGAGGCTACTTCTGCGCCTTCGGTTGTGTTCGGTGCAGCCTAGAGGCTGCAGACAGGGGCTGGGGCGCGGCGCTCTGCCTTGGGACCCCTGGCGGCAGAGGCAGCCCCGGGGGGAGCTGGGGGCTGTTGCCGCTCGCTGCCTGCCCGGAGAGCCGGGGAAAGCCGCGGAGCTGCTCGGGGCTGGGCTCTCGGGAGCCTTGGGCGGCGGCCGAGGAGATGCTGGGGGTGGCCGCACGCCGCTGGCTGCTCGGGGGAAGCCCGGCGGGGGGCTCCCGGCCGGAGGGGCAGAGGCGGCGCGGAGCTGCAGTCTGCTCGCTCTGCCTGCGAGCTTTTTTTTTCTCATCCGAACCTCGATCACGTAGGATTGCGTAGAGGAGGAGGAGGAGGAGGGCGAGCGGGAGCAGCTGCAATTCTCCCCCAGCCCCCGGCCGGTACCGACCCCCCCCCCCCCCCCTCCGGCCGCCGCGGGGCTGCGGAGCTCCCCGCCGCCTTGGCAGCGGCCCCGCTCGGCGTGGGCGTCCGGGGGGGGCTTCCCCGGCCCCTCCTTCCCCTCTCTCCTCTCCTCCCCCCGGCACCCCCCCCCCCCCCGTTATTCCTCGCTGCCGGACCGAAGGATGCGGGCGAGCAGCGGGCACGGCGCGGCTCCTCCTCGCCCCGCCGCCGTCGGGCGGCCCCGCGGAGCATCCTGAGCCCCGCGCGGAGCGGCAGCCGCACCCCCCGCCCTCCTTCTCCTCCTCTTCCTCCTCCTCCTCCTCCTCCTCGTCCTCGCGTCGCTCCTCCTGCCGCTGCAGCCGGGCCCGGGGCCGCCCCGGTGCCGAGCGGCCGCAGCCCCCCGCCGGGCCGGACGATGCGGGGCGCTGGCGGCGGGGAGAGCCCCGCTGCCCGGGCACAGGCTGCGAGCAGGGCCGGGGGAGCTGCGCCAGCCATGGCGGTGTGAGCCCGGGCCGCCGAGCTGCGGCGATGTGAGCCCGCGCCCGCGAACCGGGACGCTTTTTTTTTTTTTTAATTAATTTTATTGCATCGCCTTTTTTTTAAATTATTATTTATTTATTTATTTAATTTCTTCGCCGGCCTGGTGCTTTTTTTTTTTTTTTTTTAATTTTTTCTTTCTCTCCTTTGGGGCTGCTTTTCCTTCCCCTCTCCGCCAGCGGAGCGGGGAGGGGGGAAAAAAAAAAAGAAGAGGAAGAGGAGGAGTGCGAGCAGAAATGCAGCGCGGCTCGCCCTGAGCCCGGGAGCGGAGCCGCGGCCATGTGCGCGCCCGGGAGCCGCCGCGCTGGGGCCGGGGCCGCCCGCGGGCCGGGGGGGCTCTGACTCTTCCCCCCCAACCCCTCGGATCCTCCGCGACCCCCCCCGCTCCCCCGATTCGGCCCCAGCTGCCTCGGACGGACCTTTGCAAGCGGGGCGGCCGCCTCCCGGATTTACAAGGCGCGGGGGCGCTGCCCGTCCGCCCGCCCACCCGGGGGGGCTTCGCCGCCGACCCTCCCGCAGCGGGCTTTGCGCTCTCCGGGGACAGCAACCCCATGGGCGGCGGGGTCCGGCGGCCGGCCATGGTTGTTAGCCCGGGCTCCCTGCTCCGCCTGGCCGGCTGAGCCCTCCCCGCTGCCGGGACTCGGGGCCGCAGCGCGTTAAGCGGGGCGCCCCCGGCCCCCTTCCCCCCGCCCCGGGGGCGAGGGGCGCAGCGCGCCCGGCCAGCCCCGGCGGCGCCCCCCGGAGCGGAGCGGCTTTGGCGAGGCGCGGGGGGCCCATGAGCGGCGATGGCAGCGGCTATCGCCAGCTCGTTGATCCGGCAGAAGCGGCAGGCGAGGGAGTCCAACAGCGACCGGGTGTCCGCCTCCAAGCGCCGCTCCAGCCCCAGCAAGGACGGGCGCTCCCTGTGCGAGAGGCACGTCCTGGGGGTCTTCAGCAAAGTGCGCTTCTGCAGTGGCAGGAAAAGGCCGGTGAGGAGGAGACCGGGTGAGTACAGAGGGTCGGGGCCCTGGGGACCCGCTCCGAGGCGTGGGGCAGCCGCCGGAGCCGGCAGCTCCCGGGGTGGGGGCTCTCCCCCTCCGGCTGGGGACGGGCTCGCTCGGCGCCCAACTTTCGCCCTGGCGCATCTCCTCCCCGAGCCCCTGCGAGCATCCTTCCGAGCATCCCTCCGCCTCTGCCCCGTCTGCGAGCGCCGGGGGTCCTCCGGCGACAGAGAGCCGGTGGCTGGGTCGGGGTTGGCCTCACCCGGGACTGGATTTTTCCACCTCCCTGTAGGTGCGCTTTTTCAACAGTCTGCTCTTAATTTCTGCATAGTGACAAGGAAATCGATGAGCTGAGGATCAATTAGAATCGTGGCCATTTGATAACTAGATCCATCAAGTGCTACTTCTTGAGCGGAGTTGCATAGGGAATTTCATTAGCTCGGAAAGCTTTCCAGATGGCAGCTGCATGACTGTTGCACCTAATACTGAGCTTGCGAGGACCTAGAAATGCATTTTGGGGTTGTCTTTTCTTCCTTGCTTTCCTTTATCCTTCTGTACGTGTGTGTGTGTGTGGTTGGTCTCGGTTCCTTGTGGAAAACTTCAGCCCTGGTGTACGTGTTGCTCACATTTCCATGATGAAGTCCCACCACCGCCCACAGTTTTGGTTCCGAGCGGTGCTCTGTGCTCTCAGGTGTCCTTGGTAGGTGTGAGAACTCAGTACCTGGCAGAAGGCCCCTCGTGGTTTCTCAGTGGGATTATTATTTACTTCTTCCTCTGTTTTTCCACTGCTATAAACCACCACTAAGGTAAAGAGAAAAAAAAAAAAAAAACAACACGGATTGATTTGAGAAGCTGCTATGAACAGGTACTTTTCTCAGGTGTTAGTATCATGGTTAAAAGACTGATGCTTGTTTACTCATCTCTTCCGTTATGCCATCAACTTGTGCAATCCTTGCATGGTTCCCCTATACATTAATATTTTGTTGATTAATCTTTTCATGAAGCCTCATTTCCACATCTGATTCTTTCAGTCACGACTGCAGCAAGGTGTCAGAGCTAGCTGATGGTTGCTCTTCTGGTCTCTGGTTTGAGGTATTTGACCTGCACTCAAGGGAGGAACAAAAACAGAGGAAAAGCCTCTCACCATGAAAGGCCACTTACTCTGGCTGTTGTCAGTAAAGAGGAAAGAAAATTATGGTGTAGCATTGTTGTCAGCATCCCTGGTGCACAGGCTGTGGGGCAGGGATTGCATTTAGCTAGCCAAATGCTTCAAGACTTGCAGTGGGCTATGCTATGAAAACCAGACTCTTTTAACAGTCTGTTTTAAAGCAATTACCAAAAGAGGTTGTAAACTATCTGAAATATAGCATGGCTTGACATATTCAAAGGGAAAAAAATGCGTTGCCTTTTTTTTCCTCACATTATGGTGAGTGGTAGCCTGCTGGGCCATCCTCTATATTAATTACCCTGTGAGTCCAGACCAAAAAATGGCTCTTGCCCAAAAAGTGTTGTCATTTTGTCTCAGGAATCACTCTTTGTAGGATCAAGAGTGGGACCTGGGAGTCTCACTGATGAAATACTGTCTCATTGCTCTCCATCTCCATTTGCTATTGAATGATGTAACCCAGACCAAGGACTGAGAGGGTGGGAAGTCCAGACCTGCTTCCTAGATACCAAGATGCTTTGTCGCATCACAGTTTGAGTGACTTTTGTAGTAGGATGTAGGTGGTGAGTCTTTATGGGTCCTACCACAGTGCTCCCAGCTGCACGGGTCTGATTCTGCTTCCCTTGGATTCACTAAACGCCTGCAAAGAGTCGCTGAAATCTAAGAACTCCCTTGACTTACATGGACTGTCTTGCTAAGGCAGGTGTTTAATAAGTTACACACCAGAGTAATTTAAAGAAGACTTTTTATTGACTCAGAAGAACGATCAATGCTAGTCAGTGCTGTAAAAATAGAGCTGTTCGGTCTTCAGAGCTGTCAGTCAATCACTTGTAACCAGCACTGTATTCATTTTATAAAATTAAAAATGAAGAGAAATTAATTTGCTTTAAAATGTCAGCTGGCCTTTAATAGGCTATCGACAATTCCTGCTTTAGTTCCCTCTATCAGCCTTTTAAATTGAGTTTTTTTTCAGCGTTACACCCTACTCCTGGACTCAGGTGTGCTGCTCAGGAGGCAGCGTGCCGCTGGGTTTGCTGCCACTCGGATTGTTTATTCAGGGAGTGTATTGTGCCGGATTACTTATTCATTGCAGAGTCACTCTCGTGCATAGAAAATGACATGCAAATGAATAGAAACTGGTTTAAGGGATGTGCATACATTGTGCAGTGACCCACAACCCCAGTGATTATGTGTACTTAATGATATGCTGGTTCAGTAGTTCCTAAGACAGTGAGAGGAATGTGAGAAACATCCGCGTTCACAAGGGCTAAAATCCCATTTGGAAGTGGTACACTGCGAGGGGAGCTGTTGGTGCCTTTTTAAACGTGACCTTGCTTTCTAGCTGTAGGGAGTAACCGACCAAATCCTTAGCTTTCGCAGAGTGATTTACATCTATAGTACCCAACAGGCTCTACCAAATGGAGAGCATGCTCCCCATTTTACAGGTGGTGAAACCAAGGCGTGGGGCAGTTCCCTGACACAGAGACCTAATTCCCCATGTTCATTCCAGCACGCTGCGATTTAAGCAACCCACTGCTCATGAGATTGCGATGGTGGAGCCACAGCAACGAGCACCACCGCAGAAATGGAATCTGATGGGGCTTGTGTCCCCTCTGCTCTTTGCTTTTGTAAAAGTAGTGCTGGGAGCTTACGTCGGTTAAATGTTTATGATGTGCAACTCAGTGCCGGAACTAAAACACTCCGTAAGGATGGGTGCGAGCAGAGCTGGCACCCTGTGCTCCGCTTCACAGCTCGTGCGAAGCGAGGATGAAATTCTCCTGCTCCCGTATGGGAAGGGAGAACTCGCATCTGGGAGAAGCTCAGGCTGGCTCAGTGGTGGGCATGAGTAACTGTGGGCTTTGGGAAGCTGTGGGGGAGCAGGTCCGTGCAGGGACATCTTGTATAACCAAAGCTATCAGCGCCTAGGGAAAACAGACTGCAGAGGCATCTTGTTTGTCGGCCGCAATAAGCACCGTGCTGTAAAACCAGCACATGGTTCGTCTGCCTTTTTGACGGGCAAAGGCAGCTCTCTTGCGCGTGGTCTCCCTCTCTCTTTCTTGTGTTCTTTCTCTCTTTTATGTGTTTGGCTCTAAGGTGTGGCTTGTCAGTTTGAGCCAGGCCAAACAAGGACACTGAGTCTGATGGACGCAGCTGGAAATTTGGACACATAGGCTTAATTCCATCATTGTGAATTAATACAGGCTGCTGGCAGCAGTGGTGCAGGTGTCGAGCAAAATACGCGTATGTTGAAGACCACCTGCACAACTATGTGTATAAAGTACATCTAGAAAAGATTAAAGTACGTGTTTTGTTCTGACTGTGGTAACTTGATAGAGGGTTCAAAAGAAATCAGTGTATGGCATGGCTTTTTGATGCAGGCTCAAGAGATGTAGAGATTCTCTTAATCAGAGAGTGATAGATCCAAGAGCTGAATGCAGAAGACAACACAAATCAGCCCTATACGGCTTCTCAGCCAACAAATGGTTGAACAAAGCTGTTGCATCCTCTTTCGGGCTGAATTAAAGCAGCCGGGCGTGCTTCCTCCTCAGCTTGATGCGTAGTTCTGCTGGAAGCCCTGGGCCGGTGGGTCCAGCTTGCTCACGAAAGCTGTGGCTGTTGCTTCATTGCTCATCTTCTGAGGCAGAGGGCACCCCAGGGATCTGGGCTGGGCTTGTCCTCTCATCATGGCCAGGCTGCAGAGCAGTTCTTCAAGGAGTTTGGGAGCCTTGCAGGAGGGGAAAGCAGGCCGGGGCAGCGGGCACAGCGTCCGTGATGGGTGGCGACAGGTCTGTCCGAGCAGAGCCCGGTAAAGGGGTGCCCTTCCTCGGGGAGGTGATGTTTGAATTCAGTCACCTTTGGGTCAGGCAGCAGCAGCCATTGCAGAGCATCATCTCTGTCTCTTCAGGCATCGTTTCTGTAGGAGGGTTTCCAGCTCAGAATGCAGAGCTTAGAGTCAAACAGGTTTTTTCCCCCAGGAAGAAGAAGAACAGCAATGACAACAACCTGTTTTTTTTCCCTTCTTTTTTTCCTTTTTTTTTCTGATATATATTTTGTGTTCCTCGAGGAGAAGGATGCTTTTCCTTAAGGAGATCTAAAGGTTTCTTCCAAAGTGAAGGAAATGGCTCACATGTAGGAAAAAAAAAAAAAAAGCAGTAACTTAAAACATGTTTTCCCTTTGCGGTATTTCTCAGTTTGAATAATACATGGAGATTTGGAATTTAAAGTATATATATGTAGATCTTTTTACAGCAGTATAAGTAAAATATGAGAGCAACTTTAGCTGAAGGACACAGAAGGACCTTGTTCATTCAGAGATTCATTTAAAACGTTTGAGAAGTCTGTCATCTCTGTAAGCTGTTAAATGCCCCGAGTTAAATCCTGAAGCCCTTTCTGATTTCATGTAGGGTGGAAATGATGATTGAAGCTCATGGCAAAAACACTTTTTAAGTTCTCCATCAAATTTGTCCTAGTCCTTGCCCGCTTTTGTAGCCGTCCATCTCAGAAGAGCTGCCATACCTGGCAAACCCGTGGAATTTGGCCCCTCCGGTGTCCGAATTAACTCAGCAGGTAGCTGCTGCCCGCGGGATGGTTCAGGATCCCAGCGCTGTTCTATACAGCGTGTCTGGGTGTGCACCCAGCCGAGGGTGGCCCAGCACCTTCTTCTGCCTGGTGCTCAGCAGGGTTTGGTACTGTCCCTTGTCTGCCCCTCCTGTCCTGCATCCGAGGAGTGGGGCAATGGAAATGGCTGGAAATGCTGGCATCGCCTTGCTAGCAGAGCCCTCGGCAGCACTAGCTGGATGAAGATGTGTACGCCAAGTGCTAATAAATGGCAAAGTAATCCGGAGGGGGGAAAAAAGGCTCCCTCCCGGTCGTGACAGCTCAGCAAATAGGCTTCGTTTTCTCAAATCGAGCCCCGGGGGTGGCATCGCTCACATTCGTGACTCCCAAACGTGGGGACTGTCACGGCGTGCGTCTGCGCTCGGGTGCGGTGAGGAGGTCGGAGAGCACCCCCGGGCTCTGCGGCTCTGACGTGGGGCAGGAAGAGGAGGCCGCGGGGTTACTGCGGAGCGCGGAGAGCTGAGCCGCCAGCCCCTCGCAGCACGGGCGGCAGGGCAGCGTGTCACTCAGCGAGCCGCGGCGCTACCTCTGCGCTGGGCGCCGCCGATGCCAAGACAATCTGTGGAAGCCATCCAAGCTGCTGGAGGGATGGGTGTCTTTTCTCCCCAGCGGCCTCGGGGGTAGCTGTGCTTGTGGGAGCGGTGGGAATTATTTGCCAGCAGAGGAGGTTCCCCGTTAGAGCAATGCAAATGAATGATTCCTCCGTCGCAAGCCAAATGGAAAAGTTGGGGAAAAGAGGTCCGCGAGCGATTATTTTTGCTCCCCATAGAATAAAAGATGCATATAAATCGTTTTATCATTGACTGATCTATCTGGTTTTTGGGGGAAAAAAAAGGTTCAATTTCATTTGGAGAATTTTTCATGTGCATTTTTCTTTAATTTTCAGGTATACTTTTAAACAAAATGCTGTTATGAAATAAAAAAAATGAAAGCTTGAGTTCCAAAAATATAAAAGGAAGATAAAATTCTCTTCCTTCCTTCCTTCCTTCCTTGCTTTGCTGAATTCAGCATGAACTTAGAATAATTTCGGCAGACCAGATACTGCATATTTTAACAGATAAGAGATCTATTACAACAAAATTCAACAGCTTGACTCGGGCAGTGTGGAGCGGAGAGCTGCCACGGGAGCTGAGCAGGCTGCAGGAATCTCACTCCTGTGAGAGACAAACGTGATAATGAGCCTCACTGTGGTGAGGAGCAAGTGCAAGCCCACTTGGGCTTATCTGCTTTCCTTCTTTCCCATCCCGAAACGTGCACACCAGGAGCTGGCAGATAGCACGGTGGCCAGGTAGGCATTTGTTCCGTCCCTCTGGCATTTGCTCCATTAGACCCGTCCCTCTGACCAGCCATGTGCACATCATTTCTGGGACTTCTCTGCTGCACAGTTGAAGCCAAGCTGTGATTTATTATTATTAAAATCAAAGGAAGGGTTTTAACAAGCAAAACACGTGAGGGGTTGACATCCCTTTCGTATTTGCAAGCTGCATGGCTTGGCAGGAGAAGGGGACCAAGGGTACAGAAGAGAGCAGTTCAGGGAAGGCAGCTCCAGAGGGCTAACCCTTAAACACGCGTACGTCTCCGTGTTCTGCCGGCAGAAGGGCTGCACGTTTGCCTTTCCTCCAGCTCGAGGTTAGCATCACTGCCGTGGCTGTGTTATGGTTGTACCTCAGTCTTGGAAGTGTCCTGTGAGGAACCCTGCATCGAAATGCTTGCTCTGTACTGGGGCTGCACACATTCAGTCCGTCAGGAAGCTATCTTTATACTCTCCAGTTTAATACGGGGTTTGTCTCTATTGCCTAGCTAACATGGAATTCTTTGTATTCATACATTATCCTTCGTGAGCATAAGGCAAACTGCTACGTCTATTGTTTAGCTTCTACTCTGTTCTGACACATAGCAGAGTCCTGAAATAGCTCGGCCTTTCTGGAGGCTGGCTTTACTCTGCATCTCGGTTAAAAGCTGCACTGGAGCCCCAGACGTGCTTTGGGCCCCTCACCCAGCGAACAACACTAGCAGAGATCCTGGGAATAAATTCTTTTTAAACGGGGCTTTGTGCTTTGACAGGAGCTGGGGTTTGGCGTGGCTTGGTGTCCCTGCAAGGAGATGCCTTAGGGGTCGTGCTGCTCACAGGAGAGCTCAGAGCTTGGAGGATGTGGAGCTGTGCTGCAGCCCCTGGTTTGGGTCAGGGTGGCAGGCAGGAATAGCAACACCTCTCCCTTCTCAGCCTCGCATGTCTCTGCTGTGCCTGCAGCTGTACAGGGGAGGAAGGGGGGATTTTGTCCAGGTGGTGCTTCCTTCAGAGGAGGCAGTAGCGTTCATGTTGGGAGAGCTTGGCTCATTTGGTAGACGTCAGAAAAGGGGAGATGCGAGGTGGCTGGTTGCCTCCAACAGCGGGGGGCTGGATGTGAGGATGAAGATCCCGGGCTCGATGCAGCCACTGTGGTGGGTGCAGCACGGAGCTGCTCCCCCGTACCGCAGCACTGTCCTGGGGTACTCCTTCCCCTCCCACAGCGTGCTCCGTATAGAGGACGTGTGACTGGTGAACGCTACCTGCCGTGAACAGGCAGGGCATCCACCGAGAGGCAATACAATTCTGTGACTGGCTCCTCTTTCCCAGCTGCAAGCTGATTGTGGTCAGGATAAAGATATATTAAAAAAAAAATGTTCCTTTCTCAGGAAAAGAAAACTTGAAATATTTGAGCATTTTTGATGGCAATGAGGGAAGAAAAGAGCCAAGCCTTGGGGCTTGCTCACTTAACATGCTCACTTAATTGATATTTATCTAGAACAGCACGGTTTGCTTTCCCCTCCCCTTGCTGGCTGCACAGATAGTTTCTTAGCAGTTGCCACCCATCTCGCCAGACCTGCCAAATAAATACATTCTCTTCATTCCCCAAAGCAAAACTGTTTGCAAAAGGTTAAGTTGCATGGGACTGCTGCAAGCGAAGCCAGGCTGCCAAAAGCCAGTCCACGTCTTCTGGAAAACTGAAAGACAGGGAGAAATTAGCAAGAAGGCACAGCAGCGTTGGCTCCCCGGGGACCCGAGAGCCTACAGGAGGTGCAAGAGTCGCACACATCGGACCCTCCGCCCTGCCCGGGGCTGGTCCTTTCCCTGGCACGGCTCCTGTACCCAGGTCTGGGTCTTAATTGCTGGCTGCAGGCACCTCACATCTCAGTTATCGATCTCCAGCCACTTGTGCATGCGTCCTCCGGGGACCGACATCATGCTCCAGTGGGGATTTCCTGTGACAGTGGCTAAAAGGGCTGGCAGAGCTTGCGGTGCTGCTACCGGTGCTCTGCTGGCTTCTCGTAGCTTGGTTGTCTGCTCTTCAGGACGGGATCTGCCTGCCGGCTGACACACAGCATCGTCATTTACAACTCATAAACATTTATTTTGGCTTTTATTTCATTTCCTTCTGTGCCTTCTCCACTTCCTTAAACATTTCATCTGTTAGTTTTATTTCTTCGTTTTGACAAAAATACATCTCTGCTTTCCATGAAATAAATCCTAGATTTTAGAACTAGAGCCTGCTGGCAGCTCCTGAGTGATGAGAAACCCCCAGCTGAAGTTTGGGATGCTCGATCCAAGTTCCCATGTGGCGAGAGGCTCCTGGGCGGCCGGAGAAGCAGGAGCTGCAGCCAGAGACCTGTTGGACATGCAGGATTTCTTTTTTGCTCTGTCTGCATTGTGTCATCCTGAGCACATGAATCCCTGGGGAGAGATCTCTGTGCTTACAGCTCTCTCCCGAGCCAGCAGCAGGGCAGGCGGTGAACTACCCTGTCTCATTGGGACCCTCGGGGCTGCCCGACGTGGGGAACGAGGTGTCTGCAGCAAGACCCAAACCTCAAAGCATCACTGAGCAGCTCCCTATTTAAAACAGAGCTTTAGATGGAGAGAAGTGGGTGGTGGCTTCCCAAAACCACAGGCATTTTTGGTAGGTTGAAGGAATCTTCTGGCTCCACTGGTAAATTGAAATTGTTGTGCAGGTAAACAAAGCGTATTTTCACAAAGCAAAAGGAAGGAAAGAGGACTTGGAATTGCACGGCAGGCTTTGGCTGGTCTTAGCATTATCTTCTCTTTGAAGTGTAATCTTGTTTCAAGGCAGAGTGTCACAAGCAGCACATTTTCTGTATGCACATTTTGGTGTTGTGTAATAATTGCCGAAATTTAGTAACATCATAATTTTGGGTCAAAAAACGCTTGCAAACCGCTACAGGAAGGCTTAATCTGCATTAGTGCAGTGGAGCAAAAAAGAAAATCTCGAAACACAGCCCGACTGGTTCCAGCTTTGATTTTTCTACATGCCAGGCTCATTACCTGTTAAATAAAGAAGTCTAACGCCTCTCATCCCTTTGGAGAAACGCTGAGGCAGCGCGGGAGGAACAGTGCATCAACAGGAGACCTTAATGCCTGCTGGTACTGCGTGCCTGCACGGTGACACTGGGACCCTGAGCTGCCACCCAGTGACCACACGGGGCTCATCGACAGCATCTCCAGGGATTTCTTTCTGCTCAGCCCTTGTTCAGAGCGTGTTCTGTCCATTTTCTATTTTAATGAGTTTACTTTCCTGAGCTTGTGGAGCCGAGCAGAGGAACGACGTAGGCGTTTCCATAGTGTGTTTTGTTTGCGTGAGGGGCTTCTCAGCATTTCTGCGGTATTTCAGGCCTGTCGGGTTGCTGGAGGAAGCGGAGAGCTTCGGCAGCTGAGAATAGCACAGATCACAGCGCCGTGGCAGGCGTGAACAGCAGGGATGGCTTCTGCTCAGCTCGGGCTAGGACTGTTAGCGATGGGGGGCCTCGTGGGGGAGCAGGGGACCGTGCCGTGGAGCCCTCTGACAAACTTGGGGTGCAGAAGTGTGATAATGTCACCACACAAAGGGTCCACAAGTTTGGCTAGTCAAGCTCTAGCCCTGCACTGATACCAGGCATGCGTCCCCCAGGCAGGTGTTTCTTAATCTTGTTTTTTCACCCCGCGGAGCAGATTCTAGGTCCTACCCTGGTAGCATTGGTAGAAGCATTACCACCGTAAATCTTCTTTGTAGGAAACCAGGAAGAAACCTGGTGAATTCACAGCGAAGAAGTTTTGTGTTGCGCATTGGAGTAAACAAACCAAAACACAACCTTGCTAACATAAGCAGCAAAGTGCTGCCACAAAATCGCCCAGGATTTGTGACCCATCAAACATCTCCTTCGGATGAGGTCCTGCAGGGTCGCACGTGGCCCCGTAGGAGCCCCTTTGCCCCTCCATCCCCATTTGTAGGGTGAGAGGCGCTGCAAGCGTGGGGAGCGGGCAGAGCTGCTTTTCTCTTCCTCCCTCCTTCCAGCTCCGGGCAGCAAAGCCCGGCAGCACGCAGAAAGCAGCAGCTCGGGCATCACCGTCTGAGCCTGCCTTCCCTCCACGCTCTGGGGACAACATAGCTGTGGTGACGCCTGATTGCTAAATCTTACTTCAGCACAGGAGCGTGGATTTTCCTCCCAATGTTTCTTTGCGTGAGCTGCTCGGGAGCCAGCACCGGCGGACGCAGGCTGGGGAGAAGATGCCGTGGAGGGGCTCATGCGTGGCTGCCTCGTGGGGTCACGTTTGTGCCCCCGTGAAATGCGCTCACGGCTTGTGGGCTCACACATAATGTTTATGCTATCCTCCGTTTCACTCTGGGTGAATATGCTGTAATTTTGGCTAATTACACAATATGTCAGGAATAATTGCAGGGTTTTCCTCCAAATAAGTAATATCTCTTGTGTGCTCTGCTGTCCATACTTATGAGCTTGCCTTAGCCTTTAGTGGCCAAGGCATCGACTGTGCTGCAAAATGACAGCTTAGGAGTTTTAGCTACAACTTCTGGTCTGTTAAAATTCTCATTTTCTTAATTCTTTACCTAAGAAAGCTCACCCTGCCTAAATCCTGGAACAGCCCTGCATCTCTCCTTCACACCGTCAGTTCCTATCAGGCATTGGCTTTCTCCTCATCAGAGCTGGAGTCAATATAGAAGTAGAAGATTGCGCTTTAAAGGAAAAGATTTTGAAAGTTTGACTGCTGCTGAAACACACTGGATCAACAGCAACACAAACCGTGTCCTGGGGGAGAGGAAAACAAACCCAGGAGTGCAGCTGTATGAAGAATTGATTTTTTAGCTCTCTAGTCAAATAAAAGAAGTTTGCAGGGAGGAGGGGATTCAGATCCAATGCAATATTTCATTCTTCTTAAAATGAAACTTCGGCTTTCATCTCCAACTCTTAAAATCTTTTTTTTTTTCATCGCATTTCCAAAGAAAGCATTGTCTCAAAAGAAAAAAATCAAAACGTTTACCCTTTTCAGATCTCTTTTCTCCCCGTTAATGAGATGGAGTTTGTGTATAGCTTCAGCTGCTCTTACTCTGAGTTTTTGAACAATAAAAGTATTCAGCTGAATAATTTCACCCAGAGGTAGTCAGCGACTCTATGCCAAAATAACTGGTGGCAGTGAGGCCATCAGTCCTCTTCCTCTTGTCATCGCATTGCTTTCAGCTGTGGTGGGCTTTGGGGACGTTTTTCGGGCCTTTAGCGCTGGGGTGGCTGTGCCATCCCTAGCTTGTGTGCTGGAACTGCTCACGGGGGGTAGCTCACGTGTCCTGTATGCTAGTTTGGCATTTGCTTTCTAGGAGATCTGATCCAAGACTTGGGACCTCTTTTTCCTTGAGCCCTGGACCCGAGGAGGCTGTCACACGGGGTCAGGACCCAGGGGAGCGGGTGAGCTGCGGGCTGGCTGCTGCCTCCATCTGGTGCCCGTGGGCTCCTAGGAAGAGGTGGGCTGGCAGAGGCGTGCAGCAGCGGCCCCGTGGCTGCACCCCTCGTTTCCACTGCTTTCTGTGACTCCTTCTTCTGCCCCTTGCCTCGTGCTCGTGTTAATATCCCTGTAAAGCTGATTCCCCGGACATGGGAGGGCTTGCGTGAACACCAGCGCGGTGCAAACACAGCCTTTCCACCTCCTCTGCGAGGGAGCAACAGCCTTCCCTGGCGGGTCTCGGCTTTGTAGCAGCGAAGCAGGCGTCGTGCAGGGCTTTGTACGTGTCTGCTCCTTGGTAGAGGGGTGCGGGCAGGCAGCTGTGCTCAGTGCCGGAGGGCTCATTACTATTCCTCCTTGCAGACATCAGCACAGGAAAGGAAATCACTTCTCTGGATGCTCTTTTTGCTTACAAGGTGCCATTCTGCTCTAGTGACTCACCGACAGTGACAAGAGGTGATTGCTTTGATGGGTGCTGTCATCAACGTGAGCCCATCATCCTTCTGAGTTAGGGAAATGTCATTTTCGGAAGCCTGTCCTTCAGCTGCAGAGGCCATCCCTGTCAGCACAGCCTGTTATTTCATGTAATGCATCCTGGAAACACCAGTTGGCTCGCTGTAGTTATTAGCCCTGGGTGGAGATTTACACTTGAGATGAGTAAATACACACGTGCCATGCAGCCCTATTGTCCCCGAGCCATTTTCTTCTCAAAATAAATTCCCTGTAATTGGAGGGTGGCTCTAACCCTGTAATCACGGTGGACTGGAGCTAGGCATGGCCTTCGTTCTGCATCACCAGGAAAGGATCAGCTGTCTGGTGCCCCCAGCATCACCGTCCGCAGGAATAAATGTCTTAGCATCAGTCAGTCTCTGGTTACACCTCTCCATCCTCCTTGTGGGCTGGGTGAGGTGCACATGTGCTAAGCCCAAGTGGCTGTATCTAAACCAAAGAGGTTTGGGGCAGCTCTGCAAGGTGGGGCTGGATGCCTCGCTTTGCTACGGAGCCTCCCGGTGCTGGGGCAGCCCCCTCGTTCTGCACTGCACACGCTCCTTTGCCCCCTGCCAGCCTGGAGCTCGGGACGCCAGGGGCTGCACTGCCCAGTCCCTCCGGGACCTGCCAGTGGTGGAGCACGTTCCTCCGCTCAGAACGATTTTACTGTGATTTTTTGCTATGGGTAAACATTTTATAGGGCTGGGAAACGCCTTCCTTGCCTCCGCCTGCATGCATTTTCATACTCGGTGACTCCCATGGGAGCCAAAAACGCTCAGCGCTTTGCAGCGTCGTGCCCTATTTGCAGAGAAAGGGTTTCCTGCCTCCGCACCTGAGTGGCACGGTTGGAGTGTCCTCCGGGAGCCCCGCGCGTGGCTCAGGAGGCTCCGACCTGCCTGGTGCACGGCTCGCTGCAGGTGCAGCCCCAGACACCGGTGCACAGCACCTGCTAAACGCTCCTGCTCCACTGTGGTCGCAGCTCGTGTCGCGAGGCACCCCTGCTCTGCAAGGGCAGCGGCTCCCGGCGCAGCTGCCAGCACTGTTATTCCTCAGCTTCCCAGTTTGGGTGGGTTCGGTGAATCATCGTAGTGAGCTGAGCCATTAAACTTCTGCCGACAGTGATGCGTTTAATTGGAGAAAACCACTTACTTCATCTTAACTCCCAACGCCCCAGAGAACCCAGCAGCTCCTGGGTGGGAAAAAACCCCAACACGTTTTTCTCCTGCAGCTTTTCATCTTCTTTTTCTCCCCGAGTTCTGTGCCGATGCCTGTCACCATAGTAATCTGCATGGAGCTCGCTGGTGCATTTTCGTGCCGAGTTAGTACGAGCCTTCATTAACACCGTGCTTCCGAAGGGGGATTTCGGTGCCCTTCCCTGTCAGCGTGTGTTTGCGGTATTTGGCTTATTAAGTATTCTGGAAGCCGTCCTTTTCAGGGGAGGGAAGCTGCAGTTTCCGTGGTGGCACTTGAAATGCGGAGTTAATCTAAGGAAATTAGAAGCAGTTTGCATCCCGACCCGAATGCTGGTTTCGGTGCGGGTTTGAGCGCAGTCAGTGAGTCATAAATCAGCCTCCCATTATGACAGCCGCAGCCTGAACGGAGGAAAATGAGAATAATGGAAGGTGTAAATTCCAGCCTAAAATGCTTAATTGCAATAAACAAACGTTTAAAATACACTTAGGTGGAATACACTCCTGAGATGCATTCCAGGCCCCCCGTTTACAGTCCCATCCTCAGCAGAACTGTTGCACGGGCGCCAGGACAGTCAGCAGGACGCCCGGCCGGGGCTCAGGTCGGCACAGGAGGAGCTCTCCTTCGGCAGACCGCTGTCCTCTGCTGGGCAGCGGGTGCTGGCCAGGTTTGGGAGCCTGCCGCTGGAGCCTCAGCCAGCCTTGCTGTGCTGGGAGCAGGCGGGGGCCTTGAGTCGGAGCCCGTCCTGCTGCAGAAAGAGGGCAAATTGGTGAGTCTCCTGTCAAAATTACTCAGTAGGTGCCTTCCTTCTGCCTCGCTGTAGGTTGCTGGATGTAAAATGGCTGCTTGGTGCGTGAGCTAGAGGACAATGACAGCTTATTGTGCGGAGAACAGTAACCCAAGAGCTTCAGAGTTTAAGCTATAGCAAACACAGAGGACCTCTGGCACTTCTGGAGTGAATTTAAAAGCAGTTCTGCACCAGCAGCCTCCAGTAGAGGCCTGCCTGCCAACCAGAGCATCGCTGCGAATTGCTGGAGTCCTCGGAGCCAGTGGCTCCAGTCCCTGAGAGGTCACTAAGCCCTTCATCTTTTCAAGAGGTTAGTAAAGCCCTCAGAGATCCCTGCCATTAACTCTGTGTTGAGATTAAGGTGGCTCCTGTGTATGGGGCCTTGCTGAGTCCCCCCAGGTTTCCTAGCTCAAAGCCTCGGATAGACGCAGCAGCAACGAGAGGGGTTCTGGGAACTGCAAGAAGCGAGGCCGTGGCAGGCTGCCTTCCACAACGGAGTTTGGGCTGGAAATCAAAGTCACGCCCTATTCCTTGGTCTTTCAAAGCTTGGGGACTAGATTTTATTGAGCCCCCCTGCAGCACGTGATAGAGAATAAGGTGGTTTTCACCGTGGGGTTTATGCTGCAGCACGTGCCCGGGCCGTGTTTGTACCGCTGCTTTGCCGACAAGAACAGGTGAGATCGTGCTCTCAGTGGGGCTCTGCTGAATGCAGCGTTGGGTGCACAATCCCACAGCTCCCCTCTGCATTTAGGGGAGTATGTCTTGCTTGTGTGTTTCCCGTTTTGCAGTTATGGGGGGAGCTCCATATTCACCTTACACAGCAGAAATTAAAGGAGAGGTCATTAAAGAGACAGTGATATTTTTGATAAAAAGCTTTTCTCCCAGTGACTCTGCAGAGCTTTTACTCTCTTTCCTAGCGACGTAGCAAACACCTGCAGCAGTGCCTGCATTTTGGGGGTGAGGGATGTGACTGTTGGATAGCTGATTTCAGCACGATCCCCTGGCCTCTGCAAGCACGTGCCTGGAGAGCAAACAAGATCGGTGTGAGCACCCTGCACTCCTCACATCCTTTGGGAAGCCCCGGGGGATGCAAGCTGCCATACAGCGCAGTGGCAGGAAGCACAGCAGCTCATGCTGGATGGAGATGGCTTTAAGCCCCAGCAGCAGGACAGCTGAACTGCATAACGCCAGCATCGCATTACCGTCTAAGTAGTGATGAGGAGATTAGCAATCAGATCATGACTTAGTTGCCCTCAGCTGTATCAAATGGGCCAGGAAGTTAAAAGCAAGGCATGCAAAGCTGGGGAGCTTGGCCTGGGGAAAGGGGAGCAGGAAAGATGCTGCTCAGGGGAGGTGCGATGAGTTGGTTATTGGGTTACTGGTTTAGGAAGGAACAGCAGTTGAGGGCTGTGTCTTTACCTAGCCTGACAGATGCTGCAGACCAGGAGCAGAGCCATGAATTAGCTCTTGCTGTCTGGTACTGTCCTTGGTCTGCTCTGTGGCTCTGCCTCCAGGGATGTTTCTGGGGGACAGTCTTCCCCTGTGCCCTCAGGGAGTGTCATGTTTGGGGGATCTGAGTGCGCTGCCTTGGTGTATGCAGTGGGTCTGCTGCATTTTTTCTGCCGTGCCCCAGCCCTGAAGGGCTGTGTATGAATGGCCAGAACGGGATCTTTAATGCGAGCATTCTAACGTTTAATGGTATGCCTTATAAAATAAGGACAAAAACATTCCTTTATATATCCCGTGGGGATCCTAATAGCATGGGGCTGCGGTGGGAGTGCATGCTGCATGGAAGTCTCTTGTGCTCAGTCAGTACTTTGAGATCAAGGCAGTCATAACTTTTTTCTTAAACCCATTCTGAAATACTTGGCTCTGTCTTCAGGGAGCCACTAAGTTGCAGCTGAAGCCTTGTCCATGTTAGTTTAGTTCCATTTCTGTAGGGAAAGCTACAGCAGAACAGACGAATGTACGGAGGAGCCTGAGTGGGAGGAATGGGTTTAGCTCAAGTGTGTTATGCCATATTGCTCCTTTAAAAGCAGGGAAATCTGAGTTCCCGTTGCTACACGATGATGAGGTTAAAGAATAGATCAGAGTTTGATTTCTGGTGAATTCTTTGGGTTATAGAAAGGAAGTGGTCAAGGAGGGGCTTGTGCTTGGCTGTGCTGCAATTTTTTCCTCCTTTTTTATGGTTTGTTTCTGTCTCCTATTTATTATAGCCTGGGGCAGTATCACGGGGGGAATTTTAGACAGTCTCAGGGCTGTCTTCTCCCCCAGTGTTTATTGAAGGACTGCTCTCTTCTGGTTTTTGTTGCTAAAGTGTGGAAAGCTCTCAGCCTTATTTAATTGTCTTTCTGCCTTCTGCTGTGACTTACCAGGATGTCCCACCATCTTTAAGTGACCAGGAGACCTGCTGCTTCTGGTATTAAAAAAAAAAAAAAAGGGCAGCGTAGAAACCATGATTGCTGTAGCATAAGGTGTAGCAATGCTGGAAGACTGATAAAATTGTCATTCTTTGTGGCTGGAAAGAAGTGATGCTAAAATATATGACAACAGTAGAGAGACTCCTAAAAGCCACCTGCAGAGTTTTGCCTCAGGGCTAGCAGGAAAAATCTTAGCTTGTGATTACACACCCCTCTTCGAGTAATAACTCTGTAGTGAGCTTTGGGAGGAAGATGGGTGCATCCTTGTTAAAAGCAAGCTTCATGTAAAATTTTGTCTGTAGGCCTCCCAGGCACGTTGCTTGCTGCACGAATAACAAGCCCCAGTGTCCCACTTCATGCCCAGACGTCAGGCAGGAGATGCCCAGGGGTAAAGCAGCCCCTGAGCTGCCACCGGCATAGCCGCTCCTGTTTGCGTTGGTCCCTTTACAATTGACAGAGAAATACGGGCTGTTCCAGCACCCTGTGGAGCTGGGTGCCTGTGGCTTTGGGATGCAAAGGGACTCCTGCTCAGGTGTTGCCTGTGTTGTGGAGCAGCCTGTGCTAGGTGAGATGAATCCCTCATCGCCCGGACAACTCCTTCACCCTCCTGGGCTGTGCCCTGCGTAGGGGAGAGAGCTCGGTGCTGGCTGCGCACGTCTCTGCGCTGCTTTTATCTGTTCAGGAGGGTACCCAAAGGTGCAGCTGCTCGCCAGTGCTGCTCCTCGCCTCTAGGAAGAGACCCAAGGAAATGCCGAAACCAGAAGAGGTGAGACCTGTATGTCTTACAAGAGCTTTCTGGCCCTTTGGTGTCTGGAAAAGGCTTTTGTTTGCTGGTGCTGTAGGGCTTCAGGAACAGGGATGCTCCTGCGGAGAAGGATCTGTGCAGCTCAGAGACAGGAACACTGCTGCTGTCAGACGGCGTTAGGGACGGAAGGAACATGGTGGTTTTGTGCGTGGCGTAGAGCTCCCTTTTGCTCCCCTTGAGCTTACTGTGAGTTTGGGAGCGAGCCTCAAACTTCAGCAAAACCAGGTCAGAAAAAAGTGCATGCAAGATAAGATTTCTCTTCCAACCCATCCCTTGGCAAGCATTGACTGAGAAAAGCCCAGGATTACGAAGAAGGTGGTTGTTGAAGCTTGAGTCAGACCTTGGCTGAGTGTTTGTCAGATCCGTGATGAAAGAGGGATGCTGGGGCTTTACCCTGTGTCTTACTGTGGTGACACAGCCTTCTGGTACAGCCGTGTTTTCATCTACAGCAGCGATGCAGGGGGGCTCTAGGGGACCTCGGGTGCTGTTTTGATAAGCTCTAAGATGATAGGAAGCTACTAATGATGAGAAGATCTGCTTTGTGTTTTACTCGGTAGGCTACTTAGTGTAAGTGGGAGAGGTTTTTAACTTCTTCCAAAATGATTTGCATGATCAAAGTATAGCTTGGACCCTGAAAGAAAAAGGCCTTCTGTCCTGTGTCTAAATTGTCTTCCCTACGAAGGAGGAAGGGTCAGGACTGGTTTTTTATCTCTGCTCTTATCCTTGAGGGGCTTTAAGACAAGGTCTTTCCCGTTCCCCAGTACACAGAGAGCTTCAGGCTGCAGGAGCATCTTTAAATCCGTCCTGCTGGGAGCTCTTCCATTTTGTGCAAAGTACTTACACATTAAAATTTAACCAGTGAGTAAAAATGAGGCTGAGACTCATTCAGGGACTTAAACACAGGTCTCATGCCAGAGAATGCCCGTTAGCGCCTTTACTCTTGTGGTATTAGATAAAGGGGGAAGGGGATGGGCTCAAGGAGGGTGGTGCAGTCGGCTGTGCCTGAGGATGCAGCTTTGCATTTCCTTCCACTTTGACATCTTTGTTAGAAAAGCAAGTTAAATCGAGCTCCTACATCCAACAAAACAGATCTTTCATTTTGGGAAGAACAAAGCGAAACAGTCTCGATTTGGCATATTTTGGCTGGATGGACATCATCTCTTAGTAGATGGCCAGTGTGTACTTAACTGTCCTGGAGCTGGGAATTTTTCTGGGAAAAACCCTGTCTGCAGCCTACAACAGTTGGGCTGTGATGAAACCACTTGTTTAAGCCAGCAGAGAAACCAGCTGACGCTGACTTACTCAGCGGCAAGCACACGCTTCTGTAGATGGGAAATAGGACCTGATCCTCCTCTGGCTGGTGGAGGGGTGACTGGAGCTGAAACCCTTTGCACCTTCAGCCCATCCACATCCACTCTCCCTGCCTGTGGCGGGGGATTTGGGCAGTGGAGAGGTGCGGGATGGGGGCTCCATCCTCGCACGGAGGTGGGACAGCTCGGTGCAAAAGCGCTCGAGATGGGGGCTCCTAATGGGAGCACTTAGCTCACAACGTGAGCGGGGTTACATACCGACTGTGGCTTATTAAACAGCCTCACTAGGGGCAGGAAGGATGGGAGGCTCACTTGGTTTTGGTGTGCTGCACTGTGGTTTTTTTCCCTTTCTGTTGAGCCAGCAGTAACGAGCTCCTGTTTACTTTTGGTGGGTGGTCACATAGCAGCAAACTCCCACCACACGAGGAAAATCCGTCATCCAGCCAGCGTGGCTGCCCCTCCGCGTGTAGCTGGCTAGTTTGCGTTACGGAAGCAATGCATGTGACAAATTGTAAGCCTCGCATGGTAAAATTGAATTTATCCCGAATTTTTGACCACTTAATTTGTGTTTGATCAGTGGGATGGCAGGGAGACTGCAGAGCTCTGTCAGGTGAAGTTATCTCGTAGCCAAATTGTTTCTGCTTTTTCCTCATGTTTTCCTTTTCTTCCTCAGCATGGCTATAAAATGTTGCCGGGGTGGTAGGGGGGCTCCTAGCCCATGGCTGTCTCCTGGTATATGGGGCTGGGAAAGGACCCTGCTAAAGACAAGGAGTGATTCTCACCCACCAGAGTATATGGCACATGTTTGGGAAGGGAGGAACATACGGGATTTAAAACAGAGGCGTTTTCAGGTGCCCGTAAATGCTTCAGAGGTCGTTTTTGGAGGTGTCTCGCATCTGTTCCTTTTAGGAATTTTGCTCCCCGAATCCCACACAGTTGGACTCGCACAGCCTGATTCAGCGCTCAGTTACTTTGGTTTTACACCACTGTAATACCACCAGTTTAAATAGATCTTCATGGGCATAAGACTGGAACTAGATAATAGTGGATCAAATATAGAAACCAGGGTAGCTGTCTTCACAGGCAGGATAAGAAACGAGCAAATGCTTTGCAACATTGCTGGCAAGTTTTCTTCTAAATGAGTGGCATATTCAGAATAGTAAGGTGCCTAAAGACTTGAATTTGGCAGGTAACTTTCAGTGAAGCGGTGTTGCATAAATCTGGTACTTTATGCTGCACCAACTATGCATTGCATTTTACCTCCTTATCTGATCTCCATTTTATTTGCCTGTATGTCTATATGAATATTTTACAACCACTCTTGAAAGGAATCACAGAAAGCTGTCTTATCTGCCAAGCACTTTTTTATTTACTCAGGGTTTAACGGGGACCATGCAAATTCGGTCTCTTGCTACTTGCTGCATGTTTGGTATATCTAACAGTAATTATTATTTTCTTTGCAGAACCCCAGCTGAAAGGAATTGTGACAAGGTTATTCAGCCAGCAGGAATACTTCCTGCAGATGCACCCAGATGGTACAATTGATGGGACCAAGGACGAAAACAGCGACTACAGTAAGAAAAATTAGCCTGTTTTGCAACCCAATTACAATCAAATGCATCACCTAGTGGGTCTCACTTTTGAAGCTTCATTTTTGAAAAGATCAAATTAGGAAGAAGCCAGCTGTTTTCTGCACATTTTTTCCTATCTATACTTCCCCTTTAAATCTTGCCTGTATAATTTCATATGTTTCCTCTCCCATCTTGTTCCCTCCCGCCCCGATTCTGTAACTGCCATCTGGGTGGGGTGGAGAATAAAACCCATGATTTGAACTACTGCCAAAAGAGAAAGGAGATTATATTTATACACATGCCACGTGGGCAAAGGATACGGGGAATTCTCTTTCCAAGGAGGAGGTAATTGTTTTCACTATTTTATCCTGAAAAATTCAGCAAGCATCAGGAATTTCCAGGCTGGAGAAAACCAGCTGTTCACCCAAATCCCGTGCTTTAAGGCTACTCTTAAGGCTGAGGGTATTGAATGACCTTTCTAAATGTTTTCTTCCAAAACCCGATTGAAAGGGATTGGATTCATGCTGTTCATCACAGGTTACCAAAGTGCAGCAGAGCCATGTAGGTTTAAAAGTGATGCTCATGTGCAGGAGCCATATTGGTTTAAATAAACACAAACCAATGTCCCTTTGGAAAATACATAGTTTTCTTGACACCAAAGCTCATAGAAAGGTTAAAAAAAAAAAGTGCAAGGTGTTTCCTACAGAATCTCTTCGTTTCACAGGTGTCAGATGGATTCTTTTGAGAGGGCACCAAAGCTCAGGTCTCTTGCGCCACAAATTGAGTCAACAGATTAGGACTCAGGTCTTGAGTTGGGTCATCCTACGTTGGTCTGAAGCTCTCTGTGCCACTGGTGAAGGGACATCACATCTAGCCTGCCCGATGTGGAAGGTGTCGTCCCAGTCGTTACTAGGGATGAAAAAAAGTTGGTGTGTGTGGTAGAATTGATGGAAACAAACTTCATGTACTTTGTGGCAGGAAGAACCTACTTAGTTTGGGGACAAATCATGCTGTTCTATTTTACAGAAGCTCCTAGTTGGACTGAAGGCATTGCTCCTTCAGGAGGGCAGGGTCTGGGCTGCAGGTGAGGGTTGTTTGCAGCGATGCAGCCCATGTAGCAAGGCGTTGACATTGTCCTGTGAAGGTGTGCTGGTACAGGGAGCTGGTGGGGTGCCATGGTGGGACAATGCGTGCAGTTGGGGACCACATGCGAAGCAGCACACGAGAGGAGCTCTGAGAAAGCAGTGACTGAAATCGTGAGAGGCTGGCAAAGCCCTCGTGAAACAACCCAAAAGACTGCGTTCACCAGAAACCTGGCCTGAAGCATGCTGTGTCAGGTCTTAGTCCCACGGTTCACATGCTGGTGCTTAACAAACGAAAGGCCACGAATTACAATCACAACTCTAAGTCATGTTGGAGCAGGAGAACCTGCAGCCAGCCCCCACGTAACCCCTGCACGCACACCTCTGGGAAGGACTGAGCAGGCTTCTTCCTCCAAGAAGTCTGGCCTTGTGCTTTTTTCTCAGGCAGGCACCAACACGTGATGAGCTCAGTGGGCTTTAGTGGGTGAGTGATGACCCAGGGCTGGGTGGTATTAGCTGCTTTTTTAAAAGGAAGAAGACATAGGATGTTCTCAATCTGCAGAAAATCCCATTGGAGGCCTATTTGTCAACGACATGCGAAGAGCTGCTGGAGATGACAGGGATTCATTACCCTCATCTATCAGTGAGGACCGAACAACAAAGTAATGGGCTTAAATGGAAGCAGAGATGAATTTAGGTAAACAGCAGAGGGAAATAAAATGTAAGGACAATTCTGCAATATTTCAGGCTGGCACGGGAGACAAGGGAAGCTGCTTCTGGCTGCACCTCAGTGGGTGCAGGAGGAACCTCCTGAGTCTGACATTGGCACCAAATCACCCAAACGGCTCTTATTTATCTCAAATGTCAGAGATCAGATCGGCGAGGTGCTGAGAACTCGGGAGCTACTTCCCCCCTGTCTCCTTAATTGGAAATAGATGGGCTGAAGGGCACTTCTAGAGCATAAATCCTCCTGGTGAGGTGGCAGCCCTGCCTTGGCAGCTTGGTGGGACAGGAGGCATCTAGCTGAAATGTGCCAAGCCAGTCACTCAAAGTCATGGGCTGTGCTGGAAAGTTTGGTGCCTATACAGGGGATTGAAGTCTTTGAGAGAAGATAGAGGACAAATGTTTCCCCATCCTCTGACCTTAGGGAATATTAGAAGAGAAAAAAAATCCAACCTGATTATATTTGGCTCCTGAAAATGAAACCAAGAGTATGCTTTATTCAGTTTTATTTAACTTCTGATCACTCACTCTCCTTTATAAATCTTCAGTTTAAGTCAATGTTTTATGTTATATGAAGCTTCCTGTTACACCTTCAAAACAAAATCACATTTTTTCACTCTGGAAATATCAAAAAGGTGTGCTATTTTTTTCTTCCTTTTCCATTCCTCTAAACTTCTCAATTTTTGAGCGGAAAAAAAGTCAAAGCATACTCATCCAAGTAAACAGCTGCAGACTTCATTGATATTTTTTGTTTTAAAATATTTATCCAGAGGATCCCTGGCCAGCCATTCAGAAGTCTGTGCAGTGTTTCTGTGGAAGGACAAAACTCACAAAAAAGTAGATAACTGGTATTTCCCTCTCCCTGGGGAGGGGTTGGTTAATTTACATCCAGTGTCGGAAGGACACTCTTGATGGCCGCGACAGGGTCCTTGACACCCTGCGTGGCCATCGATGTGTTCTCCCTTCAGAAACCGTCTTAACACAGGTACATGCCCGGTGAGCACTGTTCCATGCATCAGCTCTGCATGCTTTATCCACACCCTGACTATTCAAACTAGCATTACAACAGGAATCTTAGTCTTCATGGAATGCATTAGGTTGGTTTACTCTGGCAAGATAAACATTTAAAATGAGACGCGACATGTCCCTTAGATACATCTGATGAAATTAAAAGTTCTAATAAAAACCCAATTATTTATATAAGAGGAACTGCTAATATTTAAGCAATTTTAGAATGAATTATCTATTTGGTGCCCATTCCGTGTGTGTTCTTGAGAAGCTGATGACATTTATTTTCCACTTCTCTCTTAAAGAAAAGGGGGGGGGGGGAACAGGAGCCAAGTTCTAATGGCATTTGAATGGGCATCCAGCCAGCTTCCCGCGAAACAGCTCTTGGGACATCTGTTCCTTCTACCATGTGGCTAAAGGCACGCCATCTTAATACAAGCATGAAGACAGCTTCTCTTCCTACTTGTGTTGGGATATATGAAGAATTTTCATTCAATCTGAGCAGTTCCAGGGGTGTAAAAGGCCATTGTTGGGTATAAATTAGTTTAGCTCCTCTGACTGATTTATATCAGCTGAGCATACGGACCACATCTTCTCTATGGCAGTTCTTGCCCTAGTCTTCCAGTTCTGTAATAAGTTAGCTTGGATCCCTAGCCAAGTAAGCTTTCAGAGTTTAGAAATGCGATGCATCTGATAAATGACCATAACGTAACAATGAACAACATAACTCATGGATACAGGGTTTAGGAATGGAGTATGATAAAAATGGTATCATCAATGAGCAGGATGAGATGTAAGTCTAGGAACGGGTGGAGGTGGGAAAATGTAATGAAGGCAAATTGGTAGACCTCAAACATCTTAATTCTTCTGTCTTCTGCATGAGAAACAAAAGAGCATGTCTGTCTCGTGCAGTTGTCTATAGCATAGAAAATTTACCATGTGCAACAGAAAGATTTAAAAGCATTAGATATTTTTTTTTCATTTTTTTAACATCACACCCTGTGGACAGTCCTACCCTACCACAGCTAGTCCTCTTCCCAATCCCTAATTCTGGTATTTCAGGATTAGCAGAATTTTCAAAGCTTACAAGCTTTGAAATCTGCTCCAAAACAAGATGAAGTATCCATTTAAACGCATGACAGCAGAGGCTTTAACTTATTCAAACATATTTCCCATTTGGAGTGCAGAAACAGTTCTGAGAGTTTGCAAAATTTTGATTGACCCCCAAATGCTTTTAATAGAAGAAAACATTTGCTTCCTAAAACGACTTTGGCTGCCAGTTACCTATGTCAGATGCGTGCCCTTCTGTTTGCCTGCCTACCCACTCGCTCCCCTGCTCTGCAGCATGTTGCAGGAGATGCTCTGCCATGCCTAAAAGCCATGACTGGGGCTGTCGCTGCCATGGTCTGCAGGAGGCTCCAAGGGAGCTTGGGAGCCAGCAGTGTAACGCAGAGCACAACAGGGTTGTTGCTGTGCTCCCTCGGCGTGCAGAAAAGAGAGGTTTGGAGAGGTGGGTGCTTCCAAGTGGAACTTCTCACCCCCTAATTCTGGGCATTATCACCCCACTGCCTAATGGATGCTTTGAGGGGTCTGTCACAAGTTTTCTATGCAAGACAAATTGGCTGTAGAGAATGAATGATGATGCCCATTCTGTTTCATTATTTGCACTAATATGCTCCATTTTTCAGTGTGGGGGTGGGGGTATGGAATTAGGGAAGGGGAATTACTTATAGACTTGTTAATTACAGAGGGTTTTAGACCTTCATGGTGGTGAGAGCTGATAGAAATATAAGCCTGCCTTGTTTAGTGAGCTGCTCAACAGCAGAACTGTGCTGTAACACAGCTCTTTGAAGTCAGGTAGCTACACTGCGGTGTGTTTATCTCCTCCTGGGACAGTTTCAGAGTAGTGCCATCCTTGACTCCACTCCTTGACAGACCAGTACCCACACTGGTCTTTGCCATATACTGTTGAAGTCCTTCCCTCGCCTCCATGAAATCACAGAAATGCAGGCACTGGGTTTTGTGAGACTTAAGCACACGCTAATGTTGCACTGAATATGGTGCTTAAAGGCAAGGTGTCTGGGGGTAGGGCTCGTTTCACCAGCCGTGATGTGCCTCCCTTCCAGGGAGCTGCCCGAGGGGAATCTTCCTTGAGTCTTCCTTGAGGAAGGATGGAAAGGAAGGGGTGTTCATTTGAAACGAGAATTCATGAATCCCTTTTTGGAGATGACCCTAAAACCAGCTTAGCCTGGGCACCTGACAGATATCTCAAGCAACACTGCTTTCTGTTCCCTATGTTGTTTTTCAGGTTTTCCATCTGAAAAGGTATCGGTCTGTAACCTTTAAGCAACTCCACCGAGCGTTCTGTTCCATTGTAATCAGGTTCCCATTACGCTAGCCATACCCTTTGAGCTCATTTTCCTCTTAGAAATCGTGCAGTTCCTCAGACGTTGATGAAGCCTGCGCCACTGGCTGCAAGGAGCCAAGCACCATATCCCGAGCTCCTGGGGCAGCATCCAGTTACCTGTCCACAAAGTGAAGCACCAAGGGTCCTGCCACATCTGGAAGCTCTTGTCCTACAATTCTCAGTGGAAACAAAGCCCCGCTAATGTCTGAGTGTGTAGTCTATCAACGCTCTCAGTCCTTTCCCCGTTAAGCTCATTGTGACAGAGATGACAGAGATGATAGCTCATTGCACCAAAGCCTGACCGTACGTTAATGTGTTTACTCAGGGGAAAGGTCTTTCGCTGAGACACAGGGTCTATTTGGAATCGAGCAGTGAGATAAATAATTGAGAGGAAGTGGCTGCAATGCTTTAATCGATAAGATTGCAGTAAAATTGAGTATTGAAAGGTCTTGTCTTCTTCCGTCCTGCCTAGTGCTGCTTCTGAATGTGGAGCAGAGCTCAGGACCAGGGCAGTATCACTTCCTGAGTGCCTTTATTCCTTTGATAGCGGGGACCACAGGGGCAGGCACACAGATGAGTTACGGTGCCTCATTCTGGCCATGGTCCCTGTCTATATGCTTTTAGCATATGGCAAATGCGAGAGTGTGGCTAGGCTTGAAACTGTTTCAGGGTAAACTAAACGAAGTGGTGTTGCTCGTTTGCCACAGGCAAAGACGTGCACACATGCATTACCACAGCTCAGCTGGCCCACAGAAAGCTGTTAAGATACTTTAGCCTGAGCACATGTACGAGCCCTTGGCATTGCAAAGGCTGTGATCAGACATCCTGATGGGTATATTTAGGCTTCTGGGAGGCAAACAAGCTCAGTACTTTTTAAAATCTGCTTTTAACGTTGACCCTATGGCTGCAGGTCTTTCCTGTAGCTGGAAGCAAGACGTTTGTTCCCTGTTCGATACGGTTTGTACGGGCTGGCTGTGGGGCAAGAAGCAGCGGCGGCCCTGCGGGGTGATGTCTGCCTAACCTTTGCTTTTCTTTTCCTTCCGCAGCCCTTTTCAATCTAATTCCTGTGGGTCTTCGTGTGGTGGCAATCCAAGGGGTGAAGGCAGGTCTGTACGTTGCCATGAACGCTGAGGGATATCTCTACAGCTCGGTGAGTACCTGGCACCTTTGGGCTCCTGGGATGGTTTGGTTTTGTAGGGGGAGGGAGGAGACCCCACTGGGACTTGTAGCCAGCTTTTGTGAAAATGGTCACGTATCGGAAAGCATTTAAAAGCAGGAGTGGTGGGAGCTGCTGCAAAGCCATGCAATGTTCACTTTAAAGTGTCTCCACGGAGTGTCGTGGTAATATTTCCTGACCTGTGAAGATATACTTTGTGCTCCTTTGAGGAGTTACCTAATGTAGGTCGCATTGTAGAGGAGGCTATACAGTTTGCTGGTTATATTCTGGTTCCCTGTTTGTGAAATGGGATGGAGTGAATGGAATTGCTTCTGAACTGCACCCGGAAACTGTTGGGGGTGGTGCCCCAATGGGTCATACTCTGCTTTTGACTGCAGTGTAAATCCACAGTAATACACTGACTTCATTAAAATGGTTCTGGACTATTCTGTTGGCAGAGTGCTTCACCAGAGCA
The DNA here is from genome assembly GCF_964034855.1 of Anser brachyrhynchus. NCBI lineage: Eukaryota > Metazoa > Chordata > Aves > Anseriformes > Anatidae > Anser > Anser brachyrhynchus. The sequence continues at coordinate 12,370,245 of NC_137703.1, read as the reverse complement.
GAATTACCCTGTATTTGTGTGGTCTTTTTAATGCACATAAAAGATAAGTGAGGCATTTTTTACTGACTAATTCCCCTATAACTTTCTTAGATGGCATGAAAGGGCATGAGGTTATTCATAAGATTCTCATTTGAAGTAAGTAATTGATTTTCACAGTGAATAATTGATTCAGTGATTTATTAAATATGGCAGCCCTTTGCCAGAATTTTTATGCTTCAAATAACTTTGCTCTAGTTCTTCATAGTAAGAAGTGATAGTTAATAATACTCTGCTCGTTTCTGTGGTTATGATATCTTTAAAACATATAGGCAAGATTTTAATCTCATCTCCATTTGTGTAAATTTACAGTATAATGATTCTGTTCTTGTCTCGGCATTTGCTGTGCTTTAAAAGCGTACGTGAGATCGGAGATAGGACCACCAAAAGGATGACTGTGTAGCGTGGGGCAGAAATGCCCATTTCCCTAACTTGTCTCCTGTGTGCCTTCCTATAAACCTTTGGACCCAAGGAGATGCTGTCCCATGTACTCAGCCAAAGCTGATGCTTATGCTAGCTCCTACAGTAAGAAGAGGCTGCGGGCTCACAGTACTAGCAGTGTGGGGTTTCCTTTTGTCATTATAATTCCAGTAAGCGCGACGTGCTGTCACATAAGGTGCAGCTTGAAAAAGGCACACCACTTCGTAGCTTGTAGCATAACAAAATGGTACCACCGAAACGCGTTACCACTTAGGATATGCATAAGCACACCAGGATAGATCCACCGCTCTAGCTTTGATTTATGCCTCTGATAGCTGTCAGTTAATTTTGCTTTAGGTTTCCTTGTGGGTGTTCTGTGCAGCAAGCTCTTGGTGGCTGTATTTTGAGGTGCTTCCCCTGCAAGGTCACTGACAAGGGATCAAAATCTTTGCTATCATCATGATCCAAGTAGCTTGAGATAAAAAAGGCTGAGTTGCACCTGTGTTTCCTGACCCATATCATCCATCTGCATTCCTGGTCAGTTTTAAACCTCTCACATGGCTGGGATTTCCCCCTTTCCCATGGGAGGTAACAAAGCTCTCTCTCCCCAGCAGCTCCGGGTTGAAAATGGCAAGTCGATGTGTTAGTATGCCTGGCGAGATAGGTCTCAAAACTGGCTGCTTGTCAAAAAGAGACAGAGAGATCAATCTGGATCTCTGTGGATGCCAGACGCTTCCTGTTCTTTCATAGCCCAGTAAACATAAATGACTGCCTCTAAATAAATTACATTGGTTTACTAACAATGAAAATCTCCTTTTTTTTGTAAAGCTATCAAGTCCTAAAGGTAGGTAGATCGAGGTACTACCAAGTGTGGTGTGGTGCTGCATTATCGGGGTTGCTTCCCTGCAGGCACAGTGTCACAGGAGTCAGGACTGAAGTTTTGCCCTGTACCTGTGTAGTGCTGGGAACGAAGGGGTCCTGGCCCAGAACCGGGGCTCCTCGTGCCCCCAGTGCCCCTTACCTGAGCACTGCAGGACAGCAGCGTGTGGCATTAGAGCCGCAGCCAGCCGGGGTGGGTCTTTTTCTAGCAGTGGGTGGTCAACATTTTCTGAACAAATAGTGCAAAGGAGAGAAAAGTGTGGGGCTCAGGCAAAAAGAAGAAATGGAGAGTTGGAAGCGTGATGTTTGACAGCTGAGATTAGAGACGATGAGGAGGAAAAGCTAGCTAGCACACAGCTAGCAGGTAGTGAGGCAAAGAAGATGGTAGGAGGGAAGTACCAAGAGATTTTGTTAGCAGGAGGACCACGTATCCAGGAAAGATATCTGCTATTTATATGAATTGTCCTAAAAGGCATCAAATCATACATGTATTGAAATGAAGGTGGTTTAATGGAGCCTGCTTATTCCCAGCAAATGTGCCTGACTTAAATGGGAGGGTTAATAAGGGATGTACCATGATGGCCAGTGTGGTTAGTGAAGTGAACCTCGTTGCATGCTATGGCTTGACAGCATTCAGCTCTGTCTGAACTAATAAGAGAGTAAAGCTGTTAATTTCATAAACATGATTTAAGGTTTCTGTTTGTAGTGAATGCTACTGGCCCATCCCTGCTCCAGGGAGATGGAGCTTCCTGGGCTAGCTTTTCTTCTTGTATTGACTGGTGGCTCTGTCTTACAACAGTAAATCGATAAATTCACTCTGCTTTGGAGCAGACCCCAAGGCAAGAAAGAAGAAAATTTGTGGATAAAGCCTGTTAGGAGCAGGGAGCACAGGTCAAATCCCTCATAGCACCAAAGACGGGATTAGACCAGGGTCCTATACAACAACTGGATGTGGCTCAGAAGATCTCAGCCTATCCAAGCAGATTCTTTTGGATGCTGCAGCTTTCCTTGTGGGGCCGGGATCCCACTTCAAGCCAACATTTGGCCTGGCTGTATCAGTCTTGAAGGCTGTGCCGGGGAATTGCTTTGGCAGGACCTGACAGCCTGCTCCTCTCTGGGGCGAGCAGGCCCCTGGCCACGCTGCCCGGACCTGGCCGCTGCTCACCTTGAAGTAGAAGGGGAACATTGTCCCCGTTCCCTTGCTTAGCAGACCCTGAACTACAGCTTTGCTCTGTCTCGGGCCAGCTTCCTTTGCTGTTGTGCTTGTACCTGCTTTGTCCCCAACCTTTTCTGAGGAATTTTTGAAAAATGGGTCAATATTCCCCATAGCTACTGTTCACTCACGCAGATCCACTGATAAATGAACTTTTTCTGCTGCTTGGCTGCCTCGCCTGCTGTCTGTCCCAGACTAGCCCTGCTAGGACTTGCTGTAACACCCTCAAGCCTGGGACTGCTTTCAGATAAAATGCAGCTGTCCAGGGAAAGGGTTCTTTTTGTATTTTTTTTTTCCTCCTTTTGAGCCCAGATTGTCTGTGTCTGTAGCTGAACACATCATCGCTGTGGGGTTTGGGTTTTTTTGGTGGTGTTTAATCTGCGTGTGCCAGCTGAGACCTTGGCTGACATCCTCTGCCCTGGATCAAACCAGAAGCTATTATCAGCCTGGTCTTGGAGATGGTTTGTGCCAGCTCCTTCTGAGTTTGGGCCAGTGTGCTCTTGAACGAATGCATTTAGAATAAGCAGCCCTTGGAAAAAGTCTTCCCAGTGCCAATCAGCACAAAAGCAGAGCTGAGTGGGGTTTCGAAAGCCAGACTCAACAAAAAAGCTCTTTGCAGAAACATGCAGTACCCTCCTAGACCAATGTGCTTGGCCACGTTGATACCTTTAACAGTGAGTTTCCTCATTTATTCTATGTAGTTAGAGATGGGCAGGGACGGTGTGGGGTTGATTTGTTGCCTGAAGCCATCCCTAGATCCCCAGGCAGCTTTACAGGCCTAAATGCATTAGATGCCAAAGCTTGTTTGCTTGGGAAGCAGCTGTTTATGACTTTTGTGGGTTGTTTACTTACACTCGAGACCTGAGGTTTTTTCCAGACTAGCTTGCTTCTAACTCTGAGGTCTGCTGGGGAATTAGGTGCTGAGTAGGCAAGAAAACCACGTCTTGGTCTGAGGCACCTGGCTTTGCAGACAGCGGGATGCAAAAACACTGTCCTCACTGCGAGCTTGCAGAGTCATTGGTGATTTCCCATTGAGATCTGTTGTGGTGTGGGGTGGCTGTAAATTCCCTGGTGGTGCACAAAGGTTTTTATCAGCACCTGGTTTTGGGAGCTAAGCAGCCCTCTTGAGGATCCCCTGTTAGCATTTAACACCAAAGCAGCAATATACAGAATGAATGAAGGGCAGGGTGTTACTTGTACTGCCTCAGCTCTTGGGAAGCTGAGACCAAAGGCTGGTTGTTGCAGAGGACAGGGAAACACAGAATAAAGAGGTACGTCCTGCTCCAGTGACTTTACAGCCTGATCGTAACAGAAGACACAGAACATGCTCTCCTGTCTACCTGCCTGGAGTTAATAGCTTCCCTACCAAATAAATTCCTGCTTTGGTGTAACCTTTCTCCGTGGAGTCGAAGCTTTCCCTTCGCTCCTGGCTCCCAGCTTTCCAGCTTGGCTCTCCATCACCCCTGTTGCATCTCACAGGAGCGTAGGGAAAGGATCGCATGAAAAATACTTTTTCTGAGGCGCAAGCCTGGTTCTCCAGGAGCAGATGCTCATCACGGGCTTGTAGAGCCTCCCCAGACCCACCCGATCACTCCAAGTACACCAAAATTGCAGCTCTCCTTACAGTATGTATAATTCAGTGGTGCTGCAGCTGGGATGGGATTTGCCCCAAGTGCATACCGCTTCTCTTCTAAAATGTATTGCTCGCACATATTCCTTGTTGTTTAACTCTGAGTTCTAATTATTTTTGAAACGGCAAATCGTGATACATAATTTATTGGAAAGGCTGAAAAAACCTTAGCAGAGATATGGAATACAGAGGGAAGAAAATGGGTCGCTTACGAGGGCTCAGTATGGTTTTACAGTATAAACCTGCGAGTTTGAAATGCTGAAATTAGAGCTTGAATCACTTCGAAGATTCCTGCTAATAAGGGAATGATTATGCACAATAAAAAAAAAATCTAAACAGCACTGAAAAAAAAACAAGTCATGTTAAGAGCTCAGTGTGTCTTTTCATTTTCCCTTTCTCTGCTTTTTTATTCTGCTCTATCATTTTGCATAATAAACATGTCTTGCATAATAATAAACAAGCATCTGGGGAAGTATGTATATTAACTGTATTTTTTAATCTGCTTGTGATGCTGTAACTATTTCACTACAACTCCTCTAGGGTTGCTGCACTCTTATTTACATCATTTCAAGGTCAGGGGCTGGAATCAAAAACGCTGCATTCTCTCCCCTAATAGGCTTGGGGTGTTAAACTGCTTCTACTGGTGCCATTTCTTTAATTCCTGTTTGACCTCCAGTCCTGCTAGCCGATGGAGTCAGAAGTGCAGATATGGCAGGCAGGTATCCTGGGTATCTCCTTTGTGCAGACTTTGCGAGCGAGCAGGCTAGCTGGGGGGATTCCCTGGTTTCCATGCCTCATTAGGGAGCCAGGTCAGCAGAGACAGAAAAATGTCTCTAAAGGCAAAGCACAGCGAGAGCCCAATTTAATGTACTTTTAATTTCCCTCCAGAGCATCCACTCTTCTTCACTGGTGGTTTGAGGGGGCTCGCTGAACGGAGGCATTAACTGGGAAAGCTCCTTCTGTCCCCAGGCTTAATTATAAGTATGGAGGGAGCGAAATGGAGGCATGGGGCAAGCAGTTGTGCTGAGGAGAGCCAGCCCCTGGGAGGAGATTTCTGCCTTGCATCGAATGTTCCTAAAATACAGCTGATGAGTGCCCTGGCACAGCACCCGGGTAGCCTGGAAACTTGTAAACACAGCTATCAATAGCAAAGTGGTCACTTTTCCCCCTTTAGGTGCTTCCACCCTCATGGCTCGGCTGCCCCCTTCTCTCCAAAGCTTTCCTTGGGCCCTGGCAGTACAAGCTCCCTGTCCCCCGTGTGAGTGGTTGGGCGCAGGGGTTTTTCACGATGCTACAAGAGCAGACGTGGCCGTGTGATCGACATGTGCCAGAAACGGGTCTGACCTCACTTGGCAGGACCTCCTGGGCTGCTCGTCAGCCCCGGAGGGCTGGCAGGAGAGCTGGGGTGCTGTAGTACTGTGGCTTTGTGGGCACGTTTCCCACATGGCACATTCCTGAGGGACCTGTGTCCCCAGGACATCCCTAGCACAGCACCACGGCGAGGCTCCCAGCAGGACGGGGCTGCTCTGCTCCTTGTCAGCGTCACAGGTGGATCGGGTCAGACCTGGGCTTCCTCTGTTCAAGCACGAGACTGTTTGGAGGCCAAAATCAGTAACAGCAGGACATAATCCCTTGTTTTTGCTAGCTTATGTAAGAACAGTGCAAATTATAAAGAACGAGTGTGCTTCAATAACAAGTGCCTTCTCTGAGCCTGGGTTGCGCAGGACGTTTAGAAATGTGTTATGCTCCATGTAATGCCATCCAGAGGAGAGGGAATGGGACATTTCCCCTTGTAAGCAGTGGTCTCTCAGTATTGGGATGCATTACGAGCTTCTGCTGAAATTTCATTTTGGAAGAAAATCAGGGAAGAACACTCCAGTGGTGCTGACTCATCTCATTTTGACACTTCCCCAAAGAAATGTTACAGATTCCCATTTTGAAAGAACTTCAGAGTGTTTTATATTGCTTTACCGTTCCTAATAAAATCAGAACAAAATGTTGAGATTTTGGTGGAGCATTTTGATCCCACATGACTTCCTGCAAGTGTGAAAGGGGGAGGAGGGCAAAGCGCTGGTGGGGGGGATTGCTCCACATTGTAAGGGAGGCAAGATGAGGAATCTCAAAGATAAATCGCAGTCAGGGCTACCATCTTCTGCACAGCCTTCTTGCTGCTGATTTCCTTGAGTCCAGGCTTTAACCTTTGATCAGTAGGCAGGCAAGTCTTTGGAACAGGTCCCCAGCAGCAGTAGCATTGCATACAGCTTGCCCATTTTTCTCCCGTGCATGGTGTGCGATCAATTAACCACTGCAGGGGAAACAACGAGGTTGAAGCAGAACAGAGCGGTCGATGCAATCCGATCTTCAAGTCGGATTTTGGAAGGGAACTCTAGAAAATGTCTGGACGGAGAATCGGGCGGCGTGCAGGGAAAGCCCTAGTTAGCAGAGGTGACTTGAGCGGAGCAGACTGAAGCAGCTCCTCCAGCTGCGGTGCACAGGGGATAACGCTGCCGCGGATGTGGACCGCTGGTGGCAGGGATGTCTGCATTGCTCTTGTGGATAACTGAGTCTTATAAGGATGAACCTGGGTAACCGGGGTTTTTGAGTAGTGTTTTGAGAAAGGATATTTTTTTCTGGATGGGCAGGGTAATGTTTTCCTCTGTAGGCAGACAGCATTCATTAAAACTCATGGGCCCAGGCTGCGGCTGGCGTTCCACCTCGCTGTGGATTTGGTGTGGCAGAAGGTCCCCAAGGGTTGCTCAGGGTTATGCTGTATTTGCTTCCCGAGCTGTATTTTCAATGTCCACACATGAGAGATGCTTTTACGTGCCTGTGGCACAGGCACCAGTCTGCAAGAAATTAAGCTGGGAACTGCCAGACTCATTACATTCAGACCAACCCACCCTGTCAGGAGCTCGGGGTCCACAAAACAAACAGCTGTCTGCATTACGGTGCGTCAAAATGCAACGGTGTCAGGCCTGCTAAATGGAGCTGACGGGTCACGGGAAGAACTGCCTCGCTTTCCATCTCCTCCTGGGCAGCCTGCGGCTGCGGGGACCGAGCTGGGCAGGTAACTGCTCTGGCCCACCGTGGCTTCAATGGCAAGAGCAGCTCTGGATTTTGTTGGTGCTGACACACTTCTCCAGCCCCCACGGTCGCTCTGGAGAGGTGATGGCAGCACAGTTCCCTTTCCTTGCCTTCCCTTTGCATCCTGCTGCCTGGGTGATGCAGGAGCAGCCAGGAACTGAGCTCTTCTCCCTGGGCTATTAATTTGCTTTGCCTCAAACTCGCCAGCTTGCTTTGCTTTTTTAATGCCATTTATCCTGTGTCTGTTTTGCCCATAAATAGGGACGTTGTCTCTTTTCCACAAGCAAAATCTCGACAAATCTCCAGCGTGTCAAAGGTGAGAGTGGGATTATTAACATTTTATTTTGTGGTGGAGGGAGGATAAATATTGTCCTTCCTGGCAGGTTTTGAGCGAGGACATGTTTGGCTGAGGTCAGGCGTGTGTTAATGAACTGATTCGAATCTCCTTTCTGATAGCACCAAAGTCAAATATAGAATGGATAAAACTAGTGAATGGCGTGCCTCTGCCAAACAGTGACTAATGGCTCTGGAGGCGAAGGCAGGAGATACGACAGTCATAGGCAGGCTGAAAAACCCAAGAAGAAACCTTACTGAGTGTGTGCATGTAATTAGAACTGGGAGCCAAGCGACAGAAAACTTTGTAAGTGGGGAACATGGCTGGATTGTAATGCGGTTTTCCAGGGAAAAGGAAGAGAAGTGCAAAATACTTGGGCTGTTTCAGACCGGGCTGGTTGGATCAGTGGGGAATGTAATGTGCTGCAGCAGAAAGGGTGGGGTGGGAGCCTGAACCATCCCTGGCTGTGCTGTGAAAACATACCGTCGTGACTTGGAAGGCAGAAATTATTTTCTTGAAGTCTCTGGATCATGGGAGCTGAGTTCAGGTCCCTTAGCTTTCTGTTGCCAAGTCCCAAGACGTAGGGCTGGCTCCTGGTGCCCACAGTGCATGGTGCAGTGCCACACTCTGCCAGGAGCCTCCTGAAGCTGGAGGAGCGAAGGTGCTCAGCCGGGGTTAGGAGCATGGCCGGGGGGCTGGGATGGGCTCAGCCAGGCGGTGGAAATGCTCCCGGGTGCTCGGCTGAAGCTGTGCTCCCAGCTCTTCCTTGCAGCAGGGATGTGGGCTCTGGGGATCACCCTCTGCTTTCGGCTGCATCTTCTGGCACCTCTCCTGAAAGCGCCGCTCCCCGCCGCAAGGAAAGCTCCCCATCCACCCGCTTTCTCTCTAAGCCAATTCCTCCGTGTAGCTGCGAGCGGGGTGGAAGGGATCTGTGTGTGCTGCCGGCAGCCCCTCGCTGCTGTGCTGTGTTGCGTGCTGGCAGCGTGCTCAGCTCTGCGGAGCGCGTGGGATGGCCACAGAGCGCTCCTTCCACGGCGCTTGCAAGCTGTGCAGCCTCCACGCTCACTGGTGGGGAGGAGCAGCGGGGCACCTTGCCCACAGCACTGCCCAGGGGCATCCTGGCGGCAGGCAGGATGCGACCCGCTCCCGTCCCTCCTGAACCAGGCCCGTGCATCTGGCCTCGGGGTGCCTGGTTCACCAAAGAGGCCCTGCAAGGGCTTTTCTGGGTGTGCTGGTGAGGGCTGAGCCCAGATCTGGCCCTGTGTCAGTGGTCAGGAGAACAGCAGTGAGCATCAAAGGCAGAGCCCGTCCTCTCCCCCCAGCTGGATCCGCTGACAAAGGATCTGACTTTGTTTTATAAATATTTCTGACCCTTGTGGAAGGCTCAACATGTAAGCCCTGAATAGAGGGAGCGGGTTTGTTTGTTTCTTTGTGTTTTGTTTTTTTTAAAATTTTTTTTTTGGTTGTGTATTCCCGGGGTATTTAATTATATTATCCAACTTGTAAATTTTGAGGGGATGAATAAACTAAGTAGAATCTGGACTTAAAATAGCTTTTTAAAAATACTCTGCTGCAAAGCTTTTTCTTGTTATTTTTTTTCTCTGTAATGGTACAGGAGACTTGAGATCGGGGCAGACAGAATGTTGAGACATAGGATTAGGAGAAAATGAGAGATTTTGAAAATTCACATAGTAAAAGGCAAGCCATGGCCTATTTTTTGTCAAAAATAGGAGGAGAAAATCATGGCTTTGCTGAACACAGCCCAGACAAGATGGTTCAGAGCAGAGTTAGGAATCTGGAATCCTGTCTTGGTCCTTATGTTCCAAGCTAAAATGAAGTTTCTCTGCTGCACCAGCACTCATCTTTAGACTTCCCAGGACTAGAAAACCAAGTAATCGCGGTTGCAATCATACCCATTAGTCCCTGTATGGTGTACCATTCCCCTTTCTGCCTGCAATTAGGCTACGTGTTTGATCTTTTATTCTTGTGACTAATTTCACTTACGGTTTTTCTGTTCTTTAGTTACATCATCCAAAGGCTTCTGCTGCTCACCTTGTTGCCTTCTTTGTTTTTCTTGTTCCTTAACCACTTTTCACTAATCTTCTGTCAGTGTGGTTTTGGACTACATGCTGAAAGGATTCATCTCGGTGGATGGACACTTGTAGGCCTTCCCTTTAGCTTTTGCAGGACTAAAAAGGGGATCTTCTTCCCCGCTGACGCACTACTGATCCCATCCTATGATGAGTGGAGGGAAATGCACTCTGTGGAAAAGCCCAACAAGCCTTAAGACTTTTAAATTAAATTAATTATCCCTCTCTGACATTGATAAATATCCCTCCACACAAATCTTGGGTTAATCTGGTGTTTTGACACCTGAGCCATCAAGAAGGCAGTCAAGAGGCTATGAGAGTGTCCTGGCACCTCTGGCATACTGACAGCATCTGAGGTGCAGAGGTGTTGTGTTTGGGGAGCAATGGTAGGCTTTCATGTTACTCTTTTTTTTTTGTAAATTATCTGAATCCCAGGAAGCTGGAATTATTTTGGTATTCAGAGCAATGTACTCTCCAATCCCCCAAATACATACCTCGGCATCAGCCCCATGCTAAAAGCCTTCCAAAATATGAACACCCTCTTGACATAAATAAGACATGGCATGAAGATGGTAAGTCTTCCTATCTCCTCACCGCTTTCCTCCTGAGAAGGCTGAAGGGTTGACTTGTCTTTTTAAGAAGCTTCCTTGGTCGGCTGCTCTGAAGGCTGCACATCGAATGCATTATTGATACCTGCGCGTGGGAGTTGCATGCACACATGCACACATTACAGCCTCCCAGATGCTGTCTGGAGCACTGCAGAGGAATTACTGCAGCTGGGCAGAGATTGTCTGCTTCTCTCTAAAGCCTCGAAGATAGAAATCAGCATGAATCTCCTGCATAGCCTTTTCTCTTCCACCGTTAAATCATTGTAAGCGTGAAATAGAAGAGGGAGGAAAATACAGCCTCGGGGATTTTGAACAAGTCTGCTAGGTGAGGAGGCACTGAGAGAAGTGATGTCCAACTTTCTAGACATGTGCAAAATGAGCTGAGCAGCTGGCTTCAGGGTAATTCTGCCGTTCCCACAAGCACAGTCGCTGTGCTGGGCGATCACTTTCACCAGCAGGAATCTCTCCTAAGCAGGAGCTGAGAAGGGCAATTCTCTGCATCCCTGCCGCAGTGTTCAAGCCCCGCGTACTCATGCCAGGCATCGTGCTTCTTTAAAATGACTGTTTCCCGTTCCTGGTGGGTCGAGGAGCTGAACAGCAACCTCTGATGGGCAGCCAGGTCAGAGAGGTGCAGTACCACTTCAGTGTGATGGGAGCACCACTCGGTGCTGTCAGCGTAACGCAGGGCCCAGCCTGCGGCTCTCACATACCAGTTAGAGTCATTGAAATGCAGTCCTTCTGCCTGAAGCTCTATCCCGTGATTGGCCTTCAGGATAAGGCAGGTCTGAGGGTGTTTAGGTCATCTGGATCATGGGCAGTGGCAGGAATTAAGTCAGCTGGGGTTGCAGAGGCCCCAGAATGAATCTGTTATCATTTACCTCCGAGTCACTCCTGGGCTCTCCCACAATCTCGGATAATTCTCCACTCACCCTGGAAAGCTTCATCGCATAGCTAGGGAAACCGAGCAAAGAGGAGCGGTGTGACATGCTCAAGGTCATGTGCGGAGACTGGATTAGTCCTTCTCTTCTTCCTGATCCTAATTCTTTGCCTTGATCAGAAGCTCTCTTTTGTATCACTGTGGTTATTCAGGGAACTGGTGCATCAGCAGCAGCACAACTTATGTAGTATCTCAAGTCTGAGCAAATCAGTCTGCTTTGAAAGCTGTGTAGGCAGGGCTTGCTTCTTCCTCTCTGTCTTCCCATTTCACTTCTTTTCTGGCTCCTCAGCGTTTATGTCCCTAGCAATCTTCATTGAGGATAATGGGAGCAGGCAAAAGAACCACAAGAGAGTCGTACTCTGCCAGCCATCTTCCCTTGCACATCTTAATACCATATGTCAAGTGCAGTTGCTCAGAGCTCCGCAGCTATCTCTTTTTCAGCCTCCCAAGGAGCTGGGGCTGTTTACAGTGTCAGCTTCACAAGATGGCAGGTGGAGAACTGGAACCGGCTCCTGAGAAGCTCCGGATTGCAGCAGTGCTCCAGAAAGAAGCACTTGCGATGTGGTGGTGCCCCAGGAGCTGAGCAGCCAGGTCTCACAAGAAAACTTTGCAGTAACAAAATCAGTGATGTTTTTTTCAGACATTTTAAAGACCAAATTTCAGAGATGTTGGGCACCCAGTGAATAAGAGGTTATCTCATAGAAATAATCAGTTTTGCAAATTGGAAATCATTATGTCTTTTGTGAAGTCACGGCAAGACCTACTTTTCTACTAGAAACCTCAAACTGACTTCCACTAAAGGAGATTATCCAGTTTCTTAGAATAAGAAAACTGAAGTATAGAACCTTTTCTACCTTTTCACCTCGGAAGAAGCTTGTTGGTCACACTTCTCTTTGGTTTGTGACTCCTTGGATGCAAAGCAGGCACAGTATCCCATAGGCCCAGGTTTTTTGCATGACCCTGGCTAATTCCAAGTGTTTTTTTTTTTTAATTCTCCTGCAACCCTGTGAAAGTGTTGGCCACTGGACTCCAAGTGCAAGTGTCTCAAACGTTTTACTTTGCAACAATCTGTTTTTGTAAAGAGCTCCAAGTCATAATTTCTTAGAGTATTTTAATTACAATTTTTATATCTCCAGGAGTTTCTTCCAAAGAACTTCTTTGTGAAGGTTTATTATTCAAATTTGGAAGGGCAGAAGGAAATCAATTTCCTCCTTCAAACCTACCTTTTTTCACCTACTCTACTTGCTTATCACTCTCTCTGCCTTGCCAGGATTATTCTAATCAGATTTCACATATGGAAAAAAAAAAGACATAAAAATAATGCCTCTCTTTCAAGTATTCAGGAGACTTAAGTAAATTAAGACCGTTGCTCAGATTCTGCTCACTGTTGTGAATACAACGGAGGGTACCTGGTGTGGCTGGGGGAAGAATGCTGTCTGATGTGTGCTTTTTGTCCCAGGAGAGAGGCCAGAAGGCAGGACTGAAACCAGCCTCATCCTTGGAGGTAGATTGGTTAACCCTTTGTTTCTGGGATGCAGACCTACCTGCAAGGCATGTAGACACAGCCCAAACCAGCAGGGGCGAGTGGCAGAGAGCAGATGTCTGTGTTACTGCGGGTTGCACTGCAGGAAGATGCTCTGGAAGCCAGGCAACCAGACCTGCCAGCCTGGTGCTTCACCACTACCTCTTTCACTGAGCTGATCCAAAGGGGAACCAAGTGTCTGAACTGCTTGAATGGTTTTGCAAATCTGTCCTCAGCCTAATGCACCAAATAACAGCTTGCAGCAAGGCCAGCACAGCTTCTCTGCATACAGCTTATTTCTGATTTGGCAGCTGTTTAAGAACTTTATTTGCTGTACATGTCAAGACTGATAGCACTCCTATGGGGGTTCTGACCTTGACCATCCTCCTGTTCTTCCTCAGTGAGCTCGTTGCAAGCTCCTAAATTGTCGAGAGGGTTTTGCCATGAGCTACAATTAAAGTGCCTTTCTGTAAATGCTGCTACGAGGAGGTAGGCTCACCCTTCAGCGTGAGGTCTGGGCTTATGGACGTGGTGGAAGAAGGCTACTCTGATACTGTTTCTGTCTCTTTGTGTGACAACCTGAGTATTTCTATTGAGTTGGACAGAAAGTAGATCCATATTCTGTAGGGGGTTTCTTCTTGAGAGTGGTTGGAAGATGGTTGTGCTCATACTCTGCCAGAAAAAGGACAGTGCACAGGCTACTGACAACCATAGGTTATTTTGGAGGTTCAAGGCACATGAAACTTGGCTTTAGAAATAATATAGGCCTGCAATCAAAATTTAAGAAAAAAAAGCAAATGTCCGTGTTTTGCAGATGAAAGCAGTTCCTGTCCTTAGGGTGCTAGTGGGGCAGTTTGTAAGGTCCAGCTCGTTGCTCTGCCACAAACACCTTGCCTTGACCTCAGGCCCCATCACACAGGATTCAGTGGAGCTGCCTAAACCTAGATATTTATCTCCCTCTGCAGTGTGCCAGCATATTCTGCCTGGCCCCCAGAAAACCATGGTTCTCCCATAGATCCCGTGTCCTACCTGCCAGCCATGTGCACGTCTTGTGTGCCCCAAGACATCTCAAATAATACTAGAAACTTGCATTTAGGTAACTAAGTCAAGCCTTGAATTTCTCTGCCTTAGCCGCTCATCTATACGGTGAAGATAAGATTTCTTTCCTACTCCCACAGAGACAGTGTGGAGATAAGTGTGCTGGAGATTGACAGGCACTCGGATGCTACGTTGAGGGCACTGTGTAAGAGCTTGAATAGATAAGAGAGCAACTACATGACAGCATGAGGGTTTTTTTTTTTTGCTTTGTTTTTTACCTCAAAAGATTTTCTCCTTCACGTGTCCTTTTTCTATCAAGATGCTAGTGCTGTGAAACAGCAATGAGCTCACACGTGCCTCTCACACCTGAAGCCTTCCTGGGTTGACATTGCTCCAGATCTAGCTGCGTTTCCATCTGAATTCAGCCATCCTGGCCCTGCTTGCCCCAAGTTAGTCAGCCACAGAAGTGTGCGTATGCCTCAGCAGCATTTGGAGGGAGCTTCCATTTGGGATATCTCTATTATTCATTAAAAATGAAAAAGCAAAAAGAGGCTCTTGGTTTTTAGGTCTGCCAAGTTGGAATGGTGCAGTGAAGTAGGGGAAATCAATGGTTTGACTTAAAAATGGAATAAATTGACCTGGCACCACCTAAGAGAATCAGCCAGGAACCTAGCTATCTTATTTTTCAGCTAAATCACTGTTCTGGCACCTAGTTACTTCATTGCCAGTGGTGCTGTAAATACTTGCTCCCTGTGGTTTCAGCGGGATTTCAAAGTAATCACAATCCCTGCAGTTCTTTCCCCTTTTATTTACAGACTTCAAAAGCTCAGTTTCATGCTCATCATATAGGACTCTGTTTCCTAGCATCCATTTGGAGACTGTCCGAAAGAAATTTTATGCAGCCAACGATCTTTTCAAATCTGCATACTAGCAGTCTGCAGGACGTGAGACCTAACTAGCATAGGCAATTTGGACAGTCACAGCTACAGACCCCATTGAAACCTGGGGCAGGGTGTTAGGTAATCTCCTTCCTCAGGTCTCCCCTGAAAATTTAAACCATTATTATTTACAACAAAGCACTCCCGTGTGCAGTGGGAGAGGTGGACAAAAACAGGACGTCCATGGCAAGACGTCCATGCTTACCAGCTCAAGATTTAGGCACACAACTGAGTAACCATGTACATTTTTTCTAAAGACCCTGAGAGAGAGACTGCAGCACGCACGCTAGGTGATTATGTCCTTTTATTTATATCCTCTTTCACGGTGTCCCCTTTGTGCCAGGCAGTCATCAATTAACGTTCAAATACTTGGGTATAATCTGTTCTCAGTAGTGTCACTTCAGCTTGTAAAATTCTTTATGGTTAGCAGTGTCTCCATTTCTGTGAACAGTCCATTGGTATTATTATCAACAAATATTTCCCCTCCTGCAACTCTTGAATCTCTAGACATTGAAACACCCAGAACCTGAGTACAAGCCAACAAGAGGCCATCTAAGTGCATTTATAAGTCACTGGCATTGCATGGATTCTCCACTCACTTTACTGGGTTTTTACTGAGAACACTCTGAGAAGGCCACGATGGCCACTGCTGTAATTCCTCCCATATGCTGCTAGCAATTGGAATCAGGATCCCTTCGTATACACCCGACTCTTGTTGTGTATTTCTCTGGCCAGTTCAGTAGCCTTATACAATAGCTAACTTATCAAGGACCTGAGCACATCCTCAATTCAAGGGGAAAACTCTTGTGCCTCCAGTTACTCCTCTGCTCAAGTACTTGGCCGAACTGAGGAACTGTTTCCCTCCTGAAGATCCTAGGGGAGATACTAGCTTGTGATCTAGACCTCAGGGCATCTCTTGTGCCCTGCGAAATTTGGTAACATCCATCTGGTGAAAATATTCCACTCTGCTTCTTTCTAACTCATCTCTCTGTAGGAGCCATCTGCCTGTCTGATCTTCCCAGGCGCTAACGGATGGCTGTGCTTAAGAGTCTGACCATCCAAGTAGAGTCCTCTAGTGATGAAACCGGTGGTGCAATGACTGCTAGTACATGGTGGGCACTGTGCAGCCATCCTACAGCCGCCTGCTTGTTTTCTGTCACCACTCAAACTTGCAGTGTATTTTTTAAAATGAACATCCCAGTTGTCCCTAATCTCTTGATAATAATGCAAATATTGACTGTATTTCCTCTGAAAAATTTGTGGAGGAAAGATGGAGGAATGCCTCAGTGGACTACATTGTCAGATATACAAAGCTAAATCCACATTTACTAGGATAAAGATTAATTTACATACTCAGAATAGGTAGTTGCATAGTGAAGAACACTGCATGCTAGGTAGGTAAATTATAACGCTCTGAAGCTGTTGTAATGATAAACTTGAGGAGAAAAACGAGATTTACATATTTGAAAAAGTAGGCTTACATATGCTTCCTGTTCATTTAGATAAATCGGCTAATATATTAGCTTAATACATGGCGGACTCAATAGTGTGACCCCTCAAATATACATATTCAGAGAAAAATAAAAGATTGAGAAACAATTCTTCCAGTAAATAGGGGGATTATCCACAAATCCAATAAAGTACTGCAGTTTTTATTTCCCTGTTATGGTATTTTCTGGCTTGAAAACATTTGAAATGATGCTTTTTCCTGATTAGGTGCCTCTTTAGAATTCCCTATCAACCATTTTGCTTTTTTTATTTTCTGAGCCTTTTCTTTCTGATAGGTAGTAAAATAAAAACTATTGAATAGTTCTTTAATGCGCAACTGTGGAGTCAGCAGAAAATAACAGTCGAGACTGCAAAGAAGAGCTGATTTAACATGGTTTTTAGATTGTGTTGAATAAATGAAAAGGAGAAATGTTTTCACTCTTCACCAGTTCAGTAACTGTGCCCTTTTCAACCTCAACAGACTGAATTATCTGGTTCTAAGGAAGATCTGCCATTAGGTTGTTTTCATGTTTGGATATTTTGTTTTTAAAAGATGTTCATTTCCCACAACAATAGTAATTCTGTTAGGCCATCCTTTTTCTGCATAGGACATGCATCACCTTTAGTGGTGGGATACCTGCAGATTTCTGAGAGGGGCTGTGAAAGTATTTGCAAGGTAAAAAGTGTGATTAAACTGGCCATTTGGCTTTCTGTGGGAAGCAGGTTGTGAGGCCTCTCTCAAACTTGGTTGAATCATTTTTACCTGGAGCAATATTTTAATGAAGCAACAGGACCAGGACTAGAGGGTTTTCATCTCTCCTTTAAGGAGAGTGAGTGACTGGCTGTGTTCTCACAGCAGTGTTGAAGGAGCCTGGAAAGCTTTATGTTATGTGACAGAGCAGAGCAAATAGTGGACTAATTAGATATATGCAGACACTGAGGCAAAGCAGGTCCTCCAGTCAGTAAAAATGTCATATATGTTTATGAGCAGGAAGGAGAAGGAGAAAGATTCAAGCCTGGAGGTGAGTCTTGGAAACAGCCTCACAGAGAGTTTCAGATGAGGGTGAGCCTCGTTCTCTGAGCACCCCTGCCAACATTGGCCAGGAAGACATTAGCAAGTTTAAAGCCGAGAAGAGTCTTCTTCACATAATGTGTGAGGACTGTTAAAGACAAGGATACCACAGATCGCTGGAGGCTGAGGCCTGTAGGCCATGTTTCTGCACTCTTCACCAGTACACCCAGTACCCATCCCTGCCAGCAACAAAACACCCAGCTAGGTGGGCCTCTGGCTTAAGGGAGCCTGTCTCTGAGAGGACCTAGGAGCCCGGGGGTAGACAAGCATGCACTGAAGGAACTGAAGGAACCTTCACTTTTTTATAACCTCCAAACATCCCTCAAAAATAGCGATGGGTGTATCAGCAAGGCCGTCTCTGACAAAAAGGCTGGCTAGGCCCATTTGACGAGAGTACATCAGAGCTCTAGGACGTTCATGCAAGTCCACCAGCGTCACACAAGTTTGTTGAAGACCGGGGCATTTACTTAGAATCATGATGAAAATTCATTAGTCTCGTGCCGTAACTCTTGGGCTCATTTTCCTCCCTTTAGCTCGTCGTGTTTAATACAGTCTTCTCTCTCACAGACGTATGTACTGAGTGCATTAGTCCGCAGGCCTGGGAAGCTATGGGGTATGCTTCGGCAGAGCTGGATTTTTCAGCTGGCTCCAAGAGCGAGAAAGTAAATGTCTTTAATCTCCACACTCTCCCTCTTTAATGAGCACTGCTGGAGAATAAAAGAAATAATATGGATTCAGTTCAGTGCTAAATGTTTCTATGATATCAAAAATTGGCGACTTCAAGGTTCTTTCTTTTTTCTCTCGCTCACCACCTCACATGCCTTGTGATTATAATGATCTTTGCAAAGAATCATGGCAAGTGTTTGGAACACAGAAGTTGTTCGGGAATAGCAAGGAGGTGTGACCTCAAAGAGCCAGGAAGTCTTTATAAGTAAAGCATTCACACAAACCTAAAAGAACAGAGAAGTCAGCTGAACTGGACGGTTTTAAGTACTAATAGCTGGATACTGTGAAATACCCAACCAGAAGGTAGCTGAAGAAAGGAATCCTATTTCCTTCATCAACTATGCAAAATGGATTTTCAGTTTCAGTTTGGTCATCTGTGTTTTGAGAGTAGCCATTTTGTTTGGGTTTGCATATTTGACTGAAAAAAGGGAAGAGAGATGGCCTCCTTTTCTCAGGTAGCAGCTACCTCAAGTTGGTTTTTGTCTGGCAGCATGGAGGATTGCGGGCTGCAGAGCTCTTCATTCTGTGGTGCTCATCAAAATGCCTGATTCCTTTTCTTTTCAAAGAACAAACTGAAAAACAAAAATCCAACTTACCCAAGAACCACATTGTATTGCTATTTATATATACCACTTCGTTTTCTCTTGTTTATTCATTTTCTTCTTTAGATAAGAATGTTTGGTTATATTCTGCCAAGGTCTTCTATACCAGAAAGTTAGCAAATTTCCCTTTCTTTACTTCTGACATTTATGGCTAGGTTTTCTACAGTATTTCCCATCAGTAAATTTGACCCCAGAGTCACAGAATAGAATAAAGCTAGGGAATGTATTTAGATGACTTTAAAGTTCAAATGCAAATATGTTGCCAAGATTAGACCCACAGAAACATGCAGCAGCAGAGTAACCTGCTGCAGTAAGCTCATACATAAATATCCCAGCAGAGGGGTTCAGAGCCATCTGCAGAGGCCACTAAAACTTACCCAGGAAGCCAGAAATCAAAGAGATAGGTAATAATCAGTCTTCAATGTCTCAGAAGCATACGGACCTTTTTCTGCATTATGCTACGTGAATGTCTAATGTATTGCAGTATCAGCTTTTAGGTGATAATAAAGAGGGGAGGCACAGCAGTGTTAATAGCTCAGATATAGACTGAAGCTATTAACTTTCTGAAAGTCCCAGTTGTTTTGAAGGAACAATCTGGTTACCATTAAAAAAGCAACAATACAAAGGTCTCCCTCCAAAAAATTTTGCAAATTTGCATCTGTGTTCATAGTGTGTTTTTTTTTCTGCTCCATGAAATGACTTTTTTTCAAGGAGGTAAGAAAAAACAGTGACAGGAAAGACACTTTGAAATGAAAGGTAGAGACTTGGGTGAGGGAGAGTGGGTGGTGGAGGTTATTCATTACATGATGTTATCATCTTCCATGTCCACATTCCTCTCTGTCCAACTCAATACCACCCTAACAAATCTCCACCTCTTGGCTAGTATCCGCATCCAGGGCATATCATTGGTCACTGGTGACAATTACTGTGAGTTGTTATAACCAGGATAGAAAGTCAGTTTGGACAGACTGGCTGGGACTGGAGAGAAATTGTGCTTGATGATCTGTGCTTGATGATGTGTTGTCTGGGGGCTGGTATGGCTGATCGTTGTCCAACTCTGCATTTGTCTTGGACAATAGCTTCTGTTCTTGTGCTAGCAAGTTTTAATGAACAGTGCATTGATAAATGTGTTGCTTCCCTTTCAGTGCACCATCCCTACTCCCAGGCACTCCAGAAACTCAGATGATCCTGCAATCATCAGTAATAAAAGTGTTGCCACTTAATTTGCACTCTCATTTCTGAACGAGAAGATAACATTCCCCCTGATCTGCCTTTAAAGAGAGCTCATTTGTTGCTATTACTCAGAGAGAATCCAGGGAGATTATCTTGCTGGGTTTGGAAACTGCAGTGTTAATTAACAGGTCTCCAGAAACCATCTGTGAGTTTTTATTACAATTTGCGATTTGTTCCCACTGATTCCTAAAGTGGGGGAGAGCAGGGGTTACATGCTGATGGTTTGTAATTGTTTCCACGTTTGTGTATTGATCACTGCGGGGACATTCACAGCAGAAGTGACTAAGGTCAGTGATGTTGTTGTCTCACCATTTTCCCTCTATGGCATTTTCCTCCAGTCACCCAAGTTCCCTCTGTAAGGATGTTTCCTGCCATTACGTATCTGACATTTCACTGATTGGGAGTTTATTCAGCAAAATTCGTCCAGACATGCTGTCGTGGATTGTTCAAAGCCACAGTCCAACAGGACAGAAGGTGCCTGAGTTAACTTCAGCAGAAGGCATTATTAAAAGTGGATCTTTAGTCCAATAAATCCTCCTTTATGAGTCACAGGTTGGAAGGAATTCAGAGAAGGGCGACAGAAACAGTTACGGGGCTGAGGGCTGAGTTAGAAGTGCTGAGGGTGAAAATAGCTGCATTTGATAGGAGAGAAAATGGAGCAGATAATGTGCTCTACTGGATAAAAATTGGGATGTTTACAGGAAATGGGGAACAAACAGAAAATATTGCAAGAGTGAGTTAGGAAGTTCCAACCTAGTGGTGGGAATGCACTAATTCAGTGATTTTAGCTTAACAAAATGGAGGTTTCTGAGTGTGCAGCCAGTATAGGTGCAGGTATGTGATTTTCCTGTCTTTCCACCGTTAGGAATGTGTCCTTTGATGCGGCCCATAACCAAGGGCAGGGATTTCTCAGATCCTCCCTATTGGTACTGGTATGCAAGGGACATTTTTGTTCTAACAGAAGAAAAATCCCTCTCATTTGCAAAAGATAACAAGTAATTTGGGAGCTGAAGAAAGCTTTTCTTTTCCAACGATTGTGTGTTAATTAACTGTCTGTCTCACAAATGAACTGTTAGTAGAAGGTGCTTAAGTAAAATGCCCTGAAGCTGCCACTTTTCTTCTTAACCATCATCTCCGGAAAAGATGTTGGGATCTGCTGGGAAGCCCGGTCACAGAACCGAGGAGAGTCTGCAGCAGTCCTCCTGCAAGACGGATGCTGGCAGCATTTCCGTCTTAGCTTTTTTAGATCTCTTGGCAGCTTTTCCTTGCAGCGATGACAGCATCCTTTTAACCCACCTGTTATACCTGTTGGGTTTTCCTGGAAGCACCTCTCTGCTGTGTGCTGCATATGTTCTGGGGCTGCTGGATTTTGGACTTGTTGTGCATGTACATCTAGAATAGGTGCATCGGATGGCAAAGCTATCTCAGAACATCTAGACTCCTGGCTCTGAGCTGATGCTGATCTGTTTCCCCATCTCATTAGGGAAGCTGTATGTGCTCTCGTCCTGACTTCTGACTATTGGGCTCCAGTGTGTCAGGAAGGAGGGATCGTGTCTGTTTTCCTTCTGCTCCATTTTGTAGCTGGAGGTTGTCTGTATTCCCTTGCACTTGCTCCCCTTCTCACTTACCGCCTGCTACTTACCTCCTGTGGTATTTCGTTTCCTGGTGGCTCTGAAAGCGTTGTGGTGACCCCACAGCTTGCTTCCCATTGGGACACAGGGCTTCTCTGTTTGGAGTACATGGGAAATCTGAAAAAGGCAGTGGGGAGATGGGCAAGGATTTGTCCCAGCTTGTCAGCTCCTGTCAGAAGAGATGCGAGCAGAGTGTTTCAGCCCGGTGCCTCAGCACCTCCTTCCTTCATCTCTCTGGGAAGGCAGAAAGCACAACCCAATCTCTGTTTTGACCAGGGTAAAGAGAAAGAAGTGAGAATTACAGCAACATGGCACGAGTCAGTCTGGATTTATATCAGCGTGATTAAAGTGGGCTCATAATAACATCAGGAAAGAAGTGACACCCGAACTGCTTTGCTTACAGCAGGGGGTGGCTGTGCTGTGAAGAAGGCATTGTGGCCTGGGGCTTCAGAGAGGGTTTCCATCAGCAGTGGGACCAGGCAGGGGTCTCTGCCACACAGCAAGGGCTGGGCACCTCTCTGTGCCCTCTGCTAGGGCACGATGGCTTGCACGACGTAATTATTTTATTTGGAATTAACAGGAAAAGTACTTCCTTCTTTCAGTAGGAATAAGGAGGTTGTAGAGTGTCAGAATGTTTTCATATGAGCTCTGCTGAAAGCATAGGTACAGAGATATGTAGTCATCCTGCTTTAATGAGATTTGGCTATAATTGTGTGATGAAATTATTTTAGGTTTAAGTAGTTCATAAAAACTGTTTCATTTTATTAAGGCGTATTTGAGACTCAAAAATCTCATTCATATTATTGGTGAGATAAAAACTAACAGAAATCATGTTATTTTGAGAGTTTTCCATTCACCAAATAGATGCTGGAGAATAAATGCTGCTCCTAATGCCGGGCCCAGATATACCAGGATGTGATAATTCGAGGATTTCTTTTCCAAATAGTTATTGAACTAAGAAAAAGCAATGTAGATTTGCAAAACAGTGAGATTATTACAGAAGACTTAGACATAGGAAGCAACCTTCAGCTGAGAGATCATGAGCTCTTTCATTTTAATTTAAATGGTAGGCTAAACATTCGGCTGTAACTAAGATTCATGATTTCATAAAAGTGAAGGAAACTAGTTACAGAGGGAAACTAGGCAGCAGAGCTCAGGGCTTGAATGCAAAAGTAGCTTTGAAATTTTTTTTTGTTGTTTTTTTTCAGCCAGAGAGGAAAAACTGTAGAATGAATATCCCAGAAAACAGAGATCTGGTCTGGAAAGACACTTAGTCAAACAGATTTAAAAATAAAAATACAAGATACTTGATGCAGGCAAGAAGACCACAAAAATGCAAAATGTAATTGAGCAATTGCTCTCCAGTCAGAAAGCGTGGAGGATAAATGAGAATTAAAAATATGAGGAGGAGTTATACCATTAAAAAATAATAACAGTAAAATGCTGTTTGGCTGTTAAAATCAATGCAGGAGAGGAGAAGTGGGCCTGATTTGCAGTGAGGAGGCAGCAGAGATTGAAGGTGATTTAAAGAGATGACCACATACGTGAACAGCAGGAACTGTGCTCCTCAGTGCCTGGCAGGGAGGGTGTTGCGAGAGAGGATGGGGAAAGAGAAGTCTAGGAAGAAGCAGCAGCAGCATCTTAGGAGCAAATAAACATTATAAACATATACAGGCTTGTTATCCTTGTAACTTCAATATTATCCAGAAAAGGGAAGAATCATTCAAAAACATAAATGATATAAAATGTAACTTGAGCTTAATAAGGGTAAATTGCCCGTTACCGTTCTTTATAAAATCACTGACTTTCTAGACGGGGCGACTGCAGTAAGTTTGATTTATCTGGACTTCGGCAAAGCATTTGCTGTCATTTCACACATGCTACTGGTCCAGCTGGGAGGGGCAGGGTTAGCAGCGGAGAGAACTGCAGAGGGAGCGAGGAGCCCTGCCGCAGAGATGCCAGCAGGGTGCGACTGGCTGGGCTGCGAAGCTGCTCGAGTCGGGGCTGGCAAAGTGTGTGGTGAAGCTGGGTGGATCTGGGAGCTGCTGGCACTGCGATGGGCAGCTGGAACATTGAGTCTGAAGAAAAGGGTAGCTCTGGGAGACTGGAGTTACAGAAACATCAGTCACACAAAAAAGTTGTCATAGTAAGTGGACATTAGAGAATTTTGCCTAATAATAAGAATTTCTGAGCTGTTAAGTTTGCTGGAAACAACAGCTTAAGCTTTGGCTGTTCTACATACATCAGGCAGCTAAGAACCATTAGTGAGATGTAGCTCAAAAAACGCCAAGTGACAGGGCAGGATGTCACCGGCACAGGTGACCTGCAGAGGGCTAAGGGCATGCTGAAATGCTGAAGAAGCCACTGAGACCCAGTGTAATTCTGCATGCATTTCTGAGTAATTGTATTAAAAAAGATTGAGCAGAGCAAGTTCAGAGAAGGTCTCTTCATGTGTTCTGCATTCAACTGATTTGTTTACTCCCCAGCAAAGTGGAAGATGGAAATGTGTTAGAATTACTGTGTAAGTTAACACTGCGGGGTAAATACCAGCAATGTTTATGCTGAAGGCCAAAGCTGGCACAAGAACAAATGGTCACTGCCCGGCAGTGAGTACAACCCAATAACTCATTTAGAAGTTAAACTTGATGGACTTACGAAACAGATGATGAGATACTGCCAGGAACTGGACTGTGTAAACCGAGAGGGTACTTTCTAGTATTTTTTCTCTGTCTTGAAACAGCTTTTATATATACATATATATATGGCTTAATAAAAGTCCAGTTATGGTGAGATTTTTTTTAAGTGGAAGTAATTTATAAATGACATCAAGGAGGAAATTACAAACGGCATACGTAAGCCCTGTAAGTATTGCCTTGGAAAATTGCAAAAATGGTTGTAAATGCACCTTTGCAGGATGCTGCCAGTGAATTTGAAGACATAAACGGAAGAAAATTATAAAACATGAATCATGGTGCTACAAAGGATCCTGCAATATAAGCTGGTGGAAATGGCCTGAGCTGTTTTCTCGTTGCTGAATGTCTGTGTCACAGCCTTTGCCAGGGCAGTGGACGCCAGTCTTGGTCAACCAGCCGCAGACAAGGAGCAGGGCTGGTCAGTCTGCCGGGTTTGCTAGGTGAAGGTGAGGTGTCCCTTGGCCTCCCAGGCTGCTCTCTGCAGCCTGAACTCAGTCTGTTTCTTAGGGCTCCTCAGCAAGAAACCCACAGGACCTCGTGCGTGTGCCTGAGCCTTTGTTCATGCAGTGATGGGGGCTCAGAAGGGGAGACACTTTAGGCTGGGACCTGCACTGGCAATTCCAGCTCAACGCTAGTTTAGCAAACTTTTACTTTTCCCTGTAGCTAAATGAAGTTAATCACCTGCTCATCTCTTTGCATTTTCATAGTTCCCTTGCTTTGTGCTGAGAGATACACGTGTTTATGATGCTTCCGTCTCACTTGTGGCTCAGTGATTAATGTTCTGCACGTTGCTGAGCTCATGGAGACCCACGATTTCCTGCTCTACTTAAGGTACTTAAGTCAGTCTGGTTTGGTTTTCTTCCTCTTGCTAATATCCACCTGGAGAGTTAATTGTGTAGGAAAACAGCAAGCAGAGGCAAAAAAATGCAGAGAATATGACATCAGGCTCAGTTAGGAGTATTCTGCAGTCCAGACCTGTGTGCATTAGAGAAGGGAGACTGGATGGCAAAGGTTGCCCTGCCAGAGGAACCTGTTTCTGGTGAAGGTCTCTTGGTACAATCCTGAACCACAGCAGGAGCTGTGTACCCTGTCCTGCACCGTCCTGGCTTCCCTGCAGAGAAGAGCATGAATTTTGCTGTCCCCCACCTTGCTCCTCAGAGGTTTGTACAAGGATTGGTGTGTGTTACTGAGGGTAAGTAGAGAGAATATTTGTTTAATAAATGTGTCCCCCTCTTCCTCAATATCTGTTCTGCATCTCGTGATCCAGTTCATAGAAAGCATCAATGGCTGGACTGAGGGACAGTGGTCTTCTAAGCTGGCATGAGGGGTCCTTCCAATGTATAGGACCTGGGGCCCGATCCCTGTATAAGTGAAGGATCAGCTATTTGTACGAGGCAGGGTGTGAGCAGCAAGAGACCCTTACTCTGCCCTGATAAACTGTGGTTTTTGTGTTTTTGAACACTTGACCCAGAAACATCGGTATTATTCCTAGTCTCATTGTATCATTTCTTTGGGGTTTTTTGAAGTGTTGAGTTGAAAAAGGAAGTCATCATTTGGGGTCACGTTCACCCCAGAGACCGCCAAGACTGTCTCCAGCACAGACAGATCCTTTGCCTGCCTCACCTCGCTTGGCCCCATGCTTTTCATTTCCAGCCCAGCCCTGCTTCCTCTGTGATCTGTTTTTCTTAATTCCTAGCAGTCCCTTTACCAACTCCTCCTTCATCTTACACTCAGAACTTGATACTCCCAGTAGCTCACTGTATTGATCCCTGCCCACTCGGTCCCAGTTCACCTCTTGCCTGCCTTGTTTCCCATATTTCCCTTTGCGTCTCTTTGTGGCTGCTGGTCCAGCTTTCTCTCATTTGTATTCAAATTGGCCAACGCCTCCATTTTGTCAGGATCCAGCAGAGAAGATAGATGAAAAGAAATCACTCTGCTGTCAATTCAGAGCAGTCCTGGCACAGCCTGTAACCATCCAGAGTTGAAATTGCCAGGAATTTGTTCACTGGAATGCATTCAGTTTGGACAGAATCAGTAGGAAATAACAGCTCTTGAACTATAGCACATCTCCCCTGTACTCAAGTGTGAACTGCTCATTTTCACAGATCATCAGCTTAGCTAAAGCCTGGGTGAATATTCTTTACTCTGAAAGGTGAGGATGAAGGATGTTAAGAAAATTTCATGAGAATTAACACATTTTCCTGTTTTTTTTTTTTTTAAACTGGAAATGTATGAGCTGTCATGGCTGAAAGTTTCCAGGTGAATTCATCTTGAAGTAGTTGAAGTTATCAGTCAAACTTAATACTTGACAAAGTTAAAAGCGTCTGAAAGCAGGGGTTTACCATGGGATTTGTCAGACAACCTTAATAATAGTTTTACCTACAACAGCAAAATTCAGTAATGCAATGTAATTCTGAGGCATCAGCACTGCACGGCTGAGCACCGTTAGATAAATGGGGCCTGGAAGTGCAGAACACCACTGCCCTGCCCCTTACGGCGATGCTTTTACCTTTCTGTCTGTAAAGCTTATGAGCGTAACAATAAAGGGGAAAAGAGCTTCTTGTTCCTAAAATGAAAGCGTAACAAGGCCCACATGGGTAGTCCCACGCACTGTCACACCTTGGCATCCCGTCTGGTTCTCGGTCCTGCGTTTCCCCATCACCCGGCTCAGGTTTGAGAGAGATTCGTGGCGGTGCCAAACTGACTGATGGCGATCCCGTTTTCCGAAGTGCCCTCCCTGACAGCACGGAGTGTGCCAACAAAGCTGACTGAGAAAGTCCAGGAGAGCAACTCCAGGCCATTTATCAATCGAGCTTGAGGCTTGCAAGGTAGAATTTCTAACTTCTCCCCGTGTCAGTACCGGGAGTACAAGATATCCATCCCCAGCAGGTTTCCTCCTTGTGTACCGCTCTTCTCTGCTGAGGTGTAATGAACAGATTCATCCTGGAGTCTGCGTGTCAGTTTAGCCCATCTTTGCTGAACAGAATGAAGAGAAAAAGTGTAGGACAAATGGCATATATGCCTCCTAGTTGTTCTCGCCCTCTCTTGTTTGGTTTTATGACAGCTACGGTCAAATCTATTACAAATATAATATTGACTTACGGTGAGTTCAGATTCTGTGTTCCAACAGGGTACATCTGAAAATGTGAAAACAGAAATGTGAGAGTGACTTTAGTCAAGAAAAAGGACTTTGTGAGTTTTTACCGGGGAAGCTGCCCGTGGCTCTCGGGAGGATATTTTCAACTCTTCTGCAGGTTTTTCAATTCCAAGCCCTGCTTATGAGCAGAACCAAGAGGGACCTGCTCCATGCCATGTGTAAGGTATGATGAAAGTGATTTGAGCTTGAAGGTGTTCTCTAACTGCTAGAGATCAGGATGAGACCAAAATAGGGTACTTCCCTTCCCAGTTACTGTCAGAGACCTTGGACCTGGGCAGCTCTCGTATTTTGCGCAATGTTGTGCAAGGAGAAGATTCCAAAGTCATCCTGGTCGTGGTGGTTTGCTGAGTGGAGCCTGCACACAAGTGTTGGAAGTGCTTTGCTGTGACATTAGCTCAGGATTCTCTTCCTGCTGCAAGGAGCTAGCGTTGCAGTGGGGTAACGCCAGTGGGAAAGGCAGGGCTGCTTCCACTCGCTCTCCTCATTAAATGGGCTCAGTTGTGCTGCACCATTTGGAGAGTTCAGTCCAGGCTCTCCTTCAGCCGGCCTACCCTTCAGAAACACTGCTGCCTAGACAACCAGACAGCTTCTGCATATGTCTGATAGCTGGGCAGGCAGGCAGTTGTCATGGTTATGGATGCTGCATAGGAACCAAAATAGATGTATAGAAAGACAGCGAGAGAAGCTGGCGCAGATCCTGTCTTTGCTGCGCTGGAGCTGACAGGAGGCAGCACCGAGGAACCACCTGTGTCCCGGCTCCCTCCCGGCTCTGCCACAGACAAGGACTTGCTTTTGTGCTTGGCCTTGAGCGCCGCAGACAGCAAAAGAAGCTGAGCTGTCTGACAAAGAAGTCATCTCGGTGAAAAATTCTGGGGAGAAAATAGACAGCTGAAGATGTTAATTTGTTAGGAAAAAAACCAAAACATTTCTTGAGTTTTAGATTGCGTCAGTGTCTGCGAGTGTCAAACTTCCTCTCTCCTTCAGTTACTTCTCCTTCTTGCAGGAAAGTATGAAGGCATAACTTTCCTCCTCTCAAACTGCTTGCCAAATGCTATTTGGTTTTAGAAAAGTATTTTTTACTGTTTCTCATAACTGCAAACCACTTCCATGGGCTTTTCTGTACAAACACAACAAAACTGCAAGGCAGGGGGAGTTCCACAAAAGACACCGCGAGCTCCTCCTCTCTTGATGGCTACTTCAGGTGGCCAGGTGAGCGCGGGCTGGAAGCAGAGCAGCTCCTTGGCTCCGGCTGCACAGGTCCATTAAACCCTGGAGAAACCAGCCCCTCCCGTGCAGCTACGCCACGCTGTGAGTGATGCATAAACCACTGCGTGCTGTGAACCTCAGTCACAAGCTCCTAAGAAGTACAGGAGCGGGCAGAGTGGTTTGCGCAGCACATGGGGTGGGAGGCAGCTGAGAGGTTGCGTGAGTCTGTCTTCTCCTCTGGGTTTGCAGTTGCTCCTGGAGAGCAAGAGAAGTTAGACGACAGAAAGCTGAGGAGGTGGTGGAGAGCTTTAGACAAGGGTGATGCTTCATTTTGGACAGAGCCTTGGTCGGACTCTACCTCAAGCCCTTGCAGGCTCCCAAACAACAATTCAGGTTGAATTCAGGCTGCCGGCATCAGGTGCTTTTCCTCTGTCCTCCTGCTGCTGCAAATCCAAAAACATACCTAGACGTTTCCTTGTAACAACACGAGATAAAGGGTTAGAGCAGAGTGGTTGTTCCGAATGCTTTTTAACCCGGTTCTCCCTCTTGAAAGCCTCTTATGGGAGCGTTTTAAATTGGTTTAGGGACAGAGCCTGAATGTGAAAGGATGTTAGTTAACACAATGGGATAATCAAGTCACTTTGATTTCTCCCCAGGCAAACTTCTCTGCAGTCTATTAAAATGAAATATGATGCCACAGCCATTTCCCTCAGCTGTAGTCAAGGCGATATTTGTTTTAATTCAGCACAAGATTGCCCCACAGGCTCCGATTTCTACTATCCGTATTGACGTTTGTAATTTATTGCCCTTTTACAATACACACTAAAAGGAAGTTGTATTTGCCAGGCTGCCTTTTGAGGACTTCATCTCCGAATCAGCCTGTATAGGCTACATCGAAATTGTTCTCTGCCGTTAATGTACTGTGTCATACGGTATTAACACAGGCTCCGTTCGTTTTTCAGGCAGCCTTGGGTTTAGCAAAGGACACAAGCAGAATATAGCACATTCATGGAACAGAGTGGTATTATCCTGGGTATGATTGAAACGGAGGGGCCCTGTCCCAGCTTGTGTAATTGTTCAGCATGTTTCTGATTAGCTGGCACTTCACCTTCAAATATAAATGACCTGGGAAGGTACGGGGAGCCAGACCACAGTCGATGGTGTGTATTACTGTCATGTTTCATCCAGCAGGGATGCGTTTCATTAAAAGGTGTATAATTTATGAAACATGTTGGGACAAAAGATGCTGCAAAAGTGCAAAACCTTGTTTTAAGCTCCCAGTTTTGCGAGCCCATGAGAACTGGAAGCGATCTGAAGGTTACAGGCACTGACGCCACGCAAAGATGTGCTCGGCACAATCCACAGGTCAGAGTAGGTGATGCAGGCAGCTTCTTCCAGTCCCGTCTAATGCATTTTGTAGCTGGCAAATCTGAGTATCAAAAAAATACTTTTTCAAAAGGAGAATGACAGCATTGACAAGATATTACAAATTTTCAATTAGATGAATTGAAACAAAAAATTCAGTTTGGCATTGTTATGTCATAACACTGATTTGATTGAAAATGTCCTTTCTGCTCTGAGTGATTCCACTTTCATTTCTCCCTTTCCTGCCCTTTTTTTTTTTTTTTTTAATGTTCAATACATCAATATCTTGTCCTGCCTTGAACTGAGAACATTCCAGACAATCCCAGAAAAAATAACCTTTTCCTAGCAAGGCTGGTGGTTCACTTCTGCTGTCACATACACAGTTGCTCGGCCCGTGACGTGAGGCCCTGCAGCCTTTCCCTCTGCTATATCTTGGCTACACATCTCAATATCTCACCAAATTGTTTCTTTGAGAGAGCAGAACAGTGGCAAGATTTGGCCCCACTGCATTCTTGGAACCGAAGTAGTATTGCGACTGGATCTCTCGCAGCACTTTACATTTCTTAAGCCTAAAGAGTAAAATGAAAACAAAGTAAAAGCAAAATCTCTGGCTGGAAAAGGAGCTGTTAAACCAATTCAGACCAGATTTCCTCTGGGCCATGGCTGAGGATTTATAGCTAGATCTCATCGTCCTCAGTTTGTTTGAGATGCGCTGGGGAAGCATGGGGGAGATGCATCAAACCCCTTCATCTTTTCTGTGCGTCTCCTGTTCTTGCCAATCTCAAAGACTTGGCTTATTGGAAAAATACAATAAAAGACTAATTGCAAAGAATGGGGAATTTTAATGGCTTCATTTACATATAGAGAATTAGTCTAAAATCAATATTAGGCTGTCAAAGGAGAATTAGCTGGATGTTTTTGCTGGGTTCTCGTGTGGAGGAATTGTGAGTCTCTATGCAGTGCACTTTGGCATACTCCTTGGGATTACTTTCCTCCTCCTTCCTTAGCCACTCAGCCTCAATCATTTCAAGACTTTTTTCCAATGAAAGTTCAAGTACAAAGGGAACTTTCAATGTGTTTTCTTTGTACTCATGGAAAAAAGCTAGCCAGCTTTATTTGCAGATCCGTTCATCAGATGGTGGCAGGAAGGGGTAGTGGTTGTGTACGGCCTGAAGACAGGGCTGAGAAGGGAACACTGAAAAACACATTGGCTCCAGGAGGAACAAGGCATGTCCTGAAGGTTGGCCTCTGTAAAACTGTGATGCCTGTTATTTTTCATCACCACGTGAGCAGGACATGGCTTGGGTTTCCAAACAAAGCACCAGTGGAGTGACCCAATGGTTTACAAAAGTTGCACATTATTTTAAACTCTATTTCTGTGTTTGTTGCAGAAGCTGTTTCAATAGACTTTTCTCCCATCAGTGTGGGGCTCTGCCCCCACCTGGGGTAAAACCAAGTGGCAGAGTGAAGCACTGTCCCAGCTGGGCCCCCAGCTCGATGTGCCACACGTGGTGGGCTGGCCGTGCCTTTTGCATGCAGCGAGCGGAGCCCCTCTGGTCACTCCATTCCTTTCCATCTGCTGGTAACTAAGAATCCCAGTTCTCCATTAAAGCTGCTTTCCTATTTAAAATACAAGAATAAAAAGAAGTCATAAAAAGCTTAGAACTCCCACTCAGTCAGAGACAGTGGAAATAGGGGTTATTTTATGTAAAACATGAAAGTGAATGGATGAAATGGAAGGGAAGAAAGCCTCAGTGACCTCGGCTGGGAAACAGAAGTCACTTTGGGTGATCAGTGATTTGATTTTCTTTCTAAGGCTGATGCAGCCCCAGGATTCAGAGTCTCCTTGTTTGGGAAAACATTCAGAGCAGAGGGAGTGGATCAGACTGTTAGGGACTTTTGGCAGAATGAGTTGGAAAAGCCTCTTTCAGTTGAGCTGGTGTATGGAAAGAATATTCCCAAGTACCCCAAATGGACTTACTGGGGACCCACACTGGCTGTCCTCCTGTTGCCTCTGTTCCATGCTGGAACCAATTCCATGTGTCGTATATATTCACTGCCGTGTCATATCCCACACAGCGTGGTGGTGTGGGCACCTCCCCTAGGACTATGGTGAGTCTTTGGCAGGGTGCTCCAGGTGGGAAGAGCCTTCCAGCTTCTGCTTACAATGTGAGCTTCACCTGCACTTCTGAGAGGTGGGAATTCACATTGCCAGGGCCACCCTCCCACACCTTCCAAAACTCAAGCAGCCGTCCTGCATGCATCCCTTTGTCCTCAGTTTGTGCTCCTGGATTTGTTTGCATTTGAAAAGTGCAGAGACTTTTTCTTAAGGAAAAAAAAAAAAAAAAGAAAACTGAGATTCTGGGGAATGCAAAGGCAGTTTTAAAGAGTTGCTGTTTCATTATACTGATATTGATCTAGTCTAACCAGAGAGAGATGCTGTGCTTCTGCAGAGCTGGTGCTTTACTAAACTTGTAGAGCATTCATCTGTAAAATGTGAACTTGTACCCAGGTGCTGAACCCCCACATTTTTGCAACACTTTGGCCCAACTGTGCAATGCCTGTTTTTGCAGGTCCTTGTTGCAACCATGGATGAGGTTCTGTCAATTTGAGACTGACAGGGTTGATTTAGATTCATCTTGCATTTCAAAAATGTTTTCCAATCCTGATACGCTCTGCTTTGGTTTTAAATTATCCAAGTTTAAAGACATAAAGAAAAGGAAAAAATGTCTTAAACCCGAAGATATATATTTAATTGTACATTCAGAAGAACAATTTTTCATCCTGCATTAGGATTTCTCCTGATATTTGGATAAGAAAGCTCAGCAAAACAGAACAGTATCTCTTTTCATCTGTGCTAAGGCTGATTCATCACTGACACTAACGTTGTTCCTCTCCTTGCCAAGGGAGATGGCTCAGCCTTTGATCTTCAGAGCGACTGGGGATGGAAAAGCCCTCAGAAGTCCATAATCTCTTTTTTTCTCAGCCTTATCTGCATTGAGAGAAGGGTCCTTGCAGGCTCTTCTATATCAAACTGCCTGTTAAACTTGGTTGAAGGTTCTGATTTTTGTCCCATTCTTCTAGAGGTCTTCCTACACTGCGGTGAATTCACAGGTAGCTGAACATGGGTGTTTGGGCTCCACATCAGGATGAAAATTGTCATGAGTAAACTTTTCAGGAATGCAAACCACAAGTCTAAGAAGAATCAGTTAATTTCTCTATTTGTCTGCCAACCTGGCCTACAACTCCCACATCTGATGTTGACTACGTATTGCCCACTAACCACCATAATGGTTTAGCCAGGCAGAAATGAATAACACACCTTGAACATCTAGGAACAGCAGTGTTGTTTATCTGAGCGTTGTGAATACAGGCATAAGGCATTTCAGTATCACCTCTGATGAGGAATCAGAGTGTCCTAGGAACAAACGGTGGGGCAGGGTATATACCCTGTTCCTCACGTCTGTTCTTCTACAACTACAGGTAACTATGTCATCTTTTATTAGATAAAGATTCACAGAATATCCACCCTGAGTCCCACAAAATGCTTCTCTAAAAAGATCAAACTTAAAGGGCATAATAGAAAATGCTGAAGACCACAATAACAGTGTTAATTTTACAACCACAGAGGATAGAAAAGAGGCACTATGTTCAAACTTTTCATAAAGAAACCATACTTTTATATAAATACAAAGCAAAGCTCAGAACATTTTGACCGAATATTATTTAGTGGCTCTTGTTCTCTCCCAAACAGTGTGTTCCAATCGCAGAAAGATCCTTTATCTAGCAGAATATATCCATCAGAGAATCCACTTGCCCGCCTCTTCTGTTCATAAAATATATAATTCCCCAGTCATCATTCACACATACTATTTCCTTGGCTGTAGGGGATGAAAATGGTTCCGTTCAAGCAAATTTGAGAAGAGGAATCAAGGATATCCATGTGTGGGGGAGCAGAACTGAGCTCACAGAGTGAGCCATAAGCCAAGCCAATGCCCGAATTTTCTAGCAATACAGCTGAGCTATGTATAGTGGACCAAGATGATGCAAATGGTTTAGTTAATTAAACCATCGCCAGCCCCCTGTTATTATAATACCTCTTAATCCCTAATATGAACATAGCTGAATATACCTAGACACTGCAAACAGCTTTATGAATTGTGAATTCATTAATACTCCACTTGCCCTATATAGCTACAGATAAATTCTCACTTTATTCTCTATAACCGGTGTTCTGAGTCCCGGGCCTCTCCATGGTCAGTGGCCAGCACAGCATTCATTGCCAATGGGTTGATGAATACAGCATGAACGCATAAGTAAAAGGGGTATGGTTTGTACGGGGAAAGCCTCTGTTGTTATTTCCAGCATCGGTTTGCTAGATGGGGGAAAAAAAAAAAAAGGGAGCAGTGACTAAAAATGTCTTCTTAACTGGGAGTCTGTGTTGAATAGGAGCTGGGTGGTGCACGGGGACGATGCTTGTCGCTAACTGGTGTCCAGTTCTGAGTCTCGTGGTCAGGGCTGTTGTTTCTGGTTTTCTTGCCTCATCTTCCAGTCAACAGCTCAGGTTAAGTCTTTGCCTAGAGCACCTCCACTATCCCAAACCTCCTCCTCGTGTAGGCTCTTCAAGCCACTTTCTAGGCCTCAATAAGCAGAGCGATGAAGGGTGGCTGGAAATGGTTCTGTTCCAGGGAGCTTGCCGTGCCCTGCAAGCGTGGGAGCTGGGGAACGGGGAGAGGATGAGATGGGGGTGCCGCTCTCTGCTGGAGCACTCAAACCCATGCCTCCACTGTGCAAGGCGTTGATATTTTCATTCTGATGAAGCACTTCTCAATGGATGAAGTTTCTCTTAAGCTTTGGGGTTATTAGGCAGTGCTATGCGTCACTAATTTTTCATTCATTAGCTCTGCCGAACAGCCTGAGAAAACGCAACCTAGATGTACTTTGGGAATCCCGTAGCCAGTCATACAAACCCATCTGGGGCAGGCAGGGCTGTGGCTGTGGCAGGGACGTGCAGCCTCCCTCCTTGCTGCCTGTGGTGTCTGCAAGCTGGAGGGCACGCCTGGGGAGCTGCCCCATGGCCAGGCCTCAGCTGCGGGTGGACAGACTGAGAAGGGAGGCAGCCTCCTTGCAAAGCCCCAGTGCAGCTCCAGGGAGAGGGTCGAAGGCACCAGAAGGAGGGAGATACTCCGCCAGCACCCATGGGTGCTCCCCTGGGAGCACTTTGAAAGATTTTCCATAGGTGAGAAGCAGCCACCTGTGCGGGCTGCGGCTCTCGATCCTTTCTCGGCCCTCAGCCGGGAGAGATCGCAGCCAGTTCATTTGATGTGTGATCCAAATGAAGCTACGATTAATAAAGCAAATCCAGGGAGCGTCGCAGGCCCCCTTCTGCTGCTGCTGCCGCCTGTGGGTTTGTTGTCAAGGTTGTTTAACAACCTTGACAAATGTTCTTAATAAGTGACAGGCTGCCTTGGCAGGGTTTCTGTGCACATCAAACGTGCTGCTGGAGGTTAATCCAGCCGTCCCGCTCGGCAGGGATGGGAGAGAGTCCTCAAGCAGAGCCTCGTGTCTTGTGGGACCAGGGCCACCCTCTGGTGGGGATGTCCACATGGAGCCACCATAGTCACGGCCCCACAGACACAAATACCAGGGTCTGATGGAGTGGTAATGTTTCTTTGCGTATTTTTTGCATTTTTTTTGTTATCCTTGAAGCTGCAACATGTCTGGGCAGACCTGCCTGTGTCATTTTCCGTCCTTGGTCAGTGTGACATTTTTTATGATAGCCCTTTATAGGCCACATTACCTTCCCTTCTATTACTTAAAAATCTATTACCTTTTTATGCATCAGTTCAATCTCCTCTTCTGCAATGAACTGCGTTGGGGTAGGACGTGGAGGTTCAGGAATGCTGCGGCTGTGGATTTGGCTTCCCCGGGAGCTGAGGAATTGATGCAGTGACTTTTCATTTAAGCCAACCTTTAAGTTTTAAGGGTACAGAGGGAATTTTCCTTGAGGAAAGTTATGCCATTACTGCCATGATGGGAGCCCTTGCACTCTCCCTGGAGCAGCTGGTGCTGCTCAGAGAGGGGATGTTTTATCGGGCAGTCCCCAGTCTCTTCTGATGTGGCAGCTCCCGTGTATAGTAAGAGAACTTGCATGCAAGAAATAAAATCTGGGGCCAGAATTGACTGTCCAACACAGATATTACCCAGGCTTCACTGATGACAGATAAAAACGGAGAAATGCAAGCTGAAAAAAGCCTTGGTGGTTTTGACAGTTAAACCCTTGCAAACACAAAAAGGATTTTCTCATGTGTCAGGATCATTTATTGAGCTGAGCTCTGCACGAGTCACACCGTCCTTCATTAGCACAGCACCCAGAGGCAGTTATTGGAAATGATCACATCAGTAGATCTCTGCAAATATTTCTTCCTTCTTCCCCTGCCCTTGGTTCAGTAGCCAGTATCCCCTTGGTCTCAGCAGAGTCCAAGTATTAGTTGCAGATAACGGTAAAATCATCAGAAGCTCACAGGGCTCATTTTCCTTCAGGCCTGCCCTGCCAGGCGGTGTCTGGCATTACACACTTGTCCCACCCGGGGACTGAGACTGCTGGGGATGAGAAGCAGGATCTGTGTCTCCTCCCTGACTGCAGGGCTCTCAGCCTGCAGCTCCGCGCTGTTATCTGTAATAGGGTCATTTATCTACCAGTTAAATCTGTAGGACTTATGCTGAACAGAGGTACTGCTGCATATATTTACCTGTACAACTATGCATTTTCATGCACCTACAGGTTAAATTTTAGGGATTGGAGTTGGTTTAATCATTTCATTGGATTTACAGCTCCCATGACCAGTAGATAGCTGTCCCCCTGTGTAGCACGTGTGTGTCCATATGTGTCTCCTTGGCTCGCTCAGAGCCTGTCCACGCACACACCAGTGATGGTTTCTATTTTGATCTCAAGCAAGGATTCAGCAGCCGTGGCAGAGTAGCAGCGAGGATTCCTGTTACTGAGAATTAAATTACTTTTCACAATAAGCTGCAGTGGAATGGTCCCCAGCACCCCGTGAAGCGGTGCCTTGCATAATTAAAAACCAAACTACTCATGACAAGTAAATGAACAGAGCATGTCTTGTCAGCTTCCTCCTTTGCTTTTGCTTTGGAGTTTGCAAAACTCAGTCATTTGGGGTGCCTCTTACATCATCAGTATGGCAAACACAGCGAGAGTCATCCTTTCTTGTGATAAGCATAAAACAAAGTACCAGACTAGGTCAGTTCTGTAGTCCCAGCTAGTCCTGCCCACTCAGAGTAGGCAAAAACAAATCTCTAGCAAATAGGACAGAGATAATCTGCCAACCCTACCCCATCCTTCCTGCTGGCTTGGAGAACGGTCTTTAAGATAGGAAGTCTGATTTAAACCAGAATCAGAGTCTTATAAAGTATGTTTTGTCTTTACTGACATCAATTCTTGATATCCCTGTAATTACTCAGTGTCTTCCAGAAGCTCAGATTCTCATCTGCCATCTCACCTTGCTCTTGCAGGAGGAGTCACAGACTTGTGGGAGGCTGTGGTCTTCTGCATGGTTCCCAGTGCTGGTACCTGTGCTGGACATCACGTCCTCACCTGGTTAATTCACATTTAATAGCTGCATTCTGAGCTTACAGTTCATGCTTTCATGCTTTTTTTTTTTTTAATGTTTAAAATAATCAGAAAATAGGGATTACTCAGTTGGTGCTTGACTTCCATATACCGAGAGATTTTGGTTTCTAATTTCCTTCCATTTCTGCTAAATTCCTGTTTCTTAAGGAAAATCCCTGCCCACAGTTCCAGAAACTGGACTTGGGGGCAAGAGAGCACCCACGGTGAGACTTGGGCTGCAGCCTGGGGAGTCCGCTCCCGTTGGCAGCAGCACTAGTATAACCCAGCGTAGTAGGGGGTGGTGGATGCTGTCCCTGCAGGAACTGGGAGCCCTGTGGGAGAATAACGGGGTGCTGGGGGAGGAAACAGCAGCAATTAGCAAATCTGTGGCCACGGCCTGCAGCAGCAGGAGGTGCAGGCTCCTCGCTCTCACTAGGTCATGTGCTGTTTTGTTTCCAGTTATAAGAGAAATTCATCTTAGCACATTTTTGTACTGTCAGGTGATTTCGCTCTCCATTGTGCTCTCTGGCCCAGTTTCCCTGGTACTCGCCCTGAAAGGATGGCAGCTTGATCCCAAGCTCTTTTTTAGAGAGAACCGCCTGGTTCCCCCTGTTGCCCAGAAGGCAGTGTGGAGGAGAGAGCAGGCTAGCTTTGATTTCTTCCAATCCTGTGCTCCTCCAAAACTATCCTAGCAGGTCTTATATCCTTTAACATCTCCACGAGCTATAACCCAGGGCAGGCAACGCTTTGCTCTGAAAGCATCACCACTGGCCTCTCATTTCAAGGAATCTGAACTGAGGAAGCCCTCGGCAGGTCACGGTGGTGTTGCAGAGCCACAGGAGCACCGTGTACAGCCCCGAGTACAGGGCTGTGCAGGGGCAGCAGCGTGCCTTTGTAGGGGATGTCACAGCCACTGGGACGTGAGCCCATCGTTTCAGATCTGGGTGGACCAGGCACATTGAGCAGCATGCCCATAGCCAGGGCTGTGAACACTCCCCCAGATATATGTTACACAGCTCTCTAGGACGTGGCGTTTCTCTCCTTCTCCTTGGCACGTGCATGTCTTCAGCCCTGGCAGAAGTTGAAACCTGAGCCCATGAGAGAGCAAAATGAGGCATCTTAGTTGCTGGGTGGGGAGAATCCATACTTATTGGCGGTCCAGCATCTCTGCTAAAATTGCTCAGAATCTAGCAGAAATCTCTCTTATCCTGAAAATCAATAAAAGCCAATTAACTAGAGACTAGAAAGGGTCCTTGCTGATAAGCCAAACAGACACTTGGCTTCTTCCCTTCACCTGCCAGGCTCATTAACAAAACCTGAACCAGTTCCAGAGACCTGCTTGCTTCTTCCCCTCAGGGCTTGCCCTTCCTCCCAGCTCTCCTAGCCCACCTCTGTCAAACGGAGCACTTGTAGCAAACCACTTAGCTAGGCAGCTTTCAGATAGCCAGGAGAGCTGGGTTGGGAAGATTTACCTGAAGATAGGTTAAAAAAAAAAAACAAAAGCGAGGACACAGAGGGGCTGTTCCAAGGGGAAATAGTTATTAAGCAGCTGGAGAATACAGAAAAGAAAGCTCTGTAGAAAGAATTAGCTGCATGAAAGTCCATCCACTTTTTATAGACTTACCTTGATTTTTTTTCACACTTCAGTGCTGTTATTAACTACCTGAACCCATATTTCTGAACAGAAAAGATTTATGTATCTAAAAAGCATCTAAGTTTGAAAAACCCAGGCTTTATTCTGCTCTCAGTCCCATTGCGTCTACTCATTGACTTCAGTCAGGATGCAGGGTGATGAGCCCTGCTCGTTTCTTCCAGGACTCAGATCTTGCATTAGTATAAAGCACAAAATGCTGCAACAGATCATTTCAAACCAATTCAACAGCCTTCTTTGGTGGAGCAGCTAACTGACCTCACAGGTGAAAGGAAAGGAGGGGGGGATACGATGCATATACGATGCATATTGATATTAGTAAGCCTTTTTGAGAGCTCTCCACGAGGCACTACTGTCTGCAAAACGGGCAAAAATGGGTCAAATTAATGGAAGGTGGGAGGACACAAACTTGCAACAAGTGCCCTCAGTGCACAGCGGTGTGTTGTGGTTAAATGGGGAACATGCTCTGAGGAGTCAGGCACAGTCAGTCTTCAGTCTGGCTCAAGCCAACGTTTTCATTAACGGTGCGAGTGATAGGAGACCGTACCCCTAGGAGAGTGTGTGGATTGTACCAAATTGGGATTCACTTTGGAGGATAAGGTCAGAATTCAAGTATTACCGTGATACATTGGAGCAGTAGTGAAAATCAATAGAGTAAAGTTCAGTGAAGATGAGTTTCTCATGAGTTACACTCCAGAAAGAAAACTTAAGCGCACAGATAGAGAAGGTAAATATCAAAGGCAGCAAGGCTGCAGGAAAGGAACAGGAGCTTACAACAGACCACAAATTGAACATGAGTCAAAAATGAAGAGGAAGCTTATAAAAAAGGCCCCCTTCATTCTGGCTCCGAATGGGAGCCATAGCGAATGCGTTGTCACTGTGCTCCTCGGCTGGAGGGCTGGAGCCAGTTCTGGGCACTGTACTTTAACAGAACCACAGAACTGGAAAAAAGATGGCAAGGAAAAAAAAAGTCCAGAGGAAAATAGTAAGAGTTACAAGGTGTAGAGGGAAATATATAAAATATTAGAAGGATGGAAAATATTTTTGGGGGTTTTAGTTTTTTAGTCTGTTTGTTTGTTTTTTTAGAGAAGATCAAGTACGACACAGAGGCATGTAGATGGACGGATAGACGTGAGAGCAACATTAACAGACACAGAAATTGTCTTGGGATGGTTGTAACCAATTGTTCTGCATATCCATCATGGGAAGGGCAAAAAGCAACAGGTTTAACTCTCAGCAACAAAGGGTAGAAGAACTTCTCTAGCTAGGAAAGCTCTGGACTAAGTAGTTAGGTGTACTGTCGTCATTTAAGACAATGTTAGGCTAATACCCATAAACATAGGTTCTGGTATATTTGCTCGTGCCTCGGAGCAGACAGATTTGAGTTCTCTAGAGATACTTCCTGGCCCTGAAGTCAGTGATTTATATGACAGCAGCATTTTCTCATTAAAATTAGGCTTGACTATTTGAGAGTGTCTTCTAAGCAAAGACGTTTGGAATCACGTTCTGTCCTCACCTGTACACCTGCAGTCACTGAATTAATTGCTGCGTATACATAGCGGGCTGTAGGCACAGGCACAACGTTGACCTGGGAAGGTGAGCTGCAGGTAGGCTGTATATTTTAACTCAATTTGTCTTCTTCCACTTTTTGAGACCTTTTTGATTATCAGTGACATTACAAGTCGTTGAGCACTGTTAATAACCCCAGCTAATCACAGCAGCACATTTCCCCTTGAAAGAGTTCAAACCATGAAAGCGAGCACAGCCAAGTGTAATGCCCCCGCTGCAGAGATGCTGTGCTCCCAGCCCTGGCTGCCGGGCTTTGCTGCCAGGCAAAAAAAGACAAAAAAGAGCTGCAAACACGCAGTACCTCTGCAAGATGGCTGTTCTGTGATCTGCTGGGATCAGGCTAAAGATTTTTGGATGGTTTTGGACCAGGATAATAATCCTGACCAGCTCTGCATGCAGAAATTTGTTTACTATCTATTTTTGGAGCATTAGAATTTGTCCTATATCCTGTTGTTATTAAGGAGCCCCGTATGTATAATATACCATAGCCACTTCTAAGTCTCCAATAACACTAATAGTTAGGTTACTTACAGTTCTTTATTGGTCTTCTACTTACTTACTTTTCAACACAGATTTTCAGTATTTGGATGTGGAAAGATGCTTACAGAAGCTTTGTGGGATTTACAGATGTGCTTAAATGACTTAGGTGCCTAATTCCCTTTGACGCTCAGCTAGAGCTAAGGTGCCAAAGCTGTTTGATAGCCTTAGTGAGTACAAGAACTACATGTCAAAACTGCTAAATATCTGTCTTGGGAGATGGGCATCCAAGCATGTACTGTTCCTGGGTACAGTCTGTCTATGGCTCTAATTAAAGTAGGAAAGACTGATGGTTTCAGGTCCAGAAACCCAGGGCCAGATTTCCACTTGTGGCCATCCACTGTGATATTACATACACAGATCTGAAACCATTAAACCTGAGGCTTATTACAGAGCTGATGACAAAATTCAGGGAACCATTCAAAATCAATTAATTTTAATGCCATGGGCCTCTGACCCTCAAACCTGAAACCACACCTGACACAGAAAATGGCAGGAGTTGGTTTCAGGCCAGAGTTGGGTACCAGCTGCTCTGCAAAGTAGCTGCAGAGCAAAGGAAGGGAAATACAATGTAAAAACCAAGATGATTGATATTCCTGCAGGTGCTGGGGAGTGACATTTTGATTCCCTAACACCAGTATTAGCATTTTGCTTTTTGTCAGCAAACCTGAATTGATTTTTGGCTCAGTTTTACCCTTTGAGGTAAATCCATGGTAATAAAGTTGTACTTTCACAGTTTACTGAGTGTGCGTGCATGCGTTAGAAAAGGGTGGACATTTCGATGTAAAATGAGAGTCTATATAAAAAGTAATGTAGCACAAAGTCTTTTAGCAATAACCATTTCTGTTAGCCCCTGGTTTGTATTTTCGTGGTGCCTGGAGAGCCTGGGGCCAGGAACATGCAGCATGAAGAAAAGTCCATCTCCCCATTCAGGTGGAAACTCCAACGTGTAGAGGGACCATAGAAAGCAGCTGGAGGGACCAGCATAGAGGTCCCCGGAATAGTTACTTGGGATCCACAGCTGTGGGAGGCTATTGGCCCTGCTGTTGAGGTTATTTGTCTCGGTTTAAAGAGCTGCTTGGTGATTGTATCATTATTGGCAAAAGAGCTCAGAAGAAGGAGTACCTAGCAGTGCGGCTGAGCGCACACTGCCTGCTGATCAGTTGCAGGACCTTTACGCTCTGATTAGAAGCTGAGTGTTACACTTTTTGTTTTCAGAAACTCCCAATTTAAATTAATCAAGCACAGAAGCACGCTTCGGCTGGCAGGACACTCAGGAAATCAGCTGGGAGCCGGGATGATATCTCCAGCTTTCATCTTGTTTCACTCTTATTGCCATTGCTTGGTGACTCCTGATATGAAAAATATTGGCTTAGCAGAAATGGGCTTGTCACCTGTCCAAATAGCCGATCTCCGACATTATGAATGTCTGAAGGATTTTCACTAGGCATGACTGAAGGGTTCATCAATAATATAGAAACAGCATTTAAAATACTGAGGAAAGTTTTGTCAAGGGATATTCAAGGTCATGGGAGATCAGAAAAGTTTTACCCATCTGTAGGTAGTGCATTTGTATTTGAAGGCACTGAAACTTGCAATTAATTATTGTATTGACAGAACAGTGGGGCAATCCTGCTGCCAGCCACAACCTATCCCATCCCTGGCAGAAGTAGAGA
This sequence comes from Anser brachyrhynchus, assembly GCF_964034855.1. Lineage (NCBI taxonomy): Eukaryota > Metazoa > Chordata > Aves > Anseriformes > Anatidae > Anser > Anser brachyrhynchus. The sequence goes on along the minus strand of NC_137703.1, from coordinate 12,327,280 downwards.
CCTTCCAGGAACGACCCCCGGTGTCTTCAACTAACACCACAATGGTTGCTGCTCCACTCAGGCACCATCAGACCAAGGAGGACGTTCAGAATTTGATGAGCTCTTTGATATTTACTTCCAAGATGGACGCAGTCAGTCAGGGTACCCAGCCTTAGTTTAATGCACGTCAATGTTTTTTCCAGTCCCCGCACCGCTGATAAAATATTCAGACTTTGGGACTCATTGCCCTAAATACTCATTCACTTACAACAGAGACTACTCTGGAGTTGCAGATTCCCTGGAGAATCTGGTCCCTGGGTTGTGTGCCCCAAAGGGATGCGGAGATGCACACTGCAATGAATTCCTTGCAGGCAGACCAAACTGCAGCACTGCTTTTGTTTTCTCCAGGAGTATATGAATTTGCACAAAATCAAACCTAAAAAGCACAAACCATATAACGTGCTGGCGCTAAACTTGCTGTCTGTGCAGAGAGCCTCTATTTAAAATGTGCCTCTGTCCTGGAGCTGTCAGGTCCCCTGATTTGTCACAGAGCTGTCCCAGGGTGTCAGGACGTGGAGGCTGTGGTTCTGCCAGCCGCTCTCCTTCCTTTGTCACCTTTTCCATCCATAGCAGGCCCTGCCTGGATCATTTCTGGAGATAAGGTGGGAATAGACGGGCAAGAGTTACTGGAATTCCCTCTGGTGATGTGCTCTTAAGTACAGGGATAAACAGAAGAGATGAGATGCCTCAGCCTGCCTGCAGTGGTCCAGGCATGTTTTGCATTATCGTTCTGTATTTTTAGGTTAAAAACATGATGAACCCAATAGATAAGAAGTTGATTTTTCAAAAGAAATTTCCTACTAAGAGAAAAAAAATGGTTTATGTGCAAGTGCTGTGGGAAGTGGATATACCTCCACTCTGCCAAATCAGTGGCGTTACCTTCTTGGGGAGGAGGAGGGATGGGTTTTGAGATGGATTTGAGTTTCAATTTCTGATGGCCTTTTGCATGTGAGAACGGGGCTGCCCGTGGTGCATGCTCAGCTCTGGCACCGCCATCAGTGCGGTTGGTGCCTGGGCTGCTGCAGAGGGGAGCGGCCGGGCACCAGCACGAGGGTTTTTTCTGCTCTCCTGCTCTTTCCTTTCCCCACAGGAGCACTGGCAGCCTCCTTGCAGTGTGCCCATTACATGCAAGCCCCATTCAGTCCCAACAAATACACCCAGGGTCTGAACTTCTGAGGGTGGTGGCTCCTGACCGTCGATCAACTCTTTTCTGCCTTGGAATCACCTTTTTTTATAGAAATTAACCTGTGTGGCCAGAGATTCTCACTGCTGCTGTATGGATTATTTTCAACAGAGTGAGTTGACAACAACAGCAATAAACTGTGTTTGGGCAGGAGCCACCTCTCCTCACCACTTACCGGCTGTTGCAAAGGTGTGGAGGAGGTGGAGGGCAGGCCAGGGGGTTCTGGCTGCAGAGTTGTGGCAGCAGGACAGGACACTTCTTATCCACACCAAAAATTCCCCCAGAAAAAAGCAGAGAGGTTAGGCCATTGCTCGGGTTCCAGCCAGGATCGCAGAACTCCATAAATCCCATGAAAGCACATATGCAGATGTGATTGGCACATATCGGATCACGGTGTATATAAGACGTGGCATGTATTGCACTCACCCAGGCTTTTTATGCAGCACCCATATAGTACTGATTCACTAGGACATGCTGAATATATATATATATCTGCTGCCGGGGCTCTCTGTGTTGGGAGAAGATGCTGACAGTCACCTTGGTCCTGTTACTTTCTTGCTCCATCATGTCCCAGAAGTTTCCCCTGGGAGAACAGTACTTTCCTTTCTTACTTTGCTGAAAATGTCCTTATCCTGCCTCACATTTCTGCGCAGTCGCTCATGGTGGAAGTGGCCAGAGAGTTCTCTTACGGCCTGTTGAAGTTGAGACAGAGATGAAGTTGAGACAGAGTGTGTTAGAAAGTCAGCCTGTAAATAACTTATGAACGTAAGCATTTGCACTGGATCCAGTAGGACTGTAAGGAACAGTGATACATTCTGTGATTCTGTTATTGCGTCTGAATGTTTTCAGAGTATGGCATGGTGTGGCCTGCGTCTGAAGGACCCAGCAGAGCAGCTGCATTTCTGGGCAGTCTTGTTTCTGTAAAACTGTGGCTCGGGAAGAAACAGAAGCTCGCTGTGCTGAAATAAAGTGCCAGGGAATAGAGAAGAAAGAATCAGAAGTGGACAAAAGATAATGTAGGTTATGAGTGGAAGGAAGGGGAAAATGTTGACATGATGTGGCACTGCCCATATTGTGATACTCAAAAGAGACAAGTGGTTTGGGGACAGATTTTACAGCAAACTGGTGTCCTGAAAAGCACAGGAGGGAGCACATCCCTTTCCCAGTCCAGACAGTCGTGAGAAGCAACACCCTGCAGGGTCATCCCTGAAAAGGCTCTTGTCAGATATGATGAAGATGAAATCGCTGTGCTTCCCTGCTGTCCCCAGCACATTTCTTCCGAAAGTGCAGGCAGTGCAGCTGTTATGCATGAGCTGTGAATGCAGCCACATCTCCCCGGTGCCCTGTCCTGAGCGCACACCTTCAGCTTTCAAATGGCTTCTGGAGCTGAGGGATTGCCTGCCGCACCTCAGGTGTCCCCAGCTGCTCTGTGGTGGTCAAATTTCATAAACTGTCTCATTTCAGCAGTTCCCCTTGTAAGCACTCCTGAGTATCCGACCACAAATTTTCCTAACCCTGCTGTATTCTAGTCACTGTCTGCCCAGACTCATCCTTTGTCCCAGCATCGCATAGGCATGTGGAGCAGCTAACACAGGGGGAATTTGCTTTATGAGTGATTCAGGCTGGGATGGTAGCCAAAAAGACCTTCATCCTATTCAGCTCAAAACGAACAGCGTGAAACAGCACAATCAGAACTGGGACGAGGAGGGACCCTTGAAGCACTGCGGCCATCCCATATTGCCTGTCATCTCTTTCTCCTCTTCGTGCTGAGCCAAGGGACGTGGCAGCACCCCGTCTTGGGGCCTTTTGAGGAGCCACAGCTCGGGGGGGTTGTGCTGGTGAAGCTGCGAGCTGCATCCAGCTCCGTTTTGGCATCAGATGACTGGGAGGTGCATGTGTTGAAGTGCAGCAGCAAGACTGACAGCGCGCCTCGTTCTCTTGCCTGCAGGGACAATAGCCCCCTGCTTGAAGCTTGTGGTGTTCAGGAGCTTGCCACATTGATTAAGGGAAGGCATATCAGGCTTTGACAAGTTACACTGGAGGCTGAACGTTGTCAGCTGTAGAGTACATGCCAGCACATAGACTGCATACATAACAAGCTATTTATCTTTGCCCAGGGAGAAGCTGCTACTGACGATAGGGAATTCATTTCCATGGACTTTCTGGGGCTTTTTGACGTGTCTGTGCTTGGTATCGCTGCTTGACAACTTCATGTTTCCCAGACAGTGATGCTCTTTCTGCTGCAGTCAGAGAGAAGGGATGGGCCACAGCGATGTTGTGACTCGGTGCCAGTATTTCAGTGCCTTCCTAGTCTGTCCTGAGCACTTACATATGCCGAAAGCATTGGGCTGGGATTCAGAAAATCCATGTTCTGACTCTGACACAGCCTTTCCAAGGACCTTATGCAACCAGCCTTATTCCCCCTGTCCTTTACCTGCTCACTGAGGTGGGTTTCCTGCAGCCCTCATAGGACTGCTGTGTGAGCGAGGTAGGTGGCAATATTCAAGTGCTCTGCTAACGGCATCATTTGGTTACGCAGCGAAACAAATCCCCCTGCGCTTGTGGTTTGAAGGGGTTGATCCTGCTTCTGTGGAACTGCCTGTGTGACGCTAGCATGACCCAGCCGAGTAACACAGTGGTCAGAACTGTTTGGCAATTTCTTTTCTCCCTAAAATATCACTTTCTCCTTTCCCATGCCCTCCCACCCGCCCCAAAATCTATGAGTTGTCCACGGGCCGAAGCCTGACAGGTCTGGCCTGGAGCCGGGCAGCAGGGTGCAATGCTGGAGCTGCTTTTCCAAACCCAGCCCGGCCAGGAAACCTCGATGCCGTCACGCTTCCCCGAAGCCTCTCCAGGCTCAGACCCCTCTCGGCTCTCCCCAGGGAGCTCCGCCAGCCCCTGTGCCGGAGAGGCGGGTGTCCGCAGGAGCGGCTCAGCACCACGGTCTAGAGCTCACGTCCCGTGCATCCTGCCCGGTAATGGGTACATGGGGCTGCTTTGGCCTTTCGTAATAATCGCCCCTTTTATCGCCCTCTTCAAGGGTGGCTTTGTGTATGAGACCAAGAGCAAAGCCATAGCTCATTACTTGATTGCATAATTACATTCTACTACAGTGTAATTTTGTCAGAGAGGTATTTAAATGGATCAAGGTCAGCAGTAGCGCTGGGGACACAAGTGGGGGAAAAAAGGGTGAGAATGCTTTAGGGCAAAATACCACTTCGTTGGCACCTTTTGCAGCTCAGGTTAGTTTCTGTAACCCTGCTGTTCGTTCCTCTGGCCTCACAGGCAAGATGTGAGGGCTGTTTGATAAGTTTTTTCAGTAGAGGAAGGAGAAACAACCAGGAGGAATAGAGGAACCAGAAACAACCTGCAGCAGCGGGCTTCTGAAAAAGCCTTGCAGTATGAGCTGTGGGGGAAAGAAATCAGAGGGTTATAATGTGGAGCTTTGGTGAGAATTGGTGGGCTGTAGCAAGGACTGGATCAAATAATTCAGGGAGCCCTTGCACACTGCCTGTTCTGTCCGGCTGTGCTGGAGGCAACAGCACGTCTCAAGCCTTGTGAAAATGAAGGTATGTCGCTCAGAACAATAACTGACAGTAAGGCACGCAGCAAAGTTTATGAGAGTTGAGCCCTTCAGAACAACCTAGACATCCTACAGGCTTCCAGAGCCTGATATGAATAAATAATTTAATGGCTATTAATGTGAATGCTGCTGATTATGAATCTCAGTTCCTATCATATTAAACCCTGCAGCCAGTTCTGCCCTTAAGGAACAGTCTTTCTGCAATGGCTTTGTATCCATGCAAATGTTATCTGTGCTCTCTGAAGAGTCTAAAGCTAAAAAATGGCTTTCGAAAATGTGTAGCACCAGGATTATCACGCCTCATTTTTTATCAAGTTTACGCTAACAAAAAAGAAAAAAAAAAGAACAAAACACAAGACTTCTCTATATCAAAGTTAAATTTAGCAAGCAGACTTCTTAAAGCATCCTTGTCAGTTGAAAGGTTATATTTTATGGCTGGCTTAAAAAGTAAAATTTCACAGCTCTCATTATTTTTCTTTTGTGCCTCACATGCCTCATATTTTTTTTACTGCCCTCTTATAAGTAAAACGATCCCAATGGTGCTGTTACTTTCTTTGCATTCCTCCAAGTGCACGGGCTTTTTGTATGTCTTTCTGAGCATATTAGCAACACGTTAATATGCTTCAGTTAGGTCAGTAGAGATGCAATAGTGCAAAACCAGTAAATAAAGTCCAATGATTCTGTAAGCATTCTCCCGCTTGCCTGATTGAATTTCTGCTTCACAGGTTTTCACCTTCCCAATGCTTTCATGTTGTGAAATATGCTGACAGTGGTTTGTGGCTACACTGTTCATTGCCCTGGGTGACAGTTTTGAACAGGGTGGGACACCGTGTGCCTGTTGCTGAGCCCAGCATCATGGACTGTAGGGACACAAGTGACTGTCCGGGTCCGTTAGTACAAATACGCCATCACATAATAAGGTTTTGCTAAATCATTTTGCCTGCATGAAGTCCCAGCCTTCGGATGAGTGAAGTCAGACACTTTGGGACTTCAGGTTATCTTTGTGTCTTTTACTCCATGCACCAGCAGTTATGTTCCCACAGGACTTCTAATCTTCTCCTTCATTTCCCTTGTTATGAAAGTGATCATATCCATTTTAATTGAAACATTCATGAGTCAGTGTTTATTCCTTGAACAGAATGTGTAGTCCAGCTTTAGTGATTCTTAGGGGATCTGATTCTGCTCTTGTTGCTGCATTAATGATTCAGGATTTAGCGTCAATGAAAACATACGAAAGCTATGAAATATTGTGGATATTGAGAAAGGACTGTTATGTCAATGAGCAAGATTTCTCTTTTACATTTTTTTTCCCTGCTCTGGGCTAGCACAAAAAAAAAAAAAAAAAACAACACAAGGCAGGTAAGGATACATTCCTTCTCCAGTGATATGGTCAGGACAGCCCTGAGCTTTTCTTCCCCTTCCTAACCTGTTTGTTAGAACAGATCAACTAGATGTTTTTAAAACTTACTGTGCCAAGAGTATTTTCAGACCTCTGAAGGATCCAGCTGTGACATATAGTCAGCTTGTAGCTTCCTGCAAGCAGTGTACTGGGATTGAAATAGGCAGGTTCAACAAATGACCTTTCTGTTATTACTGCAAATGTGGCTATTTCTTGTTGTGGATGTTGGTGGCAAGTGCTTTTTTGGAAGGCTTCTTGTGCTTACCCCCAGTGTGACTGTGAGGCATTTCAGATGACGAAGGAACTACTTGAAGTGCAAACCCCACACTGCAGGAGAAGGGGAGCGTGTGTGCAGCCACCACCCGGGTTGCCACGTGCTGCTCACTTCCCTGTTTTCCCAGTGGGCACAAAGGGCCCCCAGCTCCTTTAAAGGACAGACAATGTGCAAGAGGTCGCTGACATTTTGCATCCATCACATGCCTGCTTTATTATAACCTGTTGTAGTAAGGCAACCATCCCAGCCATCTCTGGGATCAGTGTTTTAGTTAGATCAGAAGTGCTCTTTTGGAGCAAATATCCGAATTGCACTCATGCTGCTCTTTGGTTCGTGTCACAGAGCGATCTGAGGCTGTGCAAACTTGGTTCCTTTTGGATGCAGGCAAACTGAAGGGTACCCCCCAGGAGTGCCTCTAATGTGCCCGATGTTTATGCCATGGGACTAGGTGACAGACGAGCAACTGAACCCGTCCCAAAACATGCACAGGGCGATTGTTGGGTCCTCGCCACCAGCGCTTTCACTCTACCCATTTGGTCCTGCGTTGTAAACACAGAGCCTGTAAACTTAAATGAAATGCTCACAGAGCTGATGGCAAACCCTAGATCTCACTGAGAGTGTGTGCTGCAGTAAGGAGCTACAAATAGGAGATACCAATTTTTAATTCAGGATTGCTTTGTTGATGTGTTTTGGGTCATATAATTTAAAGACAGTTGCAGAGTCTTCTATATATTAGTAACACAGTAAAATGATCTCCTGCTTTACCGTGCATTGTGCCAAATAGAGTTGCTGTATTATATTACTCTCTCTAGAGTGACTATATTATCTTAGATTGGAAGTTGCAGTCATTAGTTGGCTTCTGAACAGGATCAGATGCCAAAGCTAATCTGAGTTCTCTAGCAAAGTGTGCAACAGAGTGAAAAATTTCACTATAGCCATTGCTACAAAATCCCTCATGATACACTTCCATCTGTCTGATTCCTGGGAAGCAAAGAGTCGGCTACAGTGGGTCACTTGGCTGCCTACACTGAACAGTCGGATCTATGCTGTGGCATAGTTTGGGTCTATTCAAAATGTTTGTGCATTGTCCATGAGTTATTTCACATCAAAATTAAAGTAACAGAAAAAATAATAATAATAACTCAGGCTGTCAGCACGTACGTATCATGGAAATCCATTCAAGGTATAAATAAGCCCGGTCTTCTCTGTAAAGTTGTTCTGGGCTATGGGATTTGTCAGCTCTTTCAGTCTAAGCAGAGACACCGTGGTCAATATGTGGATGCGATTTCTGTCACAGCAGAGTTGGCTGATTTTCTGACTTCCCAGGAAATAGATGAACAAAGGGCTGTCTGCATTTCATGCCAAACACTTTCTTTCTCGTCTCATTCTCTCTCTCCCAAAAATGTTCTGAGGAGCTGGAGTCTCATTCATTCCTCGGGCTGAATATCCCTCTATTGTGTGCAACCAGAGACAGGCTTTTCATACGCGATGAGCAACCTAAAGAATTTTAGATGAGACGGTAGCCCAAAGTGTCTGGCTCAAGGACACAGAGTCTGGAGGACTCAGGACCAGCAGAGGAGCCTGCTGTCAGAATTTGAAGTCCAATGCCTCAGTTACATGATAGATGTTCACCAGCAAACTTCCTCCACCGGCTGTAAAAGATGCTCAGGACCAGCAGAAATGAACCTGCAGCCCCTCTTCACAATCTGCTTTGTAGCATGTATCCACCTTCACTGGTGCTCTGGATGATGAGCAGAGGGATTTGAAGCACTGGGCACATGGTTGTTTGCTTGGCTGCAGCCGGAGCAGCCTCAGCAGAGACAGGGCAGAGATCTTAGGGTAATCCTAACAGGTTTTAGGGAAGCACTGTTTACTCTTTTTTTTTTTTCTGGCTTGGTCATCAGAAACCATGCGGAGGTGTAGGCTTACAGGTGGAGATCTTGGTGGGTTCCCTTCGGCCCTCCTGGTGGGCAGCAGAGCTGGCCTTCTCCCAAGAACACGCCACGAACCTTTCCTTTTCTCTGTGTAGGCGCTGCAGCAGCTGTAACGAGGGGGAGGCAAAAGCCACATGAATATTCACACTTCATAACATTCCTTTTTGGCTGTGAGATCCAGCCTGTCCGACACCAGCTCACCCCAACCTCAGCTGATGCTTGAGACCGCGGGGCCTGTGGTTAATTGGCCGGTTGTAGCCACCCTGTCAGGAAGCTGTCAAAATATTAATAATCTAGCACCACTCATTTTCAGGGTGGAAGTTTTAGCGGCCAAGAAATTGAATTTCCAGCCCTGGTCGTGACAGCTCTGAAATTGGTTTAATGCAGGAGAGATCTTCCCAGCGTTAGAGCAGATAGGGAGCGTGTCAGTGTGCTGTGTTTCCACCCGGTCTTGTGGTTTGAATCTAAGTCAAAGCCAAGAGGCTATCTCGGTGTATCACCAGCTTACACTTGTAATAGGCCTGGCGAGCTCCTTGGCAAGTCCTCTTACCTGCTGCCCACGTGGCGTGTTACTCCGAAAAGTGAGCTGCACAGAAAATTGTGCGAGAGCCTTTTTTCTTTCTTCGGACCTGTGCTCGGTGCCCGGCTGTGCCGCGGGGGCGAGGACAGGCTGGGTTCTGTCGGCGTGCTGAAGCGCCGTCCGCAGGAGACTGTCTTACAAAGACAGGGGCTTGCCCGCGGTCCCGTTCTCCCCGATGTTGTTATAACTGTATTACTTCATTTATATCAGAAAGAGAGGACCTTTGCCTAAGAAAATGAACTGGAACCCAGGGGAAATAAGTTTCTCCGCTAGCTCTGACACCTCTGGTTTTACAGAGCACTCAGCAAACTGCTTGGTCTTTCAGCGCTCAGGATCTCTGCACAAAAAATGTAGGAAATAAATGGTTTTCCCTTCCTCTTGTTATGGCAAGGGTGTTTTTATTAAATGCCCAAAGTACTCCTACTGTGGTTTGAGCCTTTGAGGATAATTTTAGTATCAATAATAATATGATAAATCTAATACTTACTGCTAGTTTTCCAATAAGAGTTGTCTTCTGTATATCCGAACAAAATAGTGTCATGTTTAAAAAAGCGTAATCATTATTTTAGTTTATACATTGTTGTTATTATTGTCAACAGAAATAAAAATAGCAATATCGCAAAAGTGTCCAAAGGCCACAAGTCAATTCATTGTGCCCTGTACTCAGGTTGAAATGAATGCCAAGAAAATCTCTGTGGCCCTATGGATAGATGACAGGCCCAAAGCAGCCCATCTGGCCCTGCTTCTAGGGTTCTTACATTATTATTTTTCTTCATGATTATTTCAGGCTTTAGCAGATGAGGCGGTGTGATGCTAATTTAGGAAATCTGTTTTTCTTGTATGCAACTAACATATCTTCATCTTGTCCCATCTTGTCTCATGATCATTATCTCTGAATGCAAAGATGTGTTTCTGGGTACCGCTTTGGAGTAAGCAGAGCTGATAGCGGCGTTACCAATTCCAGACACTTTGTTAGAAAAATAGAATGTAGAGAAGACAATAGATAATGTGGGATTCCTAGATTATAAACGATCCTGGGGTTTCACCAGATCTCCAAGCTGCCAGGAATGCGATATCAGAGACAGTGCTGTCAGAAAACCCCTTTGGTGGGAAGCAGTTGCTTCTCCAGAAGAGTGGTGCTGGACTTCATGGGCCAGGTGCCATGTGAATGAACCACGTATGTATGCTGTGATCACTGCTCCAGTTCTTAACAGATCCACATTTTGAAAGACTTCCCAATTCCACCTTGAAATGAGATCCAAAATTTAAAAAATAGTCAGTTAAAACCTAAATATGCCTGATGTTTTGAAAAGAAAGGATACAATTTTTTTCCATCCAACCATGAATTCGATTTTGGGGTCCATCAGTAACAGAAAGTTGAGCAACAGATGAAATATGTGATTTTTCTGTGTGCGTCCCATCTGCGAGTTGCGCAGTGTGCAGCCTTTCCTGGGTAACTGCACACAGAGCTGCTCCGTTGTTGGTACCCAGCTCTTCTTCCCGGAGCCTGTTCTCCCCCAGCCTACCCAGGCTCTCCGGGGAGGCATGGAAGCGAGCAGCCCAGCTTGAGGAGTCGTCCTGAGTTATGTTCTTGTCAGCACTCATTAAACTGAAAGCTGTGTTCCTATCAGGTTTGCATGAGCAGCTGCCAAAGGCCAGTGCAGTGAATCCAGGCATTTTTAACTTTATAAAGTGTTTAGAAGAAACGCGTCTGTGTGGTGAACTGACCAAGAGCTGAAAGCAGAAGAACGCAATCCTGAGGTACAGTGGGATGGACCAGTCTGGGTTTGGATCTCAAAAACCCATTGGGTTCATCTGCTTTGTAGCCAGCTGCTAGACCATGGCACGTGTGGCTCCATACGAGCTCATTTCAGTTCAGGCAGCCAGCTCAGTTTAGGCAACCAGGAGCTCAGCATGTCTTGCAGAACCTCCCTGGGTTTTAGTCAATCCCCTGCCACGTGCCTGGGCAGATGTCCTTGCTGCTCTGCGGCAGGGTTACCGTGGACACATCCCCGTGAGCTGCAATCACACCTTTGTCTCCGTTCCTTTGCCGAGGAGTGCTGGGGCAGTTTCTCAGACTCGGCAGACCTGCGCTCCACCACAGGCTTTAGTGTTTTATAATGAAGCCAACACGCCAAGTATGTACCCTGGGCACAGACAGTTCCTGCAAAAGTGAGAGCAAATAGCCTTCTCGTTACATTTTTCAGGGGCGGTAAGTTGGATTGCTAGTTAACGCTGCTTCCCAGCTCGCTGGGGACTGGACCTGCCACGGATGGTGATTTATTTGAAAATGTGTTCCCTCCAACCCACAGATGGCTCGGGCAGAGTCAAAATACGTGTAGATAACCATATTGTCTCATCAAGTGAGTCTGCGCTCTGCAGCAGGGCTGTGCGCTCCCATGTAGCAGCTTGTTATTTTAAAACATATCTGCTCTCTCCTACTTGTAAAAGGCCACCAGGAAGACTTGTCACCAATCTCTCATGGAGCTAGAAGGGGGAGGAAAAGTGGAGTGTGAACAGTAGAATATCACCTGCCATCTGGACAAAGATGTGATGAGATGTACAGTTTGGATGCAGTTTTGCGGTTCTTGATCACGTGCCAAGAGAGCTCAGCCACAATTATTCCCAAGCATTTCAGACAGATGCAACCCGGGGCCGTGGAGGAAGCTACACTGGGCGGGAGGACGCTGAGCTCACTCAGCAGGCTGGACGCAGGGCGTCAGCGCCTGGGGGGGTGCTGCTGTGGGCTGCAGGGGGGCTTAGCCTGTGCACAGGACCTACAGGGCGAAAGCCCTGTCCTAGGAATAGGGGCAGCAACAAGCACTTTGGTATGAGGTTTGTGGGCATTTCCATTTCCCTCTGGCAGCCCACGTGTCTCTGAGAAGCCAGTGTCTTCATCCACGCGGGTCTCTGCGCATCGCTACCGATGGTGAACGTGTCGGTGCTGTTGGCATCAAAGGGGTGCAGATGCTCTGGTTGCTGACAGCTGTCATGATATTTATGATTCCGTATTTACTAGGCGCTCCTTAATATGTTTTAACTGACTTGCTGAACTCTCGGCTATTAGCGCTAGCACTGGTAAATACCCCAAGCCTTATTCTCTGGGAGGGAGCCGTTCGGTGTTTTTATCCCATCGGAAGATCCGGCTCAGTAATTGTGCAGAACATAAAAGAGAAACCCGTAAGTGCTGTAAACAAAGGAAAACTGTTACTCTGGGAGTATGTTAGTTAGATATTTCAGCACTCATAATTAACATCCCTTTCCTAAACTGTGGCACAAACTACTTGCAGAATAGGCTTTTTCTTTTATTGCCGCTCATTTCAGTGACTAAATTTATTAAGTCATTAGGTTTGCATGTGGATGTGTATATTTGCCGTTCTCCTTTGGGTTATAATAAAAGGACATCTTCAGGAAAAAATATATATACATAAAAAGATCTTTATTTATTTATTTGGCAATTTTGAGAATGTTTGTAGGGAAATGACAAGCCATACAAACAAGTGGCCCAGTCCTGGGGGATGCTGAGAGCGCAGCTGGGTTTGGGTACGACAGCCAGTGACAGCCTTCCTGCTGCCTGTCACCAGTCCTGCCATGCTCTGGGGACATCAGGGCCTCTCTGCTGCTCGGGGCTTGGCCCAAGCAAAGCAAGGGGCAAGTTGCCCGCTCTTGTGATCGGTACCCAGGAGCACCGCGCTGGTGCATAGCGGGGGGCCCTGTATGCACCTCCCAGCTGAGGATGCTCAGGGTGCCGGCAGAGGCGATGCCCCAGCCTGGTACGGGCAGGGGTCAGTGCTTCCCTTGCTTGCTTGGGTGGCTGTGCACTCCTGGAACACCCTGTGCCTCCTGAAGCATCATGTCCACAGGTCTGACAGCAATGTTTCTCCACCAGTGCCTTGTGGAGCTTCTCCGTCCTCACAGAAGTGCAAGGGAGAGTCCAATCAAGCTTGTTTTGCTCAAAGCTAAGCTGGGATAGATTTACCTGAGCATGGCAGGTGAAAGATGAGTTAGATTAGAAAAAGTCTGTCCTTCACACATCCCCCCCAGCCCATGTCAGGATTGGGGGCAGAGGCAGCCAGCTGCTCCTGACACCTCCCTGAAGGACCAGACTGGCTCACTTGATACAGAGGATGGCTTGTGCCTGGAAATCCCAACCACATTTCCATCTACAGATGGCAGGAGACACTACTGGGATCCAGGAAAATTAAACATCTTGTTTTTCTAAAACAGAAACAGCTTTTGGGGCAAACCATGGTATCTTACACTCTTCCTGAGCAGGTCTGATGCACTGAAAAAAAAACCAGAATGCCAGTTACATCCATTTGGCTCCCTTCTTTGATTCAAAATGCCACTGAATGTAGTCTCTGTGATTTTCTGTGAGATAGCTGCCATTTGACTTTTTTTTTTTTCCTAAACTGTGTGATTTCCGATTTCCAATAAAACTGGAGTTAGCACAAACCGGACCCACGTTTGTTTTTCAAAGCAGATCTCATTACTCTGCCGTACTGGAACTGCCTTTTGTTCAAGGGGTTGTGTTGAGATACTGAAAACAAGTTGGAGGCAGATGCTAATCATTTTGCATGTAAATGGCTAACATCTCTTTTACAAGTATTTCACACAAGTTTTTAGTTTAACAATTAAAAAAAAAAGATCTGCTTTTTCAAATCATTTTCAGTAACGTCTAGAGACATTTAACAAAATGCCTCAAGCTCTGAATCTCCATATAGTGAACAAATAAATGTATTTATTTCCTTTCTATCTGAAGATAATTTAGTCAACGTATTTTGGCATGAAGATAACACAGACAAGTGTATTTATTTTTTCTCCAAGTCACAATCCCACACTTTGGTGAGGAGAACTAGTGGCTTTCCTGAGCGAGCTGGGTTCAGGATGGTGCTGCCAAGGGACGAAGAGCACTGTGGAGTTTGTACAGGAAACAGAAGCGTGATTTATTTCTTTGTTTAAAGACTGCAAAAGGCTGATGATTAAAAGACGAAGCCATCTGTACCTGGTCATGTTATTTCTATCAAGTAGGGAGCTGGGAAAATAATTGAGTGGGGTTTGCAATAAGCCTGTTTTGAAAGGTCCCTGCACCAAGTGAGGGAGAGAAGTGGGTGCTGCTGACCCCAGGGCTTATCACAGCATTAATTGTGGAGGAGGATGTCCTTATGGCTTGCCAGAAGCACGTGGGGGACGCAGCCTGAGGGTCCTTCTGCTGTTTTTACCCACCCTGTGTCTGTGTGATGCTGAGAAAATACTGGATTATGGGTCTTCCCATCTAGCACATTTCATCAACACTGAGATTATTTTAAAAACCAAAGCAACCAACAGCGATCTGGCTAATAACTGAGTGGTTTTCCACAAACACCTTCAGGTATCTCCGATTTCAGCCCATGCTGCAGTTGCTGCTAGGAGCTTGGTTAGCGTGAAGCCTGATCTGCCCACCTGCGCTCTGCTCTTCCTTCCCAGTTCTCAGCACAAGACAACTGAACCGGCATGTCCCACCTGCTTTGGCACCATTGCCACAATTAATTTTGACAGCAAAGCGTGTAGAGAGGTTCTGCCATTAATATCCCAATAGCCTTTTGTTATGAGTTGCCACAAAGCCATCAGCAAGAGACTTGGGCAGGAACCACTTGACATGACAGCTGGGCCTTGTAAACTTGGGAGGCTTGACATTGGCCACCAAGAAGATACCGATGAAGAAAACCATAAGGGTTTTCGTGGTAAATAGGTTTAGAGGACACACCAAATATCCTCGGTGCTTGGGACAGTGCTCTGTGTCCTGCTTGCCTGTCTCCTCTCTTTTCTTTTACCTGCTTTTCCGTCTCCATCCCCTTGGTTTTTGTGTCAGGTCCTCACGCAGCAGTTGTGCGAAAGATTTCTGGAGCTGAAACCTGTGCAGAGCCCGGGGATTGCTGATTTGGCAGTACGAGGAATTGTGCTGGGGGACAGTGGGAACTAGTTGTTGCTAATGGTGTGGTACGTGTAATAAGAAAGATAATAATAGTGCATAAAACGGCGTTATTTAACTAGAACTTAGCTGTCAAATCGATGGGTTTTCTAAACCTGCCTAATACAGAGAGCTGGAGAATTGGTGGTGGTGGTGCCGTGGTTAGCGTCAGGAGCTGTATGTCAGCTGAACTGGGGGGACGAGGAACTGACCAGGCAACCCACAGAAACAGTTGGGCAGGCTTGTTTGCTGGTGTCATTTTGAGGGGAGCTTAAGCATTTAGTGGAAATTGCTATTTTTGCTTTATTTTCTATATCTTCGTTAAATTGATCCCTTTAAATATACCTGCTTTAAAATACAATATTTTGCTGCTTGTTTGGGCAAGGTGGTAGACACCCCTCCCCAGAGAAAAACTTTTCAATCCTCCTAAGGGGAATTTTATTTTATTAAGACGTTTGTGTTGGTGGAGTACCCAAGGCTTGGGAAAAGGGACTGAGTCGTCCGCTCTGGTTGTAGAGATGCTCTGCTTGTAGAGATGCTCCCCACCATGGGCTTTGCTGCCTGGCTGGGCGCGGTGCCGAGGAGAGCCCCGGACCCAGGCGGTGGTGCTGGGCAGAGCAGGGAGGACTTCGGCTGCAAACTGCCTGAGCCACGTCTTCCAAGGCCAGGCGAAGCCTGGAGATAACGAGTGGATTTAAGGAGTGCTCAAACACGGATCTTTGGGGAAGCTACTTCAAACACCATTTTCTAGTGCTCTAAGTCATCGGGTTCTCTCTCAACTTGCTTCACTCCCTCGTCCTAAAATATTTATACCTCCAGCAAGGAAGGCTCCCAGGGATAGGGCAAAATGACCCATTGGGCTGAAAGTGGTTTTATCTGCGTGGTGCTGATGGATGCAAGCTTCACGTTTGTGCAGCCCAGCTCTGCGCTTTCTGCTGCGCTTTATCTTCTGTGGTTTCAAGCCCGCCTGGTTGCGCAGGTCTGCTGCACACGGGATTTATTGTCGGACCAGCAACACTTTATATAACCCCCGGGGCACTGGGGAATACATGCCTGAGTGTTGCTGAGTGTTCAAAATACGTTCACTCTTAAAATGAGGTCTGCAGTAAATACGTGGCATTACTCCAGATGCTTTGCTCAGACGTTGGTCATGGGTTTTCCATTAGGAAGGATGGGGGAACCTGAGTGGTGAGGGGTTGGGAGCGCATCGCCTGCCCGTAGCAGCACCTGCCTGCACTCACGGGGCTCTGAGACGCCTCCTGCAAAATGGGATTTTGTTTGATAAAACAGTTTTTTCTTGAGAAATGCTTATTCATTGTAGTTTGAGGGTTTTTTGTTTTTGTTTTTCTTCTCAATAATATCATAATTTTAAGGAACCCAATGGGAGCATTTGTTTGGACAGGATGAATTTTCATTTAAGTCTGGGAAAAAAAACATCTCAGACCAATAACTGTGTCTGACTGTGAAGGGTTGGGAGCCCATTGCCAGAGCCCCCTGGCCAGCCAGCTCTTTTCAAAGAGGCTTAATAGCATTTCCCCATTTTTAAAATCTTGAGAAGTTTGTGAGACACAGCAAGTTTTCCTCCACAGCCAGGCACAGCCTCCTCCTGCAGTCTGTGCAAAGCCAGCACAGGCGGCCCAGGCACAGCCAGCCCCCAGCCAGCAGGCTCAGGAGACACCTGGGACAGCCCCTGTGTTCTGTTCCTGGGCAGGTCAGAGACCAGTTCTTTGCATCTGAAGAAATCCTTAGATATCACGTATGTTTAAAGTGACTTCTCCATTGGTCTCTGATTATTATCATTATTATTTATCTTTATTGAAAGATTTACAGGCGTTGTGCCAGCATTTCCTCCTGCCCCTTTTGAAAATAACTAAGTTGGTTACTTGGTTTGTATTCCCCAAACCCACTTAAATGTCCCTGATAAGCTGCTTTTTGCCCATAAATATTTGAAGAAGCCTCAATGTTTCAGACAATGACCACTGCACATTTCTTACCCATCACAGGGAAGGTAAGAGCGAAGCTGGGCGAGGCACTGGGAGTAGCACTGAGCAGCAGGGCTGTCTCTTTGCTTCTCAACTCTCTTGTGTTTTTTGCTTACTATTTCAGCCTAAATCCCTGTTGATGAGACCTGGGAGAACATACACACTTGACAATACTCCACGCAAATGAGGGCATTGCTCTGATGGGGTTTGCATGCTCACCGGGACACAAATTCCTGACTTTTCCTGCACGTTTTTCAAGCCCATTCACTGTGGGTTGTTTTGTAAACCACAGCTCTGCCTTGTCAGGGAAATAAAGCCTTCCCTTTCAGTGGGGAGTGTTCTGGATGAGGATCATTGCTGGGAGCTGGTGTTGCTGATGCCTGTTGTTTTCTATTGTTAAACCAACTGCAATGCGTGACCGCCATGTATCACTCGGCGATGCCTAATTTAGGAGATCAGTGATTAATTCTTGCCATTGCTTTTTCTTCTCTCTCTCCCTCTCTCTCTCTCACTGCAGGATGTTTTCACACCAGAGTGCAAATTTAAAGAATCTGTCTTTGAAAACTACTACGTTATTTATTCTTCCACGCTGTACCGGCAGCAAGAATCCGGACGAGCGTGG
This sequence comes from Anser brachyrhynchus, assembly GCF_964034855.1. Lineage (NCBI taxonomy): Eukaryota > Metazoa > Chordata > Aves > Anseriformes > Anatidae > Anser > Anser brachyrhynchus. Next base: position 12,309,734 of record NC_137703.1, on the reverse strand, counting down.
TTCCTGGGACTCAATAAAGAAGGTCAAATTATGAAGGGAAACCGGGTGAAAAAAACCAAACCCTCATCACATTTTGTACCCAAACCCATTGAAGGTATGGAATCTCTCCCTCCATCGTTGTGGTGTGGAGGGTGGGTGAGTTTGCAGATACAGATTTGGGGCTGCCTGGATGGGGGTGTTGGGAAGCAAGACCAGAAAGCAAGGGCGATGGTTGTAAAGTTTCAGAGAGGTGCTGGGCTGCACTATTAGTGTTTCATCTACTTGCTTTCCTGTATAATAAACTCTGCACATCATCCCATAAAAGCTTCTCAGCTTTGGCTTCCTAAAGGATGAGTTTAAAAACTCAGCCATATGAGAAGTTACTGGGAAGGGAAAGCAGCCCTGGATCACTTCTCAACATCAGTCGGTGGGCTTCCAGTTCTGTGTAGAGTCACTAGAGGTAGGGTTTATCTCAGCTGATTTTAGAGTACGGGACTCTGTCAATAGTAACAGGAGGCAAATGGGTCCTGCCAGCATAGCTGGGGATGTGCTTATACATCTACAGGTGCTCATGTTTTTGCTTGTCTGTAAAGACAGGCTTGTAAGTCACTGGGGGTAGAGAAAACTTTATCATAGATGTCCACAGTTGGACAAGATGCTCTCATGCCACATCTTCATCACAGCACGAGGCTTCAGTGGAAATAGTGGAGCTGAATTTTTGCCCTCCTGCTACTGCTGACTGTACGCTACTGAAGCGTGCCACAGGCTCATGCCATGACATTTGTTTATGGGCTGGGAACTGGCAAATGGGGAGAAGTAGTGCAGTAAGCCTATTCATTAACAGATATTAACTTGATTTTGGAAACAAGCAAGCATCCTTTTTCTGTTGCTCGGAAATTCAAGAAAAATTCAGCTCGGCATTCACAGGGCATCTGCAGCCTTTGTGCAGAAGGTGGAGGTGGTGGAAGAACAGAGAACAGCACAAGCTTGCTTTTCTTGTGCTGTCGCTCATTATTTTTTCTGTAGCCGGGAGCCTTTTCTTGTTTATTTGAGGCACCAGGGATACTCACTCCCTAAGCCCACTTGGAGTTTTGCTGAGGAATGGGACCTGTTTCAGGCATGAGGTTGGTCACCAGCTTCTCTTCCGTCTCCTCCTCTCCTGCCTTGGGCGGGACGAGAGGCTTCTGCAAGTGCTAGCTTTCCCAGCTGGGTTTCCAGCTCCTTCTGGTGTTTCTTTGCTATGTGGCTGGGTGTTGGCACTGATCAGTGGGTTCCTTTGAATCCAGATTTCTTTTTTGATGCAGCATGCGTGGCATCTGTTGAATGGCTCAATAGTTGTCTTCTGCATGCATTAAATTAGGATATTCCTTGTGGCTCTCCGCACAGGAAGACTTGCCATAATAGAGGTTCTTGACCCGCAGCGGAGTTCTCATTGCAGCAAATGCCTCTCTGGCTTTCATTTTGAAAAACCCAGCCCAGCCCGAGAGCTTCCCTTTCCTGCATTTGCCTCCTCCCACGCTCGCTTCAATCACAGCTGTCACATAACCTCCCGAGCGAGCGAGCGCTTTGGAAGTTGGCAGCCAAATTAAGGGCTCCTCCACCCCTTCCCTCCTCCACACGCTTTGCAGGCAGCCTCTGCGAGCGCTGCTGCATCAAAGAGCTGGCAGCCGCCCAAGCCGAGGCACGTGTCAGCTTCCCAAAGCATTCAGCTGTCTGGGGCTGTGACTCCAGCAGGAGGACTCTGTTCCCAAGCCCAAGATTCATTGTAGGTAGCAGAGGGTTGTGGGGAGGGCTGGAGTAAAGCGCGCTCAGCTCCACGTGACTTGTCAGTGCCGCATCCATCAAAGTCTCCGTGAGCAGAGCTTGCAAGCAGAGATGTTACAGAACGGGGGCAATTCCTTCCCTGGTTTAACAGCATCTTTCCCTTTGACGTGACTTGAAGGAAGCATTCGAAGCGCTCCCCTGCTATATGTGCACATCCCTTTTGCTGAGCGCCGTGGCATGTCCCAGCGTGTGAGCTCTGCCGCTTATTCAGGCCAGTACTTTCCAGCTTCGACCCGCAGCACGCACCCGGGTTTGCGTTTGCTCAGATCCCACCACCGGCATTAATACTGCGACGTGATGGCTGGCAGGGTAATGGATGCCAGGGGATCGTGTCCCTTGGGAAGGAGAGGTGTTGTGTACACTGCCAGGAATCACTTCACCCACCACTCCAATGGCAATTATCTCCGAGCTGAAACTTCCCAGTCGTTCGCCGTGTGCAGAAAAATTATGCAGCAGCTCAGTGAAGGGAACCTTTGCAGGAAAAGGAAACGCAAGAAAGCCCAGGCTGCTCACGGAGCTCATTTGAAGCCTGTTGCTCCGTACTGCTTTCTGAATTCAGGGTCCTTCCCTCAGAATTGCAAATGGGTAATAAGCTAATAAATAACTATGAAATATCCTCCCAGGTAACTTCTAAGGACCACATCTATGCATGTGCAATACGTATATATGCAGTAGTACCTGTGTGTGTGTGACCTATCACAGCCACAGTTTTATGCTGTGCTAATCCCACAGGTCGCTTTGTCTCCTGTAGATTATCAGGATGCTGGAGCTGCTCCGAGCAAAAGCAACTAGGAAGGTTTTTGTGCTTCGTTGGTAGGAGCGGTTGGTTTTGGTTTAGTGTAGGTAGATTTGCTTGTTTGTTTTTGAGAGTAGCATCGAGCTTAATCAATATAAAAGCACAAAAAACTTCCTAAGTAACAACAGGGGAAACGTTAAGTTCCTCTCCCATCTGTGCACAGGCAAAGCCAAGGCAAACAGCCTGGCAGGCAGCAGTTAATGTACTGTGTGGGGCCACTTTTGGTTAAAAACACACATACGCAACACATTTCTTTTGATATTTTTATTTCTGATCACTGATCATTCGAGCTAAATGAGCCTTTAAAGTGCAGACATATAGATTGAACCAGACTGCACAAGAAATTAGCTTGAGTATAATTGTCACTTGGACACCAAGTAATCTTTTAAAGCAATTTCAATCTCTTTAAGTGTCTGTAGTGATTAGTGCTGGACAAACACTTCTGTCCGTGGTGCCTCTTGTTCATTTCCATATTTAAGCCCACCTCAACTAATGGGAGACTTTTCCAGTCACTCAAGTAAGAATTTTATCAGATGCTTATTGTGGATGTGCTCTGCTATTTTTATTTCCTTTTCCTTGAAGACATCACTTCCAGACTGTTCTCTGAAAAGAGCTACGTGTCAGTTCATCTCTCACCTGGCCCAAACCAGGATGTACCTGGGGTGGCAAATCTGGCCACAGAAAGCAGAAGATGACTCTTACTCCCTCTGAGTCAGCAGAGCTGCCCCTAAATCCAAACTCACGGTGCCTCAGCCCTTGTGACTTGGACAGGTATCAGATGGGAAGGTGACCTGGTAATGACTAGTCTGAGCCCTTTACTGCCACTGATGGATATCCACACACAAGAAACAGCTGCCAGATCCTTCCTGGTGTGTTTTCCTGCAGAGACAACATCCCAGTTCTAGTAAAGCAGTCTTCAGATGTTGCAAAGAAGTGCAAGACACTGCTGAGTAGGAAGATATTGTAGGCCTAATGAAAACACTTTAAAGAGATCATCTTAATCTACACAAAATCCTAGAAGTGCTTTTTTTTTTTTTAATTGAAAAAAGAAAAAACACCACAATACTCTCAGTCCTACCTAAACACTGCTCCTCTTTTGGGTTTGTCTCTCAGGCAGACAGGCTGTGGTATGTTTGCTGTTCCACACTAGCTCATTTGTTCATCTATCAAACTCCTAATCATCTTATTAGAGGGCAAACGCAATGTATTCTAACTATGCTTTTGCTTGGCTTTTTGTTATCCTGTGCCGTGCTCCTTACCTGAACAAACCGACTCCATCTGGCAGCACCCCGCACATTTAGCCGCCGGGTAGCCGTGAGCTCAAACGCCTCTGAAACGCATCAGCTGGGATTGGGTTTGGAACACAGTAATTAGAGGCAGAAAACGAGGGTGCATAATCACCTGCTCCCTCCTGCCCCTAGCTGTTGCTCAGACAATTAATTCCCTCCACCGAAGCAGTAGCTGATGCAGCTGCCGTGGCCTCCTGCTGCTGCAGTGACACCCGGGGCCGTGGCAGCCGCCGAGGGGAAGAGGCCGGGCTGCCGAGGATGCCGTGGGGCCAGGCTGCGATCCCGCAGGGCTGCCCACCCACCTGCTGAATGGCAACGTGGAGAAAATTTGGCTCCTCCTAGCTCCCTAGGGCCTGAGGCAGGGAAAGCCGGGTGTATGGGACATGCACTTAATAAGCTTTGCCCTGTGTTCTGGAGGGAGGCAATGGGTTTGTTGGCACCCCCTGAGCCTCCTCCGCTTGCAGCGATGCTGAGTGAGACATGGCAGGGGTCAGGGCACACAAAGGTGGGTGCCTCCCAAACGCAGCCAGCCCCTGATGACCAGGGAGACCGCACGGGGTGAATTCCGTTTCGCCGTGTGGGTGGTGTGCCAGAGCCGTGCTTGGGAAGCAGAAATGAGGCTGGGCTCCTGTGCCAGCATGCAGATGAGAGATTCGTGTGTTCCTGGGTGACGGGCGGTCCCTCCGTGCCTTAACCTTTGGGAAGGATGCTCATTGCCTTCCCTGTCTCCCTTGCTTGTACCCCCAGTCCCCTTCCTGCCTAACTGCTTGCAAAATTGTTTCCTGGGTATGCCAAAGGTAGGCACCGCTGGTGCGCAGGGAGGCAGAGAACTGAGAGCTGCAAGCACCAGCCCGGGGCCCGGCCCCGCTCTCCCTCTGCCGTTTACGCCCGTGGCTGCGCAGCGGATCAGGCTCGCGGTGCTTTCCAATTACAGCATGAATATGGATGTGTTGATTAGAATCTGGGACATAGGAGCTGATTATCTGATTGAAGCTCCAAAGCATTAGCTTGGTTTCCAGACATTAAGGGCTGTATTTGGCTTGGTGTGTGGGTGTGGGTGGGTGGGAGAAGCGAGGCAAAGCAGGGAGGGGAGTCTTGTTCTAGCCTAATTGCTCATCCTTCCAGAGCTGCCTGGCGCTCTGCATAGCCACAGACCTCCCCGGCGTCCGGGCGTGCCACCTGCCACGCTGCTGCTGGTTCACCTCAATGCAGGTGATGGGGGCAGCGTGTCCCCCCCCACACACAGGGACCCCAAACTCACCTGTCAGCGAGGGCTGGTGATCCTGAACCACAAAGATTTAGTTTAAAGCTGGGAAAATCTGGGCATGCACGGCAGGCCATTTGCAAACATACCCCCCTCCCTGGTCCGTGACGAACAGCTCTGCGTGTGAGTCACGCTCAAGCTTTCCCAGTACAGGGAGTAACAAACTGCAGGCCAAGAGCTTGTGTTGCACAACATGTCACCCTGTCCTCAAAGCCCCACGGGCACCCGTCCGCGTGCATCCCCTCGTGGTGCCGTGCCTACGCACACCGGGCAGCCGCTGTGCACACAGGTTTGCAGCCACCGTGGTGCAGAGGCTGCAGCTCAGCGTGTGTGCAAGCCTTTTGAGACTCTCCAGGCAATATTTGGTACGTGAGGCCATACAAATACTGCGTACCCTCATACTGTAGGGGTAGCTAAATGCTGACGCTACGCCGGTCCTATGCTGCTGTAGATTTCCTGGCGTGGTCTGCTGGCACAGCCTGTCTTGTGCTGAGGCTTTGACAGCGCTGGCTGCAAAGCACAATGTGAGCAGCCTCCAGCCAGGCCCCTTGTCAGTACTTGTATCACCTGCTAGACGGGAAGATAAATATCTAATTCCTGCCTTATTTGCTTGCTAGGTGCAGGGTTTCTTTATTTTTTTGTTGCACATGTTGTTTACTTCTGCAGCCTGATTTGTGGGCCAGTGTAGATGCAAAATCCCAAACTGTGGCTTGAATTTCTCAGCGTGATTCTTTGTCCTTCTGGGCATGTGGGCGAACTGGGGCTGGGAAGACAAGTTCAATAAGCACAGCTGCCTGGGGGGAAGCTCACCCAGGGGCCTCAAGCTCCAGCCTGGGACCAGAGAGGTCAGGGTGAAGCTGACACTGGACTCGAGGCACAACTTTGTGTATCGGACAGCTCTAGGGCAACACCGGCACAAAAACCCAGCCCTCTGGGGCAAGCATCACGTCAGAGATCAAGGTCAGGCTTAGAAGGGATGTGCAGCCTCATCAAAAGACCATACATCTTGGGCTAAGAACCCACAAGGGACCATGAGCACAGGTTTTTCTCAGTCGTTAACTTTTTCCATGTTGTTCTTTAAGCTCTTACTGTCCAGTGCTAGGCCACCTGAGCGGCAGTTTGGGCAGCCGTAAGGTCAGCGCGTTGCACAACAGGAAAGTCACTGCCACAAGGTTGTCGAGGAACACGCGCCAAGGTGTGTGGGACAGCTCAGCAGCCGAAAGGGGACGTGAGCTCACTTCTGTCTTCCTGGCAGGCCGCTGACAGGCTACGCGCTGTCCCTGCAGCACTCAGACCGTGCGGTCCCGCCGGGCAGCTGACGGCGGTCCTGGCATTGCTCATTCTGGCCCCGACACATGGGATGAGTTATTCATGTTCTCTTTTTTCTTGTTTTCATCAAGTAATGATGCTGCAATAACAGTTTGCAGCGCAGCCCCTGCCTCCCAGACATGTTGGGAGGCCCAGCTAGTGCTTAAACTGCTTTGAAAGCTTTGTTAAAGGTGCTCTATGGGAAAAGTCATATTTTTTCACTGCTCACATATTCAATGCAATATCCCGCCTATTAATACACAGTTGACTGCACTTTATCTCTGTCCTGTATTGTTGCACACTGCTATAACTGTTTATCTAGCTAGGAGTAAAATGCAGAGCAATAATGTCATTTGCAGCCTGCCTCTAATTGCCAGGATTTATTTGCAAATCGGGGGCGGTTATAAATATAAATGCTTACATCGCTTTTCTATACATGGCATATTTGTTTCATTTCTTCAGATAATTTTTGAAATTTTGTTCTTGTTGATTACCCGGAACCAAAACCTGATGGGCTCTATCACCCGTGTTTGAGCTCCAGGCAGTTGTTTGTGATGTGACAGCTTTACAAAATGAAGCAGTAGGCAATCAGTTCTTTCATTCCTAATTTTTGTAAAGATCCGGACATGAGATTTAAAGTCTGGACCCATCTCAAGTTCTCCACTCCAAAGTGCCTGCCCTTGAAATGCCTCAGTATTTGCAATGAGCTCATCAGAGCTGCTCCTCTCGGTGTGAGCACCTGCCCCTGGTCTGGCACAGCTCGCGTGGCACGAGGACAGCCACGAGGACATAGTCCCAGTGGTGAGTTAGACAAATGCTTGACGCCGCACAGGGCATGGGGATGTGCCACGGCTTGGGCAGACACTGCCTAGGCTCCAGCAGATTCGTGTTTGGAGGCACACGTCGCTTTGCCAGGGTCTGGAGAGAAGGTGCCCTCCAGCCACTGCGTTCTCAGGCACTGCCAGGTGACCGTGCAGAGCTGGGATGGTTCCTGGCTTGCCGTCACTGAACTCATCCCCACGTGTCTGCTCACAGAGTTTGCCCTGGCTGACTGTTGATTTAGAGAGAAAAAAAAAAAAAAAAAGTGCGGAGAACAAACCTCAGGTCTTGGCTGAAGGCACCAAGATGGGCTTCAGTCACCACTTCCAGATCCAGAGCTTAACACCCAGAAGACTTGGATGGCCCAGATGAAAGTGTGATTTTGGTTCAAGACGCCAGTTACTTTGTGTTGGAGATTAAGGACTGGGCACCAGGTAATTCTTGGACCTGTTATTAGATGGTATTAGCATCCTGAGACAGTAGCTGATGCCGGTAACTGGAATGTTTATTTTATGTATGTGAATGTAATACTAAAAAACAGTAAAGCACACAAAACCTAGAAAGACTTACCTGTGAGAAAGCAGAAATCCCTTGTTTCTATCTGTGCCGTTGGAAGGATCCAAGTACGGAAGGAGGATCTGGCACGGCAGCAAAGGCAGGTAACAGGTCTTGCTTGAGAACAGGATCTACTGCTGGGTCACTGGGGTTTTCATAAGCCTGTGTGTGTTTGTATTGGGGTGAAAATTTCAGCTCCATACAAAGAACTAACTCATTCTGGTCACTGACATCTGTGACTTCAGGGCTGTTAACGGGTGTTAACGGGTGTCTTTTCTGTTTGCAGTGTGCATGTACAGAGAGCCATCGCTGCATGAAATTGGAGAAAAACAAGGACGCTCTAGAAAAAGTTCAGGGACACCAACCATGAATGGAGGCAAAGTTGTTAACCAAGACTCGACATAGCTGACAAACACCCTCCCTACCTCCAGCTCCTCCCCTCCCACCCACCTTCCCACCCCACCTGGCGAAACCACACTGAGACGACGACAGCTGAGCAAGGCAGGACCTACCGGTAGTGGCTAGGAGTCCGAACTCAAGAAGCTTTCTTTGTGTAGGACGAGGAAACCGAACCCCAGATCTTGCCTGTTGCAACGTTTTAAACAAAACAAAACGAAAACACACACACACACAAAAAAATAAGTGAAGAAAAAATGTTTTAAATCAGGACTCCATTAACATTTTCAAAAGCAAACTGTTTGCTCTGTGATCAAAGGGGGAAAAAAATCTCATCTCTGCATAATATTAATAATAACAACTAATAAATATAATAATAATAATAAAGATGTTACCTTTAAAAATAAAACAAAGCTTTTGGAATATTGAACTTAGCATATGATGTGCAAGAAACACAGACCAGGGCGGTGCTTTCTGTCTTATCCTTTCACCTCACGTTCACACCACTGCCGTTACCGTTCCCGTTTCCCTGGGGATGGATGGGATTTTTTTACACAGCAGGAACGGTAGGGATGGATTATGGCTGTGTTTACCCTGCTATCAATAAAATATGGCCTGTCCGAATTAGGAGTCTGACAGTTACAGGCAACAAACTAGCAGCTCTGTATTCAGCTTTTTCCATCTACAGTCAAGCACTGTGCAGTTATTTGTTGCTCGTGTCACTATGCGAGTACGTTTGACCCACGTCTGCCCTTTTATGCCTTTTTATCATAATTATTTATATTTATAGGCTTGTTTTACTGTATTAGTTGCCAGGGGAGTTTTAGAAATGGGGTTTCAGGTCTTGCCGGATGAAATGATCATATTTATTAGGGGAGAGTTAGAAGCAAAGGGGAAGGAGAGATGGAGTAAGCAGACATGCACTGCGTGGGGGGGGCAGGGGCTGCAACGCTGGAACAAAGGCGTAGGTGGGTACAGGGCAGCGAGGGGGTGAGGAGCTGCTGCCCTTTCTGCCAGCGTGCAGAGGATCCACACATCTCATTTTACACCTGTAGCCTAAGCTACAAACCCCTCTAACACAAAGCCTCACCACAGCCAAGTCTGTTACAGGAAGGGAAGCCCTGAGATGATGCGGCAGCCTGGGTATGAGTATGGCCTTACTCCAAAATACAGAGGAAAGCATGAGCTGCCGTTTTTCACTTCTGAGTCAGGCTCAGGTGCCAAGAATAAACCCCCCCTGGCTTCCTAAAGAGAGCCCGGGGGCATTGCTTCAGCCTGCATCAGCTGCGGTGTGAGCAGGGCTCTCCCTCTCACCTGCTCTCCTTGCCATTTGGGGTCAGCAGCGAACCACACAGCCTCACTCCATGGGCAGTGCTATGGGCAGCTGGCATTTCTGTGCCCGCACACAGTAACGGTGGCCTGTGACCTTTCTGCACCCAGGAGCTGCAGGAGAGACCAGCAAAGTATCGATGTGATGGAGATGCTGTTGTAAAAGCATGCGCTGCCCTGGCTGGGGGAGGTTTTGCTGCTCGGGCCATGGTCGTCCCCAGGATGCTGTGGCTGACCCAGGCGCTGAGCAGCCCTCGGCAGCATGGGCACGTGGCAGGGCTGGGTGAGTGGCTGCACAGGCCCCGAGAGGGGAGGGCAAGGAGACAGCCACATCTCAAGGTTATGGAAGACTCCCAGGACCAGCATGAAGGAATGCATTTCGGGTATGGTTTTTTGTGGTTTGAAAAGCTGAAACCATGAAGTAAAGAGCCTCGTGTTGTGGCGGTGCTGCATCAACCTCCAGGCAGCCTGCCTGTGCTGTAGGGACAGCAAGGGACCGGTGCCTGTGGGCTGACAGCACAGCACCAACAGCAGCCCAACGCTAGCTTTAAAAGGCACACACCGGCAGTGAAGCTTGCTGGGGCATGCTGGGGGTAAGTCACGCCTTCCCTCCTCAGAACACCCACTCCCACAACACTGGGTCACGAATACAGGTTTACCTTGGGGGCATCCCCCCAGCCCGGTCTTACCTGATACAGCTCGTGGTCTACATTTCAGCTTCCTCACAGACTATAGATACCCCCCCCCCCCAAACTAAGGCGGTGGGGGTGTGGGGAGACACGACAGCTGCTAACTCACTGGGGAGATGTGCAGTGAAAGATCTGGAGCTTCAAGAGCAATGCGCTGAGCAAGCAGGTCCCTGAACTAATCAGGCCACCAAGCAGCCAGGGCACGGTTTGGGCATTCGTGCCGCAGCCCTGGCGTTCACACAGTGGCACAGAATTTGCTGTGGTTCCTGCTTCTGTGGTAGCTCCTGGGGGGGGATGAGAGTTGAATTTCAAGTCGCCTGAGAGCTGGGAGCCCCTCACCTCGCACCAGTCCTGGCTGACCTGCCAGGGAAGGGTCTCCCTTCACTTTTAATAAATACCTTGGAGCTACACAGTTGGGCTCTGCTTGCTTTCCCAGCATTTTCCCCAGGGAATGGCTCAGGGCTATGCTAGGCATGAACTTCCCCGGCTGCTCTCCTGGGTGGAAAGCCCAACACTGGCCTCGGACGAGAGCAGCCGCAGCACCCCTTGGCACCACACACCTTGGTACCACACGCCTCTTCGGGCCCAGCCCTGGGCAACCTGCTAACATCACTGCTGGCATCTCCAGCAGATCCAGAACATGAGACCAAAAATTGCTGTGCCCTTGTGTGCAGGACGCTCTTTGCCAGACCCCAGCGAGCAAACAGCAGCTCCAGCGGGTCCCCGTGCTGGTTTTTCTGTTGTGCAGCTCCCCCCACGCCCACGTGGGGCCTCTGCCTTGCCAATTTTCTTTTGCCAAACTCTGCTACAGCCCCTGGAAATGCCATTTCAGGCCCAAATGTGAAAATAATCTTCTGTTTTGGCCCATTGTGTTTGAGCTAATCACCTCCAGGTGACCCTCACTGTGCAGGCCCACAGTGAGAGCTAACTAATCCTGGTCACACCCAGGGCCTGCACTGCCTCGGAGGGCGTGGAGAGCAGGTCTCTGCCAGGCCTTGGCAAACAGTGAGCCACAGCTGGTGGCGTCTAACCACAATGAAACCCTCTCACACACCTCAGGAAACACCGTGCACCTCCTGACCTGTAAGGAAGCTGGAATTACCCCTCATGGGGTAACGCAGGTGAAGCAGGACAGCTTCAAACCCACTGGGGCCTCACAGCCCAGCTCCGTGCTGGGTCTGGCTGCAGCAGCTCTTGCCCAGGAGCTGCTCGGCTCCAGGTGCCCCAGCGCTCTCCACATGCCCGGGAAAACTCACAGCTTGCAGGCACCACATAGGGCTCCACGCATTTTTTGACTCAGGTGCCTCGCAGGCTTTCTCTCCAGGCTCCCTCTCAATGAGGCCATAGGGGTTTTGTCGCCTATCCATCAAGGAAAAGGGGAGTCAGGAGAGAGTTTTTTTTTTTTTTGTGAGGCTCCTACAGTCTCGTCATTGTTTCTCACTGTTATTTCCCAGTGTCAAAGTCCTGATGAGTGACTTTATTTATTTATTTATTTATCCATATGTGCCACAACCATTTCTGGCGCTCTGTGAATCAGTTTAATGTTATAGCAGCTACAAGCCTTGCCTAGCCTGCGTAATACTACGAGGACAAATTCTCTTCCCAGCTATGGTTGCATGGCACTGGGAGTACCTCTAGCACAGAAAATGGCCCAAAAATGTGTGTCATAAAAGTAAGATGTTTTCATCTCACCTAGCCCCTGGCAACTGTTAGCTCTGCTAAGCCTGCAGCAAACCTTTGCTCTCAAAATAACAGATGCTGCCATGACTTTTGAATGAATGGAAGAATTCAGACATTTTTAAGTCCAACGGCAGAAAGCTCTTCCTCACACAGAAATACATTTAATGTAAAGGAATCGTTATGTTCCACCCTTGACTGTCTTTTAATTGTGATGGCTGCACTGCTCTGCCAGTACATGCTGTACAAAAAAAGCTCTTCTTGCTTATGCATCAAGAGCAAAACTTGATAATACAGCTCCAGTTTGTGCCATCAGGGATTTACTGGGGAAAAAAAAAAATCAGAAAAAGCTACCAGCACAAAAGACGTGCCAGCAAGTCATGCCACGTGTCAGCACTGCCATATGACGATGTGCTGTAAAGTGAAGCTAACACTCAACAAAGCAAGTTACGAAAGTTGTCTGTCAACACCATTTTTTAAAATTTGCGCTCAGATAGGGTCTGGCTGATAGAGCCCACACAATTCTTCAAGCTGTCACCAGCCTCACTTTGCACCTTTATGCCTTAAAGTGCACCGGTTGTGCACCACGAGTGCGGACTCACCAGAAGGATGCAATGTCCGCATTCCCTCAGCAAAGCTGACATGCGAGCAGTGTAAGCTCCCCAGGCTGATTGCAGCTAGCAGGAAATGAAAAGTGCCATCTTGCCTGGTTTCATGCCAGCAAAGCTGAAACACAGACGTGTGGCAAACATTAAAAAACTGTCTTTTTGAGAGCTACAGTTCCTAAAAGAGAAGGCTCTGAACAGTCATCAGTTAAGCAAACAAAACCAAGCTTTCCTAATGGGCATAAACTCAAATGCATTACTTTTAACACAGGGACTCCAACAATGAGGGAGGGCTTAGACTCAAAATATGGCCAACACTAGAGCCCCAGCAACTGTGGTATAGTCCTGGTCCTAAATGTCTGCATGTCAAGTTCCATCAAGAAAAATAAAGGCAACAAGAAAAGTCATGAGTGTCTGCAGGGCCAGGTTCCTCTCCCCAAACTGGAACTAGGTGTTCACTTGCTGCTTTGGGATGACCCCCTGCAAGCACCTATGAGTAAAATCAGGAGAAACACCACGGCACTGCCTCAGAGAAGCAGAATGGTTTCCATGGCGTTCACGTCTTCCCTCTCCCACAGCCAATGCTTCAGCCCTCAGGCTGATTGAAGGCTGTTTCCATGGAGTAAAAGACAGCAAAGCCTACCTCCTCCTCAGCAGCACAGAGCAAGCCTTGACTGCTCTGCTTTTACTGCTGAAGAATTATCGTGGCACTGGCAAATTTTGTGATGGTCTTCTTGGACACCCTGACTAAGGACAATGAAATGCCATAAGCCAGCTGATACATTTTCAGCATTGTCTTTGGGCATATGAGCATCCCAAATCTGCTCAAACCTTCGTGACCACAAAGTTAAAGCTAAAAGTACCAATTCATCACAGAGCATTTCAATTCATGATACCTGGATAACTAACTGCTAAATGCACTGAAAGCTGGATGCCTCCCCAGCCTGCTGCCCTCTCGGACTTTGGGCAAAAGAGGTCTTGGTCACCATAGATCCAGGGCTCATCTCACCAGTGCAAACGTCAGGGATCACTGCGATGTCGTAAGGAGCTCACACAAGCTCCAGAGCATCCCCACCTGAGGCAGTTGGAGGATTTGACCTTTCATAGCCTTCTGGAAAGGACAAGGAACTCTAGTGAAACAGCTGCTTCGAAAGAGAGAAGATATATAGGTTGTTTCATTTACACTGTGCTCTGGTGCAGGCATGGAGGTAATTCATCTTTGGGAAATGCCATTAATGTTTACTGAGCAATACAAATGGATCTGAGCTCTCCAGAGAGGAAAAAAAATGCATTACCAATTAAAAAAATAAAAAGTGTCTGGTTATGGAATCTGAGGAGGAGCAGAGGATAACCATCCCAAGAGTCTATTAAGAATGGGTTATATATTGTTCCATTTTCCATGCTCATTACAATCACTGCCCCAATAATAGCTACATGCTGTGCCTTTTTCTATTCTAGTACAATTTTCCCCATGGGAACTAAATATCTCAGTTTAAATACTGAGCAGAGCCAGTAGAAGAAAGCAGCGTGTTTCTGCTGTGCTAACCTCGTGTGTTAATCTGCATCTTAGGTAGCTGCTGACTACCCCTCGTGCCCATTGCTTGATACAAAGATGAAGGAGCAGCACAGAGGAGGAAGAAACTGTTGGCCAGGCAGTCAAACTAAATGGCATTGTGAAGGTCGATGTAGGTCAGACAATGTCTTCTAGATGTACTTGGGTGAATTTAATTTCTTTAGCTCTGAGACAAATTGCAAGGAAAAAAGCCATCATTGACTCCATCTTAGTGCCAGTCCCTAAACTGGGACTTTGGTGACATTTAAGTCTCATCCAGCTCCTCCTGGCTTGGCTGGTAAATGCAGTGCTGCTTTCCTTTCTCAGGGGCCGGATTCCCTGGAAGCTTGTGCTTGCTGAGTCCTCAGGGCACCCTGGTCCAGACGAGGCAGAGCCAGCACCCCAAACTCTATGACACGGAGATGTCAGCACCCCTGTGCTGGTGTCCCTGCTCGGTGCTCGTGGTGCATGAGGTCTCCACCCGCTGGCAAGCAGCCGTGCTGCAGGGCTGGGACAAGGATGACAAGGTTTTGGCTTATGAAGTAGTCTGCTATGATATGATAACAGGATATGATAACTATGATAACGGGACCCTGGAAAGGCAAAGAGCTTCCACTTTGACTATGCCTCACAGAGGTCACTTACCAGCTCTGACGCTGACACTCCTTCTTATTAATTCTGCTTTCCAACTTACTGCACAAACTGGCAAATGAAATAATTCTGCAGAATTCACCGTTAAACAAAGAGGCAAGCCAGTGCAATTTGAAGATCAAAAAGAGGTGTGTTTCACTTTGTGTTATCTTCGTGTTTAATTTCCGCTATTTTCTGTGCTTCCTGCACATCAGACAGAACAGACAGCAGAAGCAATAGGGAGCAACTCACTGGGAAGACATTGATTTCTGGCATGGATGCAGGAACCACTCACTGTCTCACCAATAAATGGCTACACAAGTAATTCCCATCTCAGCCATAAATCTACAGAAGTTTTCCTCTGAGCTTCAGAGGGGTGGTTTTCACACAGTTTTGTAATGAACTTTCACAAGGTCGCACTCAGGGCACTGCAAGGTTTGCCCGTCACTAGCAAGGCTTGGGTGATTCTCCCAGCAGGGTCACTGGGCTGCAGTGTAGGACATAAATCTGAATTCACACCGTACAGTCAGTGTGTGGCACCACAGCTAATCACGCAGACTCAGAGACACAACTTTGCTATGGAAGAGGCTTAAATTCAAGTCCTCCATCTTCAGATTCTCTTTCCGCATCTTTCCCCTATAGAACAGAAGCCAACTTTAAAATTCTCTGCTTGCCTCTTTTTTCTTTAATCTCCAAATACACATACTGTACTATTTCAGTTGATGGAATAGGCCTCTTATAAAGCAATGGCATTTCAAACAACACGAAGATTAAGAGTGGAATATATCTGACTGTCAAGGATCACGATAACCTCGCTGTAGACCTGCACAAAGTTTGGAGTCCACATCCATATAGAAATCAAGCTTCAACTGTTGCAGCTTAAGACCATCTATTATTAATTCAATAAAACCATTTTTCTGTTCAAAAATACATTCCCTGGGAGAAGCTTCTGCAAACACATCAGCAGGCGGTGGCTTCAAAGAGGCAGAATGGATGCACTCCGGAGAGTCAAAGCTGGAGGTACTTGGAATGGAAAGGCAGGCTCATCAATGAAGTGAAATCTTTCCGAAGGCAGCATGAGCTTGTTTAAGGTGAAGGCTTACTTTTTCTTTGTCAAACAGTTGTCTGCTACTGCAAATCTGCAGGAATAAGTTTTAAACCATGGTAGCTTGTACTGAAACAATTGGCAAAAACAAACAAACAAAAAAAAACAAGAGAACAAAACCCCACATCAGTTCCATACTGCCACCCACCTCGATTTTGCTTTGTTTTGGAAACTCTAAGGGATTCAGAATCAAACTCACCCTTAGGGCATCTCCAATGAAATCAGTGTGCAACCCTGGGAATTAATCTTGCCCAAGCCTCATTTTCTCTTTAACTGCAGGAGCCAAGGTCATTTTCCCATCTGGATTTTGCAGATGCTTCTGCACATACTGATGAGCTATACCTTTTGTCAAACCTTGACCATCATTTTCGGAGCTACAAAATGACTGCACAGTGTCAGAGGATCACAGGAAATAACATAGAGTCTCTCGGTGTTAAAATCCAGACCTTGTATTTGCTATGTGCCAATTTTCCTGTGTCACCCAAAGCTATATACAGTATCTTTCCACAGGGCAGTACAGGGCTTTGTCCTCCTTTGTTTCCAAAACCTCTCCCTTAATGCCAGATGATGCCCCTCATTCTTGATTTTAACTTAGGAGAAGCTCCTCTGTTCCACATCTGCAGGATTTTATTTAACAGTGTTTATCTAACAGTACCTAAGGGCTGGGAAGGACAAGCAGACTGTACAAATAATTTTTTCTTTTTGGAGAGAGAGTGTGTCAGTCTATGTATGGCTGTAGCCTCGTGCCCTTCTTATCTCCCCAGTAATACTCCTTGTGCCAGGACATGTGATGTCTGGATGGATCTGACTCTGCAGGAGCATGTGAAGATAACTTAGACTCTGACTTGGTCAGCACCCTAAACACTGTTTTTGAATAGCTGAGGGCACAGATGTACTGCATGCATGTCATTAGGGCAATAATTCCCAGGTCCAAAAGAGCAGATGGGCCCCAAAATGAGGCGGCAATTGATGCAGATACCCTCTCCTTCACAAAGAGGTCTGTGCCAGACATGCTGGCCAAGCATCTACCTGACATGTCCAACTGTACCTACCCCATGGACACGCCATTCAAACACAGCAGCGATTATAAGTCAATGTATTGGAGAAGAAGGGGCTGCAAAAGCAATGCAAAGCCTGGGAGCAGTCTGCACAAGGCTCTCTTGTGCACAGTCTTTTACCCTAGTCTTAGTATGAGCGCATCACCTCCTCAGTCTATAGACCTACTGCAGTCTATAGATCAAGCTGCTCTTCAGTTCGTGGTCCCTCAGTGCTAACACAGACAGATGTCAGCTACAAGGCAATAACATGGGGAAATTTGTGGTTTGTGATATTTTAATATCCCGGGCAGAGAATTATTTGCTGTTTAGTGTGCTTTAAAATGGTCTCCTTCTGGATGATTGATAGCTTTACTGCTCCTGGACAGAATAGCAAACAGCCGTGTTGTTAAAATAAGAGAGAGCTTTTGGATCATCTCAGGGCAGCGTCTTGGCAATCCTGGAGCCATGGTGGGTCATGGAAAGGCTGAGGGCTTATGGGGAAGATTTGCTACCTGGTGCAGGCACTTGCAGCTGTTTAAAGTTCATGTAAAAAAGATCTCACCATTGATTATTTAGGCCAGAAAGGCCAGATGTAAATCATAGCCTTGCCACTTGTGTAGCAGACCCTCACGACGTATGACCAGCAGTCAGAGATGAGCTTGGCCAGAGGTGCGCAGCGGGACGATGGAAGGGCTGCTGCGTTTTGCTGGAATTTGACGTGCCAAAGCTGTATTTACATGATGCAGCAGAGAGTTCATCAAGAGGCTGGAGACCAGGTAATCAGATTCTATACATGTTTACTTCCTGATTGTTTATTCAGTAAGGATCGCATCAAAACCCCACTGGAGGCAGTGAGAGAGTCCTGGTGACTTTGCTGCAGCCCGAATCAGGCCCGAAGCGTTTGCAGTTCAGGCTGTGCTGTACTTCGTGCAACTGGACTTCGGTGCCCATGCTTCCAGCAGCCTGTATCAAATTAGGAGCTCGCTTCTGAATAACAGGTTCGTCAGACATCTAAACCAGTCCGAGGGCAACCTTTTGTAACGTGGTCCACACGGCTGTCCTGCCTTCACCCACACCTCTTCAGCAGAGCCATGACCCTGGCTCACCCACTAACCCCCCAGCTTCGTGGCCCAGGTGGAGGAAAGCAACGCTGGTGAGGATGGCAGAAAAGATGGAGCTGCAGTCTAAGAGAATTGGTGAATTCTGAGGTAAAACCTTTCCGCGTCCAGCTCCACACAAGCCAAATAAAGATGTGCGCCCTGGCAGCTGGCAACATTCGCTACGTGTAAAGGCACCAAAGGGAATGATCTGTCAAAGCCAGGCCATGTCAGATGTGGAGTCAGAGCTGATTTTATTGTCTGTTGATTGCTTGATAATGAAGATCCTTTGTCTGGTCTACAGAAGATTGAAAATCTAAGTAATATTTTTGGTGAAACATTATTCCTCCAGTGAGAAGAAATACAGTCTCTGATTTGTATTCCTCTGACTTGAAATCATTCATTTTAAATGACTGTTTGTTCTACTAATTTACAATCTGGGCAGGCATGGAAACAATTTATTTTGGTCGGTGAAAGGAGTTGAACTTGAGTT
Organism: Anser brachyrhynchus; assembly: GCF_964034855.1. Lineage (NCBI taxonomy): Eukaryota > Metazoa > Chordata > Aves > Anseriformes > Anatidae > Anser > Anser brachyrhynchus. The sequence goes on along the minus strand of NC_137703.1, from coordinate 12,291,290 downwards.
CGTTAAGCGCATGTATGCTTAGTTGCTTTGGGATGCAGCACGACTCCCTGCTAGAAGGAGATTTCTGGAGTGGCAAGAGCTCCTCAGTGAGCTCCACGAAGATCTCCTCAGCAAAGGACCTGTTCTTCACCTTCACTGGGCTTTAGAGCAGACCCGCTGATAGCTGTAAGTCAGATAAACAGGAGGGCACAGTCAGTGCCAAAGTGACTTTCACAACCATCCCTACACGATGCAACCCAGACACTGAATCGGTATTCCCAGAGGAACGCTGTCCAACACGGACCTTCTGGATGAACTCTTCCCGAATGGGGACCATGGGACCACTTGGCTCCGAACCCCGACGTGAGCCCTCCTCCCTGCTGCAACAGAGTCCTTGTGCTTCTGCCAGCCTCATCAGAAACTCACTGCTGGAAACATGGAAGCTCTCTTCCAAAAATCCAACCCATAAGGATGCAGATAAAATAAAATTTGGACATCTCTAACGATGCTACTATCCCAGTAGATAAATTATCAGTATTCAGTGCTAATTATTTTTGCTATACCCGTGTCTGCCTTGCAGCGAACTCCCCAAGACAGAGTTCTGATGTCTGTTAACTTTATTTTCCCTAACGTCTAAGCAACCCCTTTTTCTTTTTTTTTTTTTTTTGAAAAATGCTTGCTATTATTTGAAACAGACAAGGAATTGGTATTGAACAAAAGCCGCGTAATGTTGTCTTTCATGATATACTCAGGAATGACTTGGACTACGACAACGTTACATGAGGCAAGAATTTGTTTAAATAGCTTTCATTCTGGTTTTCCACTGAACCTCAGTAATAGTGCATTAAATATGTGTAGTTCGGTACCCCAGCACAGACATTTTGTTCTGTAACTCAGAACGTTTCATCTTACCACTCTGAGGATTCCTGCCAGTTGGCAGCTTTGCACATGTGCTAAATTGCTAAATTTTCAGCATTTACCCACTTATCTAGTTTGACACAGCATGCCTGCATGAGGCAGAGGGATTTGGGCCTGAGAATACAGGCACGGACTTCCAGGGTTATAGCCACTTAAACTGGTGCTCTGCAGTCAGATAGCATGGCAGCAGGCCCCTTGCAATTAAACTGATAAACAGCAAAATATGTTAGGAGCTGGATGAACTGAGACCGCGGCCACCTAGCAGCAGGGTGATTTGCAAGAGACCGCACCGTGAAGAGGAGCCATACACAAAGCCTCCCTAGTTCACTGCAGACAGATCATAGAATCATAGAATCATAGAATATCCCGAGTTGGAAGGGACCCATAAGGATCATCAAGTCCAACTCCTGGCACTGCACAGGTCTGCCCAAAAGTTTAGACCATCTAAGTGCACAGTCCAATCTCTTCTTAAATTCAGACAGGCTTGGTGCAGTGACTGCTTCCCTGGGGAGCCTGTTCCAGTGTGCAACCACCCTCTCGGTGAAGAACCTCTTCCTGATGTCCAGCCTAAACTTCCCCTGCCTCAGCTTGACACCATTCCCGTGGGTCCTGTCACTGGTGATAACGGAGAATAGGTCACCTGCCTCTCCACTCCCCCTCGTGAGGAAGTTGTAGACTGCGATGAGGTCCCCCCTCAGCCTCCTCTTCTCCAGGCTGAACAGGCCAAGTGACCTCAGCCGCTCCTCATATATCTTCCCCTCTAGGCCCTTCACCATCTTCGTCGCCCTCCTCTGGACACTCTCCAACAGTTTAATGTCCTTTTTGTACCGTGGTGCCCAGAACTGCACACAGTACTCGAGGTGAGGCCGCACCAGCGCAGAGTAGAGCAGGACAATCACTTCCCTCGACCGACTAGCAATGCCGTGCTTGATGCATCCCAGGATACGGTTGGCCCTCCTGGCTGCCAGGGCACGCTGCTGGCTCATATTCAACTTGCTGTCAACCACAACCCCCAGATCCCTCTCTGCGGGACTGCTCTCCAGCGTCTCGTCGCCCAGTCTGTACGTATAGCCAGGGTTGCCCCGTCCCAGGTTCAGGACCCGGCACTTGCCATTGTTAAACTTCATGTGGTTGGTGATCGCCCAGCTCTCCAGTCTGTCCAGATCTCTCTGCAAGGCCTTTCCACCCTCATCCGAGTCCACAACTCCTCCAAGTTTGGTGTCGTCAGCAAATTTGCTCAAAACACCTTCTAGTTCTACATCCAAATCATTTATAAAAACATTGAAGAGGACTGGCCCTAAAATGGAGCCTTGAGGGACCCCACTAGTGACCATCCGCCAGCCTGATGTGGCCCCATTTACCACAACCCTTTGAGCCCTGCCCGTCAGCCAATTGCTCACCCACTGCATGATGTTTTTGTTTAGCTGTATGCTGGACATTTTGTCCAGTAGGATCCTATGGGAAACCGTGTCAAAAGCTTTGCTGAAGTCCAAAAAGATCACATCAGCTGGTTTCCCTTGATTGACTAGATGGGTGATCTTATCATAAAAAGAAATCAAATTTGTTAGGCAGGACCTACCCCTCATGAACCCGTGTTGGCTGGGACCAATGACTGCATTGTCCCCCAGGTACGCTTCAATAACTTCAAGGATCATCCTCTCCATAATTTTACCAGGCACTAACGTGAGACTGACAGGCTATGGTCTTCTTTCTTACCCTTCTTGAAAATTGGCACAACATTTGCCAGCTTTCAGTCCAATGGGACCTCTCCAGATTCCCAAGATCGTTGAAAAATAATTGAGAGAGGTCCTGTGATGACGTCAGCCAGCTCTTTAAGCACCCTGGGATGAATCCCATCCGAACCCATGGACTTGTATGGATCCAGGTGGAGCAGCAAATCCCGCACACGTTCAGGGTCGGTTGGGAGTTTATCATTCCCACCGTCATAGTCCTCCAGCTCAGGGTACCCTGGGTCCCAAAGCCCATCATCAGTGTTGAAGACAGAGGCGAAGAAGGCATTAAATGTCTCTGCTTTGCTTATGTCATTGTCTGTGAGGAGACCCTCCCCATCTAGTAGCGGACATATGTTTTCTTTGGTTCTCCTTTTTCTGTTCACATATCTAAAAAAACCTTTTTTATTGTCTCCCACAGACATGGCCAGCTTCAACTCTAGTTGGGCTTTGGCCACACGAATTTTCTCCCTACAAACACGAACAGCATCCCTGTATTCCTTCCTCGTTGCCTGACCCTCCTTCCAGCAGCCGTACACCTTCTTTTTTTGCCTAAGCTCCAGTAGAAGTTCCCTAGTCAGCCAGGCCGGCCTTCTGCCCTGCTTGCCTGACTTCCAATATTTTGGAATCGCCTGATCTTGTGCTTTTAGGAGGTAGTGCTTAAAGACTGACCAGCACTGATGGACGCCAGTGCCTTCAAAAGCAGTTTCCCAGGGGACCTTGCTGACTAGTTCCCTGAGCAGCCTGAAGTCTGCTTTCCCCATATCCAGGGCTGAAGTTTTGGTGACAGTTTCCCTTCTGTCACCATAAATTCTAAACTCAACCACTTCATAGTCACTATGACTGAGATGGCCGCCAATTGCCAGATCTCCCACAAGACCCTCTCTGTTCTCCAGCAACAGATCTAGGAGGGCACCTTTCCTAGTTGGCTCTCTTAGCACCTGCACCAAGAAGTTATCATCTAGGTGCTTTATGAACCTCCTGGACTTGCTCATGTCAGCCGTGTGGTGATCCCAGTTGACGTCTGGCACAAAAGCCACTCTACACAAAGCCTCCCTGGTTCACTGCAGACAGATCATCTCCTTCAAAACTGAAGAGCGAATTCATGCCATGCTCTGCACCAGCTATCCGTGGGTTTGAAGTGAGGTTTGGTCCCAGACCAGAAAAGCATTTGTCTCTGTGTCTTGGGCCCAGCTAGGCCGGAGCAGCCATTACCTGCTGCCAGAGCTGGGGCTGCCCCTCGCGCTCACAGTGCCGTTCACCTGCCCCTCTCTGGGGTCAGTCGAAAGCACTAACCCAGAAGACAACGACTTGCTGGTGTAGCCCCTGACCAAACTCACCCCAGAGGCAGCCAAGAGCAGGCACTGGCACGTGGGACGACAGCTCGTGTCCAGCAGTGAGGAAGAGCCTGGCTGCAGGCCCGCGGCTGTGGGAGCAGGCAGCCCTTTGGTCACCTCATCCGTGGTGTCAAACCACGTCCCCAGCACCAGCTGTCCTCATCCCAGGCAAAACGGCTGGATCAGGGGGCTGTGGAAGATTTCTAGCCACCACTAGATCAATGAGAGATCCAAGGCCCTAGGTTGGCTTTTGCTTTGAACCAAACCAGGCCTTCCTTCCTCTGCTGGCCGGTGTCAGACATGAAAATTAACAACAACCCATGAACACGAGCACATTAAAGCCATGCAGCTACGACGGATACACAGAGACAAGGTCATCTCAGCACAGATGGCTGCTCGGAGTATTTCTAGCAGTGTTTGTAACCAACCAGCCCAGAGACAGCCGGGGCCACCACGGACCCCCAGGTCCCCCAGCCATGTGTCCACAGGCAGTCTGCAGAGAGCGATGCATGACGGCAGCCTGCTGACAGCCTGCTCGGCCTTCCTGACAGCAAATAAATGGCCTGAGCTTCGTAGCAGCGCTGTGCCAGGCTGCCAGCTGTGCTCTGCTCCGCTCTGGGTGCACCAGGGACACGGCTTCAGCCATGCCCATGCTGACAGCCTGGCCTCAGAGCTGGGAGCAAGTCTGGTTCTGGTTTAAATACATAAATAAGCAAACAAACAAAATCCAACCAAACTACAACAAAAAAAGCCCTTTTTACTCAAAAGTGAAAGAGGCTTGTGGCCAAAATTTCCCGTTTTGCAGCATTTCAGAAAGCTCCAGTCTTTGTTCCGGACTGAAACTCCAGCCCAGTTGGCATGAGTCCCGTGGGTTTCAGGGCAGCTCTGATTTCTTTCTCCAGCTTACACTGCTGAAAGCACTGGCTTACGGAAGGTGAACAGCTTCTAAGAGATGGGCTGGAGCCAGCCCTGGCCTCCCTTATCACTGTTTTCCAGGGCTTTTCGTGCAAGTGGCCAGCAACTAGCTAGCAGGGGAGGGCACCCACAGTAGAAGCAGAGAGCCGAGGACTGCTGGAGACAACAGCCCCTGGAACAGCCTTGGCTGAGGTGTGCAGTAACGTCACAGTGAGACTGCCTGTAAGATGCTCTGGAAAGGAGTTAACTACACTTCTACTGGACTCTTCACCTTTGTGATAATCCGAGATAGTTATCCTCCATGCAAAGCAGCAGTGCTGTGTCTCCCCATGGTAAATAACAGTGTTTTACTGAAATTGAATGAAATAGCACTTCTTTTGTTGGGTCAAGCTCCTGAGCTGTACAAGGGGAAAACTAACAAATAAAATAAAAAAAAAAATAAAAAAAAAAGCACATTGCTAACAAATCTGCTGTTCTGAGCCTTCCCAACCTGCAAAGGTCTGGATGCTGCAGTAAATGCCAGCTGCCTCTGGCAGCCTGCTCCCAGCCCGCCTGCCCTTGCCCACCCCGAGGGGAGCAATTCAGCCTTGTGCTTGCTATGCAGACCCCAGAGCAAGGCAAGCTGGGCCCTGCTCCCAGCCCTCCCTCTGCTTTATGATGCTGTGCAGCTCAGAGCCCTTCTCTGAGCCTCAACCCCCCTACCTGTACCGAAAGGACAAGCCACCGGTCTCTTTGCAAAGCTCCAGGCACGCAGTGCAGCAGCAGGGAGAGGGAAGGACGAGAACTCTCCTCGCTGCTGCTCTGTGTGCAACAGCCTGAGCTTGAGGGATGATGAGAAATGGGCTCAGGCCTCCTCCAGGTCTGGTTTTGGATGCAAACACCCTCTTTGCTGAGGATGTAGAAATCTAAATCTCCGTCCTCCTGTACTGCTGCTTGTTTTCCTACAGTGCCAGTGAAAAACGACATTTTTTTTCATTTGAAAATAAAAGTGCTTAGCTGGCAAGAAAAGCTCCATTAAAAAGGCAATGGAAGCTGTCACATCTGTACCGCCTGAACACCATCTGTCTCCCAAGTTTATTCTGAAAGAAAACAAATCCCATCCAGTTCCCATGCCATATATCAGTAAAATGCTTGGCGGTGGCACTAGGAGAAGGAACGAACACATTTCAATTAGACAATAGCATCATAAACCACCAGCTCAGTAAATAAAAACCTGGAGGTTAACATTTGTAGAGATTAAGTAGTCTGTTAAGTAAAGTTTACCATGGCATGTTAGGCTTTTTGTAATACATAGCTGTGTACATGTAGCATCCAAAACACGCTTCTTGGCTTTCCTATCAGGCTGTTAGTTTTGCTTTAGAAATATGTGACTGACTCTGAAGAATTACCTGAGACTCGTTTGGAGCTGCAGACACCTGCAGAACAGAGATGTCTCTGTAGCGAGGGGAAGGACAGCAGAGTGATGGAAGAGGAAGGCAAAAAGGCAAATCTTATCTCTGCTCAAGTGGCTGGTGACCAGTGCTGGAAACAGAGGGTAACTGCTGCAAGTGGGCTAGTTGCCATTCACAAAAACCTAATTGCCAGGATACATGGAAGCGGATGCCGGGGTAATATCTTACTGAGAGAGTCCTGAAGTATACACATATACACTAATTTCCAAAACTGTATAACCACTACAGATATGAGATAACTTACTTCCTTCTGTCCCCAAAATCTCAAACTGGCCTCACAGATATTCTGTCCTGGCAGGATGGAGGGGCAGCCGAATACACAACAAGCCTAAGCTAAGGGCGGATTCACTGTGCCTTGGCTGGTTGCACAGACAGCGTTTACAGCTAAAGCAGAGTGAGCCTGGGCAGGCTTCAACTACTTCCCAACTCAGCTAAATGCCTTTAAGATAAAGCAGTACAAACAGTCAAGAAAGCTACTCCTGCAGAGTGCTCCTGGGGGAGCAGGTCCCTGTGTGCACAGGCAGGTCTCACACTGCTTCTGAGAGACGTAGTCCTCTGCCAGCTTCAAGTGGCTGCTCAGAGCTGTTGTCACTGTGACCCTCTTTATGAACAAGCTTTGGGACAGAATTTTTTCAAAGCACCTCGGGAATCTTCAGCATAAAAGCCACCGGCGCATTCACGCTGCAGTGGATGGGGCATCACAAACAACCCCTTGGGAGAGCCAGAAACACCGATCCCACCTTATACTTTAGGAAATGAGCCTCCGACAAATGCAGTTTCACAAAGATGCAACTTTCACAACCCTCCAGTAACGAGTCCAGATCGTCTTGGTGCAAGCACTCCCAAAGAGTTGCTGAAACCTCCCGGCTGCTGAAACACCCCGGCACTGCTGCGCTCTTGCTCCTGTACTGCCAGTTCTGCTTCCTCGTTCCTCCTGCTTTTGCATCACTTTCCCCCCCACGTGAGCTGAGAAATTATCTCAATTATTCCAGCTGTTGTGCTGCACCCTGCGCCGTGCTGAACATAATCAAAGCTAACAAAGCATGCTTTGCTGGCTCCATTGTAATCTGGCACTGAAAGCAGAAGATCCTAAATGAGCAGTGCTTCAGATGATGTCATACTCAAGGGAGTTTGGTGGGGAGAGAGGAGGGAAGAAAAAAGAAGCAGACTGTAGATTTTACATGGCTGCTTTTTTTAATCATTAAAAAACTTCAGAAAGTGTTGATGGGATGGGATGGGAAGAAGTCACGGTTCTGGGAGTGCATCAGTCTCGGTATCTTTTTGATACACAGCATTCTTAGAGAAACATCCCCCAGGACACCTCAGATTATGAATGCAGATTTACCTGGCGCTGTGCTCATGCAAAGCCCTGGATAGCCCTGCAAATTAATTCCCTTATACTGACACAGGCAAGATACAGTCTTGCACTTTAAACACCATGATTAATACAATGGTGTCTTGCAGGTATCAATTTCAAACAAAATGAAAGAAAAAGAATTAAAAGACTGTAGAGAAGACCTCACATTATACAAACTCCCAGGTTATTTCCTCAAGCAGAGAACCCACCACCAGCTCCAGGGTGGATGATAATAAAGGCGTACTGCTGGCCATAGCCCTAGGCATAAAGTCCGTCTGCCCACCCTGCCCCACCCAGGCCTGCTGCAGTCAGTGCACAAAGGAGCTCTCGGGAACTCACCATGGAGAGGGAAAGAGGAATAGAAATCAGTTGCCCAACGGTCAGCAGAGAAGGGACTGATCCCAATCCAGTGTCCACGTGGTGAGAGCAAGCACTGGTTGAGCTGGAGCAGTGGCTGAAGACGCTCTGCACTTGGGCGTGCCCTGGCCCTGCTTTTCTAACTGGGCTTACCTCTGAGAGCATCTGCCAGCAGGTTACAGGTACGTGGTCCCATTCCACTTCTACCTTTTTGGCAGCTAAGTCTCACTGCAAGAAACTAAGAATACCCCACATGCCCGTGAAATGGCATTCCCCTCCCATGGCTGTTTTTCCAAGTTCTACTGGGGGCTGCCTCACCCCAGGTAAGAACAGCTCTATCAGTGTGAGACTAAAAGTCTGGCACCTTGGGGACCCTAAGGACATCTCCAAGGAGTAAGAGAGCAACAATTTCCTGAATACCACTGATCAAGACTCTCCACATCATGGCCCCACTCCTAGAGACTTTGAAGACACTTAGTGCTTTTGAAAAATTCATGGTGGCATTCGCTATCTTTTCCCAGATGCTGCAAAGGCCAGAAACTTTGCAAGTTTTCCTGCCGCACCTTTTCAGCAGGCTGAGAAATATTTGTTGGCTTCTCACAGTTTATGTTGACCACAGCAAACTCTTCTCCATTACCATCCTCTAATACTGCATCCGGAGATGCACATTCCAGGGACACTGAGAGCCTTACAAGTGCAGAATAATCTCCCAAAATCTAGGTACAAATTGCCCAGAATGAAGAAGAAAGCCCTCTGTGTGCTGTAGAGCTATAGTACACAGCTGAGAGGCCAATCCCCCTCTCATACAGAGCAGCATTAAGCATACAGTCAGCAAATCTGGGGCAAAGTTTGTGCACCCCTCTGCAAGACATCATGCAAAGGTGATACCCACGTGAGCACATGGATCTCTCACCCAGCACCTCAAGGGTTAATGTGCCACAGCAGACACGAGGTAATCTCTGAAATGAGGACAGGCCTCCAAGAACAGATTGATCCAGGGTTGCCCTTTGGTTCCCAAATGCTGACAGACAGCAGATTGATCACTGTGGGGTTTGAATTTCTCTCCTGACAATTCAAGCAGGCGAGGGCCGGGAGCTCTGCAAACACATAATCTGTGTCTGGCACTCGCTCGCTCCACGCTGAACAGCAATAAAACCTTTTCAGCAAGCTGTTTCTCCTCTGGTCAGCTAGTATTCATGTCCAGCTGAGCTCCTGGGGCGATAAGTACAGCAGCCCTCCTCCTCTGAGGCAGGTAAGTGAGACATACTGTAAAGAAAAGCACGGGGTATCAGCACATCTCTCCCAAAGGGGCTGCCAGCAGCTCAATGCCACAGTCCCTGTGAACTAAACATGAGGAATAAGGGGTATTTTTTTTCCAGGGAGCCTCTGCTCCCTCTCTGCCATCCTCACTAGTAACTGATCCATTTTTTGTTCCTCCTTCCCCCTGGCTCGGTGTCCAAAGAGCCGTGCTCCGACGCAGGCCCCAGCAGCATCTTTGCTAATTCTCAAAGTGCCACCTACAGTTTGTGCGAGTGCATGCGTACGAGCACATGCATTCAGAGGCAGAGACATGCTATAAATATATATATATATATACACACACACATAGGAGTACTGAGAAATGAGCGAACCAGCCCACAGCTCACATATGAGAGGGTAGAAATCCACCTGGAAATGCTTCTGCACTTCTAGGGAAGGCAGCAGCGGGTCCTCTAACTACTGGGAAGACTGGGAATGAAATAGGTGGCTCTGGCTGCACCGGGTATGCTTTGTGAGTGGGCCTCGGTCCCTAGCTCAGCAAGCACAGGGAAAGGGAGCTGGTCACTGCTTTCCTCCCTGACCAAGTACAGCCCTGGATCTGGCAGTACCAGCTCCCCCGAGGCACCAGGCAAATGTTGGCAAGTGGGAGCAAGAGCTAGCGGGGAGCAGAGTGATGACTTCCAGAGTTGCAGTGATTTAGCAGTCACCACCAGCACCTTGCCCCATGTCCCCACTAACCAAATGACACAGAAGAGCCCTGCATGATGGAGAAGGCTTTTCAGAGAGCAAGGCAAAGGATGTGAATGCAACAGCTGAGACGCTTGGGATTTAACCAGAACTGGCTTTCTACTTCTTTCTTTCTTCACTTATTTTCAAGGAAAAATATCCAGGTTTATAAGAAATATAAAAGGTTTTTGAACAAAACAAAACAAGCCTGTTCTTTACTCCCTAAATATGATTGAAATATATATACATATATATACTTCAAATCATTTTCTTACAGAGGTACTTTAAGAGAAATAAAAGAGGGCTTGACAGGTCATATATTCTACAGCTGTCAGGCTAGTTGAGATGCTCACAAGCGCCATCCCTAGATCCATGGGAAAAATAACAAACAAACGCTCTCAGGAAGAAGCTTTCCTTGGAGATTTTCCTCCCGCTTCATCTGGGTATTTCCACTCTGTTTCCACTCACAGTTTTCTTTTTCCTTGGGGTTTTATTCATCCCAGAGAAGGCTCTGACGAACTGACACCATCGATGAAAACAACTGGCCAGATGTCAATCAGTGTACGGGCAGGCATCAAACAGCCCCGTGTTTGCTGAAGACCCTGGTCCTAGCAGGAAAACCACCCGCAGGATGGAGCAGATGCTCACAGAAGATCCTGGAGAGGCTCGAGTGCTCTGCTCTGGAGCTGCTCTTCCTCTTTGCTCCCTGCTCCAACCAACCCCAGAAAAAAAACACCACCACGCTCTGTTTTGACATGGACACACTTGAAAATAGTTATTTACAATGATTTCACTCTGAGTGACAAGAAAACAGGAGCACAGAATGGTTTTTAAATGCACCCTGTGGCTAAAAGCCCAAAAGCAGCTGGCCTCTGGCCAGGCTATGAGGATGAACAACGATATTTTGGGGCAGAAGCGGCTGCGAGCCCAGCTTCTTCCTGCCATTATTTGACTCTTTGAAATGTACTTAAATGGAGAAGTTGTTAACTAATTGGATGTCTTTCAGTCTGACTCTTTGCTTTGGCTCATGATATAATAGATATACAAACAGCGCATCTCCAATACCCACTTCAGCCATCAGTTATTGCTCTCACCAGCCTTTTTTTTTTTCCTGTTTCTTTGTTGTAAGTTTAAGCCTTCTGTGGGAAAAGGAAGATGGAAGACATTTCTTCCTTTCTGTGCATGAGAAACATTTTTACTCTAGATTTTAACTGATTTCTTGCCTTTTTAAGAAGTAAACAAAATGTTAGAAAGTCAAAATCAAAGATGAAGTATTGAGGTTGCCCCAATTCCTTGTTATTTTTCCAAATCTGATTTTAATTTCTGTTCCAAAACCCCAAGCATCATTTACAAATCTGCAAAACTATCACAGAAAAAAAAAAAAAAAAGCAACCCATAACATTTGCACAGAGCCATCTGGAAAACTACCGTGTCTGCTCCAGCTCCGAATTCAGTGGCTCAGACCTGGCCTCCCCAGCCGTGGAGGCAGGAGCCGGCTCCGTCCTGCAGGTGATGGGACCACACTGACTCCCCCAGCAGGAGGCCCGGTTCCTGCAGGGCAGGTGGCCGCAGTGGCCTGGGACTTGTCCTGCACCGTCCCACGCTGACCACGCACAGGGCACAGCCTCACTGAAGGCTGACCCGACACCACCAAGAAGGGCAAGGAAAGCTCCCTCAGGGTGGGCCTGGCAGGATTTGGGCCTGAGCATTTAAACGGCTTCTCCTGGGATAGGCTCTCAGCACTGCTGAGCAATACAAGGATAACTAAACAGGCCTTTGATTTATTATTATTTTTTTTATCTGCAGGTGATTCCGTATCTGGCAGTTCTTTGCCAGGCACTCTGCTCTCCCGGTCTTTTCCTGCTAGAGAGACAGAAATTTGGTGGGGGTGGAGAGAAGCAAATTGAAAATGCAAAAGGAAAATTTGACCAGACTACTCCCACTCTTCAAAAACTCATGTATGAGCGAGCTGGCTAGATGGGAGCTTAAATCCCAGATGTAGATAGAGTCATGCAGCAACATCCTTATTTATACCCTGCCTCCTTCCCTCCCCCTGCCTCTCAGTTTGGAGCCTCACGGCCACCCACCAGGCTGCTACAAACCCCAGAGAAAAGGGGGAGTCCTTGGCCAGGGATCATCCCCCAGACTCACCACCACATGCCTGTCTGAAGGAACTGCTGTCCTTGCTCTCAGGAGCTGAGCCAGCCTGTCCTGGGAGCTGCTGCAGGTGAAGCCACGCACGCGTAGCTGAAGGTCCCCGTGCATTTAACCACAGCAGGGTGGGGAGAACTTGCTCAGCCCAATTGTTGCTGCAGAGCTGAAAGGCACAAAGACAGAAAAATAGATTTTGTGGAAAGCCTAGCTGCCCTGTTTCCGATGAAAATGTGGCTTTTACAGTCATGCTGCAATGCTGTAGGCTTCTGCTGAAGCCTCCTTTTAGCAGTCTGTTGGAGTGGGTGAGGACAGGAGGGTAAGGGAGTTCCCATCAGTTTTCTGAAACCAGGTGTCTGAGTACAGGAGACCACAAAAGCCCTTCAAACAGGGGACAGACTACAAAGATGTCACAGAAGGGACAGAGCTAGCCACATGAAGCTCTGACAACACAAAAGGCCTTTTGTTCTTAGAGATCACAGTCAGCTAACCACGGCAAACAAGCCCAGAGGAAGTTAGACTTCATTAACTCCAACTCTCACACAGGGACTTGTAGCGTGCTGCACTTTGTGATACACCCCAGCAAAAAAGCTGGGTGAGAAGGTAGGCTGGAGCTCAGGAATAAAGTAAAAGATCACCTGCAACAGCTTGATCGAAAGGAAAATTGTGGTCCAGTGCATTTGGTGACCTGGATCCAAACTCTGGCACGGCCACGGAGCTGCTGCATGGTCTTGCACAAACCCCTCACCCAGAGACAGGAGAGCAAGGTCACGGTTCCAGGGGCAAATTTTGCATCAGAAGGAGCAGTCTCCTTTCACTGCCTGCTCAGAACTGATGGGCTGCCTGAGCTGGCTTTCTCCAGCAGAGATCAGTCTCCTGATCTGCCCCACTCGTGGAAATGGCTCTCTGGGTCCGTGTCTGAGCTGGATTAGGATCTTCCCTGTGCCTCTTCAGACACTCAGCAAACATGCTGCGCATACAAACACTGCATGAAAACGTATGTGGGGAGGAGTGTGCAAGGCTGAATACGCAGGGGGAGAAGAAAGGAGAACATGAGAAGCCAGACATCTAACAAAAGAGGAGGAAAAATGATCAGGCAAAGCAGTGAGATGAGAGAGAACTGTTATTAGAAGCACGAAGTGAAAAGAGGCAAATTAAACACTAGTTCAAACCACAGTAAAAACAGCACAGGAGGAAAAGGAAAAAGAAAACACCTGCAAAGGAACCAGCCCGGTGCTTTGCAGGAGGTGCTATCACACTCACACACCTGCTCTGCCAGCTCCTCACGGAGCACAGCCTGGAAATTCACTGCAGGGCAGGGGGGTCCCTGGGCTGCCCCCCTGCCAAGCCCCCAGGCCTTCTGGTGGCTGCAGCTGGACCAAGATATCGAACCTGGGGGCTGGTTCTTGGTCACTGCGCTTAGTTATCTGCAGCAAGTATTGAACTGAAGACAAAACAAAACAAAACCTTGGCAGATTAACTCTTTGGTTGATTTCTGAGACATCATTACTTCCCCTCATCCACAGAAGGAAGTGGGGCCTGGGCCACTGTGACTAAATACAGCTGAAAGCAAAAGTTAAATCCGGAAACATGATTAATTGGTCCAGAGTTCTTCATGTAACGGTCTCAGGTGGGAGCATTTCTAGTAGGATATCTCAGCAGGTTGTTTAAGATGAATCCAAATGTCAGTGTACCAGCTATTTGCTTTAACGCGAACATAGGTCCTTCGGAAAAAGAGAAGAAGCTGTGTTTATATGCTTGTGTGTTAACAAGTGAGTTGGATATTTAGGTTGGAGATGGAAGCATCAACTAAAGATTTCTGTGTTGTGGTTTTATAGCTAGGACTCACACTCTGGGCTTCTTAAAGAGCACTAGTTTTACTCCTACCCCAGCCTCCTCTCCTCCTGCCACTGCAGGCTGCGTTGCTGTTCTGCCTCGCGAGTTCTGTAGCGACGTATTTACTGATTCAGCTGGCAGCTGGGGAAGGTTGAGCTGACCTTGCTGTGTGCACGCTGTCTGGGTAGGGAGCCTTCTGGGGACCGCGTGTGTCTGGCTAGCACGGCCTCCCCACGCGGTAAGCCTGCCACTCGCCGGAGTTAATATTCACACCCACTCGGTGCGGGGCTTGCAGATACCCAAGGAACAATTAACCTGCCACGAGTGCTTGTTTCATCATTTCTTATTCAAGGTGTTGACAGGAAAAATTGCATTTTCTCTTACTTGGCTTAGAAGAAGAAGCACTGAAGTCTACAGGTTTAGCAATTAAATGCTTCCTAAAAGAAATTCTCTGACAATGAGTCCTGCGAACAGCCTCTCCTCACCCTGTGCTTTCCATGCAGGGAGGAATTTAAATTTCCCATGACTTGTACCTGTGAGGAAAATGCCCTTTTAAAACCTACTGATGCCTAGTGAGTGATGGAGCTGCTTTGCAGTAAGAAAGAAACAGTTAAAAGCAATGCATTAAATCCCATGACAGAGCCAGACCTGCTGTCTCTGATTCCTTTGAGTTAATCAGCACATTGCTGCTGCTGTAAATCAAAGGCAATTCTGCAGTATGACACCATGTTATTTAGCAGGTACTGCCCTGCAAAGGTAGATGCACCTAAGCAATAACTGTGAGAATTAATTCATTGCTTATAATCTCCCAATGCTTTGTGTATAGTCTAATTAGTCAAACACATTATTTTAACTGACATATATAAGCTAAGTACCAAAGACACATATGTATAGACATAGACTGTACATATGTACATACACCACACATACATATTTATTGCAGTGCACAAGATGATGGAATCATTGTTATAGCTTGTATAAGGCTGGACGCTGCTTTCTATATCATGCTAATGTCTGTTTGAAAACTACAGGCTATTAGCCTTGGCTATTCTAAATATATTCTCAGCTCTTGAGGAGCTGCAAGAAAGCAACTTATATTCAAGTTAAAACTGTTCCTCGGGAAATATTCACATTCTGAATAATGTGATTTTTCAGGCCAATGTAGCTGAAAGAATTTGGAGCAGAAGAAATACATATGCAAAATAAAAGACTGGAGAGCACCCTGAGAATACTTGTATTGTTACTTACCAGATAGGAATGAAGTATTAGTGTATGTTATCATCATTGTATGCTTCAATATCATATCAGAAATGAAACAAGGCTTACGGTTGTAGAAGGGTTTTGTGATTATTTTTTTTCTACAAACCCACAGCTTACTATGGCTTTGTCTACTGTGGTTTTTGCTCTTTCACTAGATGCTCAGCAGCAGAAGCATGGCTTTACTGAAGAGCCAGAGAATGGCTGAGCAATTCTTTCTGGTTTAGGATTCCAAGTCTTTTCAAGAACTAGGTCCAACCCAGCTGCATTGCTCCCTTTTCTGCAGTACAGGCTTGTGAGTGCTTTAGCTCCAGTATGTATGCTCTGAGCATCAGGAACCACAGAAATGCCTTGCAAAACCCCGTGGTGAGCACAAGATGCCTTACTCTCAGTGAAAGTGGGATCAACTGCAGCTTTCCTCATGCAACAGTGTAATCCACACTCCACATGAACCTACCTGATCCTTTACGTATTGAAGACCAGAAATAAGCATAGCTATAGAAATGCTGTGATCAGGAGATGGCTCGCAGAGCACCTTTCCCTGAAGTCTGGATAAAGCAGTGGATTTCAGCTACTGAAGCCAAAGACTTATGGCTCAAGGAAAAAAAAGCAAGTTTTGTTTTGTTTTGCTCTCTTTTTGCCAACTTTACCTTCAATCAGTGCCTCAGGTATTGCACCAATTTCTTAGGCCCCTGACAGGAAGCACCATGAATGCTGAAAAGAGTGGGAGCTGAGCTAGCAATAAATCTTTGATACAGCAGCTGTCTGAGGCAATTGGCAAGTTTGTAAGTACTAATGCTTACATATCTGTGCTCTGTGCAACTGCGCCATGTATGCACGTGAGCAGCAAATTCCATGTTAGAGCTTTATGTAGATATATACACCTTATATAAACACACAGACCCAGAAGATGTATTTTCTAACATAACCCGCAGCTATTCCATATGACCTAGATAATTCAAGGGCAGGAAAGCTACATAACACAGTATCTTTGCTGATAACAAAGCAATAATCCCCTTTCTGAGAGGAAATGACAGGTTTGAAATTGCTTTGTGTTCCCAGGCTTTAAACTTGGCAGCATGTCGGTTCTTGTAAATGTTTCACTCCAGAAGAGCCTGGCTATCCATTATTAGCAGCTAATTCACTGTCAAGCACGTGGGCAACACTGGAACACAGGCAATGAGGCACCAGCTGTTAGGCTGCTGCAGCTCCCCGCATGTTAAAGATCAGGGGATTTTCTGGCACAGGAATTTACTCCACGTATCGTGGGTCACTATTCTGATGAGTACAGTAATTTGAGCAAAGACTGGGCCTTGCACACCGTATCTTACCTGTTGAAGGTAAAGCCCCACTGTCACCTGTCCCATGGCCAGTGGAAAAAGAGCTTATTTTACAGTAAAACACATGGGGAGAGGAGAAATGTGAGTGCTTGAAATTCATGCCAGCCAGAAAAATCACTGTTGCACTGGCTAAAAGTAGATGTGCCTGCTTGACAATCTTCCGTGGCTGCTGACTTGAACGGGGCAGTCTGGTTGATGTTAATTTCTCATAAACATACAGTTCAATTCTTCCATAAAGCTTTTCCTTTTTTTTTTCCTTTTTTTTTTTTTCGGTAACCAAGTAATTATCACTAATGAACAATTACAAATAACCTTATAAATATCAGCATGCTCTTAAAAAGGAAATGAATAAGTTCATTGTACAGCTTAACTGCCACAAAAAGATTCAGTCAGTTCTTCTATTTATAATGGCATCTAGCTTAACTAATTAGCAGCACTAACATTTGCAGGCTGTTCTCCAGTAGGATCCAAAGACCCTCATCTCCTGGTCTGGCCCTGGATAGTTTGGATCATACTTGTCTCATAAAGTCTTTCTTCTGATTATGTCCTCAGTAAATCAAGATTATCTCATCTTTTGACCACATCCTTTTCCCACTGCCAATGGGAAATTGGCAATTATTCTGCCCTGCAGTCACATCTGGATATACACAAGGCACAATGAAAAACAGCACCAAAATTCTGGCCAAACTCACCATCGTCGCAAGTGCTCAGTCCCATTGGCTGTATCATCTCCAATTGCTCTGCAGAGCCATCAGAGATGTCTCGAGCCTTTCAGGAGGCACAATATTAGATCTTTGCCTGTGTCAGAGTGATAGACAGAAAAGAAAAATCTTTACAGAGTAGATGGGGAAAGCCAAATTATTCCAAGCGAGAGCAAGACTGCTGCTTCAAAAAGAGGTTTTGATATTAGACTGAAGCAAAAGGAGAGAGTGAGGAGGAATAAGTCCTCAAATATTTCCCTTTGCTGGGTTGTCTGCCCTCTAGGAAGTAAGGTACGTGAGGTTCATTGGGAAACAGACTGTGAGGGCAAAAGCTGTGGAGCAAGCGAGGTCTGCTTGGGGAGAGATCAAAAACTGTGGAGCTGGCAGCAGTGCAGTGAAGGAGAGGAGGAAATTCTGTCCCAGGACTGACACTCACAGAGCTGCAAAACTGTGCATGGAATAGATGTCAGGCAGCAATTCAAAACTGGGTGGGGAAATCCAGCAAAGATACAAGCTGTGCTGGTGGCTGCTTATAAAGGTAGGACCTCTAAGAAGAGGGCTGTAGCATTTGTGCTGCCAGAAAGTATGCAGAAAGCACTGCACTGTGCTCAGGCTATTTACATGGTGATTTTCCTGGCTTCAGGAAGTGTTCATGCTGTCCCTCTGAGAAGCTCATTTTGTATTTATAAGGCTTTATGAATTTGCAAAATCTTTCAGAAATTCTGATCTCTGCATAATTTCCAGTGCTTTTCTTCAAATGCTTTTCCTCTCCATAAACATGTGTTATTAACTTCTGAAATCTTACCACATGACTTAAATTCAGGGGAGGCTTCAGAGCACTGAGTCTAAATGTTAGAAGCTGGTCCACTGGAACTAAAGGACAAAGATGTTCTGGGAGACAAGAGAGGGCAGGAGGATTATAAACATTCTGTGTAGGAAGAGAAAAAGGTTGGAATTGTTTAACAAAGCAAGCAGACAGCCTTGTGTTCTTTCCTCACAAGAGCAAGGTACAGTGAAGCCAAAGATCAAAAAGGGAGAAGAAACCAACTTTTGACAGTTTCTGAATCATTTTCAATATTTCAGACTGGCTATTGCAAAACTCACTAAAGCACTTTCTCGGCGCATTTTTCATGACCAATATTTAATCTTCATCCAAGCAAATGCACACAAGCACCCAAACTTTCCCCTGGAGGTCGCTGGGTTCCTAGTGATCGTATCTGCCACACACCATAAGCCACAGCCCACGTGGCCATTACCCTGTCTCTCCAGGTTTCAGAGATTTGTGGATGCCAGAGGCAGAACAGAGCATTTGTATTCCCTTGCGTAATGCAGACCAGAGGATACCAGTTGGCACATCTTACACCTGGTAAATAATTCCGATTAGTACCAGCTCATCACAAGGAACGTCATCCTACTGCAAGAAAAAGATCACAAACAATGGAGGATCTACTCTGTCTCTCATCTGTGTGTTCCAGCACTGGCTGTCTTCTTGCTGGAGATTTGAACTCTGCCTTTAGATCAATCTTTGCTAGCTTTGGAAATTGTAGAGCTGCCTGGTTGAGCACAGAAGTTACCTTTGAGAAAGGAAGGAGTTGAGACCAGCTACTTATTTCTAGCTTGAACATCTCTGCATCTCTGAAAATACTACCAATTTTGACAGGTTTTCAGTATGTTGGTCCACCTACGGAGCTCTGTCACCTTGCTTGCTGAAGCAAACTAAAGAGAGACTTCCTTTGGCTCAAGAGAGAGGCCTGAGTAGTGGCGAAGCCTGTCCTTCCTCAGGCATCCCAGCCAGCAGGGACTAGCCTGAGACTCCACAGGCTGTTACACTGAATCAGTGGCCAGAAGCAATCAGAGAGCTCGGCTGGGTGTTTCGTCAGCCTGCGTCCCTCAGACAGCCCGGCTATCGCTGGTGGTCAGAGGCAGAACAGTCTCTCTCTCAGCCGCATTACCAAAACACATCCTCTTCTCCCCTGACACAAGGTTATCGCTAGATGTGTTCCAGATGACCTCGTGACACAGAAGAAATAGAAGCATTAATAAAGGCCAAACCAGTCACATAAGCCCATCTCCAGCCGCTCCACCACTGCCCGTAGCACACAAGCTGCCAGCCGAGCCGCGGCCTGCTCCCAGCACGTCTCCCCTCGCCCTGCGGCCTTCTCCAGAGCAGCACCATCCCCACCAAGGGGCACCTCCTCCCAGCACAGCCCGGTTCCACACGTGCCTGGCTGTAACACTCACTCTTTAAAGACGTTCAGCAGTGGCTGCATAACTCACAGTCTGTGCAAGGAAGCGGGTGCTGGAGCTTTCTGCGCTCATTGCAAAGTTTGGAGTGAGTGTTTTGTGCAAAGCCCCTCCTGGGGCAGGAGGCCCAGGGGAAGGGCTGGGGACTGGCCTGTAGGGCTCCAACAGCGAGCTGCAACCCATCACCTTCCCGCTGCACCCTCTGCCACTTGTTGCACTGGGTGTTTGCAGACTCCTACAGCTCAAGACAAACTCCTGCCTTCATCCCCACACTGGATCCCATCGTGCTCCCCTGCATAGACTTTGTCACTCACCTTAAAAACAGCAACGCTGGGGCTTCTCTCTTTCTGTGACACTACCAGTGGAAAAGGGGAGAAACCCCAGCACTGACCTGACCTGGCCCCTTGCCCCCAGGAGCCCTGATAAAGGCATTTTCCCCAGGTCCCCCAGGTGCCATACAGCCGGCTCTGGGCACCTCACGCACCAGGGAGGAACAAAGCGGGGCAGTCTGATTTTGACTCTTCCTTCCCACAGCATGGAAATATCGGGGCTGGAAAAGTAATCAGTATTTTAAATCAGTTGGTGAAATTTTCCTCTCTGGAAGTCACAGCCAGTCAGATAAATTTGGAATAGGCATTAGAAAAAGATGGATGTGGCAGGTCTGATTAATCCAGGTGCTTTTCTTGAATAACGATAATTGGGGTTTAGCATGGCTATACGTACAAAATCAAATTTAATCAGCAGATGGACTGCCTCCAAACTTACTGCCAACCCACCCTCACATTTTTCTAGGGCTACTGCTATAATTTCAATGAAATTGGATTTTTCACCCTGAAAAATTATTTTCTCACCTCCGATGCCATTTTCATCCTTTCCTTCGCAGAATCCAGATTTGGAGTTTCACTCGAAGAAGTGAGGACTCTAAAGGTCAGTGAACTCCGCCTCACCTGGGGCTACAAGCCTCTC
This sequence comes from Anser brachyrhynchus, assembly GCF_964034855.1. Classification (NCBI taxonomy): domain Eukaryota; kingdom Metazoa; phylum Chordata; class Aves; order Anseriformes; family Anatidae; genus Anser; species Anser brachyrhynchus. The sequence goes on along the minus strand of NC_137703.1, from coordinate 12,270,765 downwards.
CTAACGCACAGCTTAGAAAGAGAAAACGGCAGGGCAACGCACTGACCTTCAGCTAGGTCTGCTAGTGGGAAAATACACCCGGAGGAATTGACTACAGCAGCTCAAGGGGCAGCCCTGACCTGGTAACTGAAGTTGGCCTTGGACACCAGTGGCTTACTCGGTCACAGCAGATACAATACGGCTGGTTAGTACCGCAGCACATAGGCATAAGTATGATTTCAGTAATTACTCATCTCAGCTACCCTAAGCAGGCACACCGGAGCACCATCCTTTTGGACAGCCAGAGGACCTCAGGAGGACACCTGGAACGTGTCATGCTCTTACGACGACATGGAAGGATCAGCAGAGATTCTCCAGGTGGTTGTGAGGCACCTTCAAGGCACTCCCTTAATATTACCTTGCTATTTGTTTACTGATGTATGAGCTGTTGTGGTTTAATATGAGGCTGCAGCCCCATCAAATCAGTGCAAGACAAACTGTGCTCCAAGAGAAGAATAAATCCAGCATACTAGGGCTCAAACCTCCCTGGCCAACGGTTGGTAGCTCTGACTTGCCTCCAGCCCCAGGATCTGCTACAAGACCTGTGACATCCCAACATGCTTGCTTTGGCTCTGGCCTTCGACTTGCTTTCAGACCCCAGGCAAGCTCTGCTTAAAGGACTGGATCACCTGTCTGGAAGCAAGGGGGCTTGAGCCAGGACCCCTTGAGAAAGCTTCTGTGCAAACAGCTCCCCTCAGCTGGCAAGGTGTAAATCAGGGAGCTGCTCCCACACATTGCTGCAAGGGTGAGATAAGGAGGCCTGCGGGGAGATAAAACAATCATATAGGAGGTCTTGAAAAATATCCACACCCTTTTATTGATAAATCTGTAATTCTGAACAAAATTATGGGGAAAAATATAGGTCAATGTACATATATGTATTCCTCTTTACATAACTACCATGCAGTGTCTGTTGCAGAATTCCCAGCTCTTGCTGTCCACATAGAAGTACATTAAGATTTCTATTCTGAGTATCTTACTGTGTCTATTTCACAGAACCATTCCTGCAGATTTGGATTTTTTTTTGAGCATTTTTGAGATTTGCCTGAGAATGGGCTGCTGTGGCATGACCCCGAGCCCTGGGACCTGCCAGCGCTCTGGAAGGAAGCCAGTCCTACCATTTTCTGTGTAGGCATTTCCTCTGGGTTTGCATCTCTGTTCTCCATGGGTATTTTGTAATTAATTTGTAATTTATAGCTTTACGAGGAGGTTTGCAAGTGTTTTGTTATAACAAGATGGGGAAAAGCCAACTCTGGGGTAATAGCTCAGGAATCTCCTTGTATTTGTATATGGGAGAAATTTTCTGCTGGAGTTTCTTGGATGATTAAGCCCTTAATTTACAGGCAATTCTTGTTCATAAATATTAAATGACCATCCAAATAACAAACTTCCCTGCGATGATTTGGTTCTTAATTTAAATAAGCCACTAACTCCTATATCAATAAATCTAATCCAGTGTCTTAAAACAAAAACCCCTTACCTCACAGAAAGCATCCTCAAAGATTTATCTGGGTCCCTTTTAACACCTGATATTTACTTGCTCTGCTCTGCAGAAGCTATTGAACTTGGCTCTATTCAGGCCGGCAGCTGAGTCAGCTCTTTCCTTACTCAAGACACAGTTGGTCTCCTTTACCACCAGGTAACCTGGCTGGCATCATCAGGAGGGTTGTTTTAGAGGACGTTTTTGACTCTCCACAAGACTTTTCTAATTCTTGGCTGCCAAGGGAAATGCTTATACGTGTCCATGTATACGCCTGAACGTGTACAAGCTGCTCCTCCTAACTTACACCAAGTACTAACTGGGTCTGTGGTTAAATGATGGGGAGGGAGGTGGATGCAGGAGGAAAAATTAATAACAAGGCCTGGAGTGGTGCCCTGCCCTGGGCTCCACCCCTTCTCTGTGGGCTCTGCTGCTGTGAGTGCTTGGCACAGATGCTCAACGAGCCTCAAGTCCAGCCCCAAAAGGACGAAGGAAGCACTTCTGCTTGCAGACCCCTGGGATCACTCTGCCTCTCTGACACCAGCCTGCCACGGCTGGCACAAGGCAGAGCGGAGCACTCCCTGCCTGGCAAGGAAATGTAGTTTTGAAAAGCCATCTGTAAAAAGTACGTGAACAGAGCTGCAGGGAACACAGGCTATGCATGGCAGACACAAGTGCTGGTATTTGGGGTCTGTCCAGAGAACCAGACAGACTGACACAGACCATGAAGAGACCCCTGGCACAACGTCAACGAGGACAGGACCAAGGAGATTCAGAGACGGATCTGGCTTAAGTATTCCCAGAAACAAAGGAAATTGCTTTGAGACATCAAACCCTCAGGCTGGATGGTATTCCCAAATGTTTTCATATCAAAAATGCTAATGAAAACAGACTTTTCCACGGATAAAAACTTTTTTACCATGCAACATGGGAGCAGACCTGCAGCAGGTGCAGTGGGACGGTAGCTGTGCACAGCGTGGTAACGTGCCCTGATGTAGCACAGCTCTGCAGTGGGTTTGACTCGGGAAGAACTTGGTCCAAGCCAGATCTATCCTTAACCAGAAATAATCTCTCTGCTGGGAACTCCCCCACTCATCTGGCCAGGACATAAACCTACTCCCAACCTGGAACGGGGAAATAATAATTAAAAAAAAGCATGTTGTTGTTCCTCACGGTCACTGGAGACTAGCTGCTTGAATCAAGTACAGGCTGAATGCCCTTCCCCAGTGCCTGCAATATCCATTTCTTGTTGTTGTTTTTTTTTTTCAAACTGCCCCGTGTAATAACATTAAAGATCAAACCACAAAATCTGCATCGCCCCTTAAGCAAATTACCTTGCAATTCAGGGGCAGGAGAGGAGAGGAGAGCTGGCAGCACTAGATGGCTGTATCACTCCTGATGCTTCTGCTGGGAGCTGCATAGCATTTACCGCTGGCTGTGTTGAAAAAGATTAATTTGTGCTGACAACACCCTACTGGGGCGAAGTGCTAGAAGCCTGTGCTCTTCAGAGGTCTGAAATGCTAGAGGTGTCCTTTAGCATCTGCACTTGGGGAAAAATTCTTTATAAGGTGCTTCAGGGTCTGGGGAAACCATGTGAGCGCAGAGCTCACGTGCAGGCAGGGCTGACGCACTGAGGGCTGGTTTTGGCAACCCAAAGTTGCACCTCTCGAAGCGAGAAGCTTTTATCTCCTATGAGAGGTTTGCTCTGGACGCAACTGGTGCCAGCGGAGTAATCTCACCTCTCTGCGCTTCGCATGTGCCTATGCTTCAACACCAAAGGGCACTGCTTGACCTAATCCGTGGCATCCGGAGTTCAGGATGAAGCCAATAAATTAGATTTAAATATAACACTAACAAAAGCATCTGGAAATGGCACAAGTGGATCCTGACAAACAGCTAGGAGAAAACAGGCCCAAATGGTTTTGCTTTGGTTGCCAGGACAAACTGGGCCTGCCCGTGACCAGCACAATACAGCAGTACCACTCAACACTACTGTTAACTTCCTGAACTTGAGCTATAACTGGAGAAATAATCAAAGAAGGAGGCACAAAGTTAAACGATGTGTGTTCAGGTGATAAGCTACATCACAGAAGGCAGTAGGCATTTCTCCCTATCAAAATGCCTGTCCATTTAGATGGAAGAAATTCATAAAACCGCACATAACAGCATTGCCAAAAGGCTCCCCAAAAGCCATAAAATGCAGCTGAAATTTGCCATGCTATGTGGAGCTCAGACCACCGCTCCTTCCAAATGGCTCTGCACAGCCTCTCGTTTGTTAACGGCTGAAGATGCTGCATAACTTTTTCTTTAAAAAATATTATTAAAATCCTACCATTGTAGTTGAATGTTGGGATATTTGTGATTACAGCAAGAAGTGTGCACCCCAGTAAAGACACCTGTGTAGCACAGAGGACCAGAGGTGCCCACTGTACACAGAAGGGCCACGTAAACTGACTCAGTATCACAAAGGGCTGCCTGTGGAGAGGCGTGCTCGCAGCGTATGGCCTCTTCTCTCTGAGAAAACACGCTAAGACCGAGAGAAAAATCTCATCCCCTGAAATTCATCTCTGAAGTTTACTTAAAATAACTAATTACCTGCTTCAAATTAGAACACTTTAAATGATCTAGCATTATAAGCCTCCCTCAACCTGAGAATAAATATTCGTCTTTCCAAGATCAACAGATCACTCCTCCAAGGGCGCCATCCCTGTCTTTCATCTGAAACTGCTGCAGCACACAGAACATTTATTTTCTATTAAAACAATGTATATTTTGTAAAGGCTAAATACTTTCTTCCTCAAACCCAAAACAAAACTCTCATGGGCTCAAGAAATCTTCTCCAGGCCTCCTTTAATTGTAAACCCGGACTTGTATAAATCTTATTAATTCCACAGTGGTAAGGGATATGTGATTATGCCATCTTTATTTGATTATATTAGTTTGCTCTTCAGTGCTACAACGCTTAACCATTACACAAACAGACAGAGATAAGTAATAATTAATGACTTTGGGAATGTTCTGACGATCACTTGTAATTGGCAGCAGTAACAAATAAACTCTGATTCATTTAATTAGGCATTTGATGGATATTATGACTTGTAAAATGTATCTAAGCTTATTGATAAGGAGCATTTATGAAAAGCAGCTTCTATTTGCTAAAGGAGCGGTAGCACTATAAACTCAGTGTTAGATCTGTGAGTTTTTCATTAGGATCTGCATGGTGGAGAGAGAGTTTTCTCTTAGCAGAACGAACTCCAAGAGGCTAGGCTGTACGCCAGGCTGGAGCTGCTGGTCCTGGTACGATGGCTGTGCTCTACTGCTCCTCAGTCCACGCTGACGCAGTGCTGGAGACCCTGCTGCATCCTAGGGGCAGCCATGGGGCATCCCTACCGTGGCTGTGCACGGAAGCATCTTCAGAGCCTCCTCACATTTTGGAACACAGCAGCCACCAGTGCCCCACACCCTGGGAAGATCTCAAGCTTTCCATGGGAGGAGATAAGCAAAAAATGCAAACTTGCTTTTTTTGCTGTAGTGGTTCAAAGGATCTACAACACGATGGTAAGGACGGCACAGTGTTTCTGCAGATTATGGACTGCTCATACAAACACAGATGAAAGTTAGCTTAAGATCATGTCCAGAAGTGCTGTTTTCAGACCAGTGTCACAATAACACCTGCAACCTGGCGAGAGAAATGAATGTTTACAGGCCCTCAGAAAAGGGTTACCGCAAAATGCCGGGTATCATAACCCGAGCGTTTTTATTTCAGGTTACTGAAAGATATTATCATTTGCACAAGGTCTGGAAACCGGTCTCCCACTGTGCTTTTAATGACAAGGGAATATCATGATTTGGCAATCTAAGCAACTCGTCAGGAGGCTGGGCTCTTAAATGATGTTTAAATTGAATGGTGGGTAAGATGTTCTCCAGAGCATCCTCTATCAGCTTTATGTTTTGAGTTTTGTCAAGCTCAGGATAAAAACTATAATTAATTTCTCCTTCTCGAACCTTTAAATTATAATTAAAGACAACACACATAATAAGAAAGTTTTCTCCTGATATTACATGCAATGTTGGAGTTAATTATTATAATTTTAACTCAGGGTTTTTATCATTCAGAATGTTAATCTCCCAGTTACCCTGAGAGATTGAGGAAAAATAGGAAAAACCTGTATTTGCTTTTTCTCCCCAAAAATGCTTCTATGCACAACTTGAATGAAGCATGCACCTAATTTTAACCAATTCCTTTAATAGGCTACGACTGCAAAATAAACTTTGTTCTGGTTCTCAGGAGGTTTTCTCCCTGTAAGAACAACTCTTGGCAATTAAAGAAAGGTGAAAGACTTTAATACACAAAATTGCATGTGCTGTTTGGGTGGGATGCCGTGCAGCCTCCGCAGGATGCAGCTTTGCTGGACCCTGCTCAGGAGACCCTGTTCTCCCTGCATGCTGGAGGCAGCAGCGTTGGGACATCAGTGGAACGACCACCGCACCTTGCCAGGGTCTGGGTCTGCTGTGCGCACAGGTTTTAGCCCCGGCAGCTGATGTCCACAAGCAGCAGCGCTCCCTCAGCAGCTCTGTACAAGAGAACATCCTGCTGAGGTCAGGGAGACCAGCTGGGGGCTCGCGTTAAATACATTTTCAGGCTTTGCAGGGTCAAGGTCCCAGTTTCTCTCTGAGAGCCATTGAGTCAGTGCAATGCTGCACTGCGCTTTTATTACCTGTACCACTTTCGATTGCTTTCAAAGCTGTTTGGTGGAGTGTTGCTAGCGTCCTGGCAGTGCCTGCCTTACTAATAAAAGCGATGGCGTTTATTGTTGTGCTAGCAAGCAGCTCAGTGGGGTTTGTAGTGCCACAGGCTTTCGACAGCTTATTGTGGGCTTGGATCAAAGGGCTTGGATTCAGATCTTAACTTTGTCATCAAGTTGATACGCAGCCACAAACAAGCTGCTGAATGTAAGACACCCAGCCTACTAACTTCCCTTCTTCCTGCAAAAATCACCCATATTTTGGTACTGCAGGGGAGAGCTGGATGTGTTAGAGCATCCACAGCTCAGCCTGGCTAACCCAGGTAACGGCAGTGGCTCAAGAGCAGCAGCCCTGGCATTGCCCTGCCCAAGTCCCTGGGAATTTTTAGTGCCTGCATTTTGCTCTCAGTTTCCGTGGAGGTGACAGATCCAGCTACAGTGCCGATGGAGCTGGAGGGGAGATGAAATAGCCTTGCTCCTGCTCTGCATCAGGAACACAAATGCTACACAGGGCAAGTGTAGAAAAAAAAATCTTTTTTCTCCCCTATAAACCCATAGATACCATTGATTGACCTCAATTTGCTCAGCCTCCACAAGAGAGCCGTGAAACCGCACTGACTCAGATTGGGCACTGCGATAACACATTCCCTAAAGCCAAAATTGCAGCCTTCCCATCCAACCTGCTGAAGCACATGAGCAGCTTCAGGGTCCTCCTGCCTTCCTCCATCTCCCAGGACGGCAAAGATCTCCCTGCTTAGTCTTTGTTTACCCCGTCCTCTGTCAGACGTCCCTCTGCAGACAGGAGGGGTGATGTTTGAGATCACCCCTCAGCCTCTTTGAGTGCCAGCCCCTCTCTGCAGCACCCCACAGCACCCCGTCTTTCACTGAGCTGAGGTCTCCACCTCCAAGCACAGCACTTCTGAAGCACCCAGGTTTCCCCGTCAGAGAAACGGTGCTTGATGCAGTGCCTCCGAAGCGAGCGATTTGTCAAGGTAACTGCAACGGGAGGACATAGCATTGCTAGAAGCTAATGTATTACTGTCCTGATAGATTCGTGCTGTTAAATTGATGGCTGACATTGCCGGACTTCTCCGTGGAGAAACTGCCTGGGCCATCGAAAATGCCATGGTAAAAATACCAGTATTTATTGCTTACAGGGTGCTTTATAGCCTTGGAGCTATTTACAAAAATTAACCAGCAGTCCTCCTCCAGGTTCCTTGGTGGGTAGCCTGCGTAACTAACATCAACCTCATCTTACAGATAGTGAAATTTGAAGACTTAACTTGATTTTTAGCACTAGCTGAGCACCCACAGAATGAGCTGAACATGCTAAGAGTAACAAGAAACATGCACCTGAGCCATAAACCTATAAACATTGGGCTACAAGAAGACGATTGGTCAAAAACAAAATTGATTTGTGAATATAGAAGAGTATAGAAATACAACTTATTTGTCTATTTTTAAGCCATGATACCATATCTCTCTGTTAGAAACAAAGAAGGAAATCTGAACTGCTGAGGTTTCACTTGGTGTCATGCCCCAAACCCCATTTCTGATGTCCCAACGATCTCTTTGCTCATTAATATCAGATATCATAGAAATTCAGTCAGCTTCTCAATGGGAGAAAACACAAGCAATGCAGTGTTCAGATGTTATTTTAAGTTCACCTTTTTTGGGTAACTTTTGCATCAGTTCGAGAACTTTACATCAGGCCATGCAAGACAATCCCGTCCTCCAGAAACGTCCCCATCGGCGTCACGTTTCCAAATAACACGTCTATTTTGAGAAGAGATCACAAACAAACATCCTGGCAAAGCACAGCCTCACTTGGCTGCCCAGTAATTCCTTCTATGCATTAAAAAAAAAAGTAATAAAGAAGAGTTCTCCCTGTTGTCTCCCACAACAGCAGCGCAAGGCTGTTTGTAAGTGTTCCTCTCCAATGCCTGACTGCAAACTGTGCCATGCTCCTGGGAGCTCCCACACACCAATACTTTATATTATTTAGAAAAATAAGGATGTAATTTCTCCTTCTCCTCACCCTTCCAGCTGTCAGTAGAGCACACTCCAACCACAGAGGCCATTCCCTCCTGCCCCTGTGGTGTTCCTTGCCATTAGCAGGTACTACTGAAATAGCTCTGGGAGCTGCAATTATCACTGCCTGGCATTTTTCTCTGCTGGTTTGCATTTACAAATTGCTGTATCCCTAATAAAGGTGAGGCTTTCAAAGCACACAAAGGGAATGCTGTATTCTTCTCCAAGAGATCTTTAAAACGGGAATTGAGCACCTAAAATTCCAGCTGGGCTTTTGCTAAACCTCTGCTCCCTGGGTGAAAGTAAGCGATACAGCATTTTTGACATCTGCAAAGCAAACTACTGGATGGTCCAACCTTCCCTACCTTTAATATTAAATACTGACTTCCTTTAGTCCCCGCTCTTGAAAAATGCATCAGGCATATGTCTCTGTTTGCAGAGGACAAAACCCAACCCAGTCAGCCCAGAATAGCTTTGATCTTATTTATTGAAGTTGTCTTTGTGAAATACGTTCCTTTTAAAAGTCGGTTATTAGAAGTTCAGAATAATGAGACCATTAAAATAACTCAGCACAGGCTGGGATCAATTAAAATAAATGGGGAGGAATAAGGGCCTTAAGAACAAGTTGCTTCATCAGGGAATTCAACACTCAGCTGTGACTACCTTGGCTTCGGTATATACAGCACATATATTCCTACTGCCTCAACTCAGAGTTGTATATAGCTGAATGTCATGGGTACTGAATCAACTAAAACATAGTATATAACTTTTTTTAAGGTAGAAAGATTGTTTTTTAAAAGCACAGTGTGTTCCATTACACTGACAAGGAATTTTTAATGGTCTCTTTTACAGCCAGATATAATTGTTTTATCAGCTCTCCAGGTATATGAGCACATGCTGAAGTTTATTTTGATCCAGTAAATCAGGTATTTAAGGCTAGACTATTCACAGGGCTGAACGCCTTTCAGTGGGATTTGGGGAATTTAACCTCCTTTTGTTGAAAATTGCAGCCAAAGTACTTAACTGGATAGGGACGAACAAGCTTAACTGGAATTTTTTAAGCTCACCAAATCTGCTGCTTTCTTCCCAAAGTAGAACTAAATATAAAGAAGGGGAGACATTGCTGAATACCTTACATAGAATTTTTTTCTGATGCGACACAAACCAACAAAGCAATTATCAGCATGAAGAAGAGATCCAGAAAGAAACACAGCACCAAGAGAATAAAACTTGGAGGAGGAAATAAGATGCACAGAGTCTCTCGTGGCTTGAAAGCAGGTGGGAGTCCTTTCTTGTTTACATTCAAAACAGAATAACTTTGCAAGATTGCTTCAAGATCCGAATAATACTTCCAAACCTAAGATGCAGCGTATCTTTCCAATCTAGAAAAGCAACCAAGAAAACTGTGGTTGAAGCACTAGACAAGGACTCAGAGTCCTGGAGCTGCAGGACGCAGGGCTGCTGGAGCCCAGGCTGGCACGGCTCCCCCAGTACAAGCCCTGTCCTATGGGCACAGGTGAGGCTTCAGCCTTCCCAAAGAAAGATAGAAAGCAGGGGAACACAGAAACCCACAGCTTCTTCATCTTGAGTAAAAGGAGAAAAGACAAGCAGGAGGGCAAAATCTGCCAGGAGTAGGGAAAAAATAAAAAAATGATGGGACATGGCATTTTCGTGTGCATTTTTAAGAAGGAACATTTACTTCTAGCACACTTCAGCTTAATCTGAGAAAGCCACTGCTCTCCAGCTGTCCGTCTACACCAGGTTTAGGTGAAAGGGCTGCCAGCTTTATTAGTTTTCCTTCGGATTGATTTTTGTACCTCTGTCTACACATGAATGTCACCTAAGCAGGGACTGTGCATCATGAGAAATTGCATCTCAATAACAAGCTTCCCGCGAGCAGCAGCTCTCCAAGGCAGGGAGTTATTAATATATTTGAGCAAGCTAGTTAAGCAAGGTAATTAATATATCTCTGAACATTAGGTATGCATGGCCAACTCTGATAGCTGTCAGCAAAACATAATCTAGGTAATTTCTAGCATATAAATTGAATGTATTCTTGAAAAACAATTTCTAATTATGAAGACTAATTAATTTTGGGGAAAAGCTTGCTTTTGTTTAACTGGAACAATAAATTTAATTATGATAACAAACACCCAGTGGACAAACAGTTCTGAAGAACATCATCTCTGTCCACAAATAATCAGTTTTCTTTTATTTAAATCCTGATCCTGTTGTGTTACCAAGAAAAAAATAACCGCTCATTGCAAACATGAACATGATTTCCTGTTATATTTAGGGACACATCTGGCATTAAATACACTTGCGATGGTGCCAACTGAATGCACATACGCCACTAGGTATCATAACCTGCCTGATGCTCCAAAGTGTGGGCGAGACATTCAGTACCACAGGAAATTGATAAAAAACAAGTAGCTGGAACAGAAGGTGGTTTATTTAGTTATTTTTATATAGTTTTTTTATTATCAGCTTCCAGCAGCCTGATTAGTGAATAGTAGAAGTAGTGGAACAAAACAGGAAAAAAAATAAGTTGAGCTGTGCCAAGCTTTCTCTTTTTCTCCTCAAGACAGCAGTCACCCTTAAAGCCTGCAAGGTACAAGTCCCTGTCTCTCCATGTCCCCGTCACTCCCATTGGTGTCCTGGCCAGAGGAACCTTCCCAAGGCTGGGACAGGGTGGGTATGGTGGTGACCCCAATGCCAGCCCTTGGGCAGATGTGGCCTCAGTGGCATTGGGCAGAGGTGGCCAGGATCCCACCTCACCACCTCCACCAGCCCGCTCTGATTTTTGCTGCTCCAGAGATGACGGTGATGACCATGAGGCAGTTTACAAAAACCCAATATCCTCCTTCTGCCCGGGGCAGAAGGCTGTTTTTATTTTCTCAAGCGTTACACTCTGCCTTAACTCACATGGGACTTGAGATCAGAGAGTGAAGTTCAAGCAGCCAGCTAAAATTGCTGGGATCTGGAGAGGGAGCAGCACGGAAAGCCTGCATTCCCCTGAAGCAGGGCAACAAGCCTTTGAAGTCTTTTTCCTTTGCTCAGCCGTCTGACTCGTGTGCAATTCATGGCCCCTAGGGTGGAGGATTTGCATCCCAAAGGAAAGGACTTGAAAATAACTGGTTCATAGTGCTCACACGTACAAACCAGAGACTTCTCTGACTTCGTGGGGAACTGCGGCGCTTTTCTCTGAGGCCTCTGTGACCTTGGTGCTAAGGAGCTGCTCCTGTCAGAAACCCTGCGTGCAGCTGAGTCAGGCAAAACACAGGCAGGGAGGTGGCAAGCTTGCTTACTCCTGTTTTTCTTCATGATCATTACTTTCCCTTGCTGAGTACCTGGCTTATCAGGGCGAGTTCTTCGCGAAAGAGTGCTTCAGCAATGAGACACGCACTTGGATGACACAGGAAAGGCCACAGAACTAAAATAAAGGCAAAGAGAAAGGGGGACTTGGGCCGGCTGAATTGCTGCCAAAGGCAGCTCGGAAGCACGGAGGGGCATGGGATGAAATGCAGCTCTGACTTTGATGTACGGTGCACGTGAACTAAAGATCATCCTGATGGAAAGACAAACACATCCTGCACTCACAGCTTTCTTCTTTTTACCTCCTGCTACTTTAGCCTCATCACAGCTGGAGGTTTCTCAGCTGTGCTCCCAGGAGGCACCACCTGAGACCTGCTGGCTCTGCTGTCCTCACGCTCAGCTCCAGCAGGCAGAGAGAAATAGGGACAGGATTTGGGGATTGCCCATGACTGTTTCAGGCTCTCATTTGGCTGCAGGCAAGGCACCAGAGATGGTTCTTTCAAAAGTCTCCCAGAGACTTTGGAGCCCAGTTAAAATAAAGAAATTAAATGGAGTTGAACCAGCCAAGCAAAGCTTGTTTGGGAAAGAGAAGGGGACCAGGAACACACATCAAATCCAGCCGGGGTAAGTCTGCTCCTCTGTGGGGCTTCTGAAACCGTGACAAGTGAGCCCAGGAGGACAGGCTGGGCAGGTCGGGAGAGAGATAAGAAAAGACACGCATCATCACAGAGCAGCCCCGTTGTCTGCCACATCAGAGCACAGATAATTGCAGCATAAAGCCACATCTAACAACGAGAAATGCATTTGGAAAGAACTGAGAGCTAAAGGGAAGATAAAAAGAAAAATTCTGCAAATGTTCAGCACAAAACATCAACCTGATAGCGCACAGCAGGAGCAAGCAAGATTTCTGTCACTGCAGAAAGCGCCCTGCAGCTACCAGCACGCCTCATGGGAGAAGGGAATCCTTGCAGAGGCACGACCAGCAGCATCTGGCTCTGGGTGGAGTCCCAAGGTCACTTGTAAGCAGGGCAGGGATTCAGAGGCTGCTGAGCCTGGAAAAGCTGCACAAAGCGTTGGACTGGCAGAGGCAGGTGGGAGAGGTCCACGCAGACCCCTGCAAGGAGCAGCAGTGCAAGGGGAGGCACATGCCACGGCCACGTAACCCCCTTCCTTCTCCTCCTCCTCCCTGAAGCATCGTGGCACTTCAAGCAATGACCCTCTTCATCCAGGCAAGCACCCAAGAACACACCAGGGGGTGGAAACAGGTGAAGTTTTTATAATCAAAGCTGCATTTCCATTTGATTATTTCACATTGTAAGCGAAGCAACTGGCTCTCAGGTCGTCCGCCCTGCAGAGGAGCTGCTGCTTTGGCACAAGGACTGCCAAAACTTGGCTGCTTTTGACGAACGGTCCCTGCAATTGCAGGATTCCTGGAGAATGTCTGATTTCGAGAAAGCAGCTTTTTTTCCTGGTTGGGAGCACACTGAAGGGCAATTCCAGCCAGCTGTAAAGGTGATCTCCTTTGCTTAGAGCAATGCAAGGCATGGGAGGTAATCTTCACTACAGCGTCCGCAGCTAAGCAAGGTGCAGAAGGAGAACCCTGACTGCAGTGTTTGCTTCAGGTACACAAGGGCAACCCTCATTAGCAAGAAAGTCATTATTTAACACAATCTTTACCTTCTCCTTGAAGAGACAATTGTTATGTGACTGAAGGTTTTGTTCGCCACCCACCAGCCTGCCCCCAGACAAAGCCATCTTAAATTTTCTCATTAGCATTTCTGCAGGACTCTCCTACTATGCAATTTGGATGCTTCATAAAAATTAATGAATTCATTTTGCCAGCAGGTCTGTGATATCAGGAAGTATTACCTCCCACTTTGCAGACTTTAAGCACACAGACAACACCACACACTTGTTTTGGATGCCCAGCGTGAGACATGTAAGCCTCAGGGGCATTTAGGGTGCCTGATATCTTTATCCTCCAGAACAGCTCCCAGAGAATTCGGTTAAAGAAGTGACCAGGAAGCACTGGGAATAGAGAAAAAGATAATATGTTTTATCCTCATCCTACCCTACTTCAGGCACCCCAGACAAGTCAAACTGGGGCTTTATTTGCTCTGTCTTCCTCTGTCATTTCAGGAGAAATAAAGCATCTTTTATCCACATGGCTGTCCAATACCTTCCTTAGGTCTCCCTCCATCTGTCTTGCTCTTGGGGGTGGCATGCATTTCCTCAAATGTAATAATGAGCATATTTGCAACAGCTTTTGTGGTTCAGCTTCCTGTAGCTCAGCACTACTTTCATTGTCCTTATGGGGTCAACAGTACTTCCAAACGGACCGGCTGCAATGCAGCAGTCCCCAGGATTGTCATGGTGCACGTGTACACCCTTGCTTTTGATGCTGCACAAGCCTACAATAAAATGCCAGTCTGCTCCAAGAGACTGATAATTACAAAGGACCTACTTATCCTTCTAATAAAAGAGTGATTAAGGTATTCAAGAAGGACCAGTCTGTGATACTGTCCATTTATCACAAAGATGTTAATTAAATTTCATTACATCGTCAAGGCTCCGACTATTTGCAAAGGAGCGCTGTCACTGTGCCTGGCCACGAGCAAGGTGTGGTCTCAGCAAGGAGGCAGGAGCGCTTTTTCCTTCCTGACCGTGCATTATTTTCAGCCACTAGATGTGCATGTGCCAAGCTTTGGTTTGCAAAAGCACACGAGGGCAGCAAGCGCCTGTGTGACTGGAATCATTGTCCAGGTTGTGGACACAAAAAACTCAGCATGCAAAATGAACGCAGCTAGCAGTCCTCTGTTCTTCCTTAGAAAGAAAAAAGGGCCCAAGGACCACCTTGTAAATATGTTCTTGGATCGTGAGCTGCTGTTGCAGCTGCAGTCTGCAGACCGAGGCTTTCAAAATGCAATAAAAGTATAATTTGAACAAGAGGGAAAGAGCGTGATATGTACTTTAAAGCTAAATAATTAACAAAATGAATTGAAAGGACTGAAATATTCATAGCTTTAAATATTTATAAATTAATTTTAAAAGTCATTATACAGTATTGAATTATCTTTAAAAGTCTGCCAATCGAGGAACTCAGTTTCATCCCCGCTTGTTATTACAGTTATTAATGTTCCAAAAATGACAGGTGTTTGGCAAGAGAGACGAAACAACTTCCAGAACAACAACGGAGCTAACATTTCTGCACTGGTGCAGGATCAGCTGCTGTGCCTGGAGGCGCTGGAGGGAACTGAGACTTCCCTACTTCTCTCGCAGCGGATGCACGCAGCTGGCTGAGCTGCTGAACCCCACAAAACACCCAACACCCCTGCTTCTGCCTGTCTGATAACGGGGCGAGTTGCAGCGCCCCCCTGCCTGGCATCCTTACCGGACCGCTTAGCAGAGATAGTAGAAGAGAGTCAATGAGAGCAAGAAAGGCCAGCTTGACAAAAGACCCCATTCACTGAAGTTGGTTTTGATTCCTCCTTGTCCCCAAAATACTCTGCACGTTTTAGCAGGATTTTCACCTTTGTTTGTCCTAAGATAAATTAAAAATATGAATGGTACGGTCGGTGATCTTGCCCCCCAGTCCCACATCACTGTGGGAGAGGAGAGCAATGCCAACACTCCTGCCATTAGCGCCTGACAACGCTCACCATGAAACACAAGCAGATTTTGCTGGCAATAAACAGCCACACAGGCAGCTCCTCCTGGCTCACAAATGCCACAGACACCAGAGCATCTTGCGTTGCTCTCGAGTGCCCCCTTACAAACACACGACAGCAATTATATAAGAACACTGATCCCTTTCCAATATCCCTACAGTATGTGGCTCTTTCACTCCCCTTTGACACTCATTTCTGATAAATACTCTGTATTCATATAGCAGCAAGAGACCGTTACCATTTGATAACAGTCCGTTTTCATTGACATTATCTCCAAATTATACTCATTTGATGTAATCCAGATGGGTTATTTTAAATAGGCTTTGGCAGTACTTAGAACAACAACAGAAGATGTCAAACTACCTTTTTTTTTTATGCCAACCACAGAAATCAAATCATTAATAAATAAAAAATGATTTCAATATTACAAATATGTGACTACCAGGAGCTTAAATCTTTCCAGATCAGCAAGATATAAAGGTCATCTTATGATCTACAGAAGAAATAGTTCAAGAGTTTCACTTATTTTTTAAAAAAAGTTAAATAGTTTAATCCAGAGCATTACTTTAATTGTGGCTTGGGACTATACCTCAAATAGGGCTGGATGCCGTATTAGACCAGACAACCACATATATGAACAGAGCACTTCCAAAATGGGAGAGTGGTAAGAAATAACCAGTAAGTGGAATAGGTCTGTAGGGATAATTCTCAAGCCACAAGACCATTCCTATGAGTGTTACCTTACCATATTTGCAACGAGTTCATTTTCTGTTCTGACTGGGGAAGGTTTTGTGCTCTTGTTGCACCTGAGCCATTCTGGTCCATCGCAGCCCCACACACGATGGGAGATGAGCTCACAATAAGCTCAGATCACCATCTGTCTGGTGGTGCAGATTACCTGAATTTCCCTGCTTTTCACTGACACTTTCTGGCAATTTCCTGCCTTGACTTAATCTTTAAAAATCAGCTCATTTAAATAACTATCCTTCTCTGACAGTCGATTGCTTTCTCCAAGTAAGCTGATGTAAATCAAGTAGGTGGCTTGTCATCGTACCACAGAAACAACAGAGATGCAACAAACTTTAGCTGGTTGCAATTGGTATTTTCAGATCAATTTTTGTCACCCATTTGATCCTACCTCTGCTGGTTGCTCCTACACTGAGGATTATTCTTCATGACCATGGATATTACTCAAAACAGTTTTAACACTTCTTCCTTTAGAACCACTGTATTTATGGGATTGCTTATTATACATGCAGGCAACTGAATAAATCAGAAACAATTTGGAAGGCAAAATGTTTCCTTTTCCAGTTCAGAAAGTGTCTGTACGGAATGCCATCCTCTCAGACATCCAACATGAAATCATTTGTTGGCTTATTTTTAAGATTAATGACAGCCTTGTAGCTTGTTAGTGAGAAGTCTGTTGCAAGGACACGGTATTTGTAGTCTGACCTTTGAATTGGAAACAACAGCTGGAGCGGTTATTTCTTATCTTTGAATAAATTAAAGTAGTCCTTAGAGCTAGGACTTCACTTTGGATTCTCAAGAGCCTGAAAAGGTCTTTTTGCAAGTCTCTTAAAGCTTTTGCTGCAGCAAACATTGGTCCAAATAATTGCCTGGAGTTGTTTTTTAATGTTGGTTGCAATAGAGTTGAACCAGAAACAGGGCAGGCAATTGGTGGCGGGTGGCCTGCATGATGTGCTGCTATGGCAAGCAGCATTGGGAGGGCTGAGCAGAGGTGGGGACACCTTCCCCATCCCAGCTGGCTCAGTAGTGGCCACACTGACAGCTAACACCCAGCTCAGGCTCCCAGCACGATGCCCCCGCAAGCTTCCTTGCCTCCCTTCCCCTCAGAAGCATTGCTGGGGGGCTGATTTCTTCCTCGGTTACAGCTGAAGAGATTTTGATGCAAGAAGCAATCAAAGATAGTTTAGATGCTAGGAGGATAATCCCTATTTCTATTTACTTCTATTTTTAAAGCGGATAGACGTCTGCTTTAAATCACAGAGGCACATGGGTTTATTTGGCTAGAAAGCACCGAAGTACTCCCTGACCTGAAGGCAGAGGGAAATAACCTGCGGGAATATTAGCTACAGCCAGGACTGGTACCATCAACAACTGCAGAACCAGCGGAATTACAGTGCAAAACAAGCCCAAACTTTAGACCCTCCCTTTCCTTTACAGCACTCCTAAACATCTCTACTTTTATGCTGAGGTCAGGGACTACAGATCAATGTCAAAAACGTGCAAAATATTATGCTTAAAATCCTGTGTTTCTGCTCACCCAATGCCGCACACAAGTGTGAGGCTTCCTCTAGCTGACAACGAGGAGACAAGGGAACGTCCTTTTAAGCCAAGGCTTTCAAAGTGAGAAATTCAGGCCCTTCCAGCAGTAAACCCACTGAAGGCAAGGCTCTCAGTCTTCCCCTCTGTTCTCTGGGAAGAAAGAGGAACTAAAGAATTCATATTGGTCAACACCTCTATGGGTGCCTGAGATTTCCATTTCAGGATCTCCAAGGTTTAAAGAGAACCAATTCCTTGCCATTTTAAGGGACATGATGCCAAAGCCTTCAAATGGCTCAGGGCATTCCTGCGTTCCACCAAAGTTCTACTCATGTCCTAAATAAATTAAGTCCTTACAGGACTTTTGCGTCCAGCATCCATTCAGCCCTCATGAAAAGCAGACAGAATATTTATTTACTTATGTAAGATTGTCTCCTCTGGGCACTGGGCCCAAGTCTAACAATCAACCTCTATTGAGGAGATGGCTTTGAACCAAGCCATCTTGAGGAAGTATTTCTTGTCTCATTTACAGCTGCGTATCAGCCAAACAACCCGGCTACGAACAGAAACACCAGCAGGAACTGCACAAATACCCTGGTACTTTGGAAGTGAGCTTTTGCAGAAAAAAAAAAAAAGGAAGATCCTTTGTGCTGCTCTTTTGGGCTCTTTGATGGAAATTGATGCTTGCAAAATGATTTCAAACCATGTAACACCCTCATGAATAGCTATTGATAATGCAGACGAGTCAAATTAAACAAGCTAACTAACATTAGAAACAAAGATATCCATGGCTGTGCTTCTTGTTACTCTAGGCATCTAGAATGAATATCTAATTCACGTCGGATTTGGAGGAAGAATCAGTGTGTGTGTAAAGATATGCATACATATATATTTAACTCTTCTATTGCAGCAAAATTATTATTACAGTGGGACAGAGACATTTTCTAACAACATTTTTGTCCACGCTGTGCACAGACCTTATTTTTCTTGCTAAAAATCATTTTTTTTCTTCAAAAACATTTAAAGTCTTTAAATGAAATAAAAATCTGTATAAAAATCCATGACTTTTTTTTTTTTTCTCTGTGTGTGTCTGCTTCCAAATTGTGATTTTTTCCTCACATTTCTGTTCTGGTGAGCAGACACTGACAAAGAGTTTATGGCTTTTTGAGGCTGTTCGTGGCTCTTTACTTGTCAGGTTCCTAGGGAACCTCACACCACACAGCCTGCAGAGACCTTACGAGCATGTCTGAACTCCAGGACCCAGGACCACTTTCCACCCTTGCTGTATTCCACGTCCTCGTGAGACCCCCCCAAGCACACATCACTGCCTGGGTCAGAGGTGGGGTTTTGTGGGAAGGAAACCAAAGCCGACCAGTGGGATCACACTGGCCTGGCGAGGTCCCTGATGGGGGCAGGCAGGAAGCCAGTACCCCTGCTCCCCATCACCTTGCCCATCGCCAAAACCCCTCCAGTTCATCAGCAGCACAGGTGGCTCTGGAGGTATCACCCATGGTGAGAACAGATGCTGTTCACCAAGCGCTGGTGCCTGATAACACACCTGGGTGCCGAGTTTCTGTGAAATGTGGAGAGACGAGATTTTAAATTCCCTCGTACCTCAAGGACTCAGGTCCACACTCAGAGGTCAGAAGCACCGAAAAGCAACGTGTCCCTGATGCAACCAGCTTGAGGAGATGCAGAAAGGATTACGGCACGGTGCCTGGCACTGACAGGCGGGGAGGGGAAGGGCTGGGTAAATGTTTGCTGAGATGAGGCAAATGCAAAATTGATTTTCTTCTTCATTTAACACGTTTTTCACTCTCTTCCCCCCTTCTCCTCCCCTTTATGATTAAATTTAAAAACAACAGAGAGTTCAAGAAGCAAACACACTTAAAAGTTCAGAGTAGAGGCGAAGGGAAAGGAGTTCAATGGAGGAGAAATTTCTGTACCCAGCACTGCGAGGAAAACTCCTGCATTGGGAAAGGCTTCAACCAGCTGAAGGGGTGCAGGAGTGGTACGAAAAAGGATTCCCTGGGGAAAGAGGGTGGTCTTGGTTTTCATTGTGCCTCATTGTATCTGAGCACCTGCCTCCTTAGAAAAGAGGGCAGCATGGCCAACAAGTCACAAGGGACCATGCTCACGGCTCAGCTTTAACTTGGGCAGCAAAAAACCTTCCTTGTGTTCACCTTCCGTCAAATATAACAAATAGAGATGAATTGGAGAACTTCTGCAGGAATAAAAATTCACCGTGGATTTTAAGTGATCTTCAACAGACATTTAAACTGTCTTTCACCTGGCAAAAGGCTAGGAGTGTTTTGAAGATCTGTACCGTTACCCTCATTTACTGCACAGCAGGAGCGTCCTTGGGGGAAGAAATGGGATGTGAATGTTTTACACTGCAGCTGTGAAAGCGTGGTTTCAAACATCACAAAACACTTTCCAACTTTCCTATCTAATTCAATCGTTCAGAGCTGGCCTGGTTTGCGAATCAGAATGAGAATAAAAAAAAAGGGGGGTGCATTTCAGGTTTTTAGCTTCACTATTTTTAATTACTTACACAATTACCGATCAAAACATCTGGAAAAGAGAGGAGGCTGGGAAGCAGCATTCAGCAATAAGCCTGCAAAGGAGAAATACCTTTCTCCTTTGCATTCAATTATTGCTATATTGGGAACAATCTCTCTTTAAAGCTTTGCTGAAACAAATATTCCTGATCCCTTTGCCTCCTTTACCATAGTTTTGCATCCTCAGCTCTGCCAAAGCTTTCTATATGGAGCAGCTCTGGACACCCTGCTCCCAAGGGACGTGAGCCTCTTGGCCTGTGCCATCAGTGCACGACTAGCGAAGATCATCTCGGGGCTTATCCTTAGAGGCTTGGCTCTGCCTCAGGGCTTCCCTTCAGGACCGCACTGCCAACACGCTCCCTCCTCTTCTCCCTTGAGAACCTGGGGCAGAAATGAGCCAGCAACCTGCTGCAGTGAGCCAGCAAAATCCAAACCCAGCAAGAGGTAGGGGGGATGTTCCAGGCAAAGCCGAGCCATGCCAAGGCACCCTCCAGTATTCCCCCCCTCCCCCCCCCCTCCAAAAAAAAAGAAATTTGGTGCCCCTCACCTCGTCTTGTGCTAATTTATTTCTGCAGCAAGGAGAGGTTTCTGCGTACTTATTAACTCTCTCCAGGATGTCTTCAGCAAATTACACTGCTGCCTCTCTCCTTGAATGCATCCCACTGAAATCTGTATTCCTGTCACCTGCCCCCACCTCTCTCCATGGCAGCTACTCCGTTCAGCTGCTCCTCTACTTCACGTTCCTGGTAGACTTGTAATATCTGCATAATATCTTTGGGGGGAAAGAAGCTTTTGAAATACAGCTTTTGTTTTAATGACAGAGCAGCATATGCTGTCACTCCTCCAAGTATTTTCTAAGTGGTGATAATGCTCTCAACTTCTTCTTTAAGTACAGTATTTTTCCAGTGAGGCTCTCTGTGTAATAATGCTCCCACCTTGTTATGTTTCAGCAGTGGTGCTAGCAAACAAGGCACACAGAAGCCAAAACGATACAGGTTGCAACTCAAACAGACAAGAACTGGTTATGGATGGCAACAGACCTGAAAAAACTGGACCCAAAAATAAACCAGGAGAGTCTGACGTGAGAACTCTTTGGAACAGTTACAGGAAAAGAAGACAAACACAGCCTGGGCTCGCTGTCTTTTTGCGTTGTGTGCTCAAGAAATGCCTTTGGTAAAGGATGCCTTTTGCAACAAACCACTGATGCTGCACAAACATCTTCTGTGCCACGCGGTGGCTGGCTATGAAAGTGCCTTTGGATCACGGGCAGGCTCCCATCACCAGCTTGCCATATGCTTCCTGCCTGGCCACCGTCGAACCGCAATGCTCTGATGTGCAGACCTGCGTGTGGCTGCCTGCCCCTGCTGCTGAGATGGGGAGTTACTTTCAGGACTTGAGCTGTAGAGGTGCCCACGGGTGAGGTGAGAGGGTGGGAGATCTACCCACAGCAAGCAAGAGCCATGGTTAGTTCTGTACAGCAGACACGGGGAGCACAGGCACTCCCTGACAGCATGCTTGGCATGTGCAGGGAGCAGCGCCCAGGACCTGGTCCTGCAATAAGACAAGTGTAGCACAGAGAGTAAAGAGCAGAGGCTGGTCACAAAATGGAAGACCTAAGAAGCTCTCTCTGCCCTGTCTCCATAAGAGCTTCCTGTGGCTCACTTGTGCACCTCTCCCATTCGAGAGCATCTTTCTGCCTCTCCTGGCTGAGAGCAACTGTGCCTCCAGATTGTATCCGCTCCCATGTGAGTCCCACTCAGTGTGCTCGCACACACGTCTCAAC
Source organism: Anser brachyrhynchus (assembly GCF_964034855.1). Classification (NCBI taxonomy): domain Eukaryota; kingdom Metazoa; phylum Chordata; class Aves; order Anseriformes; family Anatidae; genus Anser; species Anser brachyrhynchus. The sequence continues at coordinate 12,248,860 of NC_137703.1, read as the reverse complement.
TTGTTTTGTTTAGATTTGCAATGTCATCATCCCTGGCTGGACAAATGCAAAGTGACTTACTAGCAAAGAATTTTGAAAATTATTGAATTCTTTACCTACCTTAATACAGATAGGAACCTGCTCATTAGCTTTGATTACTTGTGACCATGGTTGATTTAAATCAAATTTGCCCTTCAAATTCAAAACACAAACAGAAATGACAGCAGCAACAAACTCAGCACCAATGTCTGTCAGCTCCAGATCTGATCAAAGGAACACAGGACACAAGTGAGCCTTCCTGCAGAGGAAGAGGGATTTCTCAAAACCCTCAACGCTGCTTTCTCTCCCCTGTCCACAGGGGATGTTTGTTCATTTCCCCACTGGTTCCAGGAGCAGACAAGTAGGGCTTGTGCAACAGCTCCAAGAAATCCCATGGTAACATACACGCAAAAACAGTGGGCATCAGAGATGAGGATGCATCTGCATCCCCTTAAAATAAAGTCAAGGAATCCCCATAACCTACCATGTACGCTTACATTCACAGATTTGTTTCTACATTCAGGAGGAAAACACAAGTTCCAACGAACTACAGACACCCCGTCTCTGCTCTAGCATGCAGGTGACACCTCAGATGGGCAGCTGGCTCTAGGCAGACATGTAGCTGGCTCTAGGCCTTTCATTTATCTCAGAAAATAGTTGAAATATAAAAGCGAAGACAGACTGGAAGAGTTCCCCAGGCCTCAAAATGTCACCTTGTTATTAAACCAAAGAGTACGTAGGGCACTGGCTGAGAAAAGGACAGAGCTTATTTTATTTTTATGAAAGAACTGAATAACTTCTGTTCTCCGGCTGTTGCCTGCAGCTTTGTTGACTCTTCTGCTAATGAAACACCAGGACCATACTGGATGAGCCCCAAAGCAAGCCTGCCCACTGGGGAGACAGGGCTTCCTCCAGCTCATGTCCTGGCAGGGACACTTTTCCACACGATGCCTGGTTTTGGACGTGCTGCCCACATCAAAGAGGGCTACTCAGGACAACAGGAGGTGGCGTTAAGGTTACCACCCAGGGCTCCCCTTGGCTGGGAAACGTAGGCTGTTGGGGAAGAAATAACACACATCCCTCAGGGTGATCAGAGGCAGTTCTTCAGCCTGGAGGAACATTACAGCCAGCTCACAGCCAGAAGCAGCAGTGTGACACCAGACACTACTCCCACCTGGGAAGGATTTGGCTCTGCCTGCTACTGGCAGGGCTGCAAGACCCAGAGATGGAGCAGCCAGGCAGCTCAGGGGAGCTGGCTGGAGGCAGAAAGAGATGCTCTGAGTATGCACACTGTAGGTGCTACTCAGAGTTAGCTTTTACCATTCTCCCTGCACGTCCTTCTAAGACTCATCTTGCCCTAACGGAGTTCCCAGACAGATGGCAGAGGACGGTGCAAGTTTTGCAAAGAAACCTATCCTGTTGTCCAGACCATCCAGGAAAAGGCACTTGATTTGTTGTTATATATTCACTGTCCTCCTCCCTGCGTGACAAGTCTCCCCAGCTGAGTAGCACTGAGGCAGGACCTGGAGGTGGGTCCTTCCCTGCCCTGCAAGCTCACCTCTGTGCTCTGCAGCAGTACTTCAATGCAGGGAGGAGAAGACATCAGGAAATATCACTGTCATTTTCATTTTTCCACAGCTAATGCTTGCCACGGGTGAAGAGAAAGCAATCTGCTCTGCTGTCTCACTTCCAGGCTCCAAATTCACCTGAAATGCTCCTCAGGGTTCCCGAGCACTGTCACAGGAGACCAGGGAAGGCTCAAAATGCCTTTTCCCTTACCAAGGTCTTGGAGGAGCCACTGCTCCCGGGCACCTCAGGGGAGAAGGAAAGCTGCTGCTGCTGGCTTGGGAGGCAGAGTACCAGCAGGTCCTGGAGATGCCACGGATCTGCATTAGCTCACTTTGGGGTTTTACAAGACAAAATTAAACAAAATAGGTGAGTCACAGTGGAAGTTAAAGCTTGCTAGTGGCAGCTGGAGTTGGGCTGGAAATTCCTGCAGGTGAGTCCACCAAACCCACGTTGAGCTGCCCCCTCTCCAACCAGTCCGGCGAGGACAGAGCTATCCGTGCCTTTAGCTGAATCTCAAAACTGGGTGTGATATAAACACCGAAGAAACTATTTCTCCCATTCATCCAGCAATACTCTTGGCATATCTGAAAACCCTCCCAGACAGGCAGGTGCCTCCAGCGCACACCAGCCTCTGCCCAGGAGGTCGGTACCTCACATGAGGTTGTCCCGTACATCTCTCCACGCTCCAGGCCATCACATGAGACCCTGAGGAAGATTATAAATACTTGATTTACTTATTTTATGTCTCTCTGCCAACCTGTTCCAGGTCCAATGTCATGAGGAGAAAGAAAGGGTGCCAGAACATCTGCTAGTTTCAAAAATCAACCCAAGAATCTTATCTGTAATTTAAAAACGCATCTTAAAAGATCAGAACTGAAAATACTTGTTCCCTTTAATCTGTCCCAAACTGGGCTCAGTGACTGACTCCTGGACACTAAACGTATACAAAGACTCACCACCATCACTGCCAAGTGCAGCAGTCTCAGTGCAGGGTTGCACAGTCTGTTGAAACCAGGTCCTGGTCTCTCCCCTGCATCGCCAGAGCCCTTGGTGGCTCTGACCTGTTGCTCCTGTGTACGTTTAAGGACGTACCCATCAGGAGGACTGTGGTCCTCACCTGGCTGCACATGCAGTCCTCCAAAAGACGAACCAACCTGCTTATATGAGAGCTAGTCTGGTGGCTGCAGCCTAAAGATCTGAAAAAATTTAATGCTTCTTTATGAACTATTGGAAAGCGATCCTTGAGCTCCCACCGCAGACCATCGCTTTGAGGCTGTGCCTCTCACGTTCCTTCACTTTAGCCCCGTGCTGAAGGTGCCAGCAGGCCACGAGGTAAATGAGCTCGGCAGAGCCGCAGGAGCAGCGCCTTGCTGGTGTCGAGGGTAAGGGGCTGACTGGTCCCCAGGCTCTGTGCTAACAAGAGGCACAGGCTTGTGTTCAACTCAGCTTGATCCTCCTAACAAGGGAAAGAGGTTGTGCGAGGCACTAGCACTGAGAATGAGTCACCTCTGTCTGTCCAGCCCCTGGGAAATCGCCAGCTGTGCATCTCTTGCTTGGAGTAGGCAGGGGCTTCTTGTTAACGCCTGCTTCTCCCTTCCTTCAAGGGGTCCTTGCAGACTCAGAATAAAAACCACCAAAAAAAGCAGCTGTGCATCCCTGCCCAAAAGGCAAAAAGATAAATGCCTCTCAACTTGATTTTATCTCGCTTTCTCACTAGGCAAGATCAGCAATTCCATGTGAAATTACAACGTGACATTGCAATGAAGGGGATCAGGGGAGCTCCTTTGGGTTTTAAAGTGGTAAAACAGATGCCAGACCTTTAAGGCAGATTATCCCCCTGCACAGACAGGCAAATGAGGCAGGGCTGGAGCGATGCAGAGGAGCTCAGCACCAGCCCTGCACCATCAGCTGTTGAAGCTCCCTGCTCTGCTGGGACTCCCCTGCCCCTCGCTCCTTTCATCCATGGGGAGCTGGGGACTGAACTTTGTGCTCTTGGCAACTTTCCTTTAAACATTTTAAAAAGTGAAGTAGCCACCTTCCTGAACCACACCAATCCCCTTTTCCAATGGAGGGGATCTGAGCCGGTTCCCAAGCCCTTTCCTTTCCTCCCTCTTGCAACCTGTGAAAAACCAGGGCGTTTATTCAGACAGACAACTGGAGGGACACCAAGTTCCCGCTAGGTTACGTGACAATTTGCCAGGGTCCCGAGGCCCCTAGGAAATAGCACAGGGATGATGGATGAAGGTGCAGAACAGAATTGTCACTCCACAGCTGAGGCATTAATCAACTGTCAGGACGGCTGAAGAGCGTGGCAGGCAAGCCTGGGAAGGGGGCAGCGCGCTGCCAGCCAGGTCCTCGCTTCTGGCACCTCATGCAGAAGGAAAACACTTTGGGAGTGACTTCAGCTACACGACAGCAGCAGCCCTGGTAATTCCCCGTGCTGTTATTCCTGGTGGGAGCACGCACCCGTTCCTGCAATTCAGAGGGAATTTGTTTGCGAGCGCTGCTGCACGTCCCAGAGCCCACTGCCAGCTCTGGGGGTGGGAGGGCTCATAAGAAAGCCCAGTGCTTGCTCCATGTCAAATGTTTTTATTTCTGGTTTGCTTTAAGTGTCATTTTGAGGTTACTAGATTCCTCTTCAAGGTTTTCATTTTTTTTCTCTCAAGTGTAGATAATTTTTTAAAATAAAAATGCGCATTGCAGCAGAAGTGGCCTTTTTTCCTCTTTAAAAATAGAAATTGAATCTTCCACCACTTGAAAAAAAGCTCCCTTTATTTTGTAGTGAAATTATTCAGCAAGAACAAATTCAAAGACTTTTGATCCTCTATAAAACTCAATTGTTAGTTGATGCCCCTACACCTCAGAAATACCAGCGCACGTAGAACAAGCCCTGTACTAAGTGAGCTCAAGACAGCTTCTGTGGCCATGGAGCTGTTTCTGTTTCTTCTTCACCCCTCCCTACTTTTCATTTCCATCTTCTCCCCAGGCTCGCACATCTGTAAGCTGTGCTCAGAGAAGCTGATGGAGCACTGGCACTGACCTGCGGGCTTAGGGTTGGGGGTACATTAAAACAGTGCACTCTGTGACGGACATAATACAATAAACTCCGCTCCCTTGATGTTTACAGGACTTTGATGTGTGGTTTAGCAGGAGCACGTGAACAGATATCTCCCCCATATTTTCATAACATTATGCAGACCTCTTTACAGATGCATTAATAACCAGAAATCAAAAGCTGGAAATCACATTGCTGAAGTTCCGTGTTTCACGGCACATCTGATATCTCTGAGCTTGACAAACTTGAACATCCCCTCATCCAGTGATATTAAATTTTCCTACTGGGCCTAGAAAGATTTGAAGGATCAGATCACCATTGCTGACAGGTTTAAGTCATAAATAACTGCTGAGCACAGCCCAGAAGGGGTAGTGTCAAAACAGGGAGAGATTAGCAGCATCCCCTGCTTTCTGGCCTGGAGTAGTTCTCATTTGGTGCAGAAATACCATTGCCTCAGGCACACTCTGAGCGCTAAATTGTCCTTTTTCTTCATGATCATGTTTTGGAAGAGGGCTAGAGCCCAGCAAATGACTTTCAGTAGCCTGCTGGGAGCAAGAAGGCGCAGCCCCAGCAGGCACAAATGTGCAGTTACATGGTCTGCCTCTCGCTCGTACCATGGTGTTAGGACAGGCCTGAGATCCTGAATAATCTGGAAGATTTTGGAAGACTTTTGGCAGCAGCTTTTGTAGCGTCACTGTCCAGACAAACTTGAAGCCTGAGTGAAAATGCTGTGGAGAAGGCACAAAGGGTGGCAATCCTCCCTCAGAGCTTCAGCGTGGTCTCACAAAAGTATTCCAAGGCAAAAATAACTGCTCATATCTTTGCTTTCTTGGTGAGCCAGGAAAACTGCTGCTAGACTCACGCAAAGCCTGACTGGTCTGGAGATCGCTTTCAGTAAGGAGTCCTGAGGTTGTGCTGATGTCCTCAGATACGCCATCAAGCAAGGCTTTTCCAGCATCCTTCCTGGAACAATGCTATTCTAGGTTCTCGTGAAGGTCATGAAAAACAGAGCCAAATCATGAAGCCTGCAGACTACACCACCTTTGGAGACAACTTCCAGTTCAATGCTCAAAAAATTTCTCCAAGAAACTTCAACTTCATGCCTGCACTTCCCACCTCACCCTTCCCCCCAAACAAAACACCGAGGGACTTGCATTTTGCATTCATCACATGGTCATGAAAGCAGCAAGTCAGGGTGTACATCTTGCACGCATGACAACCTGTCAGACACAGTCCCACAGTCCTCATTTAGTTGTCTGCAGTCCTGACAGGAGAAATCCACAGTGCTGCTGGAGCATACGAGTGTTCAGCCTCGTTCTGTAACCAGGCAAGAGGTGAAAAACCAACATGCCAAGCAAATGGAGTGCATGTACTGGAGCCAGTCTGAAAAGGCTTGAAGTGAGGGAAGGATGGTAGATATCATAAAGGTGCCAGCAAAGTTTTCTGTGAGACGCGTAAAACCCGAATTTTAAAAACGCAGAGCAGAGAAAGTGCAAGGTGCAAATACCAGCATGTGGGAGCGCCAAGACCTCCGTGCAGGACATATAAAATTTGATGGGTATGGCCAGTTCTTTCTACCTCCATCTTCAGCAATTACTCATATACCTTTCAGCACAGAGAAATAGTTCTCACTTCTTTATTTGCTCCCAATTCTTGCTATTAAATACAACTCTTAAACTCCAGGGTGAGAGGCAGCTGCAACAGGAGAACTTTCCCTCTCTTAGGCATCTTTTCACACCACACAGAGACAAAGGAAGTGTCTGTCTGAAGGTATTGTCACAGCTAGCAAAAAGACTAATGGGGCTATTCATTATCTTTAATTATATTCATCATCTTCTGGTGATTAGAACACAGTCATAAATTAAGATACATTTAAATCTGGTACATTTGAATGAACTGTGTATCGTTAGAATGCCGTACGGGAAGTGAATTTGTTGGGAGTAATGATGCTGTCACCTTGACAGGGCAGAGGGGATGCTGTGGCATGTCAGGAAGACTGGAGGTCCTTGTGGTACACTAACAGTGGAACCAGGAGAGGAAGGAACTGGTCTTTCCTTTGGTTTATCAGGGCTGAAGTTCCTGAGAGCTCAACTCCCAGATTTTGGCAATTTCTTGAGTACTGAAAAAAGAGAACCCACAGCACTGTGTGCTTCTGGAATATCTTAATTTTTGTTCTTTGCAACACATGATCTGCCTGTGCAAGTAGCTACCCTTGTGTCCAAGAAGTGATCATATATATAATATACACACGCATTCATGATGCACATTTGGGAGTGTTAGTATTTATCCTAGGAAGTAGTTAATGGGAACCAGCATTAAGGCCCAGCCCTTCTAAATCCTCCACATCCCAGTGGCTGCACCATACATTAATCCAGTGGAAAGGACTCTACAGAAACCCCTACAGATCTTTGCCATCACCCCTTACCAAAGGCTACTGGCCTTCTGCTACCCACAGGAGGAACACACCTGTACCTCAGATGCCCAGGTTCACTCTCTGGCATCTCAGTGAAAACCTGTACGGATTGCAAAAGCTAACCCCATCCGCCTTGTGAAAGAGCGAGCCTACAGCTCTGCCAGCTGCGCACTGCATCTGAAACTTGGCCAAGTGCAAACATTGCTGGGTTTTAGTGTGGACTAAGGCACACTGATGAGGTGTGCCAGTTTGCCAGCTAACATCAGCTGCTCCTCAGTGGTACCAGTATGCTTGGTTATTCCTCACGCACATTATATTACCCTGCATTTGGTGTGGGAAAAGAACATGCGGCCAGAGAGTCCCCATGGCTTGGGTGGACTTGTGTTTTGCAAAGGGAACCTACTTCAGTCCCACAGGCTTCCCTGATCAAGAACAAGCAGCCATAGGGGGAACTGAAAGCACTACTGTTAGTTGTGTATAGATAAAATTATTGTTGATAAACCCCTGGAATATCAACAATAATTTTACATCATAAACAGAGTGTACATCAACAAGTCATACAGCTTATGTCAGCAGCCAAACAAACCATTGCTATTAAATGATCCGCCTCTGCCAACACAAACACCTCATCGTTGGCAGCAAAGAGACACCCTCTTTCCAGATCTAGATTTAGCTACATGAAAGAATTTGTTCATGATCAAATTATTCCAAGTTGCTTTAACTGAGTTTCCATTTTTTTTGGAGGAAAAAAAAGACAAGAAAAGCTTAGCCAGCTTAAAAGTCTATATGGAAACGGATACCTGTTACATTACTTTTGAGAAGTAAAATATTTGATCTAACATCTATCTGTGAATACATCTGCAGGGCCAGGATTATCTTGAACCAGGATTTTAGAGAAGAATCTGTACTCAGTCTTAGCAGCTACTAAGAAAACGTTGAACGTCTTTAGAATTTCCTCTATTCCTACCCTTGTCAAGGGAAGTCTGGTGTAGGTTGCACACACAAAAGCTTGTAATGCAATGAATAGGAGCTGAACTATAGCACTAAACCTGAATCTAAATTATTTCAAACAATGTGAAACAAACAAACAGAGGAATAATCAAAGGCAGCCTGGAGCAGAGGTGAACAAAAAAATCAATAGAGATCATTCTCACCTGCTGCCTAATAAAATAAAGTGCACAAAAATAAAGGAAAAAATGAAGTAAAGTACAACCAGAAGAACATGATCTTAATAAGAAAATGATTCCAACACGTTTCCGAATAAAAGTATTTGCAAGTAATAAATGCCTTCAGAGCAAACACATTGCTCCATGTGCTGATTTACACGGTGCACATCCAGCTTCATCTGACACCTTACATTGAGGCCCCAAAATTTCAGTGCCACCCTAAGTGATACAAGATAGAAGAAGAGACTCCAGGTTGTTGCAGGTAATGGAAGAAAGTCAAGGCGATATTTTAGTCCTTCAAAATCCCCCTAAGAGGCTGTGCACTCTGCAGTAGGCCATCCTGTGGTTGACACTAGGCCTAGGCAATAAAGAACACATTTATCTTTAATCCCTCCTGATTATGTCTTTTCTTTGTATTTTACGTTTACTTCTTTAGACTCACACTTTCTGAAGTTTTAACAACTTCTAAATGAACAATAAAAGTAAATTTTAAGACATACAAGGAAATAATCTCCTCAGGAAGCAGTTCAGTAAATCTACGTGCTTTCCTTACTCTAAGTCACAGGGCGGCGCCTATTCCAAAAATACTTTGAAGCTTAGGCTGCAGAACAGAAGAAACAACAGCTTGTGGAGAGAAAAATGTCATCTATTTAGCAGAATAAGGTACCAGAGCTAATTCCTAGCACTGACATGAAAATAGCAGCTCTTTTCATTTGTGACCGTTCCGTCAGAAACACTTGGCTACTTGTAGCAGTGGAGATTGAGCAGCCAAACCTAAATGTCAATTTTCCTGACAGTAGGCTTTAAAATCCCCCCTTCTCTCCTTCCCCCAAAAGATCTCCCACAGGGAGCAATTACACTGCCATCTAGCCCCTGAGCTCATGTAAGGTGGATTGCTCTCTGTGACTAAATAAGCCCATAAAAATGTGAAAAGCCACCAATAATTGGACAGCTCTAGGTAACGACCTTTTTCGCACCCGCAATGGGAAAACATTACTTTATTTTCAATTCATGCAAGTAATCAAACCAAAACTATGACCCAGCAATATCTGAAGATAAAAGTATTCAGCTGATCTGGATAAAAACTTCCTCTGTTTCTGGTAAGGATGAAAGCACACCTCCCTGTCTTTGTCGTTAGCTATCTGAATAAAGTTTGGGGCTGTAGTTTGGATGCGAACGTGCAATTTGAGATTAACAATGCATTTATATATCCTATTACACATCCCACATGCATTTAGCCTCTGAACATGATGGCGTCCTTAATTTTCTGTTACATCTCATTGTTAGGCTGTTTAAATTCATTTGAAAAAGTCATTAGCTTTACATTAAGGATTGCTGTGGCATCTGGCAGATGATCTATAGATGCAAATTGTGTTCGTGTGGAGTCCCATCACCACCGCTCATAGACTGAGAAGCATTATTTAAGAAAAGGACCAAGCTAATGGTATTTGACACACAAATACACGCCCATGATCATCAATGAATCACACAGCGCATTATCCATGCTAATGTTCATAAGACCCCCATGGAGTAAGTAAGTAGGATTGCTGAGGCTGCCAAGATGGGGAAATGAGGCTTAGATACTTTAGAAAAGAAATTGGGCTACAAATAAATAGTACATCGGAACACACAAACGAAAAGGAAATTAACTCAAGTCTCTATTTCTCCTCTGCCTCTTGAAACACAAAGCCATCCTGCTCACCCCATCTATCTGGTAACTGAAAAGACATGGAAGTGTGTGTGGGGGTGTCAAACATTTAGGATCCTCCAATGTTTTAGCTCCATTCCATCACCCAACCAGCAAGGCTTTTCAAAATACAACTAACAGCCACCCTGGCCGAGGCCAACAGATCTAATTACCCTCCTTCTCCCGGCAGTAAGTCAGGAACCAACTCTGATGGAAAAAGTGTTTCTGACAAGAAGACTATCAGCAGCACTGGACTGATGAGCCTTGTCATCTCCATCCATTACTGCTTTGATCAGGAAACAAAATCTCCATCCTTCAAGCCCACAGGCATACAGAGTGAAAAGATGCAGATGATGGCTGGCAAGAAAACATGCGGTTTTGCATTACGGACTGTTTTATACATATTTCTTTATTTTTTATGAGCACTAGGAAAGTAATTCCTGAGTATTCCATTCAACCAAAATTTTTTTTTGATAAAATAGTTTAAGTCAGCAGAGCAAAAATTACAGGGGAAAATGAGAGGGTTTAAATACTCCATAATGCAGAGAACAATAAAAAAATGTTTTAAGTTTCCAGTTTTTACAAAACATAATGGACCATGTCTACTCCTGAGAACAGCTTAAACACACTGCACCCCATAAGATGTTTTACTTAATCATCCATGTTAAGAGTCTTTTTGCTTCAATAAGGCTTGCAGACACATTTTGCATTAATGCTTGATTTTACCTTCAGTTTGAGAAAGACACAACAGGCGTCTTTTAGACTAATGACGCTTGTGCTAACAGTATCACTGTCCCATACACCCAACACAGCTGAAACACGCTTTCCTTTTTAGAAATATTGTCTTTGTCCCGGAGCTTTGTTGTGCAACCCATCTTTAATGACTGGACTGTGTTTCAGCAAAGAGCAACCCCTAGGTTTTCACTGCTACAGAATTACTTGTGCAACAATTCACACTGGGACAGGGTTTTCCCAACAAGAAAGCCAGCAAGATACAAGAACTTGGAGTAAAGATCAGATCACAGGGACTTATACACTGCCATGATGTAGGAAACTTGTTTTCTGTAAAACTCCTCTCAGTTTGTTCCATCAGCTGGGCCTGAGATTCTTAGCAGTTAAGGTGGATTTCCAAGAAATGTCAGGTCTTGATATAAAGCTCCAGACGAACTGTACTTGTTCATCAAAATAAACAGGAGATAACACCACTCATCTGGACTTTCAGAATTAGTTTCTGCAAAGGAAACCAGCATCCTCATTTTCACTAACGCATAACGCAAGCAGTGAGCTCCTTACGCACTAAAACTTCAGCTTAGTGAGTCTGCAAATATTACTAACCTCACCTAATCTGTCTGAAGATTGAGAGCAGCTCTGCACCTCGTCAGAGACCAGTCCTTAAGCCTCTGCTTGAAATTTTAGAGTGCTACAGCTTGGCCTGGAAGCCATGAGCTCAGCAGATCATTCCGGAAAGGTTGCAAGGCTCTAACCCCAGCTTGACATCAGTAGAGGAAACTTGAAAAAGAAGTCAAAGCAAGAGCATTTAGGTGGTCAAACACCTAAAGCAGACCTCCATGCTTGAAAACAGGTGCAATTAAGAGTGATTGTCAGCATTTGAACCTGGCAGAGTTGTCACAAAGATAATATGAAGTCCCATTTGGATTCAGTTCAGCCATGTGGGTTCTTGGGCCAAAGTTACCTAAACCAGATTGCCAAGGGGAACCAGCCCAGGATGAATATTCCCTCTTGACTAACAAGGAGGGATAACAGATACAAGACCTGATGGAAAGCCATCAATAGCCTGAGGCCTTCTCTTCCCTTAGCGATCCAAACATAACAGTGCAAACCTTGGCACCGTGTCAGCATCAGACTGCGCAAAGCACAGTGGGGCTGGTGAGCAAACTCCTAATGACTTCTGGAGAAAGGCAAGAGGAGTTACACAAGCAATAAGTGATGTTATAAAAATGCAGACACCGTCTTGGTATCAGGACAAACAAAAACACAGAGGACTGGGAAGTAGCTGAGGTAATGAAGGCTTTTTAATCAGTGGCTGAGGGGGGCAATTTATGAGCCTGGCACTAAACCTTATTTGCTGACCATTTGTTGATGGGATTCAAATCCAAACACCTTGAGTATACAGGGCGTACTGCTACCCTTAGAGCTTAACACTGCAGCGTGTTGCATTAACCCTATCACTACCTGCTGTATATCCTACAAACAACTGTTACCAGCAATTACAGAACTCAAGCAAACATCTGAATTCACATTCTGGATACATAAACTGCAAAACCAAGCAATTATTTATAGAGAAGAAGAGGGCAAAACCAATACTTTCGCTTTTTTTTCCCCCTTAGAATCATGTTTTAATAGGTCACACTCACATCATCCTAATCTCTAAAGAACGTTGTGCAGGACTGACAAGTACCCGTTTCATACTGAAAACACTGCACCCAGTTAGTGCACGGAGCATCACCTAGTAGGAAGGACACCCTTTTAACTGTTACTTTTGTAAAGATTTTGTGTTATTTGAGTATTGTTCTTGCTATGAGGCAGAAATAGTTTGCTCCAGCAGCTATTCTGCTGCTGTTCTGTGCCCAAGGAGAGAGAGGACAAGAAACACAACAAGAGCAGATATCCACGAGCGCATTCTTATAACATTGGAACGTGGAAAAAGTCTGCTCAGTTTTCGTCCTTCCACCTCAACTCCTCTGCCTCTTGGTTGTGACTACAGATCTGAGTCTTGCAGAGGGCAAACCTTGCAGAGCAGCCCCTGGTTTAACAGCAAAGCAGATTATAGGAGGCACAGAAAAAGAATGGAATAGTTCAGTTGGAAAGGACATTCAAAGATCAAACCCAACTGCTTGACCTCTTCAGGGCTAACCAAAAGTTAAGGCACATTACTGACGGCATTGTCCAAATGCCTCCTGAACACTGACAGGCCTGGGGCATCAGTCACCTTACCAGGAAGCCTTTTCCAATGTTTGACCACACTCATGGGAAAGAATTTTTTCCCCCAATGTCCAGTCAGTCTGACTTAGGCAACTTTGTGCTATCCCTGTGCATTCTGAAAAGGCTGGATAAGGTTGGTTTGTGTATTTAGGGGATTTCTGACAAAGGTAATTTCCAACAAGGTTACTTCTGTAATTCACTATTGCAAAGTACAGGCAAAAGTAAAGTTCTTGGAGGTCCAAGATCTTCAAGATATTTTAACTTTTTTTTTTTTTTAAATCACTGAAGTAGGGGAAAGAGGGTGTTTCAGCCCTGAACTAAAATATTGACTTACACCTGGTGGCTCAGCAACTGGTATTTATGACTCAGAGTGCAACACCAACACACAGTTTGGAGAGAGATATTTTCATCACTTCTTCCTTTGCTCTCAGCTTTGCAGAGATTTCATGCACTCTGAGTTTGCCAATTACCTTCCTGAGCTGGGACAGTGTGATTTGTTTTTAATGCATGTACAGCGAGTTTTAATAGCCTGTTTTGTTTTTTTTTGCATTTGCAATTTCATGGGGACAGAGTCAGGGACAAATATACAGGGAAGACTAAGAGGGCACATAGCCTTGACGAGCACCACAAAGGTTTCCTGGAGGTTCGTCACACCTCAGCCGGTAACATATCCCACTCCAAACTGGCTCCTAATAGCCCAGCTATCACCGCTGACTTCACCCTGCAGTCTTTTTGCTTCTGGCATCCGTTAATCTGTTATGCAGTTCTCATGCTGTGAGTTTTGCCCTTCCATAGAGTGGAAACGACGCTGAGGGGTGATACAAATACGCTGCAATGCAGAAACCTGTAAATTGCAGGTTGGATTGGGGAAGATATTATTGCAAGTGTTTAGGGGATGAGTGTGCCAAGTCAGTCCAGGAAAAGATGTCTTGACAGAAGGCTATGAATGTAGGATGAGGATTCAGTATGAACCAGGAGGTGTGAGGGCAGCTCTCATGAGACACAGGCTGCTAATTTTATAGTTTGCAGCCTCGGATTTAGGATTTGTGAAGAAGTCAAATAGCCTCTCATCTATAATTCAATCCTCTTTCATTTTGTTCTGGATTCCTAAAGCCCCAATTTTCCCAAAAGATGTGTCCTGCCCAAGGTCATAGGTACCAATAAATTGAAAATGTCACCATTTTGTCATATTTGTCACTTTTAGCAGCAGCAAACTCAAAATAGGAAAAGCGAGTGAGTGGATAAGGTGCACAACCAGCCAGAGACCACAGCATGCACTGAGGCTGGCTGGGATGATGAGTACCACTGAGTGAAATGCCAATTCCCAGAGTCATTGAAACTAGTCAGGGTCAGATAGCATAGAAACTCTTAAACACACCATAAAAATACAAGAGACTGATTTCATTATATGAAAACACTATACTGATTTCATTAATATGCCAAAGGTGGAGAAGAGGTAGTGGTAAACCAGATCAGTCTGCATTCTCTGGATTGCGTGGTACAGATGGAAAAGGGAAGACTCTGGTGTGGAAAAAACAGAAAGTGAAATACTTGAGGGAATACATGTGAAACTTACTTGTAAATGGGCTGCTGGAACAGCCCAGGCAGGATAAGCTTCAGTTTCAGCTGAAGCGTGAAAGTCAATAATCTTCTCTGTAACCTTTCTAAACTCTGCTTTTCTATCACTTATACTGAGGCTGAAGAGAATTAATCTATTCAAGGTATAAGTAAGGATGCAAATATCATATACAGCAGAGGGCTCCTTCAAAGAGAACTAGTTACTCAACAGCCTGTCACATGCTCAGCACTAGTAATATTTAATGTGTCATTTATCTTACCGAGAAATTCACAAAAAGCAGGAACAATGCAGTTACCATTACCCTTCCAAAGAAAATGAGGGAGGTGGAAGGTGAAAGATGGTCCAAATTACTCTTTTCCCCTTTAAAATATTAGCCTGTAAGGTCTCTTAAAATGGATTTCTCATATGTATTGTATTTCTATAAACCACTTTATAGCTATATGCACTGTACATTAAAAATAAAATTGGGAATACGTCTTCCTAAAAGCTCTTTCTAAAAATGCCATACTTACCCGTGCTGTCTTTGTCCTTTACGTTTCTTTGCTAGTAGAAGACGTGCCCGAGCAGAGCAAGTCATCTCATTCTCAGAGGGCTGTCTCTGGTTTCTAGTTGTGTAATTACTTTGGGTAAGTTGTTTTATCCAAAATGAAGAAGTCTGTTGCAGTCCACGGAGGGTGTCTTTCCATCCGGGCATCAATTAATAGATACTCCAGGCTAAGACTTGCAGTTACAGGACTGCTCTAATTTTTACTTGACAGTAATGAGACTGTCAGAATAATTCTTATCTCAGTAGGAATAATCTCTCTTGATCAGCACTACACAAGAGGGAAGACTGTCACTCACCAAGCCTCTCTCCTAGAATGGCCAAACCGCCAGTGATAAAATCAAACAGAAAAAGCCATTAAGGCCAGGTAGCATTGCCCCTGTCAGTGGAGGGCTCTTTCTTACTAAATGGTTTCCAAGCTTTTATTAATTCTTTTGGCTGCCCATGACACCAGACATTTCGAGTTCTTCTTGAGAAAGGCTACTTCAGACAGGAGTTTTCCAGGAAGCTAAAAGGGCTGTCAGACCCTCTCTCTCTCTCAATAAATGAATGCTCTGCTATTTAAGACACTCAGGTTGAGCTTAGGAAAGCATCATTGTTAGTTACATGCTCAAATTTATTCCGCAACAGAAAAGCCCAGTTTAATATCTATAAAAAAAAAAGAGGGTATGGTTTATAGACAGAAAGAATATTATCAGAACTGAACCCAAATCTCTTGGGTGAAGAAGTGATGAAATTGGGATTTACTTTTCCAGTGCATTGGAATATTGTGCAGATAAGCTCTTTCACCCTTTGTGGAACACTCAGATATCGTGGTGAAGGGACCTACAAAAGTTTGAGTTGTGCTTGCCTGTTTTATGTTTATTGCAAATTGTTAATTTTAAGTAAAGCAGATTTACGATAAGCAACGACCAAAGATGGAAAAGATCACTGTTGCAGGACAGCACATGCACCCACAAAGCTAGTTGCCTCGGCAATAAAAGGGAAGAGAAAGCCACCTCCGACAGGGTCTTTCTTAGGAAGACATTTATGGCTGGACACCAGAGTATCTGAAACTGCCAACACAATGCGCCATCAACTCATATCAAGGCTCCAAAGGTTAAGCTACTGTTTCTTCTACCATGAAGAATGACATTGCATGTTACAAAGAAATCAAATAAGCAGGCGTATGACTGGTAATAAACGGAATCAATTATTTCAGGACTTCTGGGCAGGAAGTGGGGAAGAAACAACAGGGATAAGTGGACTACTATTGAAAAAAGGCTTTGCACAAGATGCACTGATGGCAAATAGCCCAGTTTTAGTGGGCTAAGCTATGATATCTATAGATAAATTAAAAATGCAACTGCATGTACCACCAGACTTACAAATTAACAACATCAATCTTATAAGTGACAGAGTCCATTGCTTTTTTGTTGACAAGTATGAAAATTCTGCGCACAACCATGTTCTCTGAGCCAGCGATTTTAAAAGATCAATACTACAAATGAAACAAAAATAGGGTTTTCCTCCTCACCCGAGGAATCCACATTTACCACTAATAACTCTGATGAATGTGTGCATAAACGTAGAAAGTAGAGGATGTCACATGTGACATACTGACCTAGAAGACTATGACCATGACTGCTTCATTATACTTCTCTGCAGTGCAACAAAATTAAAGAGGCAGTGGAGAAACGTTCCTGAAGTCCAAAACATGTCAAGAAATAAGCAATTACTTTTTATCTGTCTAAACACACGAAAACAGAGTATGGGAGTGCCAGGGCTGGAGCACTGCTGGCTTGAATCTAGCTTCCCTCCAACCCCTCCGAGCTCAAGTATGAAATCTATGCATAAATTATTTTTGACATTTAGAGCCTAATTATCATGGATGAACTTGATGGGAGCCTGTAGCAACTGCATCTGGATTTGGGATGGACTGGAAAGCAAAAAGCATTTCTGTGCCCAGTGCAGTGTACCTCAGCCCAGCAATGCTGGGGTGCATGCAGCATATGGAGGGTGAAGATTGTTTTTGTAGGGTCTATACCCAGTTCTCCACTCTGTAACACTAATATAATTGCCAATGCTATACCTATGCCACCCAACAGACAAAGAGCTCAAGGTAACAAGTAAATTTAAAAGGTAACTGCCACGTGACTTCAATTGCTCTGCCACTTTCTTTCTGCTTGTTGGTAAATTGCTCATCTGGCAATTCTTGATGGGGTTTTGGCTGATTCAGTTTGCTCTGCTGAAAAGACGAAATAAAACAAGAAGAGATGGAAAACAATGAAAAACACTTCCCCCAGTTTCTCATCTGACAACTTTCACCCTGTTTCACCGAGTACATTATAGACGTTGACACATATTAATTGCACCGCGTACAGGACAACACAAAGCAATTAAGGCTTCTCGTGTACTTCATGGCTGCTCTCCACACTGTTTCCAGAGGGAGTTATGATAAGAAGTCTCATGACTAGTACGAAACCAACTGCAGTCATCGCTGAATTCATATTTCTCCATGTCTGCCTAACACCCTGCTCAGTGCCAGCTGGTCTTTCTCTTATAGGCAATCTGGCAGCCTGGAACAGCAGATCTAATTTCTACAGATATGGCATGCGACCAAAGTTACCCACGTCTGGCAGAACTGGAGAGCTGAAGGAAACCAGAAAGCGTTTGATAACCTACCAGCACAAGGAAGGATTTCCAGTCCTGGTTTCTGGCTTTGAACAAATAATTTGATCTCTCTCAAACCTGGAATAACCATGCATCTGTCTCCCATGCTGTCTCCCACTCTTCACTTCTCGGTGTCCTTTAGTTACTGGACCTATTTCCGTATCCACCATGCATCCCAGCCTGCCCTCTACCAGTGTGTTTAAGTGCACACATCACTGCTGCATCTCTAAAATTTGCTAGAAGTACATGCAGTATCTAACACAACCTCCTAAGCTTCATACAGGCTTACAGCATTAGTGGAATGCAAATAATACAGCAGCATGCTTAAGATGAAAGATATATTTGTGAGTTAAAGCATAAAAACCACAGGGAGTGCTGAGCTCTTCTCAGATCTCCAGATCTGGAGCTCTCATCTCTACAGACAATTTGATTTTATTAAAGACAATTAATACGGGCACTAAATCACAGCTTTGGGCTGTAACTTGCTTTCAGCAAAATCCCCCACCGGAATCAATTCCAGACTGCAGGAATGACCTTGCTCTCCTGACTAATCTTATCATTGTTGATGTTTGGTTTTCCAAACCTCTTCCCCCAGGCCTACTGTCAGCCTGTTGCTCTTTGCTACCTCCTACCCCTCCCTAACAGCCTGGCACCAGGACTGAAGGGTCAAAGGGTCCAGCCACAGGCAAAAGGGGAGGCCAATTGACCAGCTGAGGGGGCTCACGCCATTCATTATGCCAAGGCCAGCAATGACCAGGCTCCGCTTTTAGCCGTGGCAGTGTCTGTGTGGTGCTGCCCAAGCTCCTTCTGACTGCACTGCTCTGGTGGTTGCAGATACTCAGTGCACGACACGGGGAGGGTGAAGTGAGGCGTTCCTCACCACTGAGATATCAGCATCACTGCGTGTGTAGGTGTGTTCATTACTTAGTATCCTATCTCTGTAGAAAACAAGTTACCGTGGCACTGGGATTACAACTTGGCAGGCCTCACCGATTAGAAGAGGGAACCAAATTCTTGGGGTCCTTTTCTACAGCAATGTATTGCAATTCTGGAAGCTGTAAAGTTCTGAGCGTTAAAAGCCAGACCCAGAAATACACCTTTTTGTCTCAGGTTTTGATGCTGTGCTTTGCTGCAAGTTAATTGGCAAATCATTTTATTTGCATATCTCACTGGGCTTTTAGAATTCTCTGCACAAAATTTGATTTAGAAAGGAAAGCCTGAGAACCTTTTAAGCTGAGCAGTTGGCAGACACATAGGAGGGTATATAATGTATGCCTATACCATAAAGACATACAGCAGTAGTGGGTGGACTGTATATTTCCCTATGCACTTATTTCTATTTTATGGTATTTTAAAATAGGAAATACCATTTAAAGGAACTGATTGCCTCAGGCTGGCAAGAATTTACAAGGCTCGCTTGAAATGGTTTTGCTTAACACCAGAAAAAAGTATCATGCAGTTGAAAGTGAAAGTTTCAATCACTCCAGTCCTGGTGACCTCTTCAAGGTATTAAGATGCTATCAGCAGACAGGTCTCTTAAAAAGATAAATCTTGGCTTTCCACAGCAGCAGAATAGCATTTGTTTTCATGTCAGGGGTAATGGCATTTCAGAGGGACATATTGATTTCATACAGATTTCAGAGAAAATAACAGCTGGCCAAATACATCAGCGATGCCAGAACACCCAAGCACAACTGAGTGATCCTCATAGCTGTGCCTTGGGTCTGGGGACAGAAGGCACCCTGGATCTGAGGGCCAGAGAGCACTGAGCTGCACCCATGTGGTGTGAAACCAGGAGTGCTTTTGGATAGTCTCTGAGGACCACCTGAGCACAGAGC